>NC_136067.1:73326828-74628494 GCF_964261635.1 Lissotriton helveticus
TGCAAGCGTCCCTTCCTTGCCAAACGGTACAGCATGGGCAGCAGTGATGCAAGCCTCTCCCTCACAGAACAGGTACAGCATGTGCAGCTGCAGTGCAAGCGTGCCTTCCTTGCCAAACGGTACAGCATTGGCAGCAGCGATGCAAGCCTCTCCCTCAAAGAACAGGTACAGCATTGGCAGCGGCAGTGAGAGCGTCCCTTCCTTGCCAAACGGTACAGCATTGGCAGCAGCGATGCAAGCCTCTCCCTCACAGAACAGGTACAGCATTGGCAGCGGCAGTGCAAGCTTCCCTTCATTGCCAAACGGTACAGCATTGGCAGCAGCGATGCAAGCCTCTCCCTCACAGAACAGGTACAGCATGTGCAGCGGCAGTGCAAGCGTCCCTTCCTTACCAAACGGTACAGCATTGGCAGCAGCGATGCAAGCCTCTCCCTCACAGAACAGGTACAGCATTGGCAGCGGCAGTGCAAGCGTCCCTTCCTTGCCAAACGGTACAGCATGGGCAGCAGTGATGCAAGCCTCTCCCTCACAGAACAGGTACAGCATGTGCCGCTGCAGTGCAAGCATCCCTTCCTTGCGAAACGGTACAGCATTGGCAGCAGCGATACAAGCCTCTCCCTCACAGAACACGTACAGCATTGGCAGCGGCAGTGCAAGCGTCCCTTCCTTGCCAAACGATACAGCATGGGCAGCGGCAGTGCAAGCGTCCCTTCCTTGCCAAACGGTACAGCATGGGCAACGGCAGTGCAAGCCTCTCCCTCACAGAACAGGTACAGCATGGGCAGCGGCAGTGCAAGCGTCCCTTCCTTGCCAAACGGTACAGCATGGCAGCAGCGATGCAAGCTTCTCCCTCACAGAACAGGCACAGCATTGGCAGTGGCAGTGCAAGCGTCCCTTCCTTGCCAAACAGTACAGCATGGGCAGCAGCGATGCAAGCCTCTCCCTCACAGAACAGGTACAGCATGGGCAGCGGCAGTGCAAGCTTCCCTTCCTTGCCAAACGGTACAGCATGGCAGCAGCGATGCAAGCTTCTCCCTCACAGAACAGGCACAGCATTGGCAGGGGCAGTGCAAGCGTCCCTTCCTTGCCAAACGGTACAGCATGGGCAGCAGCGATGCAAGCCTCTCCCTCACAGAACAGGTACAGCATGGGCAGCGGCAGTGCAAGCTTCCCTTCCTTGCCAAACGGTACAGCATGGGCAGCGGCAGTGCAAGCGTCCCTTCCTTGCCAAACGGTACAGCATGGGCAGCAGCGATGCAAGCCTCTCCCTCACAGAACAGGTACAGCATGGGCAGCGGCAGTGCAAGCGTCCCTTCCTTGCCAAACGGTACAGCATGGGCAGCAGCGATGCAAGCCTCTCCCTCACAGAACAGGTGCAGCATGGGCAGCGGCAGTGCAAGCTTCCCTTCCTCTCCAAACGGTACAGCATGGGCAGCAGCGATGCAAGCCTCTCCCTCACAGAACAGGTACAGCATGGGCAGTGGCAGTGCAAGCGTCCCTTCCTTTTCAAACGGTACAGCATGGGCAGCAGCGATGCAAGCCTCTCCCTCACTGAACAGGTACAGCATGGGCAGCGGCAGTGCAAGCTTCCCTTTCTTGCCAAACGGTACAGCATGGGCAGCAGTGATGCAAGCCTCTCCCTCACAGAACAGGTGCAGCATGGGCAGCGGCAGTGCAAGCTTCCCTTCCTCTCCAAACGGTACAGCATTGGCAGCAGCAATGCAAGCCTCTCCCTCACAGAACAGGTACCAGCATTGGCAGCGGCAGTGCAAGCGTCCCTTCCTTTCCAAACGGTACAGCATGGGCAGCAGCGATGCAAGCCTCTCCCTCACTGAACAGGTACCAGCATTGGCAGCGGCAGTGCAAGCGTCCCTTCCTTGCCAAACGGTACAGCATTGGCAGCAGCGATGCAAGCCTCTCCCTCACAGAACAGGTACAGCATGGGCAGCGGCAGTGCAAGCGTCCCTTCCTTGCCAAACGGTACAGCATTGGCAGCAGCGATGCAAGCCTCTCCCTCACAGAACAGGTACAGCATTGGCAGCGGCAGTGCAAGCGTCCCTTCCTTGCCAAACGGTACAGCATGGGCAGCAGTGATGCAAGCCTCTCCCTCACAGAACAGGTACAGCATGTGCAGCTGCAGTGCAAGCGTCCCTTCCTTGCCAAACGGTACAGCATGGGCAGCAGCGATGCAAGCCTCTCCCTCACAGAACAGGTACAGCATGTGCAGTGGCAGTGCAAGCGTCCCTTCCTTGCCAAACGGTACAGCATGGGCAGCAGCGATGCAAGCCTCTCCCTCACAGAACAGGTACAGCATGGGCAGCGGCAGTGCAAGCGTCCCTTCCTTGCCAAACAGTACAGCATGGGCAGCAAGCCTCTCCCTCACAGAACAGGTACAGCATGTGCAGCTGCAGTGCAAGCTTCCCTTCCTCTCCAAACGGTACAGCATGGGCAGCAGCGATGCAAGCCTCTCCCTCACAGAACAGGTACAGCATGGGCAGTGGCAGTGCAAGCGTCCCTTCCTTTCCAAACGGTACAGCATAGGCAGCAGCAATGCATGCCTCCCTTCCTTACAGAACAGGCACAGCATGGGCAGCGGCAGTGCAAGCGTCCCTTCCTTTCCAAACGGTACAGCATTGGCAGTAGCGATGCAAGCCTCTCCCTCACAGAACAGGTACAGCATGGGCAGCGGCAGTGCAAGCGTCCCTTCCTTGCCAAACGGTACAGCATTGGCAGCAGCGATGCAAGCCTCTCCCTCACAGAACAGGTACAGCATTGGCAGCGGCAGTGCAAGCGTCCCTTCCTTGCCAAACGGTACAGCATGGGCAGCAGTGATGCAAGCCTCTCCCTCACAGAACAGGTACAGCATGTGCAGCTGCAGTGCAAGCGTCCCTTCCTTGCCAAACGGTACAGCATGGGCAGCAGCGATGCAAGCCTCTCCCTCACAGAACAGGTACAGCATGTGCAGTGGCAGTGCAAGCGTCCCTTCCTTGCCAAACGGTACAGCATGGGCAGCAGCGATGCAAGCCTCTCCCTCACAGAACAGGTACAGCATGGGCAGCGGCAGTGCAAGCGTCCCTTCCTTGCCAAACAGTACAGCATGGGCAGCAGCGATGCAAGCCTCTCCCTCACAGAACAGGTACAGCATGGGCAGCGGCAGTGCAAGCGTCCCTTCCTTGCCAAACGGTACAGCATGGGCAGCAGCGATGCAAGCCTCTCCCTCAGAACAGGTACAGCATGGGCAGCGGCAGTGCAAGCGTCCCTTCCTTTCCAAACGGTACAGCATAGGCAGCAGCAATGCATGCCTCCCTTCCTTACAGAACAGGCACAGCATGGGCAGCGGCAGTGCAAGCGTCCCTTCCTTGCCAAACGGTACAGCATGGGCAGCAGCGATGCAAGCCTCTCCCTCACAGAACAGGCATAGCACACCATCAGCAGGGCTAGCAATTCTTCGAGAACAGATTCAGCAGTGCTGGCTTAAACTCCGCACAGAACAGGCATAGCATGGGCAGCAGTATTGAAAGCCTTCCTCCCTCACTGAATAGGTACAGCATGGTAACAGCAGTACAATCTCTTCTCCCCGACAGGAAAGTTCTAGCACTACGTGAGTAGTACATCATGGTTCCTACCAGCACAGAACATGCAAAAGTTAATCCTCCTCCCTCACATAACAGGTCCAGCACAGTCTGTGCCAGCAGTGCAAACACCCTCACCTTGTGTATGTTTCAGTATAGCAGTGTCCATTGGTGAGTATATGGAAGGGTGCGCGTGGAGGGTTGAATGGCTGTATCGATACATGAGTGAATGGATGGAGGTTTGGGTGGTAGCATGGTGGGGTGAGATGGTGCACAGCTGGGATGAATAGATGGATGAGCAGATGAATGGGAAATGTCTCTGGATGGAGAATGCATGTGAACGAATAATATCTGTGGATGGGTGGCAGTTGTGGAAATATGGCTGATGGTCGGTTTGCACTTGGAAGTGCGTTCCTTGTGTACATGCACATGTAATTATGTAAGATTGTTTAGGCTCCCCATTCCCTTTGTGCTACCAGTGGGACAAGTGACTGTCTCCAGGGCTTCTGTTACTCTGTTGAAATCCTTGCATGAAGGTGCCTTGGTGTATGGGTGCTTGTCAATAGTAATAAAATTAATACCAATACTAATATTAGCAATAACAATAATAATCATCATAATTCAAGTTTGTTTCCCCATAGGCAAATCATATTTTCCGTTAGAGAAACCCCGTGCACTAGGTGCCCATTAAATATGGCTCACTTTTGCACTTTCAAGATAAGAAACTATGTACAAGGAGTTTGTAAAAACTACGCACAAACTTGCAGGTCAATGGTCCAGCACAGGAGCATGCGGTGCAACCCCCTTGCGGAAACTCCTCAATATTGGAATACTGTTTATGTCTATAAGTGGTCATTACCACTTATAGACTCCCACTCTCCTAAATTGTAATATTGCATACCTAAGTAGAAATTAATGTGCAAAACCTTTTGTGAATCAGATTACGTGAGACAGTTAGGATTAGGGGTGGCGATAAAGGGGCATGGAAGGAGAAAGCAGGTCTGATTTGAAGACAGTTTGTACCCAGACGTACAGCTTGGTAATGGTATTTTATATAACATCCACATTATTTATTTGGGGCAGCTTCCACCTTGTGAGTGGGGATTGCCAGCTTCGGTGGGAGCAGACAGAGGTCCATGGGAACACTACCTAACCCCCTCTGCTATTCCCTGAATAGCACTTTTTATTTTCCAAAACAGCAGGGGCTTCTTTAAACAAGCATAGGCAAAGTCAACATGTCACCTAGGGAACTTTGTCTTTGCCGATTGCTTTTGGTGGTGCTCAACAGGATTGGGACCGTCAAAATATGAATAAAAGATGCGTGATGACAGCCACGTAGGTTACACCGGTGTGCCATCTAACAAGAAGCAAGTAAATGAGAGTGACAATAATGGCAACCAATGTCAAGAAAGGGGTTGGCTCTAATTCAACTGTAAGTTCTGGTAAGTTGAAAGTAGGTCTTTTCAAGTTCAACAGCCATGCTGCCTGGTAGGCTCGACCTAAAAAGTGTCGGCATTCAGTGAATGTCATTGTAGGATGTGGGTGTTGTCTCTTGTAGGCCTTCAAACATGGAGGCACATAAAGAATTCTGTGTTATAGATATTAATGTGGAATTTGGTTTTGGGACTGTACGAATAGGCATTTTGTAATGTGACTGTAGTACGTCAGACCCAGCACAAATTGAAGGAAGGGTCACATAACAGCCCATGTGCAAAAACCTCTGGCTGCTTTCCAACGTTGCCTCTCTATGCCAGGCCCTTATTCCTGATGAGAAGCTGTGACAGGTTTCTTGGTTGTTTGACATATTTGATGAGCAGGATTGCAAACATGTCTTCTGTTTCCTCTCCTGGGCAGGCTTGGGTTGAGGTGCTGTATGAGTGTTTTTAAACACAGCGCGTGTTAGGTGGTATGTGCTATCAAGGTGTGTGAGGGCCTGCAGGCACCATGCCACCTCTTTACCTCAGGGGGTGGTTGTCTGTTGGTTTTGATAGATGTTCTCTTCTTGTGCTTTGTTTCAGGTTCTGTGGTTTGTAATGACCTGACTGCTGATGACGGATGCGTTTTGTGAGGCTGGGACATACCAGGATCCTGGGAAGGGCTGTTTTTGAGAGTCTACCCTGTTTCCTAAACAGAGATGTATTCAGGAAGCAGAATCCACCAATCAAGTGTCGAAATGTGCATTTTTGTGAATGTGAGGAATGCACGGAAGTCTGAATGAAACTCCATGCCTGCGACATCTGGGCTGTGACTGACACTCAAATGAGGAACTCTCACTGTGGACACAAAAAAAGGACTACGCTTGGATTGGTATAGGACATGCTTGTACTATTCATGTAAGAATTTCATAGGGGGGTAGTCAGACCCGCTAGGACAGGCAAACCGCCGCTGCCTTTTCCTTAGACTCTCTCATGGAGAGAGTATTCTGCAGGAACTCTATAAAACTGCCCAATAAACTGGTGCAGGACCATAGTTCAAGCCCTTGTAGTCAGCAGAATGAACTACGGTAACACCCTGTACCTGGGGATGCCCGACTACCTTTTCACCCGCTTGAGGGCGGTTCAAAATATGGCTGCAAAGCTCATATGCAATAAACACAGGTACAGTTTCGCCTCGGATAAAAACCCTTCGCTGACTACTTACCCAAAAAAGGGCAACATTGAAACTTCTCTGCCACACGCCCAGGGCTCTATCTAACTCTATACCTGTGATTCTTCATACCACAATGGAGTTCTACAGGTCTGAGATCCATTAACGTATCCAAATCCATACGGATAAAAAAGGATAGGGCCGGAGGCCAATCCTTTAGTTTTACCCAGTGCTATAAATGGGAAACAATAAGTGCAGGTATTCATTAAATTGAGCTATGGGTGTTGCTAGTAGGCGGGGTTAGAGGCGGAGTGAGACATGATGATTCAAAAACACTTCTATTGAGTATTAATTTGGCCTTGCATTGCCCTAGGATAGTGGTCCCCAACTTTCCATGTGTAGATTAACACCTAAAACCCTGAATGAGTCAAGCCATCAACAGTACTTTTAGCACTTTCAGGCTAAAAATCAATGTGCTCTAGGACGAGAGAGACTCTGGCACCTACACTGGTTGCAGGACAGAACAAAACGTGAGAAATGTATCAATCCAAACAAAAAGTGTTAACTCCTCACATAAAATGAAGGCCAAACACCGAATGTTCATGTTGCCTTGTTTTTTTTAATATTTGCAGCTTCTCAATATCACAATAATTCTAATGTTCCTACTTGTTTGCATTTGGCGCAATCCTTAAATACTCACGAGTGCCCACACACAAAGAAGCATTACACGCATTTCTTTTCACATACCTCCTGATTCTGTTCCTCTCAAGCATACACTCTCTGTTTTCACACCTCTAACCTCGAAACCCCTCCCCCACTCACTTCTATGCCATTTGTAGCTAATTTTGTGCAACTATTTACCCCAATTGTATCCTATCACTCTCTCTACCATCACTCGTTCTATTTCTAATCTGCCGTCTCCGCGCCTCTCTACCTCTTTCCATAGCCTTCTGGATCTATGCCTTATCCCTATCTGCGCTTACCCCTTCTACCTCTCTTACTTTTCCTACTTTAAACTCCTTCCCCCTCACTCTTCACCTTTACTCACCCCCATTTGCCCTCCTCTCCCCTGGGCAGAAAGCCCCACAGTCGGAGAGCTTTCAGTAGCAGACAGTGAGCACTGCCGGGTCCCAAGCGTGTGTATAGTCCAGCAGGAGAGAGGTCAGGGGTAGAACAATACTCGCCTCCAAGGAGAAGCTCAGTTGACCTCCTCCCACCACACCTGGGCACCGGGGCGGCTCCTTAGGCCAACTTCACCACCTCATCCCGCCCATCATGGACTCAATGTACCAGCGAGTGGACGGGATGGGATCGCAGGGGCAAGTGAGTCAGGACAAAGACAGTCAGACCCCAGTGGGAGGCCAAGGGGTGAAAATGGCCCTTTGTACCTGTGGCAGGGGGGTGGTGAGGACAAAGAGCTTCCATCTGGGTAGGAGGGGAGCAGAGGCCCTCTTGCCCCTACGGCAGACCTCCCAATAGGACGTTCAGACCCTATCACGCAGCTGGCCACAGCTGCATAATATAGACAGGCGGCAACAGCCGACATGCTGCCAAAAAATGGCACGCAGCTGGTTCTGGGGTATCAATCCAGTGTCCACCTTATCAATCTGACCCTGAGTACCGGTACTCTCCTTGACAGTGAAGAAGTGCCTGAACTCGGCTCAGTAAATGTAAGAAGTGCTTGTACTCAGTACCGGTGAGTACCGGCTCATTGAAAGCACTGGCTTTACCCATCTTGCTGCAGCCCATGGAATCTGCTTCCCCTGGACCTCGACCGCACAGATGAGCGCCTCATCCTCAGAAAGAAGCTCAAAACATGTCTCTTTCCTGAATAGCTGTTCTTACCCCTTTGGTCTCTCCCCCCGTGAACCAGTAGTACAGCATGTGGCAGCTAGAGCCCCGTGATCCCCTCGGGATGACTGTTCACGCCTTATGAACACGGCTAAATAAATAAAATAAATATAAAAAGAACAAACAACACTCCTTGGCGTTTCCTGTCTGCTTTTTGCTTTCTCTTACAGTGATTTGTGAGGGGAGCAGGCATACCGGCACTTGAATGAATGAATAATTGATTGTGTGATTTCTTAAAATCATTACAATATAAAATAAAAAGACATATGTCGTGAATTAAAACATGGTCGGACTTTAAAGTCATACCGGCACTTCTCCCATACACAAAAGCGCTATGCGGAGGTTATACAGGCACAGGCAGAGAAACACTCTTCCTGGGAGATGCTCAACTCTGGCTGCCCTTTCCCTGCAGCAGCATCGCCTGCCCCGTCAACGCGCCAGATGACATCTCTTGAATGCTCATTAAGTGATGGCTGCCCCCCTCTGAGAGCCATTCCGTAGGATTTTTACTCAATTAAGTTAAATATAGCCCATTGAAGATGTAGATCTAGTTACAAACATCTTAGATCCAGGAACTATGGCATGCCAAACATGCCATTTTGCCAACAGAAAAGGAAATGCTTTAATAATAGACCTGGAAATTTCATTTTAAACACAGCTTGTGTCTTCACTGTAAATTCACCGGACAGACATTTTTCTCATCAACATTCATGAGAAGAGGAGTGAAGCTATTTCTGCACCGACATGAGATCTCTTGAACAGAACTGCTCTTCTGTGATCTGTCTTTGAGATTAAAACATTCCTAAATGACTCACCTCAGCTCTACAGAATTGAATTTCAGCTAATAGGATACTGGACTAAATAATACATTGAAGCATTCATTTATGGGGTTTTGGCATAGGGCAGCAGAATGCACCGTATTTATCCAATTCCTGTCCTTTGCCCCTGCACTGGCTCCTTTCCAGCAGCCTCGTGCCAACACAGGCACCATTGCACCGTGGTTGGTGCAAGGGTGCCTTTGTTGTCGTAAGGATTGGTTTTGTGCAAGAAGGGGGCTCCTTCCACAATCCTAAGAGGCGTATTCCTCTATGCAGCATGCATGGAAAGATGAAAAAAAAAGAAGAAATAAAGTTATCTCCCTCGTTACGGCTCACCTCAGGCAGCGTATGGTTTTGGCGCATCCCCAGGTTTACATGGTATTGTAAATCTGAGGAAGCGTCAACATTGATGGTTGTTGCGTGGGAACACCCACTGCAACGCCCTTGGAACGCCTCCCAAGTGCAGAGTAAAACAACACAGGGATTCCCGCTGCCTAGTCTTACTCCATATCTATGAGGCCATTCAAAGCACTTTGCGTGACCTTATAAATATGATTTTGTATTTTGCGCTGCCAGAGCGGCACAAAAAGTGACGCTCCAGCGGAGCAAAGCTCACAAATATGCCCATTAGTGTTTCAATTTTTTGTACCATTGTTTTCAGAATTGAATTCAGGAACGTCTGTGTAGTCCTCACATTTAGCGCCATCTTGGAAGTACCTTATACCACTTTGTGGGTTCTAAGAATACGCAGTCTATATTTTGTCTTGACCAACATGCGCTTTCTAGCCATGTGCTATTTGAAACAGGCTACTGTGAGGCTGCATACTGTGGGCCCGCTGGTGAGAATAGAGCCATTTCGCGAGCGACCTCTCTCTGCCAACTGCTACTGCCAACAACGACATAATATGGCCTTCAAGTCCCCCCGCCAACTTAACGCTTCCATCAGACCTTTCAGTTATTGTATATTCAGCTGCGTGTCTTTTACATTTATTTTCCCTTTAAAAAGCAAAATATCATTTTACCTCGGCCAACCTGTCCCTCAACAAAATTAAAACTTATACCAGTAAGTCCCTCTTGTAAGGGTGACATTTTCCCAGTGGTTTATAATAGGGGTAAAGCAAACACCTAGGGCCTGATGGAGTTTCACATGCACTTGTAATAAGGAGGATGGGATATCGGTCAAGTTTGTGATCCGTCCACCAAACTCTAAATCAGGCCCTACATGACACGCTGTAAAATGTGAGAGCAGGCTTTAATTATAGGCATTATAGCAGATCTCTGGTAAAATCTTGTGATTAACATTGAGCTGGCTAATGGATTACCGCTCCCCGTCCTCAATGATGTTCCCGAAAAGGATCAAATTCACCGCTCTTATAGGACTAGAGGCAGGTGGAGGGGTAGCAGTGATCTTACACCAATACATTGACTTGTCAGTAATTGACAGCCATGGAATTTGGAAACTCAGCCACTGTCTTTCTTGGAAACAAAGGAATCTAGAGTATAGCTCTTTGCTAGTCTATAGATCTCAATGCCTAGCAACGGCTAGACCGCCTGGGTTGATAGCGGAAATTGTACTAAGAGTTTGTAAAAAGTGGTCTGAAATTGGGTCTAACTTTTTGTGACCTGTGTCTCATTTTGCAATCTGACCTATGTACTAATAGATTGTGTAACAAACTGTACAGTTTCAGGGGCTTGTAGAAGGACCTGCCTAATCAAAACTAACTAGGCGTGTCACTATTTGAAAAAGCCGTGCAATTGACTACAAACACTAGGATTGTGGGCTGCAAGTTGCAGCAGTCCACTGTCCCTGTGTCTGCATACCCAACAAGAACCTTTTTTTAAAAAACAAGCAGCCCAAGTTCCTTAGAGGAATACATATACATATATACATATACAACCAGGCTCTCTTCAGGTAAGAACAGAGTGCAAGACAGCTCCGGGGAAACTCGAACAGGCTTTATTCATTTTTAGCGCTCAGTGTGCAGAGTCCAAAGAAATGCTCGGCAGACGCGTTTCTGCTTCAAAATAGCTTCATCAGTGCCCGTTTCTCTGGCTACTATCTTTCCTGGGGGTCACTTCAATTATAGATTTCCACGATGACCACTCCCTGTCAGGTAGTTTCATGCCCCTCCTCCGCTGTAAGGACTGCTAGCCACCTCGCATTCCTTTTCCAGGCAACTGCATTCTTGGAAATATATATAAAATGGAGCTGCTCTTGGAAATATATATATATATATATATACATATATATATATACAAACACACACATATACACACCACCAGTCCCACCTCTTCCTCAAAGAACGGGTCCGACACATGCATTGGGACCACTCCAGGTAAGTTTTATTGCCACCATCCAGAAGACAAAATTACATTTAAAAAACATCTGGAAGACGCGTTTCGGCGCTTGCCTTATTCATTGCCAGCATTGTGTTTTGATCTGCGATGGTATTGCGTGGGGCATGTACTGCTAATTATGGTCCCATTGGAGCCTGGTTCTTCCAATCAGAGGCACTGCTCTTTCCACCTCTGTTGCAGTGTTCGCTATGGTTGCTGGAAGTTGAAGTCCCCACGTCAGCATGTCGTCCGAATGACTCCTGCAGACAGAGCATGCAGACAGTTTCACATCGCGGACTCAGGTTCAGTGACCAGTCCGTGCACCTAATAATGCCACGGCTGTGCCAGCTTTTGAATCTGCCCACTCTCCTCTGCGGGAAATCGTCAATGGCAGCAATCGTCTCCCGGTGGTATCCCATTCAGGAGGAATCCGCTGCTCTCTCCCCGATACCCCGAACACAGTCTTGGGCGGAGGGCGCCACTGTGTGCATTCAGCACGCAACACCACACGAAGAGGCCGGCCATCTGTGGAGCACCAGACCGAGAGGCGTGTCGGATATGCAGCGCCGACTGCTGCACTAACATCCACCACCAGTCCCGCCTCTTCCTCAAAGAATGGGTCCGAACACATGCATTGGGACCACTCCAGGTAAGTTTTATTGCCACCATCCGGAAGACAAAATTACATTTAAAAAACACCTGGCAGACGCGTTTCAGCGCTTGCCTTATTCATTGCCAGCATTGTGTTTTGATCTGCGATGGTATTGCGTGGGGCATGTACTGCTGATTATGCTCCCATCGGAGCCTGGTTCTTCCAATCAGAGGCCCTGCTCTTTCCACTTCCGTTGCAGTGTTCACTATGGTTGCTGGTAGTTGAAGTCCCCACATCAGCATGTCGTCCGAATGACTTCCGCAGACAGAGCATGCAGACAGTCTCACATCGTGGACTCAGGTACAGTAACTGGTCCGTGCACCTAATAATGCCCCGGCTGTTCCAGCCTGCAAGTCCTCCCACTCTCCGCTGCGGGAAATCGTCAATGGCAGCAATCGTCTCCCGGAGGTGTCCCAATCAGCAGGAATCCGCTGCTCTCTCCCCGATACCACAAACACAGTCTTGGGCGGGGGGCGCCACTGTGTGCATTCCACATATATATATATATACACACACACACACACACATAAATATATATATGTGTGTGTTCACGGAAGGTGGAATTTGGCGGGCTGCTCAGTGCCCGTTCTTTGAAGAGGCCGCCCTGCAGGGTTGTCGGCTCCCTATTCGGAGGTTCTTTCTTTTGTATGTGATAAGTGAGCACGACCCACACACTGCCACCAGACCTACCAAGAAGATGCCAATGTGGTGAAACAGACGGCAGTGTTGGAAGGGATTTGGTTGGGGATGACTCCCCTTCCAATCGTTTGTTTAACAAAAGCTGGCATTTGGAGTAAAGTGTCAAATCCTGCACTATGTTTTAAAAAAAAAGACATTTGACTGCTGAGCATACTCGAAGGACAAAGTGCATCAAGGAACTGAGCAGATTACATTCTTTCTGCCAATATCACAAGTATTTTCTCATCATTCACCCTTACCTGCAAAGAATGATGCACTGTGGGAGATGCAGGATACAATCAGTCAAGTGCCGTGAAAAGAACTATAAAAACGTAAGCACAGATGCACTTTGCGTTACTTTCTGTCCGTGAGCAAGGCTGCATGGCCGAAACCGGTAGGACTGTAGGAAGCGCTGAGCTGAAGTCTCCAATTAAAAGCTTCATGTTTCTCGAAGTGGGCCTCTTGTGTGTGTGTTCACGGAAGGTGGAATTTGGCGGGCTGCTCCGTGCCCGTTCTTTGAAGAGGCCGCCCTGCAGGGTTGACGGCTCCCTATTCGGAGGTTCTTTCTTTTATATATATATACATATATTTCCACCATACCAAACTTGCCATCAAAGAAGGCGCTGACTCCGTGTATCTCAATTCAAACGCTTTATTTTTCAATCAGTTTCTGCTCAGACGCGTTTCGGCGGCTTGCTCCCGCCTTGCTCACTAACATCTGTCCATTTTACTGTGTGCTATATATACACATACATCATGTCATGGGTTTCAATTAACATAGCTAATTGGCATTACTTGTTGTTATGGTAACGCGGTTACACCCTCGTGGTGACGTGAACAGTTACATGACTCAGCACATTATATTCATGGCAGTCTTTTTTCACTTGTTTTCACGTCATATCACATATTAATTTAAACATTAACTTCATGTCTTGAAATAACAATTAACAAGGGCGTTAAATTATCCGTATCCGCACTGGTGGTCACAAAACATTTCACATCAGTCAATCGTTAATTACGATGATGTCTGTTTACATATCCCCGTTCTACCTGTGTTATATTTCTCATGTGTGGTCTCTCATTAGACATGATTCGCTGTATGACTGTGGGAGAGGGGAAACCACGAATGTGATTGGGTGTTCCCTAAGGCAGGATGATAACCATGGATCCCAACCGCCGGTAATCGGTTTGCTTGCCTGTTAATGGAGCCAGGACACGACTAGTTACTTAGGTAGGATCTGATGTCCCTGTTTGCGGCATAGTGCCGGTAAGTTATATCATTGTTACTGATCTCCCCATTGGGTAGTGCGTATATATATATATATATAGGAAAACAGTCTCTTCATCGAAAAGACACAGAGGACAAAGCGGAGTTGCCAGGTAATCCTTTTAATTCACCACAGCTCAGGCATAATGCATTTCGGCATACTGACCGCCTTCCTCAGATGCTTTTCACTGTTCTGAAATTCACAGTCCCTCCTCGGAAACATCATATGGTGCTTCAAATAGTTGCAGCGTAGTCAGCTCCGCCCTTTATTGCTTGCAGCTGTTGTCCATGGTGATCCGGACTCAACATCCCAGCATGCACTATTCCGGTGATCCCAAAAGGCGAGGCAATGTTGCGCTTCAATGCGTACTGCTGTACCATATCCGAGGGGAGTAGCGCCAATCTGCGCCAGTGTTTTCCAGCAATCCAAGTGCCAAAGATCACCTTGGGTCCCCCAGACGCCTCAACCTCAGGTGCTGTTTGCAGGAAGGGCCGTGACGAAATGCTCAATGAGCTAAGCGCTCTGTCAGTGACAGACTGCATGCAGCAGCAGCCTTCTCGCCCGCGCAGCTCCCGTGGTGGGCCAGGAAACCATATATATATATATACACACACATAAATATATATATATATATATATATTCACTGAAAAAAACATAGGTTTCACACCAGTTATAGTTAGGAATTAGCATTAAAAAAAACGATTAAATTCATTTAAAAAACCATAGGTTTCACATCAGTTATAGTTAGCTGGAAGTTTTACTCGCATAAAACCAATGAAATTCCCACGTTATAGTTAGTTGGACTCACTATAACGTGCGCGTGCAATGCACTGCTGATGACGTCACATATTACATCACTCATGACATGGTCAGTGACATCACTCATGACATCACTGATGACACCATCCAGTGAATGTGTGTCTTTTTGAAAAATAAATATTAGTGAGTAATGTTTAAATATTTAAATATATTAATTAGTGTTTCACTTTGTGTATAAGTGGCTGCATGGGTTGGTGAGTAGGTACATGTGTATGTATATAGGTTATTAGATGTTTTTCTTAGTATCAGTATGAGTGTTTGTATGGTTTGGTGGAGGTATTACTTAGCACATAGATGCATGAATGACTGACTCTCTTTGTATGTGTTTTGAAGACAGCATATGTGCAGGACTGTATGGGTGGATGACTGTATATGTGTGTGTTACTGAGTGAATGAGTGTCTCACTAGTTTCTTTATCAGTAACTACATATGTTTTAATCTAGTGTATGTGAATATTGATGTATATAAGTGAGTATATCTAAGAGTAAGAGATTGTAAGAGTTCCTATTTAAATTAGTATGTGTTTTTATAAGTGATTGTTTAAGAGAGTAAGTATGTGTAAGTTTTCTTTGAAGTAAAGTGGTAGTGTGTGTGTATAGCTGCATATGCAAATAAATGGATGTTCAATAGTTTATTTTCATGTGTGAGTATGTGTTTGAGTAACTTTTGGATGACTGTCGGTGTGTAACAGGATGTATAGGTGTATCACTACATATGATGAGTGAGTATATGTATGAGTGACTATATAGAACTGTTGGTGAATCAGTGCATGTGTATATAGATGGTGGAATTATTCAATTGGTTGTAGTAACTGGTATGGGTATCTCCATTTTTTTCAAAATGTTACTTTTTATTTTTGAATATGTGTTTCAAGGGTTACATTTCAGTGAAAGGAGGTCTGTCACTCTGTCACAAGGATGGTGTCATCAGTGATGTCATGAGTGATGTCACTGACCATGTCATGAGTGATGTAATATGTGAGGTCATCAGCAGTGCATTGCACGCGCAAGTTATAGTGAGTCCAACTAACTATAACGTGGGAATTTCATTGGTTTTATGCGAGTAAAATTTCCAGCTAACTATAACTGATGTGAAACCTATGGTTTTTTAAATGAATTTAATCGTTTTTTTTAATGCTAATTCCTAACTATAACTGGTGTGAAACCTATGGTTTTTTCAGTGAATTTCAATGTTTTTTAATAGCAAATCTTTATAGTTATAAAAAATAATACATTTTAAAGCGAATTTTATATCGTATAATTATGTCAATTTTTTATTTTTTTTTATTTTTACCCGGGGCGCTCCCGGGGCGCTTACCGGTGAACGCACAGGTAAGCGCAATATTGCGGCGCGCCCTGGGGCACGTACCGGGGAGCGTCCCGTTAGCGCTATTGCCGCGATCGAAAAAACCACATCGTGACGCGTCGCGTAAGCGTGACGTATCGCGTAGCCACGTGATGCGTCTTATGGCGCGTCGTGTAAGCGCGACGTATCGCGTTGCCGTGCGATGTGTCTTATGACGCGCTGCGTAAACGCACCCGGAAGCGCTCCGCGGCACGGCCCGGTGCGCATAGCGTAAGCGCGCCAGAGCGCGTAACGTAAGCGCATCGGGTCATGTGTCGGGTCATGTGACCTGAAAATAACACTTTTCATTGGTTCTCATCATTTTTTTTCTCCAAATGATGAAAGCCCCCTCCTTTTTTCCTCAATCTAACTTTCTTCATTGAGAGAGCAAGAGCTATTTTTGATCACTGCAATGGCATCACTTGTAGCTGCAGCTGGTGCACCCCCACCACCACCACCAAGAAAAGAAGGTCCACCACCACAGTTCCTTGGAGGAGAAGAAGAAGAAGAGGAAGAAGAGGAGGAGGAGGAACAATCAAGGCGCTTCCTGCATGAAGAACCAAGGCAAAGGCACGTTAAAGTGCACTATATTTGGCAATTCTTTTCAATCCCTGAAGACAAAAAAAAGGTGAACTCCCCCAAAGTCACCTGTCTAATTTGTGGCTCAGTCCTCTCCAGGGGCAATCCCCTAAAGAAATATTCATTTGGTAATTTTACCATGATCCGCCACATGGAAAGGTTTCATCCCAATAACTTAGCCCACGCTGAAGTACAGGAACTTCAGAACAACCCACCCCCTGTGGCCAGCACCTCCTCTACTGAAGACTCACTTTCTGGTCCTGAAGCACGCCGAATGGTGCCAAATATACAACAAAAATTTGGCACCATAAAAATTGTTTGCATTTTCTGTGGCAAAACGTTATGTTATGGTGAACTTAGTGTCATCTTAATAAACAATGCTGTGGACAACCACCAATGCAACAGGAAAAGGAAGCACTAATTCTTTTCTTTTTTTTGCTCCTGTTGAGCCATTTCCACTTCCCTGTTTTTTGTTTGTTCCCTTAAAAAACACAAAAAAATATAAAATTGTTTAAAAATAAAAAATAAAAAAAAATGTTCAGTAAAATAATAAAAAAAATATAAAACAACAAAAAGAATTTAAAAAAAGTTCTTTTCAGAACTACCTCACATTTATAAAATGAAACCTATATTTTTAAAGGATCTCTGTCAATTTTTTGTCCCAAAAAAAGAAAAAACATTTAATGAAGCAGTTAGCATGAGGGAAGGACACAAACAGAGTTATGTTAAGAGAAAAAGAGCTACAAGATGACCACAGAGGGATTGTTTATTACATAGTAAAAAATAGAGAAGGTGTAATTGGATGAAAGTGAGAAAAGTAAAATGACTAAAGGAGCGAAAGAAAGGAAGAGAGAGGAAGAACACTAAAGTAGAGATAGTGTGAGACTGTGATTGGCTGTTAAAAGAAAAAGAAAGGACAGTAAAAAATGGAGAATGAAGGGTAGTGGCTGAACCACGATAAATGAAGAACGATGAGGGAAAGTAAGAAAAGACCAGGTAGTATAAGTAAAGAGGGGTGAAAGAGGGAGAAAAATTGAATTAGGATAACACATGGGGAGTGACAAAGAGAGAGGACAAAGAGAGTAAAGGAAACAGTACCTGAATGGGCTTGAGTAAAACAGCAAAAAAAGATAAGTAATGCAGTGTGTGTGACTTATAGGGAGTCAGTGGGTGTAGGTCGCGGTGTGGGTGTGTAAGGTGTGTCTGTGGGTGTGGCTGTGTGGGGTGTTTCAGTGTGGGTGGAGGTGAGGGTGTGTGAAATATGTGTGAGGAGTGTATGAGTGGGGGGTGTATATGTGTGCGAAGTATGTATGTGTATGGAATGTGTGTGTGTGTTTGAGGAGTGTGTGTGGGGGGATTTTTTATGTGTATGAGGTGTGTGTGTGGTGTGTGTGGGGTGTATGTTACAGGTGTGTGTATGTGTTGGAAGGGGGATTAGGTGTATGTGTAGGAGTAAGGTAAATAATTAAGAAAAAGAGAATGAGTGAAGTGAAGAAGCAAAGGAAGGGAACAGAGGGTAAGTGAAGTAAAGAAAAGGGATTGAAAGAAGTTGAATATGAGATGGGAAATTGGAAAAGGGGAGTAAACATGTAGAATAAGAATAAGTGAGGGAAGCAGAGTAAAGACACAGAAGTGAGGTTGGTTGAGAAAATATTAGTAAGTAAGTAAGCTTAAAGCAAAGGGTGATGACAAAGTACATTTTTTAGTCATACTTACCATATAATAAATGTAACTTTAATTTTTTTTATTTTTTTTTTAGTTATATACTATCCCTCTGTAATAGTTATAGATTTAGATAGACTTCTCTGTTATAGTTATGGATGGATTTAGGCTTGTCTTGTATAATTATGAATTTACTTAGGTTTCATCACATACACTTTTTTATATTTCTACTTCCAGTCTGATACCATACACTGCCCAAATATAAATTCACTGTTAAAAACTACCTATCTAAACTTAAACCCAACAGTGCCCTATCTCTACTGATATATATTTTTTTATGCAAATTTCAGCCAAAATGGAAGGAGAACAAAAAGTTTCATTTGAAATTGTCCTTGCAAAGAACAATGAAGAAAACATTGAACCAAATGACATTGAATTCATCGACGAATCACGAGACCATGAACTTCTACAATGTGTAGAATCTGTGGATTTCCTCCTTCAAAATGAGGACATTTCGGACAGTCAAATGTTAGACGTTATATTTAATTTGGAAAATGAATCTCAAAAATAAATTTATATTTAATAATTCGAAAATTGTTTGAGACATTATTCATTTTTATATGTAATTCTTAAACTAGTACCAAATTGATTTAATGTAAAGTCAGACTTATAGTATACTGTGCAACTTTTTTGTGTTACATAGTAATTTTGCTCATAGATACTTCCTTTCTCCCACTATATTATCTCCAATGTGTATTTGACATCTCTTTTTCATCTCCTGTCTCCATGTTCTTTCTGCTTTCCTGACAGACTATGATATGGATTCCATATAGCACAATAACTTCTGTAACAACATGCAAGATATATACAGAGGAAACGGTGTACATTAAATTTAAGACTCAACATTGGTACCTACTTGTTGGTACTTAAAACACCCAAACAACACAACAACTCTATGCAGAGCTACCCTACCTCTAATCACTTTGAATTATTATTTTCCTGTTTCACTCTGTTTTCCCCGTAGTACGCTCCCCGGTCCGCTCCCCGGTGCGCGTACCGGGCGCTCCCCCCGCGAAAATCGGAAAAAAAATATAAATTTTTTTCGCCCAGCGGGACCCTTTTATGGCCCCCACATCAAACCTAGGGGGTCAGGGGGGGTCTACCCTGTCCCCTTTTGGTCATTTCCCCCTTTGTTTTTCACCACCTCTTGTGTCTCGATCCTACCGAGACACAAGATGGCGGCCGCTGCGGACTGTTTCGAATGTTTACAGACACCCGAGAACCAATCAGCTTGCCGTGCGCAAGTCGCATAGCGCGCCCGGAGCGCTCCCCGGTACGCGTACCGGGGCGCTGCTATAGATATATACTTTTTTTTAACCTAAATTATTCAAAATCCTCTGGAGCACATATCTTGAGACATAGCAAAGGCACATCGGGCTACCAGTCCCTACAATTTTGCCAAGTTTGGTGAAAATCCATTCAGCCGTTCGAGCTAAAAGTGCGACCGACCGCCCTATGGAAATTAACATGGGGAAAACATGTTTTGGGACCCCCCTTTTATCTCGGCCCCCGCTTGACGAATCCCCCCCAAACTTTCAGAGAAGGAGCAGAGCGCCGCGAGGCAAAGTTGCTAAAAAATTCAGGCGGATTCCTCAACCGGCGCCAAAGTTATTCCCAATAGAATGTTGCGACTTCCCTATGGAAATCAATCCTAACTATAACTACCTACTGGCGACCGCCAGTAGGTAATACACACACACATATCTATCTATCTATATATATATACACACACACACTTCTATCTATCTATCTATCTATCCATCCATCCATCCATCCATCTATTGAGCTATACGTAACTGATCAGTGGTTTGCAACTACAATTGTGTTCTCAAACCATTGACACATACCAACCTGTATTGTAATTAGGAAGGAACGCCCCTTTAAGTCCCTTCCTAATTGCGATTGGGCATGGGTTGTAAAACCCATTGTCAAGTGTTCTTTAGTGTGTTCAACACCAAAGTTGTTCTAACTAGCAACATGGGTTTTACACATAGGAAATAGCCATTTTGCAGTTGCAAACGTGTGATTTTGGGTCTCTACGTCTGGCCTTTCACCCTGAAAATGGATCTTTGGCCACCTCAACTTATGGTTGACAACCGAAATGGACTGGTGCTTACTTTTTAATAATGACTTTTTAACTTTTTGATATTTAACTTACACAGCCTTAATTCTGCACCAATAGATGAAACTGTGCACCTATTATATCTAATGTTGACCACCTCTGATTGTCTTGACCAGTGACCCATTTCTTTACACACGAACTGGTCATCAGAGACATCCATTTCCAAATTACGATTGGCCAGGCTCAGTTGTGACTACCGTTATCGAGAGGATGTCCCTGCGTGTCGTAGCGGTTTCTCTTTGAAGCATGTGTAAGTCAAGGGCAGACTATAAAAACTGCCCGCTTTTGTGTCCACGCTTTTAGATAGAATGCTGTACCTGGGACTGTGTTCATACTGCTAATGCCATTCCTGACTCTGGTTGGTAGGGTCTTGCTGATGAGATTGCTTTGCTGATCGAAGATGTTAAACTTGTTTAATATCTTACAATATAAACATGGTGGAATCATTCTTCAACTCGTGATAGTTGCCTCTTTGTTCCAATGCATCGGTTGGATAGAATCAGGGAGTTGCTATTGTTCTGAAAGATTATTTGAATGCGAAGTTACTCCATCTTGAGAGCTTCTCTTCTGCAGAGCTACTGACCTTCTCTCTTTCTCCTGCAGCTCTCACTACTTTCCCTGGGGTTTTGGTGTGTCACCCACCTGGGAATTATATCTATTTTTGACTTCTCATTTGCACATCTTATTTGTTCTTTAGTCATGACTTCATCTAAATTTGTGATGAAAATTACTCTCCAGTAAATAGACTGAAATATAAAACTGTCCTCAAGAATTGTAAGTCTTGACCTAGACAGGCTGGATATAGATTCTGCTAGACTCATCTTTTGGTAATGAACAATTCTTCAAGAGAAATGTCTCAAATTCTAAAATAACTGTTCAACCTTTCTGTTACTGTGAATAACTTTCCTTTAACATTAACATTCTGCACATCACTTGCTGAGTATTGTATTGGAAAAGTCAGGTTACTGATCAGTGTTTTCCACCCTCAGTGGAGAAATCCTCACATTTTGCCCCAAATCATGGTACATGTTATCTTTTCGGGTATTAGACCTGTGTCAATTTTACAAGTTGTGAATTCCATAATATCAGGTTCTCCTGATGTTCCTTTCCCTGCATGAATCCTTAATATAGTAGCCTTTACGATTAGTCCATATATTTGCCAACTAATTAAGTCATTTCTTCATTGCGGAACATTACCATCTGATTGGAAAAAGGCATGTGCCGTAAGTATCACCCTATTTCCCTGTTGCCTTACTGTTCGAAGATAACTGAAACAATTTTTTAAAAACAATTATTAATTTCTTTTAGGCACCGCGTACAGTATACCAAAGCTTGTTCATAGCATGTCACTGTCCAAGGCATTTACATTATCATTGTGTAGTATTAATCACTGAAAGAAATATGAATGTTCAGTTATCCATGTTTATTACTACTAACTCTGCTTAATTCTGCCCAGGCAGGATTCTGGGCTATGAAGGCACACAGGGTGCCTCACCCACTACATTGTGCCTTCCCCAGGGTTCTTCCCTCAACCCACCACTATTTAACCTCTATGTTGTGCCCCTTAGGGCTCCAATGAAGGGTTTCCATCTGTCCTGCATGTGTCATGCAGATGTTATGGAAATTATTCTTAGATTAAATGACCCTAGGGCTGGCAGGCCTTTAGATTTCTGCAAGGACTACACGCTTTGGCTGGTTGGAGGTCTACTAATTATTTAGGCTTAATTCAGATAAGACTGAGGTGTTGGATTTTGGTGGTTCAACCTCTTTTTAGACTCCGGATTCGTGGCCAGATACTCTTGCCCAACCCTTGGAACCTGCTGAAACTTTAAAGTATCTTGGGTTTGTGTCTGACTCTAATGGTTCTTTCCAAAGTCAGTTTGACAAACTTGCATTCTCATGTGTGTTTTTATCTGAGGGTGCTAAAGAAGGCTTTTCGTTTTTCATCACATCTTTCACTTTCTATTATTCAAGCTATTGTTGGAGTACATCTGGACAACTGTTATGCCCTTTATTTGGGCCGTGCTAGTCAGTGCTATTTAACGGTGTGACCTGATCCAGCGCCTTATTTTGTTTAAGAACTTGTGAATCTATGTTAAGGCCCTTGGTCATTTTTGTAATTGCCAACATTTCTATCGATATTGTCCACATAGGCCTTTTCGCGCCTTGAGGACGTTTCACCAGCAGCTTCAGAGAGGTCCTTCTTTTGCGTATCACACAGCAGAAATCAAGAATGAACTCCTGCTGGACCTTTGGTCTCAGACTAGTTTTATCAGGTTTAGGAAACTGAGCAAAACGTGTTTTAACCAGAGCCCATACTATCGGAGTGGCCTTTGGGCCATAGGGCACATTAGAACAATGGAATATTGCGAGCTACATTGAAGATAATAGAGTGGCTCAGGACCACCGTTGTCCAGTAAAAGCCTTCTACACCAGCATTCCAATGCTTGCCTTTCTATTTCGCTCTTTAGAACATTCTGTCGTCTAATAGCATTATATCCATTCTGCCTCAGGGTCTACCTCTTATTAAAGACCCGTTTCCTCGTTAAAGTCTTACGACTACAGCTCAGGCCCAAAACTCGGGGTCAGGGCCTTCAACAAAGATTATGCAGACTATAATGCTATATTAAGACCAACATATTTTTGTAACCTAATCTATTATGCTCCAATTCGACAAGAGTTTTACAGAATCATTGCAGAGATGCAAAAACCACAGGCCACTCTGTCGACATTTTTGCATTCTATAACAATTTGTCTACATTCATTTTTACTACATAATACAGGAGTACATCCATTTGGGCAATAATATAGTGATTCAAACTGCCACCAAGATCTACACACAAAACATGGAGCACTTCTGTACCATTTCAGATGTCGATACAGCGAATAGTCAGCGGTTCCACTGCCGACATCTTTCATGTTAGATTTGTTAAGCTTCGGGTATCCTTTCCGTGGCATAAACCGCTCAACTCTTTAAATGTTTTTTGGCAAATGTCCACTTTCCTAACTGTATATATTGGCTGAAGAAAACATGTTGTCAGATCTTCCTTCTGAGGGAAAATGACTCAAGGAGTTGGCCTATGCTCCGAAAGTGATACAGCTCATTGGATGCCTTCCAGGCAGGATTCCGCTTAGGATGGTGCGGTGATCTGGTAGTGCTCTTTCAGTACTGTGCTAGTGGATGGTGGTGATGTTGGAGCGCTGGTATTGTTCAATGTTTCACAGACTTTGACATTTAACTGGGACTGTTCTTCAATGGTTGTGATCTTATTTAATTGAAAAAACAACTTGTTACATTAACCCTTTTTAACCCAGAGTGTAAGTCGGTCAACTTTTTTGTTCCACAAGGGTCACTCTAGTCCCCACACTTAGTCAACATTTGTATGCAACCCATACTAAATTGCTCCATCTGTCCAGGGGTTGGCTTGTACTTGTACCTAGTAGATGCAAAGCTGATCTTATTCCTGGCATGAGCTGCACAATTCGAAGGAGGGAGCCGGTGCCTCAGTCAGTATGAAGGACAGCCCTACCCTTATATGTTGGTGGATGATCAACAGCTTTTTACAGATAAATCCTTTGAAGACCGGGCTTCTTTTCACAAAAGAAATTACTTCGCCAGTGAGAATGTGGCTGCTTGACAAGCTATTATGGACCCTACATCCACTCTTTATAGTAACAAATGCAATCAGGGTATTCATTTAGATGGAAATCTCTCCCTTGAAACACAGGTGGTCAAAATGTCCACTTGCTGCCTCGTAGAAATAAAAGCTCTATTGTGCATTGATTCTTGTCACCATGTACTCATAGGGGTAGTACACTCTATATAAATGATGCAATACAACACAATACAATGTTAATTCCCTTAAATAGTCTGTTAGGCTATGGTAACGTTATCTACTGGGGTGTTAAATTACAGGAGAGACTTCATCTGGTCAGAAATGCAGTAGGCTGGTTACTGAAGGGTTGTCGAGAAGGGACCATGCCAGACCCATCATTTGAGCACTTCATTGGCTGCCTTTCAATCATAGAGCATCCCTTAAAGCAATGGTCACCTTGCAGATGGCCATCAATAAAGCTAATCCTGAAGTACTTGCAGACAAATGTATACAGCACACCGCTTGATATCACTTTCTTTCCACCAGGCAGATCTGTGATTGGTTTGGCAATCTTACATAAGTATTTGATTAAAACAACAATAACAATTAGCAAATCCCAAGAATTTCGGAATGTGTTTTATCAAGGTAGGTTAAGAAGGATGTATGATGGTACAACGCGGTATAAAACACCGCAGACCATCACAACGCAGGTTTTACAATGCAAGTCGTTACAACGACTTGCGTTGGAGGGCACTGGACTTAGGAGTAGTGTAATTTACTATTCCAACTCCAGTCTACACACAGTAGGGAAGGTGTTGGATAGTAAATTACACTATTCCTTGTCCTAGAGCGCCCTCCAGCGCAAGTCGTGGTAACGACATGCGTTGTGAAACCCGCGTTGTAATGGCACTGAGGTGTCATTACTGCATCGTAAAGGATGTTTCCCGGTTAAGACATTTCCAAAACCTCTTTTTTCTTATTAGTGGGATCAATTACTATTCCCTTATCTGATATAATGATGTATAGGAGAGGCAATTGGTTGTACTAAAAAATACACTTCTCTGGCGCCTTGGCTTGCAATGACTGTTGTCTTTACCTGCTCAGGAGCTCTTTTACATGCTGACAATGTTGTTCTAAAGTCTCTAAGAACACCAAGATCGTGTTTAATTAAATCATTACAAAAGTATCTAAGAGGTCTCGGAAGATATCATTGACAAAATGCTGGGCATTGCATAGTCCAAAGGGCATAATTAAGTACTCATAATGTCCTTACTTAATATTAAAAGCAGTTTTCCATTTATCACCTTCTTTTATGCACACTAAGGGGCTGATAACTATGCAGCTCGGAAGGCTCTGAACGTCAGTCAGAGCCCTCCGAGCCGCATCATAATGAGGCGGTTTACTT
The DNA here is from genome assembly GCF_964261635.1 of Lissotriton helveticus. Classification (NCBI taxonomy): domain Eukaryota; kingdom Metazoa; phylum Chordata; class Amphibia; order Caudata; family Salamandridae; genus Lissotriton; species Lissotriton helveticus. Next base: position 73,352,178 of record NC_136067.1, read on the forward strand.
TCCGACCGCCTCATTATGATGGATTATATTCAAATAAAGTGGGTGACCCAATAAACCCTTGCGAGCTTGGGCAAATATATGTTAAAAACAAAAGTGCCCACAAGGGAATTTGTTTGTTAGAAACTTGGTACAGATGATAGACCTGTATTTCCTAGTTATACGTTACGATCTATCCAACCTAATCGGTATCTGTTTATGGTTATTTGTGTCACAGTATTTAGGACTTGAAAATTAATCACATCTGAAATATGAAAAAGCAACACGGGAAATGTATTTCATAGAAAAATGAAGATAGGGTTCTGTTCATCATTAAAAACCAATTGTACATAACATTACAAATGAATAAGAAGTAAATGAATTATTCCATCAATCCATCTGTATCAAAGTCCAATCTGTTATCAACTTCTATATCAGCAGCTCCTATGATCCAACAAAAAAGAGATACCACTGTTCAAAATTAATCAAAACAAAAGAAGATATGGACAGACAAGTCGACGTTTCGGTCTTATGTTTGTTGACTCCTTAAGACCATCTTCAGGACAAACACTCTCAACAATAAATAAGAAACCCCCTGGGCAGTTCTTTTTAAATTCTTGATTTGGTGTATTAGAGTTTCTGCCTCAGTCCTCACGTCAAAGAACCTGGTATTTTTCTGAATCCTTCACGTTTTTCGTTGAAGGATGATAAAACTCCTTTTTGGCAACGATGTAGAAAGGAAACTTCTCTTTCTCTGTAGTCAAACGTCTTTCCTCTGAAACGGCGTAATCGCGCGAGATTCTGCTATTCTCGTTTGCGGTGTTGCTTTTTCATATTTCAGATGTGATTAATTTTCAAGTCCTAAATACTGTGACACAAATATCCATAAACAGATACCGATTAGGTTGGATAGATCGTAACGTATAACTAGGAAATACAGGTCTATCATCTGTACCAAGTTTCTAACAAACAAATTCCCTTGTGGGCACTTTTGTTTTTAACATCATTATGATGGAGGCAGTCAGAAAGTTAACCGGCTGCAAGATGGCCGCTGACCGATTGCAGCGAGTAGCTGCAGCTCACTCTCCCTCCTTCCAAGGTGAAACTATCTGACAGGAGTACCGGAATGACAGAGGTCTCATCAGAGATTAAGGCTCAGCAGTATCTGACAGAATTGAGAGAGCAGAAAGGAGGCTAAGTGGCTGGTCACATAGTGAGGAGGTACATATGGGAGGAGGGCGAGGTGCAGCTGCTGCATTCATAAGCTGTCACACATAGGGCATGAGTGACCTATTTGCCTGTAGGGGGGTTGGAGAGGGCGGGGTGGTTTTAATGGGGGCCAGGGGAGGGGGGCTTGGGTGTGGGGAGGGACTGGGGGTTTTCACAGTATGGCACGGCACTAGTTTTGTTCACGATGGGTGGTATGGAAACAGTTTTGAGACAGATTTCTAGGTATATGAGATGCATTAATAAAGGAAGGAAGTCCAAAAAGAGGCTTAATAATGTATTGGTTGTTTGGATGGGAAAAGTTTATGATGTGTTCTAATGAGTATTAGAATTGCCTCTCTCAATGTGTGTGGCTTGAATAATTACATGAAAAGACAGCGAGTGGCGGCGGTCCTTAGGTTAATGCGACTGGATTTCCTTCGTCTCCAGGAGACGCACCTAGAAGAAGCAAGGGCGTATTTAATGGAGCAGTTAGGTTTTTCTTTACTAGCATACTCAAGACAGGGGAATAGAACTAGAGGGGTGGCTATTTTGGCCCAAAAAAATACAGAACATTAGGGTTATTAATAAAAAAGAGGATCAATGGGGAAGATGGGTGTTATTGAAATGTGAATTGAATAACCATGTACTCACTTTGAGTACAATATAGGGATCCACTGAAGATGATACAGATGTATTTGAATTTCTAGATATAGAGTTGGCTTCTTGGCCTGAACCAATTATTCTTTGTGGAGATTTTATTATAAATGGGGGTGGGGGGGTTGGGCACTGAGCACGGACAGACATATGGAGGACGGAAGAAAAAAGTATCCCGGGCAATTTGTAATTTGGTACAGCATAATGCCCTTGCTGATGTGTGGGCATGATTGAACCCTACAGATGACGGATTCACTTTTTATTCGGCCCCACACAAAGTGTGTGTAAGACTCGATTATTTTGTATCTAATTCTTTGCTGTCTAAAAGTAAGATAGAGAAGTTTCCCCGCTTGATCTCTGACCATAATCCGCTTGTTTTAACACTTGAGTTGGTAGGATTAAATAGCAGGACATCTATATGGACGTTTGAAAGAAAACTACTCTGTACGAGGGCTATGTTACACATATGAATAACTGGATTAGTTCCTTTTGGCAAATTAACAGAGAGAGCACTGCTACAGGATTCACCTGGGATGCCTTTAAAGCTAGGATCCGAGGTGAAACACTAAGGTACAGTATGAATAAACAGAGGCAGGAAAGAAATAGAGTTACTGCACTTGTTAAACTAGTGACAAAGGCAGAGGAGGAATTCTGTCTGGCAGCTCAGGCTGGATCCCCCTTGGACGAAGTACTTTTAAAAATAGCAAGTATTAAGGCAGAGATAAATGAGGGTTTTGCAATTAAGGTGGCTGCAGTGTATTTGACAAATAAGGAGCAGTGTCACGAGTTGAGTGAGCGGGTTGGGCATACCCTGGCAGTCCGTACAAGACAGAAAGCCGCGTCAGGGCAAATTAAGGAAATTCTAGATGGTCAGGGGGGGATAATGGCTGATGTTGATGAAGTAAGGGAGGTTTTTAGGCAGTTTTATAATAAGCTATATAGTGAGAACCAACCAGCAGGGTCCTCACTGGGTATTCAACGGTATCTGGGAGACATCAGTGTACCCTTACTCGTTGAGGATGATAGGGAAGCGCTTGACACTCCAGTTACGCTTCAAGAAATCCTGGCAGCTCTTAACAGTCTCTCTCCAGGTAAGGCTGTGGGGCCAGACCAAATTCCCTTGGAATTTTATAAAACTTTGCAAACTGTAATACAGGTGGACTTGTTTGAAACAATGTTGTAGGCCCAGGTAGGGAAGTCAGTACCAGGGTCATGGGCAGGTGCCGATATTGTTGTGATTCTTAAAAAAGGTAAAACACCTTTGGAACCTGGCTGCTACAGACCTATTACTGAATGCAGATGCCAAGATTTATTCAAAGGCCTTGGCTTCTAGGTTAAGTAAGAGAAAAGATCAGCTAGTTAGTTCCACGCAACACAGCTTTATCCCTGGAAGGGGAACTGCTCAACATGTTCGCAAAGTTATAACTCTTTTTGATGCCACGGAAGTCTCAGGAGACCCTATGGCGTCTATGTTTCTGGATGCAGAAAAAGCATTCAACCGGGTCACCTGGGACTTCTTGTGGGCAGCTTTAATGCGGTATGGCATTGGTGAAAGGTTTATCATTGGTATTCAGGCGCTCTATCAGGCCCCTACAGCACGGCTTAGAATAAATGGAGGCTATTCTTCGGCAGTGTCTATCAGTCGAGGTACTCGTCAAGGGTGCACGTGTTCCCCGCTGTAGAATTAAATGAGAGGATTTTGCCGGTCAGGATTCAGGCCAAGTATTCAAGACTTTGGCATATGCGGACGATGTGGCAATTGTGACTACCTCTCCGGTTAACGCTATCCAGGAAATAGAAAGAGAGGCGGCTCTTTTTGGTCGGATTTCAGGCTATGTGCTAAACGATCCCAAAACACAGATTATCAAGAACAGTCAGGTGGTCTGTGAGGATACTTGAGCAGTCCAATCTGCAGGGTATCTAGGGATCAATATTTCGGTAGATTTAGACAAGATTGTAGAGCAAAATATTGCACCCATAATGGCTAAAACTAAGGTTGATCTTGACCGAGTACATAACCTACATCTTACTCTGGTTGGACGCACCAATGTGGTGAAGATGATTATTCTTCCCAAGTTTCTTTACTTATTTAGGACAATTCCATTGGTATTTGAAGTTAAATAGTTTGTTGCGATTGAACATCTTATTAATAGATTTATTTGGGCACAAGGGAAGACTAGGAGGGCCCTTCGTTTTTTGACCCTCTCTAGAGATAAAGGAGGATGGGCAGTCCCTGATTTTAAGTTGTAATATTGGGCTGCGGCCATACAGTACATGTGTGGTCTGATAGGAGGAGACCCCTCAGAGCCACAGATAAAGGTAGGGTCAACTGATATATATGCAATACTTATGGGGTGGAATGCAGAGAACTGTTTCTTGAAATTGTCTGATACAAGTTATTTAAAAAAAACTAGGTTCAAGACACTCATGACAGCTTATAAAATTTGGGCTTCACTCTGTAAAAAATTGGGATTGGCAGGTTTAACTCTTACACTCGAATCAACGGAAATAACATTCTTCCTAGAGAGAGATCTTTGCGGATTCAGTTATGTCAGGTTGGGGGCGGCGAGGGGTCAGGAAACTGGGAGATTTGGTAGGGATCAATGGTTTTTTTTTACAGTTTGCTGATATGCAGGGGAAGTATGGTATGTCTAGAAATAACTTCTTTAAGTTTCTGCAAGTTCGGAGCTATCTTGTAAATAAACAGGGGGGTGCTCCTGGGTTTTGTAAAAACGGGATCCTTGATGCAATTGAGAGGGGGCAGATTGCTCAATTAGGAGATTTTATGCTGAGCTGACGGCACTTAAGACAGATGATTTGGAAAAATATGGCATGAAGTGGGCAGATAAGCTTCAGGTGGGCCATGAATGTTTCCAGAGTTCTCTTCAAATGGGACATACCTTATTATTTTCAGCATCCTTACAGGGTCAACATTACAAAACAATATATTTGCTGTACCATACACCTGCCAGGATCGCGCAGTGGGGTGGGACTATAGGAATTTGCTGCCCCTGGTGCGACAGTGCAGGGGCGGATATTATACACCTGTTTGCAACATGCCCTCAGCTTGCACAGCTGCATAATGAAATTGAAACCTTTTTGGATCAAACTCTAGGAATAAAAATTATACTCACGCCAGTATGGATTATCCTCGGGGTAGGGGAGGGTGAGGAACAGTGTCAATATTTTTTGTTTATGGCCATGGCAGTTTTAAGACTCTGTGTGACAACTGCTTGGTTGGATAAGGAACCCCCTAAATTCCATCTATGGTTGGCTAAACTACTGGCAGTATATAATTTAGAAAAAGGCATATATGACAGGAAAGGGAAAAAAGGTAAAATTCTTGGGAAACGTATATGGGAACCTGTTATGAGGTGGAAGGAGAATGCTTAGGGCAGTATTTAGAGATTGTTAATTTTGATGTCTTGCCTTTCTCTCTGTTTCTTTCTCTTGTATTTTTTGATTATGCATCTCAGATAAGCTGATAAAATGATAAAGTGACTGTGCCATATGTAAAAAATGTTTTGTTTGATTGGAAATGGGAAAAAATAAAAATATTTAAAAAAAAAAAAAGAAAGTTAACCGGCAGGTCATTCCGGCTGGCTTCTGACGGGCTCAAAGAGCCCGTCGGGCAGTTGGAAGCTGGCCAGTAACCACAAGGGCGGGCATTTCTGCCCTTGAGATTATGATGCACGGTTTAAAACATATTTTCCATACCGTGTTTGGGGGCCCCAGCAGGTCCCCCTTTGGTGCACGGCCTCCGATTGGAGGCCGAGTTGGTGCCCCCCTGTTGATCCCTGTTCCTTGTGGCAGGCATCTTCAGGTGGCTGTTACGGGGTGCAGGGATGAACCACCACTCCCATTTCCCTATGGGAGCATGCATTACAGCCGGTTTATGGCCATAATGCATGCTCCCATAGGAAAATGGAGGAATGCCACGAACAGTGTTCGGTCGCATCCTAATGAGGAGGTCGGGACTGCCGACCGGCTGTCGGTCGGTCCCAGGACCAATTCGGTGTCAGGCGAAAGCAATTCCACCCGACATCGAAATCAGGCCCTCAGTTGTACGCCCCTTTTTTGATTGAAGTTTTGAAAATACCTTCACTGTCGTAACTTGATCTATTGGTACCAATGGTAAAGGATGTCTTTTGTGTATTGTGATGACATTAAACTCTCAATAGTCCCCACAGAGCCTATAGTGCACATTTGGTTTTGGAATGACAACTCATCAGTGATGCTGGAGAGGACTACCACACCTTCGACACCTATGCTCTACAACAGCTCCTGGTAAAGCAGGGAGATAGGGAGTTCAAAACGCGTCGGCACAATGGAGACAAGTACCTAAAGACAGCTAGCAATGAGTTGTTCCTTGCTTGACTGAGATTCAGATTTAGTCCTTCAGTCTTTTTTTATACTGTTTTGAACACTTACCGCTCTCTCCATTTGATTTCTTCTTTATTTGAGTGTTCACACACTTCTTTTTTAAGGAAGATAGTGTAAATAATGAATGTTTATGGTGTTGCACAAACATTTGTGCAAATGTATATATGAAATGTTCAGATTGATGTTCTGTTGTTTATATTGAATGTATTTTTGTATATGTGTTTTTGAATAAGTGTATGTTAATTGTATATGGTATATCTTTTTCGGACAAACAAATTTCTAAGTACAAAAACAAAAAGTAAAAGGGTATAAAATAAATAATACCAGACAAATTCTGAAATTTTCTTTATTTGTCACTCCAAAGAAGGAGATCACTTATCTGTTTGGTCAGCACTTGCTTTTTCAAAATACTACAACAGCTCCTGGACATCCCAGGCAACCCACCACCAGGGCAGCCAAGCTCCATAGAGGAGAACCCAGCCCCTGGACAGACCACACAGCAGGAAGCACCCGCAAGCACGGCAGGCTCACAACATTTCACCGAGCCACTCATGCCATTCCAATGCCAAGTGTCAGAATGCCAAAAGGAGGTGGCTGAACATGTGCGGCTGGGGTCCGAACCCATGGAAGACAAACTAGATCACATACGTGGGTGTCTAATACCCTTCAGAGACCACCTACACCCCACAAAGGAGACCAACACTGCAACAGAGACACATGCATATGCACATTTCCAGTACAGAACCATGCCCAGAGGCACGCAATTAGCATTCACACATCCACGTTAGCTCTGTGTATGACGGCCCAGTCCACTCCTCTTACGTATTAAGCGGGTGACGACAAAGCTACATGTCGAAGCTCTAAGCCACTGCCTGCGGTGACATATCTGCGTCCGCTGTACACTGCACAATGTAATGTCGTAGGGCCCAGGGCCCTCATGCATTCAACATGAACACAGGGACACACACAGATAGTATGTGGAACTGGCTATGGGCACGTGCGCCCGGCCCCTTTATTGGCAGGGCCATATGTACAGTGACGCCTATGCTGGATGTGTGTGGGTGAATGTGAGCCAGCCCGCAGGGAGTGGTTGGTGCTGGCAACAGCTTGAACAGTGCACACCATTTAAACGGAAACTGAAAACATCAGCATAACAGAGACAACTACTGAGCAAGTACAGAGGTCACTCAATATGCAAAGAGAAGTGTCCGTGAGTTGCAGTGCACTGAGGTTGTGGCACTAGAGCTGGGAGCGCTCATGTGTACAAATTGTCTAGGATTGTGTCCCTTCGGGATATACCTGATGCAGCTGCAGTGGGGTGTATTACACCTGCATCATCTTCCTCATCATCGTCCCAGGTCTCCCACACTGCCTGAGGTGGCATTGCAGCGTATGCTCTACACAGCGCAAAACCCAATCTGTAACGGTCCGGGGGTGGCGGTGCACTGAGTCAGTGGCACCTGTAGTGCTGAGCAGGGTATCAGGCAGATGATGGCATCCACAACGGGTATGAGCAACTTCGTTAGTCTGCCAGTACGACTGTTTCAACTCTGGCGGATGGCGGTTGGAGGTGGTCCCGGCGATGGTGGTGTGTGCCTCCTGCGGTGATGCGACGTCCGGGCCAGTCAGGACTCGATTTGAAGTGTGAGCCCTGGTGGACCGCAGTTGACGCCGGAGGCAGCGGACAGCGCAGGGCCACAGACCCATGGCATTGACGACCCCAAGGCCATTGTCTCAGAAGCCTTCCAATAAGCAATCTGACTTGAGCAGCACAGAGTTAGTGGCCCTGTATGCACAGTGGCCGGCACAGGCACACCGCCACGGGACGGTGACTTGCGGTCCACTGAGGTAGGGCCACGTGGACTGAGCAGGTCCTCGACGATGTCCAAGGGGAATGTGATAGAGGGTTGCGGTGGACAGTGGAAGGTGCCCTCCAGGGCATGATGCAGAGGACAGTTGCCGTCCGGAAGCAGCAAATGGAGGAGTGGAATGCTACAGCCTCGTTTCCACCACCAATTCAGTATCAGCTACATGAGGATGAAGTCTAGTCCATAGACATTGTCCGCGTGGGCCCACAGACACGTGTGGTTTTAATGCAATGCACAGAGTTGTTGGCACCACATTGAAGGCGGTATAGTGATATAAACTGTGTCATAAATAATGTTCTCTGCCGTCGTGTAATCAAGACTCAGTTCCAAATGTGTGACCTACTAGTCCGCTGTGTAAGCCGGTGGAGTTTGTCAAAGAGAAAGGAGTACTGCGGGCCTGTGTCGCGGAAGCCGTGATGGTCTGAGGAGGCTGCCAGGGTCGCGGTCCTCGGGCTTGTAGCTTGCACCGGCACGTGGTGGGTCCTCTTCGACAAACGCCAGTGTCTGCAGGTGGGCATTGAGGTCTGGGTGTGCAAGACTGGTTTGGGGACCAGCACCCCGGAGTGCAACAGTGCAGCAGGCGCACAGGATCGCAGGCAACATCACACACAGGGACGGCGTTGACCTCGTGGCGGGGTGAGATGCGCCAACCTGGCAGGGACATTGGGTATTCCAGAAGAGGACCACGCCCAGAGTTACATACCTTTTCTTCACACCCCTACGCTGGCTTGGCATACGCCAGGCCAGCCCACTCCGCTTACACTTACGGGGACGTAACAAGCTACATTTCCCTAATATTCCCCACTGGCTGGGGTGACATGATTGCCTCCACTGTCAACTACACTCTAAACACCAGCGGTGTGTGTCGACATGGATATGTTTGTGGTCTGCATACTGCAGTCTGGCCCTCATATCCACGCTGCATTTGGCATTGTGTACATTCTTATTCATCGGTCACTTTCCTCCTTCGCACATGCCTGGTCCCCACCTCTTCCCACATTCTGCTATTGTGTGGCTGAGGTGCCATGCCGTTGATGGCTAATGTACATGGCTGGCCCAGGTTCCCACAGTAAGTTGTGCTGTCGTGTCTGGTGTGTGTGCATGTTGTTTGGCATGTTGTATGTGAGCTTGTGACATGTGCATTCCCAGTGTTGTGAGTTGCATGATTGTGGGGTTGAGGTGTGTGGTGTGTTCATTTGGTATTTGCCAACGAGCTGTTCATTTTCGTGGGTGCCATCCTGGTAGCACTGGTTGATGATGGACTGTTGGAAGATGTAGGGATCATACACACTGCCTGGGTGGTTGGCGTCGACATTGGTAGCGATTCCGTGGTGGTCCGCTATTGCCTGGACATTGATGGAATATGTGCACTTTCTATTGCAGTTGTTGTTTGCAGTGTTGCCAGGGGGTACAGGTAGGACATGTGTGCAGTCAATTGCCCCTGACACGTGTGGGAAGCCAGCTGTGGCATAGATGCCTTGCTTGGTCTCCGGCTTTGCCTGCGAAGTGTGGGGAAGTATAGTAAGTGGGGTACCAAGCTGATGGTGTCATCCATGACCGCTGTGAGGGACATGGATTGGGCTGGCTGTGTGACTCCTCCGACTAAGGCGGTTGTTGTTTGGAGGGTACAATAGGCCAACAGGTGCAGCACAGCCAGCAGCTTTGTCTGAGGTGGGATGTTGGTTGTCCGCTGTGTTGGTACCATCAGCCTGTGGGCAATGATGTTCAGGATGCGGAGGATTGTTGTCCCTTTGAGCCTGTAGTGGGCAATGACATTCTCTGGTGTTGGGTCTGTGAGGTTGGTGCGTTTTCTGAGGGTCGCTGTCTTTTTCTGCACTGCCTCAGTGTTGGTCCGGAGTCGGGTCTTGGGGGGGTGGCGGTGGGTGTTGTGACCCTCCTGGGTGTCTGGCTTGCATGATCAGTGGCTCCATGGCATAAGTTGTTCTTCAGGTGTGGCAGGTGTTAATGTCCTGCTGCTAACGCGCCTTATCGCATGTTTTGTAATCTTTAGCACCTATCTGGCTGGTCGTTGTGAATGTTGCGGAATGGTGTTGTTGCGGCTTTTTATACGGGCACGGCTACTCTGCATTTCATTAGCAATAGTTGCGGGGGTCATCTGTGGCGATGTTATTTACGGCTGCTATCGCAGGTAAACTGGTGATATGGGCTGTTTGCACCAGCTTGTGAATGGGGGGATACATTTATCGCCACTTTGGCAGCGCTAAAGTGCTGTTAACTCGGCGATGACTCCTTGAGAATATGCCCCTATATGTCAAGGTGACACATGGGTTCATTATAAACCATCACACAGATAACATTCTGGTCAACAACTGCAAACCATGGCAAGTTGGCAAGCAACACATTGAAAGCGTACACCCAGGAGACAGTGAAAGCTATTTCGGATTGAACTTTGATCCTCACATGGGTCCAACAAAAAAACACAAAATAAATGAGGTACTAAAAGAATGGGCTAACAAACTACCACTCAAACCCACACAAACGCTTGAAATACTCTCAATACACAATTCCCAAACTATCATACACACTAGAAATGGTATGCATAGAGGCATACACTCCCATTGAATTAGACCAAATTGTCTGCTCCTCACACGTGCAGTGCTTGGCGTCTCCGACTCTCTGTCACACCAGCAAACTGGGTGGCATGTGGGTGAGGCGGGCAAGATGACAGAACATGAGTGTGGAGCCAATGCAGATACATTTTGATGAAAAATGAGAAGGTGCCCTTTGAAGACACGTTTTAAGTAAACCGATTGTACATAAAAAAAACACTAGCAATGTTATGGAATGTAAATGCTTTTTACAAACAAAAATGGTGTATCTTTAAGGTGCGGACAAATCTCTTCTAGAGCTGGCACAGAATGTCAATTGGCAGAGAAGGAGCTATTTTTGTGGAAAGGAAAATGTTTACTTCGGCTGTAAATATCTTAGGGAGTGTCTCAAAGAATTTCTATGAGCATTTCTGCTTGTAAATTACTTCTGTATTTCGAGGCCTGGGGCACAAAATATTTCCTGAAAGATGCCAAGCTCACTGGCAGAATAAACCCATCATTTCTGATCCAGCATTCGCATTAGCATTATTTTGAGGCCACAAACTTGGGTATTCCTTTTTCGGATGCTGTTATATCACATGGGTATATGTATATGCAGATGTGCAGAGTGTAATATGCTGTTATTAAACAATTGCACATTGTGCCTAAACAAAGGACATAAAAATAGTAAGGCGCAATAAAATCCTGAATCTTCTAATTCATAGGGCAAAATTATGTGGGTGTGCAAAATCTGTAAAATTTACTTTTGCGTAATTACATGAGATTTAGGGAAATATACACAAAATTATGCATAATTATTCCAAATGGAAATTTGTAATTTAGCGTTAACTTTTACCAAGAAATGCATGCTCATATCATGCACAAAGACCTGTCAAGGTTAACTAAGAAAACTGGATGTAGTGTTCACCCACGATGGTAATGCTACAGTGATCACCCCATCAGACTGACATGAAAACTCACAGAATTCCATTGAAGAGGCATTTGAAAGCAGAGTTAATTACTAATGTAAATTAACACAGGAAATTGAAACTTCCACTAATTGTTCCACTGTGAAATTTCATGGTTTCATTGTAGCTAATCGGGGAATGTGACCACACTGAAATAATGTCATCCTAATTTATGCCTCGAACTGTTGATCCCTTTATAAAAAAATATATGCCTCACTACAATGATGGTGTCTCTAAAAATTTGCCAAATATTCACGGACAATAAATCAGCAAACAGCGAAATTCAATAATATTTTTAATGAATGTTTAAAAAAGTTAACAAAATCTTAATTTGTGAATATTAAACTTTGACAAGTAGAGCAGTAGTGTTAATGTTCAGGTTTTTTAGAAGTATATAAAGTATGGCGTTGAAACATTGTGTCTGTAAATTAGAGTAGAGTAGGTAGTAACATAAGAAACTCCTTATTTCACAATGAAAACTTTAGTCGCGCACTGCATGCTAGTAAAGGCCCTAGAATGTTACTTTAAACTTTTAAAATTCCAAGACATTGATGTTTACTAGTGTTTTAGTATATACTGAGGCCTGATTCACAAAGGAAAACTACACTTTTGTGTAAGTTTACTTTTTTTTGGTACTCGCAAATTACGAGTTTAATTTTCATAACAGTAATTTTACGATGGCAGAGACTCCGTGGAGGACAGGCCTATCTTTTTATGGGATGAGTCTCTGCAGCCATAAAATTAGTATTAGTAAAATTAAACTGGTAGTTTTTGAATTCCAAAAAAATAGCAAACTTACACAAAAGTGTAAGTTTACCTTTGTGAATCAGGCCCATGGACTAACAATGTTGGAATAGTTTCCATTATTGAATGGTAACCACATCTTACTCTGGACAGTTCATTTCATATATTACCCAATTCTTGACCAGGGTTTCATAATTTGCAATGGAGCCACTTTTCTATGACCTATGGTTGGCGGTTGACCCAGCCTATCTGGTCAGCAGCTGGCCACAGCCATCTGGTCTGCGGCAAGTGGACCAGATCTCTAGTGGGTCCGGCTGACACAGCTATTTCCAACTCGTTGTTCCCCTTGGATCCAATAAGCCCCCACTAGGTGTTGACTTAACAGTCATGGAAATATGGCTTCCTGTATAGGCCTGAGAGATGGTGGTGAAGCCCATGCAGACATCTAGGTCCTAGAATTCAGTCACTGGCTAGAGCCAAATTCCCTACCCAAGGCAGAGTCTCGCCTGCCCCGGGTGCAGATTTTAAAGATATCAACCTGTTAAAGCTTGTCAGCTATGACATCACGTGTTGGCTGAACACCAGTGACTTTTCAATTTCAGGGACGATCTGAATAATAGACAAGCATTGGTGTGCCATTCTTAGTCCCACCCATGTATTATGGTTTATTTTTATACACAAAATGTCACTTGTCAAACAGGCATAATTAAGTTTGCACATTCCTAAAATTGCAATGTTGTTTGGACAAGTGCAGTTTCACTTTTACAATGTCTAAAACCCTTGTGCCACCTAGTTGCCAAACTACCAGAAAAAGAGGCAGATGATAGTTCTGGCCCACACAGCAATCCACAAAAGCATAAGATGTGGAGACAGAGAACCCCAAGACATCTGACCTCCTGGTCAGTGTCACTGCTCTCCCCCCACGCAGTTCCACCGTTAAGGGTCTGCCCTTAAGCTCCAGCCGGAGCTCCACTCAGGTAGGTGTTTGAGACCCTCCTCCACCTGCAGGCTCCTGCCCGTGCCTCTACCCTAGTGGTCTTGTGGAAGAGCATCCCGCTCTTCTGCTATTCTGCTCTGTTTTGTGCCCTCACTGCCACATTCGTTCTTTTTTTGCCTCTTTTCTCTTGACCTCTCTCCTTCTCGTTTTTCCTTCTCTTCTCTTTTCCCCTTTTTCTCTGTCTGCCTCTTTTTTCTTTGCCCCTTTTTCTCTGTTTGCCTCTTTTCTCCATGCTTTTTTTCTCTGTTTGCCATTTTCTCTTTGCCCCTCTTTCTCTGTTTGCCTCTTTTCCTCTTTTGCCATCCTCGCTCCCTCTTCCTGCACTCCTCGCCGCTGAGGCCCTCACGGCCCCTCCCCCCCAGCGTGTCACTCCCGCCTCCCAGCTGATCTTCCTCCCCCGACCCCTACGTAATGGCGGCCCCAGCGCAGCAAGAAGAGCAAGTATTCTGACCTCCTGGTCAGAGTCACTGCTCTCCCCCCCACGCAGCTCCACTTTCCTTAAGCACCAGCCCAATCTCCTCTCAGGTATGTGTTCGAGGCCCTTTCCACCCGCAGGTTCATGCCTGTGCCTCATCCCTGGTGGTCTAGTGGAAGAGCACCCAGCTCTTCTGCTATTCCGCTCTGTTCTGTGCACTCTCTGTCTCTTTCTTTCTCTTTTTTGCCTCTTTTCTCTTGGCCACTCTCCTTCTCATTTTTGCCTCTCATCTCTTTTACCCATTTTCTTAGTCTTGCCTCTTTTTTCTTTGCCCCTTTTTCTCTGTTTGCCTCTTTTCTCCTTGCCCCGTGTTCTCAGTTTGCCTCTTTTCTCTCTGCCCCTTGTTCTCTGTTTGCCTCTTTTCCTCTTTTGCCATCTTCACTCCCTCTTCCCGCGCTCCACGCCGCTGATCCCTCCTGCAGCCCCTTCCCCCCAGCATGTTGCTCCCGCCTCCCAGCTGATCTCCCTCCCCTGACCCCTACTTAATGGTGGCTGCTACGCGGCAAGAAGAGCAGGACCTCTGACCTCCTGGTCAGAGTCACTGCTCTCCCCCATGCAGCTCCACTGTTAAGGGTCTGCCCTTAAGCTCCAGCCCAATCTCAGGTATGTGTTCGAGGCCCTCCTCCCCCGCAGGCTCCTGCCTGTGCCTCATCCCTGGTTGTCTAGTGGAAGAGCACCGTGCTCTACTGCTATTCTGCTCTGTTCTGTGCCCTCTCTGTCTTTTTCTTTCTCTTTTTTTGCCCTTTTCTCTTGGCCTCTCTCTCCTTTACCCCTTTTCCTAGTGTGCCTCTTATTTCTTTGCCCTTTCTTCTCTGTTTGCCTCTTTTCTCCTTGCCCCTTTTTCTCAGTTTGCCTCTTTTCTCTCTGCCCATTGTCCTCTGTTTGCCTCTTTTCTCTTTGTCCCTCTTTCTCTGTTTGCCTCTTTACCTCTTTTGCCATCCTGACTCCATATTCCCTCTACCTGCGCTCACTGCCATTGCTGCCCCTGTGTCCCCTCCCCCCATCGTGTCTCTCCCGCCTCCAAGCTGATTTCCCTCCTCCCGATCCCTATGTAATGGTGGCCGCGCACATCTGTGCCCGTCTGCAAGCTGACTGTGACCTGCGCAAAGGACCCTGGTCCTCTGACCTCCCACCACTACCACCCCAGCACTCTCCAAGCTCTCAACGTTGAGCCTCACCCAAGACCTGGTTTCCTGCTGACACTGCTGCCATACCTTCACCCACCTCTGGACCCTAGCAGCAACCCCCAGCCCACCTGATGCCAGCGAACACAAACCACTGAAATGTATCCTCCTCAACACATACTCCCTACACCAACATGCCACAGAAATCTGAGACCTCCTCAACACACACATGCCCAACCTCGCCTTCCTCACAGAGACCTGTACCAATGCCAGCTCCGGACCCGACATTGCAATCGCCATTCCCGACGGATACCGTCTGCCGCCACACCCTCCGCACATGCCTCCACAATGAAGGGATCCGCGGCAAAGCCCTGGAATAGACCATCTTCTTCCTCACCGGCAGAACCCAGAGTGTCCGCCTTCCCCACTCCGTTCTAAAGACACCAAGATCATCAGCGGCGAACCCCAAGGATCGTCCCTCAGCCCGAAACTCTTCAACGTCTACATGGCACCGCTCGCCAACATTGTTCGATCGCACGACCTCAACATCATCTCATACGCCAATGACACCCAGCTGATCCTCTCCCTCACAAAGGCCCCCACCACTGCCAAATCCAACCTCCACGAAGGAATGATGGCCATCGCCGAATGGATGATGAACAGCCGCCTGAAACTGAACTCGGACAAGACGGAGGTCCTCATCATCGGATCCACCCCCTCTGCCTGGGACGACTCATGGTGGCCGGCAACACTGGGAGCTGCACTGACGCCCACTGACCACACACGCAACCTGGGAGTCATCCTGGACTCCGCGATGTCAATGACCCAGCAAGTAAACGCTGTCTCCTCCTCCTGCTTCAACATACTCTGCATGCTCTGCAAGATTGACAGATGGATCCCCACAGGAACCAGAAGGGCGGTCACCCAGGTCCTCGTCAGCAGCAGACTGGACTACGGCAACGCACTCTACGCCAGGAACCTCAGCCAAACTCCAGACTACAACGCATACAGAAGGCCTCTGCACTCCTCATCTTCGACATCCCCCGCCAAAGCCACATCACAGCCCACCTGAATGACCTGCACTGGCTCCCCGTCAACAAGAGGATCACCTTCAAGCACCTCAACCATGCTCACAAAGCACTCCACAACACCGGACCAGCGTACCTCAATGAACGACTCACCTTCTACACCCCGAACCGCCAGCTTTGCTCTGCTGACCTCGCCCTCGCCGCCGTCCCCCGCATCCGTCAAGCAACAGCCGGCGGCAGATCGTTCTCCCACCTTCCCACAAATCCTGGAACACCCTCTCCATCCGCCTATGACAGACCCAGGACCTGCTGGCCTTCTGGAGACTCCTCAAGACCTGGCTGTTCAAGCAGTAGCAGCACCCCCACACCCAGAGCCTTTAGACCCTCATGGGTAAGTAGTTCTCTCTACAAATTAACTGATTGATTGATTAATTGATACAAGATCCTGGGGAAAGACTGCCCCACCCACCCAGGAGGAGGCCTCACCTTCAGCCACAAAAGCTCCCTCCGCACGACAACCACTGACTCGGAAGACGTCTAGCTCTCCATGGAGCACATCCACTTCCAGATCCAGACCAACCCCAGATTGACACTCCCCAGAACCCTCAACTACAGATCACCTGGCCCTCGCACCCCATTCACCAACACCATCACCGACCTCATCACTGCCCACACCATAGCCTCCACAGACTAC
Source organism: Lissotriton helveticus (assembly GCF_964261635.1). Taxonomy (NCBI): domain Eukaryota; kingdom Metazoa; phylum Chordata; class Amphibia; order Caudata; family Salamandridae; genus Lissotriton; species Lissotriton helveticus. The sequence goes on from NC_136067.1 coordinate 73,368,847, forward strand.
ATTTTACTCGGAGACCTCAACTTCCACCTGGACAACTATGACAACCCTACACCGCCACCCTCCTAGAGATCATCACCAACATAGGACTGAAGGAACTTGTGTCCCCCACTCACACAGCTGGACACCCACTCGACCTCGTCTTCACAGGATGAAATGGCATCTCCTTCAGCCACCCCACAGAACAGCTCTGGACAGACCACCACTGCATCCATTTCTCTCTCAGAAAACCCACCGCTCACAAGCATGCGTGCTACCCCCATGCAGACTCTGGAACAAAGTCGCTGAGGAAGACCTCACCTGCAACCCACCACCCGCTACAACAGACGCCAACACCATGGCAAGCAACTTCCACTGTTAGATCGCCAAGTTTACCAACACTCTTGTCTCCCTCCGGAAGACCACAAGACGACACAACAAGAAAGAAAACTGGTTCACTACAGCTCTCCAAGAAACCAAGCGCTCCACCTGGCAGCTTGAAAAGACATGGAGAAACAGCAAAACTCAGAAAACACGCACAACCAACTCATCAAAACCACAAAGAAGAATTCCCTCTCAGGCAGAATCCTCGCCAATGCCCACAACACCATGGAACTCTTCTACATCATACAGGAATTTGCCACACCCAACAGGTCCCTGCCTCCCAAGACCTCTGCAACAGACTTAGCTCCTTCTTTCACCTCAAGATCAAGACACTCTACGATAACTACGATGATCAAGCCCTCTGCACCAACTCCCCCCCCCAGCAATGCCACTCAACAGACCCTGCTTACGTGAACTCCACTCACTACTCAAGACACCGTAAAGACCATGAAGATCATCCACTCTGGAGCACCTTCAGACCCCTGCTCGCCTCACATCTTCCACAGGGCCACTACAGCCATCGCATACGAGCTAGACAATCAACTGCTCCCTCAAGGCCGTCACTTTCCCCGATGACTGGAAGCATGCCAAAGTCAACCACCTCCTGAAGAAACCCTCCGCAGACCCAATAGACCTCAAGAATTTCAGGCCCATCTTGCTACTTCCTTTTTGCAGCCAAGGTCATCGAGAAGGCCGTCAACACCCAACTAGCACACTTCATCGGAACCAACAACATCCTAGACACCTCCTAGTCTGGATTCCGCAACAACCATAGCACTGAGACCGCCCTCCTCGGCGCTACAGATGACATCCGCGGTCTCCTCAGCCAAGGCCAAACAGCAGCCCTCATCCTCCTGGACCTTTCAGCAGCCTTCAACACCGTCTCTCATCGCACACTAGCCACCAGACTCCACGACGTCAGCATCCAAGGAAAGGCCCTAGACTGGATATGCTCATGTCTCACCAGCAGAACCCAGAGAAGACGACTCCGGATGCGGAGTACCGCAAGGATTGTAAATGTAATGTAAATGTAATTTGCACTTGTATAGCGCCTATCACCCAGGGGTCTCTAAGCGCTGTACGAACACCGCTGTGGAACCCTTCCTGGCCTGTTCCTGTGAGGTGTCCACTCCTGGGCACCCCCAAGGTGAAGCCAGGCATCCTAGCGTTGTTAGGGCCGGTGTGGAGATTAAGCAAGCTATTGCCCAGAGTTGCAGAGTGGAACCCATGATTAGAGTAGGCACCGAGGCGAGAATTATCAGGTCCAAGGACATTGAGCCCAAGACCCTGCCGCGACGGGGATTGAACCCTGGTCCCGGGCCAGATCTCTGCCTCAGGGTCTGCCGCTCTAATCGGTGAGCCACACTTCTCCACAACCCCAACCCCACCCTCTTCAATGTCTACATGCCCCCCTCACAACCATCACCAGAAACCATGGGCTCCACATCATCTCCTATGCCAATGATACCCAACTCATCCTCTCCCTCAACAAGGAACCCGACATCACCAGGCACAACTTCCAAGAAGGGATAAAAGCCCTCGCAACCTGGATGAAGAACAGAAGCCTGAAACTCAACTCAGAGAAAACATCCCTGGCTCCGCCCCCTCAGCATGGGATGACACCTGAGGGCCCCCCACCCTCAGAAACTCCACCCACCCCGACAGACCATGCATGCAACCTCAGCATCATACTGGACTCATCATTCACAATGAATTGCCAGACCAATGCCATCTCCTCTGCATGCTTCAACACCCTATGCATACTACGTAAAACATTCAAATGGATACCCGCCAACTGCAGGAAAATGGTCACTCGTGCCCTAATTACCAGCAGATTGGACTACAGCAACGCCCTCTATGCTGGAATCAATACGAAACTCCACAGCAAACTCCAGACCATCCAGAACGCCGCAACCAGACTAATCCTTAATATCCCAAGGCACAACTACATCACCCAACACCTCCGCGACCTCCACTGGCTCTCCGTCGAAGGAAGGATAGCTTTGAAGCTGCTCATGCACGCACACAAGGCCCTTCACAACATCAGACCCCAATACCTCAACAACTCTCCTTCCACGCACCAGAGAAAAACCTACAATCAGCCAACCTCTCCCAGCTAGTGGAAGGTCCTTATCCTACCTTGCAGCCAAGAAAGGGAACAAGCACCCCATCCACCTCCGGCAAAGCCTGACACTGGACCATTTCAGGAAAGACCTCAAGACCTGGATCTTCGAATTACCCAAATGGAACTGCTATCCTCCGCCCACCCCACTCAGGTGCCTTGAGGCCCTAACGGGTGAGTAGCACACTTTACAAAACACTGATTGATTGATGGAACCCAAAGGCTGGTTGCCACCGCTGTCAACTGGGCAAATGTTATGCAGGTGACTTTCAGTCAGTTATAGACGTTAATTCAAGATGTCAGATGTGGTGAAAGTGAATCACATGCCCATTGACCACTGATTTCATCACCAGTTGAATCTTTACCACACCATTAGCCCATTATCAGCCTTCAGTCAGCTATGGCCAGGCTAGGAATATGAAAATAAAAACAAGTTATAGAATCCCAAAAAGCCTTGCTTCTTTCTGTTCCTTTTGTAGTCTACTTGACCCCCCTGAAAACAGGGATGGCAAGAGCACTGTAAAGAGTACCCAAGGGTAAGGCAGGGGCAGCAGCTGCTACTCATGAGCGCCACTGTGGGAACCTTTTCAAGGATCCCTGGGCAGGCAGGGGCTGCAAAGTTTAGATTTTGACAATCTGAACCATTTGCCTCTGCAATCCTGGGGCTTAACCATACACTTGAGCCCAAACGTGAGCATCAAGCAAACCCCTTTAGCAATTGACTCCCAGGGTAGTGAATTAGTGCAGCCAAAGGCTTACTCAGGAAGGTGGTGTGTGGTTAAAGACACAGAACTCAACAAATCAACTAATATACAATAAATGAATCTACTAACACAAGCCATTAACTCAATGTCCAGCTAGTAAGTTGTCCAGACACATAGTTCAGTACTATACATAGTAACACTGATGGTAGCAAATCATCGTGATGGATACTGATAGCTTTCAGTGATTACTGGCGCAACAGGATCAGCTGTTCCCGTGGGACATCTTTGACATTCCTCATGCAATGGTTCACATCAGTTCCGAGCGGATTAAATCTTGGTGGTATCTGGGGAAGGCTATCCTGGTTGTGGAGTACCTCATGATATTTCCTCTATGTTGGACTTCGCTCACCACTGATGGGTACTGTCTGGTTTCCACTTTGGCATCCATTTTCTTGTTGGTTAGTTCATTGGAGGGGCAGGCAGCACCCACATCCTCAGGCGGAGCGTCGCTATTCCACATAGTATTCAACGAACACTCCACAGTATGCACAGAGTGGTGACCCTACTCTGGCCCAGAGGACTGGTGCGCAAGCAGCATTTATGGCCCTGGTGTGGCGTAGTAGGTGAGCGGAGGTAAAAGAGGCAACCTGATACACTGTTGAGGTAGCTCTTCCAGTGAACAATGGCCCAGGAAAAGATGGGAGAAGCAACCCATCCTTCAAAGGGGCAGTCTCTCTCTTCTCCCCCACGCCCAAAACTCTGATCCACTACAAAGGGTTCCTGAAGTGTCTGGGATTAGCCTTCGAGTTCACATCTACTGTATGAGCTGTCTTCAAGCCTCCATCTTAGGTACCACTTGGATGTAGCAAATAAAATATGGATTCCAGTGTGGCTTTGAATGGCCTCAGGTGTCATCAATACTCCATGTGTGCTTATCTATGCACACAGAAAGGTACACACATGCAGCAATAATGTGTCACGTGGATGGGTGAAAGACCTGGTCATAGAAGTCTGGCAGACTAATTTAAACAAGCATTGGAAATGCGTTAGGTCTCGCCTTTGTTTAAGTTAAAGCAACTTGCTTTGCGAATGGTATTGTTTTATAGCTTTGTATTAATTAGTGTATGTTTGTGATATGTTGTGATTTTATGTTGTTAGAATTGTATTTGTTAGCTGTGTAGTAGTTTAAAGCATACTTTAGTAGGAGAGGAGCAGTGTTTAAGATTTGGGAAGGACAATGATTAGAAGAACAGCATGAGGGTTAATGAAGTATAGTGAGGTGTAGAATACTATGATGCAGAAGAAAGGTGTGGGGGAGAGTAAATAGGGAGAAGGAAGAAAGTGTGGAGGAGTTTAGTATTGTTTTGAATGTTGAAAAGTGTGGAGAGCAGAAAGATGCATAAGGAAGAACAGAGTAGTAGAAGAGCAGTAGGTGTGATATGAAAGGAGTGAGAGATGTAGAAGAATAGTATGAAGTTGAAGTAAGGTAAGATTCTTTTATTAGCATTAGGTTTAAGGAAGTAGAGAAGTGCAGAAGAGCAATGTGTGAGAGATTGTAGGAGTTGGAGTAGGAGAAGAGTAGTGTGATGCAGAAGGTCTGTTAGTGATGAGGATTATATTTTATATATATATATATATATATATATATATATGGACTTTAAACCACCCAAACTTGTTTCATATAAATATATATATTAGATATGTATATATATGCATATATATATATATACATATATATATATATATATATTTAAATGCATCTAAACATGCGTAAACAAATATCTGAATGTAAATGCATATATGCATATATATATAAACATACAGGATTGGTTCTCAGGGTACCCTTTTTGGGGATCTCTCTCTCGAGGGTGATGTTGTGGAAAGGTTTAGTTGTAAAGCCTGAAGTCTTTCAGAGTGGGAAGCGGATTCGCCGTGTGAGGTTCGGAGGCAGCCCAGGAGACTCCCAGCTCACAGCATGCTGGCTTTGGTTACATGGAGGAGAGGCAAACCTGACTTGGAGCCTGAGAGGAGCACGGAGCCAGGCCAAGGGACTCGGGCAGCCTGCGACCGGACAGTATTGCAGGGAGGCTCACGCACTCGCATATAAAAAATCATGAACACACACTAATCAGACAGGCACGAGTACACACACACATACAGAGACACCGACAACATACAAACATTCAAGAAGACATTTGACGTCACGTCGAGACTCACACAAAACCATTTTCACCCCCACCACACACACAATTCGCAATCTCTCACATGGCAAAATGCAAAGTACAGCAAAGCCCACACTTATAGATATCTGTACAGAATTCCTGATTCACTCACACATACAGACTCCCCGAAAGCCTACAGCTATAAACTCAGAGAAGGCACATGAAAATACCCAGACCGAGCAAAATACTTAGACACGTACAGTTAGATATACATTTCACACTCACACACATCCATGTTTAACCAGGACCACGTGCACACGGACGCGAGTGGACAGAAGTGCACAAAATAGACATACAGAATGTGAGCCGTACACATGAGTCGCAGGAAGGAGAAGTAGCTGCTGACAGAGACGGAGCATTTTTAAAAGTTATAGCACGACCCCCACAAAGCGGACACCACGCACAGTTGGAAAATCAAAACATGAGTGAGCTGCACCATTATAAGCATTGTGCCACACAAGCAAACGGGAGTGGGCAGAAGTGCACACCATAGACATACAGAGTGTGAGCCGTACACATGCTGAGTCGCAGGAAGGAAAGTCCGCTGCTGATAGAGACGGATCATTTTTAAAAGTTATAGCGCGACCCCGTAAAGAGGGCGCGCATTTAAATGCGAGACACATACAAACGGCCGCATAGACCGGCTGCGCTTTAAAAGTGAAAGTGGGCATGCACGCTCAATGCAAGCTATTTCCAATCACGAGCCAGCGTTTGCCATAAACTGAACCCACCCACGTCACGCCAAACAAAGATGGCGTTGGCCTGTCCAGATGGGCCGTCCTAAAAGTGCACAGGGTGGTAATAAAAAAGCCTGATTTCCAATCACGCGCCGCCGTTTACCATAATCGATGATGCGAGCCAATGGAAAAGAGGGGCGGGGCTTAAAGTCCCCTTCTGAAATCGTATCGATTACAAGAAGCCCTAGCAAAGCGAGCAGCGCATGGACACTGCAACGCCAGGCGAGACCAAAACAAGTGGCCTGCCTTACCACTACAAACAGAACTGCTGCCTTTCCTATTAGTTCACCACAGCCCAAAGAGCAAACAGGAGTCATAACCAGTAAGAAAGGTGCATATGGTGAGTCGCTCTAGTCCACAGGGCCCCTTTCTGGCTCCCACCCATGTCAGAAAAATACCTCCAGCTTACACATAGTTGTCGTGTGTGCTGAGGTGGGGATCAAAAATCTACTGTTTGCTATAATGCATAGGAAGCAATGCAGCACGCTCTCCAAGTCCACGCATGGGACATTTCTATGACACCAACAACCACCAATGTACTTCCATACTGACAGCTCTAAGCATGCTGGGACTTGTAGGCAATTAATAACGATGGTCAACTACAACACCACCCAAGCTTAGAAATGGTAGATAAAATACTAGCACCAGCTAAAAGCTAGCCACATAACAGGTGATATGCATGGCAGGGTAAGTATTGGTTAAAGCATACAGAACTTTTCAGCTGGAGGCCTGATATTGTACCTTCTTGCCACTTTTCCTTGCCAAAAGCAGTTTATAAACATTGGAGCAGCCACAGCTTCTAACGTGGGTGTGTCTGGCCCCCACATCTGGCCCATGGGATACAGCGTAAACAAACACAAGCACTTGGTGCGAGCATAAACTTCCAGAGCTCATAAGACTAAACTCCGATGGCATATTTATGCTTTGGCACGCACACCCATCACTGCCGGTTTGGAGCGCGCGAGGTCAAGAGGCTCAGACATTAAGTGGTCCCAGCAGCTGGGGCAGGCGGGCCTCTCGTAAGCAAACACGCGCCCACCACAGCATTAGAGGCAAAGCCACAATTCACAGGCACTTGTGTAGCTGCGTGGGAGGGCTGCACGACATGTATTATTTTCACTTTTTTTAATTTGCTACAGCTTGTGTCTTATTCCCTGTTTTTCAAAAGCAGGCTCCAGTTCAAAGGTTGATGATTGGTCCGCTCACAGAGGTGATGGTTCGCTGCAGCTGGGTTTACAATGGACACCAAGTGAGAGATCTGCGGAGATTGGCTGCTCCTCCCGCGCTCCGTCACGCCGGCACGCTGGGTGGCACGTGGGTGAGGCGGGTAAATGACGAGCATGAGTGTAGGGCCAATGCAGATAAAAGCCGAGGAAAAATGAGAAGGCGCCCTTTGAAGACCCTGTTTTTAGTAAACTGCTTGTACATAAACAAGCATTTGCAATGCAATAGGTCTCACATTACTGGAAGTTTGGGCTATTGGCGTTGTATTATTATTAGCAATTACAATAGCTCAAACTTTCAGTAATGCGATAACTATAGCATTGCAAATGCTTGTTGAGACTGTTGCCTTGTCTTGCGGAGAGGGTAAGGGAGAGAGAGGAAGCATGAGAGGGAGGGGAGAGAGAGAGAAAGGAAGAGGGATAGTGGGAAAGACAGAGGGAGAGGATAAGGGAAGAGAGAGGGGGAGAGAACGAGAGGGAGGGGGACAGAGAAAAGTTGAGAGGGGGAAAGTGAAAGAGCGAAAAAGGGGGAGAGGTAGCGAGAGATTAGAAGAGGGGAGACGGAGAGAGAGAGAAGGCGAGGGAGGGAGGGAGGGAGAGAGAGACAGTGAGAGAGAAGAAGGAAGGGGTATAAACGGGGGAAATAGAGAGAGAGATCCCTGTATACCATTACCAGGACTCTAAGGGAGGGTTGGGTTAACATTGGATTCAAAGCTCCTTGGCTCCTTAAGGTTTAGAGTTGGAGACTCAAGTACCTTGAATGAAGTTTTTATAAAAGCCTGTACACGAGGAAGTACCGCTTTTATTTTATTTGTATTTATTTATTTTTAAAGTTTTATATAGCGCTAGCCTGACCCGTAAGTATCAGAGCGCTTTACATACACACAGTAAACAGCAGAAGGACATTGCATTACATAGTAGGCCGGCAGTAAGGAAGCAAACCAAAGAAAAAAATACAGCATAGGAAATAAATATGCAGTGCAGCGGAGGGGGAGAGAGCAATAAAAGAAAAGGCGAGAGTGACATAGTCCGGTCACCCACAATCCTTGAATGTCCAGAGAGAGAGGAGACAACTCAGATAAAGAAGACTAGGTTAGTTGATGTTGGTCATGAAAGTATTTGTGTAGGAGATGGAGTTTGAGGTCCCTTTTGAAACAGGTGAAGGAGGGTCTGCATCCGAGGACTCCAGGGAGAGCGTTCCATATCCTGGGAGCGTTGCCAGAAAATGATCGGTATTGGGTGGTTTTCTTTTTCAATTTCGGAGGAATAAGAAGGAGTGAGCTGGAGCTTCTTAGTGTTCTGGATTGACCTGCTCTACTCAGTTTGTTATTGAAGTAGTTGGGGTCAGGAGAGTGAAGGGTTTTGTGCGTGATGCAGCTAATTTATAGATACAGCTCCCTTCCATGGAAAGCTAATTGAGGCAGTTGAGAGCTGGAGTGATGTGTTCAAATCGTTTAACTCCAGCTACGAGTCGAGCAGACATGTTCAGCACTGCTCTTAGTGGGGCTAGGTGAGCTTTTGGAGTCACTGTAAGGATGGCGTTCCCGTAGTCGATTTTTGAGAGAACTAGGGATTGGACTACTGTCTTGAGGTCATCGTGGGGTAGAAAAGGTTTCATTTTCTTGAGGTGTTTTAGAGAGAAGAAAGCACTTTTGCAGACTTTTTGATGTGAGCCTCCATTGATAAGTTCTTGTCAAGGGTGATGCCTAGAGACTTAACTGAGTCGGATTGGGTAAAGGGGCAGTTTAGGGCAGCAGCAATTTGTTTTATAGAGATCCTTAACACTAAATCTCCAGTTGTATCATATTTCAGAGGATCATCGTCAGAACTCACCAGAATTTGTACTTTAGTCATGATAAAAAATGTATTAGCAGCAAACATCTTCAATATCTAGAAAGGAATACAACTAGAGCGGAGATGGGAAACCCCTCAGGTGCCCCCTTGAAGGGCTACACCCCCCATCGACCACTAAACACCTCCAGTACCTCCCAGACTTATCAGGAGATTTCAGCCCCGAATACCGGCGGAAACTGAAGGGTTGGGGGAGAGGGTGCCCACCAATTATGGACTAATTCCAAAGAACATTTATGTTTATGTTTATAGAATGTTTTATAGCGCGCTTGATTACTCACGAGTATCCTGGCGCGTGTGGGTTCGTAAGATGAGCAGAGGCAGAGTGAGACTGTCTTGATTAATTGTTAGAATTAAAAAGGTGAGTTTTTAAAGCTTTTTTGAAGAGGGAAATGTCCTGAAAAGCCCGGAGGTGAAGGGGGATTACATTCCAGGCCCTGGCTGCTGTAACAGAGATAGACTGGCCCCCCAGCCTAGCACGCTTAAATCGGGGTAGGACAATCCTACACTGGTTAGCTGATCTCAGGCAGCGATTGGGAGCATACATAGAAAAACGTTTTCTTAAGTACAGCGGCCCTTGCTCGTGTGTCGCTCTAAAGGAGAGAACCAACGATTTAAATAGAATTCGCTGTGCCACCGGTAGCCAATGTAGACTGCGCAGATGAAGGCGGACGCTAGACCTCCTAGGGATATTAAACAGGAGTCTAGCTGCCGCATTCTGGACAACCTGGAGTCGGTGAATCAAATAGGATGGAATGCCACTGAACAGGGCATTGGCATAATCGAGCCTAGATAAAATTAGGGCACGCAACACCGTCTCTTTAGCTTCCCTTGGCAGTAGTGGAAAAAATCTGAGCAAAGCTTTCAGGGTGCCAAAACAGACACCTGTAAGTTTCTTAATATGGTCCTCAAATTTCAGATTTTCGCTGAACCAAACGCCCAGATTTTTTGCCGGACCACCCGGGGCTGGGAGCCTCTGGTGGCCATAAGAGATCTCCAAAGTTGCTGGGAAAAGTGCCATAAAAGAGGACTTTGGATTTTTCCTCATTGCACTTTAACTACGCAAGCGCAAGCCAGCGAAAGACAGAAGAGAGACAGAGCTGGACAGCCAACGTATCCAGATTGTCACCTGGCCAGGTAAACAATAGCTGGGTATCGTCGGCATAGGCAATTATTTTTGCCCCCAACTGCTCAGCTAGGTAGATCAAAGGGGTCAAGTAAACATTGAGCAGCAGGGGGCTAAGTGTAGACCCCTGTGGTACCCCCGTAGAAAGTATCCTAGGCGAGGACGCATGAGGTGGCATCCAAACCTGCTGGGTCCTATTATTTAAAAATGATGTCAGCCACTCTAAGGCCGAGCCAGTAATGCTAATAGCAGACAGCCTGGCGAGGAGAAGCTCATGGGGCACCGTGTCGAAGGCGGCAGAGAGATCCAACAAAATTAGGACCGCTCTACCGCCTCCGTCCAAGCACTTCCGAATAGCCTCCGTCATCTCAACAAGGGCTGTTTCAGTGCTGTAGGCTGCCCGAAACCCAGATTGGGCCAGGTGCAAGGCATTAGAGGTCTCAACAAAATTGTCCAACTGGCGAAACGCCATCTTTTCGCAGACTTTAGCCAGAGCAAAGATATGGGCCGGTAACTTGACGGAATGGCAGGGTCCAGCCTGGATTTCTTTAGAAGCGGCAATAGTTTAGCCTGCTTCCAGCAGATCGGGACAGTCGCGGTTAAAAAAGAGAGGTTGACAATCTGAGTGACCTCCCCACATATTGTCTCAGCCACTCCCCCCAGCACTCGCCCTGGACAAGGATCCGTAGGGGACCCTGACTTCATGGACTTTAGTACTGCCAAAATATCTGCTTCTGCAGAGGGGGTAAATCCCTCAAAATGGCACACAGCAGATGTAGACGTAGGCAGAGAAGGCAGCAGGGGTGAAGTCTTTTGGTCAGGGCAGGCAGTAAGCAGACCATCCTGAATCTTCACAATTTTATCAATAAAAAAGGAGGATAGCTCCTCGCACCATTTTTCTGAGGAGGTCAAAAAAGGTTGTGCGTCACATGGCGATAGGAAACTCTTTATGATGGAAAAGATTTCTTTACTATTATTAGTAGCCTTTGCAATTCTACCTGCGTAATAACTCCCTTTTGCTGTCCTAATCGCAGCATAATATTCTCTCTGGGCAGCTCGCAGAGCAGTTTTCGCATTAGGCTGGTAGCCCTGCCTCCATTGGCGTTCCAGTTTTTTGCAGACTAATTTCATTTCCCGCAGAGTGTGCGAAAACCATGGCTTTGAGGGGGAAAAGCGCATTCTGCGGATAGATCCCTGATTCACAGATGCTTCCGACTCCTTCTCAAACCATGCGTTTAAGCTCATTACAGCCTCACCCACCTCAGAACCCAATAAAGGTCGGTTCCGGGAGAAGGTGTCGGCGAGAGTGGATAAATTAATCTTCTGGGGGTGGACATTGGGAAGGGAGTCCCCGGCCCCTATGGATTTATCCAGAGACCAGGAGAACCTAGTTAGCTCGTGATCTGACCATGTCACACTCTCAGGGCGTGACATCGAGATGTTAAAGTTGGAGCAAACTAAATCGAGTAAATGCCCCCCGACATGCGTTGATGCCTCAACCCATTGCTTAAGTTGGGCGAGATTCAGAGCATCAACTAAACGGCGTGCCTCTGTTGAATCTGATATTTAATAACAAGGGGTGGTGATGGACAGAGTTTCTGAATTAAGCAGAATACTCTCACCCAGTCAAGAGATCAGGGCTAGATCCAACACCGTTTTTTAGCTCACTGCACCATCCCAGTTCAGAACCTGGCTATATGCAAATTAGTCTGTTCCTGTCCCAGTGCATGATGGGAACAGGGCAAACCAAACTACCAAGCCAATTCTTACACTGGGAAGGAAACAAGCTTCCGGGGACCGGTTTCTGCCATTTCAGGCGTCGTCGGCCCGGCTTGCTTGAATCCTGATGGTGCAATGAGCAAGGGACTCACATCTGAGTATACCCTTCCACGCTTAGGGTGGACAAAATATTTAACAACAAGGGGTGGTGATGGACAGAGTTTCTGAATTAAGCAGAATACTCTCACCCAGTCAAGAGATCAGGGCTAGATCCAACACCGTTTTTTAGCTCACTGCACCATCCCAGTTCAGAACCTGGCTATATGCAAATTAGTCTGTTCCTGTCCCAGTGCATGATGGGAACAGGGCAAACCAAACTACCAAGCCAATTCTTACACTGGGAAGGAAACAAGCTTCCGGGGACCGGTTTCTGCCATTTCAGGCGTCGTCGGCCCGGCTTGCTTGAATCCTGATGGTGCAATGAGCAAGGGACTCACATCTGAGTATACCCTTCCACGCTTAGGGTGGACAAAATATTTCATCACCACCCCCTTTTCTGAATCATTTTGTCCACCATAAGCGTGGAAGGGTATACTCAGACATGAGTCCCTTGCTCACTGCTCCATCAGGATTCAAGCAAGCCGGGCCGACGACGCCTGAAGTGGCAGAAACCGGTCCCCGGAAGCTTGTCTCCTTTCTGGTGAAGAATTGGCTTGGTAGTTTGGTCTGCCCTGTTCCCATGATGCACTGGGCCAGGGACAGACTAATTTGCATATAGCCAGGTTCTGAGCTGGGATGGGGCAGTGAGCTAAATAACGGTGATGGATCAAGCCCTGATCTTTGGACTGGGTAAGAGTGGTCTGCTTAATTCAGACACTCTGTTCATCACCACCCCCTTTTCTGAATCATTTTGTCCACCATAAGCGTGGAAGGGTATACTCAGACATGAGTCCCTTGCTCACTGCTCCATCAGGATTCAAGCAAGCCGGGCCGACGACGCCTGAAGTGGCAGAAACCGGTCCCCGGAAGCTTGTCTCCTTTCTGGTGAAGAATTGGCTTGGTAGTTTGGTCTGCCCTGTTCCCATGATGCACTGGGCCAGGGACAGACTAATTTGCATATAGCCAGGTTCTGAGCTGGGATGGGGCAGTGAGCTAAATAACGGTGATGGATCAAGCCCTGATCTTTGGACTGGGTAAGAGTGGTCTGCTTAATTCAGACACTCTGTTCATCACCACCCCCTTTTCTGAATCATTTTGTCCACCATAAGCGTGGAAGGGTATACTCAGACATGAGTCCCTTGCTCACTGCTCCATCAGGATTCAAGCAAGCCGGGCCGACGACGCCTGAAGTGGCAGAAACCGGTCCCCGGAAGCTTGTCTCCTTTCTGGTGAAGAATTGGCTTGGTAGTTTGGTCTGCCCTGTTCCCATGATGCACTGGGCCAGGGACAGACTAATTTGCATATAGCCAGGTTCTGAGCTGGGATGGGGCAGTGAGCTAAATAACGGTGATGGATCAAGCCCTGATCTTTGGACTGGGTAAGAGTGGTCTGCTTAATTCAGACACTCTGTTCATCACCACCACCTTTTCTGAATCATTTTGTCCACCATAAGCGTGGAAGGGTATACTCAGACATGAGTCCCTTGCTCACTGCTCCATCAGGATTCAAGCAAGCCGGGCCGACGACGCCTGAAGTGGCAGAAACCGGTCCCCGGAAGCTTGTCTCCTTTCTGGTGAAGAATTGGCTTGGTAGTTTGGTCTGCCCTGTTCCCATGATGCACTGGGCCAGGGACAGACTAATTTGCATATAGCCAGGTTCTGAGCTGGGATGGGGCAGTGAGCTAAATAACGGTGATGGATCAAGCCCTGATCTTTGGACTGGGTAAGAGTGGTCTGCTTAATTCAGACACTCTGTTCATCACCACCCCCTTTTCTGAATCATTTTGTCCACCATAAGCGTGGAAGGGTATACTCAGACATGAGTCCCTTGCTCACTGCTCCATCAGGATTCAAGCAAGCCAGGCCGACGACGCCTGAAGTGGCAGAAACCGGTCCCCGGAAGCTTGTCTCCTTTCTGGTGAAGAATTGGCTTGGTAGTTTGGTCTGCCCTGTTCCCATGATGCACTGGGCCAGGGACAGACTAATTTGCATATAGCCAGGTTCTGAGCTGGAATGGGGCAGTGAGCTAAATAACGGTGATGGATCAAGCCCTGATCTTTGGACTGGGTAAGAGTGGTCTGCTTAATTCAGACACTCTGTTCATCACCACCCCCTTTTCTGAATCATTTTGTCCACCATAAGCGTGGAAGGGTATACTCAGACATGAGTCCCTTGCTCACTGCTCCATCAGGATTCAAGCAAGCCGGACCGACGACGCCTGAAGTGGCAGAAACCGGTCCCCGGAAGCTTGTCTCCTTTCTGGTGAAGAATTGGCTTGGTAGTTTGGTCTGCCCTGTTCCCATGATGCACTGGGCCAGGGACAGACTAATTTGCATATAGCCAGGTTCTGAGCTGGGATGGGGCAGTGAGCTAAATAACGGTGATGGATCAAGCCCTGATCTTTGCACTGGGTAAGAGTGGTCTGCTTAATTCAGACACTCTGTTCATCACCTCCCCCTTTTCTGAATCTGTTGAATCTAAGGCATCCGCATTGATGTTAAAGTCCCCTAGGAGAAGGAACTTCGAGAATCTCAGAGCCCGAGGCTCAATTACCTCCTCCAGAGCATCAATAAACTGCCCTGTGTATCCAGGAGGCCGATAGACCAGTGTGCCTCCCAGCGTAAAGTGCGGGTTTAACACAAGGGAAAAGTGGAGCACCTCCCCATTGTGGAAAAGTAAATTCTGCCATGTTCTGTGTCCCTACGTGTCATCCATCATATGTTATGTGTGCATGATTAATATGCATATGTATTCCCTATGTTCGATTCAAGACGCAATTATAGTTGTGTCCACCTCTAGTATGTCAGTTTCCAGTCCTCGTGAATACTACGAATATCAGGCCTATGTAAAGTTACGTTGCCACGTCTCTCAGTGTGCACGTTATTCCATTGTAAAGTCCCCGTTTCTAGGCCTCAAAAGGGCCTGGAAACCAGATTCAGCTCCTGTCTCCTGAAACCTCGCTGAGGAGCGATACAGCCCCCACCTGTATCCTCGACCCTTCACTTACTTCCTGCCTCGCAGTGCCCGGTTCAGCCTGGCTCTGCCTCTGAGTCTGCCAAGAGTATGTTATAGTTTCAGTTATCAGTTCAGTCCTCCTTCTCTGCATTCCTAAGCTACTGAACTGCATCAATAGTTTCCGTCATTGTCTAGCCTTTCCGGCTCCATGTAAGAGAAATACTGTATTTAATGGTCATTTCGTATTCTTCATCACGCACTACATGTAGAATAATGCATGCTCCAGTCTTAGAGTCTGTTAGCCTTTCCCCTCCTGACTTCTAGTTTATATCAACATGTTCTCTAAACATCAGATACTAGATACTGCTTAGGTACATGTCGCCCTGACTCTCCAGACTTCAGTCTCTGCTCCTAGCACAGAGTTCATAGCCCCCAGCTTCTCCTAGTGATACGTCATTGCCAGTTTGCGCGCACCATCAGGTTAGAGGTCCCGGCTCCTTAGGTAGCCCCCTCCATGTTTCCGCCCCCATTCATGACATATTCTGTTACGTTTGCATCACATGTCTATGTATACGCCCTGTTACACCCACTTTCACCCTTATCTTTCGCGACTACTACGCGTCACGCCTATTGCTCCACCCACTGCTCCGCCTATCATATGTACTGTAATGCAACTGTTTTACTATATATGCTTGTGTATTGTTATTAAATGCTAGCGCGCTCATCCCAGATCCAGCCCCGGCAGCTGCTGGGCCCTGCCATCCTATTCCTATGCAGGTTGTCCTGTTCCTGTCCTTTATGCTGTAATAAACCTGCGAAACTCCTACTACCTCGAATCTTGACTCTTATTTATTGAGCTATCTGTTATTCATTTATACATTCAAAAAATAGGGTATTATCTATTTATTTACCACATAATGGCGCCCGAATAGGGACTTGCCCTTTCCCCACGCGCCGGTGAAGCCACGCCGGCCCCCTGACCCTCTGCAGCCGTGACGGAACCATACCGTGCACGTGCAGATATTTCTGCTTCAAGTATCCCTCAGGCCCACGGAGGAGACGGAGGAGGCGGTCCAGCATCCAGACGAGGCGGTGGAGGAATGCGGCGAGTCCCGACCAGAGCCCAAGCCAAGAGTCCAAGGTCCGAGGTATCCGGAGGTCCACCCGTAACTTAAGTCCGAAGTTCGTTGTCCGTCGTCGAAGCAGTCCAGTCCAGTCCGAGGCCTTCCGTTCTTGCTGCCCGGTGAGTACCATTACTGGGGTAGTATCTAGACAGGGTCAATCTAATTGACTCTGGTCCGTGGGTTGGTGGTACCCAGACACACAAACGAAGTGTCCACTTCGGTGGATGCGGGTCCTGACGTGTCTCTTTATGAGACCGGTAAGTTTCGTACTGTTTCAGCAGTGCATCTAGTTTCTGTTCCAGTCAGTTCTGTTCTCGAGAAAATTCATATAAAGTCATATATTCTGTGTTCCGTATTCCAGGTAGTATTCTGTTCGAACTGTTATTTCTAAATGTTTTTCATGTATTTTAATGTCGTGGTATGAATGGGGAATAAGTATCGTGTTCATTGTGTATTGTATTGTGTCCAGATTATAGTTCAGTCATGCCGCTGTTTTCAAAGTTACGTCAGTTAAAAACTAGAAAGGGTTTGTTAGAGGAAGCAGTTCCTGTCCCGCCTAGGGACAGTCCAGGTCACTTTATGTATCAGAAGCATGGCATAAGTGCCATACTATATCTAGATTTATGGGTAGAGTATACAAAACAGTTAGAAGAAAAGTATAGATGGCCCTTATCGGGTACATGGGATGCCGAGTGCATCATGCGAGTAGAAGAGGCATTATGGAAAAAGAAAGCCAGACAATCACAGAAAGATGCCATCGAGCTATGGCGTAAAGAAGCTCATAAAAGAACCGAAAAAGAAATCAGAAAGTCAGAATTAAGTAGAGAATCCTCGGAACGAGCACAAGAAAAAGAACTAATCGAGATAGGTGAACAAGTCAAAGCCGAACAGTCAGACAGACAGAGGAATGCCCTCATTAAGGGTATGTATCCTCTTCTTGCCGAGGGCTTGCCAAAAGCGACCCCGGAGGCATCCAGTAATTTTCCGCCACCACTAGTTCCGATCAAGTTACGTCACAAACCAACCGCAGCTGATATTTTCATCTCGTCCTATTTGGACGACACAGTCCCAGAATATGCAAATCCTGTTCCCGCTCCACCAGTCCCTGTAAATCAGGCACTTCCCGTTCCTCCAGACACCGGGGCACCCTTTGCAGCACCTGCTACGGTCCCCCCGGTCCAGCCCGCCATACAAGTCCAGCCCGCATTCCAATTTCCCACCCTGCCAGGACGAAAAGCATCAGTTGATGATTCTAGTCTAGGGGCCGCAGGAGGAGGTCCTCCTCGAACCCCGCCGCCACATAAGCGTTTAACGGCAGCCGAATTACATATGCAAGCGTCACAACGTACGCCCAGACTGTCTGTTGCAGAAATAAGAAAATCCCTTGCCGAATGCTGCTATGACCCAGTCCCAGGCGAAGATGATATGGTTTTATATTCATTACGCGTAAGAAATGTGGCCGAGTATCTAGTCACCCTACCAGATATGAAGGAAGATCTAGACAGAATATATCGTTTCATCCGTACAGGGGAAGATCCAGAAAGTATTAGTGATGTCATGTCCCAAAGGAAAGCTGAGACCCAGCTCATGATATTAAAGTTTCTGATTAATTGTCTAATAAGAGAACAAGATTACCCGTCCAAAAATCAGGCCGAAATGAAAGCCCTGATGAAGTGGAGTAATAGTATAGCCGAGGGTAAGCACAAGACTATCGGTGCTATGGAGAGTATGTCCAAGAAAATCCGTAAAGAAATAATAAAGTTACACGAACAACGTAAAGCAGCACAAGTAAACGAGAAAGAAAGTAACTCTGATACTGAAGAGTTAGACGACGAGAATTCCGCCAGAATAGCGTATGTAGGAAAACCTAGATTTCCAGATCGCCATTTACGTCTAGAACCCAAGTCTACGTTCCATCATCCAGTACCAGACCAAGGTTCTCTAGAACAAGTATTTCAAGCTACCGATCACATTCTGAAATCACGAATCGGTTACAGTGAGTTAAGTACTATGCATGAACAAGAACTAGCCCGATCAGCAGTCCGATGGATTACTGATTCTACCACTTTTCCAGACGAAATAGTGGCACAAATGTTTCTGAAAATGCCCCCAGCCGAGCAACGACTGGTGGGTATGTATATGATTCAGCACCTCATTACTCTGTATGAGGGTCAACATTCTGATCCAGGTCCGTTACATGATATCCTGAACGAGTTACTCCAGTATAGATGGAGAGGTCTAGGTACCGATTTAATTAGTGTCATTCTAGAACAGCGCCACAAATATAGAACGTTTCTGAACCCGCATTTTGTTCATGTCTCACCCCCAGAAAGTAAACCATTTTACATAGACAGACAGAATCCGTTACGAGAAGTCCACCCAGTTAGAGGAACGGGTGGCGAAATGCAGCGAGTGTTTGTATACACTCCGATCACAAAGATGGAACTTCTGGAGATGAAGAAATTAATTCCCTGTCATGATAAAGATCCAGCAGGGTTCCATAGAGAATTAAAAGACATGCTCCGTATGGGAGAATACACGTATCCAGATATAATTAAAATGTTAAAGGTTCTGTTGCCCGCAGGGGTGTATGAAAAGCTCAAGGAAAAAGACTGGGAGGTGGGAGAGAAAAAGATCGATTGGGCAGTCCTAGAAGCTGAAGATAAGATACGAGTACCAGGTACCGGTCTCGGAGATAAATGTAAAGAATTACCTGAATTATTGATTCAAGTTTTACCCAGATTATTAACAACTAAAAAGGAAGACTGGGATGCAATCTCAGCCTGTAAACAGAAACAAGACGAACATATTAGTGATTTTTATTCTAGATTCGAGAAATGTTTTAGCATCAACAGTGGCCTCAAGACAAGTAGTGAGTCATACCCTCACCTTTTTGTTACTAAATTAGTCGAGAATTCAAGTTCACCAATTAAAAATTGAGTTCTGAAAGTACCTGGCAAGCTAATACCCCATCCCAGATGTTGCAGATGCTCCAATACCACCAGAATAGAATCAGAGAAGAGCAAGAACATGAAAGAAAACGTATGAAAGACACGAAAATGAAAGTACTAGTTGCACAATCTGTTCCTCAAGACAGTCAGAAGAGGGGTCCGAATCAAGCCAGTCATCCTGCAGCTCCCGTTAAAGGGAATTGCAATTATTGTAAACAGCCAGGTCATTTTATAAACGAGTGTGCAGTTCTGAAACACAACATAGCTACTGGTAAGACTAAAGAAAGACCACGTCCGCCTAGACAAGAACAAGTTTCACAGATTCCTCAGCCACAGAATGCACCACAGACAGTTACAGCACCGCAGCCTATCGCTGCAACACAGCACGTCACACAGCAGATGTACCAGTATGCACAGTCTGAGTATCCAGAGTACCAACAGTATTCATGAAACAGCCTAGAGAGGGAGGTAGGCTTGCCTCTCATCGAGATACCTGTAGATCAAGAAGGTCCCTATGTTCATAGTCAAGTATTAGGGAAAGACAGAAAGTTTTTGATTGATACAGGGGCAAGTAGGACCACAATTAGTCACGCCGAAGTTCCAGGGGCTCCGCTCTCAGGCTCAAGAAATGTTTCCCTTGGATTTTCAGGAAAACCTATCGTAAATGAGATCTCAAAGCCAGTTACTCTAGAAGTAGGTCCATTGTCCCGCACTACTGATCTGTTACTTACTAAGTCATGTCCAGAAAACCTATTAGGCATTAAGACACTGAAAGAGTTAGGTGCAGTTATATGCTGTTCCCCAGAGGGAATACGATTGTTCCTACGTGACTTTAAGGGTCACTATGTATTACGAGATTTTGATTCAAGACTGTCTAATGTTCCACAGCATCTATGGGCGCAAGGTCCAACTGATGTTGGTTATATGCAAATCACACCCTATCGTGTGACTCTCAAACCAGGTGTAGTGTTACCACGAATCAGACAGTACAGATTGCCACCTGAGGCTGTAGCAGCCTTATCCAAAATTATTGACGAGCTTATTGCTCAAGGAGTGGTTGTAGAAACTGACTCCAATGTATGTAATTCTCCGATCATTCCAGTCATGAAACGTACTGATCCAAATGCACCCCCAGTATATCGATTAGTGATTGACCTACGAGAGCTTAATAAGTGTATTATTCCTCAGTACCCAGTTGTCCCAGACATCTCTTCCCTATTAACAGCCATTGACTCCGAAGCCACGTTCTTTACTGTAATCGACCTCAAGAACGCGTTTTTTAGTGTTCCCATTCATCCAGACAGCCAGTTCCTTTTCGGATTTTGTTTAAATGGAAGGAGCTATAAATTCACACGAGCTCCTCAAGGTTTCACAGAAAGTCCTAGTATTTACAGTCAAGCACTTAAGAGACAACTAGACAACATTCACATGCCAACTGACACTGCCCTGCTCCAGTATGTCGATGATCTACTGATCACAGCCCGCTCTGAACGTGCTTGCAAGCAAGCATCCCTTACAGTCTTGTATTTCCTAGCCGAGATGGGGCACAAGGTGTCCCCTTCTAAGCTTCAATTCTGTGTCCAGCAAGTGGTATACTTAGGACACTTACTGTCCAAGAGGGGTAGGCAGTTGACACCAGACCGTATCCAGTTAATAGTGAGTCTTCCTCAGCCCAAGACCCAGAAGGAGGTACGTGCTTTTATTGGCCTTACTTCTTATTGCAGACAATGGATTCCTCAGTATGCATTTCTAGCCAAACCACTGATACAGTTAACGACACAGGAGGCAGCCGTATCGACTGTTCTCCCTTGGACATCTGAACATACACTTAGTTTCAATGAGTTAAAGAAAGCCCTATGCCAAGCTCCAGTTCTAGCGACACCGAACTACAGTAAGCCTTTTACACTTTTCGTTACTGAACGCGAAGGTACAGCATTATCTGTTCTCACACAAGATCAAGCAGGACAATACAAGCCCTGTGCTTATTTTTCGAGCACATTAGATCCTGTAGCCCAGGCTCTGCCTGTGTGCCTCAAGTCAGTTGCAGCCACAGCACTAGCTATCAGGCAAAGTGATTCCATAGTCTTAGGACATTTCCTGACAGTACAGGTTCCACACTCTGTGGAAGTTCTTTTGAACCGAACACAAACTCAGCACTTGACAATTGCACGTTTAACAGGTTATGAATTGACATTATTCCAGCCACACATAGAAATCAGACGCTGCAACATCCTTAATCCTGCTACACTGTTACCATCAGTTAATTCAAATCCAGCCACACATGATTGCGTGGAAGTAGTTAACATTACGACAAAGCCAAGACAAGATCTGACAGATACTCCGTTACCAGATCCCGACCTGACACTTTATATGGATGGTTCATGCATGAGAACTAGTACAGGAGAACTAGTCGCCGCGTATGCAGTGACTACTGACACTGAAGTTATTGAGACACACCGTATTGACACCCTGTCCGCTCAAGCAGCAGAGCTAGTTGCTCTGACACAAGCCTGCATACACGCCAAGAACTTGAAAGTTAATGTCTACACGGATTCACGTTACGCATTTGGAGTCGTACACGACTTCGGAGTGCTCTGGCAGGAGAGAGGTTTCATGACTTCTCATGGAACCAAGATTCAGCATGGTCTCCTTATTCAAGCTCTGTTAGATGCCATACACTTACCAACATCTATCGCTATCATGAAATGCAAAGCACATACGAAAGTTACTGACGTTATTTCCCAAGGTAATGATCTAGCAGATCGCACAGCCAAGCTTACAGCACAGACTCTAGACATTTCAGTTAGCATGACACACACTCCAGATCCGATTACATGCATGACAGTTAAGGACCCTACACAAGATGTCATAGATATCCAGTTACATGCTACTCCCGAAGAAATCAAGAAATGGTCCGAACAAGGAGGGGTCCAGACAGATCAAGGATGGTTAACGAAGGGTAGAGCCACATGGTTTCTCCCCGACTCTATGGTTAAAGTCATTATTAATACCGCACATAGTCCAGCACATTTAGGAGAAAAAGCTATGTTAGACAGTATCCAGAATATTTGGTTCAACAAACATTTACGAGCTGCAGCCAAGCAGAAAGTCCGTACCTGTATGATATGTTGTCAGTTTAATCCAGGTAAAAGTGTCCCGGTGGAACAAGGTGGATTCCAGCCCCCTGACCACCCTTTTGAAGTCCTCCAGATGGATTATATTCAGATGGAGCGATGTCGAGGTTTCAAGTATGTCCTTGTAGTTGTATGCGCTTTGTCCAGGTGGACAGAAGCATATCCAGTCCCAGATTACACAGCCGCGACCACTGCCAAGCAGTTGGTTCGTGAGTTCTTCCCCCGTTATGGACTCCCTAGAGTCGTATATTCTGACAACGGCCAGCCATTCTCATCTGAGTTAATGAAGCATGTTTCCCTGTTGTTAGGGTACCAGTGGAAGTTTCATTGTGTACGCCATCCTGAAGCAGCCGGTCTCGTAGAGAGACATAATCAGACTCTGAAAATCCGTATCGCCAAAGTATGCAAAGAAAAAGGTGTGGACTGGCTAGTAGCTCTGCCAGTCGCTTTATTTTATATGCGCATGGTCGCACATTCCAGATCAGTTCTGTCCCCGTATGAGGTCGTATTCGGCTGCCCCCCAAATATGTGGGGTACTCCTAGACCCCGAAGTATTACCGATGTTTCAAGTAATATGCTGACAGATTACCTAGCTTCCTTGATGTCTGCCCTCAACTCATGTCGTTCACAGGTTGCCGCCGCATTTCCAGACAATACCGAGGTGGCACCGCATGAAATTGTTCCAGGATCCATGGTGTTGGTGAGGAATTTTGACAGATCAAGTCCGCTGGAGCCTCGCTGGAAGGAGCCCCGACAGGTCCTCCTCACCACCCGTACAGCCGTGAAGTTGGAAGGTCGCAAAGGCTGGGTGCACCTTTCTCATATAAAAAAGTTTTATGGACTGAAACCCGTCTTAAAGAACATTTCCCAGGATTTGAAGGATTGCCAAAGCACCATTTTTAAGGACTGTCCCGCAAAAGACAATGTTACTACACCCCCCCTGTTAGAGAAAACTCCGCAACAGGAGTATAAGTTAAAACTCCGGTCTAGTAAAATAAGTCAGTCAGTTTGATTGTCTA
Source organism: Lissotriton helveticus (assembly GCF_964261635.1). Lineage (NCBI taxonomy): Eukaryota > Metazoa > Chordata > Amphibia > Caudata > Salamandridae > Lissotriton > Lissotriton helveticus. Next base: position 73,392,252 of record NC_136067.1, read on the forward strand.
AGTCCTCCCCTAGGTGAAACGGTTAGACTGTTTCTGACATGTATAAAATAGACCCCCATAGTGAGAGAGTCAGTCAAAACTCAATCCGATGTATCGTTTTTCTAAGTTTCATATTATTTCTCAGCATTATGATTTCCTGCACCAGTTATGCATTTTACCTGTATCTTCCAGTTCCTCATGTAAATATGTCTTCTAATACTACTGTAGAGCACATGTTTAGTGACCTACCTCCCCATGAACTCTCTTACCGCCTCGCTATGCGAAATAATTCCTTTATCCGCATGTTACATTACTCACACCAGACCAGCAATGCCACTAATTGTTGGGTGTGTGGTCGACTCCCCCCTTTCCAGACACCGAAGGGAGTTCTGCCACTTTTTCCTTATCCATTTTCACATAATGGTTCGTGTGGAGCATGGTCCACGTTAACGTCATCCTCAACAGATATGTCTTTTCTTAACAGTACATGTTTCCCAGACAAGCAAGGTCTCCCCCACAGAACAGGTTTAGATCTAGAAAATGAAGTGTATAATTTAGGTAACTATTCTTCGAATTTCATGGTCCTGAATGTTCAGTCTGATACTACTCCAGACTTACCTGCTATTTCAGTATTACCAGTCAAAGGCGAATTATGTGTCCGAAGTTATGGTTCTGTACATGTAGGACATAGTGATTGTACTACTATTGTCAAGTATAGTGACAGTGGGAAATCTATTTTCAAAGCTTCACGTCATTCTTATTTTATTTGTGGTCAAACTGCATATGTTCGTCTGCCCCTCGATTGGGAGGGAACCTGCTACATTGCCTTCCTACTGCCACCTGTTTTCCTAGCCCCATCTGATTATCACAGAAACACACATCTAGTACACATTAGACATAGAAGGGAGTCCCCAATTGTCGATTATACTGAAACTGCTCTAGAACAGTATACAGATTTCAACAGAGGTTTCTTTTTCTTTATAGTACCTATCCAGAATAGTAAACTGATCCGTAGGTTAACCAGAACCCTCGAAGCTGTAGTAAATGAGACTGCCTCTGCTCTAGGTAACTTAACCGAAGAGCAATCTGCTATGAGATTTGTCGTTTTACAGAATCGTCTCGTCCTTGACGTCATACTGGCAGATAGGGGCGGGGCCTGTAGAGTCATCGGATCTAGTTGCTGCATTTTCATTCCAAATAACGCGCCGTCTGTTTATTCAGCTATAACCAGACTCCATAAAATTGCCCATCTGATACACCAAGATCCAGGCACCTGGACATGGTCCGGTTGGTTCTGGAATATAATTTCCGCATGGGGATGGAAAATATTGTCCTTCCTAGGTATTGCAGTAGCGATCATATTCAGCTGCTGCCTCTGTATACAATGTGGCCCTGCGATTTGCGGCATTTGTGCTACCTCTTGTATTCCTAATCCCAAACCCCGTTCTAAATCCCGTTCCAGGATAATTCGAGACGAGCAAATGATACTGTATGAAATGATAGATGGTATCATGAATATTGATGTTTCCTGATGGAAACGTAGTGACAAGGAGGGAATGTGGCAAAGTAAATTCTGCCATGTTCTGTGTCCCTACGTGTCATCCATCATATGTTATGTGTGCATGATTAATATGCATATGTATTCCCTATGTTCGATTCAAGACGCAATTATAGTTGTGTCCACCTCTAGTATGTCAGTTTCCAGTCCTCGTGAATACTACGAATATCAGGCCTATGTAAAGTTACGTTGCCACGTCTCTCAGTGTGCACGTTATTCCATTGTAAAGTCCCCGTTTCTAGGCCTCAAAAGGGCCTGGAAACCAGATTCAGCTCCTGTCTCCTGAAACCTCGCTGAGGAGCGATACAGCCCCCACCTGTATCCTCGACCCTTCACTTACTTCCTGCCTCGCAGTGCCCGGTTCAGCCTGGCTCTGCCTCTGAGTCTGCCAAGAGTATGTTATAGTTTCAGTTATCAGTTCAGTCCTCCTTCTCTGCATTCCTAAGCTACTGAACTGCATCAATAGTTTCCGTCATTGTCTAGCCTTTCCGGCTCCATGTAAGAGAAATACTGTATTTAATGGTCATTTCGTATTCTTCATCACGCACTACATGTAGAATAATGCATGCTCCAGTCTTAGAGTCTGTTAGCCTTTCCCCTCCTGACTTCTAGTTTATATCAACATGTTCTCTAAACATCAGATACTAGATACTGCTTAGGTACATGTCGCCCTGACTCTCCAGACTTCAGTCTCTGCTCCTAGCACAGAGTTCATAGCCCCCAGCTTCTCCTAGTGATACGTCATTGCCAGTTTGCGCGCACCATCAGGTTAGAGGTCCCGGCTCCTTAGGTAGCCCCCTCCATGTTTCCGCCCCCATTCATGACATATTCTGTTACGTTTGCATCACATGTCTATGTATACGCCCTGTTACACCCACTTTCACCCTTATCTTTCGCGACTACTACGCGTCACGCCTATTGCTCCACCCACTGCTCCGCCTATCATATGTACTGTAATGCAACTGTTTTACTATATATGCTTGTGTATTGTTATTAAATGCTAGCGCGCTCATCCCAGATCCAGCCCCGGCAGCTGCTGGGCCCTGCCATCCTATTCCTATGCAGGTTGTCCTGTTCCTGTCCTTTATGCTGTAATAAACCTGCGAAACTCCTACTACCTCGAATCTTGACTCTTATTTATTGAGCTATCTGTTATTCATTTATACATTCAAAAAATAGGGTATTATCTATTTATTTACCACACCATCACCAAATTATCTGAGGGCTCATAAGAAAAGATCCATTTATCCCTATATATCACGGCAACACCACCTCCTCTTCCTGACAGGCGATCTGCCCTTGTGATTTTAAAGCCCCTAGGAATGGCAAGCTCCACCACCGGGGCGCAGGAATGATTAAGCCATGTCTCAGTGATGAAAAATAGGTCCAACTGATTATCTGCCAGGAGCTCAAAAACATCAGGGGCATGCTTAACCAGGGACCGGGCGTTAATAAGCCCTGCTGTGATCATGGTATGTTTCATGTTTTCAGGGCCGGGGCTGATGGCAGTGGGATGAAAACGGAAATTACAGACTGGGCATTTCCTGGAGGAACAATCAGCCACCACCCAAGGGCATTCCATTTCGCACCTTGCTGTATTTAGTGCCAATAGTTCATTGCGGGCATACCTTCTCTTGGCAGCCTTCCGCTGTGGAGGTAACCGGGCAGATGGTCTGGCACTAAGCACGTCCGGAGCACCAACGGGCACAGACGGGCCCTCCTTTGGCGCTCCTTCGGCGCGCCAGCGGCGCGCACGCTGCGCGCGTCCGCTGTGCGCCCGAGCTACCATTGCAATTTATGCCCCAGGACCCTCCCCCAGCTAGACCGCTGACTACGGTCCGCCGGGATCCGGGCCTCACACAAGATGGTGCCCTACCCTGCCCTCCACAACAAACGGCCCACAAAAGCCGCGGTGGAACGGGGCGGGAGGAGCGAGCCAAAGGTGAGTAGATTACCCACAGAGCACGGAAGTTTAAAAATTAATTATAAAAAGGATTCAAGCAATTTCCAGCGAACACAGTCATTTTTTAAAAGATGATTAAAAAGGTTTCCAAGCAGTTTAACAACACAGCTGATGGTATAAAGTTAAAGCAGAAGAGAAAACACTTGCAGTCTGCCCCACCTTACAAGCGGGTATCGAGGAGATGCCACCACCTCGATTAGCTGCACTGGCCCCCACACAGACTGTCAATTTATACCCCAAGACCCTCCCCCAGCTAGACCGCTGCCTACGGTCCGCCGGGATCCGGGCCTTGCGCAAGATGGCGCCCTATCCTGCCCTCCACAACAAACGGCACACAAAAGCCGCGGTGGAACGGGACGGGAGGAGCGAGCCAAAGGTGAGTAGATTACCCACGGGAGTTTAAAAATTAATTCTAAAAAGGATTCAAGCAATTTACAGCGAACACAGTAATTTTTTAAAAGATGATTAAAAAGGTTTCCAAACAGTTTAACAACACAGCTGATGGTATAAAGTTAAAGCAGAAGAGAAAACACTCGCAGTCTGCCCCACCTTACAAGCGGGTATCGAGGAGCTGCCACCACCTCGATTTGCTGCCAACATCACAAGACTAAACACTTACCTCGAGAAGGAGCCATGTTTTCAACTAGCAGCAGTGCGGTTCTCTGACACAGGGACAACACAATAAGCGTTCACTCACTTTTGCATCTCGATGACCTGGGCGAGGAAACAGCACCACGTGATTCATATCCCACATGAGTGTGTGAGACTGCTAGGGTGGTCAGGTGGGTCCATGTCACCAGGTCACCACTTTCCCTTCCTGGACTTTGATCTTACATTACATTGTGTGTTGATCGGAAGGGATCAATTGAAATGAACGCAAAGACTTCATCTCCCAGAATGCACCGATGATGTCTTACATTAAAGCTCCGACATTTAAAAAGTGTACCAGGTGTCATGGAGTCATCTGGTCACTCTGTGCCACCCCTACAGGCCTCACCACCAATCCTTTCTCGGATCCGAGCCTAAATCGCGCAGGTGTAAAGACCATATGGAATTCAGGTCACAAATTTAAGTCAGCAGTGAAACCAGCATACTCAATTTAGCACGGCTAAGCCGCACACACACCTCCCAATGTGAGACAGCGCAAGTGAGAAGCCCTGCACTTCCTGATAAAATTACTGTCATGGTTTTAAGAGTGACAAACTGACAAATACAAACAATGATTTAGCATGCACAACCATGAAGGTCGGCTCACGTATGGCTGGACAATAAGTTCCGGAGCAGCAGATGGTCTCCTCCGCTGCAGAACGGATTCTTAGGACCCGGATTGGGACCCTCTTTTTTTATACGGTAGCAACTCAATGTTTATGATATTTATGGCGGAAGGTAAGATTAGAGTTTAAAACCTTCCACTTGATTAGGGAAGAGTGGTGAACATAACGAAAAGCAACATCACTGAAATCATACCAAAAAATGTCAACGCTAAAAGCTACTGGCTGCTTTCAAAGCGCGTCGCCCGTGAAGGGGATCATAATTGGCATTTGGCAATACAAAAGTAATGCTGGAAGCGGGCGCCGCGGCGCCCGTGCATAATTAACATATGCGCATAGCGGCCCATGAAGCGGGCGCCGTGGCGATAAAAAAAAAGTTGTAGTCCCTAAACGAAACTGACAAAGCCCTACTGTAGTCGGTGCTGATAGACATGAAACGGAAGTTACGTGTCGGAGCGCAATCCAATAAGGACCCAGGAAAGCATGCGCTGCCTAGGCTTGACCGAAAAAGACTAGCAATGGAATGTAAATGCTTAAAAAAAATGGCGTACATTTTTCCAGGTGAACTAATCTCTTCTAGCACTGACACAGATTATCCATTGGCAGAGAAGGAGCTATTTGTGTGGAAAGGGAAATGTTTACTTCAGCTGTAAATATCTTAAGGGGGTGACTCAAAGAATTTGTATGAACATTTCTGGCTTCCTCCCCGTCTTGCTTGTAAATCACTTCTGAGGTCTGATTCACAAAATATTTTCTGAAAAATGCCAGGCTCGCTGGCAGAATAAACCCATAATTTCTGATCCACAATTTTGGATTAGTATTATTTCGAAACCAGGGCCTTGGGTGTACCTTTTTCTGATGCTGTTATACGACATAGGTATTTGTTAGTGCAGATCTGCAGAGTGTGATATGCTATTTATTACCAATGTTGATTGTGGGGATGGGCCTTGACAGTCCTGATGCCCCTCCTTTCAACAATGTCAATGTGCGGGCAATTATGCTCTGCACATCTGCATACATGGTTTATACCTTGGCATTTTATTCATGTGTATTTGTTTTAACAAATGTGTTCAACCAATCCAAGGTACAAGGGTTTAAATGTGTGCAGTGAGTTAAAATCAACTTTGAGGACTGTCTTAAGAGAGTTAGGTATAGATGCATCAACAATGCCATTTGCGATTCCTTATTAGCGAAAAATAAGGATTCGCTAATAAGGAATAGCAAAAGGCTATACATGTAGAAATCGCAAAAATACTAGCGATTTCTAAACATTCCTGAATTGCGACTTGCAAATTGCGAGCCGCAATTAAGGAATACCTCCCCATTCAGGGGGAGGTATGAATGGGAAAACATTCTCAATTTGCGATTCTCAATTAGAGAATCGCAAATTGAGAATGCAATTTCAAGGGTGCCAGGGTGTCAAAAGGACACCCTGTTGCACCCCTGAAATCTGCATATGAGAACATCTTGCACACACACATGCCCCAAGGGCATGTGTGTGTGTAAAATGGAACTTTGAAAAATGCACTTTAGTGCATTTTTCAAAGTTTTTGCAAATTACCATGAAGTTCAACTTCATGGTAATGTGCTCCCCCTAATAGTGAAATCACAATTTTTTTTACTTTGATGCATTGCATTTAAGGAATCTCAATTTGAGATTCCTTAAATGCGATCGCAATTGAAGTAATCACAATTTTGCGATTTCTTAAATTGCGATTTTTTGCATTTGAGCTGATGCATCCCAAATGCAAAAATACTGGTCGCCACGGGGCAGATTCTGAGAATCTGCTCATTTGCGACCGGTTTTTCCTTTGATGCATCTATACCTTAGTTCTATGTGTAAAGTAATCATTACAAGCAACGTTTGAGGCAGTAACATTTATTTTTCTCAAGTCACCGTGAAAATGTAAACATGACAGGTAGGAACGACCAAGTCCAAAAAACATTTAATGCAAAATAGCAAGCAGTGTAGCAATTTTTATAAAAACAAATGTCTTTTCACATGGACAGAGCTCCTGCTAGAAAAATAGCCAGTTGTACCTCTGCGCTTAAACCTATACATTTTTTGGTAGCATAAATATACATTTTTGTTTAATACATGTCAACGTGAAAAGCTCATGTGACAAAAATGTATTCGTTTTTATCAGAAAAATCTCTAACATGCAGGTATCTGGAGATCCAAGGAAGCACTTGAACGCCCAATTACAATTGCTTAGATGTACAATTCACTCAACAGACATAATAGCTTCTGGGCACAATACACTGTTAGAACATACTTTATTCGATTTCTTTAAAATCATGAAAGGGTGGGACGCGCCATCTGAATACATAAAATGTCAAGCAATTGATTTAGTTTAAAATTACAGTAAAAAGGGTCAAATACTGTTAGGACAGTTTTCAATCCAACCATGTGGGCATGTTGTGTCCAGCCCTACTTTGAGGAGCAGATTTCTAATGGATTTGGTTTTGGCTGTTCACAGACGTGCATAACTTAACAGGGTATAATAAAGTACTAGTACTAAGGGCGTATGTACCACAGAATTAGGATTAAGTGGACAAGGCGAATCATGTTCGGTTCATCTATCACTCTTTTCTAGTTCATTTGCCGCTAGGTTCAGAAATTTTATCGCCTTGCATGCCAATTGGACAGTCGAGCCTCCTAGGCATTTTATGACAGATACTTTGCAAGTCCTTCTTTGTTCTCTCCTAAGTGTTGGCTGTAAGAGGGTTTTGCAAATATTTAGTAGCACCAGACAGATACATAAAAGGTGGAGCAGTGACTCATCCCTATGACGGCAAAGGCAGCATTCCTTAGTCGGCCAGGTCCATTTCCATTTTGGGGTAAGGTCTTTGGATGGATAGGATCTCAGCCTCAATAGCATCAGATTCCACTTTTTCTGATTTGAGAAGTGCTCTAACAGGTATGGTTGAGGTTTCAGAAATTTGTAAGATGACATCACTGCCCAGACGTGTGTTTTGAGGGCCAAGGAGGCTTTATCTATTAACTGGGATTGTCGCTTGATGGCTTTATTGGCTGTTTGTTTGAACTCAGAATAGGCCAATATTGTGAGCCAAGCATCCTCAAGCTTTAATGATTAGAGGGATTGTTTTAAAACTGGATATACTGATTTGCTCAGCCTGGATTACTTTTCGAACTTCTGCCAACAATAATGGGCTAAAGAGTTTTCCTCTGCTCCCCTCATTCTCCAGTAATATTTCAGAAGGGCTCCTTTTCTTGTTGATATCTGTTTTTTAATCTGATTTCCAGTCTTATACGGGCTTGAGAAATGTGGCGTAGAATTGCAAATAGTTTCGTAAAGAGGGCAGTTTGTGCAGTGTTTAAAACTGATGAATCCTTAGTGTTTAACAGTTCCGATCCATACGAAATGGGTGGCAAGAATTTTGCCACAAGGACCTGTAAAGCTTCCAACCATCCACCTGCCAGTGCTTAGTTTGTAAAAGAAAGTGTGACGGTCCCTGAAACTCTGCTCAGAAGCCTGCGGCCGGCAGAATTAAACATCTGCGTATCTACTACCAAGGCTGTGTGGTCTTGAATCCATGTCTTGACCTTTTAATCCACAATCAGATGCTCCTGCCCCTATATCTAATTCTTGCAGATTCCTTCCTTCTCCTTTTGTGATGGTATTCCCATCTTTCTCTTCCTCCATCTTTCAGATTTGTGTGTTTTTGCCTGGCTTGCTTCTGGTACAATATCTGCTGCAGAAAAACAAGTGCCAGTCCCCGTAAATAAGTGCTGGTGGCCCCCACCGGCAACCACTGGTTCAAATTAAGCTCTTCCCTCTGCACACAGGGTATACATGCATAGTACTGTAAAACCTATTCACAAACACATTTTTTATAAAAAGAATATGGTGCACATAATCATTTCTCTTCAAACATATACTCGGTATAATATAGCATAATAAAATATGTATTCACAGCCACCCAGTGGCTGATCCTCCATTCTGGCGGAAGAGCGTCGCCCGCCTGCTAAGAGCGCAGCAGGTACACACAATAATAAAATGGTAAAAAGTACCATTTTATTAATGTGTCCCAGGCTCGTGCTGTTACATTGCGAGGGCAAGGGGCGGGGTTGATTAATGCAATTGCACTATTGTTCAGCCACTGCCAGTCCGCTTGTGAGATTGGTCAGCTGTGTACAGCCGGCCAATCTCACATGCGCACTACAGAGCTTGCAATTCCAAGGCTGAAAAACAGCTGAGGGATAGCAGCTGCAGGCCCCCAGCCTCAATATGAGTGCTGGGTAAGCCTGCTCCAGAATTGGCTGGTTTCACGCTGTACAAGAGAGGTAGTCCTTCCCGTTCCTCCCTAGTCACCGTCAACGGAGGAGAGCGAGACGGCAGCCAGACCTTCCAGCAAAGGCAACATGCATATGGTGAGTGTTTTTTGGCATTGCGACCGACCATATTTAAATGTTGCCAGCCGCTGCTTCAGCCACCCCTATTTTCTCTGAGGAAAAATTTAAACCTACATATACTCAATAGAATATCATCCCGCTATTTCTTTGGTTGTTGCATTACAATCCCTTCCTTCATCATCCTGGGTAGTGGCATGGATAAATGAATTGTCAGTGCCTTTATTTTTGCATTAGAGTTGGATGATTCTCAACACTAATTTAATAATAACATAGAAGCAATCACAATCAAAATAATGCCATCAACGAATTAGAAAATCTTAATTCCCAGAAGGCCAAAGCCACTTCCCCTTTCTAGCCACACCCATATGATGCTTGGACTCAAAGAAGGACCAGAAGGTAATCCAAAACCATCCTATTTTAGATTAACATCTTTATGTTGGCATCCAACAGTTCTGTCAGTCATCCTAAAGCTATGATGGTGGTATTTTCTATTTCTGCTAAAACTGCAGTATTCCTTATCACATCTGGAGCTACAGCCGTAGTATTTGTGGCGATTAGGGCAGAAAATAATCTAGAGGGGGTTGAAACAGCTCTTCTACCCCTTCTACTTTCAAACGAGTGATCATCAATATGTCTTATAGTAGGCACAATGGGCCACATGCATCAAGGAAAAAAACGGTCGCAAACGGGCAGATTCTCAGAATCTGCCCCTTTGCGACCAGTATTTCTGCATTTGGGATACATCATCACAAATGCCAAAATCGCAAATTGAATGCACTGCCAGATGCCATTTAAAAGAGTGATTTCGCTATTAGGGTCCGCTAATTACTAGAAAATTATACCTGATGATAATTAGAAAAAACTTTGAAAAATGCACTAAAGTGCATTTTTCAAATTTACATGTTACACACACACATGCCCTGGGGTATGTGTGTGCGCAACATGGGTTAGCATTACAATTTCAGGGGTGCAACAGGGTGCCCTTTTGGCACCCTTGCACCCTTAAAATTGCATGCGCAATTTGCGAGTACCTAATGGGTACCTGCAAATTGCGCATGCGATTCTCATTCATTCCTATGGGCCGGTAGGCCCGTAGGAATGAATGGGAAGCCATTCCTTAATTGTGATTTGCAATTTGCGAGTTGCAAATAAGGAATTTGTTGGAATCGCTATTATTTTAGCAATTCCTACATGCATAGGCTTTTGCAATTCTATAATTGTGATTCCTTAATAATCGCAATTAAGGATCACAAACGCCTACCCTGATGCTTGTGGGCGAATCTACCCTCCATAGTCCAGTCCCAAGGCATCCAAGGGTAAGCTCATGACTCTCAAATGAAACATACATGACCTCCTGGGGGTGACATTTAAGTAACAACAGTTCATGGGTACGGCAGTAACAGGCAGGTGATTCAAAAGTAATATTCTTAACAGTAAAATATTATTTACTGTGTCCAACAAAAATACTGGGGACATTTGCTCCCGGTGCTCTCAAATAAATTCTTGTTCAGTCATGGTGAGATGGGTCACGTCTGACATACTACGATTCAAGGGATTGTTGAACTGTTCTAGGACTGGAAGGCGGAGAGTGTGATTCCAGCACACTCTCAGCCTAGGCCCAAGATTAAATATCTGTATGAAAGTGTCTTTAAAACTTCTTAGCTCCTCATCCAAGGGATAGTACCTCGTACATCAACAGGCATTTGCATGCTAATCCAAGAAGAAGGAGAGTTAATGGTTTGCCTGTTTCTTTCCCTGCAGTAACACATAGGAGTTATCTGTGTAGGCTGAGCTTTGGTTTCGTACCAGAGGAGTTTAAGCACAGTACTCTCTAGGAGTAGCTCCCCATTTGTCTCAAAGAACATACCTCACCACCAGCCAAATGATCATGGCAGTGATAAAGACAGCAGGCCAGACCCACAGAGAAGTCTAGTGTCCAGAAGGAGAAGGCTGCTTACCCTTGATGGAGGCAGGAACCATGAGAGGATGTCGGGACACCATCACGTGGTAAGGGAGCAGGCACCACCAAAAGGTGAATTGTCATTACATTGTGTTAAAGCTTGTAGACAGGCATTTCTTACGAGGAATCTCACAGATTGCCGTAGTAACAGTTTTGGTGCTAGTTTTCCCCTGTGAGAAAACTTAGGGGTAGTAGATGTGCACTTTGAAAATTCTTGTTATGCTGATTTAGAAAGGAATGTATATGTTTTGCAGACTAATATTTTGTATATATCTCTAATCTTATCACTGTATACTGACGGTTGCATTGTGGCGAGGCTTGTGCTCAATACATTAGAACTGAGTTTTCATAGTGATAAGTCAATTGTGAAGGCTATTGGCCTGATTGGTTTATTGTGTAAAGTCATGTCTGATGCCATTGGACCTGCTCGGTTTATTATGAAAACTGCAAAAGTAGTAGGCTATGCATATTTATTATAAAAAGCATTTTTTAAAGGCCCCCCACCCTAGATAAACCTCATCTTCATCAATTTTTACCCCTCCCCTCTTCCTTTCCCATACTATTACCCTTGTCTCCACCCTCTTCACATATGTTACCACCACACCGCCACACCGACTACTCTGAATGAATAACATGACACCACAAATTCATGATTTAAGACACATTGTTTTTGCTTAGCTTTGTAGCAACAATGATATAACTGAGTACAGAAAAACAAATTTCAGGTATAGCTAAAGATTGCTGGTACTCCGGACCGTCTCTATGCGATTTAAAGAGCTTGTGCAGAAGAATAGGGCGTAAAAACCGAACTCTTAAGGAGTGGTATAAATTACAAAATAACATAAAATGCACAGTAGATTGGGAAGAAATAGCAAGACATGTGTAACAAGAAAGAGAGTCAACCCACGAACCAGACTAAGAAAAGGCAACTAGATGATGAACCAAATGAAATCTTAACCTTGTCAGGTAAAATCTATGCTGGGGGTTAATAAGCCAGGTTATGAAAGATTTCATACCTGGAGCATTAAAGATTTGCATATAACTGATAATTGAACCCTTGCTAAGGGATCTTTCTATTTGGCCCTTCTCCCTATCTGATGCAAAAATATATTTATATATATATATATATATATATATATATATATATATATATATATATATATATATATATATATATATATATATATCTATTATATAAATATATTTATATATAACTTACTACTTTCTGGATTCACAGAATTAACTTACTTCACAGAATAGATTTAAGACTACTAACTTTACGTCCACACTCGGGCCGGAAATTCTGGCCCGGAGGCGGAGCTTCCGGCTTGGGGGGCAGAGCTTGTGGCCCAGAGGTGAAGCTTCCGGCCCTGAGGCGGAGCTGGCAGCCCGGAGGCGGAGCTTCCGGCCCAGAGGTGGACATTTCAGCCATGGCTAAATCCCCACCTCCGAGCCGGAAGCTCCGCCTCCAAGCCGCAAGCTCTGCCTCCGGCCCGCAAGCTCCGCCCCCAAGCCGGAAGCTCTGCCTCCAGGCCGGAATTTCCGGCCCGAGTGCGGACGTAAAGTTAGTAGTCTTAAATCTATTCTGTGAATACCGAAAGTAGTACGTTAATTCTGTGAATCCCGAAAGTAGTAAGTTCACTCTGTGAATCCCGAAAGTAGTAAGTGCCTTCTGTGAATACCAAATAGTAGTACGTTTAGGATTTAGTCTTAAGTTCATTCTGTGAATCGGGCCCTTGGTTTTCAGACCTCAATTCCCCCTCCTAAAATTCCTGCATGACTTGTTATTAACTCTGTATGGACAACTAGGATATTGATAATAAATCTGAAGAAGGAAATGAGAAACTTTTTTAGAAAGGAGAAGTTGGCTATGAGATGGCGCATTTAATAAGTACAGAGATCTCTTATTCTATGGAAAAGAAATGTGATGCTTTTTATATATGTACCAACATCCTAAAGTGTTGAAGTTAGAACTGTTGTTGTCCCCGAGGATGTTGATTAAACTTCCATGTGATGGGCTAACAAATGGTCCTGTTACATTTTTCAGATCTTCACTTAGTGTGCTTTATGAGTAACACACAGGTGCTATAACTTAATGGGGCACTCGCTATTTTAAATTCGCCCTGAGTCTCTCATTAAGGTAGTCAGCTCTGAGCTTCTTTTTGAGCTGCTGACACCCTGATACTATCACTTACACTATCTATTTTTAAAAATGTCACCCTTTAGGCTTGTAGCACCAAGATGTCTTTGGGTGAAAATGCGCATCTAAATATTCCTTCGTTCATTATTAACATTTTCCATGTACGGTATTGCCTTTGACAAGGTAGCATGTAAGATACTATGTAAAGTGCTCTACTGGCCCAGTAGTTGGGTCAGATTCATGCTATATAATAGTGTAAAATAAGTAAGTAAATACACATTAGCGCCTCAGAATATGTCACCCCAACTGATATGTAGGGTTGAAATATTTTAACTTGTTCCTTCATTGGGGTCTCTGAACAATAGTTACACTGTATGTTTTTCTGCAACCATTTCAGATACCATCGCAAACTTTTGCTCTAACTTCGTTTTAAATCATTGGGTTATCGCAAATGTAGAGAGGATTTGTTCCATTCGCAACTATTGAATACACCTGCTATTTGCTTCGGCGTATGCTCTTTTCTAAAAGCTGCAGTTAGAACTAGGAAAACTATGGAGGACCACCTTGTAGAAACAACATTTATCTGTTTGACCATCCTGCTCCCAGCAGAAGCGGTCGCTCCACACGCTGCTCCCTGCCTCACCTGGTATCGTAGCGATCTCGCCTTGCACTGCTTCAGCCTGTATAATTATTTTATTTTAATTGATAGCGATAGATTGCCCCGCCTGCCTATTAATAATTACTAAATTGCTGAGGTTAATTTGATCATAGCGCTTGATTGCCAAGGTGCGCTTGTACGACTTTTTAACTTACGCTGTGCTGCTTGCAGATTTATTTGTGTGTGCCACTGCCATTTACATTGCGCTATTGCCGATCGTGCCCCAGTCCAGTTTCGTTATTGGCGCTTGTAGCCATTTTGTTGTTGTTGTTTGTGCCTCCCTGCCCTGATCTCCAGCCCGCTCCCACCTCCCAGCTGACCCTCCCTTGCCCCTCCTCTTCCACTATCCACTTATGTCAGAGGAGCTTACGCGCAGCGTTCACGCGCTGCGGTCGCGCCCCATGCGCGCCGAAGGTGCGCCAAAGGTAAGCCCGTCTACGCCCGTCCACGCCAGGACCGCGCCCAGCGCCAGACCCCCTGGCCCCCGCAAACTCCACTCCACCCGCATTACGTACGACGCCACAACCCTCTCTGCCCTCAACCCCGGCCGACCACCAAACTGCTACCAAGCCGCCCCAGGATACACCCATGGACCCTTCACCTGCCACTCCTGCAAGTTCACCTGCATCAGGACCCTCACCAAATCCACTTCCTCCAAACACAGCTCCGACCCTAACCACCTAAAGTGCATCCTGCTGAACACCCGCTCGGTCCACAGACACGCCACTGAACTCTGGGACCTACTCGACACTACATCGCCGGACGTCGCCTTCCTTACAGAAACCTGGATGAACGCCTCATCAGCGCCCGACATCGCCATAGCCATCCCAGACGCTTACAAGATCATCCGAAAAGACCGCACCAACCAAACAGGAGGAGGCATCGCCATCGTCCATAAGAACACCTTCCGAATCACGACCAGCTCCGACGATAACCTCGCGACCGCCGAACACCTTCACTTCCAGATACACACCGACCCCAGGACCAAACTTAGAGGCACCCTCATCTACAGACCACCAGGAACCCGCACACAATTCAACGAAGACATCACTGACTTCATCAGCCCACATGCCCTCACATCCGAGAACTACATTCTACTGGGAGATCTCAACTTCCACCTGGAAAAGAAAAACGACAGCAACACCACCACCCTTATGGACAACCTGGCCAATCTCGGACTCAAACAACTTGTTGACACCCCCACCCACTTAGCCGGACACACGCTTGACCCTATCTTCACCTCCAGCAAACACATCTCCTTCGATCAAACCACAGCTCTCCATTGGACGGATAACAGCTGCGTTCACTTCAGCTACAAAAAGACCACGACCCACAACCCCCCACAACCTATTCCTCGAAGAAACTGGAACAAAATCACCACCGACCAACTTTTCACATCGCTTAACCAAAACCCTGCTACCATATCACCGGACCCAAACCAAGCTGCCACCAAACTCACACAATGGATCACCCACAGCGCTGACAAATTAGCACCCTTGAAAAACCACCAGATCATACAAGGTAGCAAAAAAGCCCCCTGGTTCAACGATGACCTTAAGAAATCCAAGAAGTTATGTCGTACCCTCGAGAAAACATGGAGAAAAAACCCAACCTCTGACAATCTGACCACCTTCAAGGACGCCACCCGCAAACACCACCAACTGATCCGATTCACCAAGAAATCAGCATTCAAGGATCAACTCGACAACAACGCCCACAACAGCAAGGAACTATTCAACATCGTCAAAGAATTCACCAACCCCAACTCCAGCACCAACGACATCACTCCCTCCCAAGACCTCTGCAACTCTTTATCCTCGTTCTTCCACAATAAAATCGCCGACATACATAACAGCTTTGAAAACCAGTCCGAAGAACAGACCACTCCACCCACCTCCGAACCAAAACAGCACTCTCACAACCTTTGTGCCTGGAACCCAATCACTACTGAAGACACCATCCGCCTGATGAACTCCATCCACTCAGGTTCACCAACCGACCCATGTCCCCACCACATCTTCAACAAAGCAGACTCCATCATCGCACCCCATCTCCGCGATGTCATCAACTGTTCCTTCAACTCCGCCACTTTCCCGGAAAGCTGGAAACATGCCGAACTCAGCGCCCTTCTGAAGAAACCCACAGCAGACCCCTCTGAACTTAAGAACTACCGCCCCATTTCACTCCTTCCATTCCCTGCCAAAGTCATTGAGAAAGCCGTCAATAGTCATCTCGCCGCCTTCCTTGAATCCAACAACTCCCTCGACCCCTCACAGTCCGGCTTCCGAGCCAAACACAGCACCGAAACCGCCCTCATCGCTGCTACAGACGACATCCGAACGCTAATGGACAACAGAGAAACAGTTGCCCTCATCCTACTTGACCTCTCCGCCGCCTTCGACACAGTCTGTCATAGCACCCTCATACAACGCCTCAGCAACGTCGGAATACAAGGAAAAGCTCTGGACTGGATCATCTCGTTCCTCGCCGGAAGAACCCAGAGAGTCCGCCTCCCCCCATTCAAATCAGAGGCCACCGAAGTCATCTGCGGCGTACCACAAGGATCATCACTCAGTCCCACCCTCTTCAACGTTTACATGAGTCCCCTCGCATCCATTGCGCGACAACAAAACCTCAACATCATCTCCTACGCAGACGACACCCAGCTGATCCTCTCCCTCACCAAAGACCCAAACACCGCCAAAACCAATCTACACGAAGAAATGAAAGAAGTAGCCGAATGGATGAAGAACAGCCGTCTAAAACTAAACTCGGACAAAACGGAAGTCCTCATCCTAGGATCATCCCCCTCTGCCTGGGACGACTCAAGGTGGCCACCGGCCCTGGGCACAGCACCCATACCTACAGATCACGCACGTAACCTGGGCTTCATCCTAGACTCCTCCCTCTCGATGACCAGACAAGTCAATGCCGTCTCATCTTCATGCTTCAACATCCTACGCATGCTCAAAAAAATCTTCCGTTGGATCCCCACCGAAACAAGAAAGACAGTCACCCACGCACTGGTCACTAGCCGACTGGATTATGGAAATACCCTTTACGCCAGAACCACAGCCAAACTACAGAAAAAACTCCAACGCATCCAAAACGCATCAGCTAGACTCATTCTGGACATCCCCCGTCAAGCTCACATTTCCGGTCACCTGAAAGACCTCCACTGGCTCCCCGTCAACAAGAGAATAACGTTCCGTCTCCTCACCTACGCACACAAGGCCATCTACGACCTAGGACCCGAATGCCTCAACACACGACTGTCCTTCTACACACCCACCCGCCAACTACGATCATCCAATCAAGCCCTCGACTCAATTCCGCGCATCCACAGATCCACTATGGGAGGAAGATCCTTCTCCTACTTAGCGGCCAAAACCTGGAACTCTCTCCCCACTCACCTCCGCCTTACACAGAACCACCTCTCCTTCAGAAAGCAGCTAAAAACCTGGCTTTTCGATAAGTAATGCACCCACCCTCCCTCAAGCGCCTTGAGACCCTCTGGGTGAGTAGCGCGCTATACAAATTTCTGAACTTGAACTTGTTTGTAGCTTTTGAAATTCTGTTTTCTATGCTTTTTATCGGTTTTAACACATTTTACCTATTTTACTTGGCGCTTCTCACTTTATACAAATGTTGTCTAAGGTCAGAAAGGGAGATGAGATTTACAATTTATGGTGTTTATTTATTTTATTAATCATATAGATTACACTGTGGACTATGCCCTGATGATAATCCCCTAAGGCAGAGGGGGATTGGAAACGCGTCGGCTCGTCCATTTTCTACCTACGAGGGATCCACATCAATTGGGACTATAATGAGGGTGCTACATGAAATATACCCCGAGAGAGAACCCTTTAAATAGGATTTATCCCCGTAGCATGCCTGTCTTTTGCGCCTGAAGTATAATGAAAATAGTTTTAGCACTGACAGGCAGTTTACAGTATCGACTGGTGTAACTTAATGACTTGATGTTGCTGTTTATGTATAATTTAATTTCTTTTTTATGAGTTTATGCATAGATGTTTGTTAATAGTTCACTAAGGTACACAACGTAGAATGATATGTGTATTCTAGTAATGCATTGAAAATGAACAATTGAAGTTTGAAAATGATTTGAATCAAATACAAGTACTGAAGTATAATACAATGACTAATGGTATTGTATGTTGTATATGCTGAACAAATTAGCAGCACATAAAATGGTGGCCAGGTAACCCCTTTTTGATAATACCCTTTAGGCTTGTAGCACCAAGATGTCTTTGGGTGAAAATGCGCATTTAAATATTCCTTCGTTGATTATTAACATTTTCTATGTACGGTATTACCTTTGACAATGTAGCATGTAAGATACTATGTAAAGTGCTCTACTTGCCCAGTAGTTGGGTCAGATTCATGCTATATAAAAGTGTAAAATAAGTAAAGTAAATACACATTAGCGCCTCAGAATATGTCACCCCAACTGATATGTAGGGGTGCCATATTTTAACTTGTTCCTTCATTGGGGTCTCTGAGCAATAGTTACACTATATGTTTTTCTGCAACCATTTTAGATACCATCGCAAACGTTTGCTCTAACTTCGTTTTAAATCATTGGGTTATCGCAAATGTAGAGAGGATTTGTTCCATTCGCAACTATTGAATACACCTGCTATTTGCTTCGGCGTTTTCGCTTTCCTAAAAGCTGCAGTTAGAACTAGGAAAACTATGGAGGACCACCTTGTAGAAACAACATGTATCTGTCTGTAGCTTTTGAAATTCTGTATTCTATGCTTTTTATCGGTTTTAACACATTTTACCTATTTTACTTGGCGCTTTGCACTTTATACAAATGTTGTCTAAGGTCAGATTGCTTTGGGTCTCTTATAGCCAAACATTGGCCAAATAAAGATAATTGGGCATAAAAAATACATCAATAATGATTACCTTGATGTTCGCTTGGCTGATGAATGGAAGGTTTTGTCCTGAGCAGGTGGTTTATATTGAACAACATGAAATCCGCTTGGTGCAGAAGCTTTGCCTAAGCTCCATAAATATTTATTCACACAGAAAAAACATTTCCCATGATCCCATGCTTGACGTCAGGGCTTCAAAAGCACATCAGCAGCCCCAGCCGTACACCCAGTTGCAGACCAACACCTGATGTGCTTATCAAAGGCATCAACATTGTTTGAGGGAGGAAACAGGAAGTATTCCGGAAGCCTGTCTGCAAGGTGGGGACTGGAGACCAGGCCATCATTTAGGAACATGAAAACTTATGAGAGGAGGCACAATAAAACTCACAATGAAAAGACATTACGAGCCAGATGTATCAAAAGAGCATTTTCTGATTCTCAAATAGCGATTTTTACTGAATCGCTATTTGGGAATCGCAAAACACTATATATGTAGGAGTCGCCAAAAATGTTTGCAATTCCTTAATATTACCTAATAGTGATTCAATAAATAGTGAAATCACTATTATGTTGTATGAGTCCATTCGTTCTAATGGGCCAAAAGGCTCATAGGTGCGAATGGTTTTACAATAGCTAATTTCCAATTGCCGAATTGGTAATCACAAATTCGCCAATGCAAGGCCAAAGGTGCCCAGGGGCATAAAGTCCCCCTGAAGCACCCCCAAAATGTATATTGTGCACATATAGAGGGCAAACATGCTCTAGGGCATGAGTCTTCAATCTGTGGGGCCTCACCCCTCCCCCCGGGGGCCCTGGTGACCTGAGAACAGCTAGGAAAAAGACAAATATTAGGGGCATTTCAATGCTTCGGCTGAAGTTCATTGAGTCTCCTGTGCTGTGAAAGGAAAAGGCCGGGTAGACAGGTAAAACAATCCTTCATGCCAGGGTGCCTGCTTGCTTGAATGAAATGCAAATGTGCTAGTTAATCGGATTTAATTGCTCAAATCACTTCAAGCATTGTGGTGGCAAAGTTTTTTTTTTTTAGTGGTAGTAGGAAGAGTTAACAACTAGGCTGTAAAGTGCATGCTTTTAATCGGAATTGCATTCACACATAAAGCGTAGCAGCCCTGAGGAGGTGTTGAAGGGACAGCTATGCAAAAAAAAATAAAGAATTGCATTACTTGTGGTCTGGTATTAATACAATCTACATTTTGGAAGCTCCATTTTATCCTAAAACTATTTGCACACTTTTTAGCAGTCTATCATATCAAGTATAAAATAATGACGTACACATTCACTGTGCTTTCTGTCACAGGCTGTGACCTTGTAGCACTAAAAATACAACCAAGCCGTCATGATCCGTCATGATCCACGGGTGGCCTGTGCGCATGACGGCTGGGTTCCGTCACAACCCCGCTGGCGATTGGAATGTCCAGCACCGGGCTGGAATTCCTGCCGCAGGCAAGGTGTTAACTAATACAGGTTTCCTAATGTACTACAGTGCATTTGTCACTGAGTAACAACTTTGTTTAATGTATTTTTCATTTATGCTACCCATTGTTTTATATCTAACTACCTGATGGTGAAAGACCTAAAAACAAACAAAATATTTTGAGGCTGATTTATGAGAGGCTTGCGCTGCCGAAGTGTCAATATTTTTGAACCTCCGGCAGCACAAGCGTCTCAAGCATATCTATGAGGCGACTCAAAGTCACCGTGCGTGGCTTTGCATGGCCTCATAAATATGGAGTAAGACAAAGCAGCGCAAGTCACTGGGTTGTCTTACTCTGCCATGAAGGCGTTCTATGGACATTTTGATGTGTGTGCCCATGCAACACCCATGGACTTTGACGCTGCCCCAGATTTACAACACCATGTAAACCTGGGGCAGCCCCAAAACCTGATGCCTCCCCACAGCAGGTGTTGGAGAAATGTTTCATTTCTTTTAGTTGTTTCCTCCATGTGTACTGAATTCTGCAGCTAACATAGAAAGTAGAAACCCCCTCCTGGGATTGTTTTTGTGCAGTAAGATTCCCCTTCCTGCACAAAAACAATCCTGCCTATATTGGTGCTAGGCAGGAATTTGTGCAACAAATGCTGAAGGGCAGGAATGCACCGTATTTCATAAATATGGTGCCTTCCTGCCCTTTCGCATTGGCGTAGGACAGCCCAGCAAGAAGACTTGTGGTGCTGCCCTTCCCCAATCTCTCATAAATGAGGCCCTTTGTTTTTAGCCACACCTTTGACTACGCCCCCACGCCCACTGACCTTTGGTTTGATAAACACTGTTTAATTTTATTTCCGCACTGTCAAAATAATTTGCTGTGGGAATTGGGGGTGTTTATGGTGGTCAATAGTTGTCAATGATGAGGAGTACCAAGTTTTAGAATTTTTTTGTCCGGAGGGGGTCCTTACTTCTACAAAGTTTTTACAGGGGGGTCTCAGCATCAAAAAGTTTGGAGACCTCTGCCCTAGGGGCATGTGTGCTCAACATGGCACTTTGAAAAATGCATTTTTTGTGCATTTTTCAAAATTCGCACATGGTTACCATCAACTTGAAGTTGATGGTAATTAGCATTTTCTAAATCCACAGTTTGCATTTAGGAAAGGCTTCTTACATGTGCATTAGGGATTTGCTAATAGCAATTCCCTATTTGAATTTGCAGTGTAGGTAATCCCAAAAATAGCGATTACCTAAGTTGTGTATACAAAGCCTTTCATACATAACGTAAGTTACAAATCGCAAATGGACGAATTTTGCGATTCACACCCTTTGCAAACGCAAAATACTTTCATACATTTGGGTCATATTACTTAGTATACCCACTGTGTACTACGTGAAGGTTTGTCACCTTCTTCTCAAAAAGTTCATCACTACAAAATGCCTAAAGGTTCCCAACCTCCACATTCCTTCACATCAATCACATATGGACAGGATATTAAAGGCTGCACGTTATAAGCAATACGGGTGATCCACCCACCATCTTACCATACCCAGAAGACAGGAATTGCTGATCTTTTGAAGGTGATGTCACTTTCAAAATTGTTCCTTAAACAGTACTACAAATGTGTATACTTTCCCTTACAAGTGTCAACTCTTAAAATAGATCCCGTTCCTTGAGCAACAAGAAGGTCTTTATCAAACAAATAGATGCACAAAATGGATTCTTCTAATCAACTACATCCCGAAGGCAACATCCAGAAGACAACATCAGGTTTGTTAGATGCCCAGTCGCGAACCTCCTTCTTTTTAGATTCTCCTACTGCAGAACCCAGGAAATGCTGGGAAAATCCTAAACTCTGAACTGAAGGAAAGAGAGAAATTGAGAATAATATAAAAAACAAGGGCAGTAGAGAGACCCCCTCCACTCCCTCCTCCCCAACCCTCCGAGAGCAGAAGGCAGACCCGACAGGCCTGTGGAGAGGGCAGTAAGTAGATGGGGAAGATGAGAAAGGAAAAGATACAGGGAAAACAAGAAGAGAAGAGTGGGAGGTAAGGAAGAGGCGATAAGGACCAACAGAGGAAGAGAAAGTGAGAAGGAGGGAAGGAAAAGATGTGAGAAGGAGAATAGTAGGAGAAACATGAAAAGAGAATGAAAGATTCTCTTGATACCATCTGGGTTAGTAGCAGGAAGATTCTGGGTGTGGATCCATTACTCCAGGCATGTAATATGATTTTCTATGATATCATCTTCAAGTCAAAGATTGTGTGATTCTATTTTCTGTGATTTTATCATTCTGCTAATCAGTGGTTTGGGAATTTTGAAAAAAGTGCCTCCTTTTTGCCATAATGTATTTGGAAGCAAGAGGACCTGGTCACAAGCTTTTGTTGACCAAGGTTCTTCTAATGCAAACAGATCTCTAGGGGTTCTTGAGAAGCAGGGTGTGAGTTACAGGAAAGTTGGTTGCAGCAGTAAAAGCAATGAGGGCTAAAGTTGCATTGATCAATAATTTCTACATATTTTTGCCTACGTGGCAAAATGTAAATTCTGATCAGCCAATGTGGGGAGGGGGCAGAGGTACTGCATCAATATAGCCAATTTCATCTACAAACATCAAATTGAAATTGAAGAATTTCTGCAATTGATCAGTGGATAGGTTGTACTTTGTTTTTAGGAGTATGTAGTAAGGCAGTATTGAAGCAGAGGATGGCAGGAGACAGCCAGGTCTGTGATGGGATGTGGTTCCAGATCCTGGGAACAATCACTAAAGGCGACTTGTTATGACTCCAGGGCAATTGTATTCTTCTCCATCTTCCAGACCAGTACCTACTCCACCGATCTCGCCTTGAGGATGCTGGGCAATTTTCCAGTGTGATCAGTGCGATTTATTTTTCCAGTAGTTATCAGCTTCCTGTTCTACAGTGGACTCTTGTTCCTTCCTTGTTAACAGGATAGACTGTTCCATCCTGCACCTGATATCACTTGGTTTGGAGATTTCTTCTGCCACTGCATCTGGGACTGGATATTACCCACCTGCCCATTTGACCGTACTGTCCTGCAGAAGGTTTATATAAATGTTTCTAGTTTCTAGCCTGAGGGCATCCCCAAATGCTTTACCTTTTTTTCTGCAGAACATCTTAATATCTTTTCCACACTAGTGCCCCATGATCTTTTCACCTTTTTGCAATGCCATTCTTCAGGGGACTCCCACCATCATGTTCCTCCAGAAGGGGCCTCCCTTGAGTTATGTTCAGGAATAGTTCCAAGGAGAAGCGTTCTGCACAAAAACAATCCTTTCCAATATTTCTCTTTCTATGTGTACTATTTAGCACACACGGAAATGGGAATTAATGAGGAAAAATAAAAATATTTCTCCTCTTTCGGGCAGGCACATCATTGCCCCTTCTGCGCCTCACATCCTTGTCACCGTACTTCGCATTACAAGCCTCGTTGACAAGATCCTCAACATCAACACAACAGGACCTCGCACCGCAGCCTCGCTGTATCTCGGAACTGACACATTGCCTTTGCTGTGCAACACATCTTGGACGCAAATCCACTCAATGCACGGTTACCTGGATTTAAGGTACTGTTTTCAGCCGGCCTAGCTGGGTCCCAGTAGCCAACCCACGCTCCATCGCGGTCGGCCTGAACTTGTGACTTTGTCCTGGTTTGGCGCGACCAGATATGCCAGATAGCGTACTTCTTGGTGCTATTTTTCACTATAACCTTTAAAAATCAATATCTCATTTTTTCTAATTGGATTTTTCATGGTATTGTTCTTGTTCGATTTAATAAAGTCAGATCTATTTTTCTAACTTGGTGTAGAATCATTTGTGTGGTGTTGTCAATGTTTTACTGTTTGAAGTGTTGCTCAACTACTTTACACACTTGCTCTAAAGTTAAGCCTGGCTATTCTGAGGCAAGCTACCAGAAGGTGAGCACATGTTCATTTAGGGTTTGCCTGCCTCTTACCCTGACTAGGATTGTGGTTGCTGTTTGACCAGGGCTTAGACCCAGTTATTGTTATTGCTATTGTTAATTGATATTTGAGGGGCTAGCGGTGTGCGGTCCATTGCGATTGTGTCTTAATTGATATTTATATAGCGCTAAATCACCGTCAGGTCTCTTAGCGCTCGGGGGGGAGGGGTAGGGGGGGGTAGCGTAACTGCATAGACGGTAATAGGGTCAGGGATGAAAAAAGGGTTAAGCTGTGCTTAGTGCTTCCCTAAACAGGATAGTTTTGAGTTGTTTCCGAAAATGGAGTAGGTTAGGTTCTTTACGGAGCTGCTCAGGTAACTTGTTCCAGAGCTGGGGGACAAGTACCCAGAAAGCTCTACCCCCTTTTGAGGAGAGCTTGTACCGAGGACAGGACAAGAGGTACGCCTCGGAGGATCGCAATGAGCGTCCCGGGGTGGGTGTAGACCTCAAGGCGTTCTTTTATGTAGGTGGGAGTAAGGCTGTATATTGCTTTGGGGGCGATGCAAAGGCTCTTAAATTTTACTCTGTGTCATATAGGGAGCCAATGCAGTTTGCATAGAAGCGGGGTGGCATGGGATCTTCTAGGGAGTCTAAGGATCAATCTGGCTGCATCATTTAGGACCACCTGTAATCTATTTGCCAGTATCTGGGGGAGAACGATGTATAGGCCGTTGCCGTAGTCTAACCTTGAGATGATGGTAGTTGAAACAATCGTCTGGAGTGTGGAGGTAGAGAGAAGGGGGACCAGTTTTAGAAGTTGCCTAATTAGGCCTGTGCAGGTACCGACCACGGAGGAGATTTGGTTGGCCATTGAGAGTTCAACATCAATTTTTATGCCAAGGCTCTTTACAGCTGGCCTAGGTCTGGCCAGTCAACCAACAACCCAATTTCTAACACTCCTGACACAATTTTTATTGATATAAGATACAATCTTATCATTATTGTGAGTCTCTTCAAGAAAGCAAATATCAGCTTAATGTCTAATATTCGTTTCTATTTAACTGGGTGTCTTAGACCTTTCAAATTTAAACAAATAATTCTGAGGTTTTATGAGATATCCATAAAGTAAGTGAAAAACCAAAAAAAGCGTAACCATTATTAAAAAGGTAAACTATAAAATCTTTGACCAATATGGAAAACCAACATAGCACTTATGATTATTACAGACAAAACAAACAAGACTAACACTATGCAGCACAGAATAAACATAACGCAAAATAGAAGATAACTGTAAGGCACAGATGCGTATGCCCAAGATTAACCAACATGGGATCCTGAAACCAATATTTGTAAAGAGAAGGTCTAAAACATTAGCACCAAGGAAATTGCAACATCAGCATTCAATGTATTCCTCAGTTGCCTGTGCCTGCATAGATAGAGGATAGTGTTGCTCCAGATAGGCTAAGAGATCTTCAGTACAATGTAATGCTTTAGAAATATCATCTTTTCAAATTCTCAAGGTCGAAGGAGCAAAAAGACCATACGAGTCTAGGTGAAATTTATTGTGAAGAGATACTGTTTCTATTACAAAGTCAAGCTGTATAAAAATGTAATTGCCTTATACCATCAAAGAGGGAATATCGCTTGCATCTTTTCGTACCATAATTAGATGATGAAGAACTTTAAATATTACTTGATTAGGCCTAGGTTGACCTCCTTTGAAATGTAAATGGATGCAATAAGCCTTGCCAGTCTCAAATTTCTCTGTGAATTTCAAATTCAGAAGTTCAGGCAGCATGCTTTTCAAATATAGCTTGCAGTCTGTACCTTCTATGTATTCAGGCAAATTAAAAATTCCCAAATTGCTTTGTCTATTTCGATTTTCCAAATCCAAAAGTAAGTTGTTCATTGGAAGAATTTTGGCTGTAACTGAAAGTATAGGTCTAATATATCTTGTCTCTAATTTCGATGTCTTTATTATAGACTTTCATTGACAAGCCAACTAAATTTAGCAAATATTTTTTACCTCTTTACTTTCTTTATCAGTGTTAGATCACATGTCCTGAATTTCTTCTAAAATTGTATTAAGCAAATGCTCTGCTGACACAACAAGTTTAAATTTAATGGACAGAGGAGATAACGTTAATCTTTGTTTATTTGTGTGACAAAAAATGCCGTTGCCTTGATTGTTGATATAAAACAATAATCTGTAGCAAACTACCATGTAAATGAATATGAAAGCATTATATGAATGCCCTGTAGATATTTGCTTCAAGATAATTGAAAAAGACAAAAGAAAAAACAATATTAGCTAAAATATAATATGTAATATAACGTGTAACGTGTAAATAGTTGGAGCAAAGTTCAGAAGCACAGAAAACCGACGCGAAAGGAGAAAACGAGAATAATGGAATAGATAAAGAAAAGAAGGTGGAATGAAGAAGGAATAGGAAGAAAGGAGGGAAGTGGTAAGGTTAGGAGGAGTGAAAGGCAGGGAGAGGGAAAGGAGACAAGGCAGTCACGTGGGAAAGAAGGAAGAGTGGGAATAGAAACAAAGAAAGAAGGTAGAGTAAGGTAGGAAGGAAAGGCAGAGGGGATGAAATAAGGGAGAAGGAAGGAGTGAGGGGGTACCCGGGGCAGAAATTAAGAGAGAATGGTAACGGAGTTAGGTGCATAGGTGAGAAAATATGAATTAAGGCAGGAAGGGGAAGAAGGAGTGAAGGGGGAAGTGAGTAAAATAAGAAGATAAGCAGGAAGGGAGGAAGGTGGGAAGGAAGAGGGAGGCAGTAGAGACAGGAAGAAGGGATGAAATGAGAATTAAAAAAGCAAAGACTGATGGAAGGAAAGGAAGGAATGAAGGAAAGAAGGAAGAATAAAGCGATCTAGAGCTGCAGAGAGACATGTAGGACGAAAGGAGACAAAGGAAGAAAGAAGAGAGAAATGAATGAATGAATGAAGATTGGATGGATGGATGGATGGAGGAAGAAGAGAAAGAAGGAAAGGGAGGGAGGATGAAACAAAGATGAAGCCTTTTAGCGCTCTTCCTCCAAACGGCACTCTCTGGCTTTCTGTATGTTTACGTTTCAGGTTGTCAGTGGGTTTCTATTTCAAGGCGCGTGGACCACACATCCTGAAATAATCTGCTTCTAAATCCAGCTCCTTGATGAGGAGTCATTTCCCATCAATAACACCTCTTGATGACTTCATGGTGTGCCCTGGCTTGGCTGGAGTCCGGCTGCTGGTAGCTGGGTATGAGAGCCTGGGGCAGTGAAGGGTAGGGGTCAGTATTCTGTCCTTGGGCACTCTCACTGTATGTGTTCTTTGCACATTCCCCTCCCTGCTGTGCCTGCTTAGCACCAGCTCCATGGGGCACAGAAAAGGACAACATATGCTGGAATCTCTGGTCGCCTGCCAGTTTGCGAGACGCTTCCCATCTACGATTTACCAGTCAGCAGCTGGGTATTCCACTTCTAAGTGACCTCTGTCCAGTGACCCACCAAGAGCTGGAACACAAACAATTCACCAAGACTCAAAGGGGTTGATGCCCTCCATTGCCTGTGCCTGCTCCCCTTCCTTTTGCCCCCTGTTCATTACAAGTCCCTCCACAACATTGGACCAAAATACCTCAACGAGAGAGTCTGCTTCCACTCACCCAAAAGAAATCAGCGATCCACCAACCTCGCCCTGGCAGAGACCCCCCGCATCCGCAGAAGCAGAGCAGAAGGAAGGGCCTTCTCCTACATCACAGTCAAGGCCTAAAACAAGCTCCCAATTAACATCAGACGCTCCCCGAACCTGCACGTTTTCAGGAAGGACCTGAAGGCCTTGCTCTTCGACTGAGCCGAAGCTGGCTACATCCCTCCCCTGCCCCACCTCCCCCTCCCAGCGCCTTGAGACCCTCACGGGTGAATAGTGCGCTCTATAAACCCCCTGATTGATTGATTGATTACTGAATGGTCGCTAGGAAGGCCATCGAGGTGCCATTCCTGCATATTATTGTTAATATGCAAGAAGATGTCAATGGCCACTTAATTCCATGGCCTCCCTGCGTCTAGGTAATGTTCTTGCACACAGTCAAGGTGAGGCAAAGAGATACTGATTCAGAGTTTGTTCAGTGGGTTTTCCATCTGGTGTGCTGTTGTCAGTGGAAAATCCCCCTTATCTCTGGTTGACCGCCAAGGTGGCAGCAGATTCTCCACTATACTGATTGTCCCCACACTGGAGGAGCCACGTTGGTATAGAAAGTTTTCAGTGGTAAAGCCACCAGTGTCTGTCAGCCATTGCAGAACTTCTACTCTCAGTGTCCTCATAACTCTCCTTGAACGTGCTGTAGTTAAACTATATCTTCTGTTCTCTGAAGTTTGAGCACCGTTTCCACAGCGGACTTTTAAAGAGTTAATTTTGTTGAACATGGTGATGGGGCAGTTACCCCGGGCTGGAGGGCTGCCCTGTCACTTTTGTTGGTGGAGTGAATTCTCATATCTTTGGTGGACAGGATGGCAATAACCGAGGTTCGTCTGCCGCCAGTACGTATCCACTAGCTAAGGTGCACTACTTACTAAGGGCCTGATTTAGATCTTGGCGGACGGGTTACTCCGTCACAACGGTGATGGGTATCCCGTACACCGAAATATAAATCCTGTAGGAATGAGATTTATATTTCCGCAGATGGGATTTCCGTCTCCATTGTGACAGAGTAACCGATCCGCCAAGATCGAAATCAGGCCCTAACTTACTTATGCCTATTACCCCTCCTGAGGTATAGACCACCAACAGGAATCTGCAGCCACCTGTGCCCGGAGCCTTTCTTTCAATCTGACTCCAGATGTAACCCAACTCCTTGCAGTCAGCCTCGAGGCCTCAGCTCTAAGTGTTTCTTGCCCATCCTCTTTTCCTTTTCCCTTGAGGGTTCCAGATCAGGGCTTTCCTGGCTAGGCCAGACTGCCCGCCCCAGGCATCGGGCGTGTCCCCGGAGGCTGGAAGGGTGGGGGCGGTTTTGTTACTGGGAAGGCTGGTTTTGCAAAAGTGATCGGCTGCGTTGCGTTAAAACGAATATATGCAAAGTCGACACTTCTTGATAAAATGCCCTGTAAAACGACGCAGTGGGGGGCGTGGCCAAGATGGCGGGCTAAAACGACGCACCGTCCGTGAGCTCCCGTAATCCTGTAATCCTGGGCCCTTGAACCGCCGAACATCGCTGATCTCCCCCCGACTGCGCGGAGATCGGCGCCAGAACCGAAAGAGTGCAGCCCTGTGGTTACAGCGCAGGGGCTCCAGTGTGAACCCGGAGCGGGAGACGGCCGGGGAGCAGGCCGAGCGATGGAGAAGCCGGGATTGCTGCCCAACGGAGCTGCGAGGAGGCGGACTCGTCGACACGCAGACAGCCTGGGGGAGGCGGACGGCTCCCGCACAGGTCCCCAGCGAGATCCGGCGGCGGGGGACACAGGCGGTGCGCGCGGCGCCCAGGCCTGAGTTCATCGGGTGAGGAGCCGGTGAGGGGTCGCTACGCCAGGCCGGGGACCGGGCCGGCCGTTAGGCCTGAGGCTGTACGCTATCCCCCTGCCCCCATAAGCTGTCCTGCGCAGGAGGAGAGAGAGAGTGGGCGACCTTTCGGGAGAACCCGCGCATAGCGCTGACTACCGGGGCATAGCTGCTGGCCATCACACCAGACCCGGTCCATAGCGGCTGTATGCACGGAGCCCGGGGGCTGAAGCTACGGATCGGCGTAGGGTCGCTACGCGAGTCCGAGGTCGCGGACGGAAGTGGGCCTTTAGCTGCATATCCTCCCCCCGAACCACCACCACTCAGCACCGGAGGCGGGGGTGCCCCTAACGACCCCTCCGGAGCCACAGGACGGCCCTGAGACTCACATCGCAGGGCACAGTGATGGTAGAGAACGGCGGCGACTTGGAGAGGGGCCGGCCTGTGGCGCAACTCGCTTTCTGACCGAGGAGGTGCAGCTCTGCCGCGGTCCCGGCTAGCTGGGGCGGGACTCAGTCTCCCACAGGTGCGGCGCTGCCGGAGTGTCGGGGGGGGCTGCGCGGCCAGACTGAAGGTACATTTAGCGGGCTGACCGTGCCTCGGTCGACCCGCCCCGTGGTTGTGGCGCGCCTAGACCGCCGGCGCCGCGCAGACTTTCCCCTCGGCTCGGTGCACTATCACTGCGGCCTACACTGAAGGTGGACCACGATTGCCCCCCTCGGGTCGGGGCTCTTGGTGACCTGGGAGCCCGCAGGCAGGAGTGAGACTTGGCAGTGACACCCGTTGGAGTGACATCGGACCCAGGTCCCGCACGGGGTTTCACCCCCTGGAACAGTACCAAGCCGCACAGCTCCTGCCGGAGTGCCATGTCACTTGGCACGCCTCCCCGCATCCACGATGTCCAGTAACAAAGGGAGTAAGAAGGGAGACCGCACTTTGCCGGAAATGCTGGGTAGGGGTACCCCGAGACAGGATAGAAGTCAGCAAGCCCCGGGCCCCTCGAACAACTCCAGGGGAGCGGAAAGAGGGGAACCTCCGGTAACCAGGTCTTTCTTGGAGTCGCTGTTCAGCTACCTCAGGGATGATTTCCAAACACTAAAGCAGGAGGTGGTCGGAGAGGTCCGAGAGGTGCGAAGAGAGGTCGACTCCCTTGGCGAACAAGTGGCTACTGTGGAGGGCGCCGGCCAATCTCGAGACGAAGAGACCGCGCAACTACAGCAGGAGGTGTTGCGACTCAGAGATCAGCAGCTTGACCTCCAAGCCCATAATGAGGATCTCGAGAATAGGTCTCGGCGCAATAACATTCGAGTCCGGGGAATTCCATCTAAATAGGAAGGAGACGATGTCGCTGCATACCTGAGGGACCTGTTTAGAGAGATACTAGGCGAACCTGGGGACTTCCCTATCAGAATTGACAGGGCGCACAGAGTGGGCCTGCCGCGCCGGGCCTCGGCGACGCCCCCTGATATCTTGGCCTTCCAACCGGACTTCCCTTTGAAAGAACGGATTCTTCGTGAAGCACGGCAGCAGCAGTCCCTGCATTTTCGAGGACATCAGGTGGCCCTTTTTCAGGATTTATTGGCAATTACGCTGCAAAAACGCAAAGCGTTCAAAATAGCTACGGATTTCCTGCGGGAACACGACACGCAGTACTCCTGGGGCCATCCTTTTCGGCTCATCTTTCGATGGAATGGGACTTTGCAACAACTCCGGTCCCTTCAGGTCACCTGCGGAGTGCTGGGGATCCCCGCGACAGATAAGGATGCACCTACACCTCGCCGTCGGCGCTTCATTAGAGATGGCTGGCAGACGCTCCAGGGACGGCGATCTCCATCTACGCCCATGCGACCAAACTCGCCCACTATCCGGGCGGAAAATGGACAGTGCAGTGCGGGAGGTGGCCCTAACGGCCTGAGCGTACTCCGGGGGAGATCGACATGGCTTCTTCATCATTGCAGGTTCGAGGGCTCGGGGGAGGGGGGGCGGTGGGGGTGTGTGTTGTGGCTGGACGTCCACTTGAATAACCTTCCATGGACTTGTCCACTAGGGACCGGACTTGGACAATGGTGTTTTTTGAGCAGTTGACGGAGGGGGAGGTGGGGGAGGGGGGTAGTTGGGGAAGTTTCGGGTTTGGAGGGGAAGGAGGGGAAGGAGGATGGGTTGAGGGAGGGAGACGGTGGGAGGGAAGGGGGGAAGGGAGGATGGTTGTTTGCATGGGGGGCCTGTTGGGAGAGGAGTGAGGGGACGGGGGTGGGGAGGGAAGGGCTGTTGGAGGGAAGTTCATGGGGAGTAGGGGGGGCAGGGACGGGGACCGTACTATACTGTTGATGCATTCGCTCTGACCTTACACTACTCCTACACATCACTTACACTGGAACCGCCCCTCCCGGGCCGTGACTCACGGATTGGGCTATGCTCTTACCCACATCGATGACAGCCCTCAAGGTCGTTACTCTTAATGTGAAAGGGCTGAATAACCCTATCAAGAGAAGGGCAGTGCTGTCCCTACTAGAAAACACACAGGCTGATATTTGTCTTTTGCAGGAGACCCACCTTCTGGCCCGAGATTGCCAAAGGATGCGGTCTCAAAAATTTCCAACGCAGTTTTTCTCCTCCAACACCACCAAGACGGCAGGGGTAGCGATCCTAGTGTCCAGAACATTTAAAGGAGAGGTCCTACATAAATTGGCAGAACAGAAAGGAAGGCTCCTAGCTTATAGGGTTAAGTCGGGAGGTCTGGTGTTTACCATTGGCTCGATATACAGTCCCAACGAACATCAGGAACGATTCTTTCACTCGGCCTTGGTGGACATCACGACCACCCTGGATAGGCACATAATCATAGGGGGGGACCTGAATATGGTCTCCGACTCGTCTTTGGATAGATCGGCACAGAGGCACACACAGACGGGAGAGATCTCACAGATGGGCAAGTCCCAACTGCACGAACTAGATCTCCACAATCTTTGGCGCCACTTCCATCCTACCGCCCGGGACTACTCCTATTACTCACACGCACATAAGACCTACGCAAGACTGGACCACCTTCTGGTCACTGGACCGGTCTGTGACCTGGCCATAGCTTTGGAAATAGGGGTTCTCTCGCTATCGGACCACGCCCCTGTCGCGGGCAGTTTCCGGCTGCCACCAATGTCTCCCTCAAGCGGGGTGTGGCGCCTCAGGGACACTCTTCTGCATAGGAAGGCGGTGGTGAAACACATACAGGACGCAATTCGCGATTACCAGACGCACAATGATAATGCTGACACCACCCAGGCGACACAGTGGGCAGCACTGAAGGCGGTGCTCCGAGGAGAATTCATTGCCATCTCCTCGGCGGAGAATAGAGCGCGGCAACAAAAGCGGGACAAACTCACCCGTAAGGTGCGTGAGCTGGAACAGGTACATCAAAGAACGGGGGCCCCCAGAGTCTGGAAGCAACTTAAGGCTGCGAGAAAGCTCCTGTCAGCATTAGACATGGACAGGGCGGAATACGCTGTGTTACGCTTGAAACACGCGTACTACACGGGCGGCGATAAGTGTGGCCGGCTACTGGCGAACAAGCTCCAAGAGGCGCATCAAAGACACTTGGTGAAGGAGCTATCGGTCTCCGCTGGGGTGACAGCCACGGAGGATAGCCAGATAGCAGAGGACTTCCGTCAGTTCTACGCCGAACTGTACGCGAGCGAACCCCCATCGGCACAGGCAGAGTATCTGGACTCGGTTGACCTTCCCTCCCTCACCATGGGACAGGCGGAACATCTGGAGCGAGACATTCGAGTCGAGGAGGTGATTATAGCCATCTCCAGGCTCAAACACGGGAAGGCTCCGGGCCCGGACGGGTACACGTCCCTTTTTTTAAAAACGTTTTGCCCGTGCTGGCGCCTATCCTTACACGCCTCTTTAATTCATTCTCCGCACCTGGAGCTATCCCCCCGGATCTACTCCAAGCAACGGTGTCGGTCATCCGCAAACCAGGGAAGGACCGGACTCAATGCGGCTCGTACAGGCCGATCTCTCTTTTAAACATCGACCTCAAATTGTACACTGGGATCCTGGCGGCCCGCCTGGCACCTCATCTGCCGGGGCTGGTGGATCCGGACCAGGCGGGGTTTGTCCCCGGGAGGCAAACGGGGGACAATACCAAGAGAGTGGTTCATATTCTGGAGAAGGCCTCCCGAATCCCTGGGGAGAGGATGCTGCTAGCTGTCGACGCGGAGAAGGCCTTCGACCGGGTACATTGGCCCTACTTGGAGAAGGTTCTATCGAAGGTGGGCATAGGAGAGAAATTTCGCACCCTAGTATTCAACTGCTACAGATTTCCGTCTGCGGTGGTACGGGTGAATGGCTGTAGCTCTCAGAGATTTGCGATAGAGTGGGGCACCAGACAAGGGTGGCCATTGTCCCCACTGCTCTTTGCTCTCTATATGGAGCCCCTTGCCCAAAGGATACGCCAAAATCCGAATGCGACTAGCATACGGATGGGGAGGTATACACACACCATTAGCCTCTACGCAGACGACATTATATTAACGCTAGCTAATCCAAGGAGGGCACTCCCTGCTTGTATCGCTGAACTAGAGGATTTCGCCGCTGTCGCAGGCTTCAAGATGAATATGGGGAAATCAGCGGCCCTTGACGTTTCGTTGACTGCTGCCACAAGAACCGAATTGCAGGGCCTCTTCCCTATGCACTGGTCTAAAAACCTGGTGCCATACCTGGGCATACTATTGGCACCCACCCTACCTGCTATGGTGACCGCCAACTACGCGGCCTTGGGAAAGAAAATTAAAGAGGAACTGGCCCGGTGGAGCAGGGGAACGATGTCTTGGCTGGGCAGAATAGCCGCAGTAAAGATGACTCTCCTGCCACAGGTGCTATACCTATTCCGAGCTCTGCCGCTCCAACCCCCGTAAGGATGGATCCGGCAGACTCAAGCGGACCTTGCATGCTTCATTTGGCAGGGCCGCAAGCCCAGACTCAAGAGAGCCTTATCCACACTGGCCCCTGAGGCTGGGGGTCTGGGCATACCAGACCTACACAAGTATTTCCAAGCGGTACAACTACGATATCTCGTGGAGTGGAGCAGGTGGGAGTCAGATAAGCACTGGCTTTTTCAGGACCAGGCGGTAGCGGGCCGGACACCTTGCAGGAAGTGCCCTTCCTGCGCAGGGCTCATCGTCCCCCCAACCTGTATGCGTCCTTCGTCACGCGAGTCCCGATGAGAGTGTGGGACGCTACTAATGTTGCGTATGATCTCACTACCTTCCCCTCGCCGTTCACGCCATTGGTTGGGAACCCCGATTTTCATCCCGGGATGGAGCCCAGGGCTTTCGCACACTGGCGGAATGCAAGATGCAGTGCGCTGTTCAACGTATACACCCCGGACGGCGTCATCCCGTTTCAAGATCTCAGGCGAGAATACCAACTGCCCGAGACCGAAAGGATGTGGTATATGCAAGTGCGTCATTGGGCGCTCCAGCCGCAGGTGCGCGAATCGGCGGACAGAAGGCTACGACCTTATGAGAAGTGACTCGTGACATGCGCCTCGGACTCAAAACTCATCTCGGATCTATATAAGTTCCTGCAGCCTTCCTCCTCTCATATTTATAACCCAGGACGGGAGCGCTGGGAACGAGAACTGGGGAGGGCCCTAAGTCACACAGAATGGGACCACATTTCCTACCGGGCACGACACTCCGCGTACCATACCGGACTCACGGAAATGTTCACTAAGGTATCCACATATTGGTATTATACACCGGAGAGACTGCATGAAATGAACCGTAACATTGAGAACACTTGTTGGCGGGATTGTGGGCAGATAAGCACACTTACACATGTTTTATGGGACTGCCCCCTACTGGGCCAGTATTGGAAAGAAGTCTTGGACGAGATTGATTCACGCTTTGACATTGAACTGCCTCGCTTTCCCGCATATGTCCTGTTGGGCTTGCCCAACGGGCTGATGTACCCTTTGAAATCTCGCAGGGGTAGGCAGATTGCGATTGCACTGGGCTCTGCCGTCCAGAACATACTCATTCACTGGCGCACCACCACACTCCCCTCCACTACCGGTTGGCTGCACAGGTTGTGGCATGTCCTGGGGATAGAGAAGTTGTCGCTTATGGTGGCGGGAGAGGTGGAGCAGTTTAACGACCTGTGGCAGCCGTTCCACTCCCTACTTGTAACGGAATTTAAAGAACTTACATGCCCCCGATATCTCCGACTGTTGAGATTAACATCACCGGCGGATCCAGCTGACCAATGAGTCTAGAGTTGCGGTCAGATGGGAGGGGAGGGCGCACTGAGGGAGGTGACATGGGAGGGCAAATTTAGCACTGTACGGGGGGAGGACGGGAGGGGACTCAGGGGGATGGGAAGGGGGGGTAGTTCGAAATGGGGTTGCTTGTTTTTGAAGTTGTTGTTGCATACGCACCAGGCACCACGCTCAGATGGATATTACGATTGCAGAGCCTTTGCGCACTGGTTGCGCTCCTATATAGTGGTACCATGGCACTGACCCTTTGAGACAACTGTTTTCATTTCTTTTTTGTACTGTCTTCAATAATAAAATACTTTAAACCTAAAACGACGTAGTGCTTTTTTTTTTACTTTTTCCAAAAGTCACGCATCGTCAGGAAGTGGGCTGCTGCACTTGAGATGCGTTAAAATATCTACGTCTCGAAAACCAAGGCCTAGGAATGATGCGTTGGCTACTGCGGAGGAATTTGATCAGCTGAAGTGACTTGAAACAGTGTAATCTGCAATCAAGTCACCTCTCCTCAATAGACATAAGGTAGGTAACAAAGTAAATCACACATTACACACCATTAATGACTTATGCCACACATATGTAGGCAGAGAAGTATACTATGCCCACTTGTATGTGTGACATCCAGAACCAATGTGATAGAGTGTGAGGTGAGTTTTTCACCTTTTGACACTCCATTACATTGGTCCCCACACAGTACGCTACTTGCTTCAGTCAAAACGGACTCATCGCCTTTTTTATGCATTGCAGCAGTTGCGCCTGTTTTATGACCAACAACAGCAATGCACCATTTTTGGATCGGCATCCTTCTCACAGATATATCTGAATTTCTGACGTATCCTTGGGAAGTTTTGCTGTCGAGCTCCATATTGTAAATATGCCACATCAGAAGGGTTTTTCAGGCAGGCCCAAGAAATTTTGGCGCAGCGATGCATAATTTCTTGTAAATAAGGCCCATAGGGGCATATTTACAAGCCCCTTGCGCTACTTTTACGGCATTTTTCCCATGTTAAAAATTACGCAAAAATGGAAAGGGGCTTGTAAATAAGCCCCATAGTGTTGTCTAAGTGTACTGGGGATGCTCAGACGTGAGTCCCAGACACTCCACACCACTGGAGTCAAGCTAGCCGGGCTGATGAGAGGTGTTACCTCGAAACCCGGCCGGTCCTCGGATGCTTGATTCCGTTCTGGGAAGGACATGGCTTTTGTAGTTCGGACTGGACTGTTCCCCTGGGGCACAGGGTCAGCGCTGATTTGCATATCGCCATTGTCTAACCCAGGGTGGTGTGGAGTGGAAAAACGATGGATTTGGGCCCAGATCTTTGGACTGGGGTGAATGTGTGACATTGATCCACATTCTGTCCATCATTGTTGTGTTTACAATTACCACTTGTATGTGTGACATCCAGAACCAATGTGATAGAGTGTGAGGTGAGTTTTTCACCTTTTGACACTCCATTACATTGGTCCCCACACAGTAGGCTACTTACTTCAGTCAAAACGGACTCATCGACTTTTTTATGCATTGCAGCAGTTGCGCCTGTTTTATGACCAACAACAGCAATGCACCATTTTTGGATCGGCATCCTTCTCACAGATATATCTGAATTTCTGACGTATCCTTGGGAAGTTTTGCTGTCGAGCTCCATATTGTAAATATGCCACATCAGAAGGGTTTTTCAGGCAGGCCCAAGAAATTTTGGCGCAGCGATGCATAATTTCTTGTAAATAAGGCCCATAGGGGCATATTTACAAGCCCCTTGCTCTACTTTTACGGCATTTTTCCCATGTTAAAAATTACGCAAAAATGGAAAGGGGCTTGTAAATAAGCCCCATAGTGTTGTGTACGGTAAGAGTAACTGTCCGGTACACAGCCTATGCTTGACATAACACTCACTACCTTGAACCATGGTGCAAGGGGTGTGTGCGTTAGTGGAAGGCAGGAAAAAGTGTGCCTGCCCATGGGGAGAGAAAACACGCAACACAGCACCTTGGCAGCAACTGCAGTTTTAGCGCAACACAATGCAGAAACTTCCCAGCAACTGCAGCTTTAGCTCAAAACACTGCAGCAGCTTTGGTTGCATCACTCCTTACACCAACAGTTAGTAAATGTGTCCCTTAGTGAGGGTGCATGGGGAGTTGTGTCTCCAAAAGACAAATATTTTCCATGAAGATAAAGACAAAATAATTTAACTACACGTGCATTTGCACTAATATAAAAGCAATTTTGCAAGCACAGATGTATGCTATGTACAATTAATTATGCATACAGATTGGCCTTCAGAAGTATTTTTTTATTTATTTATAAAGTTTTATATAGCGCAAGAGTAAACCTATGATGAGGCGGATTTGTGTATAGTCTGGCCCCAGATGGCCTGGTCTGCGGGCGCTGTGATAGGTGGAGACCTGACCAGACCAGACCAGAGGGACCTGGAGCCTGCTTGTGCTATCACACCGTCTCCATGGCAACAGCTGCCCCTCCTCCCACAACAGTGTCCACGCCGCCAGAGGCGTGACTGCATGTTATTTTTCTAGATAAACATGTTTGTGCTTCTTATCACAGAGCTTTGCAATCCCTGACAGGTGAGAGGCTAAAGCATAAATATCGTGGAACTGAAGGAAAATACTTTTAAATTATGATTTATTGTGATTACTCAGTGGCTGCTGCAGAGCAAACCTTGTGCCTCAGAGCGCACGGTGCGCCAGCGAAGGAAATAAGAGCCAAAGGTTAGAAACACTCCTGGCCTGACGTTGTAGCACTATTGGTTTAGCAGACGAGGAGAAAACAGACACGAACGCTCCTCTGCCTAGTCTATAAAACAAAACCAGGCAGCGCTAAATATAAACACAGCCCCCCCCCCCCCCAGCCAAAGCAATGTGGAAGGCCAAGGTCGCAGACATGGCAGTTGCCCCCCCCCCCCCCTCGGCTCTGATTGACAAAGCATTTTCTGTGAGTAGTTGTGTCTTAATCCAGGCTCAGATGTCACTTACTCATGAATTTGCAGGAGTAAGACATGCTTGTGCAGGGAAAAGCGACTCAAAAGACTTCTCTGTGGATAAGCGGGTCTTTCTCAAGTCACACCTTGCACTACAGTGAAGTACAATTGCTACAAGAAAAAGCTTTGTAGTGGGGGCATCTGACGCATGTTTCTGCCAACTGTCCCCAAACTGATGAACCTGATAAACTTACTCCTGTAGATATACACCTACGATTGAAGTAAATGTAAATTTTTAGGTCTCGCCTAGCGAATCAGCGCCATGCGCTACACGCCTAGGCGAGATCTAATGTTGCCGACTTGCATTGCTAAGGGGGACAGGACATATGCACGCGGACGGTGTTAGACGGGGACCTGGAGGGTCGGCCGAGCACAGTGATCGCACAGACAGGTAACTTCCCCCCCACAGATGGACACCACACAAAGATCAGGGTAACACCTTTTATATTTCATAAACAAAAGAAGAGTGTCCATGTAGAGAGGACTGAGCCAATCACAGGAGCATCAGAACACCCTCACTGGGATGTTAAAGAAGGCCCTCACTCACCACCTAGTGATGACATGCTTCATCATCGGGCCCCACCAAAGAGACCGAATGTCTCTTTGGTGTGCTACAACGCCAGAATTACTGCGGAGCGGGATGGTGAGTAGAGGGCGTGTTGCGTGCAAAATTATACTAGTGAGTGATGGAGGATAAAAAATTTCAGTAGTGTATCAAAGAAAAACTTTATTAAATGATCACTAAAGACAATGAAGTTAAAAATATGTGAGGGACCAGTCCACTTTAATTGAGTGGTGGGTTCCTACAATGTTGTCGACATGTTTCTTGCCATTGAAACGGTGTTAATTTACCCGGCAATTCTTCAGGACTGGGTGTGTGATAAACCCCGGCGGTATGGGCACGCTAAGGCCCACCCTAACCTGGGGACGTGAAAGTGAAAAAAATTGAATCAAATGGTGTCAAAAAGTGCAAAAAAATTAGGAATAGAGACTTATCCCTAATTACTCCTGGTTTAGGAGGCTTCTACTGATCGTTTCTGCACCTAGAGAGAAAAAGGACAGAGACAAACAGATAGAAAAAGACAGACACTTAGAATAGCTTATGACTGTCATAGGTTCAGTGGTGACAAGCGTGCTCCAAAACGTGAAGGCACCCTAGCTGTGGTCGAATAGCGCTATGGTTAACACCACCTGATAGCCCCGGGTTCGTAGGAACTAGGAGAAGTGGGGTGTACTATTCGTGGTACGAACTAGAGGTGACTAAGGATTAAAATAAGTGAAAACCTTCATAGAAGATCGTCATTATCGCGATCAATACATAAATCTATGGAGATCGCCATCAGGTTAAAAATTGTCTCACTTTCTGGGTGTTATGAATAAACACCATGGGTCTCAGGAGGGGGGTGGAAGCGTATTCGGCACACCCTAGAACATGGCAAGGTAAGGGGAAACAAAAAAGGAGTTAATGCATTGCCCCTTAGAAAACGGAGCGCATGGTGTACTTAGCTCGATTTTCAGCAGGGGACTTCCACTTACGCCCTCGACGCTCGGCACCCGTGGATTTTAATCCTTAGTCACCTCTAGTTCGTACCACGAATAGTACACCCCACTTCTCCTAGTTCCTACGAACCCGGGGCTATCAGGTGGTGTTAACCATAGCGCTATTCGACCACAGCTAGGGTGCCTTCACGTTTTGGAGCACGCTTGTCACCACTGAACCTATGACAGTCATAAGCTATTCTAAGTGTCTGTCTTTTTCTATCTGTTTGTCTCTGTCCTTTTTCTCTCTAGGTGCAGAAACGATCAGTAGAAGCCTCCTAAACCAGGAGTAATTAGGGATAAGTCTCTATTCCTAATTTTTTTGCACTTTTTGACACCATTTGATTCAATTTTTTTCACTTTCACGTCCCCAGGTTAGGGTGGGCCTTAGCGTGCCCATACCGCCGGGGTTTATCACACACCCAGTCCTGAAGAATTGCCGGGTAAATTAACACCGTTTCAATGGCAAGAAACATGTCGACAACATTGTAGGAACCCACCACTCAATTAAAGTGGACTGGTCCCTCACATATTTTTAACTTCATTGTCTTTAGTGATCATTTAATAAAGTTTTTCTTTGATACACTACTGACATTTTTTATCCTCCATCACTCACTAGTATAATTTTGCACGCAACACGCCCTCTACTCACCATCCCGCTCCGCAGTAATTCTGGCGTTGTAGCACACCAAAGAGACATTCGGTCTCTTTGGTGGGGCCCGATGATGAAGCATGTCATCACTAGGTGGTGAGTGAGGGCCTTCTTTAACATCCCAGTGAGGGTGTTCTGATGCTCCTGTGATTGGCTCAGTCCTCTCTACATGGACACTCTTCTTTTGTTTATGAAATACTGACCGGGGAACTAGAGTGTCCCCATACTCTCCCTGTCTCTCTTCTTGTAATACGTAACACCTTTTATAGGCACTTCTGGTAGTAGAGTGGTACGATACAAGGCGATCAGGACACGATGATCCTCTCAATTCTAGTCTCTAGTAAGGGAAGGGGGTAGCGGGACAGTCTTGGTACCCACGGGTACTGAGGTGTAACGGTGATAGCTCACAATCCTCGAGCTCGGTGTTCGGATGGGTCAGACCGCGGCAGCGCCGGCAGGTCCCGAAGAGGTCGTAGGTGGCAACGGGCCGCGGCAGCGCCAGCAGGTCCCAACGAGGATGAAGGTTACAACGGGCCGCGGCAGCGCCAGCAGGTCCCACGAGAATGTAGGTTGCAACGGGCCGCGGCAGCGCCAGCAGGTCCCACGAGGATGAAGGTTACAACGGGCCGCGGCAGCGCCAGCAGGTCCCACGAGGATGAAGGTTGCAGAGGGCCGCGGCAGCGCCAGCAGGCAGGACAATAGTTCACAAGGCAGGGCTGTGGCAGCGCCAGCAATCCGTCAAGGATGAGTTCGTCGCGGTGTCTCTCGACTCCAGGATACAACTGCCTTCCTGTCCTGGGGCGGCCTCAGTTATAGGTCTGGCGCCCTTTGATGTCCGGACCCTCGCTCTTGGAGGTCGGGAGGTCTGGGATGAGGGAGTCCAGACACCCAGCAGGGGGGTGGAGCCAGCGCCCGAGGAGGCTGGGGGTGCTCGGCACCTGGCGGGGGAGAGCCATCGACACTTCTTACTCCCATTGACCTGCCAAGTGGTCCGTTCACCTCCTGGGTGGAGGGTGGTGCCGGGATGTCGGGGCCTGGCCAGGCCCAGGGTTGGGGTCGGGCTGAGGCCGCGCGGCCGCGTGGTGCCGTGTCCAAGATGGCGGCTGGGCCGGGCAATGGTGCTGACGGCGGCCCGGGCCCTGTCCTGCGGGGAGGGAGCGAGCCCTTCATGTGGCCTGTCCAACATGCGTCCCCCCCAGCTGAAGGCGGGGAGAGTCACCCATCTTCTTGGGGACTTTCCTCGTCGAGGCGGAAAAAGCGGGACAGGCCATCCGCGTTGGCGTGGTCTTGGCCAGGGCGATGCTCCACAGTGAAGTCCATTCCCTGCAGGGAGATGGACCATCGCAATAGTTTGGGGTTCTCCCCCCGCATCTGCATGAGCCATTGCAGGGGCCGATGATCTGTCTGTACCCGGAAATGGGTTCCGAAGAGGTAGGGCCGGAGCTTCTTGAGGGCCCATACCACTGCGAAGGCCTCTCGCTCAATGGTGCTCCAGCGCTGTTCTCGGGGCAGTAGGCGTCTGCTGATGAAGGCCACGGGTTGGTCCACTCCTTCGGGGTTCAGTTGGGAGAGGACGGCCCCAATACCATGGTCGGAGGCATCGGTCTGCACGATGAACTCGCGGCTGTAATCGGGGGCCTGGAGCACCGGAGCGGTGCACATGGCGGCCTTCAGCGTCTCGAAGGCCGCGTGACAGTCGGGAGTCCAGTTGACTCGTTTTGGGTTGTTCCTAGACGTGAGTTCCGTGAGGGGCCCCACAATGCTGCCATAGTCCCTCACAAACCGCCGGTAGTATCCGGTGAGCCCCAGGAAGGCTCGGACCTCTGTTTGTGTTTCGGGGGGTTGCCAGGACTGGATGGCAGCTACCTTGAGTTGGAGGGGGGCCACCAGACCGCTCCCCACTTGGTGTCCGAGGTAGGTCACGGACCCCTGGCCGATTTGGCACTTGCTGGCCTTTATGGTGAGGCCGGCCTGTTGGAGGGCCTGCAGGACCGCTCTGAGGTGGTGGAGGTGGTCTGCCCAGTGGCGGCTGTATACCGCGATGTCGTCCAGGTAGGCGGCGCTGAATTCTTCGAGGCCCGCCAATACCTGGTTCACCAGTCTTTGAAAGGTGGCTGGAGCGTTCTTCATGCCGAAGGGCATCACTCTGAATTGGTAGTGCCCGTCCGGGGTGGAGAAAGCGGAACGTTCTTGGGCCCTGGGGGTGAGGCCGATCTGCCAGTAGCCCGCTGTCAGGTCAAAGATGCTTAGGTAGCGGGCTGCCCCCATGCGGTCGACTAGTTCAATTGCTCGGGGGATAGGGTGAGCGTCGGTTCGGGTGACCGCGTTCAGCCCCCGATAGTCGATGCAGAATCGGAGCTCCGGCGTGGTGCCCGGTGCCGCGGCCTTGGGGACCAGGATGACCGGGCTGGCCCAGGGACTGTCCGAAGGCTCGATGACCCCGAGGGCGAGCATCTTGGAGACTTCTTCTTGGATGCATGTACGTACCCGATCCGGTACTCGGTACGCCCGGTGTCGGACAGGAGGACTGTCCCCCGTGTCCACGTCGTGCAGGCACCAGGAGGTGACTCCGGGTGCGAGGGAGAACAGGTTCGCGAACGGCAGCAGGAGGGCCCGGCAATCTTGACGCTGCTCTGGGGTCAGGACCTCGGAGAGTCGGACCCCGTCCACCGAGCCATCTCTTTCCCGAGTCCTCAGTAGGTCAGGGAGGGGCTCCGAGTCTCCTTCTGTGCCACTGTCGGTCGCCATCAGCAGGCTGAGCTCTGAGCGCATGAAGTGGGGTTTGAGTCTGTTGGCGTGGAGGACCCGGAGGGGGTTCCGGGGGGACTCCAGGTCGATGAGATAGGTGACGGGACTCCTGCGCTCGATCACCTTGAAGGGCCCCGTCCATTTGTCTTGCAAGGCACACGGTTCGATGGGGGACATCACCCATACCTGCTGACCCGGTTCAAACTCGATGGAGGAGGCATGTTGGTCGTACCACTTCTTCATGTCCTCTTGACTGGCCTCCAGATTGGCTTTAGCAATCTCCCTGAATTTCCGGGTCTGATTTCGGAGGGTCAGGAGGTATTTGTAGACGTCCGGAGGGGTCTTTAGGGGGGCCATTTCCCATTCCTCCTTCACTAGGCTGAGAGGCCCGCGAACGGGGTGTCCGTACAGGAGTTCGAAGGGGCTGAAGCCGAGGGACTTCTGGGGGACTTCTCGGTAGGCGAAGAGGAGGCACGGTAGTAGCACGTCCCACTGGCGGCGTAGGGGTTCTTCCAGCCCCATGATCATTCCCTTGAGGGTGCGGTTGAACCGCTCGACCAGTCCGTTCCCCTGGGGGTGATAGGGGGTGGTGAAGCGGTAAGTGACTCCGCACTGCTGCCAGAGGGATTTCATATACTTTGAAATAAAGTTCGTACCCCTGTCGCTGACGACTTCCCGGGGGAAGCCCACTTGAGAGAAGATCCCCATCAAGGCTCGACCCACTACTGGGGCTGTTATAG
The DNA here is from genome assembly GCF_964261635.1 of Lissotriton helveticus. Classification (NCBI taxonomy): domain Eukaryota; kingdom Metazoa; phylum Chordata; class Amphibia; order Caudata; family Salamandridae; genus Lissotriton; species Lissotriton helveticus. The sequence goes on from NC_136067.1 coordinate 73,436,859, forward strand.
TACGAAGGGGGACCGCCTCAGGATAGCGGGTGGCGTGGTCCACCAGGACCAGGATGAAGCGACGCCCCTGTGCTGTTCGGGGGTCCAGGGGCCCCACAATGTCTATTCCCACCCTTTCGAACGGGGTGGTCACCACGGGGAATGGTTGTAGGGGTGCCTTGAGTTTGCGGCCGCTCTTCCCGCTGGCCTGGCTGGTCGGGCAGGACCGGCAATGGTTGGAGACGTCATTTCTCATTTTGGGCCAAAAAAAGTGAGTCACCAGGCGGTGGTAGGTCTTGTCTTGGCCCAGGTGCCCGGCCAGGGGGACATCATGGGCTAGGTTCAACAGGAAGTCTCGGAAGTGGAGGGGCACCACCAGCACTCGTCCGGCCCCCAGTTCTGCGATTTTCTGCTCGCTGTACAAGAGATCATTGTCCCAATAAACCCAGTGGGCCCCGGTGGTGTCTCCTTGGCTCTGGGCGAGCGCTTGCTGTCGCAATCCCTCGAGGGAGGGGCAGGTCTTTTGCTCCTGCCGGAATTGTTCCTGGGTGGGCCCCCCTTCTTGACGCCACTGAGCCAGGTCGGGAAGCTCGGGGGGCTGTGTGGACCCCTCTGTGGTGGGGTCTGGGTGGTCGGTCTGGAGGAAGTCTTCTTCTGGAGTGATCGAGGGCGGAGGTGCTGCCCATTCTGGTTCTTCTGGTCTATGGATGGTGCGGGTGGCCATGGACCGGGTGGTTACGCACGCCCAGTCCGGGAGACCCAACATCCCCAGATGCTCTCTTCTTTCCACAGCGGCCCACGGGGAGCTCTCGAGATCGTTCCCCAGGAGGCAGTCCACGGGGGCATCGTCGCGGACAGTTACTTTCAGCATGCCGGACACTCCTCCCCATTCGAAGGGGACGCAGGCCATCCGACACAGGCTCTCCGAGTTATCTGCCGATCGGACGGGGCAAAGTACGTTTGGTAGGATTTGTTCTGGGGTCACCAGGTGACACCGGACGGCCGTCACACTGGCCCCGGTGTCACGCAGGGCCTCGGCCTTGCGCCCATTGATGCTCACCCATTGGCTGTACTTCCGAGTGTTGGCGGGCAGGGGAGTCCGCGGGACCATGTCTCTTCCTCCCAGGCATGCCAGGGTCATGGCGGCGGGTTCCCACTCGAACTGCTCCGACTCATAGGTCTCCGTGTCTTCGGAGACTTGTTCTTCTCCCAGGGCGGCGGCCGCCATCTGGCGGGGCCCGGGGACCTGGTTCTTCGGGCAGGTCGGGTCACTGGCATAGTGGCCGACTCGCTGGCATCGATGACACGTCACGTTAGCTCGGAACCCCGGGCGCATCGGGGGGTTTCCCCGGCCTGCTGGGGCCGGGGTGGCGTTAGTGGGCGCGGCCGGGACGGCGTCTCGGCCCCGGCCCGGGCCTCCTCCTCCTCCTCGGGGACGATGATGACCTTGGTTGGTTCTGTTCTGCTCATTCGGCCCACTCCGGGCCACTCGGGTGCTCTCCCACCGGTCAGCCTCGGTGGCGAGCTGCCGGGGTTCAGTCAATTTACTGTCGAGGAGGTGCTGCCTGAGCTCGACGAAGCAGTTGTTGGAGAGGTGCTCCCACACAATGAGATTGAAGAGTTGTTCGTAAGTGGTTACGTTGTTACCCTTGATCCACCCCTCGAAGGCTCGGCTGAAATAGTTCACGTATTCCAACCACGTCGTACCTGGGATCCGGGTGCAGTTGCGGAACCTCTGGCGATACATTTCGGGTGTAAGCCCATATCGACTGAGGAGGGCGGCCTTCATGTGGTCATAGGACGTCATTTGATGGTCCGGAAGCTGCAGCAGGGCATCACGACCCTCGTTGACGAATCTCCCCCATAGACCGGCTCCCCAGTCACTTCGAGCGACCCGGTGGGCGGTCATGGCAATCTCATAGGCCTTGAACCACTGCTGTATGTCGTCGTTCCGGTGATATTCTCGGACCACATCCTTGGGGATGTGGACCTTCTGCTCGGTAGGGCCCGGGGAGTGCGGTTGCTCGGGCACCCCTAGGTTTTTGTTCAGTTTGCGTATTTCTATCTCTGCTAGTTTGCACTCGTGCTCGTATGCCAGTCTTTTTTCTTCGAGGTCTCTCTGTCTCTGTTTTTCCTCTCGCTCTTCTCTGAGCCGTAAGTGTTCTAAGTTTATCTTTTGTTCCGCCAGTTTCAATTCTCCGTCTAATCTGAGTCGTGCCAAGTCTAAATCGTGTAATCTATTTTTTTCCCGCTCTTGGATCTCTTCACGGGAAGGGCCTGTTCTCCGTTCTTCCGTCCGGGTGGTGTTGACTTCCGGGGCTGCGGGGTCCCGGGGGGTTGCGGTATTTGTCTCTGTCCATGCCTCTAGGGCGTTTTTGAAGTCTTCTTTTGTGCTTAGCCCGGTGGTAGCAATGCCTAAGTCCATGCAAAATTGTTTGAGCTCTCGGTGGTTGTATTCTTCCAGCTTTTCCATCTGAAACTTCTCCGCCGATCCGCTCTCTTTGGTCGTCATTGTGGTTTTAGTCGTAGGGTGAGTTACTGTCTGTACGGTACGCGTTGGTTCGGATCGCGCCGCTAGCCACCAATGTTAGACGGGGACCTGGAGGGTCGGCCGAGCACAGTGATCGCACAGACAGGTAACTTCCCCCCCACAGATGGACACCACACAAAGATCAGGGTAACACCTTTTATAGGCACTTCTGGTAGTAGAGTGGTACGATACAAGGCGATCAGGACACGATGATCCTCTCAATTCTAGTCTCTAGTAAGGGAAGGGGGTAGCGGGACAGTCTTGGTACCCACGGGTACTGAGGTGTAACGGTGATAGCTCACAATCCTCGAGCTCGGTGTTCGGATGGGTCAGACCGCGGCAGCGCCGGCAGGTCCCGAAGAGGTCGTAGGTGGCAACGGGCCGCGGCAGCGCCAGCAGGTCCCAACGAGGATGAAGGTTACAACGGGCCGCGGCAGCGCCAGCAGGTCCCACGAGAATGTAGGTTGCAACGGGCCGCGGCAGCGGCAGCAGGTCCCACGAGGATGAAGGTTACAACGGGCCGCGGCAGCGCCAGCAGGTCCCACGAGGATGAAGGTTGCAGAGGGCCGCGGCAGCGCCAGCAGGCAGGACAATAGTTCACAAGGCAGGGCTGTGGCAGCGCCAGCAGTCCGTCAAGGATGAGTTCGTCGCGGTGTCTCTCGACTCCAGGATACAACTGCCTTCCTGTCCTGGGGCGGCCTCAGTTATAGGTCTGGCGCCCTTTGATGTCCGGACCCTCGCTCTTGGAGGTCGGGAGGTCTGGGATGAGGGAGTCCAGACACCCAGCAGGGGGGTGGAGCCAGCGCCCGAGGAGGCTGGGGGTGCTCGGCACCTGGCGGGGGAGAGCCATCGACACTTCTTACTCCCATTGACCTGCCAAGTGGTCCGTTCACCTCCTGGGTGGAGGGTGGTGCCGGGATGTCGGGCCTGGCCAGGCCCAGGGTTGGGGTCGTGCTGAGGCCGCGCGGCCGCGTGGTGCCGTGTCCAAGATGGCGGCTGGGCCGGGCAATGGTGCTGACGGCGGCCCAGGCCCTGTCCTGCGGGGAGGGAGCGAGCCCTTCATGTGGCCTGTCCAACAGACGGCAAGTCCTGGACAGGAGATGTGCACGCCTATGGTGCGAGCATGAATTGTAATAACGCCGCAAGCCGTACGCGTGCACATCGACTGTCTTAGCCGAAGCTTAACAGACAAGAGATGTGCACGCGTACGGCTCGCGGCTTTATCACAACACCTGCTCTCACCGTACGCGTGCACATGTCTTGTCCAGGCGTGACGCCCTTTGTCTGCTGCATGCCTCCCGCTCAACCTTACTCACCTGCTCTTGTGGGGACTCTGCGCTGCTCCCCGGCTGGTCTCCTCGATGGCAGAGGGGGACTCGCCTCTTCACCCGGTCACTGGTGCAGCAACACGGGGGCTCCGTCATGCTCACAGGAGCCCCACCTGAAATCCTGATGCTGCCTCCACGAAGGCGGGGTGGGCTCCCACCGGAATTCTCCTTGCGGGGTGGGCTCCTACACGCGGGCTGCAACACGCGGGGCTCCCTCAGCTCACAGGAGCCCAGGACACTTACGGCCGCATGCTCCATGCCCCGCCCCTGTCCCAGGCAAGGTTGCCAGCACGCACGCTCAGCTTGGGATGTCCTCAGTACGTAATAACTTTCCCTGTGCATCTCTCGCGCTTCTGTGTCCCGCTCTCTGTTTGTCTCCTGGGAATGTCGTGCGGAGAAGGGGCATTAGCTCATGTGCCCCTTGTTTTTACTGTCACAGAGGCTAATTTGTACCGCCTTGTTATAAATGATATTTAGGACACCATATTTCTGTCAGAGGGTGTCTTTGTGTTGCTGTTCTCCAGTACAGATCTCTATGATGTGGTACCAGAATTACTGTAACCACAATATTGTCTGAGAGAAGCTTGCGTCCTACTTATAGTCTACAAAAATATCGTTCTATTGCAGTAAATGATAGAAAACCTACCACCTGTGGGATGAATAACTTAGCAAACGATGTTTAGGACAGTATTTCTGGCAAGCTTTATTTTTTCTGGCAACCTCTGAAATAGAACCACGCCCAACACAGGCAGCCACCCACATGTGTGGTTCTCTCACCATGTCCTTTCACATGCACCCTGTAATGAACTCAGGCCAGCTAGTACCTGAACCTCAAATGGCAAACAACAGGTCCCATACATGACTCAGGGCCCCTAGCACACGTCTGGTATACTCTCCTAGGCCTCACAACAGCTCTGAAAGACTTTCAAAGTGCCCATCCAAAACACGCCTTGGGGCTTCCTCACCATACCTTCACTATGAGGACTCCCATTGGTGAGGTCACCTGAGGACACTGTGTGAGAAGAGGCCCATATCCACAGCCACTTTAATCAAGGGGCAGGGGAAACTCGCATTATGTCGCAAGGTTAACCAAATTATGCAACAAGAAAAGGAAAATTATGCAGCCAATGTGGTATATTTCGTGATAGTATTGCCTCATTATTTAGTCCTTTTTACATGCTAACACTAGGTGGTCAAGGGTTTCAGTTGTACTGGTCTGACACCCAAATACAGCAATAAGAACCAGAAAGATGAACAGTCAACCTCTGCCAAGAGCCTTCCACTGTGCATCAACAGGTGTTGCTGTTTTTTAGTAAAATTTGATCCGTTTAGCTTTAAACATATACAAAAATAGAAAATTGCTAGTGAGCATACCCTTGTATTTCATAAACACCTCCAAATTATGGTTCAATGTGATAGTCTTGTACCAAATCTACGTAGCTAGCTTTAAACATATTTTTGTTAAACTCGGCAGATTAAGTGGCAGATGATGGATTGTGAAGCAACTGTGACATCCATAATTATTTAGAAAACGCTGGGGCTGCAAAATCGCATAATTTCTTTAGCCCTGACCATAGCTCATACTGACTCACAGATCTCGGATGGTTGTAGTGGTTCTATCAGAAGACCCGAAATGTGGAAAACCACTCTAGTGAATCTTATCTAATGAACCATTTCTACATTTCTTCCCTCATGAATCGTGACATCACCATTTTGTTGAACCAATCTAGTGATTGGCTTTCGAATCCCAAAATACGTCGGTATGTTGGTTCTCTGCAGTGGCTCACACAGATCCTTTCTCCCTATTCTTGCAGCGACTCTCATGTAAGCCCCACTTTTGTGTGCACAATTCATTGCCGCTATTCTGTGCCTCGCACTTTTTTCATTTTCTTGTCACAGACAACATGCTTTGGTGCCTTCTTTAACCCCCCTTCCCGTTGTCATGCCTTGTTTACCCCCACCCCCGTCCCGTTGTCCATGTCTTCTCCCTACCGCCATACCTCCCAGCTGTCAGTGCCTTCTTACCCCTGGCCACACCCAATGCAGTAGGTATCGCATTTACACAAGTTTGAGATATTGGCATTGTAAATGACAATGCTTTTTATTTATGTTTTGGTCTTTAAAACATAGATAAAACACATTGTCATTTACAATGCCAATAGCTTAAACTTGCGTAAATGCGAGACCTATTGCATTGCAAATGCTTGTTCTTTTAGTTCTTAAACTTTTAGGGAGCTTCGATTGTCTCACAAGTGTGTTTACACACGTATTAACAAACAGTGCAGGGCTTTCTGCAGTCTCCTCCCATGAACCTTTTATGCTACGGTGATAGACGATACTTTATATCAAGGGAGTAGCCAGTAAATAAAAAATACTCCCCACTTTGAACCAAAGGTTGGCATCATGGAAGCGAAACAAGTGAGCCTGACCTCTTTAGAAGACCTCCCTCAACTCTTCTAGCCAAGCATCTATCCATTCATCCTTTCATTCACCTGCAGAAATTCACCAGTTCGCCTTTACATTCTATCATTCTATCATCCATTCATTGTTTTATCCACCACCCAATCTTTCCTCATTCCATCAATCCATGGGCCATTCCACCCAACCACCCGTTCACACATTCATCATCTGTTCATGCATCCATCCATTCTTTGACTTAGCCATCCATCAATAAATCTATCTAACCATCAGTCGATCCCTTTGCTCAGCCATCTTTTCCCATAACCACCTTTCCATTTACTTTGCCATTCATTCATCCTTTCAACTGTCCATCTATATCTCCACCCACCTTCCATCCATCCATTCATCCTTACTTCTTATAACCATTCCTACCTTTCTTTCATCGTTCCTTCCAATAGTCTTTCCTTCTTTCACTTATCTATCCACCCGTTTTCCTTCTTCCTTGCTTCCACTTGCTCTTCTGTTTAATCATCTGCGTCCTTTCTTCCAATTTTTTAAAATTTACTTTTCTGCCACCTAGTGCTTCTTTTCATCTTTACTATTTCTTTTTTCATGTGTTTCCTCCTGTCTCATACTTTACATTTATTCGCCACCCTCCCTTTTTAGGTCTTGGCTAGCGAAAGGCTGTGCTTGGGCAGTCTCACTCCGAGACTTTATGTTTCTCCTAGTGGGGCTGGAACCCGCCCCTCTTCTCCATTGGCTGGCTTTCTAAACGGAGGCCAGCCATTGGAGGAGAGGGGCATCTGTCCGTTTAAGCCCCGTCATTTTCGGGTTCAGGGGTGTGTTTTTTACTTTCTTTCTCTCCTCTTCCCATTGGCTGGAATTTTACATTCAAGCCAATGGGAAGAGGAGAGAAAGAAAACACGTCCCCGTATCCGAAAATGACGCTGCGTTTCTCCGAGGCATTCTTGCTTCACCTCGGAGAAACATGGTGGCGCTTGTTAAGCCTTCCGCGGCTTCTTAACCTTGAATGGGACATGTGCTCATGGCTGCAGGGTGCTTGGGCCTGTCGTGGGCCGGCTGACATCTCTTCTTCTTTATTGTGTGCCTAGTGAAATGGTCCTATGAAGAAAGGCCAGCCAAGTGTGCCTCTCGCATGTTAACTCCCCGGGGGACCCTCTGGGACCTTTCTTTCCGTGCCCCCGTCTCGTGTCCTAATTGACTTCAGTCCTACTGCCCGCATCTCTCCATTCAAGTAACAAGGTAGAAAAGACGCGTGAAAGCGCCACCTCTCCCTCTCCCTCCTTGCGGTGCAGACCCTGCTTCTGCATGTGTGCTCGAACACAGATAGGATGTTTTGCTTCACCAATAGCCTTCTGTTTTCCCTGCCTGTAACCCCCTCTCCCTCCGCCTTTCCTCAACCATCTGCTCCTCTAAGGGGTGGGGTGTGAGGGGGGTTCTTTCTCTGCCTCTGATTGTTGTGGATGTTTGGCGGGGAAGGTTTTCTTTGGCCCCTTGTCTTTGGAAAAGGGGGGGTAGTCCTGCTGTTCACCTCTTCGTTGGTACCATAGCGAGTTAGGGACTCATTTCCCAATGGGACTCTGGTGTTTTCTTTACAGCTGGAACATGGGTGGGAGGAGCCCGAGGTTCCAGCCACTTGATTACGCTGGCCTACAGATTTGGGGCGGGGACAGTGGGTTAGAGGGGAGGTCACTTTATCGACTCTCCTCCTGACTACCCATCACCACCCTGCTCTGTCCTCTCTGCCTCCCAGTCCGGTTGTTTAGAAGCATGGTGTTGGCACCGGGTACTGCCAACTAATACATTCACTATACCATTCCATGACAACTCTTGGTACTTGGTTCATTTTGCAGTATCGTGCCCCCGATTATGTGTGTTTTTTTAACCGATTTTCTGTTTTTGTGTCCACCAGTAGTCCTGCTTGGAGGCTCGTCCTTAGATGCCGTTATACAATGCGTTTAATTTATAGTTTCGCTATTGACCTAGACATTGCACGGATTTCGCATATATATTGTATATTACCCCTTCTTTGAGTGCTGGGCACCTTTCCTTAACATATTGTATTTCTGCATTAAAACACAATTTGCCGGGGGCTAGTATGGCTTTCACCTTGCAGATTCGATTGACGGCACCATTTTTTGTTACTATTCAGCTCTCCATGACACTTGTTGGGTCGTTGCAGCTACACAATGTGCGTTATTGTGGAGCCCTCCCTCACTTCCATCCTGCCCTCCAGGTCGTAGATATCATCAGTGTAGCAGGTGCAGTAGCACCGTGGCTGAGGGCTGTAATGAGACAATTGTGTTTTACTGCTTGACTGAAAGGAAAGTGTTGGTGTCCCTTACTTCCATTAGGGCACCTTGCTATACTACTGCTGTAATCGTCACTGCCTGGTGACATACTCGCTTAAGCGGGGAAGTGAGCACAACATCCACGGTAATCTCTTTTGGTCGATCGCTTTTTATCATCACGGAGCGCATTGAAGTGACCTTCTGGTGGCCTTTAACGCTTTACAAATTAGCAACTCTTTATAGTTGTGGAACGAAAAACGCACATCTTTTTAATATTTTTTTCATAAATGTAGTCTGTAGGTTTCTCATTTCTTTCACTTCTGACTGTACCCACTCAGTGGCTCGTCGTCCCTCTTTGAATTGCAGTTCAAACAGTGCTATTAATGTTGTCGCTTGCAAGTGTGGCTTTCCAGCGCCATATGCCTTTATTGTGAGTAGAACTACAAAAAAAAAAGGTTCTGGATGCAGTTTACCAAGAAAAAAAGATCAGTATCATCGATCGACGTCAGTTCACCCTAGTGCGAGGGATAGCGAACACAGCAGCACTCGCTGTTTGGCCCCGAGTGTTGATGCTGTGCCCCATTCCCCCCGCCCCCCCCTTCCCCCTTATCCCCTCACAAGGCTCCTGTTTGCTGCGGAGGTGGTGTGATCATGTCAAAGACTAACAAGCGCTTGCCATCTCTAAGCCCCATCCTTTTCAGACTGGGTGGGGCGTGTTTTTGACTGAGGACGTCACTGAGAGAAAGAAAGTCAAAAAACACGCCCCTCAATCCGAGTAGAGACAACCGTTACTCTGAGTGTGGCAGACAGCAGGCAGGTAAGTGGGCAGGTTTGAGGGGGCTGGAAACCATTAGCTCCTGTCAATATTCTAGTCTGAGAGTAGAAACAGCTGTTACATAGCTAAGTACTGAGTACTAAGGAATCATTTTCAACCATTTCAGAGTGAAAAACATTTAATTTAATCTGATATTTTATTTAGTCTGTTTTTTCTGTGCTATAAGCCAAAAAACACGTTTAATCGATCAAAGATTCAAAAAATGGCTGTTCGTTTTCACCAGTCCAGAAGTGTAGGGCCAGAAACACCGTTTTAAAACAATTACATTAGAAAAACAACTAACTGGTTTCCATGTACCCTGCTTTAACATCCTACCTATGACTTTTGCTACCCTCGGCTAAAGTGCCGGCCTGTGTCACCACTATACAATTCTCTATATAACGGCCAATTGCCAAAATCCTTTTCTATTGCAGGCGGTTGAATTTTATAATGTGAATATTCAAAGTTCCATCAAGGGGCACAAACGGCATCAAGCACATCGCCCCTAACTGGGAATGGCCGGAGGTGGGAAGGGAGGAGGGCTCTCGCGCCTGTTTGCCACTTGCAGTAAAACCCCCACGACAGGCCCTGTTTACAGTATGCACTCCGGCGGCCTTGGGAAATCAACAGTTCGCACCTGACTGCTTCCAGTTTGTCACAGATCTCTGGCCGATTGCACATTCTGTCTGCAAGGCTCTGGCATTTGACGGGGGCTGAGGCCACTGATGGGATAGGGTGGCCAGGTCTAGGCTGCACAATGGGCGCTCTGCCACTGAACTCTTTATTAGGTCTCGGCCTGCGTAGGCTGTGTGGCTCTGTCTGTGTGTGTTGCTCTGTCTGTGTGTGTGTGGCTCTGTCTGTGTGTGTGTGGCTCTGTCTGTGTGTGGCTCTGTGTGTGTGTGTGTTGGGCTCTGTGTGTGTAGCTCTGTGTGGGTGGCTCTGTGTGGGTGGCTCTGTGTGGGTGGCTCTGTGTGGGTGGCTCTGTGTGGGTGGCTCTGTGGGTGGCTCTGTGTGGGTGGCTCTGTATGTGTGTGTAGGTGGCTCTGTATGTGTGTGTGGGTGGCTCTGTGTGGGTGGCTGTGTGGGTGGCTGTGTGGGTGGCTGTGTGTGGGTGGCTCTGTGTGGGTGGCTCTGTATGTGTGTGTGGGTGGCTCTGTGTGTGTGGGTGGCTCTATGCAAATGACTGTGTGAGTGGCTCTGTGTGGGTGGCTCTGTATGTGTGTGTGGGTGGCTCTGTATGTGTGTGTGGGTGGCTCTGTGTGGGTGGCTGTGTGGGTGGCTGTGTGTGGGTGGCTCTGTGTGGGTGGCTCTGTATGTGTGTGTGGGTGGCTGTGTGTGGGTTGCTCTGTGTGGGTGGCTCTGTGTGGGTGGCTCTGTGTGGGTGGCTCTGTGTGGGTGGCTCTGTGTGGGTGACTCTGTGGGTGGCTCTGTGTGGGTGGCTCTGTATGTGTGTGTGGGTGGCTCTCTGTGGGTGGCTCTGTGTGTGGGTTGCTCTGTGTGGGTGGCTCTGTATGTGTGTGTGGGTGGCTCTGTGTAGGTGGCTCTGTGGGTGGCTCTGTGTGGGTGGCTCTGTGTGGGTGGATCTGTATGTGTGTGTGGGTGGCTCTCTGTGGGTGGCTCTCTGTGGGTGGCTCTGTATGTGTGTGTGGGTGGCTCTCTGTGGGTTGCTCTGTGTGGGTGGCTCTGTATGTGTGTGTGGGTGGCTCTGTATGGGTGGCTCTGTGGGTGGCTCTGTGTGGGTGGCTCTGTGTGGGTGGCTCTGTGGGTGGCTCTGTGTGGGTGGCTCTGTGTGGGTGGCTCTATGTGTGTGTGGGTGGCTCTCTGTGGGAGGCTGTGTGGGTGGCTCTCTGTGGGTGGCTCTGTGTGGGTGGCTCTGTATGTGTGGGTGGCTCTCTGTGGGTTGCTCTGTGTGGGTGGCTCTGTATGTGTGTGTGGGTGGCTCTGTGTGGGTGGCTCTGTGAGTGGCTCTGTGTGGGTGGCTCTGTGTGGGTGGCTCTGTGTGGGTGGCTCTGTGTGGGTGGCTCTGTGGGTGGCTCTGTGGGTGGCTCTGTGTGGGTGGCTCTGTATGAGTGTGTGGGTGGCTCTGTGTGGGAGGCTCTGTGTGGGTGGCTCTGTGTGGGTGGCTCTCTGTGGGTGGCTCTGTGTGGGTGGCTCTGTATGTGTGTGTGGGTGGCTCTGTGTGGGTTGCTCTGTGTGGGTTCCTCTGTGTGGGTGACTCTGTATGTGTGTGTGTGTGGCTCTGTGTGGGTTCCTCTGTGTGGGTGGCTCTGTATGTGTGTGTGGGTGGCTCTGTGTGGGTGGCTCTGTATGTGTGTGTGGGTGCCTTTGTGTGGGTGGCTGTGTATGGGTGCAAATGCAATAGATCCCGCAGTTTGCGACAGATTAAGCTATTGGCATTGTAAATGACAATGCCATTTATTTATATGGTTTAAAAACAAAAACATAAATAAAAATAATGTCATGAGCAATGCCAATAGCTCTAACTTTAACAATGCTGAGACCCTTGCATTGTAAATGCTTGTTATTTCTTTAGTTCAATTATTTCCCTTTTTGTCTTTAAGCCTGTATTCATTCTTTTATTGTTTCTATCCTCTTGGCTTCTAGTTTTCCACCTTATTCCCTTCCACCTTGTGTTTTACTTTATTTGTTATTACCCTTCGCTTTGGCTTTTACTTCTGTCCTTTTTTTCTTTCTAAGGTCCCTTCCTTTCCTTCTTCCGCTTTCTTTATTAGGTCGAGCTGGTAAACTGCATCCGAAGGATGCAGGTGTCCAGCTGGAGACCTAATGTTGCCTGTCGCGGGGGGAAGGAAGGACAAGAGGGTGTTACGAGCTTGAAAGCGGCCGGATTTGAGTGCGTTCCGTCCCGCGCCGCGCCGTGCACATGCGCGCGCATATACACAGACAGACACTCGCTCACACACACCCCCTCCCCCCCCTACAGTCACACACACACGCACTCCAAAACACATACACACGCGCACGCACGCTCACACACATACACAGCCCCCCGCCACCGCACGCGCGCGCACACACGCACACACACATGCCCCCCGCCCTCGCAGCTCAGCAAGCACTGAGGCGAAGCCCCACTCACCGGCTTCCTTGGTGCGGCGGCTGGCTCTCCTCATCGGCAGCTGCAGGGTCCGGCGGCTGGCTCTCCTCATCGGCAGCTGCAGGGTCCGGCAGCAGGACTCTTCCTCCCTCCTTCGGCACCGGGGCGCAGGGTAGGCTCCTGCCTGCTCCGGTGCTCCAAACAATCGCGGCTCTTCCGTGGGAGGCGGGGTAGGCTCCCGCCCTCCTACTTCCTGTTTCCGGTTGTCGCGCCGGCCTGCCTGACTTCCTGGTCGCAGGCCGGCGGTGCGAGCTCTGGACGGACTGCAGCACGCGCTCTCGTGAAGATTTCCCTGCCCTCGCAGTTGTTGTAAGGTAAGAGAAAACTGCAATCCGAGTGCTCGGCCTTTCTCTTTAAGGCCTGCTAAACGAACTAATTCACAATGCTTTCAGTTCATGGGAAGAAAACCCCATATCTATGGCCTTGTACTGTGCCTTTGTTTAACTTGACCTTTCTTTCAGACAGTGGTTTCAGAAAGGATGCCATGATGCTCGTTTTTCAAAATGAAAAGTGATATGACATTGAAAGGAAATGTAACTATGGGGGATAAGAAATCTGCAACAACGGGGCCTCCAATTGTATTCTGCTTTGGTCTTGATGGCCTTGACACCCATCCCTCCTTAGGCCTCACTCTCCTCTGCCCTAACTGCCCACTTATAGTCCACTTCAGAGAGAGAGCGTCTAATAACAGGACTGACCTCACCAGCTGCACAAGGGGAGGAAAGGTAAGGACTGTGAGTAATAACAAGCTGTAAGGTCGCTTGCCTACTCAGCAAGTCCTTAAATAAAAACACACTTCTTACTGTTCTTTCGAGATCCGGTGTTCAAACAATGGAAACAACGAGGACGGCCTAATTATAGATTTAGAGGAAATAAAGCTGGCCTCTTCTTGGATGCCTGCAATTCTGGCTGTACGGCCCCTGTAACTCACTGCGCACCTTTCAATCAAAGCTCACATTCCACCACAATAGGCTGGTGCAGACATGCCAGGGAGGCTGACTGTTATCATTCTAGCTTATGTATAAATGACTTGTTATACTAAAATGGAGGCTAAATTCTCCAGCCGATTCAGGTCGAAGAGAGAAAGAGTATAAGAGAGGAGCATGGCTTGAAGGGGAGGGCTAGTCCATTTTCTTTTTTCAAAGCTCAATGTATGCTAACATTTTCAATAAAGAGAAAGTAATAACATTTATAAAACCACTTCTACGATGCCGCCTGCATCTCATTATGATTCTCACTTAGCGTTCGAAAGCAAGGTGTGGTTGGAAATTGCTGATTGACTTTTTGTTAATGGACAGGATGAAGTTAGTAATCCCATTTTAGTCATAAACTCGCGCGTGCACCTGAAACGGGATTAAACTGTGCAATTATTAGCATGGCGCACATAGTTCCCCTTTCTGGGGAATCAGTCTTGGAAACGGGTGCAAATTGCGCACCTGCTAATTAGCGCCCGTCCCCCCCCCCGCCCTCACCGGCGCTAATTTTTTGTGTGTGCTATTTCCATTCGTATTTTTCCACCCCATTTTTCCTTGTGTGCGATTTGCACCTGTATTTTGCCATTCCATCATGAGCGCTAGTTTTCTTGTGTGCTATAAGCATCTGTATTTTTACAGCAGGCATTGCAGGTGACAGGCGATTCGGGGCACAATCACCGTATCTTTTGAAGCAGACAGTCACCTGGACATGGTTAACCTTGCACAGCAGGAGGCAGTAGGAGGCTTTGCCTGGGACAGGCCTGCGACCTAGCCGAGGTGGATGTTTGCTTTGCTCTGAACAGCCTGAGGCTGGGGACAGTGTGGATGTCCAGTTGGGGGCTGTTTCAGTGACATGGGGCTGGTGGAGGAAAGTGCCTGTGCTTTCTCTTCTGCACTCGGTCCTGTGAACCACGAGGGGCGTGTGATCAAGAGTGGCATGATAACAGGACAGGCACCGCGGGCCCTGTGGGTGGGTGCAGGGCCTTCGGGGCACTTGTACCCGAGACACAGATTCCTGAAAGTGATTATGGCTGGCACTGGGAGACAGCCAGGGTAGGCCTTGCAAGTAGGTGGTTATGGACTGGCGTGTTTGTAGGCTGAATAAGACCCAACCGGCTGCATTCTGAGCTATTTGAAGTCTTTGTGGACAGTAAGGCTTGCTTAGAACCAAAACAAATATATGACCTTGAGACATACAGTGCCTTCTCTACTGAACAGGCCTACCAGGCACTGATAATGACCATATCCATGGTTAACAACAAGAAGAGAACCACATGGATTAATGAAAACATAAAAAGAATGGACATACAACTCAGCATTCTACAATGCAAGTGGAGGGCATCAAGGGACGAAAAAGACAACTTTATATTATACCAGTATAATAGAGCCTTCACACAGCCATCTGCACCACATCAATACAAATTACTCCGTACAAATAATTGAAGAGGACTACCCATATAATGTACCTCACCAGATGCTATCAGAATTCCACAATCCAGAATTCCAAAATGCAGAAACCCCACTATTGGAAACCTTTTGTGACAAAATCTCCATGGAATTGATCGAAAGATTGAAAAGAAAGAAAATGATCTAATAATAACATATCTTACACTCTACCATACATGACTCATATGCCCGATGACCTGAGCAAAGAGGGTGGAGTGCTACCACCCTCACCCGCATGATGAGCAAGGCCAGATCTTTTGACTGGGTGTGAGTGTTTGATTGGTTCAGATGCTCCGTCCATCACCACCCCCTTTTGTACCGCTTTTGTTCGCCATAAGTGTGGCAGGGTATGCTCAGACGTGAGTTCCTTGCTCACTTTGCCACTGGATACAAAACATATTGCATTACAAATGCTATAGGTGTCACATTTGCGAAAGTTATAACTATTGGCATTGTAAATGACAAAGCTATTAATTTCGCTATTTTCAAAAACAACACATAAATAAAAACTTTGCCATTTACATTTTCCATCCTGTGCCCTTCCTCACGTTCTATTCCATTATTTCTTTCATCTTCCTTTCATTCCTCTGACTCTTTCCCTTTGTCTGTGATGTTTTGTTACGTATTGTACGCTCATGATTACAGTATCAGCCTCTTATCCAAGCCGCCATGGCTTCTATAAACACGCTGGATCACATGAGCTTAAGAGCAGCTGCCAAGGTCAGGCCCCACCGCGACAGGTATGTGCTGTTCTGCACTCAGGCGGGTGAGAGCCATTCTTGAACTCGGGAAAACATTAGAAAAATGATGGTAATTTGGCCGGTGTTGAAAGTTTATTTGTTGGGAAATGGAGTTACTATGAAAACCATTGGTCCTCGGCAGGGCCGGACTGCCCATTTGAGCACGCTGGCCTTTGCCGGTACCCTGCAGACTATGGGGCTGTTTTCAGGCCCACCCTGCCCCAGTGCCCCATTTTAGTCACATCCCCCAGCTGTGTGAGTAAGTAATTTATTTATGTTCGATTACTTAAAATCACTACATATGTATATCTTAAAAGCACAGTCAAGTAGTAGAAAAATATGAATGAGAAAAGCATGCCATTTTATGTTACATTCTTTCCTTTAAAAAGATTCGTTTCCTTTAAAAAGGTTAAAAGTAATTGTTTCCTTTAAAAAGCCTCCAGCAGTCTGGGACCGGGTTGTATATTTTTGCCAGGTGCCATTTTGGTCTGCAGTCCCCCTCATCCTCTTTCATTTCACACTAAGTGAAAAGACTGGAAATAAGTGGGAAAAGTTAACCCTTCACGCATCAGCCACAAGCCAAGAAATCGTCCAGAATTGCAAACAATGGCAATGAACCTTTAGCTCAGCGCACTGGGTCCACCCTTTGCACTTTTAAACTCAAATCATATGCTCAATTTGCTTGATTTACACTTGCAAATCCCAAAGTATGAATATACATTTGTAAATCCATTTACTCATGCCTAATTTCAACATGGTATGGTTTAGCTCATGTGTGAGATGTTCTGCTTTTATGGGGGCCCATTGGGAAACGGACAGGAACAACCCCAAAATTCGCAGAAATGTAAGCGAAGGGGTTTCTCCACCGGGAAAATATCTCACTTTGGGCCATATGTATCAAGGCCAAAAGGGTTCGCAAACGCCAAAATTCGCAGAACTTCGGCGTTTGCTAACCCATTTTTGCAAAATGGTATGTATGAAAGTATTTGGGTGCAAAATAGGGAATCGCAAAATTTGCCATTACTTATTTTGCGATTGCAGTTAAGGAATCTCAAAATTTTGCGAAAATGGGTTCACAAACGCCGAATTCTGCTAATTTCGGCGTTTGTGAACCCATTTGGCCTTGATACATATGGCCCCAGGTGCGAAAATACTTCAGTAGGTGTAAATGTAGTTTTTCTAAATATTGACAAAATCGCTACTGTTCACTATTCTGTTCACAATTGTAACTGCTCCAATTGTGAGTCTTCCTTTAAGGCTGCAACAGTCACAGATTCCCACAAGTCTTTCTGTGAGAATTCTAAACATGCCCGAATCTACACCACAAAGGTAGGTGTAAGCAGGTCATAAGTGTCTTTCTAAGGTTTCGGATCTAGGGCCATATGTATCATACTTCCGTTTTGCGAATTCCAAATAGCGAATTTTAAGGAATCGCTATTTGGAATTCGCAAAACGGTATGCATGTACAAAATCGCTATTCAATAGCGATTCCTTCCCATTCCTAATTTGCGATTAGCAAATTGCTAATCGCAAATTACCCATTCATTTCTATGGGCCTGGAGGCCCATAGGAATGAAGGGGCAATTTGCGATTAGCAATTTGCTAATCGCAAATTAGGAATTTTTTCACGGGTGCAGGGGTGTCTCAAGAACACCCTGCTGCACCCCTGAAAAAGACATTTGGGGGCATATGGCGCACATACATGTCCTAAGGGCATGTATGGGCGTCATATGGCACCTTTGGTTTTTTGGAAAAAAGCTTTTTGTAAACTAGAAGTTGGTGGTAATTTGCGAATCCTTAATGGCATTTTTTGGATATTTTTTGTTTGATACATTGCATTTAAGGAATCGCAAAATTTGTGATTCCTTAAGTGCAATCGCAAAATAAGGAATAGCAAATTTTGCAATTCCTTATTTTGCATCAAACATGTTTGATACATACCATTTGTCAAATTAGCATTCGCAAAGGCCGAAATTCGCAGAATTTCGGCCTTTGCGAATGCTAATTAGCTTAATACATATGGCCCCTATTGAAGAGTAAATCACTAATCTGCCTTTTAGAATTGAGGCAGAGAGAGAAGTACACATCATGGCTGAAAACTTTTTCTTGGAAGTCAGAAAGTTTCCAGCATTGTTAACACATTTCTCACTACAGTGATAGAAAGAATTCCAGGTAAGTAAGCTTCAGTTGTTACAGCCTCACATAGCTACTCATTGGTACACGATTTGACACATAGACAGATGTACTGGTGCACATTTCTATGTGATGGAATGTAACTCATAATTACATTAGCATTTGAAAACTTTTTTGTTTCTCTGTTAGTGAAAATCTCTTTTCCAGGGGAGAAACCACTCCAACTAACCCTCTCTCCCCCCTTTTTTCGAGTTTTCCTCGCTTTTTCCCCAGCCATGTCCAGAGTAGAAATGCACCATTTCAAGTGTGAATATTTCCCTTTTTATATAAATGTTTATTTGTGGTATTTTCCAGTTGTTGCAGCGAGGTCACGGGCGTGCACAGACAATGTACATGGGAGTGCAGCATAATCAAATTCCAGCACTCTACATTACTCAGCAGCACAAGCTACAATGACGGCAATGTATTTACCTGCATCAAATGTTTCCATTATTCCAGAACCCAGGGGGGCTTCCAACATTTTGTTTTATGACCCCCATCACTGGTCTCCCCTCAAGGGCATTTTTGCTCTGCTGTTTCCAGGGTACCCAGCTGCCCCCTGCACCTCACCACTGTTTCTCAAGTGTTCACAGAGGGCTGTGAGTATATCCATGTATGAGTGAGTGCCCTTTCACATTTTGTGAATTACTGATAAACTAAACTAGTTGATGGAGTATGTGCTCCTTGCTATCAGTCTGGGGCGTAAGTACCTATTTTAAATCCGGCCCAGGTGCGCTATCTGGTAAGCGGGAGGGTGGAGGTGGGTGTGTGACGTAAGTTCAACGAAAGGAGATATTCACTGGAGTTTTTTGGCACGTCTTACAAACCCATGACCTAAATAGCCCCAAACTTTACTCCTGGAGGTCCGACTGACGTACTGTATCGCGTACAGCTCGGTGAGAGCTGGCACCAGTTCTATGTGGTGAGTACACAGATTCTGAGATTTGGGGAGTCTGTCCTCTGTCCTCATCTGTGTGGTCCTTTCACCTCAATGTTCCTCTCAGCCTCACCAAGAAGTCTTGAAACACTCTAGTTCAGCGGTTCAGATGGTGTTCCTCGTTAGAGGTTTCTTTCTGAGGGCCTGGCTTCTAATTTCATGTTTGTTTTGAGCCAGTGACTTACTCTCTTGTAATGGCATGCCCAGGTTCTGTAGGCACACTATGCTTGGTATGTGTTTGAAAGTTTTTAATTATCAGTTTTGTTATTGGTATTGCAGCATGCAGCTGTCTGTGCCAAGGCAGAGGAGTGTGCCATATAATGTCATGCTTGAGTGATGGATGCAAACCGTGAAACAACAAAATGCAGAGTTACACGAATTCCTCATTCGGAGGGAGAAACTTGCTGAGTCATCAAACTGGAAGCAGAAAGCATGGCAATGGAATTTTACAGGATAATTAATCAATTTTACCCGCTCCTTTTAGTAGGGACATATTTTTCCGATATCTGGAATTCCCTGGCTTTTTATGTCAATGTTATCTTACTTTTCTTACATGATGCACTTTGCCCATGTAGGTTTGCAGTCTCATTGCCTTAGACCCAAAATATACCTCGTTAATGAAATTGTAATAAGCCTGAAGAAGCGTCGTAGATTTTAAATAAACTGATCTGGACATTTTGTATGTACTGAAGAGTCCTAGGAGTACTTTAACAAGCCAAGGTGGCCGCAGTGCGTGAAGGGCAATGAACTTGGGGCTAATGGCTGGTCCCTATCTCTTGCTCCTGCTGGGCACCGCTTGGGTCTTTCCTTCCTTTCTGACAATAGGTAGTGATGACGTCAGCCACTGTCAGCCATGTTAGCTAGACAAGGTTCTAGGTTCGCCTGGCGCAGCTCAGCAAGTGTTAATCTAGTACATAGGAACGCGTGGATTGGGTGAAACTCCCGCGGGGGGGGGGCATGCATAGAATAGGTAAGACAAGCCGCGGGCTAGAGACTGAGCTATCTTCGCGAGCTACTCGCCTAAAGAACAGCTGTGGTCACCAGCTAATGTGGATCCTCATTCCTGATGGGTAGTGGTAAGTCCAGCAGGGGACACCTCAGAAAGAAGTTTGATTGGTTTCCCAAAGAGAGTGTTTGCTGAACAAGGGGGGCCTAAAAGAGCGAGTTGCAAATGATGGAATGGAATCTGCTCAGAAGAATATGCGGCTCCTTCATGACTGTAGGGTGCAACACCTCATGAGAGAATTACACAATCTGCAGACCAAGCCAGGTTGTTGAGTGAAGAGTAGATCTTTACCATAATAATGACTCATACAAGCGCCACTTAAAAATAACAATGGGCGAGGATTACTTGCGATTACTGTGAGCAGTGGTGCACTATGGGGGAGAACTTGCGCTGAGAGGGTTTGGGTCTACCGAGCAGAGGTCCACAGCGCAACTGCGCGGTCGCCCCTGCATCGTTGAGTTTGAGAGAGTTGCACACAGAGTCTGGTTGGAGTAATCTGGAACATATATGTGCGGTCGGATGTATAACATTACAACGCATGCTTTTACATCGCATGCCTTTACAACGCAAGTATTACAATGCAGTCCATTACAACACATAGTGCTTTGGGGTGCTGGATAGTGAATAGTTTAATTTACTATTCCAACTCCAGTCCCCGTGGACACTAGGGAAGGTTATTGGATAGTAAATTAACCTATTCCCTATCCTAGAGCGCCCCCCAGAGCAATGCGTTGTAATAGTTTGCGTTGTAATGGTTGCGTTGTAAAGGCTCTGCGATGTAAAAGTTGCGTTGTAAAGGTTGTTTACCGTGCGGTCAGATGGTACAAGCAGGCGAATGGTTTTCAGTTTGCTGAGAGGAGCTGGGATGTGAGTGGGTATGAGTTGTGGTTTTCAGTACGTGGTGTGTGGTAGCGGGGTAAATGTATTTATGAAACCCATGGAGCGTGTTAGTATTGGAGGACTGTAACATCTAGAGCATGTCCCACTGGCTTGGAGGGGCACACCCACAGACCTCTTAACAATGTTTACACAAGGGCCACTGTTGGTTTCCACCCCCAGATTTAACATGGCTATGTTTAGAATAAAACTTTTGTTTTAGCTGTTTCTTGGCACACACCAGGCCTCCTCTTATGGAAACCTTATTGCGGTGGTTGTGTTACTGGGTGTTTCCTCGGTATTAAGAGATGTGGTGAAACCTACTGCATGTGTTCCTGCGTAACCCTGTAGTTACCACCAGCATGCGTGAATGGCTGAGAACTTTATGCTGTCTTAAAGCATCAGAACAGGGTAAAACACTTCAAACTAGTGGTATGCTTGGTTGTCTGTAATGTGTTAGATTGTACACGCGTGAGCATGCTGTGGTTTTCAGTGGTGGTCTTTGTGTTTGGTACCGTTTCAGGTAGTTTTGGAAAGTCGTGTGTTATTAGAAATATCGTTTAACAGATATATTGATTCTGTAGCAGATGATTATACTACTGTGGAGCATGGCAACTAACTGTTCTTGGTACTGGGGTGACTGTGTGTGTGTGCGTGTGAGTGTGTGTTGTTTGCATGTGTGTTTGTGCATGTAGGTGTGTCAGTGCTTAATTTGTAAAATCATAAGTGCCAGGGCCCTCATCAGTGGGCCACTGCAGCTTGCACCACACATTGCCCCTGCCAGCGCTGCCAATGGCAGTACCAACAACACTACTAACCAGCACACTGCTACAACTGTGACAATTCATACTTTTACAGACCCCAACAGCTGTAAGAATCAATAGGGTGGCAGTTATTAGTCGTTTTTGAATGCATTGACGTAATAAACTAAATGTATTGACTTAATAAACTACTATTGTTGTGTTCCTCTCTAGATTTTACAAACATCGCCACATGTGGCAGACTGTCATAAGTGCCAGTGCTGACAATAAAGTGCTGGTGCCAAGCACCGAACGCCACAGGCTCAAATGAAGCACTGTGGCAAGGTCTACCGAATCCTTCCGTGTTAAGTTTCTCAATGGTCTTTGTCATTAGTGCGGTTGTTTTTTTGTTGTGGTCTTCTGTCTGGTGTTGAGTTGCACTGCTTACATCAGGTACTGAGGTATGATGCTATATTTCCTGCAGTTTGGGTTGGGTATGCTGGTTAGGTTTCATGCTCTGGAGAGCAGTGTGCTGCTCTTTGTGTGTTGTTTGGTGCATTGATAGTTGTATGATAACATTGTGTTGGTCCACCCAGGGTGCTGATGGGCTCAGAATGCTGATGGATTGTAATGAGTACTTGAGTGCAGCCCTCTCTCATGTTTGATGCTGCATTTATAAAACTGAAGGAGGGTTTGATCTTCGCATGGCTCACGTCTTGTGGTGGACCAGGAAGGCTCAGAGTCTCACTTGCAGTCACTGACCGCTATTACAAGTGTGTGGTACCCCGGTGGCTCGGGATGGATTAAAACAGAGATGCTTTGAGTCACTGGAGTGAGGGAAACAACCAGGAGTTGGGTCAGGCCGACACTTCAGCAACCCATGAGAGAGACAAACCCACCACTGAAGCAAGTGGGACACCACCATTAGGACAGAGATAGTGGGGGCTGGCTGAGTTGTGTGTACTTGGGTGTTTACGTGGGTCAGTGATACTGAAAGTACAGCCCAGACCCTGGGGTCAGGAATGCAGGCTTGCAAAAAAACTTTAAGATTAGGTGGACTAAGGAAACAGGCGCAGATACTGAGATATTGAGATGCAGCCCTGGCACATGGGGATTAATCGACATATGCTATTTGCACTGGCAGGTGGACACTGAAAGAAGTACCTGGTAGGGAACACCTGGGGTTTGGTGTAAGGCGCGTATCTAGGAGTCATCGCCATGGGACACTGAGCAGTGTGGGCTACAGAGCCATGTGTTGCAGGGCAATGCTGGTCGTTCAGCAGCGGGTCCTCAGGTATGGCTTTATGGAAGAGGAGACACTGGGCAGTGACAGTTTTTTATTAAATCTTTTCTATTTTTTCAAAAAATGCCTTCCAGAAGGGGAACTCTGGAGGTTAAGTGCCTTCTGATGAAGTAGGGAGTGAAGTTAATCAGAGAATGGATGAGAGTAGAGGAGGTGGTAAAAGTACACGGAGCTGCACTTAGAGAGCAGGAGAGTGCAGAGCGGACAAGTGTCCTCTTGAGTGAAAAGAGGAGGAGAAGAGGAAAGAAAAGAATGGACACAGAGGGGTCAGAACACTTAGAAGCCCAATAAGCCATTAAAAAGTGGGTGATGGGTACGACTGTCATGGTACAAGGTAGTGGTCACATTGACTCCATGTCATTGAGCAGCACAAAGACGGTGAATCCGCTGGGCAGCGGGTACTGGACACGGCAGTGGGGAGCTGTGGTGCAAGAGGTACCAAAAGAGGAAGAAACTGCAGCTGAAAACACTTGATCCGTAAACATGCTGGTCAGTCCATGGTCATCTTCTGAGGGACCATAGGCTGCAGCAGGAGAGGGGCATATAAGGTTGGAGCGAGAACACAACGCGGGCTGGGAAAGTGGGAGATCAAGGACTGAGGCAGAAACTGTGACGGGGAACATGTGGTTGCTACTTTCTAAGGAGAGTCAAGGGCCTACACTCATAATGCAGTGTTACAGCCTAGGGTGGGCCATCCACGTCTGAGCTATTAGGGCAAATGGTATCTCTGAACGGGATACCAATGGTAAGAACATTAGGCATGTGTTTCCCACTTCCCAGGTTGTGAACCCTGGAACTGTACAAACAAACAGTTCTATGCTTACGATGAAGAAACCAGTGCTCGCTTAGGGATGGGGCGAAGGAGAGGCAAACATGCTCTTAAGTTTGCATTATAGCGTGCTTTATTGTAAGGACAGACTGATCCTACAGTAGGCACCCTTAGCTCCTTTGGCCATACTGACTACTACGCAGTCAAAGTAATACATGGGAAACAACTAAAACTCCCCAGCAGTATACAAAATCCAACCAAATCCCTATTTGGCTCTGATGGGAGACTTTCTCTCAAATGACAATGAGTCTTTTTGTTCTCCTTCTGATACTTTTTACTACCTGCAGTATCCCCTCCTCTAAGGCTGGTCTTTGTTCAGCTCTCATCTCTCAAGTCAGGGCCTCTTGGCTCCGCTCTGTCTCCCAAGGCATGTTAGATTTTTAACCTTCACCATCAGGCAGTATCGAAAGAAACAGAGACAAATGAAAAGTTTCACCAACGCATGTATAACAAGTTATCAAACGAAAAGAGGCGGGGCTTACAGGAAATCAACTAACCAGCTGACAAGGTAGGAGCGTAAGAATTTCTCTGAGTTCTTTCGGATGACAGGAGCTACAAAAACTCCATTATGAACACACAGATGAGATGCTAGGCCAGATAAAATCCTATGGAAGCTGAAAGTAAAGGTTGGATCACTAGACAAAAGCCCGAAGACACCTCACTCATACCACTACCCAAAAAAATAAAGCTAGGTGTCATCTGCCCAGGAGACCCATATCGATAGACATAGGGCCAGTATTGAAACCCCTCTCCAACGTTTACGACTATTAGTAAGAAAGGATGCCATTATATCTCCAAAACATAAAAGGTGTGTTGAATCGGATGTATGTTGTTAGCACGCATGCTTTTAAAACGCAACTTTTACAACGCAAGTCGTTACAACGACTTGCATTGGGGGGCGCTGGATAGTGAATAGTTTAATTTACTATTCCAACTCCAGTCCCCGTGGATAGTAGGGAAGGTGTTGGATAGTAAATTAAACTATTCCCTATCCTAGAGCGCCCCCCAGCGCAAGTCGTTGTAACGATTTGCGTTGTAAAAGTTGCGTGGTAAAGGTAGTTCGTTGTAAAAGTTGCGTTGTAAACGCTGTTCACCGTTGAATCTACTGAAAGATCTATCTTTCAGTCATGAATTTGAGATCTGGATAAGTGTAGATGCCAAAGTCTTCTGCACTGGTACTCTCCAAAATGTAACACTTAGGGGCATATTTATAATTACCTATCGCTACCACATCGTCACTGTCAGTGACGTTGTGATGGCGATAAGAGGCCTTGCCTTACTTACAAGGCACCCTTTCATGCTGTACTTAGCGTGAAAGGGGAGGGCAATGTGTGTTGTGGTGGGCGTTCCACCGCTGCACCCATTGATTTTGACACTGCCTCCTATTTACAAGGGAGGCGTAAATAGGAGGCAGCGCCAAAATTAAGACCATAGAAAACCTGGTCTTAAACAGGTGAAACAAGGAGAAATGCTTTATTTCTCCTCGTTTTTGCTGTTTCCATGTCTGCTGCTATATGAGGCACACATAGAAACAGCAAATTGCCTATGATTGTTTATGTGCAGGACGGTCCTCCTTCTTGCACATATACAATCTTTTAAAAAAAATGCAGTTTTGTAACTTCTATAAGTGCTGCATTACAAAACGGCATTTAAAGATTGTTTATGTGAAAAAGGGACACCTTCCTGCACATAAACAATCTTCCCCCCCAATGCAGCTACCCTTGCACTATGGTGTGTTGGCGCTTGGCAGCGGAACGCAGCGTCAGTGCAGGGGGAATGCAGGGGTGCGCTGCATTCTTGTAAATATGGCACATCCCTGCCTTTTCAGAATGGAGAGGTGTGGCGTTAGCAATGTTTGCTTAACGCCACGCTGTGTTGTTTACCACGTAAAGATGCAAGACAAAGTATGATGAACAACAGGTAGGATTTATTAGCCTCATCCACGAACAGCTCCAGCTCCATTACACACGCTACTCCATTCTGCTGTAAATATGGACTTTAGGGCGGATGGGATACTCAATCACAAACGTGAAGGATATCTCGTCCATCGCATTACAAGTGCGTTATAGCCAAATGTGTTAGCAATACTGTAAACTGGAGTTTCCCCTCTGCAAAACTTCAAAAAAGGCCCAAATTCCGAGTGTGTTGGAGGAGTCGATTAAATTTATCACAACCGACAAAAGCTGACACTGTGGGGTTTGGAATTTATTGAGTGCAATAAACAGCACCTATTCTGAGTTTTTGAGCAATAGCATGCAGATTCTGTCAGTTACTGTGCCAATATATGGATGCCACTGTAAATACTGTTTTCCTAAATTCCAATAGGTTTGACCTGCCAATATGTAATGAAGGATATATGAAGAATATGACATGCTCTGGATATTTACGATCTCCTGGTCACGGAAAAGCCTTTGTGTCTGATGCTGACAGAGATGTGGTTAGGGGAGTCTTCTAACCCGGATATTGCCACTGCAATTCCCCCTGAATATAACATCTTTAGGCAGGACAGATTGAAGATGAAGGGGGCAGGGGTGTGGCACGTGTGGTGAATAAACTGGTCGCGTGCTCTATTATTCCTATGGATGTAATTATTGGATGTGAATCTTTGGCCTTCTCCATAGCGTTATCGCCTCACCAATCTTTTAAAGGGCTCCTAGTTTACAGGCCCCAGTCGGTAGTCTCAGTATTGGTGTTGAGATCCGAGCATTGTGTATTGGCGGGGGACTTTAATTTCCATATGGATGATGGTTGGATGCGGACACGATCAAAATGATTGATGTTACGGCTCCCTTGGGTCTCTCTCCTTATCTCTTTGGGCCGACTCATGAAAAAGGCCACACCCTGGATCAGGTCTTTTCCACTACCCTCGTTGAGATGTCGGCACCCTTGCCGGTGCTCTGGTCGGATCACCGGCTGGTCAAATTTCATGTGTTGGGTGTAAAAAAACCATCCAGGGCTGCTCTCCTGCAGCCGTGTCAAGCAGCGAGGGCGTATCATCGGGTGACCCCGGAAATGCTGGCACAAGCATGTCTGGATCATCCCTGTCCTATGTCAGGTGACCTGGAAAGGGATTTAGAGGCTCTGCAAGCATGGCTGACGGATAGGCTTGACGACCTTGCCCCTGTGGTGGCCCCCCGAAAAACAGCTAAACGGGTCTCTGCCCCTTGGTTCTTTGAAGCACTGGCGACATCGCGACAGCAGTGCAAGGTGGCAGAGAGGGCCTGGCGCTCACAGTATGATTCCACGGCCAAGCTTGCTTACAGGACATCTGTCAAAGCTTACCATCGTGATATCCTCCTTGAAAAGAAAGGTTATTTCGCAAGGAGGATTGAGACGGCCGCCAACTCGTGTAAAGAGATTTTTACTATCGTGAGAGAATTTACGGCCCCACATATGAATTCGACCCTGGCAGCTCCTGCGGAGCCGTGGGTAAGTGCACTAGCTAATTTTTTTACCACCAAGATAAAATTGATCCAGGACTCTTTTCCCCTGAGTACGGCTGGAGTATCTCCCAACACTGAGGGTGGGCTGGATTTAATAGCTAGATCCGATCCGGTTCTGGTAGAATTTCCGCCGCTCTCAGTCTCCACGTCCTTGGAACTTCTGGCCAAATTAAAATCCGGGTCGCCTCTTGACCCGTGCCCTGCCAAATTTTTGGCGAAGGTGGCGGAGGTCATAATCCTTTGGTGAATCCTCTTTTGAATCTTTCCTTGGGTGAGGGGGTGGTCCCGCACGCTTGGAAGCAGGCAATGATCATTCCTCTACTCTACTCTAGAAGCCTAGTTTAGATCCTGAGGTTCTTGCCAACTACAGGCCCATTTCTCTCCTGCCTGCTTTTGTTAAGATCTTGGAGAAGCATGTGCACACTGTGCTCTCCAATTTCCTGGAATCCCACAATTTGCTTCATTTCACCCAATCCGGCTTCCGTAGCAACTTAAGCACCGAAACGGCGCTATTGGAAGTCTCGGAGGCAATAAAGGAGGTGCTGGATTCAGGAGGCAAGGCTATGCTTGTGATGCTTGATTTGTCGGCGGCTTTTGACACGTCCCCCATGAGGGTCTCCTCGCCAGACTTTATGAGATCGGTCTGAGGGGGACGGTGCTCAGCTGGTTTAGATCTTTTTTGGCTGGCCGCCGACAAACGGTCTGGGCCCCCCCTTGCTCCGCCGTGGTGCCGCCACTGGAGGTCGGAGTCCCGCAGGGCTCAGTGTTGAGCCCGACTCTCTTTAACATCTTTATGACCCCTTTGGCGGTGCTGGCGGAGTCTTTTGGGGACCAGATCGTATCCTATGCCGATGATACCCAGCTCCTCTTTACGTGTGGGAAGGGAGCAGATTTTGACGGAGAGAGTATCCGTGGGTGCCTTGGGGCTGTTTTTAATTGGTTCCAGCTAAACAGCCTCAAGTGCAACTCAGATAAATCTGAGGTACTCTTCTTCGGTTGTCGGTCTGATCCAGACTGGCAGGAATGGTGGCCTGTTAACATGTTCCCTCCAGCAGGCTCTTCCCAGCTAGCCAAGAATCTGGGGGTGAAGATGGATAACGGCTTGACGTTAAGATTCCAGATTCTGGGCCTAACGGGAACATGTTTTGGCCTCCTCAGGATGCTCCGCAAGTTTCTTCCTCTGCTCCCAGCAGAGCATAGGAAGATCACGGTTCAGGCCTTAATTGGCTCGAGATTGGACTATTCCAACGTCCTTTATCTCGGCCTGCCGGAGTATCTCTTGCAACGGCTGCAGGTGGTCCAGAACTCGGCGGCGCGGGCCATCTTTGGCCTACGCGGGTGAGCCAGAACATCTGACCTCCTGCAGTCACTCCACTGGCTACCTATCCGGAAGCGGATAGTTTTTAAGGCCTTGACGTTGGCTCATAAGGCTCTCTATGCCTCTGGAGCGAAATATCTTCGAAAGAGGCTAGCGTTCTACCATCCTGCCCGATCCCTTAGATCAGAGTCTTTGTTCTTGGCCGTGGTTCCTCGGGTAAAAAGGGCACGCATTAGGGGCCGGTCTTTTAGGCTGTTGGCTCCACAGTTGTGGAACACTCTGCCCGTGTCACTGCGCAGCACCTCCAACCTACTAGCATTTAGGAAAGGCCTTAAAACTTGGCTTTTTGTTCTCTAGATTTGCTCTTTCTTTTGATTTCTGGTCTCTTTTATTTGCCCCGTTGTGTTCTCTGTTACAAGTTATAACTAAAAGCGCCGGGACACTCCTTGGAGTAGCCTAGCGCTATAAAAAACACAGTTAACATAACATAACATAACAGGATGAGGTGTTCAACACACCCGGCAATAATTGGGTGGAATTAATTCCCAAACAACTTGGAATTCTGACCCCTGCACAAACAGTGGTCAGAAAACAGCTCTTTATCTGTGCTCTAAAGTATTTCAAGATCTGCTGTATAAAGATGAATAGGGGCCTATCCCATGTCAAATTATATTTTCAATTTTTAGGAAAAAATTGCCTTCAAATTGAAGGTACTATCATACCCTCTCTATGTCGGTCTGCCCCCGTCTCTGTGTCAGTGCGTCCAATACCCTGTGTCAGTGTACTCCCTGTCTCTGTGTCAGCGTATTCCCTCTCTGTGTGTTAGTTTGTCCATCTCACAATGTCAGTGTATTTCCTCTCTTGGTGTTACTGTGATCTCTGTCCCAGTGAAAAGTTATTTCCTGATCCACAGGGCACTGTACACGTGTCAGCATTCTCCGTCGGCATATTTTGTGATCTGCTATCAGTATTTACTTTGTCTAAATGGTAGTGGATTCCCGGGCATGCTGTACATGTTTTCCTGTCCAACTAACTATGTGTCCTTTTTCCTTTCCCAGAGCCCCTCTGTCCTAATGCACAGGGCACAATTTTATTGGCCTTTTGAGCATGGACTGATCTTTTTGTTGGTCAGTTGTGCTGCTATTTTTTCATAATTGAAGCTGGGTTTGACACTTACAGTGGCTGTAAGAAATTGGATCATTGGTTGAGGAGGGGGTAACTACAGTGGCGGCTCCACCATGAAGGCGGAGGAGTGTTGCCCCACTGCTTTCAGAAGGGAAGTGAAGGAAAATTAAAATGATAATAACTCAATGTTATTATCATTTTATTTGTTCCTGCGGCGGCGTCTTTGTGGGGCAGGGCTGCTCTGCTCTCGGAGCAGGGGGGAGGAGTGGTGAGCACACTGTAAGTGCACCATGACTGATTGGCTGGCCCTCCTTGGCCTGCCAAACAGTCATGCGTACTTTGCATGCTCTTCACCCAGGCTGCATTACAGCCTGGCTGGAGAAAATGCCCGGTCTCCCATTCCCTGGCTGAGCGCCGAACCACGGTGCTCAGACCATCTGATTGGTCAGGGGAGCCTGGATGTGCTTCAAGTTCCTGGCTGGAAGAGACGCAGCAAGAAGACAGAGGAAAGACACGGCAACGACGTAGGAGAGACGAGGTGTGGAGATACGTCTTTTTCCATCTTTTTTACACCCCTCTCCCCTCCCCCGCCACTCCTGATCCATGCTGGCCGCTACTGGGTAACTACCATCTCAAGTAATAATCACAACCCTTGTCAAAGCAAATCCTCAAAGTCACTATTAACCTGAGCTCAAACCTCTGGTAACTTGGCACAGAGCAGACAGGTGTAACATAGGGCAATGTGCAAGATATTTATGCAGTACCAAAATAGTAATAAAGTCAAAATGGAAAACACTTTAGTGGATGGCATAATAGGTGCTGTCCACTGAAGGCATTTAACTTCTAGGCCCTGGGTACATCTTATATCATAAATTAAGGACTAATAGTTAAACTAAATATACAAATTAGAATATGCCAATTCAAACACATTTTAGAAGGATGAGCGCAGGCAATTTACTTTTTTGCTAGCAGGGATAAAGTGTACAGAGATCTAAAACTAGCAAAAATATTAATTCCATCAAAAGATGAAAAATCCAGGGTGACCATGTAGAAAAGGTGGATTTCCTC
This sequence comes from Lissotriton helveticus, assembly GCF_964261635.1. Lineage (NCBI taxonomy): Eukaryota > Metazoa > Chordata > Amphibia > Caudata > Salamandridae > Lissotriton > Lissotriton helveticus. Next base: position 73,467,311 of record NC_136067.1, read on the forward strand.
CAGGGGGCATTTTCGTTTGCTGCTCTAGTCCCTCAACCCGACTCGCTTCTCTAAGGATGGGTATTTAATACAAGCTGAAGCACGTCCGAGTAGCAGTCTCCCCAGTGGTGCTTGCACTGCCCCCCAAGGGCAAGCCTGTCTATCCCCACCACACCTGGACTGCAAACAGCACTCTGCCATACTGCATTCTGTTCCTTTAGTAAGGGTAAACAGAATGTTCTAAATAGGAACTATATTTTTGCTTAGAAGCATACTGCCATTACCCATATTTCTCTTACCATGCAGTATTTTATTTATTTTATTTTTGGAGTTTTCTATAGCGCTAGCCAGACCCGGAGGTATCGGAGCGCTTTACAACATTGTTATAGACCGATTACATTGTTAAAAAACAGATTATTGCACCAAGAGTGCCCAGGTAAATAGTGAGTCCAAGGTCAAGGAGGTTTGTTAATCCGCTTTGACGTAGTTTCTGGGTCTTTTGTCTTGTGGTCGGGAGTTGAAGGGGATCCGTTTTTACTTTGTGAGGATTTGATTGAGGAAGAGCGTTTTGAGCTGGCTCTTGAAGGCTCTGTAGGAGGAGTTCGTCCTAATACGTATGGGAATGGCATTCCAGATTTTGGTTGCATTTCAGGTGAAGGACCTAGATAGAGTCTTTTGTTTGCAGGTTTTCAGAGGGATGAGAAGCAGAGAGTTAGTGCTTCTGAGGTTTCTTGTCTGTCCCACTTTCTTGAGTTTGGCAGCTAGATAGGTGGGTTTGCCAGTGTGTAGAGCTTTGTGTGTGAGGCAGGCAGTTCTGAAATTAGCTCGCATTTCCACTGGGAGCCATTTGAGTTCAGTTAGCGCGGGAGTGATATGTTCATATTTCTTTACTCCTGACACCATTCTGGCTGCTGCATTTAGTGTTGTTCTAGGTAGAGCCAGGTGTAGTTTAGCCGTACCTGTGAGGGTGGCGATCCCGTAGTCTAATCTGGATAGGACAAGGTACTGCGTGGCTTGTTTGAGGTCCGTTGGTGGGATGAAGGGTTTGATTTTACTTAATAGCTTTAGGTTGAAGAAGGCACCTTTTGCGGTGCTCTTGACATGTTTAATCATATCCAAGTTAGGGTCCAGAGTGATACCCAATGACTTCACTGAGTCTACTGGGATGAGAGTGCAGTCTAGAGCATCAATAGCCTTTAGCCATTCCGTGATTTGCGGGGTCTTTTCCTTGCTGGCTAGGAGAAGAATTTCCGTTTTGTTTTGATTTAGTTTCAGGTGGTTGCGGGATAGCCACTCTTGTACTTCTCTTAGGGTGATGTTTAGTCTTTACATGTCTGCTAGGGAGGAGGTTTCAAGGTATATCTGGGTGTCGTTGGCATAGAGATGGAGGGAATGTTGGCTTGTTTGAGGATGATGGTGAGTGGCTCCATGTAGATGTTGAATAGTGCGGGTGATAGCACTGACCCTTGGGGGACACCTCTAGTTATAGGGTGTAGGTCGGACGTGAAGTTTCCCATTTTTATTCTTTGAGATCGGTTTTGTAGGAAGGAGGTGAATCACTGTGCAACCACCCCGTTGGCACCTACCCTATGTGTGAGAGTGTTGATGAGTAGTTTGTGGTCGACCGTGTCAAAGGCCGCCAAAAGGTCCAGGAGTATGAGTAGACAGCAGCGGTTCGTTGTCCAGTGATTTGTGCATATCATCTATGACATTTAGGACGGCAGTCTCTGTGCCACATCCTTTCCTAAAGCCTGATTGGTGTGGGTCGAGGAGGTTGTTGATGTCCATGTGGTGGGAGAGTTGACGGAGAACACATTTTTCTAGTAATTTTGCTAGGAAAGGAAGATTGGATACAGGTCTGTAGTTGCTAAGATCGTTGGGGTCAGCACCAGCCTTTTTTATTAGTGGTGTTACCTGGCCTATTTTGAGGCAGTCAGGTATGCTTCCTGTTTCCAGGGAGCTGTTAATGATCCTAGTCCAGGTGGGGGCTAAGGAGTTTTTGAGTTGTTTTGCCAGTTGTGCGGGGATGAGGTCTTCAAGGTGCGATGAGGGTTTGGATCCGGTGGTTAGTTCAATAATTTCCATTACAGTGGTGGGAGTGAAGGTTAGCCAGTTGTAGGTAGGTTGGCTGGGTGGGTTTGCATCATCTTTACTGAGTATCGGGCCGGTCTTTGATGGAGGTGGATGTGCCGTCAGTGAGAGCTCAATCTTTAGGATTTTATCGCTGAAGAAATTAGCAAATTTGTTGCATAGCTCTTTAGAGGCCGGGATAGCAGCCGGAGTTGGTTTAGATGTTTGTTGTCTGATAATGTTGAAGAGTTCTTTGGGGCGGTTTTTTGCATTGTTCAGTGTGTCGCAAAAGAAGGAGGATTTTTCGTGCGCGATGTGCTTGTTGTACATCCTACGTTTTGTTTTGAGTAGTTCAAGGTGAGTTGACGAGGGGTTATTGTGCCAGAGTCTTTCAGTTGCTCTTAGCTGTCTTTTTTCCACGTTTAGTTCAGAGTTGAACCACGATCTCGATGGGAGGGTTTTGCTCTTCTTTTGTTTCATGGGTGCTAATTTGTCCAACATGTCAGTTAGGGCCTCGATATATTGGGTGGTAAGTTCCATAGTGGACCTTTCGTCTTCATTGGGGGGGAAGAGTGAGTTCAGACTTTCTTCTAGTTCTTCCAAGGGGATCTGTCTCAGGTTTTTTGTCCAGTTGAAGTGAGCGTTCCTGTTAGGAATTTGATGCATTTTTTGATTGATGTGGAAGAGAGCAGTGCAGTGCAATAACTACTGCATGGCTTCTTGATTAACACTCGCTCCGATTCCAAAAATACTCAGACCATTAAGGATCCTATTATTGATCATAACTTGGATGTGCTGGCCATTACAGCAACCGGTTCACTGATTATTTAGCAGAGGTTCTTAATATTTCTCCTCTTAGTTATACTTTGTTTGAATCCCACCACTCTGAAATGTGTGGTGATTGACCTGGCATTCTTGGTCAGTATCACTAATATGAATTCTACTTGTGATCCTTCTTTAGGGACTTTAACTATTAAAATCTCAGATAAAAGTAGTACTTTGTGGACCACTGTTTTGGCATGTACACCACCTGCTACGCGCTCTGGCGTCTACGAGTCCCTCCATCTTAGCTCACAAAAACACCCATGAGTCACCGGTTAGTTTACAAGGTGTTTTGAATAAACTTTTTGTTTCTCCCTCTTCACCCCTGACCATACAGTTTTGTGACTAACTGGCTTTGTTTTATTAGAAGTTGTATCTTCGTCACACTTCTCATGTCAAAGGGCACTCCAAGGATATTATTTGCTACAATTTACAGTACTGCCGATCTTATCTTCCTATCCGTCTCTCGTGGTGCGACCATGATGGGATGCCATTCGCCTGTGAGCTTAAGTCCAACCATGCTCCTTTCCAAGGGGCTGAGTCCAGAAAATGGAACACTATGCTAGTGTCCTCCGTTGTGAGCCTAAACCCAAAATGCCCTTAAGATGAGTAGTAGATGTAGTGGAGGGCCTGCTACATTATTTGCAAGAAATTGGGTTGTTGGTTGCCTGGGATCCGAGCCTTGGTCAAGCAGGAAGCACAATCCTTGCCAGGGTGAGGCACAAGCCAACCCTAAGTTAACCTGTGCTCAACCCTCTGACAGCTTTAAACAGAGAAGGCAGGCTTACCTTTAGATGCATTGTGTGAAGTATTTGTGCAGCACTTCAAACAGTAATGAAGTGTAAACACAAAACAAAGGCTTCAGCACCAAGGTAGGAAAATAGTACTTTCTTTATTGAATACATCAAGACCAAAATGACAAAAATCAGTAGAGCTGGAGAGATGCACTTTTAATAATAGCTTCAAAAAGCACAAAGCGCCACCTGGGGATATTTTGACGTGCCAGACAAGGATAAAGCCACAAGGTCAGGCCGAACGTGATGGAGTGCGGGTTGGCTACAGGGGACCCAGTTATGCCCGCAGAACAAAGTACCTTAAATCCTAGTTTGAGGAGCATTGCAAGGATCTGTGTCAAAGATGAGTCTCACAGCCAGAGCAATGCGTCAGTTCCGAGATGTGGTGAGGCTGCGATGAGTGGGCCTATGTCGTCATCAAGGATCTATCGACTGTGTAGGAGAGTAGGATCTGCTTCTTATAGTTACCCCCACTTTTTGCTGATATTTCACTGTTTTTTTACTTTAGTCTGGCTGGGGCCCTGCTATCCAGGACGCCAGCCTAGCTGCTTCCTCTCCAAAATGATTTCATGTACTTTCGGTACACCACAGATAGGATTCTTGGGTACCTTATAAGTCCCTAGTATATGGTATCTTATATACCCAGGGCAAAGGTACCCTAGAGGCCTCTCAAGGGCCTTATTATGCCACCCCTGAGAGACCACTCAAAATGACACAACAGGTCTGCTACAGCAGCCTGTGTAAGGTGGTGTATGCACCCCTTACTTAGATATAGGTTCCCTATATCTATCTCATATCACTGCACATATAAACCTGTCAGTCACCCCTATGGCAGGCCTTATCAATCCTGAAGGCAGGGTGCTGGGTTTTGTGTGAGAGGGTGCCCATGCAAGAGCAGGGCCCTTCTGCAGCTTTCGGAATCTATTATCCAGAGTTGTTCTGTGATGCAGCCAGACCATATACTCTTACGTGCATTATAACTTCGTGGTAAATGCTAACTTTGGAATGGCTGCAAGGAAACATGCTGTGTTTGGTGTCAAACACCTTGGAATCATACCTCCCCGCCAGTCCTGGTGGCGGAGGTATGATTCCATCCTCCTAGAGGGAGAAACATGGCACCACCAGTATACCCGGTACCAGCTTAACAGAACTCTGGCACCGCAACATGGATGCTGCAGCCGCAGACACAAGTCTGGCCTCCTGCTGTTGGACGAAAATCCGGCAGAGGAGGCCTGGACAATAGGTTTCCTGTCACAGGGAGGTGTGACCACCTCCCAGACAGGCTTTAGTGTATTGGGGCTGGGTGGATGCACTCCAAGAGTGCTTTGAAGTCTGCACTGGGGGCACATTTGGTGTCACTGTGCATAGTCCAGCTCAAACCGGTTGCAGGGGCTACCAGCCCCTGCTCTGGTGTGAAACTAGACAAAGGATATGGTTGTAACCACCCCTCTATCCAGACCCTCCCATAGGTGGGTCTCCAGAGTTTGTCCCACCCCTTCCTTGGGTATAAAGTAGCAATCATTGACTACAGGACTTTAGAATTACCTCGATGAAACTCGGACACATAATCCTGGAACTTTGACAATCTACAAGGCGCTAGATAACAGAAGAATCTCCCTTGGAGAATAGGAGTTACTCTCCTACTTGGCAGGCTCCAAAGACTCATCTGACCGGTTTGTATCTGCGAAGCTCCCGCCAGACTCCGAAGAATTTGCAACACAGGAGGTAGATTCTCAGACTTCCCAGAGGCTGACCCGAGCTCCCAGTAAAGGTGAGCCCCGTAGCCCTTGTGGGGATCGTGGAACTGGAACCCCTGGATACAGTGCACATTTGCAAGTGCACATGCTTCTTGGCAATCCTTGAGGCTGTGCTTTGGGCTACTTCTAGTCCAAGCCCCGAGCAGTGATTCCACTGAAGATTACTAGCCTACACTCACTGAGTGTCCCGTGGGCTGGTATTGTGTGATTCCTCTTGATGTCCCTTTGCGATCCCTTGCCTGTCGACTGGTGGGTCCCTGTGAAGACAACTCTAAGTTTATTTAGGCTTACCTGGTTGCTCCAGATGTTTCCTGACTCTCCACCACTTGGGGGGTCCCCAGAACCTTGCTGGTCTGCACTGAAGCATCTTTTCTTTTTCTGCCTGGGTTGCTGTTGCCAAAGCTTGTTGTATTCAATCCAAGCACCGACACTGCAGCACTCAACATCCTTTGTGGGACAGCTCAAATCCAGCTCCTGGTCATTGTCGACACCTCCTGGTCTTCGTGGCTGCAGGGTCAAGCTTCACCTCTTTACACCTGTTTCACCCAACATCGATGGGCATTTGTCTATCGTGCCCCTGGTCACTGGCAAGTGACCCAGACTCTGTCCCCTCTGCTTTCAGGTTCTTCACATCTTTGATCCAGGCTTGGATCCCTCAGGACACTTCTCCTCTTCCCGGCAGCAGTACTTTGCAGCAGGTCACCATTGAAAACGACGACGCGGTCCGACACCATTTGTCACTTATGCACCTGGCTTCCCTGGGTGAGGTAACACGAGTACTCCGGTGCTCCCGTGGGTGTTGGCCCTAAAACCCACTATGTCTAAAGGGGTTTGCTCAAAGTCCTCTCCTATGTGTCCATAAACTTTAAAAATCCAACCGCAACTGTCCCCATAGAAGCTAACGGAGCTCGCGGCTATGTTTTCACACATTTCCCCCGTGGGTCCCCTGTGTCACTACCTTGGGTGGTTCTTTGGGGTCCCAGTGATTCTACGTGCTGTAGGCACTGTGTCTAGTCAAGTCGTGGTTCTTATACCACTTTCTTAATATATGTTTTGGTCTCCCCCTGTGGCCCATTGTATATTGTGCTATTTATTGAAGTTCTATTGTGTTGATATTTTGTGTCTTGTTCTCTAATCTCATAAAGAGGTTAGTAGAGAGTGTTTAGTAATAAATACATATATTTTATATATACATTGTGTGGTTCTCCTTTCATTTGGTCAATCAGGAGGTTATAATCTGGTAAACCAAGCTGCTTTACACTCCTTCAAGACTTAGCCTGAAGGCTGCTCTCGATAGCTACCACTAGGATAGCTTTCAATAAACCTATCATCAATAAGTGTTCTTTGGACTGGTGCATGGTGCCCACTAGAACTAGTGGACAGCATATGCCAGGCCAACTTCTCACAGACAGAGCTTATAATGCAAATTCTGGTGTCGAGGATGCAGCGCGGCTGGGGAAATGCATCCAATGAATACCAACCATTTGAAGCAAAATAGAGACCAAACAGAGATTCTCTGCCCTCTTACACCTACTGTTTTGGCTGAATGAGTTGGGCCCAATGCCCCTTCCTTTTGGCGCTGTAAAGAACTGAGGCATAAAAATTGATTATTCTTTGTCCCTGTCTGAGCAAGTCTCTGAGATTGTAAAGTCCAGTTTTCTTCTGCTTCACTCTTTGAGGCATATTCTCTATCTCTTTGCCCTCTCAGAGGCTGTGGATTCTGAATGCTTTTTTCTTCTATCATCTGGACTACTGCAATTCTATCCATCTTGAACTACCAGCCTTTCAGACCCTTGGGCTGCAGTTGGACCAGAACTTTGCCACCAGGATTTCTTTAGTGCTTCTCTCCCACACTCATGGCTCTCCAGCCTTCTACTGTAAACTCCTGGCCTAACAGCTGATCCATGGCAAATCTATGTGTCTGGATCACACAGGTGTTTACTCCCCTATTGCCTCTCCTCTGCCCACCAAGTTTAATTGGTACTGCAGCACTAGGCTCCTAAGACGTATCAAGAAACAAATAGTCAGATGTTTGCACTTTTTAGGTCCCAAAATAAATAAATTAATAAGCAAATAAATAAAACATATCTCCTTGTCCATTTCCAGGGTAATCAATAACCCAGTGTCATCGCTTCTTCTCAGCTTGCATCACATGCACCTCCCTGCCTCTGGTCCTGCCTGTCTATCCCTCTCCTTGTGTCTATGGGCCTGAAACAGCTTTTGGCGAATGTAACACTGTCACCCCACGACTGATATCCCATCTGCCTCATTACAAGTGCCTTTTGTCTCAAGTACTGTCCCACTATCAGTGCCCCCTGCCTCAGCATCTCTCTTCTTGGCCCAGAGTCTCTGTATTGGCTAACCCAGTGAATATGCCCCCTTCACCTCCCCAGTGAATTCCCAGACTTGGAGTATGTTCCTGTTCTAGAGCCAGGGTCTCCGTTGTCACAGTGCACTGCATTCTTCACCTGTTCTTACCACATTTATGCTTGTTAACCTTAAAACTCCTCAGTTTCTAAGGGGCTTTCTGTAATTACAAAAGAGCCTTCAGCCAGGCATGTGCTGAGTATGAAACATTTACAGAGGTAAACATTTACACAGGCAGTCACATGCTTCATAGCAAATACCTTAAATGCGTGTACAGTATCAAATCACATTTGGTTATGTGCTAAATGTTGTATAACATTCGTCATTACAACGTTATTTCTAACTGATGCACGCACAAGGCAATGGGTGGAATTTTGTTAACTCTTTAGAGACAATAAATATTACAATTCCAGAAGACAACAGATAGATATCTTGAAATCTGTGTCAAAATACGTGGAACTACAGTAAGAAACAAGCGCTGGCATATCCAGTAGGTCTTCCCTATGCAAGAACTATTGGTTTTGGCAATGTGGTTTAGCCATGTTATACACCAGTTTGGCTCCTGTTCAGCATGCCCAAAAGGTAGTGGCATCAAGTGTTGTATAGTGTTGTACAGAGGAGATGGGGAAGTAGAGTGCCGTGAAGCGGAGTAGAGTGTTGTGGAGTAGAGTATTGTAGAATGGAGTAGAGGTCAGTAGTTCAGTGGCAGAGAGTGGTGTAGAGTGGCATGGAGTGGGCTGGATTGGACTGGAGCGGGGTGGATTGGATTGGAGTGGGTTGGATTGAGGTGGGGTTGATTGGTATGTATGGGGGTGGGCTGGAGTGGGGTGGATTGGATTGGGGTGTGGTGGGGTGGATTGAATTAGATTAGATTAGATTGGATTGGGGTGGATTGCATTAGAATGGTTGGGGTGGATTGGTTTGGAGTAGGGTGGATTGGATTGGAGTGGGGTCAATTAGGCTGGGGTAGACTGGAGTGGGGTGGATTGGATTGAGTAGAATGGATTGGATTGGAGTGGGGTGGGTTGGTGTGGGGTGGATTGGATTGATAGGGTGGACTTGTGTGACTCCTGAGTCCAAGCTGAAAGAACACCGATACCTGGGAGGGATGCAAATCTACAAAGGCCTCGAGCACCCAATTCATGCGGTCAGAGGTGATATGCCGCGTATCAAAAATAACTTTACCAATGATATGTTAACAGTGGTCAACAATTTAAATCTATCACAAAAGAGTATCAGAGGGTCAGATTCCTATAGGTGATTACTATGAACAGAGGTGGTTACCAAAAGCCAAGCAGTGAAAGTTATAATAGCCAGGTCAGGTTTGCGTCCGGTCTCTGGCACCCATCAGTCACCACTCGGAACCGCCCTTCATCATTTGGGGCTCCGAGGACAGACAACGCACCTGTTCTCTTCTCTAACAGAGAAGGACTAGCCCTCCTGTTGGTCAGGGCATGGTCGTTGAGAGTTAGAAAGATATGTACTAACAACGTGACTGACGGGGTAAAAAAAGGAGTGCAGTGCTAGGAGAAAGTAATACCAATAGTAATAAGGAAAGTGAGTAAAATTGGTTTGAGGAGCAAAAATGTTTTATTAAGGTATAGCTCCCGACACCAAGGTTAAAAAATAGCCAAGACAGGGAAAATTTATGAACTGTCTAGCGGTGGAACGTGGTCGACATGTTTCAGCAATATGTGGCCCTCTGGCCTTGCTTTCTTCCGACGACGGCTGTAATGCCAGAAACCGGTCCCCGGAAGCTTGTTTCCTTTCCAGTAAAGAATTGGCCTGGTAGTTTGGTCTGCCCTGTTCCCATGATGCACTGGGCCAGGGTCAGACTAATTTGCATGTAGCCAGGTTCTGAGCTGGGATGGTGCAGTGAGCTACAAAACGGTGATGGATCAAGCCCTGATCTTTTGACATGGGTAGGAGTGTTCTGCTTAATTCAGATACTCTGTCCATCACCACCCCCTTTTATAAAAATATAGAGCAGCAAAACACAAAACCCTGTACTTCTTTCGCGAACAAATGAATCAAAGGTACTGCACCAATATCTATGAGAAAAAAAATGCACAATACACCATACCATGCAACCGAGTCTTAGCAATAGATCATCGCCTGGTCTCCCCTTTTCTGAATCATTTTGTCCACCATAAGCGTGGAAGGGCATACTCAGATGTGAGTCCCTTGCTCATTGCACCATCAGGATTCAAGCAAGCCGGGCCGACGACGGCTGAAATGCCAGAAACTGGTCCCCGGAAGCTTGTTTCCTTCCCAGTATAAGAATTGGCTTGGTAGTTTGGTTTGCCCTGTTCCCATCATGCACTGGGACAGGAACAGACTAATTTGCATATAGTCAGGTTCTGAGCTGGGATGGTGCAGTGAGCTAAAAAACGGTGATGGATCAAGCCCTGATCTTTGGACTGGGTAAGAGTGGTCTGCTTAATTCAGACACTCTGTTCATCACCACCCCCTTTTCTGAATCATTTTGTCCACCATAAGCGTGGAAGGGTATACTCAGATGTGAGTCCCTTGCTCATTGCACCATCAGGATTCAAGCAAGCTGGGCCGACGACGGCTGAAATGCCAGAAACCGGTCCCCGGAAGCTTGTTTCCTTCCCAGTATAAGAATTGGCTTGGTAGTTTGGTTTGCCCTGTTCCCATCATGCACCGGGACAGGAACAGACTAATTTGCATATAGCCAGGTTCTGAGCTGGGATGGTGCAGTGAGCTAAAAAAACGGTGATGGATCAAGCCCTGATCTTTGGACTGGGTAAGAGTGGTCTGCTTAATTCAGACACTCTGTTCATCACCACCCCCTTTTCTGAATCATTTTGTCCACCATAAGCGTGGAAGGGTATACTCAGATGTGAGTCCCTTGCTCATTGCACCATCAGGATTCAAGCAAGCTGGGCCGACGACGGCTGAAATGCCAGAAACCGGTCCCCAGAAGCTTGTTTCCTTCCCAGTATAAGAATTGGCTTGGTAGTTTGGTTTGCCCTGTTCCCATCATGCACTGGGACAGGAACAGACTAATTTGCATATAGCCAGGTTCTGAGCTGGGATGGTGCAGTGAGCTAAAAAACGGTGATGGATCAAGCCCTGATCTTTGGACTGGGTAAGAGTGGTCTGCTTAATTCAGACACTCTGTTCATCACCACCCCCTTTTCTGAATCATCGCTCTATATTTTTAGGCAAAAAATGTGTCGGACACTTACTGTGCCTACCCTCTCCTTGCCAAACGCGCTCCTTCCTTTCTTGCACGCTCCACCAAGCCCTTCCCCTGTTCTTTTACTGTATCTGCCCCTTCCCTGCTGCCTCCTTGCTCAGTGTCTACGTCCTTTCCTGCACACTGTCTGAGCACCGGTCCTCACACTAGGTCTACGCTCTGTTGCCCACTCCCTGGCTCTCTCTCTGTTTGGAGGAAAGGACCATTATTTGTTTAGCAGCAAATTAACTGTGAAGAACTATTCTGGTTCTGAAAAGGAAAGGATAAACCTGGAGACTGTCGATTTTGCGTAGTAAAACCCGCCACGGATTGTACCAGCTTTGAGTGTTGAGTGTTGTGCATCAGATTGTGGGCCCTGGGTGGAGAGTCTGCTCCTCCCTCTAGTATCTCTTGCTCAGCAGCAGAGTTCGAAGTGGGCGGGGCCTGAGCGGCACAACATGCCCATACTTTTTAAATTTCATAAAAACAGTTCCCCTACTTTTTGTGAAAATACAACCGTCCCAGGATGGTCAATTTCGAGAGTTGAAATGCTTCAGCTGCAGTGTAAGGCAGGGAGTTTCCTCTGCTGTGAAACCAAGGGAAGGGCAGACAGCTAAACAAGCCTTGCCAGGGTGCCTGCTGCCTGGAAGAAATGTAAATGTGTACAACTGATCAATCTGCAAATGTAAAGGGAGCTTGGAATCCGGTATTGGCTTAAATTAATTGAGTCACTTGAAGTTTCCTGATGACGGAGATTCCTTGTTTTCAAGTGGTATTGCAAGGGGATTACCAGCTGAGTTGTGAAGTGTATCCTTTAAAGAACAGTGTTGCATTTCTTTTACTATGTACAGTCTGGGTATTACTAGAATCTATATTTTGGAACACTTTTGTATCTGAAAGCTTTTTGCGCATTTTGTAGCAGCCTATCTTACACTGTGTGTAATACAAGTTTAAAATAATAATTTACATATTCACAGTGCTTTCTGCCACAGACTTTGCCCATTTAGCACTAAACATACAAAAGTTCAAATTCTCCACTTCATCAACCAGGATTAAACTATAGGGCTCTCTAGTTTCAGACACAAATTTCTGCAGTGCATTAATTAGCAAATGTTTCTTAATGTACAATAGTGCATTTCCCACTGATTAACTTAAGTTGCTTTTATTTTTCATTTAATCTGTGCCTTATTTGAAGGTGAAAGACTTAAAAAAGTCACAGAATTGTTTTTTTTGAGCCACGCCTTTGACCCCACCCCTACGCTCACTCACCCACCCACTTTGCACACAACAACACAGTCCCCATACTTTTTTAATGCACTTTGACCACTGGAACAGTGCAACAAGATTTCTAAACCTCCATCAGCCTCTGACTTCTATCGCCTTCCCCGCTGTTCTCCATAGCCCACAATGCCTCTCTCCCTGCTAACCACCCACCTCAGGCTCTCTACCCACAGTGCTCTATTGTTGTGCCCAGGCAGATATCAGCATTTTGGGAAGGTTGCTCCATCCACAGCCCTAACACACCCCCTCCATCTTGCTCCTTCTATTAGCCCCCCATGAGCCTCCTCTCCCACGTCTCCTGCCTACTCAACCCCATTTCATTTAAGTGATGTTAGGCTAGTATACATTGATATTCAATAAGCAACAACACATTCTCCCATATGTATTGTTACCAAGAACTTTCTGAAGTAAAGATCCGCTCACCATCTGCTGGACCATGTCAGAGCTAGCAGATATTTTTTAGCCGCCTTTAAATGCCGTATCCATCGATTGATAAGTGGGTTTGTCTAGACTCTGGAGACTCAGGAGCTATGTGTTGATTTAAATTGTTGAACAACACATATAATTAAGGGGGACCCAAGGGCAATTTAACGACCAGCTCTGAATACAAGCCCTAATTACATTTATCACAAAAGAGTATCAGAGGGTCAGATTCCTATAGGTGATTACTATGAACAGAGGTGGTTACCAAAAGCCAAGCAGTGAAAGTTATAATAGCCAGGTCAGGTTTGCGTCCGGTCTCTGGCACCCATCAGTCACCACTCGGAACCGCCCTTCATCATTTGGGGCTCCGAGGACAGACAACGCACCTGTTCTCTTCTCTAACAGAGAAGGACTAGCCCTCCTGTTGGTCAGGGCATGGTCGTTGAGAGTTAGAAAGATATGTACTAACAACGTGACTGACGGGGTAAAAAAAGGAGTGCAGTGCTAGGAGAAAGTAATACCAATAGTAACCCAATAGTAATAGTAAGGTCTGAGCAGCGCTGAACCAGGCTGCTCAGACCAATCAAGACGCTGCTGTCATGCTGGCAAATCTTTTTTAGATGATTTTTCCCCCTCAATTCCCCCCTGTCATCCCCCTACACCCCCACTTTTGTTGTGCGGCGGCTGCCAATGGTGGCTGGGATTTGTCATGCTAGATAAACACTCGATCCAAGCACTCTACATGAGCACCAGCTGCGTTACACACACATTCATTTTGCTGGGCACGGTGAGATTAAGTGATTTGCCCTGAATCACAGGATGCTGGGCATCCCTGCCGAGACTCTAACCCTGTTCCCCAGCTTCGGGGTCAACCACTCGAGCCATTAGGCCATATACAACAGTGTCTCCGAAGCAAAACACATGCTCTAGGCCATGCACTCGCAGGATTGACCTGTAAAAGAGAGAGTAAAATGATTGTGTGTGAGTTGTGTATGTGATTGAGATGTGTGTGTGCGTGCGGAAGACTAGGGTTCTAACTTCAATATTGCTGACCTTGGAAAACAAACACCTGTGTTCTAATCATGTCTTCAGTACTTGGGCAAAAATGTGCGGTTATTTCTATGTGCCTCAAATCATTAAAGTCACAATGTGATAGTTACTGTAGAGTACCCCTTTGCTCCTTTAGTTTATGTCAATGATGTCTCAATAAAATGTAACTATAAAATAAAATGGAATAAAATAAGACATAAGAAAGGGATAACACTTTCCCACAGTTTCCACATCAGCTTAGATGGGTGATTCAGTTTATGATGAAGCATCCACTGGGCACACTCTGCAGAAATCTAGTATTGGAGGTCCACTCTGGTGCCACCTACAAGAAAGTGCAGTATTTCACCACTACCACCCGCGAGGGGTACAGTTAGGTGGCCTGTGTCTCATTGCTTTGGGCAGGAATGGAACTGAGACACTTTCCAAGGTATGGTTTTTCTTAAGTTTGAATATGTTTTCAAATCACATTCCTGGTTGTCAAGCTTTGGCGTTTACATTTAGTCTGTGTTAATGCTATCTGAATGCAATCTAAAAAAAGTTTGGATACAATCTCTTTGTTGACTGCCCCTCCAAAGATCTTGGAGAAGCATATAAACTAGGAGTTAGCCAAATATCTCCTGGATCAAGTACTCCTTGACCCCTCACAGAATGGGTTCAGGAAGTATCATAGCATTGAATCGGCACTTATTGCTTCCCCGGATTGTATCTGCAGCCAAGAAGATTGCGGAGATGCGGCTATCCTGGTTTTGCTAGACCTGTCAGCAGCCTTTGACACCATGGGGCATATTTACAAGGGCATAGCGCCACCACAGCATCACTTTTCCCGAACGTTCTGGTTGTGCTGTGCCCTGCTGCATATCTACAAGGCAGCGTGAAACCACTTTGTATGGTTTAACGCAGCTTTGTACATATGGCCCGCCTCAAAAATGTTTTCTTCAGCAAAGGGGTGTGCAAAGGTTGTTGCTGTGGGTGTTCCCATGCAACACCCATTGCTTTTTGACACCCCCCCAGATTTAAAAAGAACTGTAAATTTGAATCAGCGCCCAAAACTATCGTCTTTCAAAAGGAGATGTTAATGTGGTGCAAAAAAGAGGATTACTTTTATTTTTCTCTGTTTTTGCTCTATCTGTGCTGTATTGTGCAGAACACATTTAAGGAGCAAAACGCCATTAATGATTGTTTTTGTGCAGGAAATGTGTCTCTTCCTGCACAAGCACAATCATCCCTGCAATGCATACACCCTTGCACCATGGTGCAAGTCTGCCTGCACTGGCAATAGGCAGCTTTTTTAGCGTCGGCAAATGGTAGTGAACAGGGGTGCGCTGTATTCTTGTTAATATGGCACATCCCTTCATTTTTTAAATGATGCAGCTCGGCACAGCTAAATTGCTTATAGCTCCATGCTGCGCCATTTCATTGTAAATATCCCCCATATCCCCATCTGTGTTGGTGCACTGGCTGCAGCAGGCCAGGCTGAAGGACAAGGCCCTTCAGTTGTTGGATTCATTCCTATGTGATAGAACAATCACAGTCAGTTGCAGGGACTTAAGAGTAGCACTGTTTCAGCTTCCCTGTGGGGTACCCTAAGGGTCGTCCCTAAGTCCTGCCCTATTTAACCTGTATGTCGCACCTCTGGCTAAACTGGTACTCTCCTACGGTCTCCAGGTGTTGTCCTATGCGGACAACACCCAGATCATCATTTCCATCTCCGATGACTGGGAAGAGGTAGCGGACAGGTTTAGGGCTTGTATGCAGGAGATTAGCAGGTGGATGAAGGAGAACCGGCTCGAAATGAATGGGGAGAAAACTGAGATTGTGGTGTTTGGAGTGGACAGGTCCATCAGTACTCTCAGCCGGTGGCCAGAAACTTGGAGTACTCTACCTGTTCCAGTGGCAGAAGGCCAAAAATGAGGGAGAATTTTTTTATAACACCTTGACTTTCGACTCCCAGGTCAACAGAACAGTGAGCTCTTGCTTTTTGGTGATTGGGGTCTTGAAGAAAATACGGTTGCTTCTTCTGAAAGAGCTTAGTGTGTCGGTGAACATTGCACTCATCACCTCCCGCTTAGCCTGCTGTATTGCCCTGTATCTTAACATCAATCAACTCATGTTAAACAAGCTCCCAATCATTCAGACTGCTGCCGTACGCGGCGGCCGTCCTGGGAGTACCCAAACACTCCTCTGGCTGCAGTAAAGAAACGAGTGTCCTTTAAAGCGCTTTGCTTGACACATATAGCCTTCCACTCGCAGGGATCTACCTATCTTAGGACAGCCCTGAATTGGTATGTTCCTGGTAGACCTTTGAGATCAAACGGACATGAGAAGGTGGTAGTCCCGCTATGCAAGAAAGCCAGGTGGAAGGAATGTGCTTTCAAGTTAAAACATGCATATACCAAACTGAAAATAATGCCTCTGGATAAATAAAACAAACATAGGTAGGAAATATACTCAATTTACCTCTCCCTAATATTTAATCTTAAAATATAATATAATGATTTAAATAGAATCACTAACCACAAGTAGACTCAAAACAAATATCAAATGTTTTAGATTACAAAGCGGATATTTATTATCAGTATTCTTTTTCTCTTCTGTGTGTTATTTAGAATCAAACACACACATCAGTGTGACATTTACATACACATATAAACATTTACCACAATAGACATATATATATACAAAATATTTATACAACAAACATAAATAGAAACAAAAAGTTATACACTTCACTTGTTGTTTCTCATAGCCCTTATCATTCAATAATGGATGCTCTACCAAAAATTTCCACTGAGCATTCCTTATACGCAAGATCACCCTATCGAGCATAAAAGGTTATCAACTTTAATCCTTATTTTTTTCAAATGCTCATGGATTTTGGGCCCGATGTAGGTAAAATAGATTTACCGATTTTTAATTACCGAATCATACCGATTCGGTAAATAAAAATCGGTAAATCTAAGGGGTGGAGATGTAGGAACATCCAGATGTTCCTTTTACCGAATCGGTAAAAATCTGTATTTACCGATTCGGTAAATACCGACCGGTAATGCCCCATTCATTCCTATGGGCTTTGAAGCCCATAGGAATGAATGGGGCATTACCGGTCGGTATTTACCGAATCGGTAAATACAGATTTTGACAAGGGTGCAGGGGGTGTCACTTTGACACCCTCTAGCAACCCCAAAAAAGATTCGGGGGCCATGTGGCAGGCATACCTGCCCTAAGGGCAGGTCTGCCTGTCATATGGCACAGGTGTGCATGCACACATGTGCATGCACACCGGAATCGGTATTTTACCATCAAATATATTTGATGGTAAAATACCGAATCGGTAAGGGTTGTGGGACTCAGAAGAGTCCCACCTACATAGCAAAAATACCGAATAGGTATGAATACCGATTCTGTATTTTACAGATTCGGTAAATTTACCAATCGGTAAATTTACCGAATCTGTAAAATATGTGGCCCTACATACCGATTTGTAAATACCGGTCAGTAACGGCCGAAAATACCGATTTTCGGCCGTTACCGACCGACCTACATCGGGCCCATAGTTCCTATATTTTTAATTTTATTGAGTGTCTTCCATTGTATGTGCTGACGCGCTTCAGCCCATCAACTTGCGGGCCTCATCAGGACTAGGGCTTCAAAGTAACCACTTTTTCAAAAGAAACCTCTAACATCAAAATACTACATTTGTCTTCCAATATTTACACATAATACTCATCACCAATACAATCTGTTACTTTTAACCAATCCAAGTACACATAGGGGCCTATATACAGATATTTTATTAAAACAGAATACTGAAGTGACGGCCAAATAGACTAAACCTTAGTGAGTCTAAAAGTATCAATTCATCAAATGATACAAAGCAAGTGCTATATACAAAGAACTGTAACCTATATCTAAACACCGTGTAAATTATTGAATAGTGCACCTAGTGACACGCAAAAAACGTGTATGGAAAGACCCAAATCTGGAAAAAAAATGTATTGGCCTCTATCTCCGATACACCAAATAGATAAAATGTACCTCTGGTGGTCAATGAGTCTTCCCACCGATATCACACTTCTAAGGCGTAGCAGCTCACAAAATCACTTGTTTGCATCAAGAAACTAGTGAAATGAAAAACGCATATAACCTTAACTAAAAACGCGATGTGATGAAATTGTAAATTGTGGAGCCCCCACATCAACGCAGCAATATACTTACTAATAGAGAAAGCGAACACACAGGCTGACTTGTAACCTGGCTTATTGTGGATTAGGCTTCAGTTGGGGTGGTACTGTAGAGGGTCTTTGCCTGATTCTGGATGTGACTGTTCACTTGGTTGTCTTCCATTCTTGGTGCTTTGATGCCTTTTGGTCTAATGTACTCTAGAAATGCTACAAATACTATATTGGTTTCATTCCTGGTGCATTGTACATCCTACCAAATTTGCATGTGATGTCATCATAGAATGTTGTGACATGCTGAAATGAAAGCTGAATACTTGTTATGTCATCACGGAATGTTGAGGCCATTGCTGACTGAAAGGCGAGACATCACAGAATGGGGGGACTTACTGGCATTCCAAGCTGATAGCCTGTGATGTCTTCATGGAATATGGAGGCTGGACATGACTGAAAGTTGATTACATCGAATGTTATGATAATGTTGAGGCTGTTACTGACTGAATGTTGAGGGATTGTGATGCCATGATGGAATGCTGATGCTAAAGGTGCCTGAAACCTGATACCGTTTGTTGCCAATCTGGAATGTTGACGCTGCTGCTGACTGAAAGCTGAGACCCTGTGGTATCATTATGAAATGCTGAGGCTGCTGCTGACTGAAAGCTAAGAGTATGTGGTGTCATTACAGAATGTTGAGGCTGCAAGCTGAGAGCCTGTGGTGTCATTATGGAATGTTGGAGCTGCTGCGGACTGAAAGCTGAGTGCCTGTAATGCCAGTATCGAATGATGAGGCTGCTGCTGATTTAACACTGAGAGCCTTTGATGGCATTATGGAATGTCAAGGCTGCTGCTGACTGACATTTGTGTGAGACATTTTGTCAGAGAGAGTGGAGCTTGAGCTGGAGACTTAGAACGATCTGTATTACATGTCTCCAGAAGTGCCTTCATTCAAGTGACTGAAGAGCCAGAATGTAGGACTGAATGAATGTGAGAATGAATGTCAGGGCAGGTATATGCTTTACAATTCCAGACACCCTGTGCAGCACGGATTAGGAATGATATTGGGTATATGCTGTCTCGCCAAAATACTGCTTTGAGGGAAAATATGAAGTCAGAGCAGGTGAGCCTTCACTCAAGCATGTTCCCATTCAGATAAGAGCTCTCCTTTTCCACAGGGATATTGGTGGAAGAAGGTCTAGATTCATAAATCTAGGAATGCAATTAATCGGCTCCTTAGACCTCGTGAAATTATGCTGAATTTCTCCTGTAAGGTTAAATTGTAGAAAAAAGATCTTCTCTTTTAGGTTAAGGTACCCAGACCAGTTGCAGTGGTGAGAAGAGGGGTATGTGTCTTGGTGCTGTAGGCTCTAGGTTCACTCACAGAAGCGGTTTAACGAAGAATGATGACATGTATTTGCTATTGTTTTTGAAAAACAAGGAGTATATGGCAAAGTTGCCTCATTAACCACAAAAAGGAAGTGACTGACAGGTGGCGCAGTCTGTTGGTTACTGAATGGTTCCTCAGGTAACACTGCAGAGTGGACTGGTATGAGTCACCTCAGGTGGCATAACACCATTTCTTCAAGGATCAAGAAGCTTGCCACCGTCAGTAATTATTATGAAGCTTATTTGCACTGATTATAAATCTTACTTGAGTTGATAAATATAATGATTAGATCATTTACATCATGGGATATGGTTGTTTCAGGAAAACACATTTTTATATTGGACCTATATACTTTATTTCATACATAGTTTCAAGTAGCAAATAAATAGCATATTTTACATCCAAATCTAAAAGTGTGGGCAGCATTTTTTTTACATCTAAATATGGATGTGATAGTGTATGGGCTATTAGTTGATATCTCTATTACCTGAACTAAGGTTCCTTATGAAAAAAATACAGCGGATTCACGGTTCCACTGGAAACTTGCAATAAAAGTTTTTTTTAATTGGGCCCCTCAGAGGGTTTCACTGGGATGCCCTCCACCAGGCCCAGGGGGGCAGGGTATCCTTACCCTGACCCATTAAATCTTTTTACACTTATCTCCAGGACAGGGGACTTAATCCCTGAGTCCTAAAATGGCTGTTGCCCATCTTTGTTGATGTGGTGGCAGCCAATCAGATCTTATCTCAAGATCTCTTGCCTCTGCAGATCCTCCCAGGTGTGAAATATATATATTTTTAAGTCTTAATTTCTCAAAAACTGCTGAATAGATTTAAACTAAAATCACAACCGGCTCACTTTCTGAACCAAGATCTACCTTTCTGCCAAATTTGGTGTAATTCTGTTTAGCCGTTTAGGTTGTATCTCTGTCTAACTCGCCTATGGAAAAATGAATGGGGCATTTTAGGACCCTGCCTTTTTCTCGGCACTCCCTTGACACATCACTCCGAAACTTTCTCAAAAGGAGCTGAGGAGGATGTTACTTTTTGTTGTTTCGTCAAATGGCTCTTAAGTTAAAATCAAACTGAAAAATGCTTTTCCAGTGGAAACTATCCTAACTATAACTACCTAGTGGTGACTACCACTGGGTAATATACATATATTCACAGAAAAAGAAAGTTTAAACAGACGTTATAGCTAGGTGAAAATGTCAGTTAAAACAAACTGTTTTAAACAACAAAAAAACACGAATTCACCAATTATCGTCATCTCAAGTGACTATATCTCTTCCCCTAATTAACTATAACACGCACACCCACCATGCATAGCCTTGTCATGAATGATGTATTTTCAGATATCATTAGGGATGTTATCCATGCAGTCAATGAACATGTCATGAATGATGTAACATGCAAGGGTAAAAGTATTTTAGCATTTTGTGAAATTGAACGCCTCAGCTCTCCAGCGGAGTGCTGTAAATCAAGAGCCACTCATAATGACTCTCTCATAAAGAAAATATGATATTGGAGGATAGCTGTAGGCTCACCAAGGTGAAAAAATCTACAGCTCTTTCCCCCCTGACATCAAATCCAAATCCCTAAGAAACATCCAAACAGCCAATCATTTGAACCTTGTGTATAATTTACTATCAGATTTGAAGTTTTTCCCTGTGGAACATGTCTTAAAGACACGCCTGCTAACATCAACCAGGGCTGTAGCCGGGCTCAGGCGGCGGATCACTACACCAATTACACGCACCTGCTAACATCAACCAGGGCTCTCCGTCCCTATTCTAATGAAACAAAAAATGTTGTCTACCACGAGATTTTAAAATGAATTGCCCTTGCCAAATACACACATTCTATTTCATACCCGGACAACGTCGGGATGGGCTGCTAGTATATTATATATATATATATATATATATATATATATATATACATAAAATTAAACAATATTTATATTTCTACCTATTTTAAATAATTCAATTTAATGTAACATTCCCTTCTATAGGGTTAAAAAAAAAAATTCCCTACCTCCATTAATTTCCATGGCGTGTGTTGCAGTACCAGTGGTTGACCATGTGGTGCTGGACTTTCCATTGTGTTTTTAGTAGTGACTTACACTCATATTTTGTAAATCAGTAAAAAGTAGTAAACTCGTTCAAAAGAGTAAGGGGCATATATACTGTTTTGCAGAGTTGATTGATATTGTGGCTCTATCTCTTCTCGAGACATCTGCAGGTGGGGCTAGACTAGTGGAGGGTGGGAGTGAACCAGTTGGCCTTTTTAGAGTGTTGTTTGCCTGGTCTTTTCTTGAGTGTTGCCAGGGTCTCAGCGCAGTTGGAGATCCTTCGGTGGAGGTTGCATGTTGTGGTGTTGCCATCTGCAAGTGTTGGTGGAGTGGTGGTGCTGAGGGAGTTGATGGGAAGTTGTTCGGTGGCCTTGATCCAGCTGCAATGGGAGGCAATGATGGTGATGGTGTATGGTGGGCGTGGTGAAGGCGTGATGTAAACAAGGATGGTTGGTACAGGAGAGTCCTGTGGTGTGGATGTAGCTGAAGTTCCTGCTGGTGGAGAAGACGCGCTCAGGCGTGTGTCAGGCTATGTGGGTTGGTGCGGTGCCAACCTGCTTGAGACCGATGTTGGCAAGGTTCCCCGGAGGGGGGGTAGTGTAATGGTCACTGAGGTTATTTAGGTGTAACTTGAGGTGTCCTAGTAGGATAGAGTCGGTGGATGGAAGAGCATGGGGTATGATGAGGTCTTTAATAACCAAAAAGGACGGCCAAGTTAAATGGCTGTCTGACACTAGAGTGTCTGGCACCTCATCGGTTTGATTAGAAGCCCCTCACACACCAACCTAGTTGGTGTCATGCTTCCTCATCGGGTCCCAGCCAGATAGCCGAATGCTACCCGGCTGTGCTGCAACACCTGATTACAGTGGAGCTGGTTGAGGTGTGTGTGAGTGTGATGAAGTGAGTGTGAATGTAAAAATACCTCCAGAAATCTACCCTTTACTTTATTCCTGGTGATCTTCGGTATATTTAAAAATAGGAGAGTGGGTAATGGGTTACAGATATTATGTGTTGCTTGTTATTACCCTATCGTGGTCAACATGTTTCAGCCCTCTAAACAAATTATGGAGCTTTTTTCAGGACCTCTCAGAAAAAAGGTGAGTGGCGTGAGAAAAGTGAGTGGTATAAAATGATTACCACGTCTAAAGCATTTTTAGCACTCGCGCTAAGGAGTGCTGTGTATGCATGGAGGACTAACCGTTTGTGGGTCCTCGAGAATTTTCGCATACCTGTAAGGAAGGAACAATGTAGTACAGTACAATAGGTAACTAAAACATAAAATTCATTCAATGAATACCGCAATTGGTGGTTGTAAATACTTTTGTGCTCATGCGGCACGAAGTGTCAGACAAACGTGAAACAGCTTACATACACATGCCATGCATACGAGACAACATACAAAAAGTGTAGAAATTATGCCTTTCAGAATTGTGAGGAAGGCACATTTCTATGCCCTGAGTGTCAGGACACACAGTAGCAGTGACCAATCTGTTGGACTCCTGGTGATTAAGTAAGTGAGGAGTCTTGATCAGATGATTAACGTGCGCTGTGAAAAAGCCGGTCTTTAAACTATACAGCGTGCCATGTGTCAAAAATAAGTAGGTACAGGCTTTTGGCATATAATTACTTTAAGCGATTTGTAGGCTTGTGTAGGAGAGCAGGGTCTGCTTCCTATGATCACCCCGACTTTTTGCTGTGATTTTCTGGTTTTCTGACTTTGGTGTGGCTGTGAGCCTGCTAATCAGACCCACAGCCCAGCTGTCCTCTCTTTAAATTGATACCGTGTACTTTAGGTACATCCCAGCCTGCCCAGGGAGGTGTCAGCACCTCCCCAGACAGGCTGATGAGTATTGGGTGAGGGAGGGCTGCATCGGCAGATGCTTTTTGAGATACTGCCTGGGGTACACAAGGTGCTCCATGCATAGCCCGGTTCAAACCAGTTGCTGGGGCACTCCAGCCCCAGCTTTGGTGCGAAACTGGACAAAGGGAAAGGGGTGTAACCACCCCCTTCTCAGGTCCACCCATAGGAAGGACCTAGGCAGGTAATCCAGCCCCTTAGCTTAGTATAAGTATAGGAGCTGTGTCCCCAGGACTTTACATTATCCTGGAAAGAAACTTTGATACAGAACTCTTGGACCTTCGACATTCTATTCTGACTCGAAGACGGAAGACATCTCCCTTGTGGTCAAGGAGTGACCAACCTGTGCAAACAGGCACCACCAGTAACTTGCCGGTCTGCTTTATCGACGCTCCCGCCAGAACCCGAAGTCTCAGTGACACAGAAACTGGACTCTCAGACTTTACTATCTCCGACCACACCCACAGCATAGCTGAGACCCGTGGAGGACGTAGGACGGACACCCTGGACATTCCGCATTTTGCTAACTGCTCGACTACCGAGGTACCCTCGCAGTTGTGCATTGGGGTACCAGAAGCACCAGATCCGAGCGCCATTTGTACTGAAGCGCAGCCCTCCACACTCCACGAGTGCCGCGTGGGGCCTGCTCTTGCATTCCAGCTTGATGCGTCTTCCTGGTTCCTTGATTGTTGGCTAGTGAGCCCCTGAAGACTTTTCTTTTGAAATAAACTGCTTTTCTGGTTGCTCGAGGCTTGCTCCAGCTTTCCTTCAAAGGAGAAGCGCCACAGACCTTGCTGGTCTGCAATAGAGCCAATCTTGACATCCTACATGGGTTGCGGTTGCAAGGCTTGTTGGGTCCACTCCGGATACCAACACTGCAGTCAACTAGATCCGCTGTGGGACAGCTCAAATCCAGCACCAGGTCATCGATGATGCCTCCTGGACCTCGTGGCTGAAGAGACAAACTCACCTTCTTCACCTGCAAGCATGCAACATCGTCTGGTTCCTTCCTGGTAACTGGCTAGTGACCCAGACTCTGTCCCCTCTGCTTTCAGGTCCTTCACATCGCCGTTCCACCCTTGGATCCACCCAGACACTTTTCCTCTGGTCGCCTGCAGCACTTCTTTGCAGATCTCCATAGAAAATGACGACGAAACCAGACACGAAAAGACACCTCTGCACCCGGCTTCCCTGGGTGAGGTAACAAGAGTACTCCGGTGCTCCCGTGGGTCTTGACTCTCGAAGTGTCCTAGTTTAAAATGGTTCCATCCTAGTCGATCCGGAAGTGTCCTTAAACAGTAACTTTGTAACTTCTTCGTTTCCCATTATAAGTCAATAGTAACTTGCGACTGTGTTTAGACACTGCACGCGTCTCCCGTGGGCCTCCTACTCCCTAACCTTTGGTTGTTTAGTGTAGTCCAAGCAATTCTACAGGCCCTAGGCCTGCTGTTTAACTCTCACGTGGTTCTTATACCACTTCCTTAGTATATGGTTTGTGAGGTCCCTAAGGCATAACTGTACTTGTGCAACTTATCGTATGCTAATTGAGTAACTTGTGATGTACTGTGACCTTTGACCTTATAAAGAGTGCAGAGGGGTTGTGTTAGAAATAAATGCATATATATTTGATATATACCTTGTGTGGTGTCCTTTCATTTGGTATTCAAGGGATCATAATTGGTAAAACAGCTTGCTTCACATGCTCTCTGAAGTCTTATCCTAAGACTGCTGGTCCATGCTACCACTAGGATAGCTTGTCTATAAGGTTGACTTTACAGCCACCATCAATAAGGGTCGATTAGACTGGTGCAAGGTGCCCACTAGAATAGTGGACATCATATGCCAGGCTAACTTCTCACATTGGTGTGCAGCGGATAGGATAAGAGCTTGCTGTTTTTTTACCATCTTAAAATATCATTTGAAAGATCACATTAAGGTACTTGTAGGTACATATAAATCAAGTTCTTATAATACATAAGTTCTACTGAACTTAGCAGTTGTAGGTGCTAAGGGCTTAGCACACCCTGACTACAACTCCTAGAGAGGTTCTAGTAGGAAAACATTTAGTGTAGGTAGGTGCACACACCACACCTCACTAGAAAATGTCCTTGGAAGCAGGGCTTAGTGGGCCTCTGCCAGAAGCTGACCCTCCCAGGGCACCTTCTAAATATGACCCATTCACTTTTCATGAATTGAGAAGCCTGTGTACAAGGACAGAGTCCAACCTTTTTCCACCTGGTAGATATTTTAGTGGAGTATGATGTAGAAAAAAACATCCAACCCAGATCAAACAGGTAATGCAAAGGGGGGCCAGCCCTCAACAGAAGATCCCACTGGTGAGAACCCAGAGGATTCTGATGATGATGTGGTTGCTAACCAGGTAAAAGTCAGAGAACTGAACCAGGTTAACCTAGGACTACTTGGGAATGGAGGAGGAAGACTCCAATCTAGACACCCAAGTAGGCCTAACCCTGAGCACAGAAGAGGAAGGGTACTCTCCAGTGAGTCTAACCACTCTGATGACTCAGTATGGTCCCATGCCTCAGCTCTAGGCAGAATGACTTCCCCACAGAGAAGAGACCTTAAGTATAGGATGAGGGAATCTAAGCTTAAAATCAAGAGGCACGAAGTTGCCCTTGCAAAAGAGACCCTGGCTCTTGTGAGAGAGAGAGAAAATTGTGTGGGCTAGAGCCCACTGGTGGCAGCATAGTACCTAGAGATAGGGAAAGGTCTCATGACCATGAAAACCTGAACAGGATTGTCCCTCCCTACCAGGTTGGGGATGACATCCATAAGTGGATTACTGCTTTGGAGAGGGCTTGCAAAGTACAGCAGGTACCCCAAAGTCAGTTGGCAGCAATCTTGTGGCTCTCCTTTTCAGATAAAGGCAGAGACAAGCTTGTGACAGTTAATGAACAGGATGCTAACAAGTGCTATGTCCTGAAGAGTGCTCTAATAGATGGGTTTGGCTTAACCACTGAGCAGTACAGGTTGCTGTTCAGAGACACCCAAAAGACACAGACTCAGGACTGGACTGACTTTGTAGATTTTCTACTAAGGATCTGGAAGGCTGGTTACTGGGCAGTAAGGTTAATGACTATACAGGATTGAATAATGTGATCATGAGAGAACACATTCTTAACAACTGTCGGAACCTGTTATTGCATCAGCACCTGGTTGACTCTGATCTGACCTCTCCCCAAGAATTGGGAAAGAAGGCAGACAAATGGGTCAGAACCAGGGTGAAGCAGAAGGTACAGAACCAAGGTGGTGATCAGAAGAAGCAAGACCAAAAGGGTGGGGAGAAAGCAAAAGACCAGAAGTCTTCTCAAGGACCCCAAAAATCTTTTAATGGTGGGGGTTCCCAACCTGCAAAAAAGAAAGAAGGTCCTAAGAAACCATGGTGCAAAGTATGTAAGGTAAATACTCACTGGACCAGTGATTGCACCAAGAAGGAGGCAGCTCCAGCCACCATTGCCCCTAAGGCAACTGTTCTCCCTAGTACAGCTAATAGTGGTGGTTCTCAACAGAAGGGTGTAGTAGGGTTAACCCTGGGAACTGAGGTGGATTCTGGCCTAGTCAGAATACCAACTCAAGCTGTTCTTGTCTGTGATGTGGACATGGCTATGTCCTCTACTGTGAGCCACAGTAACTTGGGCAAGTACAGACAGACTCCTTTAATTAATAACAAAGAGGCTCAGGCCTACAGGGACACATGTGCTAGTGTCACAATGGCGACACACAGCTTTGTGGACACTGGACAGATAATACTAGGTGACAATTACCTAGTGACCAATGCAAGCAATCTCACTACCACCCATAGTATGGCGATTGTTAATTTCTCCTGGGGAGGGGTAACTGGCCTCAAAAGAGTTGTTTTTAGTTCAGACCTCTCTGTAGAATGTTTGCTTGGCAATGACCTAGAATCTTCAGTCTGGTCTTAAGTGGAGTATAGGACTCATGCAGAGATGTTAGGTATATCAGTACATGTCCTTGCCACGATCGTCTGATGGCAGGCCAACAAGAAACATTATAAATCTCCCTCAAATGTTTATGAAGGGAATATCATGAGCTCCATATCGTTTTTCAGGTACACACAGTACCTTGTTATATGTATATTAGAAAGTTGTTTTTTTAAATAACTTATCTATTTTTGCAACGAGTTGTATTTTTTCCTATTGCAGCATTTCCTCGTGGGCTTCTGATTTCTAAACAAGCTGTCCCTCTTAGTCCTCGCAGACGCAAACAGGACGATTAAGTATGTGCAACTTTATTAACCTATATAGGGAACCACTATTACTTAAAATAACCTATAGGAATAAGGGCACTTGTATCATTTTCTATTTCCCAGCAGTACTCAAAACCACAAGACTGATTCCAGTGCTAAGTGTTAGCACTCAGCAATTTATCAGACAGATTGAGACGCGAAATTTCAGTGACACAATCAATGGTTTAGCATAACTAGCTACAGGTACTGTTGGTTAATGTAGGGATGATAACTTCAGTAAGAAAATAGAAAGGCATGCATGGATATTAACGTTAGTCTTAAATTTCTCACAACACAGATTTTAATCCGATTCAGAATTTATCCTCTACCAACCATTAGATACGGCGCAACATTATTTCGAATTTATTTGAGGTATGTCTCATAAAATCTAACTTCATTTAGATTGGTGGCCTCAATTTAATACATAGGCGTTGGGTGTGGCCTCAATCTGTAGACTTTCAAAAATGTCTTAAATAGAGATTGATATAAGAACAACTGCATTAAAAATGAAAGAAATGTATATAGAGTGAATGTAAAATTAGATTAAACGAAATTGTAAATACATGTAAATGTTGAATGTAAATATGTAAATAGTGATAGGTATAAATATATATAGATGGAGTTTTTGATGGTTTTTGGGGTAGTGAGCTGCCGGCACTGGGCGAGAGTGTTGTTATACACATGACATAGATGAATATGTTAGTTAAAAATATAGTTATGAGCGTCACATGTTGTTTAATATGGATTGTGCTATTTTCAAAAAACTAATTGAGAATTTTTTACTATTGTAGTCATTTATCCTCAATTGAAAATACAGAACTCATGATAAAGGCAACTCGCCGAAACGCGTTGGGGCATTGGTTTTGTATTTGGCGATGATAATCAATTGTTGATACATGTACTGGAATATACATCAGAAGTGACTGTGATTGTTTGTATATATATGTGCAGAATTCTATGAATTATTGTATAAAAAAGTAGAATTTTAAGAATTATTGTTAAAAAAAGTATATAAACTGTACAAAAAGAAAATAACTACACAATATTTATGAAAAAAAGACAATTAAAAATAAGTTTTATAAATTCATATATCATGGTGCTAGTCAATCTAATCTTTAACAATGTGTGATGATATTTAGATAATATACACATAACCCGGTGTACATGTTAGATTTCTAAAACATGTCCTTGCGGTGACCAGGTCACAGGTCACAAATTGCAACACTCAACAGGCCCTGGATCCTGAAATAACGGACCAGTTGCCTACCAGGAGGAGAAGCAGTAGTGTTAAGGCAGTGCCTTCCACCTTGCCTCAGGAAGAGGATCAGCCTTCACAGGAAGCTGATTGTGAGACCCAGGAGGAAACTGTCCTAGAAGAGCTTGAGCCTGATCAGGTTGAGTTTCTTGGGACAGGGGGACCCTCCAGGGCAGATCTGAGGCAGGCGCAGTTGGACTGCCCTTCTCTTGAACCCCCTCAGACAGCAAGCTGCTGCTGAGGCTGCTGGGAATGCTAGTGGGACCCACAAAGTCTATTGGGATGATGGGCTCCTGTATTCAGAGGCTAGAGACCCCAAGCCTGGTGCTTCCAGGCGGTTGGTCATACCTTTGACATTTAGGGGCTTCCTTCTCACTCTAGCCCGTGATATTCCCCTTGCAGGACATCTTGGCCAGAACAACACTTGGGACAGGCTTGTCCTTCACTTTCACTGACCCAACATGTCAGAAGACACCAAGGAGTTTTGTCGCTCCTGTGTCACCTGCCAAGCCAGTGGCAAATCAGGTGGCACCACAAAGGCCCCCCCTAATACTACTACCTGTGGTGGGGGTTCCCTTTGAAAGAGTAAGGATTGACATTGTTGGACCAATGGATCCCCAAACAGCCTCTGGGCACAGGTTTATTCTCGTTGTAGTGGATCATGCCACCAGATACCCAGAAGCTATTTCCCTGGCAAGAGCCCTCCTGGGAGTTTTCTCAAGAGTGGGTTTTCCGAAGGAGGTTGTCTCAGACAGAGGTGCAAACTTTATGTCGGGATATCTGACTGCTATGTGGCAGTAGTGTGGAGTGAACTACAAGTTCACCACACCCTATCATCCACAGTGCAATGGTCTGGTGGAGAGATTCAACAAGACCTTAAAGGGCATGATCAAGGGTTTACTTGAAAAGCTTAGGCGAAGATGGGCCATCCTGCTGCCCTGCCTTTTGTTTGCTTACAGAGAGGTCCCACAGACCGCCCTTTTGAACTTCTGTTTGGGCACCCTGTAAGAGGACCCCTTTGTCTGGTGAAAGAGGGATGGGAGTTACCTCCAAAGCAAGACATTGTGGACTATGTACTTGGTCTCCGCTCCAGGATGGTTGAGTACATAAAAAAGGCATCCAAAAACCTTGAGGCTAGTCAGGAATTGCAAAAGGCCTGGCATGACCAAAAGGCTGTGCTGACTGTCTACCAGCCAGAACAGAAAGTGTGGGTGTTGGAGCCAGTGGCCCCAGCAGCTCTCCAAGACAAATGGTCTGGACCCCACACTATTGTTGAGCAAAAGGGAGAGGTAACCTATTGATCTTGGAACTCCCTGGAGCCCCCACAGGGTGCTCCATGTCAACAGATTAAAACCATATGTTGACAGGGCAGGCATGGGCTTGCTCATGGCTACAGATGAGGGACAGGAGAAGGAGAGTGACCCTCTCCCAGACCAGCTTTCTCAGAACCCTGATGATGGTTCAGTTGATGGTGTAGTCTTGGCAGGCAGCCTCACTGACCAACAGCAACAGGACTGCAGACAAGTTCTACAGTCCTACAGACATATGTTTTCTCTGACTCCAAGTCAGACTACCTGGTGCACTCATGAAGTGGACACTGGGGACAGTCTGCCTGTTAAAAGTAAGATTTACAAGCAACCTGATCATGTCAGGGACTGTATAAGGACGGAGGTCCAAAAGATGTTGGAGTTGGGAGCCATTAAGCCCTCAGAGAGCCCTTGGGCCAGTCCTGTAGTCCTAGTGCATAAACCTCATATCCAAGATGGTAAGAGATAGATGAGATTTTGCGTGGATTACAGAGGCCTCAATGCCGTCACTAGGACAGATGCCCACCCAATACCAAGGGCAGATGAGCTCATTGACAGATTGGCATCTGCCACGTTTTTGAGTACATTTGACTTGACAGCTGGCTACTGGCAGATCAGACTAGCTGATGATGCAAAAGCCAAGACAGCATTTTCAACCCCCGGAGGACATTATCAATTTGTGGTAATGTCCTTTGGTCTGAAAAATGCACCTGCCACATTCCAAAGGTTGGTGAACCAAGTCCTCTCAGGCCTGGATGATTACTGTGCAGCTTATCTGGATGATATTGATGTCTTTAGCTCCACTTGGGAAGATCGCCTGATCCCCCTGAAGAATATTTTGGAGGCCCTGCAAAAAGCAGGCCTAATTATCAAGGCTACCAAGTGCCAGATAGGGCAGAGCAAGGTTGTATACCTGGGCCACCTTGTAGGTGGAGGTCAGGTTCAACCATTGGAGAGCAAGATCTAGACCATAAAGGACTGGACTGCTCCCACCACCCAGACACAGGTCCGAGATTTCTTGGGCCTGACTGGGTACTACAGAAAATTTGTCAAGGGGTATGGTTCCATTGTAACACCCCTTAATGACTTACCTTCTAAGAAAATGCCAAAGAAAGTTCAGTGGACAGTAAGCTGTCAAAAGGCATTTGATGACCTGAAGCAGGCCATGTGCATTGCTCCTATTCTGCAAAGTCCAGACTACTCCAAAGAAATCATTGTTCAAACAGATGCTTCTGAGTTGGGGGTAGGTGCTGTTCTTTCACAACTGAATAAAGATGGTCAATACCAGCCAGTAGCTTTTATTAGCAGAACAAATAAACAATTGTCCTCAAAGGAATCGTTTTAACCAATTTCAATAATTAGTATTGTCACAGAAAGTGATCAATTATTTACTAAAAGCAAGGTGGATACAGTTTTATTACTGTCTTTTATTTTTCAAAAGAAATTTTTCATACGAATATATTATCAAAAATTAGTTATCAAAAATTCAGGCATGGCAACATGATACTACTACAAGTCATTGATTTTCAGTAGTATATAACACCTTCTGCTCTCTACATGGATAAACCGAAATACCATGTACAAAAGATTATATCACAGTCATATAATTTTATATAACATCAATGGTATTAATATAGGCAAAGCGGCGTCAGGCGTCGACGTTTCGGTCCTTCTTTGGTTAATAAATCCATAGGACCATCCTCAGGACCAGTTGCACAGAATATATCTACAGATAAATATGTAGAAAAAAATTATACATTTATGTAAAACACCTTGCATTCCAAGAATCGTCTAATCATTTCAAGGGAAAACAAAAATATTTTAGAAGTGTGAAGACCGTTAAAAACCATTAAAAGCCACCACCAAAGTGCTCAATGTACACTATATACAAAGTATCAAGGTCTTACCACTAACCACCAGCCGGTGGACGTGAGGCCTCAAAGGGTAAATTATTTTGCAGAATCTAAAAATCAGGAACCAACTACCTATTAGACGTGGCAATTTTACGTTACCAAAGAGTTCAATGAACAAAAACCTAGTTATCCTCATACTTACAAAATATTCGACTCAATCCTGTATATAAATCGGGAGAGTATAGTACCCTGTAACACAAAACGGTACCAGAGCCATGTAAATTCAACCGACCAGATCAACCACTATTTTGTCATCTCCACACCAAAGCGTGAAATAAACCAGAAAATACTTACAACTGAAACTTTCGATGTTTCTATTATCTCCTACAAATCAAAGCGGACTAATTATTACATGTAACCTTAATAGAGCTTCCGCAAATGAAATTGCTCATCCAGCGCCAACACTTACTTGGGTTCTGGAGCGTTTGCGTCTCACTTCCTCATGCCTCTACGGTCAGGGAATGCCGGACATGGCACTTCCGGATATTTGACCTTTCACTTCTACCACGTGATCACATATAAAATAAAATATAACGTGGTAATATTTGTCAATAGTCTCAGAACTATTGCGTGCTAGCCGTATTAAACAGAAGGGCAGAGTCAGACTAAAGGAAACAGAACCACACTTTAAAGATTGATCCGAAGGAGTTATCGAAATTCCGATCTCGTGGCGGCCATGATGGAACGGGTGTCGCAAAGTGCGCAATATCCATCGATACAGCAGGCTACTTGCCCTATATCAGCCGAACTCCAATTGCAACAGTTTGGCCACATACAAAGTATATTCATTAAGCTGACCTAAACCAAAACCAAAATACATGTAGCTAGACACTACTTGCAACAGTTAGCCAATAGTCTTAGAATCTATTGCGTGCTAGCCGTATTAAACATAAGGGCAGAGTCAGACTAAAGGAAACAGAAACCACACTTAAAAGATTGATCCGAAGGAGTTTACCGAAATTACGATCTCATGTCGGCCATGATGGAACGGGTTTTCAAGTAAGAGCAAAGTGCTCAACCTCCATCGATATAGCAGGCTACTTGCCCTACATCAGCCGAACTCAAATTGCACCAGTTTGGCCACATACAAAGTATATTCATTAAGCTGACCAAAACCAAAACCAAAATACATGTAACTAGACACTACTTGCAACAGTTAGCCACATAGACCAGTCAAACTTCCATGAGGAAGGACTACAATGTCGCTACAGTATGCCATTCAATAACAGAATTAAGCCCCTTTTCCACTGTGTCACAAGTCCAAATCCACTTGTTTTCCCTTAGAGTGAGAAGACGATTAACATTGTGATAACGTTTGGTGCACTTAATGACATCTATAACAAACCACAGCATTTCATTAGGTCGATGTGACATCTCAATATAATGTTGCACCAATGGAGCCGTCATTACATTACATCTAATACGTGATTGATGCTGTAGTACACGTTTCTTCACTTCTTGTGTGGTCTTACCTATGTATGATAGAGAACATGGGCATTGAATACAATAGATGACATTTTTGGTGTTACAATTAGACTGATGTAGCATCTTAATTTCCTTCCCATTGAGATTACACGTCTTCAATTCTTTAGTTGTTTCACAAGCCACACAATTACCACACGGGTAATGCCCAATAATGGGAGCCAACCCCCATTGTGATTGTAACGTAATCTGTTGTGGTTCTTTGTAAGCCTTTACTAGATAATCTCTAAGGTTTCTTCCCCTTTTGAACGCA
Source organism: Lissotriton helveticus (assembly GCF_964261635.1). Taxonomy (NCBI): domain Eukaryota; kingdom Metazoa; phylum Chordata; class Amphibia; order Caudata; family Salamandridae; genus Lissotriton; species Lissotriton helveticus. The sequence continues at coordinate 73,501,029 of NC_136067.1, forward strand.
AAACGGGGTTGTGCCAGATGTGGTTCAGTTATTTTGATCAAAAGCCAGTTGTTTTTTATGATTGATCTAATCTGGTTAGACTAAGAACCGAACGTCATCACACACGTTATGGGCTTGATGTTCACATCATCTGTTTCAGAATGAACTTTTTTGGTTAGTAAGGCCTCACGGTCATAATACCATGCGCGTTTCATGGCTTTTTTGACCAGTCTATAGGGGTACGAGCGCATCACCAGTTTAGATTGTAGAACCCTTGCTTCACGGAAATAATTCTCCCTTTTGGTACAGTTAAGTCTGAGACGCAGAAACTGTCCAAAAGGTAGGTTATCCCGCAGACTACGCGGATGATGACTCTCATACTTAAGGAGGGTATTCTGTTACTTTCAATTGTAAAAATGCAAATTCGTATCTTGTTGATTTAGCCACTCATAGAATCTATTCAGATCATCCTCTGTACCCTTCCAAATAAGACAAACATCATCGATGTATCTTAGATAGTGTTGTAAGTGTATACTAAATGGATTATTGTTGTACACAACTTTGTCCTCAAATGCAGCCACGTAAAGGTTTGCTATATCTGGAACAAAAATTGCTCCCATGGCCACCCCCTTGAGTTGGCCATAGAAGTCACCACCAAATATAAAGTAATTTTCATTCAGGGCAATTTTTGCACATTGCACTATAAAGTCCGTAGGGACTTGATGTGGACGTGTCCTTGATTCTAGAATGTCACCGATGATTCCTAAAGCATCACCCTGTGGGATACTTGTATAAAGATTGTCAATATCCATCGTGACTAGAATTTCTGAATCTGGATCAAAAGGTTGGCCCTCCAATTTGTCAATGACGTCCCTACTGTTCTGGGTATAAGCCTTAGTTAAGGGGACAAAGGGTTTTAAAAAATGATCTACATATTCGGCTAGTGGTTGTAGAATTGATTGGCACCCAGCTACGATGGGTCTTCCCGGGGGACAATTACTATGCTTATGTATTTTTGGCAAGGTGTAAAACGCCGGAATAACGTAGTCATTTTTATTCATATATTCAAATTCTTTCTTACTTAGCCACTGTCCATCTAAACCTTTCGTTGTGAGGGTAAGGATCTCCTTGCGTATTCTAACTGTTGGGTCTCCTCTCAGTTTTTTATAATGGGTGGGATTATTAAGTTGTCGTAGGACTTCCTTGTCATAGTCCACTTTATTCTGTATAATAATTCCACCACCCTTGAATTTGAATTTGAATTTAAAAAGACTTATAAAGCGCACGTACACTGAGTCAGTTTCATGGCGCTGATGAAGTCACTGAGTGAGAGCAAGAGGAGAGCTAGGAGCCGAAAGCCTGCTGAAATAGGAACGTTTTTAGTGACCTCCGAAACTCCATATAGGAAGAGGAGAGTCTTAAGGATAGAGGGAGGTCATTCCAAAAGGTGGGTGCAAGTACAGCAAACTTCTGCCCTCCTGACCGTTTCTTTTTAAAGCGAGGCGTAGTTAGCAAAGCCAGGCTAGAGGAGCGAAGGTTCCTAGGGGGAATATAGGAGAAAATTGCTGAGTTGATAAAAGCAGGGGCTGTGCCCGCTCTTGCTTGAAAAGTCAAACACCCCAGCTTGAACCTGGCCCGTTGTTTTATAGGCAGCCAATGTAGGCTCCTAAGCAGAGGGGTCGAATGATGAGACCTGGATAAACCAAAAGCCAGGCGAGCCGCCTGTTTTTGTACCAACTGCAGGCGTTGCAGGGCATAAGCAGGAGCTCCATTATAGATGATATTGCCGTAGTCAATCTTTGACAAGACCATGGCCATTAGGATCAGCTTTAAGGCAGAGATGGAAAAAAACCTGGCAACTTTCCGAATAACTCGTAGTGTAAAAAAACAGGAAGAAACCACCGAGTTGATATGTGAATGAAGAGTTAGTTGATTATTAAGCGTGATCCCAAGTGTTTTAACTGAAAAAGAAGGGAGAGGAGGGGGCCCAAGTGAAAGGGGCCAGAAGGAGGGGGACCAGGGGTTGGCAGCGCCGCCCGTCGCCAAAAGCTCTGTTTTGTCCGGATTGAGTTTTAACTGATTGATATTCATCCAGTCTCGGATAAATAGCATGACGGACTTGAAGCTGCCAACTCCTGAAGGGGAAGATAGATCAAAGATAAGTTGCAGGTCATCTGCATAGTTATATACAGTGACCTCCATGTTCTGTAAAGCAAACACCAGTGGAAAAATATAGAGATTAAATAATAAGGGGGAAAGAGCAGACCCCTGAGGAACACCACAGTTAACATTACACAAAGGAGCTGAGAAGGTGCCTAGATGAACTGTCTGAGTGCGGTCCATCAGGAAGGACTCGACCCAAGCTAATGCCGATCCTCCTATCCCCGCCGCCCTGACACGTGACAAAAGGATGTCATGATCCACAGTGTCAAAGGCGGCGGATAAGTCCAATAGGACCAGGATCTTGGGGGTGTTAACGTCGAGTCCCTCCCTAAGTTGGTCCATGACCGAGATCACCACCTTCTCAGTTGAGTGTCGTGGGCGGAAACCAGCTTGACATGGGGCCAGGTAATTGCTGTCCTCTATAAAGGAGCTCAATACCTGAGAAACATGCGCCTCAGCCACCTTTCCCAAGTAGGGGAGCAGGGATATGGGACGGTAGTTAACTAAAGAAGAAGGGTCAGCCCCGGGCTTCTTTAGAATGGGGATGATGGTGGCAGATTTGAATGCAGTGGGGACTAGGCCATTGGAGAAAGTGTCATTTAAGACAGTGAGGGCAGGAGCAGGACATGCCAAAAACACCTGGGCCAAAATGCGGGCCGGACAGGTGTCAGATAGAGACCCTGATTTTACACGCTTAAGGAGCGGAAAGAGGGACTCACTAGTTAGCTCCGGAATATGAATAAGGCACTGGGTGTTCTGTGTTGAAGAGCAATCTAGTGAAGGATTTGATGGGAGGGGAATGTGTGCTTTTATTGTCCGCCGGTTTTATGATTAAATCATCACGATCAGACAAGGATTGAAGAACTAATTTGTCCTCCTTAGAGAAGTTAAACTTAACATATTTTCTGTCAACGAAAAGCTGTTGCATTTCATTCAGTACAACATTTTCGAATGTAATTAGATCTTTTGGCATTAGGGCAGTGGATGGAAAGAAGGTCGAGGGACATTTTAAACCACTGATGTTTGTGGTATGGGTCATTGGATTATTGGCAAAGAAGTATTTTAGTCGTATACTTCTAAAGAATCTATACAGCTCCACATAAGTTAGAAATGCATCATTTTTGTTAGTCGGGACAAAGGACATACCATGACTTAGTACCTCCATTTCTTTGGAACTGAGGACATGAGTCGATAAATTAAAAATTGGTACAACTGTCAAATTCTGATCATTAGTCATTGTTCCTAAACTACTTACTTCTACCATTCGTAATAATTGTTCCGGGTTTGCCGGAACCCTGGTGTGTACTGATTCCGGAACCAGCCTCTCCTGCTGTTCCGTGAGCGCCCCCTTTGTTGGTGTTGTCCCCTGCCTAAAAAAGATGGTGTATTCTGACCCCTACCTCCTCTGTAGTTTGAACCACTACCTTGATTGTGACTATCGTCAGAGCTAGACGAGGCGGTGTCTGAAAATGTAGTATGTTTAGGAGCCCAGTTAGGCTGGTTAACAGACGGCTGGAAAAAATCCTTCTTGAGATACGGGTATGTACGCTCTCTGTTGTAGTTCTTCAGATCTTTCTGTAATTTTTCAGTTTTCTTTAGGATATTGTTTCTCTGAAAATCAGTAATTATGGCATCTAATTTTTTGAGAAAATCTTCTGTGTCAGTAGCTACTGGGTCCTCTCGAATTTGTTTTTCTATATCTGCAATTTCCAGTTTTAATTTCTCAATATGTCTGAGTGCTGTTTCTATACTTAAAACCATCCAACTTCGGGAGCACTTATTACCCACGAAGCTAAAGCCCACCTTGTAATCTTCGTCTTCTACGAAGATCGGCGGAATATTCCGGACTTGTAGTCCAATGGGTATAATATTGTTGCTCAAACAATCAGTTAGAAATTTTGCGTGTGTAGCTCAGTCCTAATCAATTTTTTGTGTAGTCTTTCTAACGTATTTCGCGCCACAGATTGCTGGGTATTAAGATTGAGATTAGGGTTTTGTGGTCCTAGTAAGGACGGGCCACTTGCTATTTTAGCTATGTAATCGTCAGTATAGGATATAGTTTCTTTTTCAGACATTGGTGGTCCTAATATGTAAAATTATTTATATACAATATCAATATTTGTCAATATATACAGTGAAACAAAATAACATAACAAATTCAGATTAGACAGATACATATAACAAACCACTTAATGAAAAGGGCCCTTGCAGACTAGTGTCTGCGCTCATCAATGTATAAAGACAGAGCCACCCAGTAATCCCGTGAGGACTGGGTATAATCAATAACAAATAAACAATTGTCCTCAAAGGAATCGTTTTAAACAATTCCTTCGATAACTCCTTCGGATCAATCTTTAAAGTGTGGTTCTGTTTCCTTTAGTCTGACTCTGCCCTTATGTTTAATACGGCTAGCACGCAATAGTTCTGAGACTATTGACAAATATTACCACGTTATATTTTATTTTATATGTGATCACGTGGTAGAAGTGAAAGGTCAAATATCCGGAAGTGCCGTGTCCGGCATTCCCTGACCGTAGAGGCATGAGGAAGTGAGACGCGAACGCTCCAGAACCCAAGTAAGTGTTGGCGCTGGATGAGCAATTTCATTTGCGGAAGCTCTATTAAGGTTACATGTAGTAATTAGTCCGCTTTGATTTGTAGGAGATAATAGAAACATCGAAAGTTTCAGTTGTAAGTATTTTCTGGTTTATTTCACGCTTTGGTGTGGAGATGACAAAATAGTGGTTGATCTGGTCGGTTGAATTTACATGGCTCTGGTACCGTTTTGTGTTACAGGGTACTATACTCTCCCGATTTATATACAGGATTGAGTCGAATATTTTGTAAATATGAGGATAACTAGGTTTTTGGTCACGGAACTCTTTGGTAACGTAGAATTGCCACGTCTAATAGGTAGTTGGTTTCTGATTTTTAGATTCTGCAAAATAATTTACCCTTTGAGGCCTCACGTCCACCGGCTGGTGGTTAGTGGTAAGACCTTGATACTTTGTATATAGTGTACATTGAGCACTTTGGTGGTGGCTTTTAATGGTTTTTAACGGTCTTCACACTTCTAAATTTTTTTTGTTTTCCCTTGAAATGATTAGACGATTCTTGGAATGCAAGGTGTTTTACATAAATGTATAATTTTTTTGAACATATTTATCTGTAGATATATTCTGTGCAACTGGTCCTGAGGATGGTCCTATGGATTTATTAACCAAAGAAGGACCGAAACGTCGACGCCTGACGCCGCTTTGCCTATATTAATACCATTGATGTTATATAAAATTATATGACTGTGATATAATCTTTTGTACATGGTATTTCGGTTTATCCATATAGAGAGCAGAAGGTGTTATATACTACTGAAAATCAATGACTTGTAGTAGTATCATGTTGCCATGCCTGAATTTTTGATAACTAATTTTTGATAATATATTCGTATGAAAAAATTCTTTTGAAAAATAAAAGACTAATAAAACTGTATCCACCTTGCTTTTAGTAAATAATTGATCACTTTCTGTGACAATACTAATTATTGAAATTGGTTAAAACGATTCCTTTGAGGACAATTGTTTATTTGTTATTGATTATACCCAGTCCTCACGGGATTACTGGGTGGCTCTGTCTTTATACATTTATTAGCAGAAGGCTGACCCCAAGAGAGAAACGTTGGTCAGCTATTGCCTTGCCTTCCTGTGGTTTGGGCACTGAAGAAGCTGAGGCCATACTTGTTTGGTACTCACTTCAGGATTGAGACAGACCATAAGCCCCTCTTGTGGCTAAATCAGATGAAGGGTGACAATCCCAAACTGCTCAGGTGGTCCATATCCCTACAGGGGAAAGACTTTACAGTGGAACATAGACCTGGGACTGACCATGCCAATGCACATGGATTCTCCAGATATTTCCATTTAGAACATGAAGACTCAACTGGTCAAGGTTAGTTTAATGTCCCTGCGTTTGGCGGGGGGTGTAGGAGAGTAGGGTTTTTCAACTTTAGTGTGGCTGTGGGCCTGCTAATCAGACCCACAGCCCAGCTGTTCTCTCTCTAAATCGATACCATGTACTTTAGGTACATACCAGACTGGGCAATGGGTCACCTCTGTGAGCCCCTGTACAGTGTACCATAGGTACCCAGGGCATAGGTGCATCCAAGCCAAGCAGGGGCTGCAGCATGTATTATGCCACCCCTGGCTGGCCCTCCAAACTGACACCACAGACTGATCACTCAGCTTGGGTAAGGTGGTGTAATCACCACTTACTTAGATATAGTATACCTATATCTACCTTATATATAGGCACATATGCATCTATAAGTCACTCGACAATCCTGGAGGCAGAGTGCTTGGTTTTATGTGAGAGGGTGCCCTAGCATGAGTTGAGCCCCTCTGCAGCTTTCGGGACCATCTCCTTATAGCTGTTCTATGATATAGCCATACCATATACTCTTAAGTGCATTATAATCCTCGCGGTTAATGCTAACTTTGGTTTGGCTTTATCAAAACATGTCGTGTAGGGTGTCAAACACTTTGAAATACTACCCCCCCTACCAATACTGGCGGCGGGGGTAGCATTCCACCCTTCTAGAGGGAAAAGACATGTATGTTATTGCTTTACCCGGTTACAGTTAAACAGAGCCCCAGCATCACAAAATGGATGCTGCTGCCACAGACACAAGTCTGACCTCCTGCTGCTGGACGAAACTCCGGCAGGGGAGGCCTGGACAATAGATTTCCTGTCCAGGGAGGTGCCAGCACCTCCCCAGACAGGCTGATGTGTATTGGGACAGGGAGGGCTGCATCAGCAGATGCTTTTTGGGACACTGCCTGGGGCACACAAGGCGCTCCATGCATAACCCGGTTCACACCAGTTGCTGGGGCACTCCAGCCCCAGCTCTGGTGCAAAACTGGACAAAGGGAAAGGGGTGTAATCACCCCCTTCTCAGGTCCACCCATAGGAGGGACCCAGGCAGGTAATCCAGCCCCTTAGCTTAGTATAAGTATAGGAGCTGTGTCCCCAGGACTTTAGATTATCCTGGAAAGAAACTTTGATACAGAACTCTTGGACCTTGGACATTCTATTCTGACTAAAAGACGGAATTCATCTCCATTGTGGTCAAGGAGTGACAACCCTGTGCAAACAGGCACCACCAGTAACTTGCTGGTCTGCTTTGTCGACCGTCCCGCAAGAACCTTAAGACTCAGCGACACAAGAACTGGACTCTCAGACTTCTCTAACTCTGACCCACAGCAAAGCTGAGATCTCTGGAGGACATGAGAGACGTGGGACCAGACACCCTGGACATCCTGTATTTTGCTAACTGCTCAACTACCAAGGTACCCTTGCAGTTGTGCATTGGGGTACAAGAAGCTCCAGACCAGAGCGCCATTTGCACCAAAGCTCAGCCCTCCACACTCTACGAGTGCCGCGTGGGGCCTGCTCTTTCATTTCAGCTTGATGTGTCTTCCCGGTTCCTTGCCCGTTGGCTAGTGAGCCCCATGAAGACTTTTCTTTTGAACTAAACTGCTTTTCTGGTTGCTCTAGGCTTGCTCCAGCGTCCCTTCAAAGGGGAAGCACCACAGACCTTGATGGTCTGCAACAGAGCCAATCTTGACATCTTGCGTGGGTTGCAGTTGCCAAGGCTTGTTGGGTCCAATCCAGATACCGACACTGCAGTCAACTAGATCCATTGTGGGACAGCTGGAATCCAGCCCCTGGTCATCGTCGATGCCTCCTGGACCTCGTGGCTGAAGAGACAAACTCACCTTCTTCACCTGCAAGCACGCAACATCGCCTGGTTCCTTCCTGGTCACTGACCCAGACTCTGTCCTCTCTGCTTTTAGGTTCTTCACATCGCCGATCCACCCGTGGATCCACCCAGGCACTTTTCCACTGGTCGCCTGCAGCACTTCTTTGCAGATCTCCATAGAAAATGACGGCGAAACCCGACACGAAAAGACACCTATGCACCCGGCTTCCCTGGGTGAGGTAAAAAGAGTACTCCGGTGCTTCCGTGGGTCTTGACTCTCGAAGTGTCCTAATCTAATAGTGTTCCATCCTAGTCCATCCGGAAGTGTCCTTAAACGGTAACTTTGTAACTTCTTCGTTTCCCATTATAAGTCAATAGTAACTCGCGACTGTATTTAGACACTGCACGCATCTCCTGTGGGCCTCCTACTCCCTAACCTTTGGTTGTTTAGTGTAGTCCCAGTGATTCTACAGGCCCTAGGCCTGCTGTCTAACTCTCACGTGGTTCTTATACCACTTCCTTGGTATATGGTTTGTGAGGCCCCTAGGGCATAACTGTATTTGTGCAACTTATCGTATGCTAATTGAGTAACTTGTGATGTATTTTTACCTCTGACCTCATAAAGAGTGCAGAGGGGTTGTGTTAGAAATAAATGCATATATATTTGATATATACCTTGTGTGGTGTCCTTTCGTTTGGTATTCAAGGGATCATAATTGGTAAAACAGCTTGCTTCACATGCTCTCTGAAGTCTTAGCCTAAGACTGCTGGTCCATGCTACCACTAGGATAGCTTGTCTATAAAGATTGACTTTACAACCACCATCAATAAGGGTCGATTAGACTGGTGCAAGGTGCCCACTAGAATAGTGGACATCGTATGCCAGGCTAACTTCTCACAGCTTGCATATCTGATCTTGGGGGGGAGCAGGTCTCTTGTTAGTCACATACTAAAGTTTAAAAACAAAGGGGAGAGTAAATCAGGACATTCTGACTGATGCTTAAGGCAATCTCCGTTTTATCAGATCGTGTGGCAAAGCATAGCGGTAGTGCAGCGGGAAATCAGCTGCACTTCCAAATGGTCTGATCTTACTTTTTGTGGAGGTCGCGTCCGCTGTGTCTCCTAGATGTGGTCCTCCGGAGCAGGCAGGCAAACATCTCTGTGTGTGCGGTTATTTTATCGTAACCGTCCTGCTGATGCAGACGCTTCCGGTACTTTTTGTATGTTGTCTAGTATGCATGGCATGTGTATGTAAGTTGTTTCATGTTTGTCTGACACTTCGTGCTGCATAAGCACAAAAGTATTTACCATCACCAATTGCGGTATTCATTGAATGAATTTTATGTTTTACTTACCTATTGTACTGTACTACATTGTTCCTTCCTAACAGGTATGCGAAAATTCTCGAGGACCCACAAATGGTTAGTCCTCCATGCTTATACAGCACTCCTTAGCGCGAGTGCTAAAAATGATTTACACGTGGTTATCAATTTTTACTACTCCCTTATCTAACGTCACTCACCTTTTTTCTGAGAGGTCCTGAAGAAAGCTCCATAATTTGTTTAGAGGGCTGAACATGTTGACCACAATAGGGTAATAACAAGCTTCACATAATATCTGTAACCCATTACCCACTCTCCTGTTTTTAAATATACCCCAGATCAGCAGTAATAAAGTAACAGGTAGATTTCTGGAGGTATTTTTACATTCACATTCACTTCATCACAATCAAACACACCTCAACCAGCTCCACTGTAATCAGGTGTTGCAGCACAGCCGGGTAGCATTCGGCTACCTGGCTGGGACCCGATGATGAAGCATGACACCAACTAGGTTGGTGTGTGAGGGTCTTCTTATCAAACCGATGAGGTGCCAGACACTCTAGTGTCAGACAGTCATTTAACTTGGCCGTCCTTTTTGGTTATTAAATACTTCAGGGACATGGACGGCCGTCCTATAGTCCTAGCTCTCTAAACTTTGTTTTTTTTACTTATTGGCAGCGCACAGCTGCGAGAGCCCACTCATATATATATATTTTCCATACACCCTGCAGGAAGTTATACTTACCATGGCAGAGAATCTGGGCCTCACCTTTTCAGAGGATGATGCAATTAGTGACATTTTGGCAGCACCGCCGCTAATGGCAGATCTCAACATTGCAAAAACAATAGCTCAGAGTACTGATTGGGAAACCCTGACAGAGGTGAAACAAAATCACATTAGAACAATCCTTCATGGGTTCATACTTACCGAATATTTAAGAACTAATACAGCACCAAGGGGGCTATCAGTGACCAACGCCCCAAGAATATTTTTGGATGATGCCGATTTCCGAAGGGATTGGGCCAAGATTGCTTGGCGGTGTATCAGAGACTGGATTGTACTGATAATTTAAACAGCTAAAAGGTTTGTTTCCACCTGGACGCCTGATCCGGACATTCTATTGCCGGAGCGCGCTGCAGAGCGAGCTATTCACGAACGCATAGCGTTTTTTAAAATATCCCGTTTGTCTATTTGTTTTGGCTTCATTTGCATTTTACCTTGTTCTTATTAGGGTCGCGCTCCCCTTACCTGCACAATAATAGTTTTTTCACCGCGTTTTGAGGGTCCCGGTCCACACCAGCTTTGGCCGCCATCTTAGGTGAGTCTTTCTCCACGCTCGGTCATTCGGGGCTAGCAGACCAGCTGTCATAAGGACACGCTGGCCTGCATATAAAGCAGCCTATCCACGCGCAGCGTTTTCGCGCAGCGTTTCGCCGTAGTGACGCCGGAGTCACGCCAGAGTCCAGCCCGTCTGCGCCAGTCAGCGTCCCGGAAGCGACCGGAGCGGCAGAGGGCTGGCTCTGCTGGGTTAATTCCATCAGGTGATATTATGGTCTGCTATACATCTGCAGAGCTGCGGTCGTTACAAAAAGTATTGTATGCTTGTTGTAAGGTGTTTCCTGGTCATTATAGGGGCAAGAGGAGATGCCCGGGCTGCGGTTGGTCGCCAGGCAATGTGCCGCTTACACTGCCCAATCGAGAGGCGGAGAATGCAAGGCATCACTGTATGCTTTTAAATACCAGGTCAGTACGCAGTCATGCTCAGGAACTTTTTGACCTCTTGACTGCGGAAAAACCAATGTGTCTGATGTTAACAGAAACCTGGTTAGGAGTTCTCTCTAATCTGGATATTGCTATAGCGATTCCCCCAGAATACAATATTCATAGGAATGAATATTGCAGAGGTTACGGAAGTTCATATTCAGGACATTATTAAAACAATTAAATCTGGATCAGCCCTGGATCCATGTCCCTCAAACACTCTTCGTTCAATATTGGATACGGTTATTCCAGCCATTACCCAAATAATCAATCTCATGTTCCGCCCAGGCATCTTTCCAAACCAGTTAAAAAAAACTTTACTCAAACCCCTTCTGAAAAAACCCGGCTTGGACAAAGCAGAACTTAAAAACTACCGGCCTATAGCGAATTTACCTTTCCTTGCTAAAATAGTTGAAAAAACTATGAATATTCAACCTGCGGAATTCATCGAGCAACACCACCTGCTCGACGAAACACAATTTGGATTCCGCAAATATCATGGAACGGAAACAGCACTCATCAAAGCAGCAGATGACATCCGACTCATCAGAGACCAAGGTGGCACCGCACTGTTGGTGCTCTTGGACTTATCTGCTGCTTTCGACACGGTTGACCATAAAATCTTAGTCAACCGTGTCGAAAAGATGGGTGTACAAGGCCTAGCAAAAGATCTGCTAGCGTCTTTTCTAGCAGAGAGATCCCAGGCAGTTATACTGGGCCAGTTTGAATCCGCTGAGTTATCACTGCCATGTGGGGTGCCTCAAGGTTCATCCCTTAGTCCGACACTATTCAACATATATGTGTCGGACCTCGCTAATACCATCAAAGCGCACGGGATGAACCTTACCTCATATGCGGATGATACCCAGCTGATACTGGCTGTCAGAAACAATGGGGAAACAGTGGCGGAAAATTTCAAGACAGGTATGCTGGCCATTGGAAAATGGATGTCAGCAAACTGTCTGAAATTAAATTCTGACAAAACTGAGGTGGTCACCTTTGGCCACCTCAGTCCTAGCTGGTCCCCAACCTGGTGGCCATCATCTTTTGGAGCCGTACCCAAACCAGTCACGAAAGTAAGAAATTTGGGGGTCATCTTTGATGACAAGCTAAATTTTATGGCTCATGCTAATCAGACGGCCTCTACGGCGTTTTACAAACTACGTCTGGTTAGGAAGATTCTTCCTTTTCTTCCTACTAATGTGGGAAAGACACTGGTCAGCGCTTTGGTCTTGTCAGCATTGGACTATTGCAATGGCTTGTTTGCAAACGCACAAGTCAGGATAATAAAGAAACTGCAAACAATCCAGAATGCGGCAGCCAGACTTCTCCTTAACATTCCCAAATTTAAGCCAATACAAGAATCCCTGAGGAGTCTTCACTGGCTTCCTGTCAGGAATCGAATTAAATTTAAGACGCTTTGTATCGTCTACAAGGCTTTACATCAACAAGCACCTCAATTTCTGCGCGACCATCTTGTCCTATACATCCCCACTCAAATGCTACGATCAGCAGGACAGAATGACTTGGCAGTGCCTCGGACTAGGCTGGTCAACTGGGGAGACAGACGTTTCCTAGTTGCCGTCCCAAGATTGTGGAATTCTCTCCCACAAATCATAAGATCATGTCCGAACCTAATGTCCTTCAGGAAGAAACTGAAAACGTGGCTATTTAACCTCTGAAAACATCCCCAGTATCAAATAGGTGAGTAATACAATACAGCGCCGAGACGCCTGCGGGCAATTGTTTGCGCTTAATAAATTCTAAAAATAAATAAATAAATAAAAGACTGGTTGGGAGGGGCGGAGGTGTAGCACTTGTAGTGAAGAAATCTGTTGCATGCTCTATTATTCCTTCGGAGCCCATCAATGGGTCTGAATCCCTGGCCTTCTCTTTATCATTGGCTGCGCATCAATCGGTGAAAGGCCTGTTAGTGTACAGGCCCCCTGGTCCAGTTGGCTCTTTTTTTGATGAGCTTCAGTCTGTTATATCAACGCTGGTCCTGAGAGCTGACCATTGTATCTTGGCTGGTGATTTCAATTTTCATATGGAGGAGGCCTTGGACCCAGACGTGATTAAACTGTCCGATATTACGGTTCCCTTGGGCCTAGCCCCCTATTTTTTTTAACCAACGCATAATAAAGGCCACACGTTGGATCATGTTTTTTCTACGTCTCCCTTAGAGGTATCGGCACTTTTGCCGGTTCTCTGGTCAGACCATCGGTTGGCCAATTTTTACATACTGGGGAATAAGAAATCCTCGAGTAGTGCCCTCAGACAGCAGGGATCAGCGTCGAGGGCATACCATCAGGTGACCCCTGAGATGCTGGCGCAGGCATTGTACGAACATCCATGCCCTCTTACGGGGGATCTGGATAGAGACCTGGAATCTCTGCAGGCGTGGCTTGTGGACAGGCTGAATGATCTGGCTCCTTTGAGGGCTCCTCGGTCCCTATCTAAACGGGTCTCTGCCCCTTGGTTCACTGAAGCACTGCTTGCCTCTCGCAGGCAGTGCAAGGTGGCTGAAAGGGCCTGGCGGACCCAGTACGATTTGGTGGCCAGGTGCGAATATAGAACCATGGTTAAGGCCTACCATCGTGATATCCTCCTTGAGAAGAAGGGTTACTTTGCTAGGAGGATTGAGGCTACCTCTAACTCCTGCAAGGAGATCTTCACGATTGTTAGGGAATTCATTGTCCCACGATCAAATGCGACCCAGACCGGCTCTGCCGAGACGTGGGCTTCGGATCTCGCCAATTTTTTCACCACTAAGATAAAGCTGATCCAGGACTCTTTTCCACCGAGGCCGGTTGTAATCTCCCCTTGTCCTGAGGACGGACTCGATCCATCGGTCCCTCTAGGGCCAGTCCTGTCAGACTTTCCGCCCATTTCAGCATCTTTATCTTTAACACTCATGGCGAATCTTAAATCGAGCTCGCCGCTTGACCCATGCCCGGCCAAATTCTTGGCAAGGATGGCGGCAGTGATAAACCCGCTGGCGAATCCCCTTCTGAATCTCTCGCTGAGTCTCGGAGAGGTTCCACTAGCCTGGAAACAGGCCATGGTCATCCCCCTCATTAAAAAGCCGGGTTTAGACCTTGAGGTTTTGGCCAATTATAGGCCTATTTCCCTCCTTCCTGCGCTGGCCAAGATCGTGGAGAAGCACGTGCACGTTGTGCTTTCTGATTTTTTGGAATCACACGACTTGCTTCACCCCACTCAATCGGGCTTTCGCCCTAATCTTAGCACTGAGACGGCGCTGCTGGTGGTGTCTGAGGTCATCAAGGAGACGCTGGATTCGGGTGGCAGAGCTATGTTGATAATGCTTGATTTGTCGGCGGCCTTTGACACCGTCCCCCACGAGGGTTTGCTCGTCAGACTTTTTGAGATCGGTCTGAGGGGGACGGTGCTTAGCTGGTTTAGATCTTTTCTGGCCGGCCGTCGACAAACGGTCTGGGCCTCTCTCAGCTCTGCCGAGATGCCGCCATTGGGAGTCGGAGTCCCGCAGGGCTCTGTATTGAGCCCGACTCTATTTAACATCTTCATGACCCCTCTGGCGGCATTGGCTGAGTCTTTCGGGGCCCAGATCGTATCTTACGCCGATGATACCCAGCTTCTTTTTACCTGCGAGAAAGGAGAGGAGTTTGACGGAGAGAGTATTCGGGAGTGCCTTGGGGCTGTTTGTGAATGGCTTCAGCTGAACAGCCTCAAGTGTAACTCAGATAAATCTGAGATACTCTTCTTCGGTTGTCAATCTGACCCTGATTGGCAGGTATGGTGGCCCGCTGATATGTCTCCTCCGATGCGATCGTCTCAGGTGGCCAAGAATTTGGGGATTAAAATTGACAACGACTTGACCTTAAGATCTCAGATTCTTGCCTTGACCGGTACCTGTTTTGGGCTCCTCAGGATGCTTCGGAAGTTTTTCCCCTGCTGTCCGAGGATCACAGGAGGACTACGGTACAGGCCTTAATTGGTTCAAGATTGGACTACGCCAACATCTTGTATCTTGGCCTGCCGGAGTATCTCCTGCAACGGATGCAGGTGGTCCAGAATGCGGCAGCGCGTGCCATTTTTGGCCTGCACAGGCGAGTCAGAGTCTCCGGCCTATTGCAGTCTCTTCATTGGCTGCCTATCCGGATGCGGATAGAATTCAAAGCCTTGACTCTTGCACACAAAGCCCTCTATGCCTCGGGGGCTAAATACCTTCAACGGAGGCTCGCCTTCTATCGTCCGACACGATCCCTGAGATCAGAGTCGCTGTTTCGTGTTACGGTTCCTCGTGTGAGGAAGGCCCGTATCGGAGGTCGCTCCTTTAGTTTGAGGGCTTCTCAGCTCTGGAACACTCTGCCCTTGACATTGCGCAATACTTCAAACCTGTTGGCCTTCAGGAAGGGCTTGAAAACATGGCTTTTTGCTTCTTAGACCCTGCTCTTATTTTCCCTGTCTCGGTTTTTAAATTTCGTGTTGTGTTTGTCTTTTTCAGGTTGTATTTTCAAAGGTAGGGATGCACACCTCTTCTCAAACATTTATACATTGTTTTTAAATTCCTTAATGTAAATGCGTGCAGTTTGGCGAGTGCCATGCCCTGGCGACACCCAGGTACAACAAACATCTCTGTATGGGGCGAGAACTCTCCCCCTCCAAACGCACAGCTGAGAGCGCCTTCATAGGCTATTATTCAATTGTTTCATATTCATCCAAATATTCCACATGTAATCCATATATCTCAACATTTTTGATCGGTTTATTTTCCAACATAGTTTCTCCACACGTGGGGGGTGGTGCTTGCCAATTTTCAGGTTTTCTAATGCTTAAGCTGGGCCATCCGAACCTCATGCAAAAACACGATAAAAGCAATTTCGTCTGAGGCAGTGTTGTTTATTTTGACAAAACCCATTTTTCAGGTTGTCATTAAAGCGCCGGGACACTCTTTTGAGTAGCCGTGCGCTATAAAAGACACAAATAACATAACTTAACATAACATTATCAGACGCATACCTCATAGAAATCCAGACAACCGAGAACCTGTTCAGGACAACACTAACAGCATACAAAAAGAAATTAGATGAGGTCAATAATGAAATGCAAGAGTATAAAGAAAACCTGTCACAGTGAAAAATCCAGAAGTTTCAGAAAGATCTGAATAAGTTCTCTTATGCTAAATCATATCCCTATTCAGAACCAGATTATCAAGCGCCAAAAACCGCGATCAGTCCTACAACTCCGATGACGCCTCATCAAAAAGCAGTGGTTCGAGCACGGGCAGCTATCAAAATAGACCCAGAGGAAGAAGGAGAGCCTACAAATGGCAACAACCATGCAACCAAGGCCCACCGGGGAATCAGATGCAATTCCCACAGCCATTCCACCAGATGCCCCCTCAAATGATGTATGGCTGGAATCCGCCTTTCGCCCCCTGCAAGTTCCCTTCATGAACCCCAACCAGAGGTTCCCTTTTTTAGGCAATGGCCGGAGAGGGCAAGGAAAACACCGAAGACAACCTCGAGTACATTGGGAGGATGACCTTCAAGAAGCAGCACACACCAGGAGCAGGTCCAAGGAACAACGGACAGGACAAAGCACCAGCAAGACCTAGTCACTAACGACTCCTAACATGTCCTAAACCAAACTGAAACGGACCTACTGAACAAAGGCTTAGGCTTTGTACCAACTGCCCACCTTGATAAATTCCGCCTCCACGGCGAGATGGCAGATTTCTTTTGAAAATTGAAATTAAAAGCATTTTATTCAACACAAGACATCACAGTTGCCACAGAAGAGAAAGGAGACACAGACTTTAAACTTAAGTCCACTTTCATGCCACCACCATCAACCATACCGGTTGAACTTGCAGCATTCGAGGAAGCCATCTTTAAAGACCTAGAATCACTGACTGAAACAGACATTTAAAAACACCACTAAAAATGAGTGGGAAGCACTGATAACACTAAAAGAAAACAAGAGTGTAGTAATAAAGCCAGCGGACAAGGGAGGAGGGATAGTTCTACAAGATAAGGCAGCTTATAACAACAAATGCCAACGCCTTCTTACAGACAGGCATAACTATCAACCAATCAATGAGGCCCAGGCTGAAAGAAACAATTCATGCACTAGTGACAAATGCTGAAAACCTAGGGCATATCAGCAAAAAAAGAAGCCCAATTCCTAACAACCTCAAATGAGAGGGTTCCATATTTCTACACTATTCGAAAAGTGCATAAAAACAAAATCCCACCACCCGGTCGCCCAATAGTGTCTTGTATAGGCTCCGTATTAGAGCGTCTTTCTAAGTTTTGCGACTTCTTCCTGCAACCACTGGTACAGGGCACTACCACGTATCTAAGAGACACAAAGGATTTGTTAGGTCAAATCAAAGACCTTTAATTTAACCCCAACACAAGCTTCCTAGTAAGCTTGTACAAAAGGGGGTGGTGATGAACCAATCAAACACTCACACCCAATCAAGCCCGGCTGAAGACGGCTGTAATGCCAGAAACCGGTCCTGGGAAGTTTAATTCCGGTCCAGGGAAAACATGGCTTGGCAGTTCGGGCTGGACTGTTCCCATGAGGCACAGGGTCAGACTGATTTGCATATGGCCATGTCTGAACTGGGGTGGCGGAGTGAGCTAAAGAACGGTGATTAATTAAACCCAGATCAGTTGACTGGGGGTGAGTGCTTGTATTGTCAACGCTTCGTCCATCACCACCTTTGGTTTTTCTTTGTTCGTCCTAGTAAGCTTGGACATAGAGAGTCGCTATACGAGTCTCCCGCAGGATGACACACTGGGAATTCTGAAAATTGCCCTGGACAGCAGTGACTGGCCCTACCAAACACCAAAATCATTCATTTTGAAATGCGCTGAACAATTACTTTAAATTCGAAGGCCAATTGTACTTACAAACATATGGTACTTTGATGGTGAGTACCTTCGCTCCAAGAGTAGCCGGGCTATACATTTATAGTTTTAAACAAAAATTCCTGCTGGACCCCAACTTTCCCCCCGCAATGAACATACGCTTTTACAAGAGGTACATAGATGACGTGTTCCTCATCTGGGAAGGCACAGAGGAGTCACTAAACTCTTTCCTTGACTAGATCAATGGGTGTGATTGTAACCTCAAATTCACACACACCATAAGTAGGAATACCATCACCTTCTTGGATCTAGACATTGCACATCACAATGGGAGACTGGATACTAAGACACATTTCAAACCTACTGCAAGAAATTTGCTGCTTCATTTCACAAGTTTACTCCCAGCCTCCGGAGGGAAACCTCCCTTATGGACAATACCTGCGGTTACGCAGGAACTGCAGTAACATCAAAGACTTCACAGATCAGGCGAAAATGCTGACCACTAAACTAAATGATCGTGGATATCCCAAAACAATAACCAAAAAAGCAGAAAAAAAAAGCATGCAACCAGAACCGGGAAGGTCTTCTTGAACCTAATACACCAACTGAAACAATGGCACCTTTGACCTGCGTGACAACTTATAATCCAGTGTCAAATCAGGTGGCCAAGATAGTACAAAAGCATTGGGCCATACTGAACACAGGCAGTTTTGAGTGGGATAAACCACTTTCTTTCATATAAAAGAGGTAGAAGCTTGAAAGACAGTTTAGTACACACAAGACCCCAACAACAAAAACAACCAGAGGCAAACACAATCACCAACGCCTGGGGACTACCCAAAATAAGAGGACATCATCCGTGTGGCGATTGTAGCGTTTGTCACTTAACACAACCCACAAAAACCCTTAACTTGGAACCTAGAAAAACCTGGCATATGAACTGTAACTCCATGAACGTCATATACCTCATAACTTGCCCATGTGGCTTAAGATATGTTGGTATGACGAGCCGCAAAGTGAAAACTAGAATCTGCGAACATAGGAGTAACATCCGTTGCAAACGCAACATATCACGTATGACCAACCATTTTCTGGAACAATGTCACACCCCTAATGACATGCAATGGGTAGTGATAGAGCAACTGGACCACAACACGAACAATATCCAACAAGAATTATTCGATAAGGAACAGAGATGGATATATCGTATGTCCACACATATTAAAGGGCTCAACGATAATATACCCTGGAATAGCCTAAGTCGCTGAACAACTACCTTCTACTGAAAGTTTGATGGGTTGGTACATTACAATGGTTAAGCTCTGACACTGCACTGATCAGAGTTTAAAAAGAAATGTAAAAGAAAATGTAATATGTGCCACTAACGTAGATCATGACTAATAGAGTACTCATTTCTGAGAAATCGCAGTTGAACCAAGCGATTATAATATTCACATTCTGACTAAGCCTGCATCTAATCTTACATTATGTATCTGGCTCCAGCAGAGTTAATGTTCAAATAAGATGATTAAACACACTGTGATTTGCTTTCTACCCCAGTACTGTGCTATTTTTATCCTCACTGCAATAATCTTTAATGCAATGCCTCAGCGCCACTAACTACCAGTACCGGGTTAGTTCGAGCTTTAGAGCAAACCCCCATCCGCGTCACACACCATGCGTGACGACTCGCCTAATACCAGGAAATGGTTCCGACCATTAGATCGGTTTGCGCTCTAGGCTCAAACCGCCTCGTTTCGCTGATCCGCGTCACACGCCCCATGCGTGATGACGCGCATAGTACCCGGAAGCGTCTGCATCAGCAGGAGGGTTACGATAAAATAACCACACACATGGAGATGTTTGCCAGCATGATCCTGAGGACCACATCTATATGTGACAAGGTGGACGCGGACCTCCACAAAAAGATCAGACCATTTGGAAGTGCAGCTGATTTCCAGCTGCACTACCGCTATGCTTTGCCACACAATCTGATATAACAGAGATTGCCTTAAGCATCAGTCAGAATGTCCCGATTTACTCTCCTCTTTGGTAATAAACTTTAGTATGTGACTAACAAGAGGCCCGCTCCCCCAGGACCAGATATGCAAGCCTGCAAATCGCTTAAAGTAATTGTATGCCAAAAGCCTATATCTACTTATTGTTGACACACAGCGCGCTGTATAGTTTAAAGACAGGCTTTTTCACAGCACACGTTAATCATCTGATCAAGACTCCTCACTTACTTAATCACCAAGAGTCCAACAGATTAGTCAGTGCTACTGTGTGTCCTGACACTCAGGACATAAAAATGCGCCTTCCTCTCAATGATGAAAGGCATAATCACTACACTTTTTGTATGTCGTCTAGTATGCGTGGCATGTGTATGTAAGCTGTTTCACGTTTGTCTGACACTATGTGCAGCATAAGCATAAAAGTATTTACCACCACCAATTGCGGTATTCATTGAATTAATTTTATGTTTTATTTACCTATTGTACTGTACTACATTGTTCCTTCCTTACAGGTACGCAAAAATTCTCGAGGACCCACAAATGGTTAGTCCTCCATGCTTATACAGCATTCCTTAGCGCGAGTGCTAAAAATGCTTTAAACATGGTAATAATTTTTTACCACTCACTTTTCTCACGTTATGTTATGTTATGTTATAAAATATTTTGTAACGCGCTCTGCTACTGCAAAGTATCCTGGCGCGATATGTGAGATTAACCAGAGACATCAATCGAAGGGTGAGATTAAATACTGAGATTGAATAGGTGGGTTTTGAGCCCTTTTTTAAACCCCGCCAGTGTGGATGATGCTCTCAAAGAAAGCGGCAGAGAATTCCATAATCGAGCTGTTTGAACAGAAATGGATTGACCGCCCAATCTTGCATATCTGACTTTGGGCATTGTCATCAAATGCAGATTAGCCGATCGGAGAGCACGGCGAGGGGTGTACAAAGTGAACCTTTTATGCAGATATTGTGGCCCAAGTTGGTGCAGGGCACGATAGGCCAGGACCAACGATTTAAACGAAATGCGATGGGCCACTGGGAGCCAATGAAGGTTTCGGAGATGGGCACGCACACTGGTTCTTCTCGGAAGGAGAAACAAAAGTCGCACAGCCGCGTTCTGAATGATCTGCAACCGTTTTATGAGGTATGCGGGGAGACCACTGAACAGTGCATTGGCATAGTCAAGCCTTGCCAGGATCAAAGCCCGCAGAACAGTCTCTTTCGCCTCCCTAGGGAGAAGCGGAAAGAACCTCTTGAGTGACTTGAGGGTCGCGAAACAGGTCCCTGTAAGTTTTTTTAAATGGACTTCAAACTTAAGGTCCTGTCCGAACCATAACCCCAGGTTTTTTTGCCGGGCCTCCAAAGGAGCTAGGACACGGAAAATCAGTTGGCCAGATGAGATCTCTGAAATTGGCCGGGAAGTTGCCGTAAAATAAAATCTCCGATTTGTCCTCGTTACATTTAAGCTGAGCTGAGGCAAGCCAACGAAAGACGTGGGACAGACAAGTACGGACCATTAAGGCATCCAGGCAGTCCTTTGGCCAGGTGAACAGCAGCTGCGTGTCATCGGCATACGCCATTATTTTTGCTCCCTACTGCTCAGCCAAGTAGATTAACGGGGTCATGTAGACGTTGAACAGCAGAGGACTCAATGTCGAGCCCTGCGGTACCCCAGTGGTGAGCTTCTTGGGTAGTGAGGCGTGTGGTGGCATCCATACCTGCTGCATCCGATCAGACAAAAACGACGAAATCCAGGCGAGGACCGTACCCGACAGGCCCACCTCTGCCAGCCTCGTTAGCAGCTGAGTATGGGGCACCGTATCGAAGGCGGCAGATAGGTCCAACAAAACCAGGACCACCCTGCCGCCCCCATCTAGACACTCCCTAATGGCCTCTGATACTTCCACCAGGGCCGTTTCAGTGCTAAAAGCAGCCCTGAACCCCGATTGTGACGGGTGCAGGGCCTGGGAGGACTCAATAAAATTGTTCAGTTGCCTGAATACGACCTTTTCGCATACTTTCGCAAGTGCCGGGAGCAGCGAGATCGGACGATAGCTGGAAGTGGCCAGAGGATCCAGGCCAGGCTTCTTTAACAGGGGAAGAAGTTTCGCCTGTTTCCAGCAAAGGGGCACAGAAGCAGAGGCCAAAGACAGATTCACAATCTGGGTAACCTCCTGATAGACTAGACTCGCCACTCCCCCTAAGACCCTTGCAGGACACGGGTCAGAGGGAGATCCCGACTTTAGAGCTTCGAGGACAGCCAACACATCCGCTTGCTGAGCTGGCTCAAAGGTGGAGAATTGAGTGGTAGGTGGAGTCGAACCAAGACCAGTGGTGGCCGGTAGAGGCTGTAGGAAACCACAGGAGTTTTGAAGCTCCTCTTGGATTTTGGCAATCTTATTGTCAAAAAAACATGACAGTTCCTCACACCAAAGATCGGACGCTGGGAGAGCTGGTAGAGCAGCACACGGGGAGAGGAAGCTCTGGACAATGGCAAAGATTTCTCTGCCATTGTTGTCCGCCTTCTCAATCCTCCCTGCGTAATATCTGCTTTTAGCAGCCTTAATTTCCGCATAATACACCCTCTGAGCCCTCCGCAGATTACTCTTCAATTCAGGCCGGAAATCAAGGCGCCAGGCTCGCTCCAGCTTTTTGCAGCCGGATTTGAGTACCCTAAGAGCATGGGAGAACCAGGGTTTAGAAGGGGAGGACCTAGTCCGCCTGCTACTACTTTTGTTATTAGGCAAGGCGGAGCCTTGTTCGACCCAGAAGTTGAAGGCCTCAACCGCCGAATCAAGTTCCGACGGCAAAGTCGGGCGGTTAAGCACAAGGGAGTCTGAAAAGGAGGTCAGGTTGATCCGCTGAGAGTGCGCTTGAGGGGAGGGCAGTCCCCTCGACCCTTTTGTGCTTAGGGGCCAGGTGAACAAAATTAAGGCATGGTCTGACCAAGGAACCCCCCTAGGGGGAGACATAGTGATCTCAAAATTCGAGCACACCAGGTCCAACCAATGGCCAGCCACATGGGTGGAAAAATTCACCCATTGCGTGAGGTAAGCCAACGAGAATGCTTCGGCTAAGCGCACCGCTTCCGGCGAATCCACCGTGTCCATATGAATGTTAAAATCACCCAAGAGGAGATATCGAGTGAATTTCAGGGCGCGGGGAACGATGACCTCCTCAATATTGGCAACAAAACTTCCCGCATGTCCCGGGGGGCGGTAGAGAAGGGTGCCTCCCAAGGTAAAATGGGGGGAAAGGACCACTACAAAGTGTATCATTTCCGTCTCACCCAATGGGTCAGGAGGATCACTAACAACTACCCAGTGATCCCGATGAATCACTGCCAGGCCGCCACCCCTACAGGAGGGTCGGTCGGTCCTAGTAATCCTGAAGCCACGTGGTATAGCAAGCTCCACCACCGGCGAACAGGACTCAGAAAGCCAGGTTTCAGTGACGAAAAGGAGATCAAACTCATTCTCATCCAGCAGCTCAAATACGTCGGCCGCGTGTCTGACCATTGATCTAGCATTAATCAGGCCCGCTTTTATGACCTCTGAACTGTTCCTTGTCACGTCGGCTGAGGGCTGCGGAATCGAAAAACTGAACCCGCATGCTGGGCACCGATGGAACAAAGCGTCTAACACCTCCCAGTGTTTGGCGGCATCGCAGCTGTAGGTATTGAGGGCAAACAGCTCCTCAGAAGAATACCTCAGAGAGCCAGCCTGAGAACAGCAAGGGATGTAGGGGGGTGCACTGGCCCTGGGCCCGTCCGGGACACGGACGGGCACAGACGGGCCCTCCTATGGCGCTCCTTCGGCGTGCAGACGGCGCGCCCGCAGCGCGCGTCCGCTGCGCGTTTGCCTCATCGACGCGTTAAATAGGGGCGGGCGAGGCAGGAGACTAGAGCGCCAACCCCGGTGCAATGCGGTCCCGCCTCACTTCCGGGAACCGCTGGGGCAGAGCGCTGAGGGCGGCGCGAACAAGAAGTGTGCAAATACGCGCAGAAAAGTGCAAAGTGCAGTGAACCTGTGCAAGAAAGGTCAGCACAATTAATAAAGGCTCGCACTGAGGCGGCAGTACAATTTAAAAATGATTTAAAAGGGCTAGCGCAATAGCGAGAAAACAATTAAGGACCAATGTTAAAACAGCAAAGTTAAAGTGCAAGGCTGGGGGCTGAATCAGCAGTTCACCCGGGCAGACAAGGTCTCAATACTCACATAGACCAGCACTCGCCTCCCTGCTCCAAATTAATAGGGGCGGGCGAGGCAGGAGACTAGAGCGCCAACCCGGTGCAATGCGGTCCCGCTTCACTTCCGGGAACCGCTGGGGCCGAGCGCTGAGGGCGGCGCGAACAAGAAGTGTGCAAATACGCGCAGAAAAGTGCAAAGTGCAGTGAACCTGTGCAAGAAAGGTCAGCACAATTAATAAAGGCTCGCACTGAGGCGGCAGTACAATTTAAAAATTATTTAAAAGGGCTAGCGCAATAGCGAGAAAATAATTAAGGACCAATGTTAAAACAGCAAAGTTAAAGTGCAAGGCTGGGGGCTGAATCAGCAGTTCACCCGGGCAGACAAGGTCTCAATACTCACATAGACCAGCACTCGCCTCCCTGCTCCAAATAAATAGGGGCGGGCGAGGCAGGAGACTAGAGCGCCAACCCCGGTGCAATGCGGTCCCGCCTCACTTCCGGGAACCGCTGGGGCCGAGCGCTGAGGGCGGCGCGAACAAGAAGTGTGCAAATACGCGCAGAAAAGTGCAAAGTGCAGTGAACCTGTGCAAGAAAGGTCAGTACAATTAATAAAGGCTTGCACTGAGGCGGCAGTACAATTTAAAAATGATTTAAAAGGGCTAGCGCAATAGCGAGAAAACAATTAAGGACCAATGTTAAAACAGCAAAGTTAAAGTGCAAGGCTGGGTGCTGAATCAGCAGTTCACCCGGGCAGACAAGGTCTCAATACTCACATAGACTCACGTCACTCACCTTTTTTTCTGAGAGGTCCTGAAGAAAGCTCCATAATTTGTTCAGAGGGCTGAAACATGTTGACCACGATAGGGTAATAACAAGCTACACATAATATCTGTAACCCATTACCCACTCTCCTGTTTTTAAATATATCCCAGATCACCAGGAATAAAGTAACGGGTAGATTTCTGGAGGTATTTTTACATTCACATTCACTTCATCACACTCACACACAACTCAACCAGCTCCACTGTAATAAGGTGTCGCAGCACAGCCGGGTAGCATTCGGCTACCTGTCTGGGACCCGATGATGAAGCATGACACTAACTAGGTTGGTGTGTGAGGTTCTTCTTATCAAACCGATGAGGTGCCAGACACTCAAGTGTTAGACAGCCATTTAACTTGGTCATCCTTTTTGGTTATTAAATACTTCAGGGACATGGACGGCCGTCCTATAGTCCTAGCTCTCTAAACTTTGGTGTTTTGAGGTATGATGAGGTCTACAATGGCATCGTTGAATGGGGGTTCGTGTCCCGGAGTCTGTAGATGAGGGTGCCGCGGAGGGTGGTGTTGGGCTTGGTCCAGATCTGGAAGTGGAGGTGTTCCATGGTCACCGTCAGGTCATTAGAGTGCGTGGTCAGTCGAAGTGTACTTTTTCAGGCAATGGCAATGCCTCCTTCTGGCCCCTCGGGGTGGTCCGTTTGGGTGACTTTTGGGTGAACAGTGATGGCGATGTCCGGTCCAGAACAGAAGTTGATCCAGGTTTCCGTGGAGAAGGCAATGTCGGAAGATGTAGTGTTGAGGAGGTACCAGATTTCTGTTACGTGTTTTTGGAGAAACCGCACGTTGAGGAGGATGCCGTTGAGCCGGTTGGCTGCGCTGTTGGTCGGCTGGACGGCCGGATGCGCTGGTGTGCTGATGTGACAGAAGGTGCATTTGCAGTTTTGACAGGCACAGGGTGCAAGATTATCCTACAGTGTTGCTAGATGGCAGGCGGTGTGGCGTCGAGGGATGATGGCAAAGAGGGTGCTGGCGTCATAGCAGTGGAGTGTCTGAGAGGAAGGGTCCTTGGTGCTGGGTGCGTCCAGGGGTGGACGGACGTAGACGAGCTGGTAATTGGCGCACCAGTGGTACGCCCGCTATGCATGGCCACACAGTGGCCGCCATTATGTATTTCTACGGGGGGAGTGGACAGCTGGGAGGCAGGAAAAGCGGCTAAGGACACTGGAGGGGGCAGGGACACGGTGGCAGCATGGGTTGTAAATATATTACAAAGAATTCTTACCTCGAGGCTGGATCCCGCGTCTTCTGTGCTCCTGCTCTCCTGAGTCTGTTTCCAGGAACAAGAAGCAGGTAGCCAGGCTCCCTCCCCTAAGCCAATCACAACACTGCAATGCGACATAATGATTGTTCTTGAGCGCCGTGACAAGGCTTTCAGCCGTGGGCTGGAGGGGTGGGCATGTACTCCATGCAGGCTGTAATGCAGCCTGCATTGTGAACAGGGATGTGCGCATGACTGTTTTGGGCAGCCTGAGAGGGCCGACCAAACAGTCATTGCCCACTTGAGTGGGCATACCACTCCGCCCCTGTCCCATGAGTAGAACAGCCCCACCCACCCTCTTGCCTGCAAAGTAAACATAGCGTGAGTACATCAGAAAGTTATCATCATGTTATGTTTCCTCTTCTTGCACTGCTTGAAAGCAGTGGGGCGATGCTCTTCCGCCATAGTGGATGAGACGCCACTGGGGGTGCATCACTCACTTTTGCTAGGCCTGGGCCCGACTTGACCCCCGGGTCTCCTCCGCTACGCGTACCTCCTTCTCCTCACCTAGACATTGACACTTTGTGGAGAAGTGTGGCTCAATGGTTAGGGCGGCAGACCCTGATGCAGAGGTCTGGCCTGGGACCAAGGTTCAATCCCCACCTCATCGTGTCTTGGGCTCAATTTCCTCGGACCTGATAATTCTTGCCTCAGTGCCTATTCTAATCATGGGTCCCAATCTGCAACTCTGAGCAATAGCTTGCTTAATCTCCACGACGGCCCCAACAGCGCTGGGATGCCTGGCTTCACCTTGGGGG
The DNA here is from genome assembly GCF_964261635.1 of Lissotriton helveticus. Taxonomy (NCBI): domain Eukaryota; kingdom Metazoa; phylum Chordata; class Amphibia; order Caudata; family Salamandridae; genus Lissotriton; species Lissotriton helveticus. The sequence goes on from NC_136067.1 coordinate 73,527,929, forward strand.
TGCCCAGAAGTGGGCATTTCACAGGGAAAAGCCAGGAAGGGTTCCACAGTGGTATGCGTACAGCGCCAAGACGCCTCAGGGTATAAGTGCACTATACAAGTATGAATTAATTTCATTTCATTTCACTTTGGCGCAATCCACTGCACTCTCTCCAAATCTGTGACTCAGCCAGCAGGAGCCTAAGCCAGGAGGGATTTCACAAGCCTGGGTACAGCAGTTACCGCAAAGTCTGCTGAGGAACCTTCCATTGCAGGTGATGCAACAGGGCCCCCTTAGGTGTGAAGTTGCAGCACTCCCGCCACACAAGTTTGGCGCACCTCGGGGGCTTCACCTTCCACAGCGTCTGGCCAGCGCAACATCCTCCGGCATGTGATGCAGAGAGGCTCAGCCCACCATTGGTAATCTTCTCTATGCTATGCAGTGGTGGCACGTGGTATGCGATGCAGACCTCCCTACGCTGGTGCACAGGAGCGCCTCTACCATTCACAGCTCCAAGTGGCACCAGGCGGTCCTCTCACACAGGTCAGCAATGTGTATCCATGCGACCTGGCAAACTTCACCACCAGGTAAGGGCGATCGCCAACACCTCAATGTCTACCGCCATGGCCCAGCAACTCCACAGCACCTCTGCATCCCACTCCGGGTCTCAAACGCAGGCCCAGCGAGGCCTCCAGGGCCTGGGGACTGTCAGCTCTTTCAAGGTTTTGCCATGGTGTTGCAACGAGTGCGCAATGATGAGTGATGCATCACTGGTTTTGCCTAGCGATTCCCCTCTTTTCACGATTGTAGCCCTGAATTTCCCCTTTCCCAGGGACTCTGGCTGGTCATCCTGGCTGTTGGAGGGTTTGGAGTGGTTGTTGATCTGTGCTGCACTTGGCTCTGGCTGCTCCATTGTGCATTCCATAGGTTTTGTTTCCTATTTTTCATTGGAGATGGAAATATAGGCTTTTTTTGCCTCTAGAGTAAAAAAAAAAGTAATGTTGAGCTGAGTAACGTGCGTTTTTTGCCGCTAATGGGCCTTTCGTCCGTTTTCGCCAGCTACCGTCAGAATTTGTATCGCCTTCACACTAGTGTTCACAGCAGTTTTCACCATGGATACCTGAAACTATTGCCAAGTAGCGACGTATTGTAAATACATCGTTAACAGGGTGATAGTTTTTGGTGATAGGCCTTGTTATGAAAACTGCCGCTAACTAGCCTTTGCGTTAGTTTGTGGCAGTTATTGTACATATAGCCCTAAGTTACTTAAAAGTGTAGGTTAACTTTGTGAATCACACCCCCAGCCTTCAGGGACACCCCACACACATCTTTTATACGATATTGAAGAGGCCCCTAGAAGTGGGTTTTCAATTTATTTACTTCAATAAAGTAAGTAAAAAACTATTCCGCCTCTTATGGTAAAAAAGTTAGTAAACAGTAATTTGCCACATTTTCATCCCACCAAATTTATTTTCGTGAATGTATTTTCATGGTTTTAAATAAAAAGTAGAGATTGGAAAGTGTATAGTTTAAATAGTTTCCCCACCAACTTTGCAAAGTGCATGGAAGCAAAGTGTTGCAACTTTACACTCCCCTAATGTGAAAGCACAGCCTCCCATTCAACCAGAGAGACAAGATTCTTAGATGCTAAACGTCTTACACGATGAAATGCTAACAGAATAGGACAAGCTCATGTACAGCACCTGGACTTTCTGAATGAGTCATGTCAATTCTCTACACACCAACGGATCAGTATTATTAATAAAAACTATTAGTCATCACCCACCTGCTGCAAAGATGTCCCATTGATAGACCCCTCCCAGCCCAAGAGCGGTAAATGTCCCTGTAACCGGGATCAGAACGTCTATCCCCCACTCCCAGTCAGCCCCTTCGGCATGGGAAACCCAAGAAGAAAAAACACTGAGTGACAGTCCAGGAAATACGTTCTCCTAATTAGAGGATGCACTGAAAAAAACCTCTTTAATGCCTCTTGATCTGCAGCCCTGACCTCACATGTCGAACACTGTAACTCTTATTTTTTTTGGCTCCGATTTCACTTTCCCTCTCAGAGGGGCGGGGCAATCGGCCCTGGGGGGAGCCAAACTGAAGTTGTTTAAATTTGAAAGTTTAGAAGGAGGCCAGCTCAGCAGGTTTCAGCTTGCACCTTGGCCTCAGATTGCTTTTGGAGAGATCTGAGGGCTCAGATATAAGGATTAGAGTCGAGTTCTCACTCGTGAAGTTTGTAACATATTTAATTTTTTTCTGAATAAATACAGAGTATTAATCATGTTGCTTTTCATAAGTCTATTCAGCAAGACGCGCCAGTCACTGTTGCACAAGACGCTTGCCCCACAGGGGTTTTCAGACATCACTGGCGGTTTCCCACCCCTTAGCTGATTATAGGTTGCAGAATTAAGGAATCGCACACATTGATTGTTCCAGCGGTGTGCTGTCGCCCTGAACTGGAATTCAGTGCGATGCTTACCTCAAGTCATGAGTTCTGACAACAGTGGCAGGTAGGGTTAGCAGGTTTGTATTTATGGGTTCACACACTGCACCAATGGCAAATGCAAACAGAGGAATTAAGGGAAATGCACATCCTTTTGGTCAATTATTACTCTGATATAGAAGCTGGTCATCAAAATGTAACCAAACATCCTTTTGGAATCAAACTGTACACAGATCATGAGCATCCGAAATAAAAATAAATTCCCCCCACCTGTATAGATCTCACTGGACATTAATCCTCAGTAAACATTTAGGGGCTTATTTATGAGCACCCGCGCCACTTTTGGGCCACTGGTGCGTCACTTTTTATGATGAGCCAGTGGTGTAAAAAATGTGCCATGTTGTGCCATATTTAATAAGTTATACAAAAGGGGGTGCTGATGGACGGAGCATCTGAACCAATCAAACAGTCACACCCAGTCAACAGATCTGGGTTTGATCCATCACCGTTCTTTAGCCCACTCTGCCACCCCAGTTCAGACATGGCTATATGCAAATCAGTCTGATCCTGTGCCTCATGGGAACAGTCCAGCCCGAGCTGACAAGCAATGCCTTCCCCGGACCGGAAACAAGCTTCCGAGGACCGGTTTCTGGCATTTCAGCCGTCTTCAGCCCGGCTTGCTTGAATCCAGTGGCAAAGTGAGCAAGGGACTCCCATCTGAGCATACCCTGCCAACTTATGGCGAACAAAGTGGTACAAAAGGGGGTGGTGATGGACGGAGCATCTGATCCAATCAAACACTCACACCCAGTCAACAGATCTGGGTTTGATCCATCACCGTTCTTTAGCCCACTCTGCCACCCCAGCTCAGACATGGGCACATGCAAATCAGTCTGACCCTGTGCCTCATGGGAACAGTCCAGCCCTAACTGCCAAGCCATGCCTTCCCCGGACCGGAAACAAGCTTCCGAGGACCGGTTTCTGGCATTTCAGCCGTCTTCAGCCCGGCTTGCTGGAATCCAGTGGCAAAGTGAGCAAGGGACTCACGTCTGAGCATACCCTGCTGTTTGATTGGTTTAGATGCTCCGTCCATCACCACCCCCTTTTGTACCACTTTGTTCGCCATAAGTTGGCAGGGTATGCTCAGACGTGAGTCCCTTGCTCACTTTGCCACTGGATTCAAGCAAGCCGGGCTGAAGACGGCTGAAATGCCAGAAACCGGTCCTCGGAAGCTTGTTTCCGGTCCACGGAAGGCATGGCTTGGCAGTACAGGCTGGACTGTTCCCATGAGGCACAGGGTCAGACTGATTTGCATATGGCCATGTCTTAACTGGGGGGGCAGAGTGGGCTAAAGAACGGTGATGGATTAAACCCAGATCTGTTGACTGGGTGTGAGTGTTTGATTGGTTCAGATGCTTCGTCCATCACCACCCCCTTTTGTACCACATATTTAATAAGTGAAGCATCTAGGTAGATGCGTCACTTCGTAACCCCCTGCGCTACATTATACCTGCGCCAGGTTTAATGTATGCAGGGTGGGCGTTCCCCCGCAAGAAAGGGAAATATGAGTGGCGCAGGGAAATCTATGAGATTTCGCTGCGCCACTTCTAGGAGCGCCATGAAACCGTCAGGTGACCGAGCGCGGTATAAAATGTTATAACATAACATGCAAATGTGTCAAAACGTTACGCCTGTCTTATGGCAGCCATAAGGGTCTCGCAGGCCCTTTCACATGGGGCTTGCTCCATGTCAAAGGAACATTGCTGGAGTTGTGTTCAACACAACTCCAGTAATGAGCCCCTTTTTGTGCTGACAGATACATCAGTTATACTGACATATCTGTCCTTCCTTGCGACATGATGCTTCATGTTGTAAATATGACGCATCACTGGTGTTGCAAGGAGGGCGCTCTGAGATGGCGCATCGCTGCTTTCACGCAGCGATGAGCCACTTCTCTTAAATGAGGCCCCCACTCACCAATATGCACAATAGATTTTATTTCATTTATTTTTATCAGTTTTTATCTTATTTTACTTTGCAATGTACAAAGCATCATTAGCATATATATTTTGCCACATCATTCATTATTTTACTGTTTTGATAAAATCACACAATAAATCTTTACAAATCCCGCACATCACACATTCAAACCAAACACTCAAAATCACAGACTCTCGACCACGCTTCCCTCCTCCCCAGAAATCTTCTTAACAACCCAACAAGGAGATCATTATTTTTCTAGGCTTCCATCGTTGTGTCTTAGCCAGGAGACTTAAGTAAAGGTCAACGCACGTTGCAGTGGCATAGGCAACTGGTTACCACCGGCTTCAGGACCTCACTCCTGATGTCCTTTAGGTTACAATATGTGCATGGGGTTTGTAAGGCTTGCATACACTCTTTATATTTTACACACATAATCCAATAGTAGATAACCTTAGATCGCTCTAAATAGGCTTGCAGAAAGAAAAATATATGCAAAGAGTCCTCCCATAATAGGAGTTAGGTCCTGAAGAAAGAAGTTACCGGTGAGACTGACACCGAAACAGGCGATGGAAAACTAGAAAAATAATAATCTCCAAGTTCTGAGGTTGATTGGGATCCTGTTCCAGGTTCTTTGGGTTCTTAGATTAGAGCTTTATGGTCTTCTTGACAGTTAAGCTCTCTTCTAAAGGTTTTGACAGGCACCAGAGGAGTACTTAGCGGCCCATCATGATATTTGCAGATTAGCATGATATCCACAGAGTGGCCTGGATGACAACTCGCCAACAGGAGGCCCTCACGGCACTTGAGATTGCAAGGTAGGTCACATTTGCGCTAAAAAACATTGCACATATGAACAATCTCCACACAACCATCCCTTTGTGCCCAGTAGTGAAGTTTCCAGCCCGCCGCTACTACAGAACTAATGGTTCGCAATAATGACTATGTAGACCCGACACATGTCCACCAGGCAGTTTCTTCATACCCATCGAGTTCTTTAATAGCTAATAAACTTTTGTTTATACCACAATATACATATAAGGGGTCGCATGATATCCTTAACTGTGGAAATCTGATGAAACTTTTCAGAAATTGGGAACATTTGTAAACACTTCACCCTTCAGACATCACACCTGTGGCTCTCCTAAACCGAGAGGAGCACACATGTCCGAACCTTCCGTGAAATCATTTAAATCACCAATTTGGCCCAAAAGGTGCTGGACAATAGCAAAATCTTTTGGAACAGGCCTATTGAAATCTCACCCTTTCAGCAGAATGGTTACCCATCTTTACTTGCAACCTCGGCTACCGATGTAACCACTCGAAATACCCTTGTGAGATCCTTGCAATTGCAGCAGTCATCCTTTATATCCCTGTTCAGAATAAGCAGGGAAGGACAGAATAGCAAAAACAATTATAGGAGATCGTCAACCAGAAAAGAGGTCACCAACCCACTTAGTATTCTCCATCTTGAGGAATGCCATTGAATCCACAAATACCAGTCAACGGAGATGCACAAGTCTAGCAGCAGGGATGATAATCCAACAAATCCATGGAGCTTGTTTTCTCGTACCAAACTAGACTGGTACTGGCTCCCTACCGCCTCGACAAGCAGGAATAACGCATGATTAGGGCCTGTGGAAACTCCATCCCAACAAATAAAACAAATCACTTACTAGCCAGCTTAAAAAGAGCACCACTAAGTTCAATGGAACTTTGCTCATGGAATATCGCAGGAATTCAAAATAAAATTCCTGTCACCGAAACCGTCAAATGTCTGCGGAAATTGTACATCATCACTATGCAGGAGACTTGAGCCGAGAACTCTGTGCCCTTAATGGGATATCTGAAATACACTAGTACAGCTATAAAAAGCCAGCTCAAGGGGCCGGCTTAATGAAGGGCTCACCATCTACGTCTCAGCACATCTGAACATATAGGTAGTGCAGCTATATTCCACGGAAACCTGGCTGCAGATTGTCAAAATAGTTAATCGCAAAAGAGGTGATAGATGGTCGCTTATCCAGGTCAACATATATATTTACCCAGCACCTAAGGAAAAATCTGTTGTCATTTCAAAACTTGAAATGGTTATGAATAACCTGATGAAGGGTCACAGCACACTTCATATAATAATCACCGGGGACTTTAATTCAAACCTTTTCCATACGGATCTAACAGAACAAAATGTTATAGCTCAAAATGAAGTATGCAACATTCCAGCACAGTCAGTCCCAGCCACAATGCGACAACTCTCAAGGCATTTGCCTTATCACACTTTAACTGCTTCAGGACTGCATGTACTAAATGCAAGATTCCCACAGGGCAGGCCACCCCCCCCCGTCCAGATGCACGTATCACAAAATGTCTGCCACAATAATAGACTACACCGCAGAATCATTAGCTTTATTCAAATCAATGAGGGACTACAGGATTGGAGATCAGGAGGAGAGTGATCACAACCCCTAGTCTATAACTAGACTATAACTCCGCCTGCGGAGTGTGCGGAGATTTGCCTTCTCCGTGTTCTGCGGAGTACGCGGAGGAGGCAAATCTCCGCACATTCTGCAGCAGAGCGGAGTTTGCCAGCCCCCACCTTCACCCAACAAATACAAAGTAAGTTAACAGTAATTAAAAATAAACTTAAAACCACTTACCTCTTTACTGCGGCGTCGCTGGCTGCCTTCCACCTCTTCCTCGCCGTACCGGTAATGCTTGAAAAAACTGCACATGCGTGGGCTCGTGCGCATGCGCAGTCTTCGTAAGCATTTCAAGTACGGCAAGGAAGAGGAGGCGGGTAGCCCGGGGACGCTGCGGTAAAGAGGTAAGTGGTTTTAAGTTTATTTTTAGTTACTGTTAACCTACTTCTTAATATGGGGGTGGAGGGGGGCCGCGTAGTGGAGCTCCACGGAGGACCTCCGTGTAGCCCCGCTACGTTCACTACCCCCAGGGTTATCTATAACCTGATCTGTGAATACAACACTCATGATTCGGATAATATATTCATCTCTAACCCAAAAACAGAAAATAAGAAACAATTGTGATGGCAAATTAGGTCACAGGAAGATATCCTGGATAAATACACAACCCAGTTTGAGTGTCCACTCACCAGGCTCAATGCAATTTCGAACTGGGAGCAATATTGTAAGGCACTTATGGATCAATATGATAGAACCAAGTTTGCCATCCATACATCACGGTTAAGGGGAAAAGACCCACCTCGGTTGTCAAAACAACTCCACACATTGAAGAAAGAGTCAAACATCTAAAAAACAACCACTCTGATAATGTTATGTTATGTTACAATTATTTGTAAAATTCACCATACACCATACAGTTTCTTGGTGCTAAATATAGGGAATAGCATGCAGCTAGTTGATTCAATCATATGCTTTGGAGAACAGTCATGTTTTTAAGATTTTTCATACAGAAGATAGCACGGTAAAGATCTTATATTCGGAGGGAGTGAGTTTAAAAAATGAGGTGCCAGAACAGAGAGCCTAGGTCCGTCTCACCTCTTATTTTTAAAAGTGGGGATAACCAGGAGGTTGAGGCGGGATGACCTTGAATTCAGAGTACGATATACCTCTGGGTGCTGTAACAGGATTTGAAGATTAGACACTCAATCTTGAATGCACTACGGGGTTTCACTGGTAGCCAGTGTAGTTTCCTCATATTTCGGGAGGCCAAAGTAGTTTGAATTTGCATAGTCAATATGGGAGATGACTAGTGAAAGAACAACCTGAACAAGAGCTTCCAACGTAAGGAATCTGCTAATTTTCCAGATAGTCTGAAGCTTTAAGTAACGGGTGTATGCTACAGACCCGGTTTGGGGCTTCATAGAGTACAGTTAGCCACGGTGTGAGAGAATTATAAGTACTGGACAAAACTACACCACACCTGCAAAACGGGTGACGGCAGAGCTTTCTGGCAAACAAGTAACGGAGTCGGTAAGGGGCGTACTGCAGTATATAATTCAAACATATCTGATGAGGCCTCGGTACAGCACCTAAGGTCATATTATCAAACCACTCCAGTGCTGTCACTTTAAAAACAATGATGAACGTGTGGAGGTCTAACAAGAGGAACAGCTGGGGGATCCACTAAATGCTCCAGGGCTCGTGGGGCAGGCCATCCATCAGGAACCGCTTGAGCAAAAAACATGTCCCACATAATTTGTAATAAAGAAGAGCTGAGCTGATGGTGTGCCTGTTCCTAATGGCGTCTGCTGGCCCGCTTCAGGTTCCAAGTTCAATTTTGGGGGAAAAACATTTAACTTTGTACAGTGGAGTGAGTCTACTAAATCCTGGAGTGGAAGCATTATCCAGCCAGTCTTCAAAGGAGGAGACAGGACAGTTAACTCAAATGATCAATTGATTGCAGTTATCGACGTGGAATGTATGTACTATGGCTATCTGGTATTACAAGATCTGTCTACCTGGGCATACTCCCAGGAGCTTATCTCCTGGATTCAAACTGGCTTCCGTGCACAGCAGAGCACCTTATCCAACTTAGCTGCTCTTGCGATCTGCATGGATAAAGCCATTACCAGCAAATCCACCTTATATGACTGCTTTATAGATTTTAGGGCTGTATTTGACAGGGTGTCTTGCGACCTTCCCTGGAAAAAATTAATTGCAGCCGGGATCCCGATAACATTATTTAAGGTCATTGAACTTTTACCTACTACTACCTGGCTGCATGTGAAGATTGGGGATGGCACACAACTATACTACAACATCGACACCACAGTTGAGTGGAAGCAGGGGTGTGTTCTTGTGCCCCTGCTGTTTAACATCTACATTTTGTGCCTTTCCAGGATCTTGATTTAAAAAAAAAAAACATCCACTGATACTCTGGGTCATGGCCTTACCCATATCCTAAATGTTGATGACTTACTATTAATGAACCAGACCCCGTGGGCTTGCAACGTCTTTAGATGCACTTTCTGGGTACACGTTGCGCAACAAACTGGAAATTAACCTTGCAAAAACTATAATCGTGAATTTATCAAAGAAGAGAACTAAAGGATTATGGTTAGTGAATGGCACACGGGTCACCTGTGAGACACAATACATGCGGCATTTGACACAAGGGATTCCTTTAAGTCACACATGGAGGCTATGAAACACAAGGCTGTATTCTGACTGTAGGATTTGTGACCCTTTCAAAGTCATTAAATGGCCCGATTATAGGGCCACAGCAGGAGCCGATATACACCAAGGGCCATATTATCAAGAAAATGAATCGCCCTATCGCCACTTTATCGGCAGGAAACTGCCCCTAAAGCGGCAGATAATGGGCTTGATAATATGCTCTTGTGAATTTCCATAGAAGCCCAGGTTCTGGTGTTAACCTGGGCTGCTATGGGAATTCACAAGGGTATGTTATCAAGTCCATTATCGCCGCTTTAGAGGCAGTTTCCTGGTCAAAGCCTACAGGAGTCTGTATCGGCTACCAAATTACACTTCACAGGCTCTGCTTCATTTGGATTGTGGACTGGTCAAAATGTCTTGAACGATCAGAAGCTCCTATCTCAAGATGTGCCTTAAATTCAGACTCACAGGCAAAAATTGTTAGCATTGTAGCAAATAAACAATTTGAACCCAAGGACTACACACAGCATTGCATGAAGCGGTAGAATTACTACAAATTTGCAACTTGTGGTACTCAGGGGTGTCACCACCCTTATCTAAGAAAGAGCTTAACGTTACATCAAAAATCCTCTCCCTGAAAAAGGTAAAAGCAACCTTGGCAAAGAGATCTCGAGCATAGCGGGTTATCAACTCCTGTAGTTGTCTCAAGCCTCAGCTCTATTGTGACCCACAAAGCTCCAGTTTATGTGACTCAGGATTGGCATCCACCCAACCTTGGATGCAATACTCCCTTGGTTAAAAACCTCTGGTAGAGATTTCTGCAGATTGTGTGACTTTTGGAAAGAACCATGATTCATATCCTTTGTATCTGTCCCATCAGGTAATCCCTGTTGATGGATTTTCAACCAAAAAAAAGATATGATCATGTAGACTTAGCCTTATTACAGCACTAAACCCCGAGCACACCCAATTAAATGGGCGGCTTCCCAAATTCCTGGCCAGTTTTAGTGCAAAGGTAAAACATCATTGGGATAAACCATAACCACTCTGAAGATGCCAAAGATGGTCTGTTGGAATAGAGACTGCATACATGTGCACTGTCACCGGATAGCAAAGAGGATATATTGTTATGTTCCGTCACTTTCATTTTATTAATCTGTGACTTAAACTTTTGCTGCAAATGAGACGATATAGCTTCACATTGTTACTTTACTACTCATTAGCCGGCTAGCAAAGAAATTACACAGATGTGTTTAGTCATTTTTGCTTTATTAGTGTTTCTTGCCTTACAGTTTTCTCGATAATTTCACAAATTTGCACCTGGTTTTACTGTTTGATTTTAAAATGTGTGCTATGTTTTAACATGTAAATTGCAGGATTGTGCATTGGTTTTAATTAACTAGGCACTTCTATCTATATATATATATATATTGTGCGAAGCGAATCAATAAAAGCGAATCTTGAACAAGCCACCTCGTGAGTGCCGTTTTCCTTCCTTCCCGGCTGGGAGAGGGGGATTTTGGAGCGTTATATATATATATATATATATATATAAAAACGAAAGTATGTCTGTCTGTTTGTCTTTTATGCATTACTACACCATTCATCCGATCGCCATGAAACTTTGTGAAGTTGTTGAGTACACTCCCGCGAAGGTTTCTGGCATAAAATATTTTTTTAAAAATCGGCCCCCAAGGGCCCTCATAATCTTTCGAATAATGATGTACGCACCAGACGGAAAAACAAAAAATCGTGTATCCACAAGCACTCGAATAAATAAATAGAATTAAAACAACATTAATCTGATCGCCATGAAACTTTAGGAAGTTGTTGAGTACACTCCCGCGAAGGTTTCTGGCATAAAAATGTATTAAATATCGCCCCCTCGGGTCCTCAATCTTTCGAATAATGATGTACGCACCCGACGGAAAAACAAAAAATTGTGTATCCACAAGCACTCAAATAAATAAATAGAAATAAAACACTTTGAAATGTTTTCCATATTAAAATGAATGTTTCAATAAAAATGACACAATGTAAATTGAATGTTATAACGAGTTTCCTTGAATTTCCTTTCTTCGGAGATCGCAGCAACGTGCGACGAGTAAGCTAGTTTTGAAATACATTGAAATTGATATTAGCTATTTGGGCATCATTCATCATTCTAGTGAGAGCTTCCATCGAAGTTCATGATATGCATTGTTTTCTGGAGCACAAGCAGCTGCCAGGTGCAATCTGGTGAATGCAGAAAATAACTTGCAAAGAAAACTTCCACGCTAAAAGCAACTTGTGTGCATATTTAGCGAAGTATGCAAAGGTATTCTAATAATTATCACTGGTTATGTTTTGAGAAATTCATTTTTGTGTGCAAAAAAACAGATAAAGGAATTGCTGCCTTTAAAAAGAGTACAGGACAAATATTACATTGCAATTATATGCATAAGTAGCTGATTCTTCAAATAAGTCAGCCAATTAGCAATTTGTTTAAAATTATGCAGATTGTGCTGCTTTCAGTATGATATACTTCTTTTCTTTTAAAATATTTTTATTAGATTTTTAGCACCTTTTTCCCCCCTAAACCAGGGGTGTGGAGCACATCGCTATTTACAATCAAATTTCCTAAACATCGTATCGTCGAGAAAATTCTCATCAGTCATAATTTTCTACAGAAAATATATACAGAGAAACATATACAATACATACAGGACGAATAAAATAATGTCCAATAAACAGTTTACACTAACCTATAACAAAAAAGAAAACACTTTAACTTGATACAAGCCCAAGAGACCCATCATCATATACCTCTAATCAATCCACCCAATTAGACCCACAAAGTGGCTTATACTTCCTCCTTCCAAATTGATATTGGCTCCCATATTTTCAATCCCAATTTCCTCCCCTTTTTTCCTTTTCTAGCATAAATTGCCTTTTCCAAATTATATATGTTTAAGATCTTGGCTAGCCACTGTTGGAATGTTGGTGGTGCCTGATCGAGCCACGCTGAAGCAATGCTTAATCTCAATACAGCCATTGCTACAAAAATAAAGTAGCATCCTTCTCCCTGAACACCATCTGAGTTCACCCAGAGCAATATTACAGAGGGGGTTAAATTAACAATTAATTTTAAAGCTCCTTGCACAAAGTTCTTTATTTCTTCCAGTATCGTGGATAAATGCGGGCAGGTTGCAAATATGTGTACTATATCAGCCTGGAGGCTTCCACATCTTGGACAATTAATTCCAGTAACCGCTCCCCATTGCGCAAGTTTTGCCGGAGTGTAGTAAAGGCGATAAAGTGTCTTATAATGCTGTGCCTGCAATGCTGCAGAGCATAGAACATTCTGGCCCAACTCTAATGAAATTTTGAAACATTCCACTCCTACCTCCAGCTTACTTGCCCAACTTTCCCCCCACTTGTCCATGTCGTCTTGTCTTGATTTCATTAATTCAGCATAGAACTTTTTAATTATACATGTAACTCCCTCCTGTACCACCTCCAGTATGGCATTTTTCTCAAATCCACTAGGGCCCCCCCTTTTATTTGCCAAGAAACCTCTTACTTGAAGATACTTAAAAAAATGTCTTGTATCTATGCCATATTTCGCTTGGATCTCGGCAAACTGCATCATACCCTGGGAATCCATCAAATCTCCCACCCTCATAATTCCCTTTCTCTGCCATATCGCAGACACCACGTCAGAAAAAACGTCAAGAGGAAATACTGGGTTATTCTTCATTCTCGTATACCTGTTAATTTTCCCCAAGCCATACTTTTTACAGAAGGCCTTTCAAATACTGTATGCAGCCATAAGGGTCTTAAACCGAGTCCTCTTAAAATAAGCTGTATCAAAGTGTGTGAGAAGTATATTATTTACCTCCTCTCCCATTAAAAGACCATATATTGCTAGTGTTCCTAATTCGTCCTCCCCCTCCGCCTCCGCTCCACCTATCAAACCAACCATATATTGTAGGGCAGCGGCCCAGTAATATAGTTTCAAATCTGGTAGCGCCCAGCCTCCTCGTTCCCTTGGTAATGCCATGAATCTTAATGCTCTTCTAGTCTTACCTTTAGACCAGATAAATCTATTAATCATAACTTCCAATTTTTTTAAACCAACAATTGTCAAACATAAGTAGGATTGCCCTAAAAATATACAAAAATTTGGGAAGGACGAGCATCTTAATAATATTTGTCTTACCAACTATCGAAAGGTGGAGATTATGTAGTCTATCTAAATCCCTACCAACTTTAGTTATAATAGGGTCAATATTTAATTCTACCACCTTCTCCAAGTCTGATGTAATTGTAATTCCAAGGTACACTCCTGACTGAACCACCCGTTGATCCTGACATATTGTCTTGGCAAGAACCATGATTCATATCCTTTGTATCTGTCCCATCAGGTAATCCCTGTTGATGGATTTTCAACCAAAAAAAGATATGATCATGTAGACTTAGCCTTATTACAGCACTAAACCCCGAGCACACCCAATTAAATGGGCGGCTTCCCAAATTCCTGGCCAGTTTTAGTGCAAAGGTAAAACATCATTGGGATAAACCATAACCACTCTGAAGATGCCAAAGATGGTCTGTTGGAATAGAGACTGCATACATGTGCACTGTCACCGGATAGCAAAGAGAATATATTGTTATGTTCCGTCACTTCCGTTTTATTAATCTGTGACTTAAACTTTTGCTGCAAATGAGACGATATAGCTTCACATTGTTACTTTACTACTCATTAGCCGGCTAGCAAAGAAATTACACAGATGTGTTTAGTCATTTTTGCTTTATTAGTGTTTCTTGCCTTACAGTTTTCTCGATAATTTCACAAATTTGCACCTGGTTTTACTGTTTGATTTTAAAATGTGTGCTATGTTTTAACATGTAAATTGCAGGATTGTGCATTGGTTTTAATTAACTATGCACTTCTATCTATATATATATATATATTGTGCGAAGCGAATCAATAAAAGCGAATCTTGAACAAGCCACATCGTGAGTGCCGTTTTCCTTCCTTCCCGGCTGGGAGAGGGGGATTTTGGAGCGTTTTATATATATATATTTCATTTCATTTTGGACATTTATAGAGCGCCTGGAAGTACGCCCACCGGCGTGTCCCCGCGCTGTGATAAGTGAGAACTGAAGATCCACCCACCCTCCCAACCGTCTACCTGCTAAACAAAAGGGTCTTGAGTCTTTTCCTAAAAATCAATTCCGATGGCTCCAAGCGCAGGCTTAAGGGTAGAGCATTCCAGTACTTGGCCGCCAGATGTCTAAAAGATCTACCCCCCATACGCGCTTTCCTTACTCTTGGTACCGTTAAGAGTCCTGTGCAGGAGGAGCGGAGGTTACGTGTGGGCTCATACCCGGTCACCAGACTCCTGAGCAACGCAGGAGCCTTGCCATTCAAAATACGATGGCATGTGGAGAGAGATTTAAATTCCACCCGACTGGCAACTGGAAGCCAGTGAAGTGCGTGGAGCGCGGGTTTGGAGGGGGATCTCCTGGGGAGCCTCAGCACCAAACGGGCTGCCGCATTCTGCAACACCTGGAGGCACCTGGTGACCTTACTTGGGGCACCCAGGTATAGTAGGTTGCCATAATCAAGACGGGATGTCACCAGGGCATGCACCAACGCTCTGCGGGCCGCAAGAGGAAGAAGATCTAACACCTTTTTTAAGGTCCTCAGAACGCCGAAGCATACCCCAGCCACACGGCCCACATGTGTGTCAAAGGTCAGGCCAGTGTCCAGCCAGACCCCTAAATTCCTTGCCTCCCGGCAAGGAACTGGCGCCTCGCCCAAGCAAGAAGGCCACCATGCCGACGACCAAGCATCCGGAGTCCCACCCACAATCAGTACCTCGGTCTTGCTACCGTTTAACTTTAAACAGTTGGCGGACATCCAGGCTGCTAGATCTTTCATGCAGTTCCTGAAATTGTCCGCCGCAAGATCCGGGGTACGTGAGAGGGAGATAGCCAGCTGCGTGTCGTCGGCATAGGACACAACACGTAGACCATATTTCTCCACTATTCCCGCCAAAGGGGCAACATAGAGATTAAACAAGGTGGGGCTCAGGGACGAGCCCTGAGGCACTCCCTGGCCCAACCCGATCTCTCTAGAATAACAATCGCCCAGATGGACCTGAAAGCGTCTGTCAGATAGAAAAGATCCTATCCACCCCAGCGCTGCACCTGAGATTCCACCTTCCTCCAGACACTGTAGCAGAATGGAGTGTGCTACAGTGTCAAATGCAGCGCTGAGGTCTAGCAGGATTAAAGCCATAGTTTGGCCTTCATCCGCACCCTGACGCAAGGCCTCCACCGCCATTAGAAGAGCTGATTCCGTCGAATGACGAGGGCGGAAACCAAACTGAGAGTCGTGGAGCAAAAAGGCATCATCCACGTACTTCATCAGCTGGTGATTGGCAATCTTTTCCGCAACCTTAGACATGTAAGGCAGGAGAGAGATGGGACGTAGATTCTCAAATTTGTCAAAGCTGATATTGGCTTTTTTTTGCAGCGGGAGGACAATCGCTTGTTTCCATGCAGCAGGGACAGTCTGAGTCTCATAAGAGGTGTTAAGCAGATGGCGGATGTGTGGTTCGAGAACATCCAAACTTCCCATCAGCCGTCTGGGAGTAGTGGGGTCCCTAGGTGAGCCAGATCGTATCGATCCGCAAATGCGGATGAGCTCCTCAGTCGGGGGGGTAGTGAAACTGGACAGCCGTTGTTTTCCTAATCCCTTGGTAGTTACCCCAAGCCTGGGGATTTGATCCATCTGGTGTGGAAAGGAGGCGCAGATTGTTGCTACCTTGTTGGCAAAATATTCTGCTATTCGGTCGCAACCCTCCACTGTGCAAAGTTCTTCCGGCACTGCTACAGGTTTCCCTACCGATAACGTTTTGTAGATTAGGAACAGTTCTTTAGTGGAATTTTCAGCTTCCAAGATCCTAGTGCCAAAGTATGATGTCTTGGCTTTCCTAATCAGACTGTGGTAGGTTCGCCGTTTAGCGTTGTATTCTGTTTTAGCAAGCACCGTAAGGGTTTTTCTCCATTGTCGCTCTGCGCGTTTACACACCACTTTGGCTGCCCGTACCTCCTCATCATACCATGGTGCCGTACCCTGCAACCGACCACCCCCTCTTGATATGCCCAGTGGGGCCACCTGGTCCAAGGCCTCCGTAATGAGCAGGTCCAAGTTGGTATTTAAAGCTTCCACTCCCACTCCCCCTAAATGACCTTTATCCCTGAGGGCCTGATTAAATTTAATTTGGGAGAAGTTCGACCAACGTCGACTATGGTGCCTAGAGGCCGATGGTATCACCGGCCGAGCTCCCTGAATATGGATCTGAAAGGGAACCAAGTGATGATCTGTCCAGGGAATGGGAATAGGGTCGGAGACATCTACCTGTTCCCAATTGGCAAAAATCGGATCCAGGGTATGGCCTAGTTGATGGGTAGGCTGAAGAACTTTCTGCTCAAAATGTAGAGCTTCCATGCTTTGATGGAATTCCCTGGCTACTCTGTCAGTGGGATCATCAAGGTGGAGATTGAGATCACCCAGTACCAGATATTTCTCAACTCGCAGTGCTGCCTCAGTAATACCCTCGAGTAAGCTTTCACTAAATCGTGCAGCAGTACCAGGTGGCCTGTAGATCAAAAGGCCCTTCAGAGTGCAGCTGCCGTTGACAGAGATGGAAAATGCCCCAACCTCACCATCCACGATCTTCGCCTGTTCTAAATGACAATGAAGGCCCTGTCTGGCCACAATAGCTATCCCACAGCCTCTTCCAGTTTCCCGGTCTAACCTCGCCAGGGAGTAGCCCTCTGGGATAGCGTCAAGGACCTCGGGCATGGAATATTGGTCTAGCCACGTTTCCGTGATAAAAACCAAGTCCCATTGTTTATTGGTAAGAAGATCGTGCAGATCCAAGCAATGTTTTCGCAAGGATCGGACATTTAGAAGACCACACACCAAGGCCTGATGGCCCCTAGATGTCATAATGCCCTGATTAAAGGTGAAATTACAGTGGTCACAGCCTAGAGTGTTTCCCGCCTTCATTTTATGCAGGCATGGCTCGGATTGGAGGCCCCGGAGGGCCAGCAGATCCTCACGGCTCCAGGTTAAATGCCTCGGAAAAAGGCCAGGGGGGATGGCCCTGGCCCGCGCCCGGACGGGCGCAGACGGGCTTAACTTAGGCGCAACTTCGGCGCGCCATTGTCGCGCCCGCTGCGCTCGTCCGCTGCGCTGCCTAGGACACATCCGCCTTTTATCCCCCCCTGCGTCCAACAGCTAGAGCGCTGCAGATGGAATGCAGGAAGTAGCTGGCTCGGACCCTCCACGCCCTCTGCTCAAACGGCGCTAGCCACCGGCGTCAGAACGAGGCGGGAGGGACGAGTCCAGCACTCTGTGATTGGTTGATGTAGCAGCCTGCTTGCTTCCCTAGTGCCTCAGCAAAGCAGAATGCTAAATGCGGCCAGTCCTCCAGTAAACACTGCAAAATGAAATGAGCAGCGCGAGTGCAGCGACCCACTCTCTTTCACACCAGTGCCCAGTGAGTTTAAAAGCTTTTTTTAAATTAGCGCTAGAGATGTAACAGCATAAGCAGCATATAAGTCGTAATCACTCATACGCCGGTAGCGCAGTTAAAAGCGGTGAGGGACACTGCCACTGCCCACTTACCATATATATATATAAACGAAAGTATGTCTGTCTGTCTGTTTGTCTTTTATGCATTACTACACCATTCATTCGATCGCCATGAAACTTTGTGAGGTTGTTGAGTACACTCCCGCGAAGGTTTCTGGCATAAAATATTTTTAATAAATCGGCCCCCAAGGGCCCTCATAATCTTTCGAATACTGATGTACGCACCAGACGGAAAAACAAAAAATCGTGTATCCACAAGCACTCGAATAAATAAATAGAATTAAAACAACATTAATCCGATCGCCATGAAACTTTAGGAAGTTGTTGAGTACTCTCCCGCGAAGGTTTCTGGCATAAAAATGTATTAAATATCGCCCCCCCCCCCCCGGGTCCTCATAATCTTTCGAATAATGATGTACGCACCAGACGGAAAAACAAAAAATCGTGTATCCACAAGCACTCGAATAAATAAATAGAAATAAAACAACACTTTGAAATGTTTTCCATATTAAAATGAATGTTTCAATAAAAATGACAATGTAAATTGAATGTTATAACGAGTTTCCTTGAATTTCCTTTCTTTGGAGATCGCAGCAACGTGCGACGAGTAAGCTAGTTTTGAAATACTTTGAAATTGATATTAGGTGTTTGGGCATCATTCATGATTCTAGTGAGAGCTTCCATCGAAGTTCATGAGATGCATTGTTTTCAGGAGCACAAGCAGCTGCCAGGTGCAATCTGGTGAATGCAGAAAATAACTTGCAAAGAAAACTTCCACGCTAAAAGCAACTTGTGTGCATATTTAGCGAAGTATGCAAAGGTATTATAATAATTATCACTGGTTATGTTTTGAGAAATTCATTTTTGTGTGCAAAAAACAGATAAAAGAATGGCTGCCTTTAAAAAGAGTACAGGACAAATATTACATTGCAATTATATGCATAAGTAGCTGATACTTCCCAAATAAGTCAGCCAATTAGCAATTTGTTTAAAATTATGCAGATTGTGCTGCATTCAGTATGATATATTTCTTTTCACAGTGGCTTCTGTGCGTCATCGCTTTCTTTCAGTCTGTGCCATGGCACTAGCCTAGCCCCAAGATGGCCGCCTTCTTAGGTTTTCTGTATGGAAACAGCAAGACATGACATCAAGATGGCCGCCCCCATGCTTTGTGAGATCAACACCACCACCTAAATTCTTGTGAAACTTTGGATGGAGAAGTGTGGCTCAGGGGTTAGAGGCAGCAGACCCGGAAGCTGAGATCGGTCCTGGACCAGGGTTCAATTCCCCGCCTCGGCGGGTCTTGGGCTAAAAAATTCCATGGACTCGATAATTCTCGCCCCGGTGCCTCCTCGACTCGCGGCTTCACACTCTGCGACTCTGGGCAATAGCTTGCTTAATCTCCACAACGGCCCCTCGCGGCGGGATGCCTGACTTTCACCTTGTGGATACCCTGCTATCTCACAGGGGAATACCAGGAAGGGTTCCCTAAGCAAGCGCCGGGAAACCCACTGCGGGTAGCTGTGCGCTATATAAGCTCAACTACATTTACATTTACATGGTAAACCTGGGGTCCAATCATGTGGCTCAGCAGTGAAGGGTTTGCTTGACCTGTGTACTGACTGCACTTCAATGATTTGAGTCCCTGCCACCCAATGTCAAAAACAATTTTCTGCAATATTTTTTTTATGTGCAAATGTGATCATTTAGCTCAAAGGTTTAGGTCTAGCTTTTTATTGCTCATATCATGGCATTTTGGGAGTACACCCCATCACTAGCATTTCATTGCCCCATGACCTTCCTGGGCGAGCCAGGAGCTGATAGCCTCTTTCCCAAGTCAACTCCGCCAAGGCGGCTTTTTTCTCACCTATTCCTAACAGCACGTCTGTGCATAGCAGAGATGAAGAAGCAGCCTCAGGCACTCATTAAATATGTGGTAGGAAAAGGTATGGAATCTTTACGCCATGTAAAATTTTACAGCCATCGGACATGGTGGCCAAATTTGATACAACGTGGCGTCCATTTACCACTTACATATGGCACCAACATAAAACGGGAGGAATACAGCTAAAGATGAGGGTGACCCGCCCTGACCCTCATGATTGCAAGCCTATCAAGAAGACGTATTCCTGCTGTATTGGGGTTTTCCACTACTGTACATTTTTGCATGATATGTAATGTTTAAATCTGGATGGATGTGGGACATTCCAGCTACCGTGAGTTGGGGAATAATGTTGGACTTTGCTTGATCAACCCTATTGCACAAGTCAGCGGTATGGATTGGTGCCAAATTCCTCTGGATATTTATTCTCAACAATACTTATGATGACTCTGCAAAGTATGTCAAGTTTCTTTAAAGTAAAATTCGAAATAAAGTTGTTTAAAAGAAATTATGCGTAATGCTGTACCAATGTCAGCAAAGCCTCTGGCAAAAATCACAGCATGGCAAGTATGCAATCTCATTTTAGTATCTTTATAAATCTCAGCATATTATAAAAGCAATTACAGAGGAATCATTGCAACATCCTTGTTGTGAGCACACACATCGTGGCATTGTATGGCAACAGCTGTAGCATAACTATTATACGTATCCATGCACGTTGTGGCAAGAGTCCCAGAGCCATTATTGCAAAACTGGTAGCACCACCTCCCAACTCCAACCCCAGAGTACTGCAGTGAGCACACTTTGTCAGCTTTTTATGAGCAGTCTCATTCTAAGACGTCAGCACAGACTTGATCAATGTCTAGGCAATTGCAGCACAGTTATTGGGGAAATATCAGTATTGCACAGAGCAATCACACATCTCAAGTACTTGATGGAGCAAGGTGAAAAACAAAATTTTGTATACCCCTCGTGAAATCACTTTCTCATAACAGTAACATGAATTAATCGTGTGGTTTTGAAAACTAACATAGAATAGAATGCACACACAAAATACACGCGGGATACTAGATTGCTTGTGTTGCAACCATAATCGACTAACTGAGTGATAATGTGATGTCTGAAAATAATGCAAAGGCTATAATTTAACCAAAAGTGGCATAAATGTGCTTACTGTGTCTATTTGTGGCAAAAACATGAACACAGGTGAGCAATCTACACATAAATGTGGCTTTATTTGCTAGGTAATAACTAACAGGGATACCTTAGTAAGGTGGGAGGTAAACAGAAGGGCTATAATTCAATAATTAACGTTCAATTGTGTTTGTTTCTATAATAGTTACCGTTGTGGCCTGTGAGGCCTAGTCCAAGATGGACGATTTTCATGACTCCGAGATTCAGGTGAAGCACGCATTCGCTTGCTGAATGGAGCTGCAGACTCGTATGAGCTGACTGTGCTGAACGGAACAGGTCAAGGACGATGTGCTCTGAAACCCTGACTGACTGCCAATAAAATGGACATCCTTATTGTAAACCCTGGGAAAATAGCTTAAAATTACAATTTAAAGGACACAATGGAACTGGTAACCTTAAAGACAATGGTCAAATTGATTTAGCTGACTCTGCAGAAGTCAAGTAATAAGATGATGAGGTTATGCTCATCCACTCCTTGAACCAACCAATCAAAATCGTCGGAGATCCCAATTGTTACCGAATTTAGATAGTTTAGCTAGAGAAAAAGGGTATTAAAGAATAGGCCCGGAGTTTAGAAAAAAGCTCTCTTTTCGATTTCTTTCTGTGTATCCTGACATGCTGCCGGAATGCTGAATTTCCTTGGAGCGTAAGAACTTTAACTTATCAACTTCAAATTTTGTTCGAATGTACGGAGTCTTTAGATAAGGTTAAATAGCTTGAGGGAATAGAAAGATAGAATTTGGGAACTATTATGTCTCTTGCTAATATTTATGTCTAATAACCTCAATAATAATGTGTTTATTTCTGAGTTTCTGAATTAAATGAAGAATTAAATGTATGAGTTACATTTTTCCTTTTCTTAAATTTATTTCTATTGAATGAATAAAAAGAATATGAATACATATAGGTTATGCAAGAAAATCTCTTTAAATAAAAATTAGATAAATGAAGAACTAAGCTGGTCTTGTTCATCCTTAGCCTAATTTTTACTAGCAGATCTATCGACAATCGATGGTGGTGTGATTGAATATTTTGTTGTATTTAAAAACCATGGTAAACAATTTAAACTGCAGATGTATATATTATAAATAGGTAGTTCAAATTTTAGACACTCCGATATGATCCAGCAGCTCTCCTTTGATTCACACCAAACCATGAAGTAGAGAGAAAATGTGTATGAGTGACTCGCAGAGTTAGGGGCCCCACTGATGAGTAAGTGAATGATTAAATACTTCAGGGAAAGGTGATGAGATTTTAGAAATAATTTCCGGAGTAGCGCTGTATCAGTTAATTACTTGGTAGCAGAGCATAGGTTGCTATAGAATTAGCTAGGATAATGTATAGAGTGATGTATACAGGATTTGATGTACAGAATTATGACTAACATCTGTTAAGTTTGTATTACGTTGTATGTAGTCCGAAAAGGCTTCCGGAAAGTGTGGGAAGCTGGTCATGCTGTCTGCAGGCAGAGGAAGTGTGGCAAGTGAAGTCGCACATCGCATAGTCTGTTTCAAAGAAGTAGTGGTATCGTTGTATATCACAAGTGGTGTCATCGTACATCATAAGTTTAGGGATTTTACGTGTGAAAAGAATGCATAGCGAGGACAGTCTATAAAATCTTAGCCTTCAAGTACAGGGATCATTGTGTATCCTGATTTAAACTTACTGCTAAGAGAGTAATAGAGCTTAACCCGAACTTGTGAGAAGGGTAAAGGTAGAGTCAAGCGCAGTTTTATCGGCGAGGGTAAATTTCTGTGGTAGAGAAGAGGTAAGCGCTGTCTACTGGAAATACAGAATACTTGTGCGATAGAGAAAACTATCACTTTGGTTTAGCGAAATAGATGAATGGAGTTGTTTTGTGTAAGTTACTAAACGATTCAGTTGTATAAAAGTGTAAATACGGATTCTCGATATTCCTTGTAAAGGAGGGGGTCAGTCAGTGCTGCCGACGCCGGAGCACTGCTGACGTCAAAAGTGTCGCACAGGGATTGGTCCATGTGACCAAGACATAGTAAAGGCTGAATGGTGCATCACGAAAAGCAGTGAGATTATTGATTATGCACTAAAATAACGTATCTTGTTCTAATTGGTACGATAGTGTGAACCATGCTGTGATATGTTGGTGTTACGAAGCAGCATACGGAAGAGTAAGTGATCTTTTGGTAGACAGGAAGTTTTGAGGAAAAATTTTGTTTTATTACGGAGAAGAAAAAGAGAAACCTTCATGGTTTAAGAAATTGAAAAATGTATTCAAGAAGGACAAGGCGATAGTAACAAGAGAAGGAAAATTACTTCCTCCGCCAAAAACACCTGCTTCCTATATGATGTCGAAATATGGCTATCAACAATATCTATACCAATAATAGGTCTGAATAAACACTGCCAAGAATACAGCCATCTTTTTTAACAAAGAATGTAAGAGGAATATAGACTCATGAAAAGTATAGAAAGACCAATTTATGGGCAGGATACAATTATTGATGTCGATTAATTTATATTTACAGATTTGTCAAAAAAACTGCAAGATGCTAAAGAACACATTATCCACTTTCAAATTGAGAATCCTAAAAGCAGTTTCAAATTGAGAATCCTAAAAGCAGCCACTTATTGAAGAAGATTATCTAGATAAGCTGGGTAAGCCAAGTAGTAGCATATATAAGATACCTGTATAAACTGAAACAATCAACTGGCAGGAATTACCACCACCCAGCTAAATCCAGTAATGTAAATCCATTTACACTTCCAGCTTTGTTTTATCCATCACCATATTGAGAATCGCATGAGGTGCTGCTTATTGAGGAAAATCACTTAGATAAGTTTGGTAAGCTATTCAGTAGTATATATAATATATCTGTATAAGATGAGTACACTCATGCTAGTAGCCACAATAATAGAGTAGTAGACACAATCATAACGTAGCTAAATGCAGTAATGTAAACCAATTTTTACTTACAGTTCTGTTTTATCTGCCATCATATTGAAAATCGCATAAGGTGTCGCTTATTGAGGAAGATTACTTATATAAGCTTAGTAAGATATTTTAGCAGTACACACAATATGTCTGTAAAAGCTGGGTATAATCACGTTAGTGGCCATAATAAAAGATTGGTAGGAACAACTACAACATAGTTAAACGTGGCTGTATAATCTAAATTTAATTTTTCGACTGTTCTATATCGCTTGAACTGCAATTACTGACCAGTCTACTTCTACTATACAATCCTGAAGGAATTAATACAATTGAAACAGACTATTTGATTGTTTAGGTAAGCCATCGAATAACTCATTCCACAACACCCCAACAATTAGAGAATAAGTTGTGAACAAACCTTTTTTGTCTTATATCTCTCTAGAATCTTTACTGCTGAAAAGTTACAGAAATTAAACAGGAAGTTATGCAGTTAAAGACTTAAAGAGTGATGGTAAGAGAATAATATATGTCACACTACTGATTAAACTAAGAAAGTTAACATGATTATAAGGCAAGTAGTTCCACATAAATCCATCTATTATTTCCTTTTGGGGCACGTAAATGGAACTACTATCCAAAAACTTAGCAAGATAGGAAATCAATCTTTCATGTAAGGACCAGCATACCAAGGTTTCGACCTTAAATTTCGAGTTGCTAATATGAAAAATGAGTGAGTTTAAGAACATTATTATGAGAATTTACAGTTTAGTTTGTTAAATGTTGGCATTGTTTTGTAATAATTCTGTGGATACACATTACAGTGGAGTGTTGAACCTTCGAGCTCTTAAAATCAGTAGAAAATTGTATGTAGGGGGTTCATTAAGAGACCGCATATTTTAATTGATGATAGCTTAAGTTTGTACCATAGATCTGGAATTGTACAATGTCCTAACAACTGATTTTTCCCTCGTTTTTAGTTAACCACTGGTGTGAACACCCTGAGGAAGGCTATGGCCGAAACGAGTTGGTGGAGTTAAATATCTTTAACCAGTGTCTTGTGAAAATCAAGTGCATATATGGTGTAAACAAAATTACCATCTGAGACCATTCTTTTTTGTACTGAAGACAAATTGTGATAGGCTTATTGTTTACCAACTGATTAAAACATTTGTACTATATTTGCCAGGACTGTCATGTCATAACTAAAGACGCTCATGCTCCTTAGGCCAAAAACATACTGTTTGATAACTTGTGGTTTGGTAGTAGTTAGGGAAAGATAGAGACATAAATAGATTTCTGAACGATTTGTTGCATTTATGTATGTATGTCTTTTATA
This sequence comes from Lissotriton helveticus, assembly GCF_964261635.1. Classification (NCBI taxonomy): domain Eukaryota; kingdom Metazoa; phylum Chordata; class Amphibia; order Caudata; family Salamandridae; genus Lissotriton; species Lissotriton helveticus. The sequence continues at coordinate 73,553,412 of NC_136067.1, forward strand.
ATAATTTATTGTGAAAAAGACATGAATTAATTTATCATGACAAAATAATACAAAAGAAAAATAAGAAATGTAATAAAAAATATATATTTTTGTATAAAATAACAAGTCTTTGGCTGTGTGAATAGAATCCAGTTCTATGATTTAAGCGCTACATGGTGTATCTCCAGCACTAAGCCCAGTGCACTACGTTTTCCAAACAAGTATTTTCCCTGTCAGGGTTTTATCCTTTTTTCAGGGGGCCCCTTTTGGTGTTTGTAAAGTCAGAAATATGGCTATCATACATGGATTTTATCTAGAAAATTTGGCTAGATACTCTAAGAATGATGGTGCGTTAGCATTTCCCGAAGTAGGATCATTTAATTTGGCAGTTCTACGAAATTTGAGAGAAAAAATGATGAAACTTGAACCAAGACCTAGACCAACTCAGTTTGAAGCACTAGCTGAGTGGGGAGATGAGCTGCATGAATTTGAACGAGAAAGATTTGAGAATCATCGAGGACCGAAAGGTAGATTACGTGGATTGTGAGGAGAAACACATGAGAGTAGAATGCGAAGATGGAGAAATACTGACATGTGTGACCGAATGTATCCGGTTAGGTTGGTAGATGAAAAGGAAAGGCGAAAATGCACAGAGAAAAAGAATAATGTGGAGACAGGAAGAAAGGATTATGGTGAGAATGAATCAGAGGATACGGTGCTGGAGGAGATATTAAATAGGAGACCACCACCATATCAACCGGGTTCTATATGGATCTTCCGGAAAGAGTAGAAATGAGATATGATTCAAACACCCCAGTGATAGAAACCAGACTTACTGGTTCTCCTAGACAAAATGATGAAAATAGGAAAAGTGTAGCAAGGGTGGAGAGACAAAATGAAGAACAAGCAAGTACTTCTGAATATATACGTTCTACAAATGAATCGACTGAAAAGATACAGGAACTTACTAAAAATATAGAAGTTGTAACGGTACCTGTAACGATATGTCCTGTAATTCCAGTATTCGAAAATCAGAAAATAAAAGAACCAACTTTAACGATTCCTTTAAATCAGAGTTTGCAAAAGGTAAGAGAAAAGATTTATCCAGATTTGTCTGAAATTAGACGAATCCGTAATGTGACACCACCTGAATTGACCTTTAATCAAAGTCTACCACATAAGTTTCCAACCGGAGCAGAATCTGATACTGCAACACCCGAAATAAATGTAGAGAAAATAGATTTAACAAAGACTCCAGTAGGACCATCGGAGCAAGAATTAAGTGATTGGCTTAAAACTCTGAAAGTAAAAGAGCATGAACCAAAAGTATTAAATGTGGTTAGGCTAAAAATTGACATGAAAGAATTAATTATTGGAACAATTGGGATAGACAGATTAAAAAGTTACCAAGACGATGAATTGATGTTCATGTGTAAAAGCATTACCTGGAAAGCTAAATCTATACATGATCAATTGGAAGGATTAGCAAATCAATTGGATGTAGATTTTACGAAGAATAAAACATTACAGAAACCTTATAGAGTAGATTTTACCGAAAAAGACATTGAAAACATGAATACGGCAGGAAGACTAACTCAAATAAAAGAACTGATTGTTTTACTAAGAAGGTGGGGACATGTGAATAAATGGAGAGTGAAATAGGCAAAGAAGAAAGAGGAGGTTAGTGATAACTCCCATTAGCATTCCCTGTGAGAGAGAAAGAAACAGTAGTAAATTAATTTCCCATGAGAGAAATACCGGGAGGAGGGTATGTACATGTCCCTTGGAGTAGGCAGGACATATTATCATTCACTAATGATTCTCCCAGATTGAGGGAAAAACCAGTAGAATGGTACCGACAGGTAGACAGATTTGTAAAAGTTTCAAAGGTATTATGGGAGGATCTAGATGGATTGTTTGACATAGTGGTACCAGCAGATCTATGGTCTGAATGCAAAAAACCAGTGGATTGGCCGAAAACTGAATATCCACGAGATAGAGTGACAGGTGCTCCTGGACCTGAGGTAATGCGGAAGTATGAGCAAGTAATAGTGTTCTTGAAAAATAAAATTCCACCAAAAGAGACAGATTGGATAAAAATTGACAGGACATTGCAGGAATCAAAAGAATCTGTACATGCATTTTATGAGAGACTGTTATTGGTGTTCAAGCAGTACAGTGGTTATGAAGAGCTAAATGAAAAGAGGCATTTTGTATATCATTGGATTGAGACCAGAGATAAGAGATATGATCAAACATAATTTGATAGGATGGCAAACATGCTCTGTGGATGAGGTATTCAGACACGCCCAAGGTTGCACAATGGGTAGGAGTCAGAGGAACATGGCGGCTGGCTGGCGGCTGGCTGACGCCAGCTGTGGGAGCTCCGTGTCCGACGAGGGAGAGCCTTGCTAGCGCTGTGAATATCCAAGGCTGGATATTTTTCCGCTAGACGGTGAGTGCGCGGATTATGCCGTTTCGCTAATGTAAGGCGGTCTTTTTGAAAAAAAAAATTCTGCCTTTTTCTATCTTTCCCTCCCGCGACGGGTTGCCGAGCCCCGAGAATGGAGACCTGAGGCAGCGGGTTATAGGACCCTGCAGGACCTCGGGGAGAGCTGGATGGGAGTGGAGGTTGACGCAGCGGAGCTGGAGGCGGAAGATGAGCTGCGAGCACGGAACGTTAATGAAACAGGCTGCGGACGCCGGGCGAGACTCTGGTGTCCATAAGGGATGCGGCTGAGAGAGTCAATTTCCGCGTTTCTTGCTCTGGGACTGAAATCGTGCGGTCAGTAACAAGGTCAGGATTTGAAGGGAAGGGCAGTATACCATCACTTGCCGCCAGCACGGTTAGAACTGCAAACAGTCGCACTGCACATTGGCCGCTTGCTGGGCAGAGGTTTGAGATTTCCTTGCGGCCAGGCGGCGAGGGGGTGGACATTGCGACTGTGGGGAGCACAGTGGGGAGCACAGTACCTGAGGGGAGCCCAGTGCCTGAGCGGGGAACAGTACCTGACGTACCTGGCGAGCGCCTCGCAAAGCAGAGACAGAAGGAGTCACGAGGTGTGAAGGAGGTCGGAGGGGGTAGTGGGTTAGGAGAAAGGGGGGGGAGTATTGAAGGTTACATCTGAGGGGTCAGTTCAACCCACCCAACCTCCAGCAGTAAAAAATAGATACCAGCTACGCTCTCAGCTAGAGAGAGAACTTTTGTTGCCCCATACTGGCTGTGCAGGGGGTGTGGTCCCTCTTACCCCACGACAGAAAAAGGAGGAGAGGAGGGAAAGAAATAAGACAGGGGAGGCCAAGAAGCGTAAATACTGCCCCCTGTATTAAAGCCCACTCCCTCACTGAAGTCCTTCTTTAAAATAATGGAGAAGGTGACCGCCTCCAAGGGATAGTCGGTACCCTCTAATACCAGTACAGACAATGTCAGTCCTCCAAAGGTAGCAAAGCAGGTAGCCCTCCCTGCCACCGCCACCACCCATGCCCATATCCCTGTAGAAAATAGATATTCTCCACTACTGTCCGAGCCAGAAACTGATTTAGAGGCGGGTCAATTAATTCCCCCTCACGAGGCGGTGGAAGCTTCGCCATCCCAAGTACCTTTAAGCCCTCAGCCCGAAGTTAGACCTCGAGATAACAATATCACGATGGGCAGTGGTCATATCCAGCTTGGGTTACTCCTCCAATCCCTTCGAGAGGATTTGCTCTATAAATTTGAAATTTCGGAAGGGAACCAGAAGGAAATAACTGAGAAATGTACCAGTCTTGAAACAAAACTAGATGACATCTGCAATCGGACGGAGGAGCTGGAAGGGAAGGTCGCCACTCTATCGGAAGCATCTAAAGCTCATTCAAGAGACATATCTGATTTAAAAGCTCAGAATAGGTCGCTGCAACTAGATATGGAGCGACTGGAGATTCACGCTAGGAGGAATAACTTGAAATTTCTTAAAATACCTGAAGGGGCAGAAAATGGCGATGTAAACTCTTATATATGTAAGCTCCTCAGAGAAGGGGTGCTAAAAGACACACCGGATATTGACCTCGAAGGCAAAATCCAGAGGGCACACAGGGACCCATTTAGACAGAACCCCGATAGAAAAGCTCCTAGGAAGATCTTAGTCAACTTCCATACATACTCGGTAAAGGAACTGATCTTAGGTAGGGCACTCACGGACACATCTCTCCAGATAAACTCTATAAAATACCTCATCCGTTCAGATGTAGGCAGAGAACAAGCAAGTACTTCTGAATATATACGTTCTACAAATGAATCGACTGAAAAGATACAGGAACATACTAAAAATATAGAAGCTGTAACGGTACCAGTAACGATATGTCCTGTAATTCCAGAATTCGAAAAATCAGAAAATAAAAGAACCAACTTTAACGATTCCTTTAAATCAGAGTTTGCAAAAGGTAAGAGAACAGATTTATCCAGATTTGTCTGAAATTAGACGAACCCGTAATGTGACACCACCTGAATTGACCTTTAATCAAAGTCTACCATATAAGTTTCCAACCGGAGCAGAATCTGATACTGCAACACCCGAAATAAATGTAGAGAAAATAGATTTAACAAAGACTCCAGTAGGACCATCGGAGCAAGAATTAGGTGATTGGCTTAAAACTCTGAAAGTAAAAGAGCATGAACCAAAAGTATTAAATGTGGTTAGGCTAAAAATTGACATGAAAGAATTAATTATTGGAACAATTGGGATAGACAGATTAAAAATTTACCAAGACGATGAATTGATGTTCATGTGTAAAAGCATTACCGGGAAACCGAAATCTATACATGATCAATTGGAAGGATTAGCAAATGAATTGGATGTAGATTTTACGAAGAATAAAGCATTACAGAAACTTTATAGAGTAGATTTTACCGAAAAAGACATTGAAAACATGAATATTGCAGGAAGACTAACTCAAATAAAAGACCTGATTGTTTTACTAAGAAGGTGGGGACATGTGAATAAATGGAGAGTGAAATAGGCAAAGAAGAAAGAGGAGGCTAGTGATAACTCCACATTAGCATTCCCTGTGAGAGAGAAAGAAACAGTAGTAAATGAATTTCCCACGAGAGAAATACCGGGAGAAGGGTATGTACATGTCCCTTGGAGTAGGCAGGACATATTATCATTCACTAATGATTTTCCCAGATTGAGGGAAAAACCAGTAGAATGGTACCGACAGGTAGACAGATTTGTAAAAGTTTCAAAGGTATTATGGGAGGATCTAGATGGATTGTTTAACATAGTGGTACCAGCAGATCTATGGTCTGAATGCAAAACACCAGTGGATTGGCCGAAAACTGAATATCCACGAGATAGAGTGACAGGTGCTCCTGGACCTGAGGTAATGCGGAAGTATGAGCAAGTAATAGTGTTCTTGAAAAATAAAATTCCACCAAAAGAGACAGATTGGATAAAAACTGACAGGACATTGCAGGAATCAAAAGAATCTGTACATGCATTTTATGACAGACTGTTATTGGTGTTCAAGCAGTACAGTGGTTATGAAGAGCTAAATGAAAAGAGGCATTTTGTATATCGTTGGATTGAGACCAGAGATAGGAGATATGATCAAACATAATTTGACAGGATGGCAAACATGCTCTGTGGATGAGGTATTAAGACACGCCCAAGGTTGGACAACGGGTGGGAGTCAGAGGAACATGGCGGCTGGCTGACACCAGCTGTGGGAGCTCCGTGTCCGATGAGGGAGAGCCTTGCTAGCGCTGTGAATATCCAAGGCTGGATATTTTTCCGCTAGACGGTGAGAGTGCGGATTATGCCGTTTCGCTAATGTAAGGCGGTCTTTTTGAATTTTTTTTCTGCCTTTTTCTATCTTTCCTTCCCGCGACTGGTTGCCGAGCCCCGAGAATGGAGACCTGAGGCGGCGGGTTATAGGACCCTGCAGGACCTCGGGGAGAGCTGGATGGGAGTGGAGGATGACGCAGCAGAGCTGGAGGCGGGAGATGAGCTGCAAGCACGGAACGTTAATGAAACAGGCTGCGGACGCCGGGCGAGACTCTGGTGTCTCATAAGGGATGCAGGTGAGAGAGTCAATTTCCGCGTTTCTTGCTCTGGTACTGCAATCGTGCGGTCAGTAACAAGGTCAGGATTTGAAGGGAAGGGCAGTATACCATCACTTCCCGCCAGCACGGTTAGAACTGCAAACAGTCGCACTGCACATTGGCGGCTAGCTGGGCAGAGGTTTGAGATTCCCTTGCGGCCAGGCGGCGAGTGGATGGACATTGCGACTGTGGGGAGCACAGTACCTGAGGGGAGCCCAGTGCCTGAGGGGGGAACAGTACCTGACGTACCTGGTGAGCGCCTCGCAGAGCAGAGACAGAAGGAGTCACGAGGTGTGAAGGAGGTCGGAGGGGGTAGTGGGTTAGGAAAAGGGGGGGGGAATACTGAAGGTTACATCTGAGGGGTCAGTTCAACCCAACCAACCTCCAGCAGTAAAAAATAGATACCAGCTACGCTCTCAGCTAGAGAGAGAACTTTTGTTGCCCCATACTGGCTGTGCAGGGGGTGTGGTCCCTCTTACCCCACGACAGAAAAAGGAGGAGAGGAGGGAAAGAAATAAGACAGGGGAGGCCAAGAAGCGTAAATACTGCCCCCCTGTATTAAAGCCCACTCCCTCACTGAAGTCCTTCTTTAAAATAATGGAGCAGGTGACCGCCTCCAAGGGACGGTCGGTACCCTCTAATACCAGTACAGACAATGTCAGTCCTCCAAAGGTAGCTAAGCAGGTAGCCCTCCCTGCCACCGCCACCACCCATGCCCATATCCCGGTAGAAAATAGATATTCTCCACTACTGTCCGAGCCAGAAACTGATTTAGAGGCGGGTCAATTAATTCCCCCCCACGAGGCGGTGGAAGCTTCGCCATCCCAAGTACCTTTAAGCCCTCAGCCCGAAGTTAGACCTCGAGATGACAATATCACGATGGGCAGTGGTCATATCCAGCTTGGGTTACTCCTCCAATCCCTTCGAGAGGATTTGCTCTATAAATTTGAAATTTCAGAAGGGAACCAGAAGGAAATAACTGAGAAATGTACCAGACTTGAAACAAAACTAGATTGTGAGAAGTTGGCCTGGTATATGATGCTCACTAGTTCTAGTGATCACCTTGTACCATGGCAAGCAACCCTCATGGTGGAGATTGTAAAGTCAACCTTATAGACAAGCTATCCTAAGGGTAGCATGGACTAAGCAGTCTTAGGCTAAACTCTGTAAAGGCATGTGAAGCAAGCTGTTTTACCATACACAATCCCCTTGAATACCAAATGAAAGGACACCACACATATATATATTGAAAATATATATAGATTTATTTCTACAAATATCCCCGATACTCTTTATGAGCACAGAAGCAAATGCGTTAAAACGAAACACAGTTTAAATATACAAAAGTTGCACAATATGGATGAGCCCTAGGGGCCACCTAAACCATATACTAAAATAGTGGTATAAGAACCACTATGGGTCGAGGAAAGAGGCCTAGGGCCTGGGGAATCGCTGGAGCTGTTCGGGACTAGCAGTGATGAAGTCGGGAAAGGTCCGCGGGACTCGGGTGCAGTGCTTAAAGTGCACGCATGCACCAATGTTAAGTCAATGGTGCGTAAAAGTTACAAAGTTAGTGTTTAAGGAACCTTCCGATGGACCTACAAGGATAAAACTTTAGACACAGGCACTAGAGGTGTATACCAGTGTGGGAACAACGGCGTTGCTGAGTTACCTCACCCACAGGAAGCGGGTGCACAGATGCGAAGTAGTGTCGGGTTTCGTCACGCAGGTCGATGGTGCTTGGAGCTGAAGATGCTGCAGGCGCGTCGTCGAGGAGAGTTCCGGTGGATCCAAGGGTGGATCTGAAGAGGTGAAGACCTGAAAGCAGAGGGGACAATGTTCAAAGTCACTAGCCAGTGCCTACCGTGGAACCAGGATGGAACCAGGCGATGTCGGGTGCAAACAGGTGATGAAGTGAAGATTGTCTCTGTAGCCACGTGGACACGAAGAGGTCAAGGACGTCCAAGAGTCGGTCACGAGCTGTCCCATGTAGGTTCTCGCTGGTGGCGGTGTCGGCAACTTGATTGGAGCAAACAGGCCTTGGCTAAAGCAAGCCACGCAGGAATCGATGCAAGCTTCTCACTTGGACCAGCAAGGTCAGAGCGGGTGCTCCTTTTCAGGGGAGCAAGGGCCAGTCTGGAGCAACCAGACCAGCGGTGTAAGTCGTAGTTTTCGTCGCCAAGATGGCCACTAGTCGCGTGGCAAGTGACCGGGATGGCGCGTCAAGTGGCAAAGTGCAAAAGGGCCCCACGCAGATCGTGGAGTTGCTGGGGGGCTGATCTTCGGTGCAAATGCTGCTCGGTGTCGGGGCTTCTCAAACCCCAAAGCACAGCGCCGAGGGTGCCTCGAGTGCTGCGCAGTCAGCTCTTCGGGGGTCTTCCAAGATGTCCGGTCCCACGTCTCTCGGTGCCTCCACGGGTCTCTTCTTTTCAGGGACTGTGGATCGGGCTCTGAGATGTCTGGGAATCTGGGTCTTGTCAGGCTCTGGGCTCGGGCTCTGGCGGGAGGCGGCGGCAAAGCAGACGTCGAGTTGCTGGTTGGTGCCTGTATTCACAGGGTGGTCACTCCTTGGCCACAAGGGAGATTCTCTTCAGTCTTCTCTGCAGCAGAATGTCGAAGTCCAGTCTTCTTCTTAGTTTCAAGTCGAGTTCAGGATGATCTGAAATCTTGGGACACAGCTCCTACTCTTATTCGAATTCTAGAGGCCGGATTACCTGCTAGGTCCCTCCTCTGGGTGGGACCAGGAAGGGGGGTGGTTACACCCCCTTTCCTTTGTCCAGTTTCGCGCCAGGACTGGGGCTGGAGAGCCCCAGGACCGGTTTGAACTGACCTATGCACAGGGACACCTTGTGTGCCCCAGGCATGTCTGATTCTATTCAGCCCTGTCCTACCCAATACACAAAATCCTGTCTGGGGTGGTGCTACCACCTCCCAAGGCAGGAAACCCTTTGTCCAAGTCGCCCTCGCTGGAAGGACTCTCAGCAGCAGGAGGTCAGACTTGTGTCTGTGGTGGCAGCATCCATTTTGTGATGCTGAGGCTCTGTTTAACTTTAACCGGGGTTCAGGTTAGGTACATGTCGTATCCCTCTAGAAGGGTGGAATGCTACCCCCGTCGCCAGAACTGGCGAGGGTGTAGTATTCCAATTCGTATGACACCTTACTCGACATGTTTTGATAAAGCCAAACCAAAGATAGCATTTAACCGCGAGGTTCATAATGCACTTAGAGTATATGGTATGGCAGTATCATGAAACAGCTAACGGACATGGTTCCGAAAGCTGCAGACAGGCTCAGCTCATGCCAGAGCACCATCTCACATATTTCCAAGCACTCTGCCTCCAGGATTGATGAGGCCTTCCATAGGAGTGGCTGATAGGAACATATGTGTCCATTTTGGGTTAGGTATAGGCATACTACACCTAAGTAAGGGGTGGTTACACCGAGTTACCCCAGCTGAGTGATCAGCCAGTTGTGTCAAATGTGGAGGCCAGGCCAGGGGTGGCACAATATGTGCTGCAGCCCCTGTTAGGCCTTGGAAGCACCCATACCCTGGGTACCTGGGTACACTGTTACAGGGGCCAATAAGGTGAACCAGTTCCAATTTCGTAATGCACCTAATGTGCATTGGCATTAATTTAGAGAGAGAACAGCAGGCTGTGGGTCTGATTAGCAGGCCCACAGCCACATTAAGTCATAAACCAGTGAAGCAAAAAGCTAAAATTTGGGGTGACCATAGGACAGCAGACCCTACTCTCCTACACAACCCCCCCCCAAACGCAGGGACATTAGACTAACCTTGAACAGTTGTGTCTTCATGTTCTAAGTGGAAGTACCTGGAGAGACCATCTGCATTACCATGGTCAGTCCCTGGGCGGTGCGCCACTCTAAAGTCCATCCCCTGTAGGGAAATGGACCACCTGAGCAGTTTGGGGTTTTCACCCTTCATCTGATTAAGCCATAAGAGGGGCTTATGGTCGGTCTGAATCTCGAAGTGAGTGCCAAACAAGTATGGTCTCAACTTCTTCAGGGCCCACACCACAGCAAAGGCCTCCCTCTCAATGGCTGACCAACGTTTCTCTCTGGGGGTCAGCCTTTTGCTAATAAAAGCAATGGGCTGGTCTTGACCATCTACATTAAGTTGTGAAAGCACAGCTCCCACTCCCAACTCAGAAGCATCTGTTTGGACAATGAACTCTCTTGAGTAGTCAGGACTCTTCAGGATAGGTGCAGAGCACATGGCCTTCTTCAGGTCATCAAATGCCTTTTGACAGTATTCTGTCCACTGAACCTTTTTGGGCATCTTTTTGGATGTCAGATCATTAAGAGGAGTCACAATGGACCCATAATTCTTAACAAACTTCCTGTAGTACCCAGTCAGGCCCAAGAAAGCTCTGACCTGAGTCTGGGTAGTTGGAGGGGGCCAGTCCTTTATGGTCTGGATCTTACTCTCCAGTGGTTGAACTTAGCCTCCACCTACAAGGTGGCCCAAGTATACAACTGTACTCTGCCCTATCTGGCACTTGGTTGCCTTGATAGTGAGGCCTGCCTTTTGCAGAGCCTCTAGCACTTCCTTCAGGTGGACCAGGTGATCCTCCCAGGTGGAACTAAAGACAGCAATATCATCCAGATACGCTGCGCAAAAGTCATCCAACCCAGTAAGGACTTGATTCACCAACCTTTGGAAGGTGGTAGGTGCATTTTTCAAACCAAAGGGCATCACCACAAATTGATAATGCCTACCTGGGGTAGAAAATGCTGTCTTGGCTTTAGACTCCTCAGCTAACCTGATTTGACAGTAGCTGTCAAGTCAAATGTGCTCAAATACTTGGCAGAAGCCAATTTGTCTATGAGCTCATCTGCCCTTGGAATAGGGTGTGCATCTGTCCTGGTGACAGCATTGAGTCCTCTGTAATCCACACAGAACCTCTTCTCTCTCTTCCCATCTTTGGTGTGAGGTTTGGGGACCAGAACCACTGGGCTAGCCCAGGGGCTCTCTGAAGGCTCAATGACACCTAATTCCAGCATCTTTTGCACCTCAGTCTTGATACAATCTCTGACATGGTCAGGTTGCCTGTAAATTTTGTTCTTCACAGGGAGACTATCACCAGTGTCCACCACATGGGTACACCAGATAGTCTGACTGGGTGTCAGGGAGAACATATGTCGATATGCCTGCAAAACCTGTCTACAGTCATTTTGCTGATGTTCAGTGAGGCTGCCATCTAAGGCTTCACCATCAACTGAACCATCCTCAGGGTTCTAAATCAGCAGGTCTGGGAGAGGGTCACTCTCTTCCTCCTGCCCCTCATCTGTAGCCATGAGCAAGCCAATGTCTGCCCTGTCAACATATGCTTTCAGCCTGTTAACATGGAGCACCCTGTGGGGGCTCCTGGGACTGGGAGTTCCTAGGTCCACCAAGTAGGTAACCTCTCCCTTCTTTTCAATGATAGTATGGGGTCCAGACCATTAGTCTTGGAGTGCTGCTAGGGCCACTGGCTCCAACACCCATACTTTCTTTCCAGGCTGGTACTCAGTCAAGACAGCCTTTTGGTCATGCCAAGCTTTTTGTAATTCTTGGCTAACCTCAAGGTTTTTGGATGCCTTCTCCATATACTCAGCCATCCTGGAGCAGAGACCAAGTACATAGTCCACTATGTCTTGCTTGGGCTTTTTGAGAGGTAACTCTCATCCTTCCCTCACCAAACACAGGGGCCCTCTTACAGGGTGCCCAAACAACAATTCAAAGGGGCTGAAGCCAACCCCCTTTTGTGGGACCTCTCTGTAAGCAAACAGAAGGCAGGGCAGAAGGATGTCCCATCTTCGCCTGAGCTTTTCAGATAATCCTTTGATCATGCCCTTTAGGGTCTTGTTGAACCTTTCAACAAGCCCATTGCATTGTGGATGATAGGGAGTGGTGAACTTGTAGTTGACACCACATTCCTTCCATATAGCTGTTAAGTATCCTGACATGAAGTTGGCACCTCTATCAGATACTACCTCCTTAGGAAACCCCACTCTGGAGAAAACTCCAAGTAAGGCCCTGGCCACAACAGGAGCTGTTGTGGTCCTAAGTGGAATTGCCTCTGGGTACCTGGTGGCATGGTCCACCACCACCAGTATGAATCTGTGCCCAGATGCTGTAGGGGGATCCATTGGTCCTACAATGTCAATCCCCACTCTTTCAAAGGGCACCCCCACCACAGGTAGTGGTATCAGGGGGGCCTTTGTGGTACCACCTGCTTTGCCACTGGCTTGGCAGGTTACACAGGAGCGAAAAAACTCCTTGGTATCTTCTGACATGTGAGGCCAGACAAGTCTGTCCCAAGTTTTATTCTGGCCTAGGTGTCCTGCTAAGGGAATATCATGGGCCAAGGTAAAAAGGAAGCCCCTAAATTGCAGAGGTATGACCAACCTCCTGGTTGTACCAGGCTTGGGGTCTCTACCCTCTGAATAAAGGAGCCCATCATCCCAATATACTTTATTGGTACCTTGAGCATTCCCAGCAGCCTCAGCAGCAGCCTGCTGTCTGAGGGGTTCAAGGGAAGGACAGGTTAACTGAGCCTGCCCCAAGTCTGCCCTAGAAGGTCCCCCTGTCCCCAGAAACTCAACCTGATCAGGTTCAAGCTCTTCAGGGACAGTTCCTTCAGGGGTCTCAAGATCATCTTCCTGTGAAGGCTGATCCTCACTTGTAGACAGTTGGGAAGGCACAGCCTTTACCCTCCTGTTCTTCTTCTTGGAAGGTACTTGGTCCATTGTTCCAGGATCCAAGACCTGAGGTTCAGAGAGGCACTTTTTGGCCTGTGACCTGGTCACAGCAAGGACATGTGATGATATCCCTAACATCTCTGCATGAGTCCTGTACTCAACTTCTGACCATAGAGAGTTCTCCAGGTCATTGCCCAACAAACATTCTACTGGGAGATCAGCACTAACCACAACTCTTTTTAGGCCAGTTACCCCTCCCCAGGAAAAGTTAACAAGTGCCACACTATGTGTAGTAGTGACATTGCTGGCATTGGTCACCAGGTAATTATCACCTGGTAGGTATTGTCCAGGGTCCACAAAGCTAGGTGTCACCATGGTGACACTGGCACATGTGTCCCTGTATGCTTCAGCCACTTTGTCATTAATCAAAGGCGTCTGCCTGTACTTGCCCAGATTACTGGGACTGACAGTAGTGGACAAATCAATCTCCACATCACAGATCAGAACAGCCTGTGTAGGGGTTCTGACTAGGCCAGAATCTCCCTCAGTTCCCAAGGTGATACCAACTACCCCCTTAGTCTGTGGACCAACACTGCTAACTGTACTATTGGGTGCAGGTGCCTTAGGGGCTGCAGTGTTGGGGGCTCCACCCTTTTTACACTCACTTGTCCAATGAGAGGTTTATTTACATGTACTACACCAGGGTTTTCTTTGACCTTCTTTCTTCTTCTTCTTGGAAGTTTGGGACCCACCCTCAGTATTCGTTTGGGGCCCTGTTGAAGACTTCTGGTCTTTAGCTTTCTGCTCCCCACCCTTCTGGTCTGTTTTCTTTTGGTCACCACCCTGGTTCTGGTTCTTTTGCTTAACTCTGGTTCTAACCCATTTGTCTGCCCTCTTTCCCAATTCTTGGGGAGAGGTTAGATCTGAGTCAACCAAATGTTGATGCAACTGCTGGTTCTGACAGTTATTTCAAATCTGTTTTCTCATCAGTAAATTGTACAATCCTTCATAGTCTGTAACCTTACTTCCCAGCAACCAGCCCTCCAGAGCCTTAGTGGCACATTCAACAAATTCAGACCAGTCCTGAGTCTGTGTCTTCTGGGTGTCTCTGAACATTAACCTGTACTGTTCAGTGGTTAAGCCTAACCCATCAATCAGAGCACTCTTCAGGACCAGGTAGTTTCTAGAATCCCCATCACTAATTGTGAAGAGTCTGTCTCGGCCTCTACCTTCAAAGGAGAGCCACAAGATTGCTGCCCACTTCTCCTGAGGGATCTGCTGTACTCTGCAGGCTCTCTCAAGTGCAGTCATCCATTTGTGGATGTCATCCCCACTCTTGTAAGGGGGCACAATCTTACTCAGGTTTCTATTGTCATAGGACCTGTCTTTATCCTTTTGGATATTGCTGCCACCAGTGGATCCTAATCCACTCTCTCTAGGCTGTCTTGCTCTAGCAAGCTTCTCTTTGGCCAGGGCAACTTCTAATTCTTGCTTCTGGATCCTAAGTTCAGCCTCTCTCATTTTGGCCTCATGTTCCCTTCTCTGAGGGCTAGACAGCTCCCTTCTGGAGTGTCCATGAGAACCTCTAGAAGCTTGGGAGGCATTGGACTCACCTGAGTGATTCCTTCTCCTCCTTTGCTCCTGGTTAAGTCCACTTGGGGGTCTGAATGGGTTGGACCCACTTTCAGTCCCAAATGTGCTTAATTTAGCCAGGTTAAGCATGCTGACTAGCACCTGACTATTTCTCTCATCATCAGACCCACTTTCCTCCTCCTCCTCCTCTTCTTCCTCATCATCTGGCTGAGTATCTCCAGTGACCTGGTCTTCCTCATCTATCTGGATGACAGGGGCAGGGGTGTCAGTGTTGTCATCTTCAGTGGGAGAGCCTCCATCTCCAGTCCCTGAGGGGCCTGGTTTGGAGGTCTTTAGAGCTTCAGACTGGTCTAAAAGCTCTCTGAGGTGACCTGCTGTAGGGGTAGGACCCGTTTTGATTCCTCTTAAGGAACACAGCTGCCTCAGTTTTTTAAAAGTAAAGATAGCAAATTTGGATGGTGCCCTTGGAGGGTCGCTCTCAACAGAGATAGGTTCAGTGGATCCCTCTGCTCCAGACATTGCTCTAGAGTGGGTGGATATGTTGCAATCTACCTACACTGGTGTTTGCCTACTAAACCTATCTAGTAGTTGTAGTCAGGGTGTGCCACTCCCTATCCTCTACAACAACTAAGTTCAGTAGAACTTAAGTATACTAGTCTTGGTTTAGTGTACCTATCAGGTACCTGTATGATCTTTCAAATGATACTCTCCAAAGATTGTAATGGTAAAACAACAGCAAGCTCAAATCCCAATCCGCTGCTCACCAATGTGAGAAGTTGGCCTGGTATATGATGCTCACTAGTTCTAGTGATCACCTTGTACCATGCCAAGCAACCCTTATGGTGGAGGTTGTAAAGTCAACCTTATGGACAAGCTATCCTAGGGGTAGCATGGACTAAGCAGTCTTAGGCTAAACTCTGTAAAGGCATGTGAAGCAAGCTGTTTTACCATACACAATCCCCTTGAATACCAAATGAAAGGACACCACACAGATATATATTGAAAATATATATAGATTTATTTCTACAAATATCCCCTATACTCTTTATGAGCACAGAAGCAAATGCGTTAAAACAAAACACAGTTTAAATATACAAAAGTTGCACAATATGGATGAGCCCTAGGGGCCACCTAAACCATATACTAAAATAGTGGTATAAGAACCACTATGGGGAAAGGAAAGAGGCCTAGGACCTGGGGAATCGCTGGAGCTGTTCGGGACTAGCAGTGATGAAGTCGGGAAAGGCCCGCGGGACTCGGGTGCAGTGCTTAAAGTGCACGCATGCACCAATGTTAAGTCAATGGTGCGTAAAAGTTACAAAGTTAGTGTTTAAGGAACCTTCCGATGGACCTACAAGGATAAAACTTTAGACACAGGCACTAGAGGTGTATACCAGTGTGGGAACACCGGCGTTGCTGAGTTACCTCACCCACAGGAAGCGGGTGCACAGGTGCGAAGTAGTGTCGGGTTTCGTCACGCAGGTCGATGGTGCTTGGAGCTGAAGATGCTGCAGGCGGGTCGTCGAGGAGAGTTCCGGTGGATCCAAAGGTGGATCTGAAGAGGTGAAGACCTGAAAGCAGAGGGGACAATGTTCAAAGTCACTAGCCAGTGACTACCGTGGAACCAGGATGGAACCAGGCGATGTCGGGTGCAAACAGGTGATGAAGTGAAGCTTGTCTCTGCAGCCACATGGACACGAAGAGGTCAAGGACGTCCAGGAGTCGGTCACGAGCTGTCCCACGTAGGCTCTCGCTGATGGCGGTGTCGGCAACTTGATTGGAGCAAACAGGCCTTGGCTAAAGCAAGCCACGCAGGAATCGATGCAAGCTTCTCACTCGGACCAGCAAGGTCAGAGCGGGTGCTCCTTTTCAGGGGAGCAAGGGCCAGTCTGGAGCAACCAGACCAGTGGTGTAAGTTGTAGTTTTCTTTGCCAAGATGGCCACTAGCCACGTGGCAAGTGACCGGGATGGCGCGTTGAGCGGCAAAGTGCAAAAGGGCCCCACACAGATCGTGGAGATGCTGGGGAGCTGATCTTCGGTGCAAATGCGGCTCGGTGTCCGGGCTTCTCAAACCCCAAAGCACAGCATCGAGGGTGCCTCGGGTGCTGCACAGTCAGCTCTTCAGGGGTCTTCCAAGATGTATGGTCCCACGTCTCTCGGTGCCTCCACGGGTCTCTTCTTTTCAGGGACTGTGGATCGGGCTCTGAGATGTCTGGGAGTCTGGGTCTTGTCAGGCTCTGGGCTCGGGGCCCGGCGGGAGGCGGCGGCAAAGCAGACGTCGAGTTGCTGGTTGGTGCCTGTATTCACAGGGTGGTCACTCCTTGGCCACAAGGGAGATTCTCTCCAGTCTTCTGTGCAGCAGAATGTCGAAGTCCAGTCTTCTTCTTAGTTTCAAGTCGAGTTCAGGATGATCTGAAGTCTTGGGACACAGCTCCTACTCTTATTCGAATTCTAGGGGCCGAATTACCTGCTAGGTCCCTCCTCTGGGTGGGACCAGGAAGGGGGGTGGTTACACCCCCTTTCCTTTGTCCAGTTTCACACCAGGACTGGGGCTGGAGAGCCCCAGGACCGGTTTGAACTGGCCTATGCACAGGGACACCTTGTGTGCCCCAGGCATGTCTGATTCTATTCAGCCCTGTCCTACCCAATACACAAAATCCTGTCTGGGGTGGTGCTACCACCTCCCAAGGCAGGAAACCCTTTGTCCAAGTCGCCCTCGCTGGAAGGACTCCCAGCAGCAGGAGGTCAGACTTGTGTCTGTGGTGGCAGCATCCATTTTGTGATGCTGAGGCTCTGTTTAACTTTAACCGGGGTTCAGGTTAGGTACATGTCGCATCCCTCTAGAAGGGTGGAATGCTACCCCCGTCACCAGAACTGGCGAGGGGGTAGTATTCCAATTCGTATGACACCTTACTCGACATGTTTTGATAAAGCCAAACCAAAGATAGCATTTAACCGCGAGGTTCATAATGCACTTAAGAGTATATGGTATGGCAGTATCATGAAACAGCTAAAGGACATGGTTCCGAAAGCTGCAGACAGGCTCAGCTCATGCCAGAGCACCATCTCACATATTTCCAAGCACTCTGCCTCCAGGATTGATGAGGCCTTCCATAGGAGTGGCTGATAGGAACATATGTGTCCATTTTGGGTTAGGTATAGGCATACTACACCTAAGTAAGGGGTGGTTACACCGACTTACCCCAGCTGAGTGATCAGCCAGTTGTGTCAAATGTGGAGGCCAGGGGTGGCACAATACGTGCTGCAGCCCCTGGTAGGCCTTGGAAGCACCTATGCCCTGGGTACCTGGGTACACTGTTACAGGGGCCAATAAGGTGAACCAGTTCCAATTTCATAATGCACCTAATGTGCATTGGCATTAATTTAGAGAGAGAACAGCAGGCTGTGGGTCTGATTAGCAGGCCCACAGCCACATTAAGTCATAAACCAGTGAAGCAAAAAGCAAAAATTTGGGGTGACCATAGGATAGCAGACCCTACTCTCCTGCATAGATGACATCTGCAATCGGACGGAGGCGCTGGAAGGGAAGGTCGCCACTCTATCGGAAGCATCTCAAGCTCATTCAAGAGACATAGCTGATTTAAAAGCTCAGAATAGGTCGCTGCAACTAGATATGGAGCGACTGGAGATTCACGCTAGGAGGAATAACTTGAAATTTCTTAAAATACCTGAAGGGACAGAAAATGGCGATGTAAAGTCTTTTATATGTAAGCTCCTCAGAGATGAGGTGCTAAAAGACACACCGGATATTGATCTTGAAGGCAAAATCCAGAGGGCACACCGGGACCCATTTAGACAGCACCCCGATAGAAAAGCTCCTAGGAAGATCTTAGTCAACTTCCATACATACTCAGTAAAGGAACTGATCTTAGGTAGGGCCCTCACGGACACATCTCTCCAGATAAACTCTATAAAATACCTCATCCGTTCGGATGTAGGCAGAGTTACAGCACAGAGGCAGTGGGAGTTGGGGTCACGAATGCCCGACTTGAGGAGCCAGGGCGCGCAAGTTTCGATGAAATTCCTTGCCGCTTTGAAAGTGGTATGGAGGAACAAAACTTATAATTTTACTTCCCCTCAAGAAGTCGATATCTTCATAGATAAAATGAAAGAAACACAGCGCTAGAATATCCCCTCCCCACTTCCTAAAGGTATAAGGTCTATAGGAGTATAGCTCAAGCCAGATAGGACAGACACATTGTTAGTACATTGTTAGTACCCCCTCACCACTAGTGTACGATGGAAAGTCAGGGTTTCTGGAGGGGTCTTGGGGAGAGTCAGAGTGATAGTAGAAGGAAAGAACACATGGGGGGAAACCTAAAATTGGAAAAAAAATTTTTTTTAAAGGAGATAAATTGCTCTCTCAATTATAGTCTATAGTTTAAAGTTCAAAGGATAAGCACAGATTTTCTTCTTTTAATTTTAACACATGGAGGCATCCCTAGTTGGAACGGAGGATTCCCAACAGGCGATAAGATCGCCAGAGGTCATAGCTGGGGGTTCCTCAAGGGAGGTGGGAGGATGCAAGGGGGGTGGGGATTAGAAAAGAGAAAAAGTATTCCTCATATCACCATGGAAAGCATTAACGATAAGGTGTGTCTATCTAGTGGGAAAAGAATAGAATGTGGCAGAAGTTTTTTTTTTTTGCAAAACATCCTCTTAGATGAATAGCGCATTTAACAAAATACAAATTATAAGCTGGAACCTAAATGGCTTAAGGGATAGCAGGAAACTCTCTAGGATCACCAATTTTTTAAATAAGTCTGGGGCCCATATATGCCTGCTTGAGGAAACGCATTTAGAACCACAAGAGTGCAGAGCAGCTTTTGGCAAGTATAGGTGGGTCCAGGACCTTCTCTTCTCAAACCAGAGTGGAAACACTAGAGGAGTGGCTATATTCATTCGAGTAAATGCCGGGATTAAGGTAGAAGGGTTCGAAACTGAAGATTCAGGCAGATGGCTGACTGCATTTTTAGCAGTCGAGGGCTTACGGTTGGCATGTGCAGTCTACTATGGGCCTAATGCGGACTCACCTGGGGCCTTGTTGAGCTTAAAAGCCAGTCTTCTGCCTTTGGCGATACCTATTATAATAGGAGGAGATTTCAATTTGGTTCTGGATGCAACGTTGGATCGTACTTCCAGGGCTAAAATCACTCCCCCGCCCCCCTTGCAAATCACAAACTGAGCTTAAAAATATCATGAAAGATTTCAATCTGTTAGATATTTGGAGGGTGAAGCATAGTAATATGAGCGATTTCTCCTTTTTTAGTCATAGGTATAGACATCATTCTAGAAACAACTTCTTTTTATTAGATCAGGTGCTTTTTTCGGCAGTAGATACTGTATCATATATCCCTGCTTTACTTTCCGATCACTCTGTGGTAGAATTAACAATTAGGCTAAAACAAGGGAAATAACTGAGGAGGTGGACTGTAGATAGATCTTTACTCCAAAAAGAGGAGATAAAAAATGACGTGGAGCGGCAGGTAGGGGAGTATTTCAGGCTAAATTGTGGTTCGACGACTGATCAAGTCGTATGGGAGGCCTTTAAGGCCTTTATAAGGGGATCCCTGAGCTCATTAATGAGTTGGAGAAATAAAATCAGAAGAAGGGCAGAAGAAGAATCTCTTAATAACATCAAACAAACAGAAAGTGGCTCCAAAGGGCATCTCGGGACCAGCAGACCAACCTGCTCTCAATACAGGGTGAGCTAGACTCCCTACGGGCGGAATATCAGGCCACACTAGATAAAACACTTAAGGATAGATGGGAGGCAAGCAAATTGCAGAATTTCTCTCATGGGGAAAAGTGTGGACGACTTCTCGCCTGGAAGGCCAGGACAGACAGGGTCAGGAATCAGATTAAGGGCCTGTCCGTGCGTAACACCGGGGTACCACCTACGATGACGACCAGATCCGTGAGGAGGTTAAACTATTCATGCAGAATTTATACACAGAAGAGAATAGTTTTTCTTCTGAAAGAGCAGATGTTTGGTTAAACCAGCTCAGGCTGCCTCAGTTAGCAGAGTCTGGTAGAGTATTCCTGTCCTCATCGATAAGAGAAGGTGAAGTCCGAAATCAGATTAAAAAGATGGCCAAGGGGAAAGCGGCCGGCCCAGATGGGCTCCCAATAGAACTATATCTGATAGGTTTAGATAAGGTAGTTTCGGTTTTAACGTATCTATTTAATAAAATATCTCTTTCAGGTGAGACCACTCCTCAAACTTGGTCGGAAGCTACTGTCACTCTGATCCTGAAACCAAATAAAGACCCTTTAACAATCGAGTCTTATAGTCCAATCTCGTTGCTAAACACTGACTATAAGATCTTTGCAGGAGTTTTGGCAACGAGATTGGCCAGAGTCATAAAAACTATAGTACATCAGGATCAGAGAGGCTTCATCCCTGGCAGGCAGCTAAATGAACTAACTTTTCAAGTTATAGCCGCCTTTGATGTCGCCACAGATAAGAAGCTTCCATTGACTTTAGTAGCTATCGATGCCGCTAAGGCTTTTGACCAAGTAAATTGGTCATACTTCTGGTAGGCATTATCCGGTTTTGGACTCCCGGAGAATTTTATAGCATCAATCAGGTCTCTATACTCTAGCCCTCGAGCAAAAATTCTCGTAAATGGGCTCCTCACGGACTGGATTTCAATATCCCGTGGAACAAGGCAAGGGTGCCCCCTATTCCCCCTTTTGTTTAATCTATATATTGAACCTTTTGTTTGCCAGTTAAGATCAGGCACTTTGATTAAACCTTTTAAAATCGCAGATCTGGCTTTAAAATTTGCCCTATATGCAGATGATCTGCTCATGTTCACCTCTAACCCGGATGAAGCCATCCCTAGACTATTCGAGCAAGTAGAGGCCTTCGGGGAAATCTCGGGGTATAAAATTAATAAAGACAAAGCCGAGATTATGCAGTGGAACAGGGAGGTGGTGACCCCAGCAGTTAAACCACGAATGAGATATCTGGGCATCCATTTGGCCCAAAATATTACTGAGATATCGAAATTAAATCTAACAAGAGTCCATAAGGACGTTTGTGGCTTATTGCAACGATGGTCAGGTCTCCAGCTAAACATCTTTGGGAGGGTAAATCTTATCAAAATGATAATTTTACCAAAAATGACCTTTCTTTTCAATTCAATCCCATTCATTTTTAAAGTATCGGATATTTTTAAACTACAGGGAAAAATTGGCTCCTTTATCTGGAACACCAAGACACCAAGAATCTCTGGGAAAAAACTAAGGAGAAGTTTAAAAACAGGAGGGTTAGAACTACCAGACCTACTTATCTATTGTCACTCTTTTCAACTAAAAAATTTCAGACTTCTGGCAGATAAGGCGGATGCTTCCTCCTTAGGTCTTTTGTTTCAGGCATTATTACATGGTATTCCACATGGGCAAGAACATTTTCTTTTTAAATATGGTGACCCAAAGTTCTACAAGAAGGTGAGACTTAAGATCTTGGGTACGGCATTAACAAATTGGGCATATATTAGAAAAAGGTTTGGAATTCCATACTACGCACCCCAGGCTCCTATATGGGATTCTCCAGGGAAGCCAGACTGTCTCAACGACCAGCTATCTCGCCCCCTTAGATTGGCAGGGTTAATATGCTGGCGGGACCTGCAAAAGAATTCAAAACTTTTGAACTGGGAGTCCCTATCTAGCTTGACTGGCGGGACCCTCACCCGGTTTAAATACTACCAATTGTCAGGGTTGTGGGCAACTATTCGTTGGCACTTCAATACACCTAACCCAAAGTTTGATTCGGTATTAAGGAAAGGTGGTTGGAAGAAGGAGGTATCTATTTGGTACTGGGCCTTGATTGAGGCAGAGGGAGTGACAGGACCTGAGCTCCAAAAATTGTGGGGGAATGCCACTGGTCTAAATTACAACATAATTGATCAATGGGGGGACTCGTTCACTATGCTGCAGGCAGTGGTCAAATCTGCCCCTCTCAAGAGAAACCACCTTTTCACAATGTATAGAGCCTATATAACACCGAAAAAAACTAGTTAAGATTACTGGCTTAGAACACTATTACCCCAGGTGTAAACAACAAGCAGCTGATGACTTCCACATGTTTGTAGATTGTCCAATGATAATAAGCTTCTGGACCAAAGTACAGGATTTTAAAGTACAGGTACTACACACACAATTGGAGGTCTCCTCGGGGACTATCTTGTTTGGGTTAGACACAAATTATCATCTTAATGATATGGCGTCTAAATTTATCTTTTATGTCATCATCCTGGCAAGACCAGCAATTTGTAGGGCCTGGAAAGATGTTAATGCCCCTAATTTCACAGAGTGCCTGAAACATGTCATCTTCACAAGTGAATCCGATATAGCTTGTGACAGTACAAGCTATGATAAGGTCTGGGCGGCCCTGGTGGCTTGGCGGAACAGATGATGGTATTCCAATGACTTCACCTGGGAACTGTTGGTTCTTTTCCTTCAAAGTAACACAGGGTCACCAAGATAGTGTGAAATGGAGTGGATTAAGAAAACAGTTGCTGCTAGAGGGTCATATCTCCTCCTCTCTCTCTATGGGTCTCAAACATCGGAACCGGCACATCTTGAGTACAGGGGAGAGGTTGGGATTTCCCCATCTAGGACGCCAAAAAGGGTATATGAGGAATACAAAAAAAAAGACACGCTCAAGTAAAGGTAGCAGAACATCAAGCAGCACAATTGGAGAATAAAAACACAGACGGGAATCAAGGGAAATTTAAGGGACATTTTAATAAACAAAAATTAGTAGGGAATATAGATGAGCTTAAGAAAAAATATCGTTGTCATAATTGCGGCAGGATAGGGCATTGGAGAAAAGAGTGTAAGTGCCCACCAAGAGTAAATCCCGAAAATACATCATTGAACCCGCAGGTGCAGAATGAGGTAAATCAACAGCAACTGCAACAGCAGCAGGTAGTTACTCAGCAAAGCCAGGTGCCACAATCACCACTTCCATACATTGTAAATCTGCAGAGATACAGTGCAGAGACAGGATTCAGCGGATACGAACAGGTACACCGATCGCCCAGAGTGAATGTGAGTCAGCAATATTGGTTACAAGAGGATGGCGGGAGTGAGTTGGATGACAGTTTCTGACGGGGCCTGAGAGAGGAAGAAGAGTGTGTGCTTGGAGCCACTCCCGAGGTAGATCAGTCTGGTCGGTTTGTGACTGGAAAAGTGAATGACTTAAAAGTATCTTTCCTAGTGGACACGGGTGCTACCCGTTCTACTGTTAGATCAGTGGAAAATCAAAATCTTCCTCTCTCCGGTGATAAAATCCAGGTTGTAGGTGTAGCTAATAGACAAATTTAGACCTCCTTAACAAAACCAGTCGAGGTAGAAATTGGAAATTTCAAAGACATGCACCGATTTGTGGTGTGCGATAGCAGTCCTGTAAATCTGTTAGGCAGAGACATTCTACGCAAGATGATCGGTGCCATATATTGTTCGCCAGATGGCATAGAGCTCCAAACTCCAGATGAAGATAGTTTGTACAAAATTACTATGGCCATGATAGAGGCAGAGAAGAATGAACGGTTTCCTGTGTTTGATCAAGAAAAGATATCTGTGGAATTGAAAGAAGTAGTAAAAGAGCAAGTGTGGGATTTTACAGGAGAAGATATTGGATTAATGAAAGATGTAGATCCTGTAAAAGTGACTGTAAAAGAAGGAGTGAGTTACCCAAACATTCCCCAGTATAAAATCACAGCAGAAATAATTGAAGGAATAACGCCAGTGATAAATAAAATGATTGAACAAGGTATTTTACGAGAAATAGAAAGCAGTCCTTGTAATTCACCGATAATGGGATTGAAAAAGCCAAACGGAACATTTCGGATTGTACAAGACCTTAGAAATGTTAATACGATTGTTGTCCTATGTTGTCAGATAGTACCAAATCCAGCAGCAATTCTATATCAAATTCCACATGATGCAGAATGGTACACTGTAATTGACTTGTGCAAAGTGTTCTTTACTGTTCCATTGCACCCAGAAAGCCAGCCAATATTTGCGCTCTGGTTTGGAGATCGTATTTTGGCATGGTGCCGAATTCCTATGGGGTATACTGAGAGTCCATCCATTTTTAATCAGTTGCTAAAGAAGTCATTAGAAAGTTTGAACATGCCTGGAGAATCCGTATTGGTCCAATATATTGATGACCTAGTGGTGGCATCAAAGACAAAAAATTAATGTACATCAGATACTATTGCATTATTAAATCACTTGGCAGAAGAGGGACATAAAGTGTCTCCATTGAAATTACAATTTTGTCAGAAAGACGTGCAATACTTAGGTCATACGATTGCTAAAGGGACTAGACAAGTTACCGCACAAGAATCAAAATGATGCAAGGACTGCAGCCCCCCTAAACGCAAAGACAAATTAGAATGTTCCTAGGAATGGTGGGTTACTGTAGACAGTGGATTAGTGGATTCTCACTAATAGCAAAACCATTGCAGAGACTAACCGAAGCAGACATAAGAGAACCTATTGTACTGAATAAGACTGAAATGGAAGCATTTGAACAGCTAAAAACAAACTTATGTGAAGCTCCAGCTTTAGGAATGTCTGACTATGAGAACTAATTTGAGCTGTATTGCAGTGAGCGAGAAGGATGTGCATTGTCAATATTTATTCAGGGACATGGAAAATTAAGGAAACCAATTGCATATTTCTCAGCTGTTTTAGATATAGTTGCAAAAGCCTTGCCAGGTTGCTTAAAAGCAGTAGCAGCTACAAGTGTGAGTTTGGAACAAAGTGAAGGAATAGTGATGGGATTTCCTGTGAGAGTATACGTACCTCATTCTATAGAGATTATCCTCACTAGAACAAAAACACAACACCTTACGAATAACAGAATGACAAAATACGAGAAGACGATTCTGGGAGCAAACAATGTGACAATCTCACGTTGTGCAAACATAAACCCGTCCACATTGTTGCCTGATGCTATGGAAGTTGAAGTAAGAAATTAGGTTGATCACAAATGTTTGGATGTTATTAAATATTGTACAAAACTAACAGGTAGATTCATCATGGTCCTGATTTGCGAGTACTTAATAGCGATTATTAAGGAATCGCTATTAAGGACTCTCAAATCAGGATTCATGTAGAAATTGCAAAACAAATTGCGATTCCTACAGCCTCCTTATTTGCGATTAGCAAATTGCTAATCGCAAATAAGGAATAACTCCCCATTCATTCCTATGGGCCTAAAGGCCCATAGGACATGTGTGTGTGTAACATACCACTTAGAAAAATGCACTAAAGTGCATTTTTCTAAGTTTTCGCTATTTACCACGAAGTCAGACTTCGTGGTAAATAGCGGCCGGAAATTGCGATTTCGCAATTTGTAAAAGTTTCATGAATTGCATTTAAGGAATCTCAAATAGAGATTCCTTAAATGCAATTCCTCGCTAAAATGCGAATTCTGTATTAGAGATTTTTGCATTTGGGATGATGAATCCCAAATGCAAAAATTGCGCTCGCAAAGGGCCAGATTCTCAGAATCTGGCCCTTTGCGAGCCGTTTTCGGCTTGATGAATCTAGCTGTAAGGTCGGACATCAGAGATGAGCCATTGCCTGAGTCTCACTATGTGATGTTTGTTGATGGTTCGTGTCTGAGAACAGAGGAGGGTGCTTCAAGTGCTGCATACACCGTATGTACAGTGGACGATGTCCTGGAAGCATCTTGTCTGAAAGGAATTCGTTCTGCCCAAATAGCAGAATTGATTGCTTTGATTCAAGCATGTAAATTGGGAAAGGAAATACGAGTTACCATAGTGACTGACAGTCAGTATGGATTCGGGGTTGTCCATGACTATGGACAATTGTGGTCCCAAAGAGGTTATTTGACTTCTGCAGGAACCCCTATTAGAAATGCCGAATTTGTAAAAATTTTGATTGATGCTATTCAGTTGCCTGATAAGATTGCAGTGGTGAAATGTGCTGCATATAAAAAGGGTGATGACTACATTACCAGAGGTAACAGGTATGTGGATTCCATTGCAAAATACTGTGCCAAAAATCCTGCATCCATAAATCGGGACAGGAAAAGGGAACAATTTTCAAGTCCTTTAATGCTAACCACAATAGTTGAAACTTGGCAGGAAGATAGACAGATGCAGGAAGAAGCTAGTGAAGAGGAGAAAAACATATGACTAAAAGCAGGATGTAGACAAAGAGAAGAAGATGAAATGTGGGTTTATAAAGATGAAAGATCAGTAATGCCTGATAGCATGATCTCAAACATGGACCGAATGTACAATGGTCAAGCCCATGTCGGGAGAGATGTGATGATAAGGTTGTTCAGACAGACATGGTATAATCCAAAGTTTAGGATGATAGCTGAGAGCCTGTGCCAGAGATGTCTAGTATGTCAGCAGTTTAATCCCAACAGAAAAACAGTTGTGAGTATGGGAACCATAGAACGGGAGGGAGGTCCATTTACACGAATGCAATTGGATTTCATTGAGTTACCTCCTTGTAATAGGCTCAGATATGTATTGGTAATCATTTGTCTGTTCTCTCGGTGGGTAGAAGCTTTCCCCACCCTGAGGAATGATGGCCTAACTGTTGCAAAATTGCTTTTGCGCGAGATTATACGACAATACGGTTTTCCAGTAACAATTGAAACGGATCGTGGGGCCATTTCCAGAATGAACTGTTACAGATGATTTGTGAAGCACTGGACATTCGTTAGAAACTGCATTGTGCTTACAGACCAGAGGCTTCAGGGGTAGTTGAACAAGTGAATGAACAATAAAAAACAGAATTGCAAAAATGTGTTTGGCAACAGGACTAACATGTCCGGACGCATTACCACTTGTTCTGATGACCTTAAGGAGTATACCTGACAGACAACCTGGACTAAGTCCACATGAGATTTTGATGGGCAGAGTGATGAGACCAGCATTTGTACCAGTTGATAAACTGTTATAAATGATGACATCATACTGGATTACTGCAAGAGTCTGTCTGACGTGGTAACTTCTGTGTTCCATCAGGTGGGAACTGAGTCAAACACGAAATAGAAAAATCCAGCTCATGATCTAATTACTGGAGATTGGATTTGAGTAAAGGTACACCAAAGGAGAAACTGTTTGGTGCCTCGTTGGCAAAGACCAAGACAGGTTATTTTGGTCAGCACAACTGCTGTTAAATGTGCTGGAGTAAAGAGATGGGTGCATGCTAGTCACACCATTTGTGTACCTGAGCCTGAAAATCTACAAGAGGAAGGTGAAAGCACAACTGATTCTAATTCTGAAGGAGAACCAGAAAGAAATCCAGATACTGAAGCTCGCCAAGAACGTCGAAATCTGGAGGTATCAGATGCAAGCAGGAACCAAAATCCTGTCGCTGGAAAAGAGGAAATAATTCACGACAAAGATGAGATTCCAAGTACCAGTTATGGAGATGTTCCTAACAGAGTTAAAGAACTGAGTAAAGAGAAATCAGATCCTGAAAAAGAAACAGAGATTATAAAGTTCATAATAAATTATATTGTTGAAAATACTGAAAGTGAAACTGATGACAGTGGAGATGAAACTCAATTGAGAAAGAGTTCAAGAAAAAGGACTTGGAGAGTGGAACATAACACTACAGAGCCAAAGACAAAGCGAGCTCGTAAAGGAGATAATTGGCCTGAAGAAAATGATGGACTAAGAGTCAAACTGGTTAACAGAGCAAGAAAACTAGAAGATCAAGTAAATGAGATAACAAGCCAGAAAGAGTTATTGGGAAAGACAATAGAGGTTGTCTAAAGGCCAAAAAGAGTGAGAAGACCAAATCAGAAATATAAATCACCTGAATGAACTTACATGTTTTTGCCTTCTATTGAGGAAGTAAACAGCAGCCAAGAAAGTATGAATTTTGCAAGTCAGGAAAAAGAAAGTGAGTAAAAGACTGAAACTTAAAGAAAGAAAAGAGATATTTGATTTGGAATTGCCAGGTAAAAGGTAAAGACTTGAAGTACTGGTATATGACAACTACCATGAGAGTAAACTGAAATCTATTTGACGCAGAGATGTAAATAAAGAGAATTGTAAAAACAGTTGCTGTGTAAAAAAAAACACTAAAAAATTAAAATGGCTACTACTAATGAAGTTACGAAATGTTCAATATTTAGAAAATGGTGCAACATGTGGTTCATATGTACTGGATTATTAATATTAGTATGGTTGATTTAAGCTATTATCATTACTTTTAGAGAAAATTGAGAAGTTGAAACCAAATGGGACTAAGAACGCAAGAAATGATGAATTAAGAACTGATAAACCACATGTATATAAGCAAGAAATTAATCAGGATAAGTCGATTGGCAACTTTTCTAAAAACACATTTTCAAGATTACTGTGTGAGTATGTTAGAACCATGGACGCAAGCGACTGCTACATCTGTGTGAAATTGCCAGCATCAGTGTCAGAGGGGGTGACCTATCACCACTTACATATGGGATCATGTGTAGCATAATAGCAAGTTTGTTTTACAAAACAGGGAAATTAGAATATTATTATTCAAATTCTGATGATGTTTTTGCAAGATTGGGGATTGTAAATACTATGAACAAAGTTAAGCCTGCAAAAGTTTTTGGAGAATTTTTCTTAGAGACTCAAGAGCTGACCCATGAATACGCCTTTAAACATAATTTGACTTGTAAATTGAGAATTGAGGAAAAGGCATTTTTAAATATGGTGGAAGAAAGAAGGAATAATTTACAAAAGAAATGAAAGAGTGAAGCATGCTAAATCTAAATATTTGGAATTTGAGGATGAAAATCTATGGGGTCAAAATGTAAATGTGGCTATAAATATTGACACTCAATCTTTAGGGAAGTTTTGTATTCGTAGAGATAATACTGTGTATGAGAATTATTTTGTTGGTGCGGGTCAATGTGAAGACACTTATCGTATAATAGGGGGTTGGGGATTCAAAGGTGCTAAAGATCTAATTTTTCCTGGCATATTTTTCATTTGTGGGAACAAAGCTTATTACAAATTGCCAGACCACTGGTATGGGACATGTTATGTAGACTTGGTCTTTCCTAAAATGTTCCATGTAGATAGGGGTACTAATGGAATACATGAGATAGGTAAACCATTAAGTCGTAGAAAAAGAGAGAGTGTAGCAGAAATAATAGGTGACATTTTTGGAGCACTGATACCAATGGTGGGGATATCTTTTAATGCAAACAAAATTCGGAAATTGTCAACGATAGTAGATCGTTTGTCAACAGACACTGCAGGTGGGTTTTTAATGGTAAATACTGAATTGGTTGCTATGAGAGCTATGGAGATGCAAAATCGTTTTGCTCTTGATATAATCTTAGTGAAAGAAGGAGGAGTTTGTGGAATGTTACATGTACAGCACTGCTGCACATACATTCCAGATAAGAGTCAAAACATTGAGAAACATATTTGCAGAGTTGCACAAAGAAATTGAACCACTCAAGGTTGATGGTGTTCTTGAACGAATGGGTAAAAGTTTTTCAGCAGTTAAACATTGGTTACACGAATTAGGTAGTTCTATTATAGGTAAAATATTTTTTCCCGTGATAGTAATAATAGTAATTTTGATATTAAGATTATGTTGTGTGATTGAAAAGAGAAGGAATGTTAAGAGATCTATAAGGAAAGCAATCCAGGAAGAAAAAGATAGAAAACGAGAAATGAATGACATAGAAATGGAAGAGGTTCAAGAGAACTGTACGAAGATAACAAAGATAGAAGAGACTAGAGTATAACATTTCATATTAATCAACAGAATTTGAAACATGTTAAGATAAAAAAAATCTAAATTTTGGGAGATATTTGGTGATAAATCACCAAAGGAGGAAGTTGATGGAGCGAGGTGAAAAACTAAATTTTGCATACCCCTCATGAAATCACTTTCTCATAACAGTAACATGAATGAATTGTGTGGTTTTGAAAACTAACCAACATAGAATAGAATGCACACACAAAATACACGTGGGATAATAAATTGCTTGTGTTGCAACCATTATCGACTAACTGAGTGATAATGTGATGTCTGAAAATAAAGCAAAGGCTATAATTTAACCAAAAGTGGCATAAATGTGCTTCCGGTTTGTCTATTTGTGGCAAAAACATGAAGACAGGTGAGCAAACTACGCATAAATGTGGCTTTATTTGCTAGGTAATAACGTACCGGGATACCTTAGTAAGGTGGGAGGTAAACAGAAGGGCTATAATTCAATAATTAACGTTCAATTGTGTTTGTTTCTATAATAGTTCCTGTTGTGGCCTGTGAGGCCTATTCCAAGATGGACAATTTTCACGACTCCGAGATTCATGTGAAGCACGCATGCGCTTGCTGAATGGAGCTGCAGACGCTTATGAGCTGACTGGGCTGAACGGAACAGGTCAAGGACGATGTGCTCAGAAACCCTGACTGACTGCCAATAAAATGGACATCCGTATTGTAAACCCTGGGAAAATAGTTTAAAATTACAATTTAAAGGACACGATGGAACTGGTAACCTTAAAGACAATGCTCAAATTCATTTAGCTGACTCTGCAGAAGTCAAGTAATAAGATGATGAGGTTATGCTCATCCACCCCTTGAACCAACCAATCAAAATCGTCGGAGACCCCAATTGTTACCGAATTTAGATAATTTAGCTAGAGAAAAAGGGTATAAAAGAATAGGCCCGGAGTTTAGAAAAAAAGCTCTCTTTTCAATTTCTTTCGGTGTATCCTTACACAGTGTAAAGTAAAACCTCGAATTCACCAAATGCGATGGACTCGCAATATTAAAAGATATCAAGTAGTCACTGAGTGAATTCCTTTATACAGACGATTTTAATTGTAGACTAGTATTCAATTCATATTGTCATCATATGTTGAATAAATCACGTGTGGAACATCTTCTCCAAGCTCAAAATTATATCCATAATGGGTGACAAATGTTCATAGCGAGTATCCAGTAACTCAGTAACAAATGTGTCCCCAATGCATTTCGATCATCTGCTTTTCGTCAGGGGGAATATTCTATAAGGAAAATAAAGAATGTCTGAAGGTATAACGCGCTATACAGGAGCAAGCATCATAAGAATGACCGTGTAACAACCATGGCAAACTTGTACTGATGGTAACCATAAGGGAGCAAAAAGGAACAAGCATTTGCAATGCAATAGGTCTCGCATTTACTAGAGTTTGAGCTATTGGCATTGTAGATTTAATGCCTTTTATTAACGTGTTGTTTAAAAAAAAAAAAAAAAAGGCACTGTCATTTACAATGCCAATAGCATACACTCTCGCAAAAGCGAGACCCATTGGCTTTGCCAATGCTTGTTTCTGTTTCTTTCAGTTAGTACCAATCCCCTAGTGGGGCTGCATTTGGTGTGCACGATCGATCACTTGGTAGCTTGCGCTGTGTAGCTATCTACACATTCACACAGCTGTTCGTCCTTTGAATCGGGATGAGTTCTGTGTAGTCCCTGAATGATCTCCGAGCAGTTCCTTCATGAGCTCTGTGCAGACCTGCATGAGCTCTGAATTGTACATGTCTGACCCCGTGTACTGTCTCCAATAGCTCATTCGGTCCCTGCATGAACGAAGCGTCGTTCCTGCATAAGCCCCAGGTGGTCCCTGCATAAGGTCCGTGTGGTGCGTGCACGAGCGACGCTGCGCGAGCTCCTTACATCTATGCGTGACCATTGTGGTGTCCATGTATGAGCTCCGTGGTGTCCCTGCATAAGCGTTGTGCCCGCACTGTTCCTGCCTTAGCTCCGTGTGGTTCTTGCCGGTGCTGGTGAGTGCAGGACCTGAGTGGATGGAGCACACGTGCCGCACATACAGAAGTGCAGCTCCTCTGCACTCCCGATTGGACGAGGTATCCTACACTTAACTTATATATACATGTACTTACAAATACTACATATAACGTATAAGCACACATTTCAATTGCAGGCCCCAAATATCTTAAATATCGGTTTAAAGTATGGAGGGGGCTTTTTTAACATTTTATCCCGGCCTCCATATTTTATACCTCATACAGTCCCAGAGGGCAGAAATCAGAAGCCCCTGGCCGAGTAATTGTGAAAGTGACACAAGGAATGAACAGCGTGAAACTCCAAGAAGGCAGGGGTGAGGAATCGGATATCCCGTAAGAACAGATGTACACAGGACAGCGAAGGGAAAATAGCGGAATATAAGAGATATTTCCATAATAATTAATGTGCGCTATTTAAGCTCCAGCATGGCTCAGTTACACGTAAAGCCACCTGGAACACATCAGTGCCATGACACCGAGGCCTAGTTAGTGGCTTCAGAGGCCCATGCACCCTGGCTATTGCTGTAATAAATTGAAGGGGGGGGGCATTTCCCTTGCTGCACAAGGCCCCCGGGACCCTTACTACGCCATTGCTCGTGAAATGGCGGGTGTGCTCAAGATCACAAGGAATGTGTAGTACCGTAGACTCTTAATTGTGATCACAAATATTGCATGTAGTCTCAACGCCCCTTCCCGGAAGTGTGCACTGGTGACTACTTTTGCGTTATGTACATATGTGCCCGACTGTCAAAACATATTCCATCCAGGCCTGTGAATGAAGCATCTGAAAAAGTGCGTAGCTAAAGTGCACACGGGTAGAAAGACGGCTGAGAGCTCTGTCTTCAAGGTGCCAATTTGTCCTGTAAATGGTCCCCATGCCGCCTCTTTGGACTGATGCATCGGTGATGCTGGGAAAGAATGCACGACTACAGCTTCCCGTGACTTTTTTTCTGCAGATGGTGAGTCAGCTCAGCTGGCTGAGAGCCAATGCTGTGATATGCGCTTTTTCCAACAGGACTGACTTTTCCTTTTATCTGCCAGAGGTCGATAACTATCGTACCTATAAAATGTGATGTAAGAAGGGCTCTTGTATAAGAGATGGAAGCCCCCCGCCCCCCGCAACCAGCAGTTGACATCTCTATAACGAGAAAACAGAGGAGAGGGGAAGGCTGCCTGCTTCGCCAATAGGAACTGCGCGGAGGGGAAGGAGTGTGGGGGGCCCGCCTTACCGAAGGAGAGGAGGCGGACGGAGCGTGGGAGAGGAAGGAGGGTACATACGCCAAGCACGGAATGACTTTGAAAGGGAGACCTACGTGGATAGAGGAAGTTAGGAAGCAAAAGACAGACGGGTTCCAAGGAAAGAACAAGTGCGCAGAACGACTGCCGATATTTTATACACTGTTGCGGGACAGTTCGGTTTCGAAAACGAGGCCTGACAAGCAAAAGGGATTTCCGGCCGGGAGAAAGGAGAGGCGTGACACGCACTGAAGGGGCGGAGAAACAACGGAGCGGGCTGCGGAGTCTGGTGTGACACGGAGGGACAGAACGAGAGGAGCCGGTGAGGGGGGGCGTCGGGGCACATTGACGATGCCCGCCCCCCCCCCCGTGATGGAAGCCCTGCTTGTGCCCGGTGAGCGGGGTTGGGAGTGTGTGTGTGCGGGTTTGTAAGAGGGGAGAGGGGGGTGCGCGCGCTTGTATGTGCCTGCGTGTGTTGTGCCTGTCTGCGTGTGTGTGTGCGCGCGCGCGTGTGCCTGTGCGTGCAGGGGATGGGGCCTGCCTATGTGCGCGCCGTGTTTGCATGCAAGCCCTGCGGTCTGCGCAAGCGCGCTCGCTCCCGCGGTGAAATCCGACACTGGGAAAGCTCGTGACACTTTGGTGTCCACTCTCCCAAATACGGATAGCATTAGTTGTCGAGCTGACAGCATTCATGCTTCGCATGAATGCCACATCAGCTCGACCTAAAAACAGGAGTGATCAAAGTCCCAGTGTATCTGTGTTAAGCTGTGAGGTAAAGGGCGAAAAAATCAATACTAAACACGGTCGTGCAATCGTGAGTTAAAAGTAAATTGGACCGACAAAGTGGTGCTACAAATGGGTAATCGTGAAAACGGCATTCCTTGAAAAAAGAGTGCATTGCACTGAATAGTAACGTGCGGCTGCTACGAATGGTAAAAGGCATTCCAAAAGAAAGGTGCCGTGAACTCTAAATAAACGTGCAACAGATCCCAAACTGTTATTCAGGCATGCCGGTCTCAGTATGACATTGTTTGAAGGAAGAAACTTTCTCGAGGAGTGTAACCGTGGTGCACAAGCAGAGAAATCTGCAGAACGTTATAAAAAAATATAAGCGAGTGATCCTAAGTTAGTGGGGCAATCTTACCGTAAGTGTGAAAGTGTGAAAAGCAGAACCAGCCACCGCTACTCAGGAAAGGCGACTTAACCAAGTGGGCGCGGAGCGATAGTACAGCGTTATCTACGTGCCTGAGGTAGAAATGAAAAGAGGACTTAGACGTGAGGTAGCAATTCAAGTCGGACAATTAAGTTATATTAAAAATGAAAATGAAAATAAGGGGAAAGCGTTTATTCAAAAACGCGCGGAAAGATAAACCATTAGTGGAGATAACAATTTCGAAAAGAGGAAATGTTGAAGAGTAAAGGATGGGGCGATGAAACACCAGGATAAGGAAAATAAGAGAATGAGAGAAAAAATGTACCTACAAAGATATATGTTTTAGATGTAGGAAGGAGGAAATTAGACATGGTAGAGAAGTGGAATAAAAATGTGAAAAATGAAAGTGAAAAGTGGAGCCATAAAGGGTAGTGGGGAAATGAATGCAAGTAAGAATTAAAATGAAAATAACTGTCGAGAGGAAGTGAGAAACATGAAACTGAAGCGTGAGTGCAGTGAGAATAATAAAGGGACAGGGAACAAAAACACATAAAGCTGTAAATCAGTTGACCAGGTTGTACGACCTGGCACAAATGAACAAAAAGCAAACCAAGGCGTATGCAGGAACAAAATAGATACGGCCAGCGAGGGCCTCAACACAGAGTGAGAACAGCGAGGCACAGGGAAAAAGGTTTCATAAGTAACACCTATATTCGAGTCTCTCATTAAGCGCTTTCGGTGAATTGAGTTCAGTTTGTGCATCCAATACAGTTTTCTTTGGAGTAGAAATTTTCTTTTATCTCTACCAGCTGCCATATTCACGACCTCCAAAACCAGGAACCTTAGTTGGCTGACGTTGTGTGAGTGAGTTGTAAAATTGGCAGCTACACAGGACTTTAGATTTTTGGTGCGGATGTTGCTGCGATGTTCATTCAATCGGGTTTTTATTTTTCTTTCAGTCTTGCCTACGTAAGGAAAGCCACACGGGCATTTCAATAAGTAAACCATGTTGGTGGTGTCACATGGGGCGTTGACTCGAATATTGATTGGTGTTCCTTGTGTGGGATGTTGAATGACTGTACCCTTGATTATACTGTTGCAATTGCCAGAGTTGTGGCAAGGTACTGTCCCCTTAAATACTACATTCGCCAACTTTTTTCGTGGTTTAAGCATCTGTTGGATGTTCTTGGATCGTTGGTTGGCAAAAGTAGGAAAGTTGTGAAAAATGTTGTTAAAATCAGGTTCCAATTGAAGAAGTTGCCAATGTTTTTTGATGGAAGCTTTGATTTTGGCACTGGTGGTAGAATATTTTGAAACAGAGACAGAACGATTGTCCGCAGATTGAGTAGAAACTTTCATTGTTAGTAGTTGTGAGCGTACTTTGGTCTGTACACGAGTCTCTGCGAGTTGGGTAATGTGGTTAGGGTAGCCTCTTTCGTGGAACGTATTTATGATGATGGACTTATCACGATCAAACAAATTGGCAGTAAATGCAATGGGTTTAGCTCTGAGCAGTTGAGAGAATGGTAGATGTTGTTTAAGGCTCAGCTGGTGAAAGCTTTTGAAATGTAAATAATTGTTACGGTCAGTTGGCTTGGTGTAAATAGAAGTCTCGAGTTTGTTGTTCTTGATCATAATGTCAACGTCCAGCAATGATATCCGGGTGTCTACATTGTTGAGGTGGTTGATAGCTGTCAAAAGTTGTGATTCAGAGCCATCCCAAATAAGGAATATGTCATCGAGGTAGCGATGGTAACTAATGAGGTGAACGTGCCAAACTGGATTTGAAGTAATGTAATCGAATTCAAACTGCTTCATAAACAGGTTTGCATACGCTGGCCCGGCACAGTTGCCCATCGCCACGCCTGATAATTGGATGTAGAATTTGTCCATGCAGTTAAAATAACTGTGGTGGAGGGTAAACTGCATAAGTTACATGAGGAACACTTGTAATTCAGAGGCTTATCCGTAGTCAAGAGTGCTGCTTCCATTGCTTGTAATCCCAGGTTGTGGGGGATCGAAGTGTACAATGTAATGTAAATGTAGCTGCACTTGTAAAGCGCACTGATACTCCTGAGTGTCCTGGCGCTGTACTCATACCGCTAGGGAACCCTTCCTGATTTTTCCCCGTGAATTGTCCACTCCTGGGCATCCCCAGGGTGCAACCAGGCATCCCTAGCGCTGTAGGGGGCGTTGTGGAGACTAAGCAAGCTATTGCCCAGAGTTGCAGCGTGGGACCCATGCTTAGAGTAGGCACCGAGGCGAGAAATCAGGTCCGAGGAATTATGAGCCCAAGATCCACCGAGACCAGCCAAGGCAGGAATTGAACCCTGGTCCCAGGCCAGACCTCTGCATCAGGGTCTGCCGCTCTAACCATTGAGCCACACTTCTCCACTATGAACAATGAACAAACGTCGATGGTACATAGGTAGATGGACTTGGTGAATTCTTCGGGTATATTGTTGATTTTGATAGGAAAATCCATGGTGTCTTGTATGTAACTCGGCATACATCTTACACTTGGTTGTAAATGTCTATCAATGTATATGCCGATGGGCTCGTGGATGGAGTTCCGTGTGCTTTTAATCGGTCGAAATGGTGGGTGTTTGGCATGTTTGTGAATCTTTGGCACCATATATAAATATGGTACTTGAGGGTGGTCCTTCAAAAGAAATCTTTTATCACGTTCAGTGATGGTACCTGCAGTTGTGGCGATGTCGACGATGTGCCGTAGTACTTCAATAAATTCAGGTGAAGGATCTGTGTGCACCTCCATGTACAGTGTGTTGTCACTCAAATGGTTAATGATGCTGTTACGGTAAAGGTTGGTATCTAAAATGACGAGGGCACCCCCTTTGTCGACTTTACAGATGGTTATGTCCGCCAATTGGGCTAAGGCTTGGCGTTCTTGGTCGGATAAGTTGGTACGGTGTTGAACAGAACCTTGGTAAATACTATGTAAATCTTGTTGAACTAGTAGTTCAAACGTGTCTAGGATTTTGTGACTAACTGGAGCCAAAAAATTACTCTTGGGTCGGAGATCTAACAGTGTACCAGGGTCACCGTCACTTTGTGGAACACACACATTTTGAAAGAAATGTTTGAGCCTGAGAGACCTCATAAATTTGTAGAAGCAGACTTGTGTCTCCAATTCATTAGAATTGTAAGTAGGGACAAATGAAATTCCCTTCTCTAAAACTTTGGTTTGGCTAGACGTGATGCGGGTATTCGAAATGTTGATCACTAGGTTCGATGGCTTCTGGTGGACTTGGCCACTAGCTGTTGTAGACTTTGAGTGGTGGGACCTCCTGGGTCGCTGCTTTTGTCGGGGTCTGATCCTAAAAAAGGAACCGATTATGTATCTGCTGTTGTGGTGGTAGAAGGTCGATCATCATGTTGAAAGGTTTCTTTTTGTGGTCCTTTTGGAGAGGATGTACGTGATGAGTCATCTGAGGAAGAGGTATCCCCATCTGTGGATCTGTTGGTGTACGGTCGTTGTTGTCTCCTGGCTGCATAAATTTCCGCCCAATTATAAACTTCGCCAAGTTTATAATCCACTGTGTCTCTCTTGAATTTCCGCAATTTTCTTTCGTTTATTTCCTTTGTGAATTTTTCAAGTTGGGTGTTCACGTCTTCTAATGTTTTGTTGAGCTCTTCAGTTGTAAGTTTGCTGCTGAGTTCTTGTTTTAATTGAGTGACTTCACCTTCTAATTCCTCAAGAAGTTTGGAAAGTTCTTCTACTATAAGAAGAATCAGATCAAGCAAACATTTGTTAAGTATACCGTACCATTTCTCTTTGAAGCGTGGGTTATTTTTACAAAGGGTAGATTTTAGAGGGATACGTAGCCCTCTGGGTATCCGCTGGACTTTATGGTATCTGATTAATGTGCTCGAGTGCAGATGCTGGTTGATTTCCCGCTTGGCTGCTAAAAGAAGTTGACGAATGTTGGACTGGACCAATCCAGTAGTGGATGCGATGCATTCTGGCTCCTGTATTAACGAATATATTCTATCAGTGTCTTCTGTAGAAAATTTGAATGTGTATGCTTTGTTGCCTGTTAAGTTAGCAATTTCTGTATACGACATGGTAATACTCGCGGTGCGGGCAGACAAGTAGAACAAAATGAAGAAGAACCGCTGCACTCCGTGGTAATCAAAAGAGTAAACTGTGGGTAATATAAGTGATCCAGATCGTGGGAATTCGAGGTGTTTTCCTCTTGTCCTTGAGGTGCTGGGTATCAAATGCAATAGGCTAACCTTACACAGTGTAAAGTAAAACATCGAATTCACCAAATGCGATGGACTCGCAATATTAAAAGGTAATCAAGTAGTCACTGGGTGAATTCCTTTAAACAGACGATTTTAATTGTAGACTAGTATTCAATTCATATTGTCATCATATGTTGAATAGATCACGTGTGGAAAATCCTCTCCAACCTGAAAATTATATCCATAATGGGTGACAAATGTTCATAGCGGGTATCCAGTAACTCAGTAACAAATGCGTCCCCAATGCATTTCGAGCATCAGGGGGAATATTCTATAAAGAAAACAAAGTAATGTCTGAAGGTATAATGCGCTATACAGGAGCAAGCATCATAAAAATGACAGTGTAACAACCGTGGCAAACTTGTACTGATGGTAACCATAAGGGAGCAAAAAGGAAAAGCAGGAGTGAACAAAGTCCCCGTGTATCGGTGTTAAGCTCTGAGGTAAAGTGCGAAAAATTCAATACTAAACACGGTCGTGCAATCGTGAGTTGAAAGTAAATTGGACCGATATAAAGTGTGCTACAAATGGGTAATCGTGAAAACAGCATTCCTAGAAAAAAGAGTGCCATTTTCCTAATGCTTCATTTAACTGGATTCTGTCTCTCCTATCCATTGTACCACGAGGATTGTTATTTTGACCACATCGCTTTACTCTTCATGTGCTCTACCCATTATCAGTGGTATTTATGAGGATGGTCATTTGTCTTTATGCCCTTTAACGCTGCACCTGGTGTAATTTTTCCTCATACCCCAGTGCTATCCTTTCTCGGCGTTCTGCAAGTTGCTTCCACCTGGCCTGCTGTCGGTGTTTCTTCTCAGTGCTAGCTTATTTGGTGCAATATCTTTCTTGCGGATTATTTTTGGCAGCGTTTGTTGGCTCCTACCCACATTGTTATCATGGCCAATGACTCCAAGTTGTCTCAGACTGGTACCAAACCTAAGCGACCTCTAATCCTGTTCTCAACTCAATTCTTGAGGAGGTTCGCGGCCTCCAACCTTTTATGAGTGCGACTAATGACAGGCACAAACAGATTGAAGACCGCTGGGTACTTATGGAGGGCAAAGTCTTAAATTTGGAGCAAAGGGTTAGTGACATTCAAGATGTATCAACTAAAATCCCTCTCCTGGAGCAAGAAATCCACAAACTTAAGCTGCACACGGAAGATTTGGAAAATCGCAATAGAAGGAACAACCTACGCTATTATGGTGTTCCGGAAAATTTGGAAGGTTCCGACATGGTGTCTTTTTTACAAAAATTTCTACAAGAACTTCTGGACCTCCAACCTACGTCATCTCCTCTGAACATTCAAAGAGCCCATCGACTTGGCCGCTTGAACTCTGCATCTAACAAACCACGTGGCATTATTATGCTTTTTCTGGAATTCACGGAGCTGATGACTGTGTTACGGGCTGCTAGACTAAAACGGTGTGTCCAGTGGTCTGGTCATAATATTTTCATCTCCCAAGACCTCTCGACTGCAACTAATGCCAGACGTAAAGAATTCTTGAATCTTCGACCTCTGATGCGACAACTCCATATCCAATATGGCATTCTTCACCCTTGTTTCTGCAAGATCACTCATAACGGCCGAACCCGCTCATTTGATGATCCTCAAAAGCTCCATGCTTATCTCCAAAGTGCCTCTTCGTCGACGATGGATACTGTGCCTTAATCCTTTTTCTTGTGTCCACTCTTGATGTTCTAACATGTTGTTTCCTGTTCTTCTCTCACTGTTAATACGTTCTTACATACTTTCTATTTGTATGTTTCTTCTTTTTCATCTCTACTTTTTTGTTTTTTTTATTATTCCTCTAATTTCCGCTCTTACACGTTTCTCTTCAC
This sequence comes from Lissotriton helveticus, assembly GCF_964261635.1. Taxonomy (NCBI): domain Eukaryota; kingdom Metazoa; phylum Chordata; class Amphibia; order Caudata; family Salamandridae; genus Lissotriton; species Lissotriton helveticus. Next base: position 73,594,109 of record NC_136067.1, read on the forward strand.
CTTATACTTATGTCCTCTTTCTCGGTTGCTCATGGGGATGTTTCATCTGCCAGGCGTATCCTTGCCCCTAATGCTTCTGTTTCTCGCTTACTCTCCGATCAGGCGTCTGTGCCTTGATCTGTTTACTTTCCTCTATCTTTTTTCTTGTCTCTTTTTTACCTTTTCCCTTCTTTCTTTTTTCTCTTCTCCTCTTCCTACATTTCTTTTCCTTTTCTTCATTGCTCCATTCCTTTCTTCTCCTTTGCAATCTCTTCTTCGATTATTTTCCTTCGCAATGTCGTTTGTCCTTCTGACCACGTTTTTAATGTGCGTTTTGAGTATTTTAAGAGCTTCCCTTATTCGTATTTTATGTCATTGTTATTTCCTTTTTTGTAGTGCTTCCCTTGCCATGTGTCTTCTCCACGTGTCGTCCATCACCCCTCTCCTCAATGGTGTGTAATTTTGTCTCCTGGAATGTGCGAGGTCTTGGTCACCCTGTCAAGCGTCAAAGGGTATTGTCTCATCTATCCAAAATTGGTTCTCAAGTTGTTTTTCTTCAAGAAACGCATTGTTCCGATGTTGAATCACTCAAACTGAAGAGACAATGGGTGGGTCAGGTTGTATTTTCTCCAGCTTGTCTTAAAAAAGGAGGGGTTGCTATTCTATTTCACAAAGCTTTGAATGTACAGATTATATCTTCTCAACATGATGACGAAGGACGTTGGGCAATGGCTAAGGTTGTTATCCATAATAAAACAATGGTTCTGCTCAATATTTATGGTCCAGTACGTCCTGACCCTATGTTTTGGATTGCTATTAAAACCCTGATCTCTTCCATAGACTGCCCTGATTTTATCATTGCAGGTGATTTTAACCAATGGTTGGACCCATTTTCGGATAGATTATCCTCCAGTAAATTTCAACCTGACAAATCTCATAAGAGCTTCCAATCTGCTATTGCCACACGTCCTTTATATGATTCTTGGAAATTATGTAACCCAGGTGTGTTGGAATATAGCTTTTTCTCCCCTGTTCACCACACCCGCTCTAGAATTGATTACATTTTGATTAGTAAATCCTTACTCCCCTCCATTCACAAATCTACCATTGGCTCCATTTTTATTTCTGACCATGCTCCTGTCTCTACCTCACTTGATCTGTCCCTGGTATCCTCTAAATTTAGTCGCTGCAAGTTTAACACCTTTCTTCTCTCTGATGAACTTTTTTTAAAAGAAAGTGCGGAATTTTTTACTGAATTTTTTACTTTGAATGATCCCTCTGATACTTCCATTCCCAACAATTGGGATGCTTTTAAAGCTGCGTTTCGAGCATTTACCATATCATATGTTGCTAAAAAGAAGAAACTCAATAGGGAAAAGTACGATAACCAACTTCGTAAGATTAAGAACCTTGAACATCTATATTTCTCTTCTAAATCCTCCTCCTCTCTTCACGATTTGATCTTAGCTAAAACGGACCTTAACAAGATTATTACCAATGAGGCTTGTAATACCCTCCTCAAAATTAAATCCAAATTTCACGGTGGTCAAAATAAAGCCGGGAAAATGTTAGCAAACTATTTAAAAATTACATCTGAACGTAAAAATATTGGCCCCATCTTTAATGATTCTTTAAACAAATTGGTTACAGCTGATGAGGATATCGCTGATGTATTCCACTCCTATTATCACTCCCTATATACAGATGACACCCATCCCTCTGATGTAAACGTATCCTCCTTTTTTGAGGGGCTTCCCCCTCCCCCATCCCTCCCCGATGAATTTGCGCTCCTAGAAGAGGAAATTTCACTTCAAGAGGTAACCCGTGCCATTCACTCCCTCAAGCGCTCGAAGGCTCCTGGTCCAGATGGCCTTCCTGTGGAATTTTTTTCTTCGTTTCAAACCTTTTTTGCCCCTAAACTCCTTCAACTCTTTAATTCTTTTATTGGTAGTGCGAAAGCTTCTGGGTCCTTTTTGGAAGCATTAATTATCCTTATTCCGAAACCTGATAAAGATCACACCCAATGCAAAAATGATCGTCCTATATCCCTGATAAACTATGATTGCAAAATGCTTGCTAAAATACTTGCTTCCCGTCTTGATTCCCTTATCTCCCGTCTCATCAAGACAGACCAGGTGGGTTTTGTAAAGGGTAGACTTGCTGCGGACAATGCTCGTTTATTCTCTAATGTCATTGCTCACAGCAAACATCTTAAAGTCCCTATGGCTGCTCTGTCCTTAGATGCTGAGAAAGCGTTTGATCGCATTAATTGGCAATATCTCATTCATACCTTACACTGGTTTGGTTTTGGCCCTTCTTTTATTTCTATGATTAAACTTCTGTATTCCTCCCCACGTGCCAGTCTTTTTGTCAATAACCACTTTTCCAAATCATTCTCCTTGTCTAGAGGCACTCGTCAGGGATGTCCTCTTTCTCCCCTGTTGTTTATTCTTTGTCTTGAGCCCTTCTTAGAAAGAATTCGTTCTAATCCTAACATCACTGGTTTTACATTGGCCTCTACTGAAACTAAATTGTCCGCTTACGCTGATGATGTACTAGTATATATGTCCAATCCTGAAACCTCCCTCCCGCCATTCATGGATGAGGTACGTTTGTATTCCTCTATTTCGGGATATAAATTGAACCTGTCCAAAAACGGAAGTCCTTCCTCTTAATCCACTTTGCTACCAATACATGTTTAATAATACTGATTTTTCTTGGTGCCCCTCTAAAATTAAATACCGTGGTATTTGGTTTACTCCCTCCCTGAAAGATACCCTTAAAGTTACGTTTGACTCTCTTATAAAGAAAATCACTTCCCTTCTTCAAATATGGTCCCCATTATTTCTTTCCTGGTGGGGTAGACTGGACACAATTAAAATGATGATTACCCCTCATGTTCTATATACGGTGTCTATGCTTCCCTTCAAAATTCCCCTTTCCTATTTCTCTCGCATAAACTCTATTTGCACTAAATTTTTGTGGAATGACAAACATCCCTGAATAGCGCTACAAAAGCTGTTTCGCCCTAAATCTGATGGTGGAGTTCGCTTTCCTAACTTTAAAATGTACCACGCTGCTTTCCTGATTAAACAATCCTTTTCTTTAGCATATAACTTTGATGACACTCCTGTACCTACATGGGTTCTTATGGAACGCTCTTTCTTGAAAGATTTTTCCTTTCAACATGTTGTTTTTATGTCAAACTGTTCTTTTCTGACTAAATACCCTATCTTAAAATAATCCCAAACTGTATTACACAATGTTTTTTCCTCCAATCTTTCAACATTGCAATGTTTTTTATTATCTGTTGTATGGTATAACAAATTTCTTCGTTATAAAGGTAAATCATTTTACTTTAAACATTGGAAAGAGAAGAATGTTGTATTTGTTCATCAGTTTTTTGATAATGGATCTCTCATTCCTTTTCCAAGCCTGCAACTGTTATTTAATTTACCTTTGTCATATCTTTCTGAATATAACATTATTACATCTGCAATTCAGTCACACTTAACTTCCCTTTCCATTCCTGTGGTTTTCCCATCTTTTGTTCCTACCTCTTCCCTGTATCCTTTATTTTCCTCTCAACAACCTAAGGCTGCACTTGTTTATTCATTATTAATGTCACCTTGTTCAGATCGTTTTAAATCTGCTGTTGAGATTGCATGGGAAACAGATCTTAATATGTCTCTCTCTGTTCTGTTGTGGGAACGTTTATGGTCCAAATTGTTTAAGATATCTCCTGCTGCCCGTATCACCCAATCGTTGCTGTTCATTTATCATAGAGTTCTTATCACTCCTGTAACTGTTCATAAGTTCTCCCCAACATCATCTCCAATGTGTTTGTCCTGTGCTACTGAAACTGGGTCACTTAAACATTTACTGTTTGAATGTTTTCATGTTTCATCATTTTGGAAAGAAGTTTGGAAAACCTGTATGTTAATCTTTAATTGTTCTGCCCAGTTATCTTTACAGGCTATTTTTCTAGGATCATTATCATCTGATGTAGATATTATTGGATTTCTCTTGCATTTAAAGTTATCCTATTATGTTGGAAAGATAATTCTAAAATTTCTATACATACCTGGTGGAATTTTGTTTGTGATGAACATAGAATTGCTATCGCTTCGTCCTATTACATTCCCCTCAAAATTAAATCTGATCTCCTTTGGCTCCCCTTTACCGCTTATCTTTCCTCCAAATCTCATCCTTAACTGACCTCAGTATTCCCACTTATTCTCCCCTTTTCTTCTCTCTCCCTTCTCTTCCCTTCTTCTGCACTTGCTTTCTTTTCCTTCTTTCTTCTTTCCTCTTTTCCATGCTCTTGTTTCTCCCCTTTTTCTTTTTCTCTTCTCTCTATGTTCATTTCTTTCTTCGTTCTTATTGCTCATGCATATGTTTTCCTACCTCTCTTCCTTATTGTAATGTTCCAATTTTCTTGTATAACATATGTATTGTATTTACTTCAAAAATGCTAATAAAAATCTCTTAAACAAAAAAAAATTAAAATAAGGGGAAGCGCTTATTCAAAAAAAGGGGAAAGATAAACAATTAGTGGAGATAACAATTTCGAAAAGAGGAAATGTGGAAGAGTAAAGGATGGTGCGATGAAACACCAGGATAAGGAAAATAAGAGAATAAGAGAAAAAATGTACCTACAAAGATATATGTTTTAGATGTACGTAGATAACGCTGTACTAGCGCTCCTCGCCCACTTGGTTTAGTCACCTTTCCTGAGTAGCGGTGACCGGTTCTGCTTTTCACACGTTCACACTTGATTATTCTTTGATTGCAACACCATGCCGTTGCATGCCCAGCAGAATGCTTACCATGGCATGGAGTAAGAAACATTTAAACACTCGTGGCTTTCCCAAACAGAAAAAAAACCTGTTTTTAAATATTGCTGGCAGACAGAGGACCAGCAAAAGTTACCCCGTGTCCCTATGTCCATGGCAGGAGCATAATGCAGGCCCCTGCGGTGTAGGGGTGCCCCAACCCTACAGGGGGCCCCCATTGAGTCCAAGATTAATGAATGTCTGTGTGATCTGGGAAATCTTGGGGTTCCTCATTATATTCTGCTTGGGGGCCCCATCTTTTTGTGTTACACCAATGTGACTTTGCAACATATTCTGTGTTTGTCTCTCCCCTGAGTTGTAGCTCTTTTCTGCTGGCTTGGTACTCATGGACTTCATGGAACTACTTTTGTGGCTTTTTTAACGGTATCAGTTTTAGCTCTCTTTCGTGAGCTGCTTGCCCTTCGCTACCCCCATACTCCTCGCTCTCCGTCTTGCTTCCTGACTCCTCCTCACTCGTCTTCTCACTTGCTATGTTCCTTCCCTACCCACTGCCCCCTCCCTGCTCGTCCATTGCATCCCCTGCCCTTCCCTATCCTTCTCAAAGCTTGGAGTCCATCCTGCTCACTGTCTAATTGTTTTTCACTGTTCACTGATGTCGCGGCCAAGGCATAGAACTCCCTCCTTCTCCACCTCCGATAGACCGCATCGCTCCCCAAGTTCCAAAAAGGACCTCAAGACCTGGCTCTTCGATGGAACTCAGTGAACCTCCACGATCTACGGAATCCTCCCCCCATGTCCCCTCTTCCTCAGTGCCTTGAGACCCATTCCGGGTGAGTGACTTGCGCAGTACAAACCCCTGATTGATTGATTGATTGATTGACTTATGCTGGTGTCACTGTGTGTCCCACTCGGTCTCCTTCCAAACTGATCACTTTCTATCATCCTATCGGACTCCGCATGCTTCTAAGTGTGGCACGTCTTAACGACTTGGTCGTAAAGTTCACATCCATAGCGCTCACAGCTGGTTGCTATAGATGTGGAGATCACATCCAAGTGCCCAGACCCGGAGGAGCAACTGTTGTGTGCTGCTCGGGTGCCCCCTCACATCACAACCCCTTGGATCAGATTAGGAGACTCTCCCGCTCCGGCCTAGGAGGGGTATGATGGCCCTGCCAAAAGATAGTCCCCTGACTTAGGCACTTATATTATTTGCAGGACCAGCACCCAGGAAAGAATGTGACTCAGCTTCCTGGTTTTCCTGGGAGTACAGAGGGAAATCAGCCCCATTCTTTACACTTGCAGGTAATTGTCCCTAATTGGAGGTATTACTGGAAAGCTGAGAAACTCCAGTGTTATCTCTCTTGCCTGGTATAGTGCCAGGAGATCACAGTGTAATGTGATCTCCTCGAGCTTCCATTAGCCACCAGAGATTTATTTTGTAGGTGAGAGCCCCTTGGGCATGGGATGGTCCATCCGCAGCCACCCAATATCTTCAGGTTGTCTGCCCTCTAGGGTGTCTGTGTTTAACCCTATCTGCCCCCTTAGGCGGTAAAAAGTCTGCTAGACACCAGGGAAAAGTGGGGGAAAAAACCAAGGGGTGGGGACGGCTCACCCTGCATAGAGCTCTGCTTGCACCCCAAACCGAGCATTGCAGTCTTTCGCCCCCTTGGGGGCAGATTGTGTTTGCTCTCAGATTGTCCTCGCTGAAGGGTAGAAAGTCCACCAGACAACTGGTAAAGTATTTTTTCAGAAACAAAGGGATGAGGGTGGCCCGCCATGCATTGGCCATCCCCCACCCCTCAAAAGGGACAATGTAAATGTATGTGTCTTGTAAAGCGCACTGCTGCCCTGAGGCGTCGTGGCGCTGTAGCCCGCTGGGGAACCCGTCCTGGCTATCCCTGTGAGATGGGCCCTACTGGGTATCTCCAAGGTGAAACCAGGCATCCCCGGCGAATGTGGGGGGCCGTTGTAGAGATGAGGCAAGCTAATGCCCAGAGTTGCCGAGTGTGATCGCTGGTTAGAGTAGGCACCGAGGCGAGAATTATCGAGTCCGCTGACCCTGGTCCACAACCCTGCCGCGTCGGGAATTGAACCCTGGTCCCGGGCCGTTCTCTGCTTCCGGGTCTGCCTCTAACCAGTGAGCCACACCAGCCTTTCTACTCCCAGGGGCTAGGTGTTGTGTTTGCCCCCAATCTGCCCCATCGAAGGGGTAGAAAGACCAATGATTGTTTTTGCTAATAAATAAACATAGGGGTGAGCAGCAGCGGCGAGAGCAGGTAAGTGTGGTGGGGTGGGAAGTCGCCAGATGATGGAATAGGTCAAATTAAATAAATAAATAAATCCTATTCCATCGTCTGTCGACATCTCCCCCACCCCGCCCCGCCCCGCCCACCGCGTTATCTGCACCACCCGCTGCTGGGGGGGAGGGCAGTATTTAGCCACCACCTTGGTAAACGTACCAAAGCCAGACATTTTTGCAAACTATACACCAAGGGGAGTCTGGGAGGTGTGCCTTGACTGGATCCCATGACCCTTTCTTACCCACAATACACTGCTGGCCTCAAACGTTCTCTAAAATCCTGCATTTTCCACGCCTTTCTCTGATGGAAACTTCTATAATCTGCAAGAACCTCGCTATGTTGCGTTTAGTGGAGTTTCCTGTAAGAGACGCTGGGCCTACCCATACAAGTGGCATACTATTTATATAGGGACAAGTGTGGGAACACTGGGTTGTAGGAAATTTGTGAATCCCTGCAGCTTACGGAACTTCTCGTCACAGAAATGGAACGCAAATATGTGTTTTAAGGCAACTTTTGCGGTTTGCACGAGGTTCTGGATAATAAAATGCCATGGGATCCATGCAAATTACACAATCCTGAACTTCGCTGGCTATCTAACTTTAAAAAATGTCAGGGTTTGACAGGTTTCCCTAGTTGCCGGCTGAGCTAGGGTCCAAATTCTACAGCCACGCAAATTGCAAAAAAAAAGGGTTGATTTTGAGTGGAAACATTTTTATTCATATTGCACTTTGGGTGCTCTGTTGTTGTGGGTGCCAAGCCCAATCACACAACTGGAGTACCCATTTTTATCGGGAGACACATGGGAATTCTGGGTAGTAGGAAATTTGTGTTTCCTCACAGATTCTGTTACTGTCCCTCACAGAAATGCAAGGAGAATGTGTGTTGAATGTTTTTAGGGATTTTAGGGGAACAAACCTTGTGAGATCCACACAGGTCTCCCCACCCTGGGCTTCTCAACCAGTCTAGTTTTCAGAATGTCTGAGTTTAGTATGTTTCCCTGAGTGGCAGCTGGCGAGGGCCCCAATTCCACAACTACCCACATTGTGAAAAAAGGTCCAGTTTTGCAGGGTGAAATGTGATGTGTCAAAATCGCATTTTTGTGGCCTTTTGCTGTTGCAGGCACTAGGCCCAGTCACACAAGTAGGGTATAGGTTTTATTGGGTGAAGTTTGGGAATACAGAATAGCACAACATTTGTTATTACCAATTGGATTTCTCTGCATTTGTGGCTTTCAAATGTAAGCCAATGTGCAGGAAAGAAGGCATTTTGCAAATTGCCGTTTGAATCCCATAATACTGGTAACCATAAATTCAGAGGAACAGAAATAGCCGCTGTTACTAAAGTCAGGGCCTCATTTATGGCATTTGGGCATAGGGCAGCGCAGCAAGGCACCATGCTGTGCTGCCTTTAAACCAAAGTGAATGGGCAGGAATGCACTGTATTTAAGCAAGTGCTAGGGTGCCTCTGATGCAGGCAGGATTGTTTTTATGCAGGAGGGGGAATCTTCTTGAACAAAAACAATCCTACAGGATTTTTTCCTCTTTTCCTCGTTCCATGTGAGCTGCAGAAACAAGGAGAAATGAACATATTTCTCCTCATTACGCCTCACCTCGGGAGGCGTACGGATTGTACAATTCCAGAGATTTACATCACTTTGTAAATCCGGGGCAGAGTCAAATTCCATGTGTGTTGTGTGGGAAAACCCACCGCAACGCCCATGGAACACCTCTAGGGCACAGAATAAGGTGACACTGCGATTTGCACTGCGTTGCCTTACTCATGATTAATGAGGCCACTCAAGGCCGTGCAGAGTGCTTTTGTGTGGCTTCATAAACCTTTATGAAAGCCCTGTGTCTCTGGTTTAAAAGTGGCACAGGGCTCTCATTAACAAGCCCCTCAGTATCTTTTGTACATTTCAGAAATACATAGGTTTTCTTTATACCCTTTTTTCATTCCTTATGTTTTCACCATTATGAATTGCTGTATAGTTCGTACACAATGAAAAATCACTGTAAGGTGCAGCTCAGAGTACTGTGTGTGTGTTTTGGAGAACCTTTAATCCCTATATATCCCTGTGACCTGAAGGGATTATGGGATGTAATGGTATCTTGCTTATGTACATCGGCCATCATGACAACAAATTACAGGTAAAAATGTTATCACAAATGGCTGTTTTTCTCTACTCATTTTTATTATGTTTTATATTTCAACAGTTTCTTTCTTTGTGAAAACCTTGAGGGATCTACACAAATATCTCTTGCTGAATTCAGACTTTCGGCTTCTTTTAAGAAATGTATAGCATTGTACGATCACCCATGGGTTTCATACCTGTTTCCACTACAAACTGCAAGTAGTATGAAACCATAAAAATTTGAAACAAATCTGGTGGTTAGAAAAATGCAAAAACGGTGGTTAAAATATATATATACTAGCAGCCCGTCCCGACGTTGTCCGGGAGCAATTAGGCTTCAGGGCCCCCGCCCGCCCCAACGTTGTCCGTGGGTCCCCCGGAGCCTTCCTCCATATATTGCAGTTTTATACCTCTATGTTTACTTTGTACGCTTTTGTAGCAGCCCGTCCCGACGTTGTCCGGGAACAATTAGGCTTCAGGGCTCCCCCCCGCCTCGACGTCCGTGGGTCCCCCGGAGCCTTCCTCCACATATTGCAATATTATACCTCTATGTTTACTTTGTACGCTTTTGTAACCTGCACACGTAACTTTTTCCTCCTGTAATGCACCGTTTGGCTCACTTTTGTAATGCTCCGTTTGCTTCCTCTTGCTCATGATGTACGCTTTTGTAACCTGCACACGTAACTTTTTCCTCCAGTAATGCACCATTTGGCTCACTTTTGTAATGGTCTGTTTGCTTCCTCTTGCTCACGATTTTCATTTTTGCTTCATTTTTCCGCCGCTCACTGCTCCTAAATAAATAAATAAATAATATACCTCATCCGCCGCTCACTGCTCCTCCCCGCCTATCCGCCGCTCCTCACCGCCTGTCCGCCGCTCCTCCCCGCGCCATGTCCGCCGGTCCTCCTCGGCGTCCTGGACGCTGCTCCTCCCCGCGCTCCTCACGTCGGGCACGCACGTCGCGGCCTGCACATCTTCAAAGGGACTATTTTTTTTGGGTAAATTTTTTAAATAACGTATATTTATTACGTTTATATAGCCTATGTCCATCTGCACACCCAGACGATTACAACGATGTATCGGGTGTTTGGATTGGCGCTGTGGTTCCCGAGTTTACCCGCCTCAAAGGTTCAAAGTTCTTCCTTTATGATAGTAGTATAGATATATATTTTTTATATAACTCTGCTTGAAAGCTGGGAATCTGGTGATTCTAACACAGCAAACCTTTCATCAATTCCATTTTTTCCCATTTTTAACCCCGCTAAAAATGTAGCTATGTTTTGGCAATTTTTTCAAATCCCTCCAGGGGAATCATAGAAACTCGGGTACTTTTAGAATTCCCAGGATTTTGGTGAAAAAGGACGTAAATTTGGTATTATGTTTATTAATTCAACAGCTTGTTTCTTTGTGAAAACCTTTTCAGAAAAACATTTTGAAGGTTTATGGCGTGAGCTGTCTCAAACTGCCAAAAGAGGGCTTAGCAAAAGGAAGGAACACCCTAGCAGTCGAGTGGTTAAAGCTGAAATCCTGCTGCATATAAGTAGTCCTCTTTCTGCGTCTTTTAATTTCTCTCATACTAAATGGCATTTCGGCGCTTCTTTCTAAGGGAGAGATTGGGACACAATTACTACACAACATTATATCTCCCAACTCTGGTGTCATCCCCATTGAGCGTGAGAGGATCAGGCACAGCTGAGACTTCTCCTTCTCTTTCTTGCTCCTAAAGTTCCTTCATCTTACAAAAAGTAGGCCACCCAGGATCTGTACTTAGCAACCACCAAGGAATATCAGTGATGAGTGGTTAATTTATGATGACGAGCCCCATTGCCACTTATTTCTGTGGCACCAGAACTCTGGTAAAACCCGCTGGGACCTTGGTGCAAGCATGCCTGCCTTGTGGGCACAAACGTTTCTGTGCAAGAAGGATTACCTTCCCACATAAAAACTATCCTGAGAGCTGTGTTCCTCTTTGCAAATGTGCTGCAAAGTGCAGCACATATGCATAGAGAAAATAACGAAGAGAAATAAAAACGTTTCTTCTCGTTATGCCAGGCTCAGGTAGGTGAAATCCCAGGTTAACAGACTATAGTAAATCTAGGTTTGCATCTAAATATGTGGATGGATGCACATGAATGTCCATACTACACCCATGTTATGCCTCCCTGACACACCTGTTGACTTCTATGGACCCTGCTTAATCATTTCTGGAATCTGGGCACCCCCACCGAATCATTATTGGAATCCTGCGTCCCCGGTGAGTCATTATCGGAGTCCGGGGACACCAGCCTAAGCAATTTCAATGATCTGACCCGCACAACTATACACAGATATACAGAAACAAGCATTCATCTAAAAAATACACAATGCAATATTTTATTTAATTCACAAATGTAAAAAAATCAAAATCTCAATTTCATTGTAAGTTTTGAGCTTTTCTTAATTCAGCTGAAGGCATATTCATACTATATTCTGTTTAATGCACTTGCACTGCTCCCATGAACAAATCTGAGGATACCAACTTAATATTTAGCCTCCAGTTTCAAATTCCTTCACAGTTACAGAACGTTTTAAAATGTTACATTTTGCTTCAGTCTTCATATGTACTTTATTATTTAATTTTCTAAGCGGTTGCAGACCCCCTGATTAAGTGTCGCAGAGGCCCTGAGGCCCCGGAACCACAAGTTAAGAACCGCTGGTCTACCAGGTATTCCTGAAAAATGTATGTTTGTATGTGGTATTTGTACGGAGCAAACCTCACAGGAAGTCAGTGGGCGCTGTAGTGTTGAAGGCAAAGACACAGTCAAAGAGTGATTAGAGGGGTAGCAGGGTCTTGAGAGCGGAAGTGGACTCTGACTCTAAATTCAATGGTGGGATTACAGCCACAGCAGTTATGGCCACAGCAAGAACATTGAGGAGTGGAGAACAGCCCCAGGAATGTTGGGCAGGTTGAGAGTAGGGTCTTGCTGCATTTGCAGTTCTAGGGCATTTCACTTTGGGACAGTCACTCATGCTGTCTAGGTGCCGGTGACTGTCCCGGTCAATTCACCACCACTAGTCCCTCACTTACCTTTTAGCCACTCTTCTGTTTTTTGTTTTAGAAAGAACTGACTCCTCTCTTGTTTGGAATGGGCAGATTATGAGCCAGTTGTAACTCGGCCACCTTACTTTATATAAAAGTGCCTTGTGTAGCCCCTTTTTAAGTTCTTTATAAGGGTGCCTCTGTGCGCTTGCTTATGGGGTACGTCCCCCAAACTCCTGATTCTTTCTACTTCTTTATCTCCCTATTTAAAAAAAAAATTTGCCTGCACCACCGGCGACACAGGTATCTGGTAGCGCAGTGCACCCCCCCGGCAGCTAGACTGCTCACCTGCATCATTTGCTGTTCTACATTGACAGAGATTCATGTCACTGGCCACCCGCAGATGGTGGAACCCTTCAGGAAAGCCGAAGAGTAGAACACAAGTCAAAATAATGACACAAGCGTCTCCCCAGAGGCAAGTAGTCGGCTAGTAATGCTCACCCACTATAAGTGCGAGAGTACATGGGAGGAAGGAGTCTTTCACATATGTATTTAGGAGCATTATCCAAATAGAGTATGAATTATGTTCTCTGCTCATTACCATCCAGACCCTAGTGCTATCAAGAAATTGATTTTAAGTGGCAGGTGGATCTATAGGAACCTGCATTCTGACTTAAAGAGATTATGGAATGTTCTGGCCAGGGAGAGCAGTAAGGAGCTCAGTGATCAGATTAGATTCTGACTTTCTCACAGGCTCACAGAGAGCAGCTCTAGCTGTGGCCTCCTCTTCCATTGGCCACTCCTCATGAATTTTGTACCATTGCCTTGAGGACATGGGACGGCTTCCCCTAACCCTGGTGAGTTCATGGCTGGATCACTGCAACGCTCTGTAACTTGTACTTCGTGGTTGAGTTGATTTTGAAAACCTGTAAACTTGATGTTTCTTCTCCACTGCTCGCCTGCCGCTGCCAGGATGCATTGTAAGATGTTTTGCACCATTTGATCAGATAAGGTCCCGCGTCTCAGGGCTCTTCGTTTCTGTAAAGAGTATAGGGTGGACCAGGAGGTACAGGGTGGAGCAGGAGGTTTGCTTGCCATCTTCATCCCTGTGGAACAGTTCAGTCCTTAGGTTCTAGTCTCCTACTTATTACCTGTTTTGGGAAACTCCTCATAAGATTGCTGGTTTCTAGAGATCTTTAATCCTGGTCTTTTTTTCTGGGTTGTGTTGGGAGTGTTAAGAAACATTTTTGGTGCATGAGTGACCTATGAATGCCACAGCATACATTGTCACTAGCCCATACTTTAGCCAATAATTGGCGGATATTTGCCTGTGTGGCAGCTGTCTCTCTCTGCAGGACATGCCAGCGCCTGTGCTTTTCTGTCCTTCAATCTACGGTAGTTGAGTGCCTGCTGTGGTGCACTTCGGTGGCCGTAGCTCACTTATCTTCTGTTGGTTGCTGTCTTCTTCTTCTCATGTAGCCCACCCCTTTCTTGGTTCCTTACTTCACATACAGCACCTTTGCATTTGTACTGGCTATTGGCCTGGCATCTTGGACCATTCTGGAGGATATTTTGCCAGACACTGTCCAAGGGTTGCCATGTGGCTCCCTTCATGGCTTGGCCTTTTTCGTTGGCCGTGCTGTGGTTATCACTGTACAGGCAAATTATTGTCTTCCTTCATGTTTATTTTGTCTTAAAATGTGGAGGCCTCTGGCGAAGACACGGAAGGTGCAGCACTTTGACTGTTTGCTGCATTTAATATTATTTGCCTTTGTTATGCCGTCTGCTCTGAGCACTGTTTGCTTTTGCTGTGCATATAGTCTTTGTCCATCACAAATGCATTTTGTTTTTGCCTGCTTTTTTGTTTCCTACCTGTAAGTTTCCTACGGCGTGGCTTTCCTTTCTGAAGCTTCATGCACATGTAAGAATACTTTAGTGCTGCTGTAAATGCTGTCCTTATTGTATATTTCACAGTCACTTCCGAAGGCAATCATAAGTTGTGTGTTTGTATCTACCTTTTTTCTACTCATGTGTGCCTGGTGGCCCTGTTTATACAGTCGTCGTTTCGTCTACCCCAGAAAGTGTACACTTCACTGTGGATAAATGGCTTTAATACGCTGAGACCCTCATTATCAGAAGTGTTCAAATTGTGTTAATGTGCAGTAAGTAGATTGCTGCACATTTGATAGTGTTTCTATTTATAGACAAATAGCATCAGCCAATCCCAAAATGAGGTAAACTACTTTTTTCTAATAAGGAAATCTGACACCACAGTCTATATTCTGAACAGAGCATAGAAGCATAAGCTTATTGGATTATCTATGTTTTATTGGAGTCCTTAAGTTTTTTTGCACAGAGGAAGATTTGCTGCACTGAATACTCTATAAATTGAGTTATGGTGTGTCTCCACACACGTCTCTGGAGACCACTGTCTCTTTATCTCCACATACTGTCAGTGTTCAGAAAGCAACCTTCAAGTTGCCCATGAAGCCCAAGGTTTTACAGTCTTGGTCTGCCTGAGGTAGGGCCGACCCCTTCCAGTAGCCATGATGCCGCCGACACTAGGAAGCGCCTAAGCAGATGGTGCCTTCCAGGAGGAGTCCCAAGGAGAAAAAAGCCATGAGGCAAAACACCTCCTTATGGCAGCAACCACAGGTAGCATGGAACCAAGGAGTAACCCGACCTGGCAGGGACGAGCTGGGTAAGCAGAGAGTAGGAGACCATCCACCTTGCAGCAACACAGGGAGAAACAGGGGCAAGGAAACCCATGCACAGAAACGAAGGAGTGTTGAGACGCAAGCAGCATGAGAAGTCAGGGATGGCTTTAGCACTGGTGGCACCCTGTGCGATAATGTTTGTTGGCGCCCCCCCAATGACCACCTCTCCCACGGATTCCCTCACTAGCACCCTTAAACAGTGCCTCTTAAATCTCCATAACACTGTCTCTTGGATTCATTTAGTTTTATAGCACCACTCATACCATTGTAAGGTGTCAGAGCACTTTACATCACACACACATTGGACGAAGACAATCATAGGTATGTAAATTTGTGTATGGGAAATGTTACATTAGTCAGGACTACAAGGTGTAGTGTAGGTGTATCATGTCAATACTGGTAGGCAATATAGTTTGAGTCCTTATTCTTGTAAAGCACAAATTCATAATCTATACTACTATTATAAAGGAAGAACTTTGCACCTTTGAGGCGGGTATACTCGGGAACCACAGCGCCAATCCACACACCCGATACATCATTGTAATCGTCAGGGTGTGCAGATGGACATAGGCTATATAAAGTATAAAAATATGCGTTATTTAAAAAAATTAACATAAAAAAAAGTAGTCCCTTCGAAGTAGCGCAGGCCGCGACCTGCGTGCTGACGTCAGGAGCGCGGGGAGGAGCGGCGTCCAGGAACGCGTGGAGGAGCGGCGGACATGGCGCGGGGGAGGAGCGGTGATGAACGGCGGAATGGCGGTGAGGACTGGCGGACAGGCGGGAGGAGCGGTAAGCGGCGAGGAGCGGCGGAGCCGTGAAATGAGGAGCGCGGGGGAGGACCGGCGTCTGAGGTAAGGCTTCGGGCAGGCGGGGGTCAGGGCAGGCAGGGGCGGGGCAGGCGGGGGATGGGGCAGGCGGGGGCCTGGGCTGCTTGACAATATCGGTGCGGGCGGGGGGCCGGGCTGCTGCACAAGGCCGGGGCGGGCGGGGGCCCTGAACACTCATTTCGGGACGGGCTGCTATGTCGGGGCGGGCGGGGGTCGGGGAAGCCTGATTGCTCCCGGACAAGGTCGGGCGGGCTGCTAGTTTAAAATAATTAGAGTTGTTTTCTGCCCAAATGAACCCTTTTGGCAAGATTAGGACGATGCAAGACTGGGAAAAAAAACATATAGCTCTAACATAATACTTGCAGTTTACACACAGCTGTTCGATGACAGTTAATAGCTCAATTCTTAGCAGCAGTCATTTTAACCCACTGCGCTACCTTTGGATGAGTCAAAACTCTTTCTCTTTCCAGGAAGACATTAATCACCGGTGTTATCTTGGCATTTTAATTGATGCCTGATAATTGCTGGAGGCCAGGAACTCCGCCACAGCAGATGCTTTTTAAATGACAAAATACTTGCATAAATGAGCCCCCTCACCCCAAGTCAGCACCCGGTGCGGTGGCACCGATCGCACCACCATAGAGCGGACCCTGAGAGAAGTAGTGGCCTTATATACTACATGAGCAGGAAGTCCCTCCCAGGAAGTTGCAAGTCGCCATGATGAGTTGGGAAAGAGAGCTAAAAGCAGGAGGAGCTGTCATCTTGGATTGGCTTTCCCAAATACCCTATATTCCTTCCCAATGAATTCTGGGAAGAAGGACTTGGAAGAACATGGAGACATTGAAAGCGTACTCCCAGCTGACTCCCCCGTGGAGAAGAATGCAGGCACCGGAAATGAAACCGGCCGTAAGGTAACTGTTTTAGAGAACAAATGTGACTTCTCTCCCTTGACATGTCGCGCATCCCGCCCATCCGGGAGCAGCGCAAAGGTAGCTGGCAGGAGGGACACTGGCACTGCACATACATTACTTGTTTCCTCATTATTACAAAAACCACAAACACATTTGGGGCCACCTGCTACACAAATGAACTTGTGAGGCAGAATAGTTATGTCAATGTTTTCAAACAGACTTCCAAAAAAACTAAGACGCTGTGTTCATCAAAGGCTCCTGACCAATCAGTAAAGAGGAGGGAGGTCTCAAATTTCCTGTAGATTCCTTATGGAGTACAGAATATTAGAATCTATAATATATGTTGGAGTAGATTCGTGGTGTTGCATTTTGTCACCATATTTGGAATTATACCAATTTGCTTTAGCGGCAGTGGAGACCACGCCTCACCACGTAAACAACAATTATTTGATAGATCCTGAAAGGATGTCCTGGTTGTGTGTCCAGTATGTGAATTTAGGTTGCATGAATTCTTTGAAAAATCTGGGTGTAGAACCTCCTGGTCAGGAACCTGCTCTCTCCCCCCGCAGCTCCGCTGTTAAGTGCCACCGCTCTGACACTGTGCTCTGCCTGGTCAGGTAGGTGTTCGAGGCCCTCATCCACCCGCAGGCTCCTGCCTAAGCCTCATCCCTGGTGGTCTAGTGGGAGAGCGTTGCTCTTCTGCTGGCCGTTGCTGTCTTCACTCTATCTTTGTTGTTGTGCCTGTTGTCTTTATTTTGCCTGTGTCTTTATCTTGCCTGTATTCTTTATTGTGCCTGTGTCTTTGGTGTGCCTGTCTTATTGTGCCAGTGGTTGTACCTGTGTCTTCTGTTGTTGGTTGGCCATTTTCTGTGCCTGTTTGCCCTCCGTGCCCTTCCCGCCGATGCTGCCCCTGAGCCCCCTCCCCCCCTGCCGGGTCCTGCTTCCTGACTCCCAGCTGCGCTTCCCTCCCCCTCCTTTACTTAATGGCGGCCAATGCGAGGGAGTGCGAGCAAGACCTCTGACCTCCTGGTCAGGGACCTGTTCTCTCCCCCCGCAGCTCTGCTGTTAAGTGCCACCGTTCTGGCACTGTGCTCTGCCTGGTCAGGTAGGTGTTCGCGGCCCTCCTCCATCTGCAGGCTCCTCTGCCTGCGCCTCATCCCTGGTGGTCCAGTGGGAGAGCCTTTTTTCTGCTGGCCGCTGCTGTCTGTGTCTGTCTTTGTGCTGTTTTTCTGCCTCTCTGTGCCCGTTTTTTGTCTTCCTTCTAGCCTCTTCATTGTATCTTTGTTGTTGTGCCTGTTGTCTTTATTTTGCCTGTGTCTTTGTCTTGCCTGTATTCTTTATTGTGCCTGTGTCTTTGGTGTGCCTGTCTTATTGTGCCAGTGGTTGTACCTGTGTCCTCTGTTGTTGTTTGGCCATTTTATGTGCCCGTTTGACCTCCGTGCCCCTTCCCGCAGCTGCTGCCCCCGTGGCAGCTCCCCTATTGCCGGTTCCCCACCTGAAAACCAGCTACCACCGAAGATACCGCCACGACCATGAAGAACACCCACTCAGGGGCCCCCACGGACCCCTGCCCGCCGCACATCTCCCATAGAGCCGTCGCCGCCAGAGCACCCGAACTATGCCATACCATTGACGCCTCCTTCGAATCCGGCATCTTACCCGACGACTGGAAGCAGGCAGTAGTCAAGCTCCTCCTCAAGAAACCCTCGTCAGACCCGACAGGCCTGAAAAACTAATGGCCCATCTCTCTCCTTCCCTTCGCAGCCAAAGTCACCGAGAAATTTGTCAACGCCCAGCTGACCACCTTCATCAAAGAGAACGCCATCCTCGACTCCTCCCAATCTGGATTCAACAGCAACCACAGCACCAAGACGCCCTCCTTGACTTCACCGATGACATCCTCATGCTACTCGACCAGGGCTACACCGCGGCCCTCATCCTTCTAGACCTCTCTGCAGCCTTCAACACGATCTCACACAGCACTCTCCACAACTCCATGACGCTGGCATATGGGAAATTGCAGTCGACTGGATCCACTCCTTTCTCTCCAGCAGAACCCAAAGGATCAGACTCCCACCCTTCCTCGCTGAACCCACAGAGATCAACTTCGGAGTACCCCAAGGATCATCGCTCAGCCCCACGCTCTTCAACATCTACATGGCCCCCCTTGCCGCCATCGTCAGACAGCTTGGGCTTAGCATAGTATCCTAGGCCAACAACACCCAGTTCATCTTCTCCCTCACAAAGAACCCTGAAGACACCAGACTCCGCTTCCAGGAAGGAATGAAAGATGTCACAGCCTGGATGAGCAACAGCTGCCTAAAGCTCAACTCGGAGAAGACAGAGGTCCTCGTCACTGAACCCTACCCCACAACGTGGGACAACACCTGGTGGCCCTCTGCCCTTGGAAACCCACCCACTCTGACAGACCACGCCCGCAACCTCAGCATCATTCTAGACTCCTCCCTCACCATGACCCGCCAGATCAACGCCGTCACCTCCACCTGTTTCAACTCCCTCTGCAAGATCTTCAAATGGATCCCCCGAGTCCAAAAAGACCGTCACCCGCACACTCATAACCAGCAGACTGGACTACAGTAATGCCCTCAATGCCGGAATCAAGAAATCCCTGCTCCACAAGCTCCAAACCATCCAGAACCCAGCAGCCAGACTCGTCCTTGGAACCCCAAGGAACCCAGCACCTACGAGACCACCACTGGCTCCCATCGAGAAGAAAGTAACCTTCAAGCTACTCACACATGCCTACAAATCCCTCCACAGCATCAGACCCAAATACCTCAATGAAAGAGTCTCCTTCCACGTACCCAAAAGGAACCTCCGCTACGTCGACCTCGCCCTGACTGAGACCCCACCCATCTGCAGAAACAGAGCAAGTTTAAGAGCCTTCTCCTAGGTCGCAGCGGAGGCCTGGAACAAGCTCCCAGTCAACATCAGATGCTCCCCCACTCTGCAGGAAGAGCCTCAATACTTGGCCCTTCGATTGATCCGGAGCTGCACCCACCCACCAGCGCCTTGAGACCCTCACGGGTGAGTAGCGCGCTTTAAAAAAAACTGATTGAAGCTTTACACTGGGTGGCTGAATATACCACACAGCAAAGGATAAAACATATTTAGATAGATCTTGAATAATTGGGCCCTGTAGTGAATCCCATTGGCACTGATGGGTTAATGTACCCTTATATTGGCACAAGGACTAAGGGTTTAGAATAGGGGCTGGAGTGGGCATGCTTACAATTGAAGAAATCCCCAACATTAGACAACTCATTAGATATGTTCCTAGTGCCAGCTGTATCCAGCAGTCATACAATGATCTAAGTTCACAGACCTATTCACAAGCTCGTCAAGCTCCAGTCAGCTGGGATTATAGGCAGGCACAGCTGCTTATGAGCCGCTCTTTGATGTGAAAGAAAAGGCAGACAATCAAGGAGCTCTGCTGAAAGTACCTAGAAAGAGTTCACTCGTTGACCCTGGGTTTGCTGTACCCATTGACAATGAAAATGTTGTTAATCATCCCAATTAAATATCGGATTCCCAGTTCTAGTGGGTACCCAATTTTTCATCAACATTATTAGAGCCGTTTGAGGATCTCTTATTAAGAGGCTTTGCTTGGAAGTTGCCTGAGCACCTTAAGTAGCACAATTAACTGAGAGGCTGTCCAGTCGAACAGGCGATCCTACGCGCAACTCGCACAGTCGTGAGAGCCATTTTCTCGACTGCAATGTTCCATACAATAGACATTTACTTTGGAGAGATCCCAACAAAGGTCCACTATTCTGGTCAATTCTCATGCTCCTTGAGCACTCTGCACACAGAACTCCCTGTTTTGCAAATCCTGGTGGACCCTCAATCTCCTACACAAAGCGCATCGATGCTGCAATGATATAGAAGAATGTAAGACTATAATGGCGAAAAGAAACATGTCCAACATGGTACTGCGGTACCTTTTTAACTGCTTGTATCCCAGGATAGCTCACAGAGATTTTCAAGACTCCTCGCCCTAAACAGACATTAGCGGTAGAACAGTAGTGATCTAGCCCAACGCAAGAAGTATTAATGCGTCTCTTATGCATGGGGCTGGGGGGGGCACAGATGGCTGCCTAGGCATTTTAATGCTACTAAAAAGAACAATCCCTTATTTACAATATTGTAATTATTCCACACATGGTTCAATCAATCACAAGTATAGTGGTATGAAGGGCATAAGATACATAAAGTAATCCAAAGAGCTTGTTAAGGATAGACCTTCCACTAGCGCTCTGCAGACTTTAAATCACCCCTGGCATAAGCCTTGGAAGCTTCAGCCGCGAACAGAAGAGCGAAAGGCTGGACCATACACTTGCTGTATCCAGAAGTTCTCTTTTCCTCAGTTTTATTTGTAATAAAATGTTAATTCACTGGACAGCTGGTTTTTTCTCCGAATATTTATTCTAGGATATTTGACTGTAAATCAAAACAAAGCCATATAGAGGCTTTATTTGAGCACAAACATGAATTATGTAAGTCAGGGTAGGCCAGTGCAGCAGCTGTTACCCTCAGCTTGTCATGGGTTACCAGCTGGTGCCTTATTGCACTTGTCTCAGGGTTCTTGAAGGTAGCAGCAGAGACAGGAAACATGTCACTAAGAAATGTTAAATGTGTGGTTTCAAGGTTTTGCACTTCCCCCAAGAGGACAAGTCAACTCTGCAATGTCCTCTGAGGTCAGAGGGTATGCGGTGTCACTTCCGAGCCCTTAGTGCTCTTGTGGCGCATTGCCCCTGACAATGGGGCTCCAGGTTGTCTCCAGATGTGTGGTAACTGGAAGACCCCGGCCACTGTCCTTTCAGCGCACCCATCGCTTGATGTGCAGATCTGACATTGGCCAAATGGACAGTGCAGAACATGCACATGCGCCCCACCTGATGCTCAGTGATGAGCTACATTATAGCTGTTTCAATGAATGCAAAGGTGAAGGTAGGCATAGTACAACAGCCCTCACTCCAAGGCTTCTCCTTGCCGAACACCTGTACTTGCGCCAGCTGTCCCTTAAAGACCTGTGGGGAGCAGCAGTGAGGTGGACACTGAGAAAGTATGTGGGGCCCCTCCCTATTAGCTCCACCTTTTTTGTTGACATTGGCCAAATGTCAAAAATATCGAAGTAGTCCATATGTTCTACTGGCTTACATCTTGTGAACGACCTGCGCATGCTCACGGCAGGTGGAAACATATGGAATACACATATTAGTGGTTGCAATACTTGTATTGCAACTGACACTACACATTGCCAATGTTCTTAGGAACATTGCAAACCCAGAAATTTGACAGTGCACAAAAATTCCCCCGCTCTGGCTTTTCAGTAGCATAAAGGGCCAATTCACATGCATCAAACATGGCTGAAGCAATAACTGCAAGGGCTTCGTAGTGGATTGGCAAGCGGAAATTGGAGTGTATATGAAATAGGTCCAGTGAGCTATTACTTGAGTAAATATCTTCAAGCAAAGATCCAAGTACGTATATAACGGTTACTCCTGGGAGCCTGTGTATATCTCATAGGAGCACCGTGAGAGAACCAACCTTCACCCATCCAAGCTTCACGACACAGCCAATAACTTTTCACAAAGCTATTTTTTAAGGTGTCTCTGCTACTCATTGAGACTGTGTCACCCAATAACAGTCAAAACCACACCCCAACCTACACCTGCGACACCAGCACTTCCGAGATAATGGCAAACTGGCTGCATTACTAAGAGCAGCTGATAAATACACATTTTCATCAATCAGCATTCTGTGTTGTTAATTTTCATCAGTCATGTTCCTGTGTTGTACATTTTCATTATTCATGATTTTTTGTCTTGTAAATTTTTATCAATCATAATTTTTTTGTTGTAAATTTTCATTGATCATGATGTTTTGTGTTTTAAATTTTCATCAATCGTGATTCTGTGTTGCTGGAAGAGATATAGGGGCAGGGGGGCGATAGGCAATTATCGCCGCTTAGCAGCCGTTTTTGGCCGCTAACCGGTGATAATTCTATCGCTCTACTAGCAAGCTGTCGCTAACAGATGTTAGCGACAGCTTTTAGGCGATAGCAAGCGGTTTGGGGCCCGCTTTGCATGTCAGCGATATTTATCGCTAATGACATGCAAAGTGGGTGTACCCAACCTGTTAGCGACTGAAAGCAGTCGCTAACGTCGCTATCGCCTATTAGCAAGGCAGGCGTAGCGATGGAAATATTCGCGCTAAGCGCGAATATCTCCAAATACTAACACCTGCCCAGACCAGTTCTTAGCCATGTTATCCAATGGGAGGTGGATAACATGGCTAAGAGCATTTTGTCGCTAATGCGTGAATATCGCTGTATTCTCAGCGATATTCACGCATTTCGCCGCTATCGCTGGATATTTTAGCACAATGGAGAAAAACATTGCTAATAGCATGTTTTCTCCGCTAACATATCCAGCGATAGGCAGTGATAAAAAAATCGGCGCTAAGCCTATTTAGAAATAATTATCACTACTTGTTGGTAAAATGCCCCTTTGTTTTTAGTTCCAGGCAGAGTCTGTGAATGAAGTTATGTGATTTAAGTTCGTAAATTCAACTTAGATGCGCAAAGCCATTTGTGTAGCGAGCCCTAAAGGAGGCAACAATCAACAGTTTCACAAATCCTCCCTGCCTCCAAGAGACGCAAAGTTAGCATCAAATCCCATGATCCTGAGGCTCCTGATCACATGACCACAGTCGGCACCTGAGGCTACTGCTTTCTTTCTGAATGCTGAGTCATCATTTTCCTCTTCTGGTGGGTGCACCACAGAGTGAGAGAACCACGCGTCAAGATCCTGGTGCAGGTCTTCCTGTCACTGCAGGCGGGTGAGATACTGCAAAGCCAACAACTCATTACAGCTCTTTCTCATCAGCACCACCTTAAACCGGGGAACCAGAGTGGAAGCAGAGGGAGTGCTTGATGCCTACTGTAAATACACTACTTCTACATCTAAACATTTGTGACGTGAGTCACCTCACAGCTGTTCCTTGTTTGAGCTTAGCGCAGTAGTCGAAAGCACGCGGGTCTGTTTCGTGATGTTCTTATTGTCGGGTCGAATCAAAAAGGGTTTTTTTTGCAACAATTTTCATTGGGTTCATAATATTTTTGAAACATTGATATTGTAATTATGCAAAGCAGGCATTAGACACAGTACATGAATCACATTACATTACGTTACTGACTGGTACATAATTGCCGCAATAAATAAAAAGAGGAAGAAGCAGTCTACGTCATTAACAAATGGGATATTGACAAACCTTTGGTTTTGCTATCTGACAACAGTCAACAGAAACTTCTGCAGGCAATGAAGCTGGTAGGACAATGGATCTACCCCAAGTAGGACACCCCGGTCGGGTATTGTCTTTTGTGCATTAGAAGACCCCTAGTTAGTCAAAAGCGCATGAAGGGGAAGGTCACAAGTGAGGGTGAGAGAAATAGTGGGATCAGATTCAGTCCCCTCTAAAGGCTTGCATCTATGGGAATGGAAGCGCGCTTCATGTTAACTTTAGACAATTTATCCGTGCAACACTTGTAAATCAACACTGCGCAAATTTGCACCACTTTTGGTGACTTTGCACTGGTACAAAGTCTTGCTAAATCTGACTCGAAATCCGAAAGAATTCTGAGAAACTACGGTTTATGGACTTCATATTAGATATATATGTTTCAGATCTAGACAATCTTAGCAGGAAGATGTTTGCCTAAAGAAGGGGATTTACCCATCACATCACGCTTTGCAACCCGTGGGCATTATTCAAGGCGCTAGGGCTAGAAGGAACAAACAGCGGACATACCCAATGGGTACTACACCTTATCTTGGTCATCCTGGATAAGAAGCCATTACATCAAATGGCGGCCAATGGAGTATTGCAGAACCAAGATACTGTAGATATCAGATCTTCTCCCAAGCGGGCTCTCTCTCTCTCGAGTGTCATCACTGCTCTACATGATCATATATGTTGAGCATTGAGTGAGAGAGCTAGGGATTCTGTGGTCAATTCTCCTCAGCCACAGGAGGTGTGCTAGGGTTCTGAGATGGTGCGCCAATGAGTGACCCAGTAGGAAGCCCACCTTTGAGGAGTACATTAAGGATAGACTAACCCTGCACAATCCAGTGGTGACGTGTATGCCAGAATCTTCTTGTCCGTTGTTTTAGGGACATGTGTCGATAGCTGGCGCAGTCGAGGAGGTCCTTGCCTTTGAGAGAGCGCAAACTGACCTAAATGTATGAGTGCATCACACTTACCCGTAGTAAGCACAAATCATGAGGAGAAATGCCATGAGTGCTAATAGTATCTGCAATTATATTCTGAATGTATAGCTAATGTAGAGATTTAAGTAGAAGTGGAACTAATACAGAAATGTGTGACACTATATGATTTTATTAGATGTGATTATTCCTGAATCCATGTCGTGTAGCTGTTAAAATGTAAGATGGCATGTGGTTAAACGCAGAATGTGGTAGGCCTCAGGGCCAGAGCTAGAAGGGAAGGGGAAGGTGTTTCTTTTCACGACATAGATTGCACTAATGTTTTGGTCATTGCATTAATGGGCCATGATGTATAGATGTGTTTACTGAATAATAGAATAAGAGTATTAACATGCTTTAATTAATGAAGAAGTTGAATGCTATAATTATTATGAGAAATGCTGTAGGCCTGAAATGTTTTAACATTGATTTACACGTACTGGTCTGGGCCGAGAAATGTTGCGAAACTTTTTGGAAGTCTATGAGAGTTGGGATCTTGGCTGCAGATGTCTGTCTGCAAGAGAAAAGGGGGGATCCAATTATAAATAATATGAATAGAGGTCTGTTCAGAAGACGGCCCAGACATGGAGGAGGGTTCCGGAATGTTTTAAGGGGTATCAGCGGGCCGGAGAAGAGTCTGAGAAGCAAGGTCAACTCCAACGTATGAGGCCCAATACAAAGCAGCATGGAAAAAGCCAGAAGCTACACCACGTGAGGGGCGTCTCACGAGGGGCGTCTCAAATATTGTTGACTGTTTTGTATTAGGGACAGCACCCCTGGGTGGAGTTAGAGCAGATGCCTGAGGACCCTTTAGAGAGCGGATGGGTAGGCAGAGAGGGGTCATGACTGGAGAACTATAGGTTTTCACCAAGAGACTAAGAGTGAGTGACTTCCTTTGGGGGGTCATTCACTGCTGACACCTTTTGTTAGGTTGAGACTTGGTTAAGTAGGGATACCATCTAGAGCAGGGTAGGGACAGCCTAACCTGTGTGTTTTCCTCCAACTTAAATGAAGGAGAGATCTCAATATGCGTCAATGCTGATAGCTTTATTATTCTTAGAACTTGTGCTGGTAATTTCCGTTGCTCGTCTGAGGGCTTTCAGAGAGCACATGTATGTAGTTGGACCTGTGTATCTCGTGAATCTCATTCTGAGATGCCTGTATTTGCAGCTTATCCTAACCTTACAATAAACTTTTGAAAGCTAGAAGTTGTTTGTGATCTTTTGGAGCGGGGTCCTTTATTGGGTGAACTAACTTGGTAAGAGAGGCACTTTCTTCCCTCAATGACAGGCAACAAAGGTTCAGTCGACCAGATCGAGGTTTAGATCAATAGTGATAAGGTATTGATCAAAATCTCGCCCTTCCAGTTGGTAGCTATAGAGGATGGTTGCCTTCTTGAGGACGGTGACCTAGGCCAGGTTAGCTTACCCCAAGGCCCCTAGAGATCGATGATCGGAAGAACCGCCCGCCGAAGAAGATCCGGATGACGTGAGACAGAAAAAGCAGCAGTATCGGTCGAGAGTGAGTATAAAGGGTCATGCGTGTTAGATTGCGGTGTTTTTGTATTGTATCTATGTTGTAATGTCTGGCGGAGTTGAATGTCTGTAGAGTGACTGTGGAACAGGTTGTGAGCGCGCGCAACCGGTGGAAATCTTAAGTTCAAGGAGAGCTTAAGTGGTTCGGGTGTATCGGACACCCAGAGTAATTGTCAACTAGTGTGAAGGGGGTCATGAGGTACCATTGATCACCCGAAAGACCGAGATAGGGGGAACGTAAGAGTGAGTGCGTGAGTAACGGACGCTGGTCGGAGGTTACTGTGTGTGTAAGCAACCTATCAGAGAGACGATAGACATTTCGTCAGTTGTGTTGACAATTACATATAGACTGTGGACGTACAGTCGAGGGAAGTGACCGCTTGGTCGGAAGTAGTCATTTTTCGGTGTATGAATGGGACGCATGCATGACCGGGAGACGAGTTGAGAAAGGAGGGGTGCTGCTGCGAAGCGGAGAAAAGTGACGTCAGGAAGTGTCGCGCTGTGATTGGCCGACCGGAGAAAGACCGCGCTGTGATAGGCCAGCTAGCAAAGACGTCAGAAAGTGTCGAGCTGGGATTGGCCGACCGGAGAAAGACCGCGCTGCGATAGGCCAAGTTAGCAAAGCCGCGTTAGGATTGGTGGATTGTCATCAGGAAGTAAACAGAGTAGCGAGGCTGGATATTGTGCGTATAATTATGAAGTGTTTCAAATGGCTGAGAGCGGCGTTTAAAAAAGAGAAGCGGGGATCGGATGAAGGGGAAGAAGCCCCGCCGGAGGGTACGCCGGCTCGTTACATGGCAGTGAATGTTGGGCTGCATACGATCCTTTGGATAACAGAGTGGAGTAAGATTACGGAAGGAAATGAGGAATTGACGTTCCCGAAGTACGGGACGTTCAGATTAGAGGTGTTACATCGATTAAAATCAGTCATGACCTCAATGAGACCCTTGCCTAGACCGACCCAGTTTGAAGCCCTTGATGCATGGATTAGGGCAGCGCATGAAAAGAATATGAACAGACGACAAGAAAGGGTGAAACGATCGGTAAGGGCAGTGCAGGATGCCAGATGGGATGCGGATGCTAAAAGATGGAGAGTGCATAACATGGAAGTCAATAAACTGTACCCAGTGTTAGAGGTGCCCGGAAATAAAAGCCCCCTAGAAGAAGATGATGAGAGCGAAACAGAGGACAGCCTGATAAACAGATTATTGACAGACAGGCCACCCCCGTATAATAGAGCAGGGGGAGAGGTCGAGCATAGTGAAAGAGAAAAGGGGGGCAATGCAGGAGAGCATGGACCGCTTCCCAGTTCAGAGTGGGATCCTGAGGCAAAGAAAGAGCTGTCCCAACCTAGTCAGGTGCAACAGGTAGTCGGGAGGTTTGTGGTACAAAGAGCGCCGGAAACGGAGTGCGCCACATCCTACGCATTACCAGATGCACTACAGGTACCTGTTACCATAGGTCCTATAATATCGATATATGACCCAGAGAGAGCAAGAGGGGAAGAACGGGTACGGAAGGACGGAGAAAGAGCAGAGACGGCAAGGAGGAACGATACGATCAATTTCCCAAGTCAGATGCCGATACCAAGAGAGTGGAGCACCCCGGTGCACACAGCAGGGGATCCAGGAGGGGATCCTGGGGGCCCTAGATGGCCAGTGGATATGAGGGGATCTGGACGAAAATCCTTTCAAGAGCTAAATGAGTACATGAAGAAGTGGGATGAGGCAGTGGAGGCTCACAAGAGCATCATAGCTGCGGAAGCTGAAAGGGAAAGTCAGGACAGCAGAGCTCGGACTCACTGCGGGGCTGGGGAGAGCAGCCCGGAGTGGGACTGGAGAGAGAGAGATAGTAGGGGAGTCACCCATTGGGCCCGGAGTGGAGATAGAACGGACCTGGAAAACGGGGGCCCCGGGAGTGGAGGGGTGGCGCGCCCAATACTCAGTGAAGGGGAGAGGAGAACGCAAGAGTACAGAAACAGCTTTAAGTGTACCCACTGTGTGCCCGGCACCAGAGAACTGAATGGGAGTTGTGAGAGGTCGCACCATAGTCCCTGTGATGACGGACACGAGCGCAGCCCAGGGAATATGGGGAACCAGGAAGGATCGTATCGGATATTGAGCGATACTAGGCAAAGGGAGAGTAGCGATCAAAGAGAAAATAGCAGAGAGGCGTACGGTGAAAGGAGAGAAGAAGGAGAGAGTGGGCAGAGCAAGAGTGGGGGTAACAGGCCCGTGTTCCATCACCTTCCAAGATCGGATGGCCGAGCATGGGACCTGGAGAGATGGGAGCAAGGGAGAGCACTCATTAACTCTCCCGAGCCCAAACGTAGAGCTCGGAGTTGGGATGGTAGGGAGACCAGTGAGCCCCCTTCGAAAGACATATTGCGAGCTGAGATAAAAGCCAAGAGACTCGATGTCGCCAGTTTAAGGTCAGACCTGGATGACATGGTAGATGGTACCCTGCCTTTAGAAAGAATGGAAATGTATGAGCAGGATGAAATACTGTATATGGCAAAGGACATCACTCGAAAGGCGAGAGCAATCCATGAGAAGTTAGTCGAACTAGCAGGCAAATATATGGTGGACCTGTCAAGAACCAAAGCATTACAGGGTAACCACAGGCTACATTACACAGATCGAGACCTAGATGAGAGGAGAACGATCGGGCTGAAAACGCACATAAGGGAACTGATCACTGGAATAAGGACGTGGAGGGCACTAGATAAGTGGGAAGAGAGGTGGTCCAAGAAAGGGACCGTCAGGAGAAGCACGCTTGGTACGACACCAGGAAGGCTGCAGGGAATAGGAGCATACCCTTTGCGTGAAGTCGCAAATGGGAACTATGTGCATGTCCCTTGGAGTAGGGGAGATTTAGCTGCTTTTACCACCTCCTTCCCCAAATTGCGGGAAAACCCAGTGGAGTGGTACAAGCAAGTTGAGAGATTTGTAAAAATCTCAAAGGTCCTATGGATAGATCTGAACACGCTGTTTGACATTGTAGTACCAGGAGATCTGTGGACAGCATGCAAGGTTAGCGCTGAGTGGCCCACAACGGAGCCGGAGAGAGATGCTAAGACTAATGGGCCGTCCGAGATTGTGATGACAAAATTCGAGAGAGTGATGACTTGGCTGAAAGAGAAAGTGCCAATGCAAGACATAGATTGGGTCAGAATAGACCGAACCAGACAGGAACCCAAAGAGACAGTCCACGAATATTATGAGAGATTGCTGAAGGCGTTTAAACAGTATAGCGGCCTGGATGTAATGGATCCAAAAGACATAGGGCAATTTGTGTCCAAGTTCGTCCTGGGACTGAGACCGGATATTAGTTTAATGATTCAGCAACACTTGATTTGTTGGCAAAATAAACCCCTAGACGAAATACTGAGATATGCCAGGTACTGCTGTGATGAGATAGACTCCAAGGCTAAGAAACTAAAAGAAAAATTGATGGTGGTACAGATGCAGGCAGCAGGGAAGGGGGGACAGCAGCAACAGCAGCAAGGAACAGGTACAGGAGGAAAGAAGCAGTACAGTCAGAACAAGGGCAATGAGGAGAGTTCCACCTTTAGACCCAGAATAGACATAGCTGCCTTGAAGAAAACGACTAGGTGCCACCAGTGTAACGAGGTGGGACATTGGAAACGCGAGTGTCCCTACAATGTAGAGATAGGAGAACAAGAGATAGAGGAGGAAGAGGTCCAGAGCGCGCCTACAAGAGGGGTGACGCCATACCAGGGAAAGGTGCTCAAAGGGGGGGGGGCTCCTCCCCGAGCCCAGTTCCCGCAACCTCCCCGAGTAGGGACTATGGGTAAGACCTATAGACAGATGCCCCTGTTTGTAGAAGGAGAAGAGTGCTATTATGTGGACCCATTAACCGGACAGAGAGTGGAAAGAGAAGACTGCACCCTCGGGGCAGCCTTGGAGGTGGACCAGAGGGGACCCTATGTCGAAGCAGAAGTAGCAGGGTGCCCCACGACATTTCTGGTGGACACAGGAGCCACTAGATCCACGATCAGATCAGCTGCAGTTCCAGACCTGCCCATGTCTGGAGAGACCATACAAGTGGTGGGGGTCGCAAACAGGAGAATAACCAGCCAATTGACAGAACCGGTACAGGTGAAAATAGGGAAGTACAGCGATGAGCACCAGTTTGTGGTTTGCGATTCAAGTCCTGTGTGTCTGCTAGGCAGAGACCTGTTGTGTAAATTGAATTGTACAATATACTGTACACCTCAGGGAGTGGAGGTATTGACCAATGATGATGACGCAGACTTCAAAGTTGCAAACTCAAGAATATGCGTGGAGCTGTACCCTACTTTGACAGTAGATGAGCTCCCCTGGGACTTGAGAGAGACAGTGGCACCAGAAGTATGGGACTTCACTGGGGAAGAGATTGGATTGGTCAAAGGGGTGGACCCAGTGAAAATTGTAGTGAAACCGCATGCTGAGTTCCCAAGAACACCCCAATATAAATTGACTCCAGAAACGATTGCAGGCATAAAACCCGTGATCGAGTCCATGATTAAACAGGGAATACTGAAAGAAATCGTGGGTAGTCCATGCAACTCCCCGATTATGGGTCTGCAGAAACCAAATGGGAAATTCCGGATAGTGCAGGACCTCCGAAAGATTAATAACATAGTCGTTTCGTGTTGTCCAGTGGTACCGAATCCATCAGTGATACTGTTTCAGATTCCATTCCAAGCTGAGTGGTTCACTGTGATTGATCTTTGTCAGGCTTTCTTTTCGATCCCTCTGGACGAAGAAAGCCATTTTCTTTTCGCATTTAAGCTGGAAGGTCGCGTCCTAACATGGTGTCGTATTCCTCAGGGGTATACAGAAAGCCCATCGATCTTCAACCAGCTTTTGAAGAAAAATCTTGAAAGTCTAGTGCTGCCCCAGAAGTCAGTTCTGGTCCAGTACATAGACGACCTCCTCGTGGCGTCAGAAACAGAAGAAGCTTGCAGGGAGGACTCCATTGCTTTGTTAAATCACCTAGCTGCCAATGGGCACAAGGTGTCCCCGGGAAAGTTGCAGTACTGCCTGACAGAAGTGCAGTACTTGGGACACAGAATAGAGAAAGGCAAACGAAAGGTGTCACCAGACAGGATAGAGGCGATCATGAAAATGAATGCGCCTAGGACACAGAGAGAGGTCAGGATGTTCCTAGGGATGGTGGGTTATTGCCGACAGTGGATCGCGAACTTTTCACTGAAAGCAAAGCCCTTGCAAAAACTGACGCATAAGGAGGTGAGTGATCCGGTACCATGGGACAAAGACTGTTTGATGGCATTCCTACAGCTGCGAGAGGACCTGTGTCGTGCTCCGGCATTGGGAATGCCTGATTACAATAAACCATTTTTGCTTTACTGTTGTGAGAGAGAAGGTTGCGCGTTGTCTGTGTTAGTCCAAATCCATGGGAATGCCCGTAGACCAGTTGCTTATTTCTCGGCTACTTTAGACCCAGTAGCCGCAGCGTTGCCCGGATGTCTCAAATCCGTTGCTGCAACGGGTGTCAGCATTGAGAGATGTGAAAATATCGTCATGGGGCACCCGTTAGAGGTGTACGTGCCCCATTCTGTTGAACTGTTGATGACCAGGACCAAAACACAGCATCTGACCAACAGCAGGCTCACGCGCTATGAGCAAGTTATTCTTGCTGCAGAGAATGTGACCCTCAGGAGATGCTCTGTTTTGAACCCTGCCACCTTGATGCCACTCCCAAATGATATCGAGGATGATGATGAATGTACAGACCATGACTGCCTCGATGTGACTGAACTATGCACCAAACCCAGACCCGACATCGTAGATGAGCCACTGACCGACCCAGATGAAATTTTCTTTGTCGATGGTTCATGTGTAAGAGACGAAGTTGGGCAGTTGAGAGCAGCTTACGCTGTTTGTACAATTACTGGAGTTGTGGAAGCTGGGTGCCTGGAAGGAGTACACTCCGCTCAGGTAGCCGAGATTATTGCCTTGACACGTGCTTGCTTGGCAAGCAATCAAATTCGAGTCACCATATACACCGACAGCCAATACGGTTATGGGGTGGTTCATGATTACGGGCAGTTATGGTCTCAAAGAGGGTTCATGACCTCTTCAGGCTCTCCCATTCGCAATGGAGAGTTTGTGCGCCTGTTGTTAGAGGCGTTGCAATGTCCAGCAGGTATCGCAGTTGTAAAGTGCACCGCACATACCAGAAATGTGGACTTCGTCTCGAAAGGCAATAGATATGCCGACGAAGTCGCGCGGTATTGCGCGGAACAAGGATACTCTTTCACAGAGGTGGAAGTGGGTGGAATAAATGTAAGGACTGAATTAGCCATGATATTGGAAACTGTTGATACTTGGGACGAACTGGCAAACATGCAAGAAAATGCTCCTGATTTTGAAAAAGAAACATGGGAAAAGGCAGGATGTATAGTGGGTGAGTCCCATTTTTGGGTCTCAGCAGATGGCAGAGCAGTGTTGCCCAATGAGATGGTGAGCCCAATGGCCAGACACATACATGGTCCCGTACACCTAGGGAGAGACGCTATGCTGAGAGTGTTTAGACAGACCTGGTACAATCCTAAGTTTAGAATAGCAGCAGAAGCAGTGTGCCAGCGTTGTGTGACCTGTCAGCAGCTGAACGTAGGGAAAAGAACACCAGTTGCACTAAGCCACATAGGAAGGTCTGGAGGTCCATTCAATCGAATGCAGATAGATTTCATTGAAATGCCGAGGTGCAACCGCCTCCGCTATGTCCTGGTGGTTGTTTGTGTATTCTCCAGATGGGTTGAAGCATACCCTACACGTAGGTGCGACACCCTCACAGTGGCCAAGTTACTGCTTAGGGAACTCATTCCGCGCTTCGGGGTGCCGGCCTCTTTGGAATCAGATAGGGGAACGCATTTCAACAGCGAGCTTGTGAAGATGATTTGTGCGGCTCTGAACATAGATCAGAAATTGCATTGCAGTTACCGACCAGAAGCCTCAGGAATTGTGGAGCAGATCAATGGCACGATCAAAGCCAGAATTGCAAAAGTGTGTTCCTCAACGACCCTGAGTTGGCCTGACGCCCTGCCATTGGTCCTCATGAGCCTTCGTAGTACCCCAGACAGAAGAACGGGGTTGTCACCACATGAGGTGTTAATGGGGAGAGCAATGAGGCTGCCATCTGTCCCAACTACTGCACTGTTAAATATCACAGATGATATGATCCTGGACTATTGTAAGGGGCTGTCTGACGCCATTCATTCTGTGTCCCTTCAGGTGCAGGCTGCCGAGGTTCCATCGTGCCAGGGCCCGTGCCATGACCTGTATCCTGGGGACTGGGTCCTGGTGAAAAAACATGTGAGAAGAAGCTGCCTGGATGTTCGTTGGCGTGGGCCCTTCCAGATCATCCTGATCGCGAACACGGCTGTGAAGGTGGGAGGCCTGCCCAATTGGATCCACGCGTCACATACGCAAAGGGTTCCAGCACCTCTGGAAGAAACAGCTCCTCTCTCGGATAGACGTCCAGCAGAGGACCGAGAAGCCATAGAGGGGGCTAGCCAAGCTGTAGAGGTGCCAGCGGAAGCAGGAAACGAGTCTGACCAAGCTGAGGACGGTCAGTACAACAGCGAAACAGACGACGCTACAGAAGGAGAAAGTAGCTGGGAGTACGAGTCAGACACTGACAGGTCTGACAGAGAGCGAGAACAGACAAGAAGGAGAAGGAGTAGAAGGGCACGTGGAGAAGCTAATTGGCCGCAAAGAAGGAGCTCTAGCCTGAGGTCAACTCCAGAGATAACCCTTCCTCCGATATCAGAAGACTCAGACCCGGAAGAAGGTGCTCAGGGCGCTGAAGCACCGGACCGAAGAAGGTCAAGAAGAGTGCGTGTGCCTAGCAGAAGATACTCCACCCCTGAGTGGACATATCTGGCGACAAATGTCTTTGAAACAGGAGACAGGGAGGATTCGAGCGGTGGTGGTGTCCAGTTCTGAGCCCATCGTCACCGTGGAAATACGACTGTTGGTACCCGGAGTCGAACAAGAAGGGTCACTAACATTCATGCTCCCCAGACCTCCCCGCCTCAGCAAGTTAAAACACATGTTTCTCTCAGAATTGCAATTCCCCGACTTTGGTACAACGATAACAGCCCATGAAGAGCACAATCTTCGTTTGGAAATACTGAACTTTGCTATCGAAGCTGCAGGCACAAACCTGATAGTAGATGCTTAAAGGACTTTGTAAATAAAGCGAGCAGAAAAAGAAGATTACCTAGCGCCCAGGAAGCAGAGAATATTAGGGACCTTCCCTTGAGTTGATGGAGAAGGGCTAGGGTTGTCTTTATTGAACTGTTAAAGGACCTTTGCGAAGAAGGTTGTCAGCTTCCAGTTGTGTGGATTCTAAAGACAAAAAGAGTAAAAAGAGACTGTAAAGGAACGAGAAGAAAAGAACTTTGTGCCAAGATAAGAGAGAGCCATATTGTCTGACGAAATGGAAGCCGGCACCCAGAACCGCAGAGCTAAATGTATAATAGGTACACTAATAGTAGGAGTGATAATATTAATAGCTTTAGTGGTAACAATTTCTTATGTAAAGGGACATGAGGAAGAGGCGAAGGTAACTGATGTGAAATCTGTAGAAACGCTTACACCCACTGTTGCTGGTGAGAAAAGGGAAAACACTCAAGAGAAAGCGTTATTAGCTGCAGAAGCCCGCAGGTTACACGTAGATGAGTCCCAAGGAGACTTTAGGTCAAATGCTTATGCTAAACTCTTATATGAATACGTGGATGCCATGGAGGTTAAGGACTGTTACGTCTGCATGCAGTTGCCGGCGTCTGTAGATGAAGGCATTAGATATCATCACCTCCCGCTGACATATGGCATTACATGTAGCTTATTGCTTAGTATATTTTATGGGAGAGATAGTTTTGAATACTATTTCTCCAACTATGATTCAGTGTTGCCAGAAGTCCCAAATTATAAGCAGATGAACAAATGGGACTACTGGAAGAGTGAAGACAGATTGGCCAAGTTCTTCATTCCTTGGATTACCTTAGATACTTCACATGCCCGTAGAAATAACCTGACATGCAAAGTGTCAGAAGTCGAGAAGAAGTTCATAGGGCAGGTGGATGATCGTTACAGGAGACAAAAGATTTTGAAAAAATCAGGACAATGGAAAACAGATTGGACCGAGGAAGAGAAGGCACACAAGAGAAAGGGTAGTAGTGGTCCAATAGCTTTAGATAAGACGCAGAGAGGAAAGCTATGTCTTCACCGAGCCAAAACGTATTACGAAAATGTATACGTGGGAGAAGTCAGCTGTGAACATGCTTTCAATATAGAGTACTATACTAAAGATTTCCTGAAGGGAATGCAAGTGATTCCAAATGTGTATTTTGTATGTGGAAGAAATGCCTACGTGAGACTACCTGACAACTGGTATGGATCATGTTACCTAGCAATTGTCTTTCCCAAAATATATCATGCACAAGACTTAGAGATCATCGAGGGCAAGACATCATCGAGGGGAAGGAGAGATATAGGAGATGCAGAAATGGTTGGAGATGTCTTTGGAGCTGTGTTCCCTCTTTTGGGATTAATCCTTAATGATGTTAAAATTAGACGACTGGCAACAGTCGTCGACAGGTTGTCTGCCAGCACTGCTCAGTCCTTAATGCTGGTAGAAGGAGAGATGCAATCGATAAGGGCTATGGTTCTTCAGAACCGTCTTGCGTTAGACGTCCTACTAGCAAAAGAGGGCGGAGTCTGTAAGGCTTTGAAGGTCCAGGAATGTTGTACTTACATTCCAGACAATTCAAAGCCCCTTGAGAAAGTTATTAGGAACATAACTGATATTCACAAGGAGATCGAAGACTTGAGTAGAGAAAATGTCTGGGAAAAGGTGGGCCACGGAATGAGTGAAGTTGGAGGGTGGATCTCCACCCTAGGCAAAAGCTTTGTGTGGTATATACTAAAACCTATCATCATAATATTGATCTGTGGGATCATATTGTGGGGATTGGTGAGGGTATTCAAATGGTACAGAGCAAAAAGGTCAGAAAGGGCCCAAAGAGAGCAGCTGCAGAGATTGGCTGCCATACAAGATAATCAGTACAGGAGTCTGAGGGCTCTGGAAACGCAGAGACAAGTTATGCTAGCAATAACTGCAGTTTAAATGTTAGTGATGACCCCGAGAGGTCATCAAAGGGGGGAACTGAGAGAGCGCAAACTGACCTAAATGTATGAGTGCATCACACTTACCCGTAGTAAGCACAAATCATGAGGAGAAATGCCATGAGTGCTAATAGTATCTGCAATTATATTCTGAATGTATAGCTAATGTAGAGATTTAAGTAGAAGTGGAACTAATACAGAAATGTGTGACACTATATGATTTTATTAGATGTGATTATTCCTGAATCCATGTCGTGTAGCTGTTAAAATGTAAGATGGCATGTGGTTAAACGCAGAATGTGGTAGGCCTCAGGGCCAGAGCTAGAAGGGAAGGGGAAGGTGTTTCTTTTCACGACATAGATTGCACTAATGTTTTGGTCATTGCATTAATGGGCCATGATGTATAGATGTGTTTACTGAATAATAGAATAAGAGTATTAACATGCTTTAATTAATGAAGAAGTTGAATGCTATAATTATTATGAGAAATGCTGTAGGCCTGAAATGTTTTAACATTGATTTACACGTACTGGTCTGGGCCGAGAAATGTTGCGAAACTTTTTGGAAGTCTATGAGAGTTGGGATCTTGGCTGCAGATGTCTGTCTGCAAGAGAAAAGGGGGGATCCAATTATAAATAATATGAATAGAGGTCTGTTCAGAAGACGGCCCAGACATGGAGGAGGGTTCCGGAATGTTTTAAGGGGTATCAGCGGGCCGGAGAAGAGTCTGAGAAGCAAGGTCAACTCCAACGTATGAGGCCCAATACAAAGCAGCATGGAAAAAGCCAGAAGCTACACCACGTGAGGGGCGTCTCACGAGGGGCGTCTCAAATATTGTTGACTGTTTTGTATTAGGGACAGCACCCCTGGGTGGAGTTAGAGCAGATGCCTGAGGACCCTTTAGAGAGCGGATGGGTAGGCAGAGAGGGGTCATGACTGGAGAACTATAGGTTTTCACCAAGAGACTAAGAGTGAGTGACTTCCTTTGGGGGGTCATTCACTGCTGACACCTTTTGTTAGGTTGAGACTTGGTTAAGTAGGGATACCATCTAGAGCAGGGTAGGGACAGCCTAACCTGTGTGTTTTCCTCCAACTTAAATGAAGGAGAGATCTCAATATGCGTCAATGCTGATAGCTTTATTATTCTTAGAACTTGTGCTGGTAATTTCCGTTGCTCGTCTGAGGGCTTTCAGAGAGCACATGTATGTAGTTGGACCTGTGTATCTCGTGAATCTCATTCTGAGATGCCTGTATTTGCAGCTTATCCTAACCTTACAATAAACTTTTGAAAGCTAGAAGTTGTTTGTGATCTTTTGGAGCGGGGTCCTTTATTGGGTGAACTAACTTGGTAAGAGAGGCACTTTCTTCCCTCAATGACAGGCAACAAAGGTTCAGTCGACCAGATCGAGGTTTAGATCAATAGTGATAAGGTATTGATCAAAATCTCGCCCTTCCACCTTCTCATGGTGGCACTATTGAAAGATGGTAGAGCTTGTCCCCGATATTTCATTCACCTTCAGCAGTAATCGCCCTCGTTGTGGAGGTATGCCAGAGAGGGCTGCTGAAAAATAGGAGTTTTTATACAGGGCTGGAAGACATATGGGCCAAGCAGGTGAACACGTATCTCAACTAGGGACAAGCATGATAGACAGTATCGTAATGATGCACCAGGCTATGGTGCCGGATCCAGTCTTGCAGTCCAGTTCCCACTGTGGAGTTTTGGAGTCTGCTTATGAAGGGAGATGACTCTCGATGTGGTTGCAGCTTGCTTGGGCTCCAGGCCTGAATGCCAGTGGAAGATGCAAATTGCACACACTAATGCCTGCCCGAGTATCTCTCCCACTCACCAGTCGCAGTGAGCTGCCGTTGCTCCTTCTTTAGGAGCTGCTTGTCAGAGGCACTATGACTCGAGGGGTGAGTTCTATGTCTGCAGTCATCGAATCCCACCTTGGGGATTCAATATAGTGTCTACATTAGTGCACCTTCTGTTGCTGGGTTCTTGGAGCTCTCAAGGATGGGCCTGCCTGTCAGCAGGTGGCTCTGGCCTGGTTATCCCCCAGGCATAGTACAGGGGGACAGTATCTTTCAGCATCATGAAGGCAACGTGCAATATGCGAGGCCGGGGATCGCACCGCGGTGCTGGGCCTGGAGGCGGGGCCCGCACCGGGAGATGCCGGGGGCCCCCTGTGGACGTGGACTCGGACCTGAGTGGGCGAGCCCGCGCCCTCGGAGCGCTGTGCACTGCTGGCCCCTGCACCCCGTGCATCCTGCCGGTCAAAAACGGAGAGGAGCCCCGAAACACGACACCACAAGTGGCGGCTGAGGAGAGCTGCCGCTGGGGGAGACACGGCCCCAAGGTGAGCGCGGCTCCACACCGCTGACCGGGTTGGGGCCCCGTGTAGACGGGGACACACTACAGCGGCGACCCCCCTGGCACACACCGACCGGTGCACCCACAGAAGCGCAACCAATAGTGAGCGGACGCCACCCCTTGCTCCGGCGGGCGCGACCATGGGAGGCCCCCTGAAGACCCAAAATTAACCCCAGATGAGCACGCTTGAGCCCCGGGGAACCCAGCACCCACTGATAGACATCGGCGCTTTAGCGCCCCACGCCGCCGACCGCCCGGCGCCCGGGAGAGGCCCGGGGCGCAGGATTGCACCAGATGCACATGGAGCGCCATGACTGAGGGAGGCACGATCCATTAGCGATCAGTACCCTGCGTTGCAGAACGAAGCGGGAACACACACTGGCAAGGACAGACTCCGACGCCAACCCATACTGCGACAGCTGCGGGGCGACACTACTGAGGCGCTGCGGCCCACTTTTGGCCCTGGACACTGGCGCAGGCTGCCCTTCGCCTTCCCTCCCACCCCCCTAAGCCACCAGGGGACCTCCACAACACACAAAGCTGGCAGCCCTGTACCAAGGACCACCCTGACAAGCACACAGGTAGCCGGGGCGGGGAGGGGCCAGCGGATGGAAGACGCCGCACATGGAAGTGCAGGTGAACACCACACACGACGCAGCGACCACTCGCACACTGTGTGCCCGCGCTATGTGGCTGCCCCTGACCCAAGGGCACGACTTCAATGCTACTGACGACGCCTAACACCCTGAACCACAGCGGCTGTGCCCATAAGAGATTGGGAACAAAGCGAGGTTACCGCGACAGGAGCGCCAACCACCCCGGAGACCCTCCAGAGCTGCTACACCCCTGGACCTGCGCTGCTTGGACCGTCAACTGAAGCGGCCCCTACCGTTGGGGGTTCTAGCTAACACCACAGGCTGCATTACCCATCATCCTGCCCATGTCTGGGGGAGTAAAGACACGAACTGGCACTGGGGGTGCGCAACTAAAGGGGATAATGGACAAGCTGTCGAAACAAGTGGACGCGGACCAGGTGGCGGCGAAACTGAACACTGTGCTGGCCGCCATGGAGCGGCTGGAAGAATCGCTCCAGCTTACCCGCACCTCACTAGAGACCAAAATAGACAGTGTGGCAATCGACCTCCCCCATCTTCGAGCTGACCACAAGAAACTGGCGGAACGCACCACGTCTCTGGAAGGCGCAATGACAGATCTGGAGCCCCGAGTCAGCCAGACGGACAAGCATGTGCGGGTTCTCCTGAACAGGGTGGAATTCTTAGAAGACCGCGCTGAGTATGCAGAAGGACGGGTGTGGAGAAACAACATCCGATTGGTAGGTGTGCCGGAACGATGGGAGGGGAAAGACCCTACGCAGCACCTGGAGGACTGGCTGAGGGCACTGCTGCCAGAAGGCGCCCTGTCACCGCACTTCGTGGTGGAACGCGCACCTCGAGTGCCGACGAGACCTCTCCCCACGGGATCCAACCCTAGACCACTGCTCCTTCGGATTTTAATTTCCGCGACCGGGACTCAATCCTGCGCGAAACCAGGAAGCTTGGGGACATCCAGATCGACAACGCTAAAGTAATGTTCTTTCCCGACTACACAGTCCAGGTACAGCGCCAGAGACACTCCTTCCTCGCTGTGATGCAACGGCTGCGCCACACTGGCCTCAAATACTCCCTCCTCTTCCCTGCCAAACTAAGGGTGGTGGCACAGGATAAAACGCACTTCTTCCCCAGCCCGGAGGAAACTGAGGCTTGGCTAGACAACGGCGTGGATACAGCACCCAGACAGGCACCAGGGTCCGCCACAGCAGCACGCGCTCGCGGACCGCGGTGACGCCGCAGGCACAAGACGCCACCAACTCACCAGTCACAGGGGTCAACAGACCACTCCCCACCCGCAGAACTTGTTCTCCTTGAGCAACAGGACGCTCTCCGCAAAGTAACAGAAATTAGCAGCTCCCTGGTATCGAACCCCGCCATGGAAACCAGCCCCCGGGCTTTCCCGAGTGATGACGAAGCTATCTACGGGCTACCTGACTCTCAGCAATCCATGGAGCAACCGGATGTTACACCGCAGACGGCGGATTTGATCAATTGACAGGTGGCACTGGTCTCTAACAGGGTGCATCCGACCAGTGCAATTCAGATTTTGAACCCAGCAGATATCCCTGCTGGATTGTGGATTGGCGCACACCCGAGGCGGGGCCCTCGCCACAACATACGACTACGGACACGGAACGCAGTGAGTATTACTCTTGATGCTTGCACAGTGGTACGGTGCCCCACTGGTGTTGGCCCCCTGCTGCCTCCGCCTGTTGGGCCTTGACACTTGGCAACCCGGCCACAGGCGTGGCACACAGAACCATGCCACCTGCCTAGCTATGACCCGCTCTGAATGGATGTATGCATAGAGAGCCTTGCCACGATAGACTAGCAGGTTCCCTGCCGGATATTACTTGCTTCTTGAGGCCTGGGGAGGGGCGATGCCCTTTCCGCTGACCATCCTGTTCTAACGCCACAGCTGTGCCTACAATATAGCGACCCCCTGAACTGAAAGTTTACTTATCTTTTTTTTTTTTTAAACATTTTTATTAGAGCAAAGTGACGCAGACCATAGTAATACAACAGGCACATTTTGGGCAAAGCGTCCAAGTATGCATATTCAAATCAGGTTCGGGAACATAAAAGTGACGCTAGGAAAGTAAACAAGTAGGTCGCATCATGGAGCAAAACCAATGTCACAGTAGTCAAATTTTCTGAAAAGCAACTGAAATGCAAAGCAAACATAAACAATAGTCCAAAAAACTCAAAAAAAAAGGAAGAAAAGGAATATCATGCAGAAGTAACAAATTGCGAGACCAACACATTAGTCCGTTCCGTATCACAATATGAGGCATCGCAGACAATGACCATAGCTCCATAACAGCCAGCATCGAACCATCCCACCCGGGAGGAACAGGAGTAAAAACAGGAGGCCACAGAGCGCCAAAATGCCTGGGGAACCAAGAGTAGGGTAATGCAGCGAGACAAGGGACCTCCCAGCCCCACGTCATAGGGAAGCAGCGTGCTGTGGCAGAAGCCATAACTGATGGAGTGCAAAGTGGGCTCCCCAAGGCCTAGCCCACCCCCGTAGGTAAGTTGGGGTGTAAGGACTGAGATGAAGCTTCTTTCGCCCTCCCCGCAATGTATTGGCGATATGGATCCCAGATGTCCGTGGGGCGGGAGGATGCCGGGAGTTGGTCAGAATATTCCACACTATTGACATTGCAATAAGCCACACTTCGCAGCCAAGCGGCAACCGTGGGAGCACGCCTCGAGCACCAGTGCAGTGCTACCTCCCTCTTGGCCAGAAGGAAGCAGATCGATGCCAATTTACGTATCTTTCGGGGAAAGTTGGACATGTAGCCCATCAGGGCAATCTCTGGTAAGACTGCCAGTGGTAAGCCTATAATCGCACCCAGTGTGTCATGTATAGCAACCCAAAAGGCGTGCATCTGTGGGCATGTCCAAGAAAGATGGGCAAAGTCCGCATACGGGGCGTTGCATTTAGGACAGGTGTGGGGGGCGCGCAGGGTCGATTCTGTTGGCCATCGCTGGGGTGTGGTATAGACGAAGAAGGAATTTAAAATGAATGAGTTTGTGTCTGCTATTCATCTATACCTCTCTGGTCGTGGCACAGCATGCGTCCCATTGAGCGTCAGAGATCTGGGTGCTCAGATCCGTTTCCCAAGCGGCCCGGACCGCCTCATCAGATGATGGGAGTGAGCGTAAGCATAATTTGTAAAGTTTTGACACTACGTGGGCCCCCGAAGTGTTCTGGATAATGGAAGTGAGTGCAAGAGTCTCATCCGGCGGCAGCGGGAAGGTGTGGAACGTGGTACGCATCAGCGCCCTGAGTCTAGCAAACACAAAGGTGTCCATGAATGTGCGTTCCGAGAAGCGAGGGTCCTCGGAAACGGAAAGCGCGTGGCCGTCGGGGAACAAGTCACCGATCGTAGTCAGATGGTATTTAGCCAGTGTGCGGCAGATCAAGGATTCGCCAGTTATGGGGAGCCAATGCGGGTTGGGTAGTGGGAGGGCCTGTGAGTACAGAGTGTCAGCACGCAGTAAGCGCCTGAGTTTGTCCCAGGCCCAAGCCGTGGTGGCAAGAGGAAGTATGTCATGTGGATCGCGAGGAAGGCCCTTAGGGAGCACATTGTCCAGATATACAGGGAGTGCGGCGTCCGCCTCAGGTTTCAAGTGTTGAATCCTGGCGTCCGGGTGGAACCAGGAGTGGGCATACAAGCACTGAGCAACCAGGTAATAGAGGTAGAAGTCCGGGACCCCAAAGCCTCCTCTCTCATATGGCAGTGTCAACGCGCTCCAGGCCAGGCGAGGGCGTTTCCCACCCCAAACCAGTCTCAGCAGGGCCGTGCGCAGTTGCGTGAAGAAAACCCGAGTAAGGGGGATGGGGATATTGTTGAATAGATATAAAAACCGGGGCAGTACCACCATTTTCACTATGGCAATGCGCCCAGCCATCGACAGGGGAAGGCGAAGCCATCTATCAGTGTTATCTTCCAAGAAATCGAGGGCGCGACCATAGTTCATGCGAATGATAGCCACGGTATCCAAGTGGATGTGAATCCCTAGGTATTTAACGGAGTCCTCGCACCATTCCAATGGGAGGGAGCAAGGCCATCTCGAAGTGGCAAGGGTAAGGGGGAACAGCTGTGATTTGTGCCAATTAACCCTGAGGCCAGAGTAATCACCAAAACGCACAATCTCCGAAAGCAGAGGTTGCAGGTTGGTGTCTGGAGTGCGGATGTACAGAACCATGTCGTCCGCGTAGAGCGATACAAGCAGAGGCCCCGTGCGGAACTGGAGTCCCCTGTGCAAGTGTTTCTCTTGAAAGTGACGGACCAGAGGATCCATAGCCAAAATAAAAAGTAAGGGGGATAAGGGGCATCCCTGGCGGGTACCTCGAGACAGAGTGAACATGTCGGTGATAGTACCATTGAGGCGAAGACGAGCCGTGGGAGCCGTGTACAGCAATTCGACGGTCGCCACAAACATAGCAGGCATGCCCATTCTACGCATCACGTCCAGAAAAAAGGGCCACTCCAAGGTGTCGAATGCCTTCTCAGTGTCCAAAAAGACCGCAGCAGCTGGAACGGACGGGTCAATTCTATGCAGGACCGAGAAGACCGTGCGGAGGTTCAGGGAGGTCGACCTCTGGGGCACGAATCCTGACTGAACTGGCGAAATGATAGAATTCACTAGCAGCGCAAGCCGCATAGCGAGCACCTTGGCAAGGATTTTATAGTCTAGGTTTAGGAGTGACAGCGGTCGATAGGAACCGCAGACCGTCGGGTCTCGGCCAGGCTTGGGTAGCAAGACAATAACTGCCTCACGGAGCGTGGGGGGGAGAACACCGGACTCCAGGGCCTCAGCGTACACCTCGACCAGGATAGGAACCAACTCCTCCTTGTACGCTTGGTAAAAATCGGCTGTGAAACCATCCAGGCCCGGCGCCGATGAACCCTTCAGTGAGTCTATCGCCTCTGCGATCAGGTCGGGAGTG
The DNA here is from genome assembly GCF_964261635.1 of Lissotriton helveticus. Lineage (NCBI taxonomy): Eukaryota > Metazoa > Chordata > Amphibia > Caudata > Salamandridae > Lissotriton > Lissotriton helveticus. The sequence continues at coordinate 73,638,714 of NC_136067.1, forward strand.
ATAGGGTGCGCCAAAAAGTCTTGCATGTACTGTTCCAAGAATACCATGGCTATTTCGTTGATGTAGGGACCCGGGTCGCGCTTGTCTCCGGTTAGGTCAGATTTGTAGAGATGCTTGTAGTAAGACAAGAAAGTGTTGCAAATGTCAGGGGTGGTGAAGCGAGGTGTGCCATCTGCAGCCACAATTCGTGTGATGTACGCCGCCTGCCGGGGGGGCGCAGCAATTGCGCCAATAACCGTCCCGGTCTGTCCCCCTCGCCATATTGGCGGGCCGAATGGTACTTGCCTAAGTATTTTAGTTCCCTGTCCGCCGTGTCTCTGAACTCTAACAGGAGCTCGATGCGTTTGGCTTCGTTGGCAGGGGAGGGGTCAGTCAGGATCCGAGATTCAATGGCTGATAAGTCAGTCTCAAGGCGGGACAGGGTGGACCGTATCTCACGCAGCGCCCCTACATGTTTGGTTATGCAGACCCCCCTGATTGTCGCCTTGAACCCCTCCCATAGTGTGGCCCACGCAGTCACGGAGCCAGTGTTGAGGTCAAAATAGTCCTCAATCGCCGAGCGGATCTCCTCCCTGAAAACCGGGTCAGCCAGTGCGCGCCCAGGGAATCTCCACTGCCTCTCATACCCACCCAACCTTGGGATCGCAAGCGCCAGAACCACCGGAGAGTGGTCAGATATGGTACGTGGTAGCGTGCGCAAATCAGTAACCCAACCCGCCACACCAGGGGACAACAGCCAGTAGTCAATCCTGGTGCTCGTGTTGTGGTAGCCAGAGTGGTGTGTGAAGGACGGAGAGGTAGAGTGCCGGGTAGCCTCAATGTCCTGCAGTGCAAAGTGGGAACATAAATCCGCCATCGCCGCGCGGGATAGTGGTTTGCGGTCAGGGGAGGGGGATGTGCTGTCCCTGCCGGGGTTCATCAACAAGTTAAAGTCGCCCCCCAACGCCAGAAGGTCAATATCTGCGCGCACTAGAGACATGTGTAGGTTCGCAAGGCAGGCCGGGGAGTCGACATTAGGGCCATAAACACCTACAATGGAAACCTTATACCCAAACAGCAGCCCGTGTAGAATCACATAGCGTCCCTCCCCGTCCACCTCGCTACTAGTCAGGACAAAGGGTAAGCGTTTGTGAATCAAGACCGCCACCCCTCGAGCATATCTACTGAAGCTAGAGAACACTCTGTTCGCGCCCCAACTCCGTGCAAAGGAGGGTGTGTCTGACTGAACCATGTGCGTTTCCTGCAGTATTAGAATATCAACATTATGCCTTGCTGCATACTGTAAAACCTGTTTCCGTTTCCGGGTGGAGTTCAAGCCCCGGACATTCCAGGTCATCAGCTTTAGAATAGAAGGGCCAGTCTGCAATCCTACTCGGGCCATAGAGACAATTTGAAAATCGTGGGCAATAATCGCCCATTGAACAGACCAATGGCAGGTGTCTCGCGATCAATATAAAGGAGAAGAAAACAACACAAAAAATACAAACAACCCCACCCCCCCCCCACCACCCAGCCTCCCAACTCCCCATGAGAGGCAGAACCCCCCCATTCGCAAATCTGAAAGGCAAAACAGCAAGTGCAATATGGGAAAAATTTGCAAAAAAAGGATCTCTACACATGCTAGAAACCCCCAGAAGATGCAACTAAACATATCAGCCCGCGCTAGGGGGGGAGGCAACGCTAACCCCCGGGTGGGCAATCCAACGGAACATTGAGAATGTCATAAACGGATGGGTATGTAGGAACTTTAGCCACTCCCGCTATAAAGAAAGGAACCAAGACTAAAGCGGAGTGAGCAGTCAGCCCTGTCCAGCGTCAGTGAACAGGTCAGCGCTGACCTGCGTATCCGACTGCGGGGGAGAAGTGGGCCCAGAGCCGGGATCCGATCCAGGCCCAGACTTATAAGTGTGACAGAAGTCCTGAACCTCTGCTGGAGAGTCATAAATGCGATACCGGCCATTGATGTCCACTTGCAGTCGAGCTGGGTAAAGCATATTGTAAGTTAGGCCCAGGTTGCGGAGAGCCGCCTTGACGCTGGTGTATTTTCTCCGGGCCTCCTGCACCATGACTGTGTAGTCGGGGAAGAAGGACAGCTTGCTCCCCTGCCATCGCACCTCGCCCATTTCTCGCGCCGCCCGAAGCGCGGCATCACGGTCTCTAAAGTTCATAATCCTTGCGATGATGGGCCGGGGCAACTGTCCCGAGCGCGGCCTAGGCCCCAACGATCTATGTGCCCTCTCCACAACAAAACCAGCCGTAAATGTGTCTTTACCAAACAATTCGATGAGGAGATTTTCCACAAAGGTGTCAAATCGGCCAGTGGCAGTTGACTCCGCCACGCCCAGGATTCTGAGGTTATTGCGTCTGCCTCGCGCTTCTAAATCCTCGTTTTTAATGGCAACTTCCTTTAGAATTTTCTCCACCCTCTCGAGCCTCTTTCGGGTTTTGGAGGAGTCGTCGTCAAGGTCGGATATTCTAGACTCCGCTAAGTCCAGACGCCTATCGTGGGCTTGTACGGTTGAATTGATGGCGGACAGCTTCTGCTCCAAGCTGTCGAACCTAGTATCCAGAGCTTTGAAGCCAGCCCGCATCTCCCCCATCATAGTGGCCATCATGGACGCCGCATCACCAGCAGGCTGTGTCACCAGGCCTCCAGCAGAAGCACCCGGAGGGGGATCCGCAGCAGGGAGAGCTTTGTCGAAACTGAGAGTCCTTTGGGCTGGATCCTTCTTCCCCATCGTGGGGGATGTGTGGCGTGGTCGCAGTCTCTGCGACAGTGGAGGTGAGCGGGGATCAATGGCAGAAGCAGGCCGGCCCCCAGTGACCGGCCGCGTGGACAGGACAGCAGGCGAAGGTCCAAGCCGCAGTCAAGGCAGCAAGAAAGCAGGTGGCCGAGGAGCTCAAAATGGCGCCGCGAGGAGCAGTAGCAGGCCTCCCATCCGAGGCGTCAGCAGCAGCAGCTTTGCGGCGGCGACGGAGGGTGGCGCGGTGTTCAGGCGCACGGCGGGGCTGCCGCGTGTCATCAGGGAGCGCCCCCGGTCCGACCAGCAAGTCCGCACCCCCCTCCCCCCCGGACCCCGAACGCGCCCGCCGCACCCCCCCCCCAACCCGGCCCGGAGCCCAAATCCAGCCCCCGGCTCTACCCCCGGAGCAGGCCAAAAATAGCAGCCACACCCGTGAGCCCGGAACCAGGGGCAAGACGGGCCGAGCGGCCAGGGGGAAGCAGCGCGCGAAACCGCCAGAGGCAGGGGATCAAAGGAGTGGCGGCGCGGCCGCAGTCCGCCGAGGCGCACTCACCCGGCTCTCCGGTGTTGCGGAGAAGATGGCACCAGGCTCCGGCGGTTTCAGATCCCCTCCGTCGCGGCCACTGCAATTAGCTGCCCCCGCGGCTCAGGAACGCCTCCAAGGCTGCCCAGGACCATCAGGCGGCCGGACGGTGCAGTAAGGGATGGCAGGGATGCGGACTACATTCCTCAGTTGTCCGAATTGGGCGCCCGCCCGGAGAAGCTTCACGGCAGAGCGGCCATCGCGGTTGCCGCCGTGGCCACGCCCCCAAAGTTTACTTATCTCACTTGAGAGTTTGGACGGCGGCATGTTCAGCAACTGACCTTTTGGTATTTTTTACTGGTTTAGCCCTTTATGGTCTGTTATGTCCTCTAACCCCGACCCCTTTGCTTTATTGAGAAATCAATTCTAGTGTCAATGAAGATGTCTTTGTGGATGGGCAGTAGAGGTGCACGGAGGCTCTGGGGGCGGGCTCCTGTGGCGGGGGAGGGGTGGAAGGCATATGTGGGGATCACCTAATGTGGTAAAATGACTGCGATACATATATGCGCCTGGAATGTCAGAGGTATGCACACGCCATTGCGCAGGTATCAAATTTACTCCTACCTCAAGCGCCATCAGGTCCAAATCGTACTCCTACAGGAGACACATTTAAATAAGGCTGAAGTGCAAACGCTGCGCTGTAGAGGGCGCGGGCAACTCCATGCCACGGAATACTCCTCCTATGCCCGCGGAGCGCTGCTGTGGGTAAGACCCGGGACCCCCTTTACGGTACTAGACTCACACATAGACCCTGAGGGCAGGTTTGTGATAATTCAGGGAAAACTGGATGGGCAACTGGTGGTTCTAGCTTCCTTATATTCCCCTAACACGGACCAGGGAGATTTCTTTGCGCAGCTGTCCACATAGCTGGCGCCCTGGCATGGCGTCCCCTGGATATTGGGAGGCGATTATAATTGCATACTTGATGCCGCACTAGACCGCTCCTCCCCACCCCAAGCCGGCACGCCGGCGCATGGAGCCATAAAAGCTCTCACTAACTGGGCAGCGCAATGGGGATTGCACGATATCTGGCGCACTCGCAACCCCACCTTCAGGGTATACTCCTACTACTTGGGAGCACACACCTTGCACATGCGGTTAGACAGGTACATGATATCCACGGACCTTCTTCCCCTTGTCATAGACACATACTACATGGGTCGCACCCACTCCGATCACAACCCGCACATGCTGAACATGGCATGGGAACGCCTGCACCCGCCCGGCCGTCCCCACCTGGAGACTGCAGCCGGCTCTACTCCTAGACGCCCCTTTCCGCGACTCCCTTTTCGCACAAACGGCGCAATACTTCGAAGAAAATACCGGCACGGCGTCCTCCCCCCAGATTGAGTGGGACGCCTTCAAGGTCGTAATCAGGGGACACTGCCTGGGCACGCAGGGGCATATACAGAAACAGCTAGAGAGGGACCTGGTGCACATAGAGACCGACCTACTCCAACAGGAACAGGAGGCGATAGGAGGCGCAGATGGACCACTGCTCACAGCATGCGCAGGACATGTGCGATTACTGGAACGGCTATGCCATATCAATTACGCAGCCCACTCGGCGCACACGCACCACCTCAGTGATAAGCCCGGAAAATTGTTGGCCTGGCTCATCAAGCAGGAAGATCGCTCAGTGCCTGTATCTGCGATATGCACTGACAGGGGCGAGGTGGTGTATACACAAGCTAAAATACACGTGGCCTTCACAGGTCACTACCAGGCTTTATATCGCTCCCAACTCCGGGTCCCCGCCACGGACATCGCGGACTATCTCGCGGGCATACAGCTACCGAGACTGACCGCTGCGCAGCAAGATGACCTGGGGGCGCCACTTGCGCCCGAAGAGCTGCGCACCGCCATCTTTGCCCTGTCGAATGGTAAGTCCCCAGGTCCAGACGGGTTACCTGCCAAATACTACAAAGCTTGCTCAGATATTCTGATTCCCGAGCTGCTAAAAATGTATGCAGCTGCCGCTGAGGACTCCACTCTTCCCCCCCACGCTAACCGAGGAAACACTCATCGCCCTCCTAAAACCCGGCAGGGATAGCACGCGCATGGGCTCTTACCGGCCGCTGGCCCTGTTGAATACTGATTACAAAATACTTGCTTCTACCTTAGCTCAGCGTCTGGCCCCCCTAGTCTCAACCCTCGTGCACCATGACCAGAATGGTTTTGTACCCACACGCAGTACCTCCCACAACATCCGTAGACTGTTCAGAGTGCAAACCTATGCCATACACCAATGGCCCCGATCGGGATGCCTCGTCTTGGACCTCGAGAAGGCCTTTGACTCCGTCGAGTGGCCCTACATCAGGGCGACGCTGGAGAAATATGACCTTGGGGACGACTACATCGACATGGTGAGACTACTTTATCAAAAGCCGACTGTACGTGTGCGCACGGGCAGGCTGTTGTCTGACGCAATCCGGGTGCGGAGAGGGACTAGGCAGGGTTGCCCCCTGTCCCCGTTGCTCTTCTCAATGGCCATGGAACCTCTTGCGGCATTGTTGAGAGCGCAAGTAGAGGAGTGGGGGATCCCGCTGGCGGATGGCCTACACACGGTCTCGCTCTACGGGGATGATTTACTCCTGTACATTAGATACCTGACCCGCATACCGCAGTCCCTATCTGATACTTTTCGGACCTTTGAGGCCATGTCGGGACTCAAAGTCAACTGGGCCAAATCTGGAGCGTGCTCCTTCAGCCCAGAAACACGGGAGTGTGACATCCGCATCAATGGCGGGAGACTCGCTTGGTACCCTACAACGTTTAGGTACCTCGGAATACACATTCACAGAGCCCCGCCTGATATGCTGGAGGGAAACCTGGTCAGAGCTATCTCCTCCCTGCAAGCTCAGATCACGTTCTGGAAGACCCTCCCCCTAAACGTGCCCAGCCGCGTTGCGCTGACAAAGATGATAGTCTTGCCAAGACTATAATACTATTATGCCAATATCCCAGTATATGTTCCAACTCGGATATTTCGGGAACTAGAGACATCGCTTCGGAACCTCATCTGGAACACCGGAAGACCCCGTGTAGCATTGAAAAAGCTCTATGTACCCACGGAGGCTGGGGGCCTTGCGGTTCCCAACCTGGAACTGAATTACCTGGCAGATCAGATGCAGTGGGTGACAGGATGGCTGAGCGGCAGGAACCTAGACGATACCGCCACGGACGTTACAATCTGGACCCATACGCAGATATGCACGCGGTTTCACCCCCTGACCAGAGCTCTCTGCCCGACGCAGCTACATGTGGCTGTAGCTTGCAGGTGCTTCCTGCGCAGCTTGAAATTAACACGCGAGGTGAAGCCCTATGCCCCAGCGCTCCCGCTATTGGGCAGCCCCAGAGACGGTAGAGTGGTGACAGAGGCAATGTTGGACAGGTGGGTGCAGGCTGGGGTGGAGACACTGGGCGGTTTGTATGCGGATGGCGCCCTACTTCCCTTTGAGGTGCTGGCCAGGGACACAGGCCTGCCAGTCGGGCAGTTTCTCCTTCATGCGTCAATAACACACACACTTGCGCGCCCCTGGGGGGACATGACTGAAGAGCTGCAGACGCATCACTTTATACAATACCTCCATGTCATGGGCAATGGCACCCACGTAGTCCACTGGCTAACGCAGGCCCTCCTGATACACAGACAACACCCTACCCAACAACTACGAGACAAGTGGGCGGTAGATAGAGGGAGGGCATGGACGGACAAAGAATGGGCAGTGGTACTGGCCAGCCCAGTCAATATCCCAGGCAACTACCTCTTTAAAATCATACAATTTTACATACTACACCGCGCATACCTGTCGCCAGACAAGATCAATAAATACTTCTCGGCCACCACCACTGCGTGCCCCAGATGCTCCCTGGTTGATGCGGACCTCCTACACATGCTCTGGGCCTGTCCCACCATATCAACATATTGGAACACAGTGACTACCCTGCTGAAGCAGAGTACCGGCGAAGACCTGCCACACACATGGGAGGCTTGTATTCTGGGACTATACAAGAGGACCAAACTCAACAGGGTGCCGGCTAGGTTCTGGGACCTGGGACTCGTCACAGCCAAGCGCTTGCTCACCAAACGTTGGAAAAAGGGCAAACCCCCACACGCCAAACACTGGTACGCTTCCTTTGACAACTGGGCAAGAGCGGAAGGTGTCATACTGCACAGGGAGGAGACGGCAGAGCTGAGCAAATTCCCCATTGCACAACTTTGGGATGAAACCCTGAAATCCTTCCAGCAGGCGAGCTTGGACCAGGGAATCACTTAGGTGGCACCCCTCTCTGGGCCGGCCCTGGGCAACGACTAGGACAGAAAACATCATGCCCCCACTGACACCCCACCGGCTCAGTTAGGCAAAAGACACAACCCGCACCTGGATGACGAGGCGCTGTTGCAGAGTAGTGACATGACAACTGCTTAGATCCCCCCCGCCCTGGCACCGACGCCCTGGTGCCTATCAGGCACTGTCGAAGCGCTCTCCTCCCCCACCCCCCCCCTGGGAGGGACCTACCCCACACATGACCTCGATCGCCCCACGCCTTTACCCCGGAATTGGAGGTTTACCTCTGCAGACACACATTGACACTCTTCCCACTACACTGGCCCTTCACCCTCATCCTTCCTCTTTAAGCTATCTTCTTCTCCTTATTCTTTCCCTCTCAGTTAAGTTCGGGTGTCAAGGCAGTTTCCCTTCGACACGTTTGTTATAAAGTTGTGAATATTGCATTAGTTACAGATGACTGTCTAATCCGGATCATTCACGTTGCGACCTCACGATGGGGGATACACCACATGCTAACTAACAGACGGGATCAGGGGAAGCCGCGCGACCGCGAGAACATGCCGCCTCACATCACATTTCATCCCCTTACCTCAGACTACAATGCGTAAAACGCCATGCGGCATCACATTCGCAAAAACAAAAAGCTTCCATTTCTTTTCATATATTCCATCAGTTCTGCCAAAGCAATGTGATGTGTGTTAAAAAACTCACCATGTATTACCATTGTGTTGTATAGTCCTTATGGTGTTATGCAGATTATGTATATCATTTCCTCTTGCTCAATGCCTAAGTGTGCACTGAAAATAAATACTGGAAAACTAATAAAATATATTCAAAGAAAAAAATGAAGGCAACGTGCAAGTATGCAACGCGCGGGGGCGTGGCTTGGACGCCGATCGGGATGGCGGCGTGAGCTCGTAGCTCCGCGCAGGATCCCGCTAATTCTCCTGTTTTCGGAACCCTGGGCGGCCCGGAGACGACTCTCCTGCCCTCTGAAGTGTGAGGGGACAGCTGGGTGCACTTGGTGAACTGCTGGGGGACTGCCGCCCCCGAGGAGACCGTGCTGAAGCAGCGGCTGAGGTGTTGCCGAGGGTGCGAAGACAATGGCGGCGGGGAGGTCGGAAGGCCCCGAACTTCAGCCCTGAGCCGAGTTGTCGCCGACTGGCGAGGGATCCTGGCGAGAGATCCTGCAAGCCGCTGACTGGGGTGCTAGGGTCGGCGGGACTGTGATCTGAGGCCGCGGTGCGCTGCCTTGGCTCGTCCGGAGCTTGGGGACCCTAGCTGGATACCGTCTTGGGACTTCTCCTCTTCCCCTCAGGCTCCCGTGGGGGCGGCCGAGTGGAGTGGGCGTCGCAGGCAGTGGCTCTTGTGCCTGTGAGTGTCGGTGGAGACATTGCACTGCCGGCGACCGGTACTGCCCACGGGCGCTGACGGTAACCGAGCTCCTGGACTTGTGACGCAGCACCCTGGAATGGCGGCGACGAGTGGGTCGATGGCCGCGGGATGCACTGAGGGGGACTCGGCAACTTCCACCCAGCTGGGCGAGAGTCCCTCCTCGGAGCTCGATCGAGACCAACGGCTGAACCAGCGACTAGATGCCATACTTGATGCGATCGCCTCGACTAAGGACGTGTTGCACCAAGACATCGCCCAAGTGGCCGTGGGCCTGGGGCTGCTGCGCGCAGATCACGCGAAGCTAGCGGACAAAGTTAAGGACCATGATCAACTATTGCTGGACCTGAAACCGTCGGTGGTGGCCGCGGAACATAAGATCGCTGATATGTTGGCCCGGTTGGACGCGTTGGAACGGAGGGCGGAGGATGCAGAAGGCCGCAATAGGCGGAACAACGTGCGGGTCGTCGGCCTTCCGGAACGGATTGAGGGGGAGGATGCAGTGGCCTATATGGAGAACTGGTTCCGCACTGTGGTGGCGCCGGAGGGGCTCACTCCTTTCTTTACGCTAGAGAGGGCCCACCGGGTACCTGCTCGCTCACCGGGGCTTGGTCGCCCCCCCCGCCCGATGGTGGTGAGACTCCTCCACTACAAAGACCGGGATCTTCTCATTCAGCGGGCCAGGATGTCGGGCCCCTATGACGTGGAGAATAGTAGGGTTACGATCTTCCCGGACTACACCCAAATGGTCCAGAAAAACCGGGCGTCGTTCCTGGCAGTGAAAAAGGCGCTCAGGGAGGAAAGCATTCAGTACTCCTTGCTCTACCCAGCTAAGTTGCGGATCATGTTGGATGGATCTACGCACTTTTTTCAGACTCCGGACGAGGTTTGGCAATGGCTGGAGTTGTACAGGGCGGGTACGGACAGATCGCATAAAAGCAGGCGAGATGAGCCCAAGCAGCCCCGGGTGAGACAATCGCAACGCATCCGATCCCGCAACAGGCGCCAACGGGAGAGGCGGGAGGCCCAAATGGCGGCGGAAAAGAGGGATGCACTCGCAGCGACGGCGGCCATTACAGGGTCGCAACAGAACAGTGAACGTGCGGACACTGACTCGGGAGGAGAAGGCGGCAGGTCGGGAGAGGAACTTTCGGAAGCGGACAGTTCGAAGGGGCCGGAGGTGACCCCACAGACCTCGGATGGTATCTTTTGCGGCTGACATTGGGTTGGATTGAGCTAGATCGGGACTTCATGGTGGGGTGGTATCCTGTTGATAGGGGGCCGGGACGCCGGGAGGGAGGGATCTGTGCTTCAAGAGGGATGGAGGCGCGGGGCGTGGGCTCCGCTCGCTGAGGTCGGCGGTGACTCACCCCCCTTGGGCCCTTAAGGCCGCCTGTGGTGGAGACCACAGGGTTATGAGTGTGAGAAGTTGTTTCAAGGTTTGGATGGGGGCGGACATTGGGTTCGTGTGCTCTGTCCTGGGGAGCGGGGTTTGGGAAGTTTTTCTGTTTTGGGTGTGTTTGGGGGGGGGCAACTGCACTGGGGGGGTTGTGAACATTCGTTATTTGATTTGGACTGTACGAAGTTGGAATGGGGACATTACCTAATCTGAAATGCCTAACGTGGAATGTCCGGGGGCTGCGAACTATGGTGAAGCGTCATAAGGTCCATGCATATCTTGTACGCAGGGGGGTTCAGGTTGCTATGCTTCAGGAGACTCATCTCACTAAGAAGGAATGTACTGCCTTGCAGAAAAGATGGCGGGGCCAGGTGTTTGGCACCACCTACTCAGCGTATGCCAGGGGGGTGCTGATCTGGGTGAGGGCGGGGATACCCTTTCAATTGCTGAATCAAGTAGTGGATCCGGATGGCCGGTTTGTGGCGGTGGAGGGGAGGTTATATGGCCGGGATGTGGTTTTCTGCTGTGTGTATGCGCCAAACACTGATCAAGCTCGATATCTTGATAGCCTCTCAGGGGCGTTAGCCTCCTTCCTGGCGGGCCCGATAGTGCTAGGGGGGGACTTTAACTCGATTACTGATGTGGCTCTGGATAGGTCCCATCCCCCTCTGGTGGACTCCCCGGTGCGCAGGCTGACCGCGCACAGGAAGGACTGGCAGGATAGGTGGGGGCTGCTGGATGTCTGGAGGGAGCGGCACAGGGAGACCAGGGATTACTCCTTTTACTCTGCGCTTCATGACCTGCATGTCAGGATTGACTCGGTGCTCTGTGGTGGATCCCTAGCTCCGTTGGTCTCCCATGCGGAGTACTTAGCTAGGACTATCTCAGATCATAATCCCCTATTGGTGCACATTCAGTGGCAGAGGGAGCGCTCAGTTATACCAACGTGGCGGCTTCGGCCGGAGACACTTGAGGATCCTGTCTTCCAAGACGTGGTTCGGCAAGGCATTGATAGCTATTTCGGAATGAATGCGGGCACGGCCACGAGTAGGTCCATTGAATGGGATGCAATGAAAGTGGTGGCGAGGGGAGTGTGTCTGGGCAGGTTCTCGAATGCTCGCACGGCTGTGTTGAATGACCTCGTGACAGCGGAAGATAGGTTGAGGGACCTGGAGCGCCGCAGGCCGGCTAGACCGGACTTACAAGCCCAGCTATTAGAAGCGAAGGAGGTGGTTGCCACTGAGACGGAACGTTTGCGATGCTATGACTATAAGCAGTATATCGTCAGGGCGCATGCGGAAAGGGACAAGGTGGGTACCCTCTTGGCCAGACTGGCCAACCCGGAACTTAGGGGCTCCCCGATCCTCGGCATTCGCACTGCGCAGGGGGAGATGGTGTACAACCAGGCAGCGATATTGGAGTGCTTTAGGGGGTACTATGAGGAACTGTACCAGAGTCAGCTGGAGGTGGGGGTCCAGGACATTGTGGAATACTTGGGGGAGAGGCAGCTTCCGGTCCTTGCTGAGGAGGACTCGAAGGAACTGGGCGGCCCGGTAACGCTCACGGAAATACGGGCGGCCATAAAGCATATGGCCCGCAACAAAACGCCCGGGGTGGACGGATTACCGATTGAATTTTATCAGCTGTATGCGGATATTTTGACACCCAGATTGCTGACGGTGTATGCTGAAGCATTCGAGGCTGGGGCGCTGCCCGGATCCATGCGGGAGGCCTTGATTGTGCCGCTCCTGAAGCCAGGCCGGGACGCAGCGGACGTGCGGTCTTACCGCCCGCTGTCCATGCTGACGGTGGATTATAAGATTCTGAGCCGGATACTGGCCACCAGGCTGGCCCCGTATATGACGGGCCTGGTACATAGGGACCAGGCCGGGTTCATACCCACGAGGAGCACGGCGCTGAATGTTCGCCGTCTGGTGGGGATAATGGACGCCATCTTGGACGGGGAGGGTGCCCCTGCGGTCCTATCTGTAGACATCGAGAAGGCCTTTGATAGTTTGGAATGGCCGTTCCTGGACGGAGTTTTGGAGAGGTTTGGTATGGGCGAGGGGTTCCGCAGGTGGACAAGGGTCTTGTATGCATCGGCGACGGCGAGAGTACGTTTGGGCGGCCTGGTGTCTGCGGCGTACCCGGTGGGCAGGGGCATGCGGCAGGGGTGCTCTCTGTCTCCCCTGTTGTTTGCTCTGGCAATGAAACCTTTAGCGGTCCATGCGAGGTCGGGTGTCGTGTACTTGGGGATAGCCAGGGGCGAGCAGTGGCATTATATATCGCTTTATGCGGATGACTTGCTCCTGTACCTGGCTGACACCTCCCGGGCGTTGGCCGGTGCTATGGAGCTGCTGTCGGAGTTCGGCCGGCTGTCGGGCCTTAAGGTCAATTGGGCGAAGACTTGTGTGTTCCCGCTGCGAGCGGGTTCACCTGCTCCTGACGGAGACTTGGACGTGGTGTGGGAACCATCTTGTTTCACCTATCTGGGTGTTCGCATTTACCACGCTACCTCAGACCTATTGGAGGGCAACATTGGTCGTTGTGTCCGGGCACTGCGGGGCAGCTTGTCTTTCTGGTCGACCCTCCCGCTGACGGTTCTAGGCAGGATTGCCCTTCTGAAGATGGTGGCACTCCCCCGCTTTCTCTATTATTTCCGGACGCTGCCCATATGGATTCCCCAAGGGGTTTTCAGAGACCTGAGGTCGATGATTATTGGCTTCCTGTGGGGGCATGGCCGCCGTAGAGTGGCCCTGACCACGCTCCTCCGCCCGAAGATGGAAGGGGGTATGGCTGTGCCTGACTTTGAGCTGTATTACCTAGCGGCACAGCTGCAGGTTCTAACACAGAACGTGGCTAGGGTGTTCAGGGGTCCGGAGGAGGACCGGGATCGGGGGATGCAACGCCATGTGTTGTCCTATATTATCATGCAGCAGAGGCTTGAGTTGCGGGCCCTCACCGTGGAGGAAAGGACGCTCCGTTTGTGTTGGCAGAGGAGCCTTCGGAGAGCGAGGGCTTCGCGGCCTTATGCACCGGAGATTCCGATCGGCATGCTGACGGCCTTGCCGCACGGGGGTGATTGGTCCCCGTTGCTGGCTTGGGAAGAGATGGGATTGCAGGTGGTGGGCGACCTGTACATAGATGGGGCGTTGGCACCGTTTGAGGTGCTCCGGGACCAGTTTGGGCTGCCTGACGGGGGGTTCCTCCTACACGCGGCAGTGGTGGCTGCCGTACAGAAGCACTGGAAAGGGGGGCTCGTAGAACCAACGACGACTATGGCGTGCCAATATGTGGTGATGGCAGCTGGTACGGTTAAGGCTGTGACGTGCCTCCATAATAGGATGCTGCATGAGGGTCTGGAGCCGCTCCTGGGGCTCAAGTCTAAATGGGAGGAGAGTGTGGGCCGCCCCATACCGGATACGGCGTGGGGACACATCCTGCGGCGTACGTGGAAGGGCACGAGAAATGCGCGCTTTCAACAAGTGCATTTCTATGTGCTTCATAGGGCCTATTTAACCCCGGAGAAATTACAGCGGTACTTCCGGGTGCCGGATGCCCGATGCCCACGGTGTTCGTCTTTGGGTGCGGACATGGATCATTTGTTTTGGGGGTGCCCGCAATTGGGGACCTACTGGGCAGAGGTAGGGGAACTCCTGAATGAAGTGTCTGCCAGGGAGGTGGACTTTGATATGGCGGCGTGCCTGTTGCTCTGGTTCCCGCACACCAAACGCACCAAGGTGACGAGCAAATTTATTGACCTGGGTCTGATACTGGCGCAGAGGGAGATATCGTGGCACTGGAAGTCCAGGGGGGGGCCCTCGCTGCGTAGGTGGAGGAATGAATTGCTGCGGTGGTCTGCTTGCGAGAGTGTGCTCCGGATGAAACAGGCTGTTAAGTTGGGGAATGAGAGGGTTCTGGATGCGGCGCGTGCATGGGAGCAGGTGGTGCAGGCCTTGCGTGACTCTATGGTGGATGACGGGGATGGAGAGAACTGAGCCGGTGGACACCACGGGGCGCACACAGAAGAGCTAATTTCCGCGCTGTGGTGGATCCATCCAACTCGACAGGGCGAGGGGTACTCCTAGCAGTTGCCAGGGGGGGGGGGCCTTGGGGGGGACTGGTTTATGGGATTTGGGGTGGGACGGAAGCCATTAGGGGGTGGCTAGCCTGGGTGCCTAGGCTCTATTAGGGAGGTTGCGTGCTGTGGCAGTGGGGGAGGGCTGGGGGAGCGGCCAGGCGAGTTGGGGCGGGGGCGCTTAGGGGGAGCCCCGAAGCGCGGGAAGTTACTGCATTAGTTTTGGGATGGCTGCCGGAGATTTTGTTGTGGGGGGGGGGGTAAAAAGCAGATACGTACGATGGCTTTTCGACCATGGTCCCTGTGGGACTTGCACTGTGATTTTCTCCTATTGCTTGGATCAACATGCCGCCCGGCCTCCGGGATGCGGGCTGAATGGCTGTGTACAGTTTGGATTTATTATTGGACAGTGGGGTGTCGCGGGGGCACGGGTTGATTGTTTGTATCCTGTGGTTTCTAACTCTGCAATAAAAATATGTTTAAAAAAAAAAAAAAAAAAGTATGCAACGCGCCATACATCGAATGAAAACCGTCTCCAGTGGGCCACCCGAGATGGAGGTATACCTTGCCAGTTGCCTCATGCTGGGGCTCTCTTGCTGACAAAGCCTCAATGCTTTGGTTTGCAGTCTGCCAGCATGTACTCTCCATCTGTCAGTGGCAACAAGGGCCTCCCATGCCGTTGGTCACTGTTGTCTGACCTCTTCAGTTCATCACACGACCCCCCCCATGTGAATGGAAACAACCCTCGTTTAGTGATCTCCATCTGTCCTAGCTTCACCATCACCATCAACAAATGTGATGCAGTGTGCGCAACGAAATTCATTTTATTTATTTAAATGTTTACTTACCTGTAAAACTCCATAATCCATACATTATTTCCCCCCACCCTGCCCCTCCCCCTGCCCACGTCACCGCCCTACAGAAACACCTACTGCCGACCGCTACTGGAGACTTGTGTCACCTATAGAGATAGAAAAGCATGATTTTATTAATCATAGCTTTCCTACAAAAACAGACAAAGCTTAAATGGAAAGGTGACAAGTAGTATATGTATACACAAAAGAAAGGTAAAACAACGGCATAGTCACCAGTGTATGAGGGTAGGGTGTGTAACATATTCAAAGGATATACAGTAGAGCATCATCATATTTGTGTTCTATAAACAGTTATATACATGTATATATGTCATAACATATATTACTATAATCTATCGGAAGATCAGGAATTGACGTTTTGGTCCCCTTTCTGATGGGGTCATCACCAGGACATTATGGCGAAGCCACTGCAGCATGTGACCATTCAACACAGATTACAGAGCTATCTTTTAGTAGCATTTCAGAAATGTCAGAATGTTTAGAAATAGAGCCAGTACAGTGATGGAGTGATCACTTCGACACTGTAAGTGGGTTCTTTACAGATAGTCCCATCTGACTACACTCAAATCTCTAAGCTATCAGCAGGTCACTTTGTTGATGTATGTAATCGTTTGTAGAGTAACAGAAAATCCAGCATTTGTCAAGGAAATCCTATTCTATCAAAGTCTTTAAGCATAGGATTAGCACAGTACCATCCTTGCTGAGATAGAAAGGGACAAAGTCTTTAAGCATAGGATTGGCACAGTGCAATCCATGCCAAGCTGTAAAAGGACAAACGCCTTTTACAACTTCAAGCACAGTATTACAGCTTTGAATTGGTAAAATACTAACCAAGTCAACCTGAAATAAATAAAAGCAACCCCTGACATTTGTTTGGCTATTATTATAGCTCTTATACTTAACAAAGAAGGGAGGTAGAGTATAAAGTAGGATTCCTACTCCACGGGCACTGATAATTAAACAAGAAGAATCCTACTACCTGTGTAAAAGGGAAAGGGAGGGGGGAACACTCAGTGTTGTGTAAAATACCCCTCACACACCAACAGGCCCCTTGGTGTCATGCTTCATCATCGGGGTCTTCGCACCCCGCTAAGGGGATGTGGCACGCTTCGACCTGCGACTACGCGGGAGCGTTGACAATTCAGACTATGTGTGGTGTGTGTTGAGTGCAAGTGAAGGGTTTGGATGTGAGTGGGAGGTGTAGTGATAAGTTTAAAAAGTACCTGGCTAGTGGGTGAAATAAAAAACTTTATTAAATACCCCTGGCTGGTGCTGTTAAAAAAAGTGCAAAAGAACGAGGTTTTCGGTCTTAATTAGGGACAGAACCTCTGGTGTGCGTCGACATGTTTCGGTACGGGTGTACCTTCTTCAGGACGGGGCACAACTCCCAACCCTACTCACGTTTTTCTAAAGAAAATGGGTTTTATTTTGTTTTTTAAAAAAGTGATTACACTCATTAAAGACGGCTACAATGTGCCTACAGCGGTTCTCTGGTACATGTAATTACATGTCCTGAAAAAAGAAAAAACCATTAGGTTTGGTTACCATATAGGGTTGGCTCAGACAGGTGCAGTCACCTGGAGCCCCAAACAGTTCATTAAACCTGTAAAGGAAAAAAAGGACATACAAAACACAACACATACAAACATATAAGACACACTAAGGGTTTTTGTTTTTTTGTTTTTTGACATACTTGTGGTCTTGGTTGGCTATTACCTCATGAGCAAGTCCTGGGCATCAAGGTAGGTAGGTGGATCCACAATCTATAAGAATAGAGGAGTGGATTCAGTGTTGTTGTTTTTACTCACTTTTTAACTCCTTCTGAGGCCCGGTTTTGTTTAGAAAAGTACTCACGAAATCCGCCTATATTGGCCTCCTTCTACCACCTTGTGCTGCTCCGCCGTGAATGGAGTGTGGATGAGCTAGGCGGTATATAAAGGGGATTAAGGTGTGTTTTCATTGGCTAATAGGCGGAAATGGTAAATGACCATGTATGGAGGATACCTGTGTGGCCGCCCCCTCCACGCATGTGGTCAAGTCACATCTTGCATGTAAACCTCTGTTATTCGTTTATTACCGGGTTCTGGTAGGTCCAAATATGGACTTTCCGCTCGTTATCCACTCACTGGCTGTTACCGTGACTCGTGCTGATCAGGAGCCCATGCGATGCAGCTGCCGCGTAGTTGACTTCCCTTCGCGCATGTGCACTGCCGGTGCTCCGGTACTCTCTAGCGCATGCGCAAGAGCCGAATGTCGACTGAATATGCGCGTTAATGTTAGGAAATCGGCGCTAGTCACTAAGGATGATTTGTCTTCATTTTGCCAAGGTATATCCTCATTCTTGGTGCACCTGGTCGATGATTTGTCAAATCATTTAAATAAAGAAATAAAAGCATTGGTTTCAGTTTGCAAAAGCCATGTCTGCTTATAATTTTCAAGGATTCTGTGTAGATGTATTCAATACTGTAACGACATAGTATCAGTGCAGAGAGTGCTACATGTGATGGCCCAACGATTCAACGTTGATGGTCAAAGGAGAGGGTTCTTAGGCTTACACTAATTGGTCCTCTCTTGTTGCGGGGGTTATCCGGAGACTTGGCTCCACGGTATGTCATCATTAAGTCCCGTGATATGAGTTGCCAAGCGGAACACCCAACGTTGTTCCTTTTGGAACAGGCCTGTTTCCGACGGTAATCGTTCGATGACAGTCCAGCGTAGATCGTTGATGCAGTGCTGGTACGACAAGAAATGTGATGCCATCTTGGTTGTTGTTTTCTTACAGCGTATGTTACTTTTATGTTCCCCTATCCTTATCTTGACGGGTCGAGTGGTCATGCCCACATATTCCAGTCCACATGGGCAGTTTATTATGTAGATCACATTCTTCGTATTGCAGTTTGAAAATTGGCGTTGTTCCCATCTCGTGCCATTTCTGAAGGTTAGATTTTTGCTCTTCTGGGTTTGATGGCAACAACTGCAATCTCCACATGGGAAATGACCCTGTATGCCAGTAACATTGTGTCTCGCCGTCTTGTTTTCCTGTGGTCTAGTGTGGACCACTATGTCCTTTATGTTTTTGCCCCTCCGATGTGCATGCATCGGTTTCTCAAAGCTTAAATCTCCACAGTTCAATATACCCCAATGTTTATCAATGACCTTTGACACCTGGTTGGATATGGTAGAGTAGGTTGTCACACAGATTGGCCTTTTATTTGTTTCTTTTTCGTGGAGATTTTCTTGTATAAGTGCCTCCCTGTGATTGTTTTTTGCACGCTTCATCGCTTTTTCGATGGTTCTGGTGGGATACTGCCTCTGAATGAGTTTAGTTTTTAAGTCTTTCGCTTGTCGGTTGAATTCACTCAGTTCTGTGCAGTTCCTCCGCAGTCTCAGAAATTGCCCATAGGGCAGGTTCTCCCTTAGATGTCTGGGGTGGAAACTGTCGTAGCGTAGCAGACAATTTCTGGAGGTCGGCTTGAAGTGGGTGGTGCTTTTCAGCCTCCCGTCCTCACTGTAAATGTTCAGATCTAGGAAGACCATCGATGTATTTGAAACGGTACTGGTGAATTTTAGATATTTGTTCTGGTTATTCAGCCAGGTTACAAAATTCAAAGCACTGTTGACATTGCCGTTCCAGATGATAAAAATGTCATCAATGTACCGTCTCCAGGTGCCAATCTGTAAACGGTAAGGGTTGCTTTCATGTAGAATCTTTTGTTCCTCCAAGTGGTAGACGTATAGTCCTGCCAAGCTTGGAGCAAAAGTACTTCCCATACTTGTTCCATGGGTTTGTAGATATAGTGTCTCCTTGTACTGAAAAAAATTGTCTTTCAGGGCCATGGTGATACACTCTAGGACCAGGTTTCTTGGTGTCTGGTATTTCCAAGTGTGGCTGAAGAGTACTTCCTCAATGATCTCTAGTGTCTCTTCATGGGGCAGGCTTGTGTACAAGCTCTCCACGTCGAGGCTTACCAAGAGCTGTGTGGTTGGATCAAAAGTTGTGGCTTCCAGGAGTTGTAGGACAGATTTGGTGTCCTTCAGGTACGTATTTGTTGTTTGTACCATCGGTCTAAGAAAGGCGTCTGAGAATTTTGATAGAGGCTCCAGGATAGACCCAATCCCAGAGACTATTGGTCTTCCGGGTGGGTTGTCGATGTTCTTATGTATCTTAGGGATACAATAAAAGTATGGTATCCTAGGGGTGTGTTGTTGCAGGAAATCAGCTTCCTTCTTACTGATCCAGTCATGGGCTAGTCCTTCCTCCACCATACCTCCAATCCTAGTTCGAAGTCGTTCTGTTGGATCACTTTCCAATATTTTATAGTTCCGTTCGTCGGACAGAAGACGTAGACATTCTTCGTCATATTTCTCAAGGGTTTGTAATACTATTGCTCCCCCTTTATCAGCAGGTTTGATAACGAGCTCCCGGTTGGCAGTTAAATCTCGGAGGGCTTGCTGTTCTTCTCCACTGGTATTATGGAAGACCTTCCTCCCTTGTGTGTCCAATTTGTTGACCTCTGTGATCACTGCCTTCTCAAAGGTTAGAATCTCTACGGGGACGCCTGAGTCTGGAGGGGTGAAGGTAGATTTTAGCCTCAGACCCGTGTCTGTCTTCTCTTCTGGTAACGGTTTGTCCTTGAAAAAAGCCTGTAGTTTCAGTTTCCTGAAAAAGTCTTGGAGTTCCACGTTGAGTTTGAAAACATCCGGTTTTTGAGTGGGTACATACCCCAATCCTTTGTTCAGGATTTTCTTCTGCATCACTGTTAACGTGATGGGTGTGAGGTTTACTACTAGGCCCCCCTCTTGCTGGTTGATGGTTGGTTGGGTAGTGATCCCGTCATGCTCCGAGTTGTTCGGGCATTGGGCTGCTCCTGGTCTTCCCACATTACATTGTTCCCTTTCCGGTTCCTCCCCCGTGCGTTCTGGCGTGCCCCTAAAAAAGGCTGCTGTTGCCCTCCATAGGGTTGTTGTTGCCCGTAATAACCATCATTGTATTCCTGGTTCCACACTGGTCCAAACTGGAAGGGGTTGAATTGTGGTGGACCCATGAACTGTTGGAAATGGTTTTGTGGTTGGTATCCCCGCCATCCTCTTTGTCTGGGGAACTGTTGGCGTCTCTGTCGCCATCCTCCTCTACGTTGTCTGTTGCCTTTGTTGCCACTCGAATTGGAACCTGACGAGCCAGTGTCTGAAGTGTCGCTGTCAGCGTCGCTGTAGTTGTTTTTTGGAACGTAATCCGCTTTAGTGTAAGGATATGCACTCTCAGGAGTGAACTTCGCCACATCTTTAGTCAATTTGTTGGTTTTGCTCTGTTTTAGGTTAAACTCGAAGTCGGTCATTTGTTGATTAAGTTCTTCGAGTCTGGTTTTTAGGTCTTCGGTTGACATATATGTTTTCAATTGGACCTCAATTTTATTTATTTCGATTTTGAGTTCATGTGTAATCCTGGCAGCTGTTTTGATTATAAGGACTAACCAATCTCTTGAACAATGCCAAGAGATTAATGACCACTCTTTCTTGAAAATCATATCGTGTTGAAAAATCAGTGGTTCGTTCTTTACAATCAGGCCTGGTGGTGCCATTTTGTTACGCAGGTATTGGGTCATGAATAGCCCATGCAGTGCTGCTTTTATTTGGTTGCGTCTGAGGTTCAGCAGTTCATTCCAATCGTTGGTTTGTGGGCCTGTATCCTGATTGCATAAGCCCTCAAAAAGGTTGCTGTCTGCTAGAATCTTATCAATCTCGTCCTCAGCAAAAGTGAGGCCATGTTCATCTTCCATTATGGGTGGACCGCTGGCTTCTTTTTTTATACCTAAGTGTGTGTCTTTTTATGTGTGTGTTATAAGGTATGTCTGTAGGGAAAAAGGCTCCCACAGCTGCGCGCTGCCTATAGACTATACTTAACAAAGAAGGGAGGTAGAGTATAAAGTAGGATTCCTACTCCACGGGCACTGATAATTAAACAAGAAGAATCCTACTACCTGTGTAAAAGGGAAAGGGAGGGGGGAACACTCAGTGTTGTGTAAAATACCCCTCACACACCAACAGGCCCCTTGGTGTCATGCTTCATCATCGGGGTCTTCGCACCCCGCTAAGGGGATGCGGCACGCTTCGACCCGCGACTACGCGGGAGCGTTGACAATTCAGACTATGTGTGGTGTGTGTTGAGTGCAAGTGAAGGGTTTGGATGTGAGTGGGAGGTGTAGTGATAAGTTTAAAAAGTACCTGGCTAGTGGGTGAAATAAAAAGCGGAAAGTCCATATTTGGACTTACCAGAACCCGGTAATAAACGAATAACAGAGGTTTACATGCAACATGTGACTTGACCACATGCGTGGAGGGGGCGGCCACACAGGTATCCTCCATACATGGTCATTTACCATTTCCGCCTATTAGCCAATGAAAACACACCTTAATCCCCTTTATATACCGCCTAGCTCATCCACACTCCATTCACGGCGGAGCAGCACAAGGTGGTAGAAGGAGGCCAATATAGGCGGATTTCGTGAGTACTTTTCTAAACAAAACCGGGCCTCAGAAGGAGTTAAAAAGTGAGTAAAAACAACAACACTGAATCCACTCCTCTATTCTTATAGATTGTGGATCCACCTACCTACCTTGATGCCCAGGACTTGCTCATGAGGTAATAGCCAACCAAGACCACAAGTATGTCAAAAAACAAAAAAACTAAAACCCTTAGTGTGTCTTATATGTTTGTATGTGTTGTGTTTTGTATGTCCTTTTTTTCCTTTACAGGTTTAATGAACTGTTTGGGGCTCCAGGTGACTGCACCTGTCTGAGCCAACCCTATATGGTAACCAAACCTAATGGTTTTTTCTTTTTTCAGGACATGTAATTACATGTACCAGAGAACCGCTGTAGGCACATTGTAGCCGTCTTTAATGAGTGTAATCACTTTTTTAAAAAACAAAATAAAACCCATTTTCTTTAGAAAAACGTGAGTAGGGTTGGGAGTTGTGCCCCGTCCTGAAGAAGGTACACCCGTACCGAAACATGTCGACGCACACCAGAGGTTCTGTCCCTAATTAAGACCGAAAACCTCGTTCTTTTGCACTTTTTTTAACAGCACCAGCCAGGGGTATTTAATAAAGTTTTTTATTTCACCCACTAGCCAGGTACTTTTTAAACTTATCACTACACCTCCCACTCACATCCAAACCCTTCACTTGCACTCAACACACACCACACATAGTCTGAATTGTCAACGCTCCCGCGTAGTCGCAGGTCGAAGCGTGCCGCATCCCCTTAGCGGGGTGCGAAGACCCCGATGATGAAGCATGACACCAAGGGGCCTGTTGGTGTGTGAGGGGTATTTTACACAACACTGAGTGTTCCCCCCTCCCTTTCCCTTTTACACAGGTAGTAGGATTCTTCTTGTTTAATTATCAGTGCCCGTGGAGTAGGAATCCTACTTTATACTCTACCTCCCTTCTTTGTTAAGTATAGTCTATAGGCAGCGCGCAGCTGTGGGAGCCTTTTTCCCTACAGACATACCTTATAACACACACATAAAAAGACACACACTTAGGTATAAAAAAAGAAGCCAGCGGTCCACCCATAATGGAAGATGAACATGGCCTCACTTTTGCTGAGGACGAGATTGATAAGATTCTAGCAGACAGCAACCTTTTTGAGGGCTTATGCAATCAGGATACAGGCCCACAAACCAACGATTGGAATGAACTGCTGAACCTCAGACGCAACCAAATAAAAGCAGCACTGCATGGGCTATTCATGACCCAATACCTGCGTAACAAAATGGCACCACCAGGCCTGATTGTAAAGAACGAACCACTGATTTTTCAACACGATATGATTTTCAAGAAAGAGTGGTCATTAATCTCTTGGCATTGTTCAAGAGATTGGTTAGTCCTTATAATCAAAACAGCTGCCAGGATTACACATGAACTCAAAATCGAAATAAATAAAATTGAGGTCCAATTGAAAACATATATGTCAACCGAAGACCTAAAAACCAGACTCGAAGAACTTAATCAACAAATGACCGACTTCGAGTTTAACCTAAAACAGAGCAAAACCAACAAATTGACTAAAGATGTGGCGAAGTTCACTCCTGAGAGTGCATATCCTTACACTAAAGCGGATTACGTTCCAAAAAACAACTACAGCGACGCTGACAGCGACACTTCAGACACTGGCTCGTCAGGTTCCAATTCGAGTGGCAACAAAGGCAACAGACAACGTAGAGGAGGATGGCGACAGAGACGCCAACAGTTCCCCAGACAAAGAGGATGGCGGGGATACCAACCACAAAACCATTTCCAACAGTTCATGGGTCCACCACAATTCAACCCCTTCCAGTTTGGACCAGTGTGGAACCAGGAATACAATGATGGTTATTACGGGCAACAACAACCCTATGGAGGGCAACAGCAGCCTTTTTTAGGGGCACGCCAGAACGCACGGGGGAGGAACCGGAAAGGGAACAATGTAATGTGGGAAGACCAGGAGCAGCCCAATGCCCGAACAACTCGGAGCATGACGGGATCACTACCCAACCAACCATCAACCAGCAAGAGGGGGACCTAGTAGTAAACCTCACACCCATCACGTTAACAGTGATGCAGAAGAAAATCCTGAACAAAGGATTGGGGTATGTACCCACTCAAAAACCGGATGTTTTCAAACTCAACGTGGAACTCCAAGACTTTTTCAGGAAACTGAAACTACAGGCTTTTTTCAAGGACAAACCGTTACCAGAAGAGAAGACAGACACGGGTCTGAGGCTAAAATCTACCTTCACCCCTCCAGACTCAGGCGTCCCCGTAGAGATTCTAACCTTTGAGAAGGCAGTGATCACAGAGGTCAACAAATTGGACACACAAGGGAGGAAGGTCTTCCATAATACCAGTGGAGAAGAACAGCAAGCCCTCCGAGATTTAACTGCCAACCGGGAGCTCGTTATCAAACCTGCTGATAAAGGGGGAGCAATAGTATTACAAACCCTTGAGAAATATGACGAAGAATGTCTACGTCTTCTGTCCGACGAACGGAACTATAAAATATTGGAAAGTGATCCAACAGAACGACTTCGAACTAGGATTGGAGGTATGGTGGAGGAAGGACTAGCCCATGACTGGATCAGTAAGAAGGAAGCTGATTTCCTGCAACAACACACCCCTAGGATACCATACTTTTATTGTATCCCTAAGATACATAAGAACATCGACAACCCACCCGGAAGACCAATAGTCTCTGGGATTGGGTCTATCCTGGAGCCTCTATCAAAATTCTCAGACGCCTTTCTTAGACCGATGGTACAAGCAACAAATACGTACCTGAAGGACACCAAATCTGTCCTACAACTCCTGGAAGCCACAACTTTTGATCCAACCACACAGCTCTTGGTAAGCCTCGACGTGGAGAGCTTGTACACAAGCCTGCCCCATGAAGAGACACTAGAGATCATTGAGGAAGTACTCTTCAGCCACACTTGGAAATACCAGACACCAAGAAACCTGGTCCTAGAGTGTATCACCATGGCCCTGAAAGACAATTTTTTTCAGTACAAGGAGACACTATATCTACAAACCCATGGAACAAGTATGGGAAGTACTTTTGCTCCAAGCTTGGCAGGACTATACGTCTACCACTTGGAGGAACAAAAGATTCTACATGAAAGCAACCCTTACCGTTTACAGATTGGCACCTGGAGACGGTACATTGATGACATTTTTATCATCTGGAACGGCAATGTCAACAGTGCTTTGAATTTTGTAACCTGGCTGAATAACCAGAACAAATATCTAAAATTCACCAGTACCGTTTCAAATACATCGATGGTCTTCCTAGATCTGAACATTTACAGTGAGGACGGGAGGCTGAAAAGCACCACCCACTTCAAGCCGACCTCCAGAAATTGTCTGCTACGCTACGACAGTTTCCACCCCAGACATCTAAGGGAGAACCTGCCCTATGGGCAATTTCTGAGACTGCGGAGGAACTGCACAGAACTGAGTGAATTCAACCGACAAGCGAAAGACTTAAAAACTAAACTCATTCAGAGGCAGTATCCCACCAGAACCATCGAAAAAGCGATGAAGCGTGCAAAAAACAATCACAGGGAGGCACTTATACAAGAAAATCTCCACGAAAAAGAAACAAATAAAAGGCCAATCTGTGTGACAACCTACTCTACCATATCCAACCAGGTGTCAAAGGTCATTGATAAACATTGGGGTATATTGAACTGTGGAGATTTAAGCTTTGAGAAACCGATGCATGCACATCGGAGGGGCAAAAACATAAAGGACATAGTGGTCCACACTAGACCACAGGAAAACAAGACGGCGAGACACAATGTTACTGGCATACAGGGTCATTTCCCATGTGGAGATTGCAGTTGTTGCCAGCAAACCCAGAAGAGCAAAAATCTAACCTTCAGAAATGGCACGAGATGGGAACAACGCCAATTTTCAAACTGCAATACGAAGAATGTGATCTACATAATAAACTGCCCATGTGGACTGGAATATGTGGGCATGACCACTCGACCCGTCAAGATAAGGATAGGGGAACATAAAAGTAACATACGCTGTAAGAAAACAACAACCAAGATGGCATCACATTTCTTGTCGTACCAGCACTGCATCAACGATCTACGCTGGACTGTCATCGAACGATTACCGTCGGAAACAGGCCTGTTCCAAAAGGAACAACGTTGGGTGTTCCGCTTGGCAACTCATATCACGGGACTTAATGATGACATACCGTGGAGCCAAGTCTCCGGATAACCCCCGCAACAAGAGAGGACCAATTAGTGTAAGCCTAAGAACCCTTTCCTTTGACCATCAACGTTGAATCGTTGGGCCATCACATGTAGCACTCTCTGCACTGATACTATGTCGTTACAGTATTGAATACATCTACACAGAATCCTTGAAAATTATAAGCAGACATGGCTTTTGCAAACTGAAACCAATGCTTTTATTTCTTTATTTAAATGATTTGACAAATCATCGACCAGGTGCACCAAGAATGAGGATATACCTTGGCAAAATGAAGACAAATCATCCTTAGTGACTAGCGCCGATTTCCTAACATTAACGCGCATATTCAGTCGACATTCGGCTCTTGCGCATGCGCTAGAGAGTACCGGAGCACCGGCAGTGCACATGCGCGAAGGGAAGACAACTACGCGGCAGCTGCATCGCATGGGCTCCTGATCAGCGCGAGTCACGGTAACAGCCAGTGAGTGGATAACGAGCGGAAAGTCCATATTTGGACTTACCAGAACCCGGTAATAAACGAATAACAGAGGTTTACATGCAACATGTGACTTGACCACATGCGTGGAGGGGGCGGCCACACAGGTATCCTCCATACATGGTCATTTACCATTTCCGCCTATTAGCCAATGAAAACACACCTTAATCCCCTTTATATACCGCCTAGCTCATCCACACTCCATTCACGGCGGAGCAGCACAAGGTGGTAGAAGGAGGCCAATATAGGCGGATTTCGTGAGTACTTTTCTAAACAAAACCGGGCCTCAGAAGGAGTTAAAAAGTGAGTAAAAACAACAACACTGAATCCACTCCTCTATTCTTATAGATTGTGGATCCACCTACCTACCTTGATGCCCAGGACTTGCTCATGAGGTAATAGCCAACCAAGACCACAAGTATGTCAAAAAACAAAAAAACAAAAACCCTTAGTGTGTCTTATATGTTTGTATGTGTTGTGTTTTGTATGTCCTTTTTTTCCTTTACAGGTTTAATGAACTGTTTGGGGCTCCAGGTGACTGCACCTGTCTGAGCCAACCCTATATGGTAACCAAACCTAATGGTTTTTTCTTTTTTCAGGACATGTAATTACATGTACCAGAGAACCGCTGTAGGCACATTGTAGCCGTCTTTAATGAGTGTAATCACTTTTTTAAAAAACAAAATAAAACCCATTTTCTTTAGAAAAACGTGAGTAGGGTTGGGAGTTGTGCCCCGTCCTGAAGAAGGTACACCCGTACCGAAACATGTCGACGCACACCAGAGGTTCTGTCCCTAATTAAGACCGAAAACCTCGTTCTTTTGCACTTTTTTTAACAGCACCAGCCAGGGGTATTTAATAAAGTTTTTTATTTCACCCACTAGCCAGGTACTTTTTAAACTTATCACTACACCTCCCACTCACATCCAAACCCTTCACTTGCACTCAACACACACCACACATAGTCTGAATTGTCAACGCTCCCGCGTAGTCGCAGGTCGAAGCGTGCCGCATCCCCTTAGCGGGGTGCGAAGACCCCGATGATGAAGCATGACACCACGGGGCCTGTTGGTGTGTGAGGGGTATTTTACACAACACTGAGTGTTCCCCCCTCCCTTTCCCTTTTACACAGGTAGTAGGATTCTTCTTGTTTAATTATTATTATAGCTCTTCAGAGAGGTTTAGCTTTGTCCAGACACAAGGGAGGACCCAGTATAAGTTACAACAATACCCTTTCAGGCATAGAGTGACGTGTAAACTATGCAAAAAAGAAGCAGTGAACTCTGGGTAGTTCCCGTGTTTAGGTAGAGAGCAGCTCCTGTATGAGCACCCTACAACACCAGCAACACTCTGAACCTGCTCATCTTAAATGACTGTTTTTGTAGCAAAGTTTTTAAGCATAAGATTAGCACAGTACCATCTAAGCTGAGCTAGAAAGGGACAAGACTTTTGCTATTTCTACAGCAAAGTCTTTAAGCATAGGATTAGCACAGTGCCATCTATGCCGACCTGTAAATTTACAAAAGTGATCTTTAATGTACATTCTCCGTTCAATCACTAGGGGTAAGTATGGAGGATAAAATGTATTTTATAGAAAAAAATAATATATATATATATATATATAATGCATTATGCCAGCAAATTCAATAAATGCTTCCACCTGATTCCCTGCTGTGGCCCCTGCTTCTTTGCTTGTTGGAGAAGTTTCTGAGGATATATATACTTCCCACAATGCAATGTGCGGATACGCCCACTGGGCGGGACTACAAGTAGAGAGACGGTATTCTGTGTTGTCCACATTTGCCAAACACCTGTGATCAAGGGCGCATGGCGCTCGAAACGCGTAAGGATTGCAAATATTGGCAATTGAATTTCAGAGCGTTTCTTGGTTTGAAGCAGAGCTGCCTTGCAGGAATAAAAGCAACGAACAAGGTGTGTGGCTCTCCAAGTCTGGTGCTTGTGTTTTGGAATCTAATTGCGGCCTTCCTGGGTCGCGGAGAGCACCCCTGCGCAAGAAGCAGTATCCAGCAAGTTACTGAACAACGTGATATGGAGCCTTGTAGCTTTCTGCATGTAAGGAGTAATACAGCTCTGCCCCAACCTCGGATTGCAATGGAAACCTACTTAGGCATTTAAATATTGTGTAATGTGGAACTTACAGCCGTATCGCATAAAGACTTTTCTTTTTACAGGAACTCTACTTACCAGAATGCAATGTGCGGATACGCCCACTGGGCGGGACTACAAGTAGAGAGACGGTATTCTGTGTTGTCCACATTTGCCAAACACCTGTGATCAAGGGCGCATGGCGCTCAAAACGCGTAAGGATTGAAAATATTGGCAATTGAATTTCAGAGCGTTTCTTGATTTGAAGCAGAGCTGCCTTGCAGGAATAAAAGCAACGAACAAGGTGTGTGGCTCTCCAAGTCTGGTGCTTGTGTTTTGGAATCTAATTGCGGCCTTCCAGGGTCACGGAGAGCTCCCCTGCGCATGAAGCAGTGTCCAGCGAGTTACTGAACAACACAATATGGAGCCTTGTAGCTTTCTGCACGTAAGGAGTAATACAGCTCTGCCCCAACCTCGGATTGCAATTTAAACCTACTTAGGCATTTAAATATTGTGTAATGTGGAACTTACAGCCGTATCACATAAAGACTTTTCTTTTTACAGGAACTCTACTTACCAGAATGCAATGTGCGGATACTCCCACTGGGCGGGACTACAAGTCGAGAGACGGTATT
Source organism: Lissotriton helveticus (assembly GCF_964261635.1). Classification (NCBI taxonomy): domain Eukaryota; kingdom Metazoa; phylum Chordata; class Amphibia; order Caudata; family Salamandridae; genus Lissotriton; species Lissotriton helveticus. The sequence goes on from NC_136067.1 coordinate 73,668,065, forward strand.
CTGTGTTGCCCACATTTGCCAAACACCTGTGATCAAGGGCGCATGGCGCTCGAAACGTGTGGCTCTCCAAGTCTAGTGCTTGGGTTTCAGAATATATATATATATATATATATATATTTATATATATATATATATATATATATATATATATATATATATATTTTTTTTTTTTTAAACAAAGGAGGCGGCACAATCAGGAATCGATTTAAAGCCTTATTTATTACAAGACTTCACCCCACCAACGCGTTTCGGCCTCACTCGGCCTTGCTCACGGTTGGTTAGTCCCTCTACAGTGTTTGTATTTATACTAGCCCATTTGTAGCCATTTATGAGGCATTATGGGAGATGTAGTTTCAGTGCATTTTAGTGATTAAATTAAAGAAAAGAAAGACTTTGCATGCTTTTAAATTATAGCACTTTGGTAACAGTCAGTGTTCATGATAGTGGGTTCAGTACCCTTTGTCTTATCTTGATGTTTATTCTTTATCCGTTGTTGTTAAGGGTGTAGTACCCATTTTTATTCTGAGATTCTTATTCCAGCTGAACATGCAGATCCTCTCCAAAGTTCATCCCCTTCGGGTAATTGGTTCGGAGTCTGATTATCATACGCGACTCCATCTGTCGCAGTCTTCTAACTACATCACCTCCTCTTTCCATTTTGTCCAGTACTTTTGCTCCAAAGAAATGCATTTGCCTCCAGTCGCCGTTCTGGCATGTACTCATGTGCTTCGCAGTGGCATATTGCATGTTGGAATTTTTTACTGCTCGAATATGTTCCAAAATTCTTTTCTTCAACATGCAAGTTGTGCACCCCACATATTTCATTCCACATTTGCATTCGATTATGTAAATAACATTTTTTGAGGTGCATGAGATTTGTTGATCTATTCTCATTAACTTGCCATCTGGTTCCTCAATTACTTTCATACTTTTTCCAATTTTACAGGCTTTGCAAGTGTTGCAGGGTTGGAATCCTTTTCGCTGCGTTTCTAGCCAGTTCTGTTTTGGCTTTTCTTGGAAGTGACTTTTGACCAATAGGTCTTTCAGTGAAGTGTTTTTTTTGTATGTTATTTGTGGTGAGTTGCCAATGGTACTGCCAATATCAGGATCATTTTTCAGAAGATGCCAGTATTTTTTCATTATTCGGGCAATGTTGGAACTTTCTTTACTGTAGGTCATTATTAATCTTGGAGGTGTGTGGGTTTCACTTTTTTTAGGTTGTTCCATCAATGTTTGGGTGCGTGTTATTTGGTCGATTTTTCTTTTACACTTTGTCAACACTCTTTCTTCATAGCCTCTCGCTCTGAATCTGCATTTACTTTCTTCAATGATTTTCTCAGCATCTTCAGCTACCGAGCAATTCCTCTTTAGTCTTGTGAATTCGCCATACGGTATACTTCGCAGGAGTGGTGTGGGATGAAAACTTGTTCCATGAAGTACACTATTTGTGGCTGTCTTTTTTCGAAATAGAGTTGATTCCAACCTTTCATTGAGCACATATATTTTGGTGTCCAAGAAATCTATCTCCTTAGTGCTGGTATTGCATGTGAATTGTAATCCGACATTGTTGTTGTTAAGTTTATTGAAGTATATCTGAAATTGCTCATTCGTGCCGTGCCAAATAATGAACAGGTCGTCGATGTACCGAACCCATAACATTATCCGTTCCAGATCTTGTTGATTTTCTTCATTCCATGCTATGGTTTTCTCCCACCACCCCATGGTAATGTTGGCGTAGTTCGGTGATAGAGAAATGCCCATGGCGGTGCCGCAGATTTGTTTGAATAGTTGCTTGTTGAAGAAAAAAACATTATTCTTCAAACATAGATCAATCATTGACATTAACATTTTCGAATGGTCTAGGTATGTGATATTCCGTTGTTTGAAATAGTATTCACAGGCTTGCATTCCGATGTCATGGCGGATTGAGGTGTAGAGTGAAACTACATCAATGGTTACTAGCAAAAATTCGGGGTTCCAGGTCACATTCATTAGAATTCTCAAAAAATCACCGGTGTCTTTTATGTACGATGGAAGACTTTGGGCAATGGGGGCCAAAAATTTGTCAGCGTGATTGGAAATGTTTTCGTATAATGATCCACATGAAGAAACAATGGGCCTCCCTGGTGGCTGATTTAAGGTCTTATGAATTTTCGGGAGAAAATATATGCACGGTATTATTGGGTAATCAATGGTTAAATACTTTTGTTCTTCTTCATCTATTAGACCATTTTTGTGCCATGTTTCCAAATGTTCATGTAGCTCTTTTTTCATCTTTTCATGCGGGTTTATTTCCAGTTTTTGATAGTTGTTTGCCTGGTTTAATTGTCTCATTGCCTCTTCTATATAATCAGTTGTTTTCATCAGGACAATATTACCCCCCTTGTCCGCGGGTTTTATGGTGATTTTATCATTGTTCATTAATGTTTTGATTGCTGCACGCTCACTTTTCGAGAGATTTTCCCGTGTCTTGTTCTTGACTTTAGAGAGATTGTCCAGTTCTTTTACCATTGCCTCCGAGAATAGGTCTATTTTGTTCCCAGGTGACAGTATCGGATAGTACCTTGATTTTCTCTTTAATCCTGTTGCTGGTCTGGCGTCTGTAGGGATATTGAGCTCCTGTAACAGTTCGGCATCCGATATAGAGGTACCATCTAAGTCAAATAATGATTCGAAACTGTTTTTCATATCTGGGATATCTGCAATGGTATTGAAAGGAACTTCCTCTATGTTAACATCTACAGTATTGATGGGCTCTGTTTGTTTGTTGGCGTGCACTTTTGCTAGTTTTAACTTTCTCACATATCTGTAGAAATCTATCCGAGTTTCCGTGTAATCAAAATGTGCTTCGGGACAGAATGATAATCCCTTATTTAAGACACGCTTTTCAGTCTCTGTCAGTTGGTGGTCCGAAAGATTTACTATTAAGTTGGCCTCGGATTGCGATTGCGCAGTGGGTACTGGCGTTTTTCTTCGTTTTGCCCTGCGGGTTTTTCTGGCGCTGATGTGGGGGTTGTTTGATTTCCATAGCATGGAATGAAGAAAATCAACAAGATCTGGAACGGATAATGTTATGGGTTCGGTACATCGACGACCTGTTCATTATTTGGCATGGCACGAATGAGCAATTTCAGATATACTTCAATAAACTTAACAACAACAATGTCGGATTACAATTCACATGCAATACCAGCACTAAGGAGATAAATTTCTTGGACACCAAAATATATGTGCTCAATGAAAAGTTGGAATCAACTCTATTTCGAAAAAAGACAGCCACAAATAGTGTACTTCATGGAACAAGTTTTCATCCCACACCACTCCTGCGAAGTATACCGTATGGCGAATTCACAAGACTAAAGAGGAATTGCTCGGTAGCTGAAGATGCTGAGAAAATCATTGAAGAAAGTAAATGCAGATTCAGAGCGAGAGGCTATGAAGAAAGAGTGTTGACCAAGTGTAAAAGAAAAATCGACCAAATAACACGCACCCAAACATTGATGAAACAACCTAAAAAAAGTGAAACCCACACACCTCCAAGATTAATAATGACCTACAGTAAAGAAAGTTCCAACATTGCCCGAATAATGAAAAAATACTGGCATCTTCTGAAAAATGATCCTGATATTGGCAGTACCATTGGCAACTCACCACAAATAACATACAAAAAAAACACTTCACTGAAAGACCTATTGGTCAAAAGTCACTTCCAAGAAAAGCCAAAACAGAACTGGCTAGAAACGCAGCGAAAAGGATTCCAACCCTGCAACACTTGCAAAGCCTGTAAAATTGGAAAAAGTATGAAAGTAATTGAGGAACCAGATGGCAAGTTAATGAGAATAGATCAACAAATCTCATGCACCTCAAAAAATGTTATTTACATAATCGAATGCAAATGTGGAATGAAATATGTGGGGTGCACAACTTGCATGTTGAAGAAAAGAATTTTGGAACATATTCGAGCAGTAAAAAATTCCAACATGCAATATGCCACTGCGAAGCACATGAGTACATGCCAGAACGGCGACTGGAGGCAAATGCATTTCTTTGGAGCAAAAGTACTGGACAAAATGGAAAGAGGAGGTGATGTAGTTAGAAGACTGCGACAGATGGAGTCGCGTATGATAATCAGACTCCGAACCAAATACCCGAAGGGGATGAACTTTGGAGAGGATCTGCATGTTCACCTGGAATAAGAATCTCAGAATAAAAATGGGTACTACACCCTTAACAACAACGGATAAAGAATAAACATCAAGATAAGACAAAGGGTACTGAACCCACTATCATGAACACTGACTGTTACCAAAGTGCTATAATTTAAAAGCATGCAAAGTCTTTCTTTTCTTTAATTTAATCACTAAAATGCACTGAAACTACATCTCCCATAATGCCTCATAAATGGCTACAAATGGGCTAGTATAAATACAAACACTGCAGAGGGACTAACCAACCGTGAGCAAGGCCGAGTGAGGCCGAAACGCGTTGGTGGGGTGAAGTCTTGTAATAAATAAGGCTTTAAATCGATTCCTGATTGTGCCGCCTCCTTTGTTTCAAAAATTACTTGGGTCAGGATCCGACCCCTGGGCAGAGCACACACTGCAGAGCGCGCCCACATGGCTATTGGATCTCTTTGGATGTTGATATATATATATATATATATATATATATAGATATATATATATATATATAGATATATATATATATATTACCTACTGGCGGTCCTATGGGATTTTTCAAAATTCTATGTTGAATAACTTTGGCGTTGATGGACGGAATTGGCTGAAATTTTCCTGAAAATGGCACATTTACACTCCGGTCCTTCCCTGAAAGTTTGGGGGGGATTCATCAAGCGGGAGCCGAGAAAAAAGGGGGGTCCCAAAACGTGTTTTCCCCATGCAATTTTCCATAGGGAGGTTGGACTCACTTTTAGCCCGAACGGCTGAATGGATTTCCACCAAACTTGGAAAAATTGTAGGGACTGTTAGCCCGATGTGCCTTTGCTATGTCTCAAGATATATGCTCCAGTGGTTTTTACGAAAATTAACTTTGAAAAATATATATTGGGCTACATTGGGCTATATATATGTTAGAGCCCAAATGTAGCCCAATGTAGCCCAATGTAGCCCAAAGATGGCCACCAGAGACAAAAAAATGAAATGCAGCCCAAATATCAGCCAGATGTAGCCCAACTATAGCCCAATGACAGAATGTCCCAGAGTGTTCTAAAGAACAACTAGAGTGCTAACAGTCTTACTTATGACAAAAGTTTGGCACACCTGAAGTCATCTTGATTGGAATAAAGTGTTAACACTTAAAACATTTAATTAGCAAAGGAACAAAATGAGGGGGTTCATTTTGCCATAGAAATTATGATTAGTGCTGAAGAAAGAAAAATTAGGGCACATTTTGAGTGACTTCTCAAATCCTCTTATATTTCATTAAAAAAATTCTGATATGCAGTCTCCCAAGATGGCCACCAGAGACAAAAGAGCCCAAATGTAGCCCAAATATCAGCCAGATGTAGCCCAACTATAGCCCAATGACAGAATGTCCCAGAGTGTTCTAAAGAACAACTAGAACGCTAACAGTCTTACTTATGACAAAAGTATGGCACACCTGAAGTCATCTTGATTGGAATAAAGTGGTAACACTTAATACATTTAATTTGAAAAGGAACAAAATGAGGGGTTTCATTTTGCCATAGAAATTTTATATATATATATACATATATATACATATATATATATATATATATATATATATATATATATATATATATATATATATATATATATATATATATATATATATATATATATTACCTACTGGCGGTCGCCAGTAGGTATATATAGTTAGGATTTTTTCTCTATGGGATTTTTGAAAATTCTATGTCTAATAACTTTGCCGTTTGAGGACGGAATTGGCTGAAATTTACAGGAAAATGGAACATTTTGTTTCTGAGCAGCCACTGAAAATTTGGGGGGGGGGGTTCGTCAAGGGGGGGCCGAGAAAAAAGGGGGGTCCCAAAACGCGTTTTTCCCATGTTAATTTCCATAGGGCGGTTGGCCTCACTTTTAGCCCAAACGGCTGAATGGATTTGCACGAAACTTGGCAAAATTGTAGGGACTGTTAGCCCGATGTGCCTTTGCTAGGTCTCAAGATATGTGCTCCAGTGGATTTTGAGAAATTAACGTTAAAAAAAAAATATATATCTGTAAGCGCGCTCCGGGCAGCGCCCCGGTTCGCGTACTTGACGCGTAACGAAACTTCGCGAAGCGAAGCTGATTGGCTCTCCGGTGTCTGTCAACATTCTAAACAGTCCGGAGCGGCCGCCATCTTGTCTCTCGGCAGGGTCGAGAGACAAGAGGAGGCCAAAACAAAGGGGGAAATGACCTTAAGGGGGCATAGTAGATCCTCCCTGACCCCTAGGTTTGATGTGGAGGCTTTAAAAGGGCCCCGCGTGGGCAAAAAAAAAAAATAATAATAAATTTGTTTTTTTTGCGTGGGGAGCGCCCGGTACGCGCACCGGGAAGCGCTCTGGGGAGCGTTCTATAAGGAAAAATGAATGATAGACTATGATATTTTGAAATATTGTATGTTTATTGATTGTTCTTTTTGTTGTTTTTTTTGTTTTTTTTTTATTTAAGTAGCAGTATTAATGATTATTAAATATAAAAAAAAAATTGGGATTGTGCACAGTATACTATAAGTCTGACTTTACATTATAATCAATTTGGTACTAATTTATAAATTACATATAAAAATGATTAAAGACTCAAACAATTTTTTAATATTAAATATAATTTTATTTTTCTGATTCTTTTTCAAAATTTAATAGAACGTCTAACATTTCACTGTCCGATATGTCCTCTTGTTGAGTGAACATAACTTCCCACATTTGACCGTCATCATAATGAAGTAAAAAATCCACAGATTCTACACATTGTAGAAGTTCATGGTCTTGTGATTCATCCATGAATTCCAAGTCAATGGGTTCAATGATTTCCTCATTGTTCATGTCTAGGACAATTTCAAAGGAAACGTTCTGTTCTCCTTGCATTTTTGTGCTGAAATTTGAATAAAAAATAAATATATCAGTAGAGATAGGGCACTGTTGGGTTTAAGTTCAGACAGGTACTTTTGAGGCATGAAGTAGTACTATTAAAAAGTGCCTGTGAAAAAGCCTATGTAAATTCATAATTATACCACAGAAACCTAAATCAATCCATAATTATAATAAACAAGCCTTTCTCAATGTCTAACTCTTACAGAGGGATAGTATATAACTATCTGAAAATGTTTTCAAATTTATAAAATAATATCTTACCTTTTAAAAACAAGTTTAAGTTGTGAGTGAAAATGATCTTGCAATGTAGTTCAGGAAGTAGTAGTCAAAATGGCTGTGTTTCTCTCTCTTTTTTTATATATATTCAGGTACATAACCAATCAAATGTCAGGTAAAAAAAATAGAAAATGAAAGTAACATTTGAATTGGTTGTCAATTCCAACACTTCAGATGTGTTTTGTGAAGTAATTTACCTCAGGGTATTTAGAGAGGTCTACAGGCTAAATGGCTAAATGGATTTTCAATCACATTTGTGAAAATGGTAGGGATTGGTATGTAGTATGAGCTAATCTATATTTGGTGACATTGTCTCCAGGGGTTTTTCTGTAAATTACTTTCCCACCTTTTTTAATGGAGCGCTTCCCGGTGAGCGCCCCGGTACGTGAACCGGCAGCGTTACGGGAGTCCACCATTTTGTGTTTCGGTCGAATTAAGATACAAGATGGAGGGCAAATAATGTTCAGAATGGGTAGAAGGGGGCACGGTAGACGTATCTTGACCCCCTAGGTTTTCTGAGGGTGGCTGAGGAGGCCCATATGTGCGAAAAAAACACATTTTTTTTCAAATTTTCGCGCGGTAGCGTCCGGTGCGCGTACCGGGTAGCGCTCCGGAAAGCGTAAATTGTGAAAATTTGTAAAAAAAAAGTTACATTTAAAATTTGTTTATAGTGATCACAGTTAGGGTAGCTCTGAGAAGAGCTTTTGGGTCTGTGGTAGATTTAGGTACTTATAAGTAGGTACCAATACATAGTTTTAAATTCAAGATGAAAATTCTGTTCCCCTCAACTGAGAAGTGAACTCCATCTCCTCTGTAGATATCTTGCATGTAGTAACGCAAGTTATTGTTGTACATGGAGCCCATTCCATGGTCTCTCATGTAAGCTGAAACAGACTTATTTACATGCTTCCTCGATTTCTCAATTTGTGGACAAAATTGGTTCGACCACCTCCATTTCTGTCTTTGGCATATATTTGAATATACCAAGGCAGTTTGAGGAAAAAGTGCCATCAATTGGTCAAAGGTGTCTTTTAAAAACATTTCCAGACCTACACCAGTCAAAGTGCCCAAGTCATTTCCTCCACAGTGCACAATTAACAGGTCAGGTTTAGACAAATGCATAAAGGTTTTCACCAATGGTATCAATTGGTGACATTTTAATCCTCTGTGGCCAATCCACTTAATTTCCACATTTTGTAAATTGAGGTTAGGTAAATTTCTGTTATCAGCATACCTTTGAGCCCAGTAGATGTAACTATGTCCAACAATCCAGACAGAAAACATGGTGAGAGGAGGTTCTGCTGCAGTCAGATGAAGTGTGGCAATGAAATGGCAGTTGAAAAAATAAGAGTTTAAAATGAAAAAAACTGTGGAGTTTCTGTGTTAATGAAGCAGTAGCAGTGATTGGTGGATTTTGATTGCTGAAAACAGAAAGTTAGGGTGCATGGATGAGTTCTTTGAAAGATGTAATTTGAATGGTCAAGAAAAAATCATTTTATGAAAGATTGCACTGGATATGCAGGTGTACTGAGAGTTCAGAGTTCAATTGAAACATTGTTGTGTGAACTTTCAAACACCAGATGTCTCTCAGGAGGTGGTTGCTATGGAAAAAAAGGCAGAAATGGCAGAGGGGGGAAGGGTGTTGATTTGAAAAAAGTGAGGGAAGAGTTTTGATTGGGTGACATGAGAGATATGTGTGATGAATTACAGCTTTTCTGTGCTTATTATGGCTGCAGACTCTGGAGTGCATACCTTTTGCTCTGCTAAAGACAAATTGGTGTGTTTCTGAGACTGTTTTGAAACTCATAAAGTATTTGCTAAGGTGAGAAAAGATTCATTTAATTTAGATAGAGAATAGTATGCTTTAGGGAGAAAATTATGAAGAAAGTTGTGTATTTAAAATGTTGCTTTGTGTCAAGTGTTTTACAAATAGATTTTGTTTCTTTGTGTTACATAGCCATGTTAAAAGTGACGCAAAAATAGTGCAAGGGTCTTACAAAAATGCTTTCATGTGTCTTAGGGTATTTTAACTCACTTTCCCATGAATGTATGAATATAATTGCTTTACAAGATGTGTTTAAAAACGTTTTTTGAAATAAATTAGGTTTCTTGATATGTACTGCTAGAGTTTCATAGGTTGCTTGGGGCATATTTTCAAGGCTTTTGAGTTCCTTTGATGTAATTTTTCCCATTTTATTTTAAGACATTTCCTTGTGGTGCAAGGTCCTTGTAAATACGCCCCCATGTGTGCTTGGCAAATTTAGATTTTAATTCTTTGACTAACATAGCCATGTTAAAAGTGACCCAAAAATGTTGCAAAGGCCTTAAAAAAACGCTTTCATGTGTCTTAGACCATTTTAAGTTATTTCCCCTTGAATGTAGGTATATAATTGATTTAGATGATGTGTTTAAAAACGATTTTTGAAATCAATTAGGTTTCTTGATATGTAGTGCTAGAGTTTCATAGGTTGCTTGGGGCATATTTATAAGGCATTTGAGTCTCTCTGATGTTATTTTTCCCATTTTAATTTAAGACCTTTCCCCGTGGTGCAAGGTCCTTGTAAATATGCCCCCATCTGTGCTTGGCAAATTTAGATTTTAATTCTTTGACTAACATAGCCATGTTAAAAGTGACCCAAAAATGGTGCAAGGGCCTTAAAAAAACGCTTTCATGTGTCTTAGGCCATTTTAAGTCATTTCCCCTTGAATGTAGGTATATAATTGATTTAGATGATGTGTTTAAAAACGATTTTTGAAATCAATTAGGTTTCTTGATATGTAGTGCTAGAGTTTCATAGGTTGCTTGGGGTATATTTAAAAGGCATTTGAGTCCCTTTGATGTTATTTTTCCCATTTTAATTAAAGATATTTCCCCGTGGTGGAAGGTCCTTGTAAATACACCCCCATGTGTGCTTGGCAAATTTAGATTTAAATAATTGACTTACATAGCCATGTTCCATAAAGTGCTCACCTTCTGCGTAGTCTTTGATATGCTAGACTCCATCTGCACAATGAGATACGTAAGCAAAGGAAACACAGGTGATGTGATTGTGAAATGAGGAAAAGAAATTCCACATTTTTCAATTACATCACCTGTGTTTCCTAAGTTTACGAATGACATTGTGCAGATGAGGTTTAGGCCTGTCCACGGACACAGAAGAGGTCTGGCCTTTGTTCAAGAGTGAAGTGGACATGACTTACTTCATTGGTAGGCCTTCACATGTATTATCTCCTCTGTACTCTTCAACAAGCGTAAATTTCATCTGCAACCCTGAGTAGGCCTCACCTTAAACAAACCTCTGAATAGGCCACACCTTATCGTCATCCTGAATCAATCATTTAAAATGTTAGGGACAGATTTATGATAGGTGTGTGCCTCTTTTGCGCCGCTGTGCGTCACTTTTGTGACGCAGCGGCGGTGCAAAAGATTTGCTATGTGGCGACATATTTACAACTTGATGCATCTAGGCAGATGTGTCATGCTGTAAAGTCCCGTGCCACATGAAACCGATGCAGCAGTGATGCAAAAGATGCACCATGTTGCAAAACAGACCTCACTTCATCTCCAACAAGATAAGAAGCTGAATCTTCTGTAAATGTCAAAATTGTTGTATACACTGCTCAACTTCTGTGTACTCTTTGATATGCTAGACTCCATCTGCACTATGAGATACCTAAGCAAAGGAAACACAGGTGATGTGATTGTAAAATGAGGAAAAGAAACTCCACATTTTTTAATTACATCACCTGTGTTTCCTAACTTTATGAATGACATTGTGCAGATGAGCTTTAGGCCTGTCCACGGACACAGAAGAGGTCTGGCGTTTGTTCAAGAGTGAAGTGGACATGACTCACTTCATTGGTAGGCCTGCACATGTATTATCTCCTCTGTATTCTTCAACAAGCCTAAATTTCATCTGCAACCCTGAGTAGGCCTCACCTCAAACAAACCTCTGGATAGGCCACACCTTATCGTCATCCTGAATCAATCATTTAAAATGTTAGGGACAGATTTATGATAGGTGTGTGCCTCTTTTGCGCCGCTGTGCGTCACTTTTGTGACGCAGCGGCGGTGCAAAAGATTTGCTATGTGGCGAAATATTTACAACTTGATGCATCTAGGCAGATGTGTCATGCTGTAAAGTCACGTGCCACATGAAACCGATGCAGCAGTGATGCAAAAGATGCACCATGTTGCAAGACAGGCCTCACTTCATCTCCAACAAGATAAGAAGCTGAATCTTCTGTAAATGTCAAAATTGTTGTATACACTGCTCAACTTCTGTGTACTCTTTGATATGCTAGACTCCATCTGCACTATGAGATACCTAAGCAAAGGAAACACAGGTGATGTGATTGTGAAATGAGGAAAAGAAACTCCACATTTTTCAATTACATCACCTGTGTTTCCTAACTTTGCGAATGACATTGTGCAGATGAGCTTTAGGCCTGTCCACGGACACAGAAGAGGTCTGGACTTTGTTCAAGAGTGAAGTGGACATGACTCACTTCATTGGTAGGCCTTCACATGTATTATCTCCTCTGTATTCTTCAACAAGCCTAAATTTCATCTGCAACCCTGAGTAGGCCTCACCTCAAACAAACCTCTGGATAGGCCACACCTTATCGTCATCCTGAATCAATCATTTAAAATGTTAGGGACAGATTTATGATAGGTGTGTGCCTCTTTTGCGCCGCTGTGCGTCACTTTTGTGACGCAGCGGCGGTGCAAAAGATTTGCTATGTGGCGACATATTTACAACTTGATGCATCTAGGCAGATGTGTCATGCTGTAAAGTCCCGTGCCACATGAAACCGATGCAGCAGTGATGCAAAAGATGCACTATGTTGCAAGACAGGCCTCGCTTCATCTCCAACAAGATAAGAAGCTGAATCTTCTGTAAATGTCAAAATTGTTGTATACACTGCTCAACTTCTGTGTACTCTTTGATATGCTAGACTCCATCTGCACTATGAGATACCTAAGCAAAGGAAACACAGGTGATGTGATTGTGAAATGAGGAAAAGAAACTCCACATTTTTCAATTACATCATCTGTGTTTCCTAACTTTACGAATGACATTGTGCAGATGAGCTTTAGGCCTGTCCACGGACACAGAAGAGGTCTGGCCTTTGTTCAAGAGTGAAGTGGACATGACTCACTTCATTGATAGGCCTGCACATGTATTATCTCCTCTGTATTCTTCAACAAGCCTAAATTTCATCTGCAAGCCTGAATAGGCCTCACCTCAAACAAACCTCTAGATAGGCCACACCTTATCGTCATCCTGAATCAATCATTTAAAATGTTAGGGACAGATTTATGATAGGTGTGTGCCTCTTTTGCGCCGCTGTGCGTCACTTTTGTGACGCAGCGGCGGTGCAAAAGATTTGCTATGTGGCGACATATTTACAACTTGATGCATCTAGGCAGATGTGTCATGCTGTAAAGTCCTGTGCCACATGAAACCTGCGTCAGGTTTCATATAGGTGTTTTGTTGCAGGGTGGGCATTCATTTGCATGAAAGCCCTGTAAAACTAACACAGTGAAATTTAGAAGATTTCACTGAGTCAGCTTTATAGCATTGCTGAATTAAATCCTTATGCCTGTTTGAAACAGGCATAAGGAGTGATGCACCATGCAATGTGTGGCTTCCTCCTGTGCATTGCAGTAGACATGTCGCGCTTACGACGTGATTCCTGCAATGTGCTGCTTTTGCGGCACAGATGCGTGACGCATCGGTGCTGTTTTTGCTCAATGGTGCTCCACATTGTAAATGCGGCACATCATGGGTGGCAGAGCAGCGGGGATGCGCCAGTTAACATAAATCTGCCCCTTTACATTTAAGTATGAGCAGGGTAAAAAGAGTCGGTGAGGCTTATCGAAGGTTAAGAAGAGATGAGTCCTGTTCACTAAAAACTTGGACATAGGCCTCACCTCCTCAGCATCGCTGGACATGGCTAAATAATAATTGCAAAATGTTACTCTTGTTAAACAATTTTAATATTATAGATAGATAGATATATATATATATATTACCTACTGGCGGTCCTATGGGATTTTTCAAAATTCTATGTTGAATAACTTTGGCGTTGATGGACGGAATTGGCTGAAATTTTCCTGAAAATGGCACATTTACTCTCCGGTCCTTCCCTGAATGTTTGGGGGGGATTCATCAAGCGGGAGCCGAGAAAAAAGGGGGGTCCCAAAACGTGTTTTCCCCATGCAATTTTCCATAGGGCGGTTGGACTCACTTTTAGCCCGAACGGCTGAATGGATTTCCACCAAACTTGGAAAAATTGTAGGGACTGTTAGCCCGATGTGCCTTTGCTATGTCTCAAGATATATGCTCCAGTGGTTTTTACGAAAATTAACTTTGAAAAATATATATTGGGCTACATTGGGCTATATATATGTTAGAGCCCAAATGTAGCCCAATGTAGTCCAATGTAGCCCAAAGATGGCCACCAGAGACAAAAAAATGAAATGCAGCCCAAATATCAGCCAGATGTAGCCCAACTATAGCCCAATGACAGAATGTCCCAGAGTGTTCTAAAGAACAACTAGAGTGCTAACAGTCTTACTTATGACAAAAGTATGGCACACCTGAAGTCATCTTGATTGGAATAAAGTGTTAACACTTAAAACATTTAATTTGTAAAGGAACAAAATGAGGGGGTTCATTTTGCCATAGAAATTATGATTAGTGCTGAAGAAAGAAAAATTAGGGCACATTTTGAGTGACTTCTCAAATCCTCTTATATTTCATTAAAAAAATTCTGATATGCAGTCTCCCAAGATGGCCACCAGAGACAAAAGAGCCCAAATGTAGCCCAAATATCAGCCAGATGTAGCCCAACTATAGCCCAATGACAGAATGTCCCAGAGTGTTCTAAAGAACAACTAGAACGCTAACAGTCTTACTTATGACAAAAGTATGGCACACCTGAAGTCATCTTGATTGGAATAAAGTGGTAACACTTAATACATTTAATTTGAAAAGGAACAAAATGAGGGGTTTCATTTTGCCATAGAAATTTTATATATATATATACATATATATACATATATATATATATATATATATATATATATATATATATATATATATATATATATATATATATATATATATATATATATATATATATATATATATATTACCTACTGGCGGTCGCCAGTAGGTATATATAGTTAGAATTTTCAAAAATCCCATAGAGAAAAAATCCTATGTCTAATAACTTTGCCGTTTGAGGACGGAATTGGCTGAAATTTACAGGAAAATGGAACATTTTGTTTCTGAGCAGCCACTGAAAATTTGGGGGGGGGGGTTCGTCAAGGGGGGGCCAAGAAAAAAGGGGGGTCCCAAAACGCGTTTTACCCATGTTAATTTCCATAGGGCGGTTGGCCTCACTTTTAGCCCAAACGGCTGAATGGATTTGCACGAAACTTGGCAAAATTGTAGGGACTGTTAGCCCGATGTGCCTTTGCTAGGTCTCAAGATATGTGCTCCAGTGGATTTTGAGAAATTAACGTTCAAAAAAATATATATATCTGTAAGCGCGCTCCGGGCAGCGCCCCGGTTCGCGTACTTGACGCGTAACGAAACTTCGCAAAGCGAAGCTGATTGGCTCTCCGGTGTCTGTCAACATTCTAAACAGTCCAGAGCGGCCGCCATCTTGTCTCTCGGCAGGGTCGAGAGACAAGAGGAGGCCAAAACAAAGGGGGAAATGACCTTAAGGGGGCATAGTAGATCCTCCCTGACCCCTAGGTTTGATGTGGAGGCTTTAAAAGGGCCCCGCGTGGGCAAAAAAAATAAATAAATTTGTTTTTTTTGCGTGGGGAGCGCCCGGTACGCGCACCGGGAAGCGCTCTGGGGAGCGTTCTATAAGGAAAAATGAATGATAGACTATGATATTTTGAAATATTGTATGTTTATTGATTGTTCTTTTTTTTTTTATTTTTTTATTTTTTTATTTAAGTAGCAGTATTAATGATTATTAAATATAAAAAAAATTTGGGATTGTGCACAGTATACTATAAGTCTGACTTTACATTATAATCAATTTGGTACTAATTTATAAATTACATATAAAAATGATTAAAGACTCAAACAATTTTTTAATATTAAATATAATTTTATTTTTCTGATTCTTTTTCAAAATTTAATAGAACGTCTAACATTTCACTGTCCGATATGTCCTCTTGTTGAGTGAACATAACTTCCCACATTTGACCGTCATCATAATGAAGTAAAAAATCCACAGATTCTACACATTGTAGAAGTTCATGGTCTCGTGATTCATCCATGAATTCCAAGTCAATGGGTTCAATGATTTCCTCATTGTTCATGTCTAGGACAATTTCAAAGGAAACGTTCTGTTCTCCTTGCATTTTTGTGCTGAAATTTGAATAAAAAATAAATATATCAGTAGAGATAGGGCACTGTTGGGTTTAAGTTCAGACAGGTACTTTTGAGGCATGAAGTAGTACTATTAAAAAGTGCCTGTGAAAAAGCCTATGTAAATTCATAATTATACCACAGAAACCTAAATCAATCCATAATTATAATAAACAAGCCTTTCTCAATGTCTAACTCTTACAGAGGGATAGTATATAACTATCTGAAAATGTTTTCAAATTTATAAAATAATATCTTACCTTTTAAAAACAAGTTTAAGTTGTGAGTGAAAATGATCTTGCAATGTAGTTCAGGAAGTAGTAGTCAAAATGGCTGTGTTTCTCTCTCTTTTTTTATATATATTCAGGTACATAACCAATCAAATGTCAGGTAAAAAAAATAGAAAATGAAAGTAACATTTGAATTGGTTGTCAATTCCAACACTTCAGATGTGTTTTGTGAAGTAATTTACCTCAGGGTATTTAGAGAGGTCTACAGGCTAAATGGCTAAATGGATTTTCAATCACATTTGTTAAAATGGTAGGGATTGGTATGTAGTATGAGCTAATCTATATTTGGTGACATTGTCTCCAGGGGTTTTTCTGTAAATTACTTTCCCACCTTTTTTAATGGAGCGTTTCCCGGTGAGCGCCCCGGTACGCGAACCGGCAGCGTTACGGGAGTCCACCATTTTGTGTTTCGGTCGAATTAAGATACAAGATGGAGGGCAAATAATGTTCAGAATGGGTAGAAGGGGGCACGGTAGACGTATCTTGACCCCCTAGGTTTTCTGAGGGTGGCTGAGGAGGCCCATATGTGCGAAAAAAACACATTTTTTTTCAAATTTTCGCGCGGTTAGCGTCCGGTGCGCGTACCGGGTAGCGCTCCGGAAAGCGTAAATTGTGAAAATTTGTAAAAAAAAAGTTACATTTAAAATTTGTTTATAGTGATCACAGTTAGGGTAGCTCTGAGAAGAGCTTTTGGGTCTGTGGTAGATTTAGGTACTTATAAGTAGGTACCAATACATAGTTTTAAATTCAAGATGAAAATTCTGTTCCCCTCAACTGAGAAGTGAACTCCATCTCCTCTGTAGATATCTTGCATGTAGTAACGCAAGTTATTGTTGTACATGGAGCCCATTCCATGGTCTCTCATGTAAGCTGAAACAGACTTATTTACATGCTTCCTCGATTTCTCAATTTGTGGACAAAATTGGTTCGACCACCTCCATTTCTGTCTTTGGCATATATTTGAATATACCAAGGCAGTTTGAGGAAAAAGTGCCATCAATTGGTCAAAGGTGTCTTTTAAAAACATTTCCAGACCTACACCAGTCAAAGTGCCCAAGTCATTTCCTCCACAGTGCACAATTAACAGGTCAGGTTTAGACAAATGCATAAAGGTTTTCACCAATGGTATCAATTGGTGACATTTTAATCCTCTGTGGCCAATCCACTTAATTTCCACATTTTGTAAATTGAGGTTAGGTAAATTTCTGTTATCAGCATACCTTTGAGCCCAGTAGATGTAACTATGTCCAACAATCCAGACAGAAAACATGGTGAGAGGAGGTTCTGCTGCAGTCAGATGAAGTGTGGCAATGAAATGGCAGTTGAAAAAATAAGAGTTTAAAATGAAAAAAAACTGTGGAGTTTCTGTGTTAATGAAGCAGTAGCAGTGATTGGTGGATTTTGATTGCTGAAAACAGAAAGTTAGGGTGCATGGATGAGTTCTTTGAAAGATGTAATTTGAATGGTCAAGAAAAAATCATTTTATGAAAGATTGCACTGGATATGCAGGTGTACTGAGAGTTCAGAGTTCAATTGAAACATTGTTGTGTGAACTTTCAAACACCAGATGTCTCTCAGGAGGTGGTTGCTATGGAAAAAAAGGCAGAAATGGCAGAGGGGGGAAGGGTGTTGATTTGAAAAAAGTGAGGGAAGAGTTTTGATTGGGTGACATGAGAGATATGTGTGATGAATTACAGCTTTTCTGTGCTTATTATGGCTGCAGACTCTGGAGTGCATACCTTTTGCTCTGCTAAAGACAAATTGGTGTGTTTCTGAGACTGTTTTGAAACTCATAAAGTATTTGCTAAGGTGAGAAAAGATTCATTTAATTTAGATAGAGAATAGTATGCTTTAGGGAGAAAATTATGAAGAAAGTTGTGTATTTAAAATGTTGCTTTGTGTCAAGTGTTTTACAAATAGATTTTGTTTCTTTGTGTTACATAGCCATGTTAAAAGTGACGCAAAAATAGTGCAAGGGTCTTACAAAAATGCTTTCATGTGTCTTAGGGTATTTTAACTCACTTTCCCATGAATGTATGAATATAATTGCTTTACAAGATGTGTTTAAAAACGTTTTTTGAAATAAATTAGGTTTCTTGATATGTACTGCTAGAGTTTCATAGGTTGCTTGGGGCATATTTTCAAGGCTTTTGAGTTCCTTTGATGTAATTTTTCCCATTTTATTTTAAGACATTTCCTTGTGGTGCAAGGTCCTTGTAAATACGCCCCCATGAGTGCTTGGCAAATTTAGATTTTAATTCTTTGACTAACATAGCCATGTTAAAAGTGACCCAAAAATGTTGCAAAGGCCTTAAAAAAACGCTTTCATGTGTCTTAGACCATTTTAAGTTATTTCCCCTTGAATGTAGGTATATAATTGATTTAGATGATGTGTTTAAAAACGATTTTTGAAATCAATTAGGTTTCTTGATATGTAGTGCTAGAGTTTCATAGGTTGCTTGGGGCATATTTATAAGGCATTTGAGTCTCTCTGATGTTATTTTTCCCATTTTAATTTAAGACCTTTCCCCGTGGTGCAAGGTCCTTGTAAATATGCCCCCATCTGTGCTTGGCAAATTTAGATTTTAATTCTTTGACTAACATAGCCATGTTAAAAGTGACCCAAAAATGGTGCAAGGGCCTTAAAAAAACGCTTTCATGTGTCTTAGGCCATTTTAAGTCATTTCCCCTTGAATGTAGGTATATAATTGATTTAGATGATGTGTTTAAAAACGATTTTTGAAATCAATTAGGTTTCTTGATATGTAGTGCTAGAGTTTCATAGGTTGCTTGGGGTATATTTAAAAGGCATTTGAGTCCCTTTGATGTTATTTTTCCCATTTTAATTAAAGATATTTCCCCGTGGTGGAAGGTCCTTGTAAATACACCCCCATGTGTGCTTGGCAAATTTAGATTTAAATAATTGACTTACATAGCCATGTTCCATAAAGTGCTCACCTTCTGCGTAGTCTTTGATATGCTAGACTCCATCTGCACAATGAGATACGTAAGCAAAGGAAACACAGGTGATGTGATTGTGAAATGAGGAAAAGAAATTCCACATTTTTCAATTACATCACCTGTGTTTCCTAAGTTTACGAATGACATTGTGCAGATGAGGTTTAGGCCTGTCCACGGACACAGAAGAGGTCTGGCCTTTGTTCAAGAGTGAAGTGGACATGACTTACTTCATTGGTAGGCCTTCACATGTATTATCTCCTCTGTACTCTTCAACAAGCGTAAATTTCATCTGCAACCCTGAGTAGGCCTCACCTTAAACAAACCTCTGGATAGGCCACACCTTATCGTCATCCTGAATCAATCATTTAAAATGTTAGGGACAGATTTATGATAGGTGTGTGCCTCTTTTGCGCCGCTGTGCGTCACTTTTGTGACGCAGCGGCGGTGCAAAAGATTTGCTATGTGGCGACATATTTACAACTTGATGCATCTAGGCAGATGTGTCATGCTGTAAAGTCCCGTGCCACATGAAACCGATGCAGCAGTGATGCAAAAGATGCACCATGTTGCAAAACAGACCTCACTTCATCTCCAACAAGATAAGAAGCTGAATCTTCTGTAAATGTCAAAATTGTTGTATACACTGCTCAACTTCTGTGTACTCTTTGATATGCTAGACTCCATCTGCACTATGAGATACCTAAGCAAAGGAAACACAGGTGATGTGATTGTAAAATGAGGAAAAGAAACTCCACATTTTTTAATTACATCACCTGTGTTTCCTAACTTTATGAATGACATTGTGCAGATGAGCTTTAGGCCTGTCCACGGACACAGAAGAGGTCTGGCGTTTGTTCAAGAGTGAAGTGGACATGACTCACTTCATTGGTAGGCCTGCACATGTATTATCTCCTCTGTATTCTTCAACAAGCCTAAATTTCATCTGCAACCCTGAGTAGGCCTCACCTCAAACAAACCTCTGGATAGGCCACACCTTATCGTCATCCTGAATCAATCATTTAAAATGTTAGGGACAGATTTATGATAGGTGTGTGCCTCTTTTGCGCCGCTATGCGTCACTTTTGTGACGCAGCGGCGGTGCAAAAGATTTGCTATGTGGCGAAATATTTACAACTTGATGCATCTAGGCAGATGTGTCATGCTGTAAAGTCACGTGCCACATGAAACCGATGCAGCAGTGATGCAAAAGATGCACCATGTTGCAAGACAGGCCTCACTTCATCTCCAACAAGATAAGAAGCTGAATCTTCTGTAAATGTCAAAATTGTTGTATACACTGCTCAACTTCTGTGTACTCTTTGATATGCTAGACTCCATCTGCACTATGAGATACCTAAGCAAAGGAAACACAGGTGATGTGATTGTGAAATGAGGAAAAGAAACTCCAAATTTTTCAATTACATCACCTGTGTTTCCTAACTTTGCGAATGACATTGTGCAGATGAGCTTTAGGCCTGTCCACGGACACAGAAGAGGTCTGGACTTTGTTCAAGAGTGAAGTGGACATGACTCACTTCATTGGTAGGCCTTCACATGTATTATCTCCTCTGTATTCTTCAACAAGCCTAAATTTCATCTGCAACCCTGAGTAGGCCTCACCTCAAACAAACCTCTGGATAGGCCACACCTTATCGTCATCCTGAATCAATCATTTAAAATGTTAGGGACAGATTTATGATAGGTGTGTGCCTCTTTTGCGCCGCTGTGCGTCACTTTTGTGACGCAGCGGCGGTGCAAAAGATTTGCTATGTGGCGACATATTTACAACTTGATGCATCTAGGCAGATGTGTCATGCTGTAAAGTCCCGTGCCACATGAAACCGATGCAGCAGTGATGCAAAAGATGCACTATGTTGCAAGACAGGCCTCGCTTCATCTCCAACAAGATAAGAAGCTGAATCTTCTGTAAATGTCAAAATTGTTGTATACACTGCTCAACTTCTGTGTACTCTTTGATATGCTAGACTCCATCTGCACTATGAGATACCTAAGCAAAGGAAACACAGGTGATGTGATTGTGAAATGAGGAAAAGAAACTCCACATTTTTCAATTACATCATCTGTGTTTCCTAACTTTACGAATGACATTGTGCAGATGAGCTTTAGGCCTGTCCACGGACACAGAAGAGGTCTGGCCTTTGTTCAAGAGTGAAGTGGACATGACTCACTTCATTGATAGGCCTGCACATGTATTATCTCCTCTGTATTCTTCAACAAGCCTAAATTTCATCTGCAAGCCTGAATAGGCCTCACCTCAAACAAACCTCTAGATAGGCCACACCTTATCGTCATCCTGAATCAATCATTTAAAATGTTAGGGACAGATTTATGATAGGTGTGTGCCTCTTTTGCGCCGCTGTGCGTCACTTTTGTGACGCAGCGGCGGTGCAAAAGATTTGCTATGTGGCGACATATTTACAACTTGATGCATCTAGGCAGATGTGTCATGCTGTAAAGTCCTGTGCCACATGAAACCTGCGTCAGGTTTCATATAGGTGTTTTGTTGCAGGGTGGGCATTCATTTGCATGAAAGCCCTGTAAAACTAACACAGTGAAATTTAGAAGATTTCACTGAGTCAGCTTTATAGCATTGCTGAATTAAATCCTTATGCCTGTTTGAAACAGGCATAAGGAGTGATGCACCATGCAATGTGTGGCTTCCTCCTGTGCATTGCAGTAGACATGTCGCGCTTACGACGTGATTCCTGCAATGTGCTGCTTTTGCGGCACAGATGCGTGACGCATCTGTGCTGTTTTTGCTCAATGGTGCTCCACATTGTAAATGCGGCACATCATGGGTGGCAGAGCAGCGGGGATGCGCCAGTTAACATAAATCTGCCCCTTTACATTTAAGTATGAGCAGGGTAAAAAGAGTCGGTGAGGCTTATCGAAGGTTAAGAAGAGATGAGTCCTGTTCACTAAAAACTTGGACATAGGCCTCACCTCCTCAGCATCGCTGGACATGGCTAAATAATAATTGCAAAATGTTACTCTTGTTAAACAATTTTAATATTATAGATAGATAGATATATATATATATATTACCTACTGGCGGTCCTATGGGATTTTTCAAAATTCTATGTTGAATAACTTTGGCGTTGATGGACGGAATTGGCTGAAATTTTCCTGAAAATGGCACATTTACTCTCCGGTCCTTCCCTGAATGTTTGGGGGGGATTCATCAAGCGGGAGCCGAGAAAAAAGGGGGGTCCCAAAACGTGTTTTCCCCATGCAATTTTCCATAGGGCGGTTGGACTCACTTTTAGCCCGAACGGCTGAATGGATTTCCACCAAACTTGGAAAAATTGTAGGGACTGTTAGCCCGATGTGCCTTTGCTATGTCTCAAGATATATGCTCCAGTGGTTTTTACGAAAATTAACTTTGAAAAATATATATTGGGCTACATTGGGCTATATATATGTTAGAGCCCAAATGTAGCCCAATGTAGTCCAATGTAGCCCAAAGATGGCCACCAGAGACAAAAAAATGAAATGCAGCCCAAATATCAGCCAGATGTAGCCCAACTATAGCCCAATGACAGAATGTCCCAGAGTGTTCTAAAGAACAACTAGAGTGCTAACAGTCTTACTTATGACAAAAGTATGGCACACCTGAAGTCATCTTGATTGGAATAAAGTGTTAACACTTAAAACATTTAATTTGCAAAGGAACAAAATGAGGGGGTTCATTTTGCCATAGAAATTATGATTAGTGCTGAAGAAAGAAAGATTAGTGCACATTTTGAGTGACTTCTCAAATCCTCTTATATTTCATTAAAAAAATTCTGATATGCAGTCTCCCAAGATGGCCACCAGAGACAAAAGAGCCCAAATGTAGCCCAAATATCAGCCAGATGTAGCCCAACTATAGCCCAATGACAGAATGTCCCAGAGTGTTCTAAAGAACAACTAGAACGCTAACAGTCTTACTTATGACAAAAGTATGGCACACCTGAAGTCATCTTGATTGGAATAAAGTGGTAACACTTAATACATTTAATTTGAAAAGGAACAAAATGAGGGGTTTCATTTTGCCATAGAAATTTTATATATATATATACATATATATATATATATATATATATATATATATATATATATATATATATATATATATATATATATATATATATATATATATATATATATCTCCAAACAATCACTTCCAACGAAAGCAATTCAGGGACACAGCGGGGATTTTCGAGTGAAGCCCTTTATTCACAGGTTGCAGCGTAGCATAATGCATTTCGGCAAAAGCCTTCCTCAGATGCCGCTGTCAACTCTCAATCAACTTCTCCCTCCTTTTAATCTTCCGTGGCGCTCCCATTCGTGGGAGGTCAGCTGACCCTGCTGCAATCAGGGAAATGTAGTTCAATGTCCGACCACACTTCCCAACATGCACTGATTTGGGTGAGTACCGCAGCAGGATCTGTAAGCGCTGAGTGTGCCTTGAAAAGGGGGGGCCGTGTAGCAGCAGATGATTGCGACCTTTCTGTGTTCAGGTTCCCCTCAAGTCCCCAACGTCCAGCCTCAAATAGGGAGCAAAGCCGGGCCGTAAAGAGAGCTGAAGTCATACTCTCTTCGCCGTGAAGTCACAGTCTGCCAGTGGCAGCAGCCGTATGCAAAGTCCGTTTTCGAGGCGGTCACTGGAAATACCAATCCCTTGGTGCAAAAACAGTTGTGTGCCAGCTAATTCCAGGACTGCTTGTTGGACGGGTCACCTGTATCGCGCTACTGGCAAGCGCGAAATAACATCTCCAAACAATCACTTCCAACGAAAGCAATTCAGGGACACAGCGGGGATTTTCGAGTGAAGCCCTTTATTCACAGGTTGCAGCGTAGCATAATGCATTTCGGCAAAAGCCTTCCTCAGATGCCGCTGTCAACTCTCAATCAACTTCTCCCTCCTTTTAATCTTCCGTGGCGCTCCCATTCGTGGGAGGTCAGCTGACCCTGCTGCAATCAGGGAAATGTAGTTCAATGTCCGACCACACTTCCCAACATGCACTGATTTGGGTGAGTACCGCAGCAGGATCTGTAAGCGCTGAGTGTGCCTTGAAAAGGGGGGGCCGTGTAGCAGCAGATGATTGCGACCTTTCTGTGTTCAGGTTCCCCTCAAGTCCCCAACGTCCAGCCTCAAATAGGGAGCAAAGCCGGGCCGTAAAGAGAGCTGAAGTCATACTCTCTTCGCCGTGAAGTCACAGTCTGCCAGTGGCAGCAGCCGTATGCAAAGTCCGTTTTCGAGGCGGTCACTGGAAATACCAATCCCTTGGTGCAAAAACAGTTGTGTGCCAGCTAATTCCAGGACTGCTTGTTGGACGGGTCACCTGTATCGCGCTACTGGCAAGCGCGAAATAACATCTCCAAACAATCACTTCCAACGAAAGCAATTCAGGGACACAGCGGGGATTTTCGAGTGAAGCCCTTTATTCACAGGTTGCAGCGTAGCATAATGCATTTCGGCAAAAGCCTTCCTCAGATGCCGCTGTCAACTCTCAATCAACTTCTCCCTCCTTTTAATCTTCCGTGGCGCTCCCATTCGTGGGAGGTCAGCTGACCCTGCTGCAATCAGGGAAATGTAGTTCAATGTCCGACCACACTTCCCAACATGCACTGATTTGGGTGAGTACCGCAGCAGGATCTGTAAGCGCTGAGTGTGCCTTGAAAAGGGGGGGCCGTGTAGCAGCAGATGATTGCGACCTTTCTGTGTTCAGGTTCCCCTCAAGTCCCCAACGTCCAGCCTCAAATAGGGAGCAAAGCCGGGCCGTAAAGAGAGCTGAAGTCATACTCTCTTCGCCGTGAAGTCACAGTCTGCCAGTGGCAGCAGCCGTATGCAAAGTCCGTTTTCGAGGCGGTCACTGGAAATACCAATCCCTTGGTGCAAAAACAGTTGTGTGCCAGCTAATTCCAGGACTGCTTGTTGGACGGGTCACCTGTATCGCGCTACTGGCAAGCGCGAAATAACATCTCCAAACAATCACTTCCAACGAAAGCAATTCAGGGACACAGCGGGGATTTTCGAGTGAAGCCCTTTATTCACAGGTTGCAGCGTAGCATAATGCATTTCGGCAAAAGCCTTCCTCAGATGCCGCTGTCAACTCTCAATCAACTTCTCCCTCCTTTTAATCTTCCGTGGCGCTCCCATTCGTGGGAGGTCAGCTGACCCTGCTGCAATCAGGGAAATGTAGTTCAATGTCCGACCACACTTCCCAACATGCACTGATTTGGGTGAGTACCGCAGCAGGATCTGTAAGCGCTGAGTGTGCCTTGAAAAGGGGGGGCCGTGTAGCAGCAGATGATTGCGACCTTTCTGTGTTCAGGTTCCCCTCAAGTCCCCAACGTCCAGCCTCAAATAGGGAGCAAAGCCGGGCCGTAAAGAGAGCTGAAGTCATACTCTCTTCGCCGTGAAGTCACAGTCTGCCAGTGGCAGCAGCCGTATGCAAAGTCCGTTTTCGAGGCGGTCACTGGAAATACCAATCCCTTGGTGCAAAAACAGTTGTGTGCCAGCTAATTCCAGGACTGCTTGTTGGACGGGTCACCTGTATCGCGCTACTGGCAAGCGCGAAATAACATCTCCAAACAATCACTTCCAACGAAAGCAATTCAGGGACACAGCGGGGATTTTCGAGTGAAGCCCTTTATTCACAGGTTGCAGCGTAGCATAATGCATTTCGGCAAAAGCCTTCCTCAGATGCCGCTGTCAACTCTCAATCAACTTCTCCCTCCTTTTAATCTTCCGTGGCGCTCCCATTCGTGGGAGGTCAGCTGACCCTGCTGCAATCAGGGAAATGTAGTTCAATGTCCGACCACACTTCCCAACATGCACTGATTTGGGTGAGTACCGCAGCAGGATCTGTAAGCGCTGAGTGTGCCTTGAAAAGGGGGGGCCGTGTAGCAGCAGATGATTGCGACCTTTCTGTGTTCAGGTTCCCCTCAAGTCCCCAACGTCCAGCCTCAAATAGGGAGCAAAGCCGGGCCGTAAAGAGAGCTGAAGTCATACTCTCTTCGCCGTGAAGTCACAGTCTGCCAGTGGCAGCAGCCGTATGCAAAGTCCGTTTTCGAGGCGGTCACTGGAAATACCAATCCCTTGGTGCAAAAACAGTTGTGTGCCAGCTAATTCCAGGACTGCTTGTTGGACGGGTCACCTGTATCGCGCTACTGGCAAGCGCGAAATAACATCTCCAAACAATCACTTCCAACGAAAGCAATTCAGGGACACAGCGGGGATTTTCGAGTGAAGCCCTTTATTCACAGGTTGCAGCGTAGCATAATGCATTTCGGCAAAAGCCTTCCTCAGATGCCGCTGTCAACTCTCAATCAACTTCTCCCTCCTTTTAATCTTCCGTGGCGCTCCCATTCGTGGGAGGTCAGCTGACCCTGCTGCAATCAGGGAAATGTAGTTCAATGTCCGACCACACTTCCCAACATGCACTGATTTGGGTGAGTACCGCAGCAGGATCTGTAAGCGCTGAGTGTGCCTTGAAAAGGGGGGGCCGTGTAGCAGCAGATGATTGCGACCTTTCTGTGTTCAGGTTCCCCTCAAGTCCCCAACGTCCAGCCTCAAATAGGGAGCAAAGCCGGGCCGTAAAGAGAGCTGAAGTCATACTCTCTTCGCCGTGAAGTCACAGTCTGCCAGTGGCAGCAGCCGTATGCAAAGTCCGTTTTCGAGGCGGTCACTGGAAATACCAATCCCTTGGTGCAAAAACAGTTGTGTGCCAGCTAATTCCAGGACTGCTTGTTGGACGGGTCACCTGTATCGCGCTACTGGCAAGCGCGAAATAACATCTCCAAACAATCACTTCCAACGAAAGCAATTCAGGGACACAGCGGGGATTTTCGAGTGAAGCCCTTTATTCACAGGTTGCAGCGTAGCATAATGCATTTCGGCAAAAGCCTTCCTCAGATGCCGCTGTCAACTCTCAATCAACTTCTCCCTCCTTTTAATCTTCCGTGGCGCTCCCATTCGTATATATATATATATATATTCCCATATATATATATATATTACCTACTGGCGGTCGCCAGTAGGTATATATAGTTAGAATTTTCAAAAATCCCATAGAGAAAAAATCCTATGTCTAATAACTTTGCCGTTTGAGGACGGAATTGGCTGAAATTTACAGGAAAATGGAACATTTTGTTTCTGAGCAGCCACTGAAAATTTGGGGGGGGGGGTTCGTCAAGGGGGGGCCAAGAAAAAAGGGGGGTCCCAAAACGCGTTTTACCCATGTTAATTTCCATAGGGCGGTTGGCCTCACTTTTAGCCCAAACGGCTGAATGGATTTGCACGAAACTTGGCAAAATTGTAGGGACTGTTAGCCCGATGTGCCTTTGCTAGGTCTCAAGATATGTGCTCCAGTGGATTTTGAGAAATTAACGTTCAAAAAAATATATATATCTGTAAGCGCGCTCCGGGCAGCGCCCCGGTTCGCGTACTTGACGCGTAACGAAACTTCGCAAAGCGAAGCTGATTGGCTCTCCGGTGTCTGTCAACATTCTAAACAGTCCAGAGCGGCCGCCATCTTGTCTCTCGGCAGGGTCGAGAGACAAGAGGAGGCCAAAACAAAGGGGGAAATGACCTTAAGGGGGCATAGTAGATCCTCCCTGACCCCTAGGTTTGATGTGGAGGCTTTAAAAGGGCCCCGCGTGGGCAAAAAAAATAAATAAATTTGTTTTTTTTGCGTGGGGAGCGCCCGGTACGCGCACCGGGAAGCGCTCTGGGGAGCGTTCTATAAGGAAAAATGAATGATAGACTATGATATTTTGAAATATTGTATGTTTATTGATTGTTCTTTTTTTTTTTTTTTTTATTTTTTTATTTAAGTAGCAGTATTAATGATTATTAAATATAAAAAAAATTTGGGATTGTGCACAGTATACTATAAGTCTGACTTTACATTATAATCAATTTGGTACTAATTTATAAATTACATATAAAAATGATTAAAGACTCAAACAATTTTTTAATATTAAATATAATTTTATTTTTCTGATTCTTTTTCAAAATTTAATAGAACGTCTAACATTTCACTGTCCGATATGTCCTCTTGTTGAGTGAACATAACTTCCCACATTTGACCGTCATCATAATGAAGTAAAAAATCCACAGATTCTACACATTGTAGAAGTTCATGGTCTCGTGATTCATCCATGAATTCCAAGTCAATGGGTTCAATGATTTCCTCATTGTTCATGTCTAGGACAATTTCAAAGGAAACGTTCTGTTCTCCTTGCATTTTTGTGCTGAAATTTGAATAAAAAATAAATATATCAGTAGAGATAGGGCACTGTTGGGTTTAAGTTCAGACAGGTACTTTTGAGGCATGAAGTAGTACTATTAAAAAGTGCCTGTGAAAAAGCCTATGTAAATTCATAATTATACCACAGAAACCTAAATCAATCCATAATTATAATAAACAAGCCTTTCTCAATGTCTAACTCTTACAGAGGGATAGTATATAACTATCTGAAAATGTTTTCAAATTTATAAAATAATATCTTACCTTTTAAAAACAAGTTTAAGTTGTGAGTGAAAATGATCTTGCAATGTAGTTCAGGAAGTAGTAGTCAAAATGGCTGTGTTTCTCTCTCTTTTTTTTATATATATTCAGGTACATAACCAATCAAATGTCAGGTAAAAAAAATAGAAAATGAAAGTAACATTTGAATTGGTTGTCAATTCCAACACTTCAGATGTGTTTTGTGAAGTAATTTACCTCAGGGTATTTAGAGAGGTCTACAGGCTAAATGGCTAAATGGATTTTCAATCACATTTGTTAAAATGGTAGGGATTGGTATGTAGTATGAGCTAATCTATATTTGGTGACATTGTCTCCAGGGGTTTTTCTGTAAATTACTTTCCCACCTTTTTTAATGGAGCGTTTCCCGGTGAGCGCCCCGGTACGCGAACCGGCAGCGTTACGGGAGTCCACCATTTTGTGTTTCGGTCGAATTAAGATACAAGATGGAGGGCAAATAATGTTCAGAATGGGTAGAAGGGGGCACGGTAGACGTATCTTGACCCCCTAGGTTTTCTGAGGGTGGCTGAGGAGGCCTATATGTGCGAAAAAAACACATTTTTTTTCAAATTTTCGCGCGGTTAGCGTCCGGTGCGCGTACCGGGTAGCGCTCCGGAAAGCGTAAATTGTGAAAATTTGTAAAAAAAAAGTTACATTTAAAATTTGTTTATAGTGATCACAGTTAGGGTAGCTCTGAGAAGAGCTTTTGGGTCTGTGGTAGATTTAGGTACTTATAAGTAGGTACCAATACATAGTTTTAAATTCAAGATGAAAATTCTGTTCCCCTCAACTGAGAAGTGAACTCCATCTCCTCTGTAGATATCTTGCATGTAGTAACGCAAGTTATTGTTGTACATGGAGCCCATTCCATGGTCTCTCATGTAAGCTGAAACAGACTTATTTACATGCTTCCTCGATTTCTCAATTTGTGGACAAAATTGGTTCGACCACCTCCATTTCTGTCTTTGGCATATATTTGAATATACCAAGGCAGTTTGAGGAAAAAGTGCCATCAATTGGTCAAAGGTGTCTTTTAAAAACATTTCCAGACCTACACCAGTCAAAGTGCCCAAGTCATTTCCTCCACAGTGCACAATTAACAGGTCAGGTTTAGACAAATGCATAAAGGTTTTCACCAATGGTATCAATTGGTGACATTTTAATCCTCTGTGGCCAATCCACTTAATTTCCACATTTTGTAAATTGAGGTTAGGTAAATTTCTGTTATCAGCATACCTTTGAGCCCAGTAGATGTAACTATGTCCAACAATCCAGACAGAAAACATGGTGAGAGGAGGTTCTGCTGCAGTCAGATGAAGTGTGGCAATGAAATGGCAGTTGAAAAAATAAGAGTTTAAAATGAAAAAAACTGTGGAGTTTCTGTGTTAATGAAGCAGTAGCAGTGATTGGTGGATTTTGATTGCTGAAAACAGAAAGTTAGGGTGCATGGATGAGTTCTTTGAAAGATGTAATTTGAATGGTCAAGAAAAAATCATTTTATGAAAGATTGCACTGGATATGCAGGTGTACTGAGAGTTCAGAGTTCAATTGAAACATTGTTGTGTGAACTTTCAAACACCAGATGTCTCTCAGGAGGTGGTTGCTATGGAAAAAAAGGCAGAAATGGCAGAGGGGGGAAGGGTGTTGATTTGAAAAAAGTGAGGGAAGAGTTTTGATTGGGTGACATGAGAGATATGTGTGATGAATTACAGCTTTTCTGTGCTTATTATGGCTGCAGACTCTGGAGTGCATACCTTTTGCTCTGCTAAAGACAAATTGGTGTGTTTCTGAGACTGTTTTGAAACTCATAAAGTATTTGCTAAGGTGAGAAAAGATTCATTTAATTTAGATAGAGAATAGTATGCTTTAGGGAGAAAATTATGAAGAAAGTTGTGTATTTAAAATGTTGCTTTGTGTCAAGTGTTTTACAAATAGATTTTGTTTCTTTGTGTTACATAGCCATGTTAAAAGTGACGCAAAAATAGTGCAAGGGTCTTACTAAAATGCTTTCATGTGTCTTAGGGTATTTTAACTCACTTTCCCATGAATGTATGAATATAATTGCTTTACAAGATGTGTTTAAAAACGTTTTTTGAAATAAATTAGGTTTCTTGATATGTACGGCTAGAGTTTCATAGGTTGCTTGGGGCATATTTTCAAGGCTTTTGAGTTCCTTTGATGTAATTTTTCCCATTTTATTTTAAGACATTTCCTTGTGGTGCAAGGTCCTTGTAAATACGCCCCCATGTGTGCTTGGCAAATTTAGATTTTAATTCTTTGACTAACATAGCCATGTTAAAAGTGACCCAAAAATGTTGCAAGGGCCTTAAAAAAACGCTTTCATGTATCTTAGACCATTTTAAGTTATTTCCCCTTGAATGTAGGTATATAATTGATTTAGATGATGTGTTTAAAAACGATTTTTGAAATCAATTAGGTTTCTTGATATGTAGTGCTAGAGTTTCATAGGTTGCTTGGGGCATATTTATAAGGCATTTGAGTCTCTCTGATGTTATTTTTCCCATTTTAATTTAAGACCTTTCCCCGTGGTGCAAGGTCCTTGTAAATATGCCCCCATCTGTGCTTGGCAAATTTAGATTTTAATTCTTTGACTAACATAGCCATGTTAAAAGTGACCCAAAAATGGTGCAAGGGCCTTAAAAAAAACGCTTTCATGTGTCTTAGGCCATTTTAAGTCATTTCCCCTTGAATGTAGGTATATAATTGATTTAGATGATGTGTTTAAAAACGATTTTTGAAATCAATTAGGTTTCTTGATATGTAGTGCTAGAGTTTCATAGGTTGCTTGGGGTATATTTAAAAGGCATTTGAGTCCCTTTGATGTTATTTTTCCCATTTTAATTAAAGATATTTCCCCGTGGTGGAAGGTCCTTGTAAATACACCCCCATGTGTGCTTGGCAAATTTAGATTTAAATAATTGACTTACATAGCCATGTTCCATAAAGTGCTCACCTTCTGCGTAGTCTTTGATATGCTAGACTCCATCTGCACAATGAGATACGTAAGCAAAGGAAACACAGGTGATGTGATTGTGAAATGAGGAAAAGAAATTCCACATTTTTCAATTACATCACCTGTGTTTCCTAAGTTTACGAATGACATTGTGCAGATGAGGTTTAGGCCTGTCCACGGACACAGAAGAGGTCTGGCCTTTGTTCAAGAGTGAAGTGGACATGACTTACTTCATTGGTAGGCCTTCACATGTATTATCTCCTCTGTACTCTTCAACAAGCGTAAATTTCATCTGCAACCCTGAGTAGGCCTCACCTTAAACAAACCTCTGGATAGGCCACACCTTATCGTCATCCTGAATCAATCATTTAAAATGTTAGGGACAGATTTATGATAGGTGTGTGCCTCTTTTGCGCCGCTGTGCGTCACTTTTGTGACGCAGCGGCGGTGCAAAAGATTTGCTATGTGGCGACATATTTACAACTTGATGCATCTAGGCAGATGTGTCATGCTGTAAAGTCCCGTGCCACATGAAACCGATGCAGCAGTGATGCAAAAGATGCACCATGTTGCAAGACAGACCTCACTTCATCTCCAACAAGATAAGAAGCTGAATCTTCTGTAAATGTCAAAATTGTTGTATACACTGCTCAACTTCTGTGTACTCTTTGATATGCTAGACTCCATCTGCACTATGAGATACCTAAGCAAAGGAAACACAGGTGATGTGATTGTAAAATGAGGAAAAGAAACTCCACATTTTTTAATTACATCACCTGTGTTTCCTAACTTTATGAATGACATTGTGCAGATGAGCTTTAGGCCTGTCCACGGACACAGAAGAGGTCTGGCGTTTGTTCAAGAGTGAAGTGGACATGACTCACTTCATTGGTAGGCCTGCACATGTATTATCTCCTCTGTATTCTTCAACAAGCCTAAATTTCATCTGCAACCCTGAGTAGGCCTCACCTCAAACAAACCTCTGGATAGGCCACACCTTATCGTCATCCTGAATCAATCATTTAAAATGTTAGGGACAGATTTATGATAGGTGTGTGCCTCTTTTGCGCCGCTGTGCGTCACTTTTGTGACGCAGCGGCGGTGCAAAAGATTTGCTATGTGGCGAAATATTTACAACTTGATGCATCTAGGCAGATGTGTCATGCTGTAAAGTCACGTGCCATATGAAACCGATGCAGCAGTGATGCAAAAGATGCACCATGTTGCAAGACAGGCCTCACTTCATCTCCAACAAGATAAGAAGCTGAATCTTCTGTAAATGTCAAAATTGTTGTATACACTGCTCAACTTCTGTGTACTCTTTGATATGCTAGACTCCATCTGCACTATGAGATACCTAAGCAAAGGAAACACAGGTGATGTGATTGTGAAATGAGGAAAAGAAACTCCACATTTTTCAATTACATCACCTGTGTTTCCTAACTTTGCGAATGACATTGTGCAGATGAGCTTTAGGCCTGTCCACGGACACAGAAGAGGTCTGGACTTTGTTCAAGAGTGAAGTGGACATGACTCACTTCATTGGTAGGCCTTCACATGTATTATCTCCTCTGTATTCTTCAACAAGCCTAAATTTCATCTGCAACCCTGAGTAGGCCTCACCTCAAACAAACCTCTGGATAGGCCACACCTTATCGTCATCCTGAATCAATCATTTAAAATGTTAGGGACAGATTTATGATAGGTGTGTGCCTCTTTTGCGCCGCTGTGCGTCACTTTTGTGACGCAGCGGCGGTGCAAAAGATTTGCTATGTGGCGACATATTTACAACTTGATGCATCTAGGCAGATGTGTCATGCTGTAAAGTCCCGTGCCACATGAAACCGATGCAGCAGTGATGCAAAAGATGCACTATGTTGCAAGACAGGCCTCACTTCATCTCCAACAAGATAAGAAGCTGAATCTTCTGTAAATGTCAAAATTGTTGTATACACTGCTCAACTTCTGTGTACTCTTTGATATGCTAGACTCCATCTGCACTATGAGATACCTAAGCAAAGGAAACACAGGTGATGTGATTGTGAAATGAGGAAAAGAAACTCCACATTTTTCAATTACATCATCTGTGTTTCCTAACTTTACGAATGACATTGTGCAGATGAGCTTTAGGCCTGTCCACGGACACAGAAGAGGTCTGGCCTTTGTTCAAGAGTGAAGTGGACATGACTCACTTCATTGATAGGCCTGCACATGTATTATCTCCTCTGTATTCTTCAACAAGCCTAAATTTCATCTGCAAGCCTGAATAGGCCTCACCTCAAACAAACCTCTAGATAGGCCACACCTTATCGTCATCCTGAATCAATCATTTAAAATGTTAGGGACAGATTTATGATAGGTGTGTGCCTCTTTTGCGCCGCTGTGCGTCACTTTTGTGACGCAGCGGCGGTGCAAAAGATTTGCTATGTGGCGACATATTTACAACTTGATGCATCTAGGCAGATGTGTCATGCTGTAAAGTCCTGTGCCACATGAAACCTGCGTCAGGTTTCATATAGGTGTTTTGTTGCAGGGTGGGCATTCATTTGCATGAAAGCCCTGTAAAACTAACACAGTGAAATTTAGAAGATTTCACTGAGTCAGCTTTATAGCATTGCTGAATTAAATCCTTATGCCTGTTTGAAACAGGCATAAGGAGTGATGCACCATGCAATGTGTGGCTTCCTCCTGTGCATTGCAGTAGACATGTCGCGCTTACGACGTGATTCCTGCAATGTGCTGCTTTTGCGGCACAGATGCGTGACGCATCTGTGCTGTTTTTGCTCAATGGTGCTCCACATTGTAAATGCGGCACATCATGGGTGGCAGAGCAGCGGGGATGCGCCAGTTAACATAAATCTGCCCCTTTACATTTAAGTATGAGCAGGGTAAAAAGAGTCGGTGAGGCTTATCGAAGGTTAAGAAGAGATGAGTCCTGTTCACTAAAAACTTGGACATAGGCCTCACCTCCTCAGCATCGCTGGACATGGCTAAATAATAATTGCAAAATGTTACTCTTGTTAAACAATTTTAATATTATAGTCTCTGAGATTTATCTCTTACTCTGCAACATCTTATTGTTGTTCTCTTTCTTTAAAGATAACGACAACATCAACCATGAGTGATAATGAGCAATCCGTTGATCTCGATCTTATCATTGAACTTGTCATTGAAACGTCAGTGGAAGTAGATCCCTTGGATGATTTAAATCCTGAGGATGATGAAGAACATGATGAGGATGCCGATTTGTCAGAATTGTATGACATAGGGTGGGAAGCTGACCTGCTTGAGCCTATGGAACTATAAACATTTATTTTTAAAAGTTACTGGAAATGAAAAATGAAAAATAAAAATGTAAACCGTTTCATTTAAAATTAAACAAAAGTTCAAAAATAGGTTGTGTGTAGTGTCTTTAATAAAATAGTCAAATATGCTCATAAAATTAGTTCAGATTCACATATAAAACAGCACAGGTCAAATGTAGAAGCATTCAATTTCTTTGCTACTATTGTGAATACTAAATTTGCCAATGCACTAAAAATGACAAGTAGTGTGTTAAATTTTTGATGACTGTTATTGATTTACTGTTTGCTAATAGTGGTTAATAACATTTTTTATTATATTTTACCACAGATTCAACTGCAGATCATTTCAAAATTACAGAATGCCTTCGAAGGACAGAAGGCGAAAGGCTACCAAACATCAAAGACAGCAGCTTAAAAAATTGTTGCAGCCGACCTCTACAATAAAAACTTGTCAAGTCACCAAGAAAGGTCCGGGTAAGATAAAGAAATCATTCATAAGAAACATTTGTAGAAAAAAAGTAGTACTACAGAAAATGTTTTAGTCCAGAAAAAGAGAAGCAATTTAAACGGAAAGGGAAGGCCAATCAAAAATGTTACTGCTAGAGCAGGAGATAACTCTGTGCATGGTAGTAGAAGGAAAAATCAGTTTAGGGACATTCGTAGACGAATGTTCCGCAACAGGATAATTGGCAATTTGTTAAAAAATATTAAGAAAGGTCAGCAGAAAGTGGTTTTTTATAAGAGAAAAAAAAATTGAGAAGGTTATTGATCAGGCATTTGAAATTAAGCGAAAGTTATTTATTTTGATATTCAATAGAATTAGGAAGCTAAACAAGGCAATTTATGATTTCAAAAGAAATAGTAGATGGAAGAGAACAGTTAATCGTAGTCATTTTTGTGAAGTTTTTTCAGGAGAATGGATGCATAGTTCAAGTTGTGAGGCATTTTTTAATGAGGAGAGTTATTTCCAGGATAATGATTTGGTGCATGCAGTTGACACCAGTGGTCGAGCTTATGAGGTGAAAGATGGTTGTCCAGTTGAAAAAGAAAAACTTGTGACAACAGAGGTAGAAGAGGTGTTAGGTAATGAGGTTTTAGGAAGACGTCCTAAGGGACCTGTGTACACCTGGAAGTGTAGTAGTATTTGCAGTGTACGACAGGATTCCATCAATTTGCTTTGTGATTTTGTACGGACATTTAATAAGAAAAGTTTGAAGCAGAAAATGATGTTGTTGCAAGAATTAGATCCTTGCAGAGTCAGAGAAGTGACAGGTTTGCATGGTCATTCACTGGCTTGTCTTTCCAGGAGAGTATGCCAGAGTGTTTTTCATCATTTCAGGATGCTAGCAGTGCATCATAATAAAGTGAGGAAATTAGTTAGAATGTTGTATTATGCTAAGAGTCCAGCAATTATGCTTAAGCAATTATGCACTGCTCTTTTGCATGGTTCTGAAATAGATGTGAAGAATATTTGTGAAGAAATTGAGTTTTGTTACTTTGCAAGTAAAGAGGAGAATGTTGAAATTGACCCAGAAGAAGAGGGTAATGTGGAAGATAGTGTACAGGTTTCCAGTACAGATAATTTTCAGAAGGAAATTGCCACGTTTCAGGTGAAATCAAGTGAGAGGCCTAATTTCACTTGTGTGTGTTGTCGACGCACTTATTATAAGATTCAGACTAAGTTAGTGGATTTATATGCAAAAAGTGAAAGGCAAAATAATAGTGAATGGAAGGATTTCGCAACATACTTGATGGTAGAAAATTGTTTTGATTTGGGATTGGATCAACGTGTGTGTACTTATTGTTGTAACAAATTAAATCAAAACCGGATGCCTGCTAGAGCGGTTCATAATAATCTGGAATTGGTTGAGATTCCTTCTGAATTGAAGGATTTAAATACTTATGAATCTATTTTGATTCAAAGTATCCATCCCTTTCAGGCTATTGTAAGAATGGAGCCAAAGACAGGGAAATTGCCTCCATCAGATTTACAGAGAGGATTAAAGGAAGAGTTGTTTATTTGCCTCTAGATTTGAAGAAAAACATTAATACAATTGGAGTAGAAAAAGTGGAAGAGGAACCTCTGGTTATCTTAGTTAATGGGGTTCCGACAAAGAGTAAGAAAATATGGCAAGATTTAGTGGATGTTAGGAAAGTCAAAAAGGCAACATTGTATTTGAAAAAAAACAATAAGTACTATAAGAATGTATATGTTGCAGAAGAGGAAGTAAGTGAAGAAGAGGATAGCGATTTGTGTGCTGGTCAAATTGAGAAAGTAGAACCCTCTAAAAGTGAAGAAATATATGAACATTATAGTGTTCATCCTTTGCATTCCAAGGAAGTCATGGGGAATGCTATTGAGTTGTTTCAAATGAAACAAGCCAAAGGGAGTCCCATTAGTGTTTGGGAGGAAAGTTTGGAAGCTCGGTGTTTCCCACAGCTATTTCCAACAGGTCAAGGAGGAAGATATGATGAGCGAACTCATCAAATTCCTGCTTCTGAATACCGGACTTTACGATTGTATGCAGAAGATCCTAGGTTTCGACAATGCATTCCCTATTTGTTTCATCTCCTGTTTGAAAGCGATCTGTCTGGACTGTCATATGCAGTGAACCACATCTTGAAAAGTGGTGTACAGATGCAAAACATCTCGGCAAGTGACTTTATGGATAAAGTCAATGTGCAAGACAGTATTTTGGATTCTCACCTGATTAATCTCATGGCGTGTCAGCGTGGTACTAATGAGTACTGGTACCGTCGTCATGGTGATTTAAAATGTATGCTGAGGAACTTACGAACTCCCACATGGTTCCTCACTCTCAGCTGTGCCGAGTATGGCTGGGAAGACTTACTTGAATTTCTACGAGAGGCAAATGGAAACATTGAAAATAGCGAATTCAAGACACCCGGAGAACTGTGCTCTTTGGATCCAGTGAATGTATGCAGGTACTTCAATCATAGATTTGAAGCTATGATGTCTTTCATCATGAACAAGAAAAATCCACCTCTTGGAGAGGTGTTGGATTTCTTCTGGAGAAAGGAGTACCAAGCAAGAGGTGCTCCTCATATACATATGCTGCTGTGGATCAAGGATGCACCTAAATTTGGAACGGATCCAGAAGACTTAGTGATGAGTTTCATAGAACAGTATTCTACATGTGCTGTTCCAAACGCAAAGGAGGACAAAAGCCTAAGAGAACAAGTTCTACGCTTCCAAAGCCATCGTTGTGGAAAGTACTGTCGTCGTAAATTCAGAAACAAGGACAAGTTCTACACCAAATGTCGTTTCGCCTTTCCACGACCGGTGATTTCTAAAGGAAGAGTGAACAGTTTGATGTCTTCGCTGCGACATAATGTGATGAAGAAATCACCTAAAAACACATACAATTTGAAAAGGAAGGAAGAGTCCAAGTACATCAACGACTACAACCCAGTGATTTTGTCCATGTGGAATGCTAACATGGATATACAGTTTGTGGCTGATAACTGTATGGCTGTGGCTCGGTATGTGGCATCTTACATCACCAAAAAAGAAAAGACAGAATTGAAGGATATGTGGGAGGACATTTCCCATGAAAAGAGCCTCAGTAAGAAGTTGTACAGTTTCAGTCTGAAGATGTTGTCACATCGAGAAATCGGAGCTTACGAATGTTCTGACCGGTTGTCTTCAGCAAGTCTCTATGCCAAATCCAGGAGTATCGTTTGGGCGAGTCTTGGTCCTGCTGCAACGCGTAATCGAGTTCTGAAACCTGTGCGGGAAATTGAGTATTTGGCGGAAAAGGAGCCAAACAGTACCGATATTTTGAAGACCAACATGTTGGATACATATTATCCAAATAGAAGCAGTCACCTCGAGAATGTTTGTCTGTATGAGGTTCTACAAAATTACATATTCAAGAGGAACATCAAAGAAGATATTGATAAAGGAGTGTATGCTGTAATTGGAAGTGAGGGATGTCTCGTCAAGCAAAGAAAATGCCACTTGGTAAACCATCGAAAATTGAGTGGCGAATCTCCTGAAAAAAAAGAGTTTTTCTATTTAGGTCTTTTGCAACTTTTCAAGCCTTGGCGTGCAGAAGAGGAACTGCTTGGAGATTTCCTCTGTTACGAAGACTCTTTCAATGCCGCCAAGGAGACCATAGAATGTCCTGTTTTTCTCAAATATCTAGAAATGTTGAATGCGGAAATCGAGCAGGAAGCAACGATTGCAGCCGAGATTGCTAGAGACAGTTCTCAGGACAGTCAGAGTTCTGTTTCATTGAGTCAAGATCCACTAGGAGGACCAGTTATCGAAAATGAAGCTGCCACTGCCATGATTGAAGTGGAAAGAGCCATGGCACATGCTCAGGAGGATGCGGTTAACTTAGAAGACTTGGAAAGAAAACTCAACGTTGAGCAGAGGAAAATATATGACGAA
This sequence comes from Lissotriton helveticus, assembly GCF_964261635.1. Taxonomy (NCBI): domain Eukaryota; kingdom Metazoa; phylum Chordata; class Amphibia; order Caudata; family Salamandridae; genus Lissotriton; species Lissotriton helveticus. The sequence continues at coordinate 73,707,298 of NC_136067.1, forward strand.
GTTACCAACCAAATTGATCATGGATTAAGTCATGAGAAGAAAGAGTGCTCATGTACGTCGTTGAAACCTGTCCGACTGTACGTGAGTGGAGAAGCGGGAACTGGAAAAAGTTTCCTCATTAAAGCAATTTCATGTTATTTGCAGAAAAGGACTGAGTCATCGCTGTCTTGTGTTGTCACCGCTCCAACTGGACTGGCAGCACATAACATTAAAGGTATTACTTTGCATCGTCTACTGATGCTGCCAGTGGAGCATGATAACAAATTACAATACCACAAGTTATCTGGAGATGCTTGTTGTAAAGTTTCAAGAGTCTTGAAGAAAATGAAACTTCTTATCATTGAAGAAGTAAGCATGGTTTCCAATGTCATGCTTGCCTTTGTGCATTTGAGAATGCAAGAAGTTCTCAAAACAGAGTATGATGTGTTATTTGGTGGCAAACACATCATTGTTTTCGGTGATCTTCTGCAGCTGACACCAGTGAAAGGACAACCTGTGTTCAAAATGCTCACACATGAAGATACCAGGAAGTGCCTAGGGAGCATTGGCAACGTTAATATATGGTTAAACTTCAATTATGCTGAACTGCATGAAAATATGCGTCAGGCGAAGGATGAAGATTACAAGAATATTTTACAAGATGTTAGAATCGGAAAAGTGACCGAGCATGGGAAAGAAGCTTTACATGCACGATTACTGTCAAATTTGTATACAGAACAAGACGTTGTGCCTGAGAATATTTTTCAGAAAATTACTGAGAAGAAATCTGGAATATGTTTGATGCCAACTCTTGCAGAATGTGCCATCTTCAACAACAAAATGTTGTATTTAGAAAACCAAGAGATTGTGAAACTGGAAGCTATTGACAGAGTAGAGCATAAGGGATCAACAATTATTTTGTCTGAGAATTTGAAATCAAAATTGGATTCATTAGAGAAGAGTATATCTAAAACTGCGGGTTTTGAAAAGACTCTGAATGTGTGCTTAAATTGCCGTATAATTTTAAGAAGGAATTTACATGTTGAAAGAGGTCTGGTAAATGGATCAATGGGTAATGTTGTTGATTTTGTGAAATACAGAAATAGGGATGGAATTGAATTTTTAAAAATTAAATTTGATGGCATTGAGGAAGTACAGCTAATTGGTCGTTGCTCTGCTAGGTTTTTGCTTGTGAAAGACTTATATGTTCGCCGTAAGCAGTTTCCTGTTTGCTTGGCATATGCGGTGACAATCCATAAATCGCAAGGTTTAAGTGTAGACAGTGCATTGGTGAATATTGGCAGTTCTGTGTTCAAGGAGGGTATGGCATATGTGGCATTGTCACGAGTCAGAACTTTATCGGGATTGTACTTCATTGAGTGTGATGTGACAAACATTTGTGCGGATCTAGATTGTGTTAAGGAATACAATAGGTTAAGAAGAGAGTATGCGCCACATTTGCCTCAATATCCTTTGTTTGAGAAACGTGTGGTAGGCCGGAAACGAAGAAATGTGACCAATAGTAAGGAGGTTGTAGCAAAAATACGAAAAGTCGATGAACCAGAAATTATAAGCAGAAAGGAAAAGGATTTTGTTGAAGATGTTGTTGGTTTTCAATTTGAAAACAGTTCTGGTGTCAACTGCTATGCTAATGTAGTGGTTAATGTTTTGTTTTCTCTAGAAACTTTAAAACAAGAGATTGTGGTCAATTCGGATCAGAGATTTTGCAGTTTGTTGAATTCTGTGTTAGAGAAATGTAGCACTGATAGAACAAAAATAGAAAGTGTGTCTGAAATTCGAAATCTGTTAGACAGATGTTCAGGTCAAACACAATTCTCTCAAAATATTCAGCAAGATTGTCAGGAGTTTTTAATGTATATGCTTGATGTATTGCAAGATGAAGGTGTAGATGTAGATTATCTGTTTGGCCTTTCTTATCAATGGCAGCATGACTGCGAGAACTGTAGGGTATCAAGTACTACTAGTGTAGACTCAGAAAAATTTATATATTTAACTTTGCCAGACAGTAAATCAGTGTCCTTTAATAAGCTAGTAAAAGCAGCTGATCACAACATGGAGTGTAGCCAATGTAAGTCTGAAATGTTGTCAACATTATTTATACGAACATATGGCCAGTATGTTATTTTAATGTTCCAACGATGTAGGCCTGATGGAACAAAATTGACAACTTTAATTAAAAATTTTGTGGCTTCGCAGTTGTCAATATCAGGAAGGACTTTTGTAACTGCAGCAATTATATATCATGACGGTCCTTCAATAACATCAGGACATTACACAGCTTATTTAAAGTCTAGAAATGGCTGGTCATTCTGCAATGATTCTGTTTTAACTTTAAAAAAAATTGCCTTTTGACCTTAAAAATTCTTACCTGGTGTTTTTAAAACCAAAATTTTAGGGAAGGAATCTCAGGATTTGCTCTGAGGAATTTCAAGAGGTTCTAATGGTTCCTACACAATTTGGCCTTGAGGATAAGTGTAGTACAGAGTCAAAAGTTATTTTTGAGTTTTAAATAGTTCCTGGAAAAAAAGAAGGTTTTCTTACAAAAAGTGGTGGGCACGGATTAGTTAAAGGACAACAGAGTATTTCCCAAAGCAAACGGTGTTCTTACCATAACACTTGACAATGGAAAAATAACTGCACTTTGAATGAGTTCAGAAAAACTGTTTCTTTTTATAAGCTAATTCAAGCAGCCAATAAAAACATGGAGTAGAGGTAATGTAAGTCTGCAATGCTGTCTAGATTATTTGACCAAACTTTTGGTTATAATGTCATTTTAAAATTCCAACTATATAAACCTGATGAAAGTAAGACTTCAACTTTAATTACAAATGTTGTGGCTACATAGTCGTTTATTTTAGGAAGAACATTTTTAACTGCAGCTATTATATGACATGATGGTCCTTTGACAAGATCCGCTTATTACACAGCTTATTGAAAATGTAAAAAAAGCTGCTGTTTCGTAAATGATTCCTATTTGACTACGATACAATGTTGCCTTTTTACTTAAAAATATTCTTACTTTCTGTTTTCAGAAAAGAGAATTTAGGGTAGGTAACTGGCCTATAATTATTCTAGGGGTTGATATAATTTTATCTACTGTTTTAAATTGCTTTGTGATTAAAAGTGATGTAGAGAATTAAATAATTGTAGTAGTCATAGAGGTAGTGTAAGTCTGCTTCATAGTAAGCAGTATCAGTGTCATAGGAAATGTGGAACATGAGTGAGCAAGAAGGGTGAGATATTACTAGTACTGGATTGTGAAAGTGATCTTGAACGTTTTCTTTCTGAAAGTTGCGGAAATACAAAATGACGGGATTTGCTTAGAAGAATTCCAAGAGTTATAAATGGCTCTTACACGATTTGGCCTTGTGGAAAAGTGCGGTAGAGAGCGAGAAGTCATTTATTGTATGTAACATATTTGTCAAAACGATGGAGCTTTTCTTTCAGAAAGTGGCGGGCTGAAAATAATAGCAGCACAACAGAGTGTAAGCTGTTCATAGGATATCCATCGACATCATGGAAAGTAAGTTACTTTTCAGGAGTTCTGATTTCTGATTGGTTATGTTATATGTTTTTTTTTAAACACAATCATTTTGATTGTGTTTTTTTTCCCCGCTGTTATATGATGAATACCTTCAAGTCACTATTTTTAGTGAAATTTGATAAATTCTGAGAACAGCAAAAATAAACCATTTAACATGTATAATTAATTCTGTACTTTTTGTATTTATGATATACATTTAGAACTGTGTAGTAGGCATGGAGAAGCTGAGGCTTCTATAAGTGTCAAAGTTGTTGCATACAGTGCTCACATTCTACGTAGTCTTTCATATGATAGACTACATCTGCACAATGAGATACCTAAGCAAAGGAAACACAGGTGATGTGATTGTGGAATGAGCAAAAAAAATTGCACGTTTTTCAATTAAATTACCTGTGTTTCCTAACATTACACATCACATTGTGTAGATGAGGTTTAGGCCTGTTCCAGGAGACAGAGGAGGTCTCACATTTGTTCAAGAGTGCAGTGGACATGACTCACTTCGTTGGTAGGCCTGCACATGTATTATCTCCTCTATACTCTTCAACAAGCCTAAATTTCATCTGCAACCCTGAGTAGGACTTACCTGAAACAAATCTCTGGATAGGCCACACCTTATCAGCATCTAGAAACAATCATTTAAAATGTTAAGTGCAGATTTATGATGGCCATACGCCTCTTTTGCGCCGCTGTTCCGTCACTTTTGTGACGCAGCAGCAGTGTAAAAGATGCACCATGTTGCATGATAGGCCTCAGTTCATCTCCAGCAAGATACCGTCAGTTTAAAATGTATATAATTAGGACTGTGTAGGGGGCATGCAGAAGCTGAGGCTTCAGTAAGTGTCAAAGTTGTTGCATGCAGTGCTGCACTTCTGGGTACTCTTTCATATGCTGGACTACATCTGCACAATGAGATACCCGTGCAAAGGAAACACAATTGATGTGATTGTGAAATGAGCAAAAGAAATTGCACGTTTTTCAATTACATCACCTGTGTTTCCTAACATTACACATCACATTGTGCAGATCAAGTTTAGGTCTGTCCAGGGAAACAGAGGAGGTCTGGCCTTTGTTCAAGAGTGAAGTGGACATGACTCACTTCATTGGTAGGCATGGACATGTATTATCTCCTCTGTACTCTTCAACAAGCCTAAATTTCATCTGCAACCCTGAGTAGGCCTCACCTCAAACAAACCTCTGGATAGGACACACCTTATTGGCATCCTGAAACAATCATTTAAAATGTTAGGGACAGTTTTATGATGGCTGTGCACCTCTTTTGCGCTGCCGTTGCATCACTTTTGTGAGACAGCAGCAGTGCAAAAGATGCACCATGTTGCAAGATAGGCCTCACTTCATCTGCATCAAGATACTGTTAGTTTAAAATGTATATTTTTAGGACTGTGTAGGGGCATGGAGAAGCAGAGGCTTCTGTAAGTGTCAAAGTTGTTGAAAAACTGTTTGTCCTTCAATCTTTTCCCTTGTCTTTTCTAATTTTTAAATACATGTTTTAATATTTTTCAAATGTTTGTTCTCTCTTTCACAGATTGAAAGTATAAAAATAACAAGTGACTAAGTTAACGACAATTATAAGGTAAATGTTTTGTACTCTTTTCGTTACATTTCTATCACATTTAACTTCTATTAGTTTCACTACTTCATTTCTTTAACCTTCACTTTCCTGCCTTTGCTACTTCCCTCATTCCTTTCTCTATTACTTACTTACTCTACTCCTTCCACTATTTTTCTCAGTCCCTCTCTTCTCATACTTCCTCACTCTTGTTCACTCACTCCGTCTCTATTACTCTCACTGTCTCTGACTGATCACTCTTTCACTACTTGTTCATTATGCTTTCTCTCTGTAGTTCAAGCACACTAAGGGGCATATTATCAACACAGGAAATAAAATTATCGCTGCTTTTATCGGCAGAAAACTGCCGCAAAAGTGGCTTTAGCGGCAGTTTTCTTCCGCAAAAGCGGCTTTAGCAGCAGTTTTCTGCCGATAAAAGCAGTCATTATCAGCAGAAAACTGCTGCAAAAGCGTCTTTAGCGTCAGATTTCTGCCGATAAAAGCAGCAAAACTTTTATCGCCTATGTTGATAATATGCCCCTATGTTATTTACATTTCTTTGCTGTTTCAATCATTCCTTTTCTGTTACTTCTTCTTTTCTGCATTGTGTTTTTTCTCTCTGTTATTCCAATGTTTTAATCTTAATTTAATCATTCAGTCACATTCTCTACTCTCCCTTTTTTCTTTCACTTCCTTATCTATTTTGTTTTTCTCAATTATACCCTCTTCCATCTTTTCTTCGGTAAATAGATCTATTAAACAGTATCTTTGGTTTAGTCCCTATAGCTGTCTTTCTTTTAACATTACTCACTGTTTCCTTCCCTTATACTTACTCTTCTTTTTAAAAAAAAAAAATTTTTTGGTTCGCTCCCGGTTCGCGTACCGGCGAGCGAACCGGGAAGCGAACCAAAAGAAATAGAGGTTGGCAGAGTGCTAAATATTCTACCAATTTTTTTATAAAGGGGAGGTAGTTCTGATAAGAACTTTTTTTTTATTGTTTTTGTTGTTTTATATTTTTTTTATTATTTTTCTGAACATTTTTTTACTTTTTTTGTATTTTTTGAACGGTTTTATATATATATTTTTTTTTGGGGGGGGAAACGAAAACGATTCCTTATAAAGGGCTCAACAGGAGCAACAAAAAAAAAGAATTTATTCTCTGGGGCGTTTCGGACAAACATGATTGTCGATAGCTCTGTTGATCAGATTGATGCTACTTTCTCTGTAGCAAATGAATTGGTTACAACGCACGCACACTTGTTTCACTTCCCCGAACCTCATCTGTATATTTGGGACCATCTCCCTCGCCTCTGGTCCCGTCACTTCCTGTACAAATGATCTTCAGGCCATAGAAGGGGGATTATCTTGCTGGTCACGTAACTGTGCAGCACTGTAGTTGATAGGATGCCACCTCTCCATGTGGCGATGCATAGTATAATTCCCGTAACTGTACTTCTTATCTGTCCCTCTGGACAAATCCTTCTTACAGATAAGGCAAGTTACGTACCGTGCATTGACTTTTTTTTGGCCCCGAGGATATTTAAAAAATTGCCAAATAAAGTTTTCTTTCAGATGAGACCTCCTGGGCTCCTCAGACAAAAAATGCCTCTCTTCCTGCTGTTCCTCTTCTTCCTCTTCTTCCTCCTCTTGCTGAATGATAACTTCAGCAGGTGGTCCTCTCTTCCTTGGAGGTGGTGGAGGTGGTGGGGGTGTACCAGCTGAAGCTACTAATGAAGCCATTGCTCAGTGATCACAAAGGGTCTTCCTCTCACAAAGATGAAAGTCAGAGTGAGGAAAGAAGGAGGGGTTTTCATCATTTGGGAAAAACAATAGTTCTAAACCAATGAAAAGTGTTACTTTTAGGTCACATGACCTAGTCTTACATCATTAGGAAACCAAAAGTGAAATGAACCAATGAAAAGTGTTATTAACAAGTCACATGACCTGTTGTGTTTACGTTACGCGCTTTGCGCCGCGTCCCGGATCGCTTCCGGGAAGCTGCGCTTCGCACCTCGCTTCGCGTACCGGTTCACTTCCGGGTACGCTAACGCGGCGCGTCATATGACGTATCACACGACAACGCGATACGTCACGCTGACGCGACACGTCACGATGTTGTTTTCTAACGCGGCAGTTGCGGAAACGGAACGTTTACCGGTTCGCGCACCGGGTCGCGGCACCAAATTGAGCTAACGGGAAGCTAACCGGTTCGCGGACCGGGAGCGAAACAAAAAAAAAATATATATATATAAATTGTATTAAAAACATGTAAAATATATTTTTCGATTTAAAGAAGAATATATTTTAAAGCTTTTGATATTTGCTATTAAAAAACCATTGAAATTCACTGAAAAAACCATAGGTTATAGACCATATATAGTTAGGAATTAGCATTTACAAAACCTTATTTTACTCACACAAAACCATTGAAATTCCATATATAGTTAGTTGTACTAACTATATATCGCGCACCCGCAATCCACTGCTGATCATGTCACATATTACATCATTCATGACATGGTCAGTGACATCACTGATGACATCACTGATGACATCTCAAATGACATCACTGATGACATCACTGATGACATCTCAAATGACATCACTGATGACATCACTGATGACATCTCAAATGACATCATTGATGATATCACTATTGACATCACTGATGACATCATTGATGACATCTCAAATGACATCACCGATGACATCACTGATGACATCACTGATCACATCTCAAAAGACATCACTGATGAGATCACTGATGACATTATTCATGTGATAATACGATGAATCTCTTCAGACTCTAATAAAAACTTAGATACACTCAGTGTAAACAGACACTCACAGACTGTCACTCATCCATGGAGTTACTCACACACCTAGTCAGTCATGCAAAGAATCAATCACACCTCCATTTCCTCAACTATACAGTTATACACACCTTACTTATTCAAACATATACTAACACATATTTGCTCTCTTATACAATCCCTGATACAAGTTCACAATGATCCATACAGCCACTCACACATTCACTGGCTCTTATGCACAGTTATTTATATATGTCAACTCTGTGTTTTACATATGTACTTACTTTGACATGTAGCACTGAGATATCCATTCACTCACCAATACACTCATGCACACAGTCAACCGCCCATACAGCTGTTTCCACATGCACTTTTGAACCCATACATCTAGTGAATCAACTGCTCACACATCTATGCACAGAGTTATACACCTCCCAGCCACCCACACACACACTCAGTCTCCCATACAAATACTTAGGCAACCAATCAATAACCCATATAGTTACTCATATAGTTATTGATCAACACATGCAGCAGTTTACAGAACAACAGACATAATGATGCACAAATTAAGACAGTTTAGTCACTAACCCATGCACTCAGTGAGACACATTTAATCAGTCACTCATACAGTCAGTCATGCACCTAATAAATCCTTCATCCAGACACTTATAAATCCACTCATTCTTCAATATGTAAGACATATTTTAACTTTACAGAAACATACAGTCACTGGATGTTGTCATCAGTGATGTCATCAGTGATGTCATTTGAGATGTCATCAGTGATGTCATTTGAGATGTCATCAGTGATGTCATCAGTGATGTCACTGACCATGTCATGAATGATGTAATATGTGACATGATCAGCAGTGGATTGCGGGTGCGCGATATATAGTTAGTACAACTAACTATATATGGAATTTCAATGGTTTTGTGTGAGTAAAATAAGGTTTTGTAAATGCTAATTCCTAACTATATATGGTCTATAACCTATGGTTTTTTCAGTGAATATATATATATATATATATATATATATATATGTATATATATATATATATATATATATATATATATATATATATTACCTACTGGCGATCGCCAGTAGGTATATATAGTTAGGATTTTTTTCCTATGGGATTTTTCAAAATTCTATGTTGAATAACTTTGGCGTTGATGGACGGAATTGGCTGAAATTTTCCTGAAAATGGCACATTTACTCTCCGGTCCTTCCCTGAAAGTTTGGGGGGATTCGTCAAGCGGGGGCCGAGAAAAAAGGGGGGTCCCAAAACGTGTTTTCCCCATGCAATTTTCCATAGGGCGGTTGGACTCACTTTTAGCCCGAACGGCTGAATGGATTTCCACCAAACTTGGCAAAATTGTAGGGACTGTTAGCCCGATGTGCCTTTGCTAGGTCTCAGGATATGCGGTCCAGTGGATTTTGAGAAATTAAGGTTAAAAAAATATATATATCTATAGCAGCTTACCCGTGAGCTTACCGGTGCGCTTACGGTACGCGCACGTACGCGTACGGTAAGCGTACCTCAAGCGCACGAGCTGCATCCTGATTGGCTGCCAATGTCTGTCAACACTCCAAAACAGAAACTGTTGAAAGCCATCTTGTGCCTCGGTAGACTGAGGCACAGGAAAGCAGAAAAACAAACGTGTAGAACTCAAAAAGGGGGCTGGGTAGAAGCACCCTGACCCCCTAGACCTGTTCAGGGGGTCCCACAAGGACCCCGAAGGCAAAAATATATATATATATTTTTTTTAAAGTCGCGGGGTACGCGTACCGTACGCGCACGGTAAGCGTACCCCGATTTTTACAAAAATAAATAAATATTTTTTTGCCTTTGGGGTCTTTGTGGGACCCCCTGAGCTGGCCTAGGGGGTCAGGGTGATTCTACTCTGGCCCCTTTGCGAGTTTCACACCTTTGTTTCACTGCTTTCTTGTGCCTTGGTTCTAACAAGGCACAAGATGGCTGCCAACACTTCCTGGTTTTGAGTGTTGACAGACAGTGGCAGCCAATCAGTATGCCTTCCCGAGAAAGCTGCATGGTCATTGGCTGTCAACACTTCTAACCAGGAGGTGTTGGCATCTATCTTGTGCTAGTGTTGACAGACAGTGACAGCCAATCAGCATGCCTTCCCGAGAAAGCTGCATGCTCATTGGCTGTCAACACTTCTAACCAGGAGGTGTTGGCATCCATCTTGGGTCTTAGTAGACTGAGGCACAAGAAAGCAGAAAAAAAACATGTAGAACACAAAAAGGGGGCAGGGTAGAAACACCCTGACCCCTTAGGGCTGCTCAGGTGGTCCCACTAGGATATTAATACATTTAAAAGTTATCCGCTAATGAAATTAGCATTTAACAAACCTTTGAAATTCAAAGAAAAAAACATAGGTTTCAGGCCTTATATTGTTAGGAATTAGCATTTAAAAAACCTTTGAAATTTACTGAAAAAAACATAGGTTTCAGGCCTTATATAGTTAAGAATTAGTATTTAAAAATCCTTGCGAATTCACTAAAAAAACCATAGGTTTCAGGCCTTATATAGTTAGGAATTAGCATTTAAAAAACCTTTGAAATTCACTGAAAAAACCATAGGTTTCAGGCCTTATATAGTTAGGAATTAGCATTAAAAAAACGTTTGAATATATAAAAACGTTATCCGCTAATAGAATTAGCATTTAAAAAACCTTGCAAATTCACTGAAAAAACCATAGGTTTCAGGCCTTATATAGTTAGGAATTAGCATTCAAAAAACCTTTGAAATTCACAGAAAAAACCATAGGTTTGAGACCATATATAGTTAGGTATTTGCATTTACAAAACCTTGAAAATTCAATGAAAAAAACATAGGTTTGAGACCATATATAGTTAGGTGAATATTTTAATCATACAAAACCAATGAAATTCCATATATAGTTAGTTGCACTAACTATATATTTCGCGCACCCGCAATCCACTGCTGATGATGTCACATATTACATCATTCATGACATGGTCAGTGACATCACTGATGACATCACTGATGACATCTCAAATGACATCACTGATGACATCTCAAATGACATCACTGATGACATCACTGATGACATCATCCAGTGAGTGACAGAGAGTTTCCCATTAATGAGAGCCACATCAGCAGGTAGGTTCAATTCTGTTTTATTCAAGAAGCTCCAGCAAAGCGGGTGAACAAACGCCATATTTCAAAGCTGCCTGACGCGTTTCATGCTATCAAAGCATTACTGGCGTGCAGCGTCAGCACTCATTTATATTCCTTCCACCTGCCCCAGTGGGCGTCGGCTCTCGCTGAGCCCGATGGTCCTTGTAGTGCGGTTTGTATTGCTCCAGTGAGTCGCTGGCACGCTGTAACAATTTGGACAAATTAAATCCACAGTGGGTCTGGAATATATATATTCCGCTCCTCGTCGCACCACAGATATCGAGGCACTCCCAGGCGGGTGCTTCTTCGTGGCGGTGCCCACGTAAGTATAAACGCTCCAACACTCAGTCTCCGTTTTTTGACAAAGTAGAGCACTCTGTGGGTGTAAGGCAGATGATTTATTTAGCAAGCAGCAAAACAAACGCGTTTTGGACTTGGTCCTTCGTCAGTGTGATCACTGCGAGGAGACATTTTGTACTCGTCACCCGTTCCACCACAGTGATGACAGAAATACAAGAGCACCAAAAATTACTTTCAGATAGCGGCCATCTTTACACTGTTTCGGTTCTTTTTACAAAATTGTTTGCCACATTGGGTCTACCATGTATAATGACATCATTTAAACACATATTGTGTGATTAACCATCAGCTATTAATCGCCGTATATCGGCTTCATTCATTCATGTGAAGTCGATTCACTAATGTCCATATAGGCTTTATTATCTTGAATTCTTAGCGCCGAATATCACACTCACCTAGTACCACAATATATTATTGCTGTAAATTTATTGTGCGTTTACCAGAATCAACATTTACCTGTCAACGGTCTAGAATTGACCACGGTGTCCCATTGTTTTATCCAAAACTTTATACTTCACATGTGGAAATCAACATTCTGCCGTGTATTGGCCTTCAAACTAACTATGATTTCTCTGACCCACAAGTGTCACCGACTATTTTGAAAAGACATTATCACCACAATTGTAAGTCTAGAGGTTTAGACAATTAGTATACCAAATGTTCATCATAATTATTCACCATGATTATACAGTTACTCAGATTCAGCAAAAGCAAAAACAAAAACAAAAACAGAATCCAAAGATCAAAAAGAATCAGATTGAAAGATCACCTTCCTAGATGAACCACAATTTCCTCCCCACTGTTTAACCGATATGGGGCCTTAGTCTGTAAATCGATTATGTGGCGGGATTCCAACCTACGTAATCTCGAAACCCTGACTCCTCCTCTTGGGTTTGTGGGTACATGATCGATGCCGTAGTATTGCAAATCCCCATTGCTTTTATGTTTTAAGGCGAAATGTCTTGCTACTGGATAATTTACATCCATATTAGTGATTGCTCGCGGATGTTCTAAAATGCGCATCTTAACATTATGTATAGTGCTCCCTATGTACCTCCAACCACAGGGACACACAAGGCAATACACAACAAAAGGAGTGAGACATGCAATACATTTCTCAATTGGCTTAGGTTTCTTAAGACCTGGGTGTTGTAACTCAGAACTCGTTTACTAGTGGCACAGGCTTTGCATTTTCCACAAGGAAAAAAGCCTTTTATGTCATTCAGTGTTCCAGTCCTCTGTACAGGAGGTGCAAGATGGCTCTGGACTAATCTGTCCCTAAGTGATCTTGACTTCGAAAAGTAATCAGAGGTCGTGGGGGAATATCATTTCTTATGGCTGAATCAGTTTGCAATATATGCCAGTTTCTTTTAAGCATTTTCCTCAAGTGGTCAGCATTATCTGAATAAGTTGTTATTTGACGAAACTGGCCCTCGAGATTCCCTTTGTCCGCCATATTGTCCTTTGTTTTCAGAAGTCCCTCCCTCGGTATTCTTTGGACCTTATTGAGTGCATTGTTAAGCAAGTCATGATCATAACCCCTGGCTCTAAATCTGGTTATGCAGTCTTTAGCTGCGACCTGAATATCAATGTCTCGAGAACAATTCCATTTAAGACGGAGTAATTCCCCGTACGGAGTGCTCCGTATCAATTTAGGAGGATGGCTACAGCCGACATGCAAGATAGAGTTGCCGGCAGTAGGTTTCCTGTAAAGTTCAGTTTGAAGTACCCCCTCTTGAACAAATACCCTGAGATCAAGGTAGCTCACCGATACTCTACTCATCTCGTAGGTGAACTTTAGGTTGATGTTGTTGTCATTTAGGTCAGCAATAAACTCCTCACCCTGTTTGAAAGAGCACTGCCAAACGAGAAAGAGGTTGTCGATATATCGACGCCAGACCCCAACATGCTCTGCCCATTTTGCTTTGTTACTGGCGAGGGCCACCTACTCCACCCACCAACCAACGAACAAGTTCGAATAGCTGGGGGCAAAGCAGCTGCCCATTGCCTTCCCAGAAATCTGTCTATAGAGCTCACCTTGGAACAAAAAGATGTTATGTAAAAGACAAAATTCCAAAAACTCAATCAGCATGATACCATGTTCCATGAACTTCAAAGATCTTTTGTTCAGAAAATACTTAACGGCCTGTATCCCTTGTGTGTGTTCAATGCATGTGTAAAGACTTGTGATGTCTAAAGTAATTAACACATACGTTGAATCCCACTGCATGGTGCTGACCTGCGTTATAAAATCTTTGGTGTCCCTTACATAGGAGGTAAGCTGTAAAACAAACTGAAAAAGAAAATAATCAATATAGGTAGACAGTTTATCAGTCAATCCCCCTTTGGAGGAAATAATAGGCCTCCCTGGTGGATCACAGAGGTCCTTGTGAACTTTTGGTAGCTGATAAAAGATGGGTATCACCGGATCACTGTTTCTTAGGAATAAAAATTAATTTGTGTCCAGCATAGATTTGTTACGCCATTTATTAATCAAATCATGCTACAGTGAGATGCTCAGCTGATAATCCTCTCTACTGGTTCTCTCATAGTATTTTGTGTCATTAAGTTGTTGTAATGACTCTCGGCAATATTGGTCTCTTGTCAGCAGCACAATATTTCCGCCCTTGTCTGAGGGCTTGCAGATCATGCCATCATCTTTACTGAGGTTCATAAGAATTTTTCCTTGATCCCTCCTGAGATTCTTCTTCTGTGGCACATTAAGTTGTTTGTTGGTTCTAAATTTGACAAAATCTTGTAGAACTGCATCGAAAAATGCTTCAATGGCATCGTCTGGCATCTGAGGATTAAATTGTGAAGTTGGCTTGAAGTTGGTCACTGGAGCTTCTTGTTCAATGCCAACTCTTCTAGTTCTTACTGCCACATCATCGCATATCATACATTCCTGTTCAGAATGTATTTCTTCTAGCAGTTCGATGGTACTTAGATCTTGTACTGCAAGAACATCTGTCTCTCTTGCTGATGACTTGGATTTTAATCGTCGTGTCTCAGCCACTGATGGTTTTAATTTGAAAAATGAGTGCAGCCTCATTTTGCGGACTTGTTTAAACAGATCAATCCTGGTCTGTGTAAATTCAAGTCTCTCACTTGGACAGAATGTTAGTCCGAGTTGCAATGCTGATTCTTCAGCTGTTGTAAGTTCTCGTGGTTGCCACAATCAAAATCAACATTGGGTCTACCATGTACAATGCAATCATTTCAAAACATATTGTGCAATTAACCATCAGCTATTAATCGCCGTATATCGGCTTCATTATTTAAATGATTTCATTATACATGGTAGACCCAATGTTGATTTTGATTGTGGCAAACAATTTTGTAAAAAGAACCAAAAGTGTTAAGATGGCCGCCATCTGAAAGTAATTTCTGACGCTCTTGCGTTTCCGTCATCACTGTTGTGAAACGGGTGATGAGTACAAAATGTCTCCTCGCAGTGATTGTAGTAAACACTGACGAAGGACCAAGTCCGAAATGCGTTTGTTTTGCTGCTGGCTAAATAAATCATCTGCCTTACACCCACCGAGTGCTCTACTTTGTCAAAAAACGGAGACTGAGTGTTGGAGCGTATATATATATATATATATATATATATATATATATATATATATATATATATATATATATATGTGGTGAGGCGTCATGTGATCAAGTCCCAAGGCAGGGACGAAACGCTTCATGGCTGCCCTTTCTGTTTGTACGTGGTGATTAAATTAATTGAAACAACTACATCCTGGTCCGTGCTCTTCTTGGCGTCCTGCGAAGGAAAATCCAGAGACGGAGGGTTTTTGTGCATATATATATATATGTGCACACACACACACACATATATAGACACACATATATAGACATATATAGACACACACATACATATGCACACACATATAACTAATGGAAATGATTAAGTATACTAAGAAATGATATTTAATTTTTTAATAATTACTTGTACTGTACTGCAAAGTAATGTCAAATGCAAGTTAGTTACTCCCTATGAAAATGTAGTGATACTTCTGTGTAATGAAATTACTCCTGGTGTTCTGGCTGCGATGTAATTGTAATATACCTTTTACAAATTTGCCTCAATGGAGAAAGGTCCGGTCGAGCCTTTAGTACACCCGGGAGATCACTCAAGGCTTTTGTAACCCTGCTATCCAAAGCTCCTGCTCTGGTTTATTCATTTTAGGCAATGTGAGCAGAAGGTTGTTATTGGACCTCAATGCTATAGTTGGCTTGTAGGAAACTGTGCATAGACACTTTCAAAAAACATAATTTGTAATGTTAAATCCAGAGCAGAAGTTTTCTTCCAAACGCATGGCAGATGATGAGACTTCTGCCTCTTGTTCGCAGATGAGTTCCTGGTTCAAGATCAGACGCCACAATTAACTCATTGAGTCTTTTCTCAGGTCTTAGCACTTCTTTTGAGACTGAAACCAACTTAGTGTGAGGGAGCTGCCTCAAAGGAGAGGCTGCAGATATCAGGGGGCAAATTTACAATGTCTGGCGCAACTCTGCAAATCAGCAGGGATGCGCCAGAACAGATGCGACCCGCAAGTCTCCCCTTGCGCCACCACGGATGCGTCGCACTTACAATGCTTTGTACCCTGCCACTATAGGAGTGGCAGGGTATGCTCTGACATGAGTCCCTTGCTCACTGCACCATCAGGATTCAAGCAAGCCGGGCCGAAGGCGGCTGCAATGCCAGAAACCGGTCCCCGGAAGCTTGTTTCCTTTCCAGTAAAGAATTGGCTTGGTAGTTTGGTCTGCCCTGTTCCCATGATGCACTGGGCCAGGGACAGACTCATTTGCATGTAGCCAGGTTCTGAACTGGGTTGGTGCAGTGAGCTAAAAAACGGTGATGGATCAAGCCCTGATCTTTTGACTGGGTATGAGTGTTCTGTTTAATTCAGATGCTCTGTCCATCACCACCCCCTTTTCTGAATCGTTTTGGCCACTATAGGAGTGGCAGGGTATGCTCAGACATGAGTCCCTTGCTCACTGCACCATCAGGATTCAAGCAAGCCGGGCCGAAGACGGCTGCAATGCCAGAAACCGGTCCCCGGAAGCTTGTTTCCTTTCCAGTAAAGAATTGGCTTGGTAGTTTGGTCTGCCCTGTTCCCATGATGCACTGGGCCAGGGACAGACTAATTTGCATGTAGCCAGGTTCTGAACTGGGTTGGTGCAGTGAGCTAAAAAACGGTGATGGATCAAGCCCTGATCTTTTGACTGGGTATGAGTGTTCTCTTTAATTCAGATGCTCTGTCCATCACCGCCCCCTTTTCTGAATCGTTTTGGCCACTATAGGAGTGGCAGGGTATGCTCAGACATGAGTCCCTTGCTCACTGCACCATCAGGATTCAAGCAAGCCGGGCCGAAGACGGCTGCAATGCCAGAAACCGGTCCCCGGACGCTTGTTTCCTTTCCAGTAAAGAATTGGCTTGGTAGTTTGGTCTGCCCTGTTCCCATGATGCACTGGGCCAGGGACAGACTAATTTGCATGTAGCCAGGTTCTGAACTGGGTTGGTGCAGTGAGCTAAAAAACGGTGATGGATCAAGCCCTGATCTTTTGACTGGGTATGAGTGTTCTCTTTAATTCAGATGCTCTGTCCATCACCGCCCCCTTTTCTGAATCGTTTTGACCACTATAGGAGTGGCAGGGTATGCTCAGACATGAGTCCCTTGCTCACTGCACCATCAGGATTCAACAAGCCGGGCCGAAGACGGCTGCAATGCCAGAAACCGGTCCCCGGAAGCTTGTTTCCTTTCCAGTAAAGAATTGGCTTGGTAGTTTGGTCTGCCCTGTTCCTATGATGCACTGGGCCAGGGACAGACTAATTTGCATGTAGCCAGGTTCTGAACTGGGTTGGTGCAGTGAGCTAAAAAACGGTGATGGATCAAGCACTGATCTTTTGACTGGGTATGAGTGTTCTGTTTGATTCAGATGCTCTGTCCATCACCACCCCCTTTTCTGAATCGTTTTGGCCACTATAGGAGTGGCAGGGTATGCTCAGACATGAGTCCCTTGCTCACTGCACCATCAGGATTCAAGCAAGCCGGGCCGAAGACGGCTGCAATGCCAGAAACCGGTCCCCGGAAGCTTGTTTCCTATCCAGTAAAGAATTGGCTTGGTAGTTTGGTCTGCCCTGTTCCCATGATGCACTGGGCCAGGGACAGACTAATTTGCATGTAGCCAGGTTCTGAACTGGGTTGGTGCAGTGAGCTAAAAAACGGTGATGGATCAAGCCCTGATCTTTTGACTGGGTATGAGTGTTCTGTTTAATTCAGATGCTCTGTCCATCACCACCCCCTTTTCTGAATCGTTTTGGCCACTATAGGATTGGCAGGGTATGCTCAGACATGAGTCCCTTGCTCACTGCACCATCAGGATTCAAGCAAGCCGGGCCGAAGACGGCTGCAATGACAGAAACCGGTCCCCGGAAGCTTGTTTCCTTTCCAGTAAAGAATTGGCTTGGTAGTTTGGTCTGCCCTGTTCCCATGATGCACTGGGCCAGGGACAGACTAATTTGCATGTAGCCAGGTTCTGAACTGGGTTGGTGCAGTGAGCTAAAAAACGGTGATGGATCAAGCCCTGATCTTTTGACTGGGTATGAGTGTTCTGTTTAATTCAGATGCTCTGTCCACCACCACCCCCTTTTCTGAATCGTTTTGGCCACTATAGGAGTGGCAGGGTATGCTCAGACATGAGTCCCTTGCTCACTGCACCATCAGGATCCAAGCAAGCCGGGCCGAAGACAGCTGCAATGCCAGAAACCGGTCCCCGGAAGCTTGTTTCCTTTCCAGTAAAGAATTGGCTTGGTAGTTTGGTCTGCCCTGTTCCCATGATGCACTGGGCCAGGGACAGACTAATTTGCATGTAGCCAGGTTCTGAACTGGGTTGGTGCAGTGAGCTAAAAATCGGTGATGGATCAAGCCCTGATCTTTTGACTGGGTATGAGTGTTCTGTTTAATTCAGATGCTCTGTCCATCACCACCCCCTTTTCTGAATCGTTTGGCCACTATAGGAGTGGTAGGGTATGCTCAGACATGAGTCCCTTGCTCACTGCACCATCAGGATTCAAGCAATCCGGGCCGAAGACGGCTGCAATGCCAGAAACCGGTCCCCGGAAGCTTGTTTCCTTTCCAGTAAAGAATTGGCTTGGTAGTTTGGTCTGCCCTGTTCCCATGATGCACTGGGCCAGGGACAGACTAATTTGCATGTAGCCAGGTTCTGAACTGGGTTGGTGCAGTGAGCTAAAAAACGGTGATGGATCAAGCCCTGATCTTTTGACTGGGTATGAGTGTTCTCTTTAATTCAGATGCTCTGTCCATCACCGCCCCCTTTTCTGAATCGTTTTGGCCACTATAGGAGTGGCAGGGTATGCTCAGACATGAGTCCCTTGCTCACTGCACCATCAGGATTCAAGCAAGCCGGGCCCAAGACGGCTGCAATGCCAGAAACCGGTCCCCGGAAGCTTGTTTCCTTTTCAGTAAAGAATTGGCTTGGTAGTTTGGTCTGCCCTGTTCCCATGATGCACTGGGCCAGGGACAGACTAATTTGCATGTAGCCAGGTTCTGAACTGGGTTGGTGCAGTGAGCTAAAAAACGGTGATGGATCAAGCCCTGATCTTTTGACTGGGTATGAGTGTTCTGTTTAATTCAGATGCTCTGTCCATCACCACCCCCTTTTCTGAATCGTTTTGGCCACTATAGGAGTGGCAGGGTATGCTCAGACATGAGTCCCTTGCTCACTGCACCATCAGGATTCAAGCAAGCCGGGCCGAAGACGGCTGCAATGCCAGAAACCGGTCCCCGGAAGCTTGTTTCCTTTCCAGTAAAGAATTGGCTTGGTAGTTTGGTCTGCCCTGCTCCCATGATGCACTGGGCCAGGGACAGACTAATTTGCATGTAGCCAGGTTCTGAACTGGGTTGGTGCAGTGAGCTAAAAAACGGTGATGGATCAAGCCCTGATCTTTTGACTGGGTATGAGTGTTCTCTTTAATTCAGATGCTCTGTCCATCACCGCCCCCTTTTCTGAATCGTTTTGGCCACTATAGGAGTGGCAGGGTATGCTCAGACATGAGTCCCTTGCTCACTGCACCATCAGGATTCAAGCAAGCCGGGCCGAAGACGGCTGCAATGCCAGAAACCGGTCCCCGGACGCTTGTTTCCTTTCCAGTAAAGAATTGGCTTGGTAGTTTGGTCTGCCCTGTTCCCATGATGCACTGGGCCAGGGACAGACTAATTTGCATGTAGCCAGGTTCTGAACTGGGTTGGTGCAGTGAGCTAAAAAACGGTGATGGATCAAGCCCTGATCTTTTGACTGGGTATGAGTGTTCTCTTTAATTCAGATGCTCTGTCCATCACCGCCCCCTTTTCTGAATCGTTTTGGCCACTATAGGAGTGGCAGGGTATGCTCAGACATGAGTCCCTTGCTCACTGCACCATCAGGATTCAACAAGCCGGGCCGAAGACGGCTGCAATGCCAGAAACCGGTCCCCGGAAGCTTGTTTCCTTTCCAGTAAAGAATTGGCTTGGTAGTTTGGTCTGCCCTGTTCCTATGATGCACTGGGCCAGGGACAGACTAATTTGCATGTAGCCAGGTTCTGAACTGGGTTGGTGCAGTGAGCTAAAAAACGGTGATGGATCAAGCACTGATCTTTTGACTGGGTATGAGTGTTCTGTTTGATTCAGATGCTCTGTCCATCACCACCCCCTTTTCTGAATCGTTTTGGCCACTATAGGAGTGGCAGGGTATGCTCAGACATGAGTCCCTTGCTCACTGCACCATCAGGATTCAAGCAAGCCGGGCCGAAGACGGCTGCAATGCCAGAAACCGGTCCCCGGAAGCTTGTTTCCTATCCAGTAAAGAATTGGCTTGGTAGTTTGGTCTGCCCTGTTCCCATGATGCACTGGGCCAGGGACAGACTAATTTGCATGTAGCCAGGTTCTGAACTGGGTTGGTGCAGTGAGCTAAAAAACGGTGATGGATCAAGCCCTGATCTTTTGACTGGGTATGAGTGTTCTGTTTAATTCAGATGCTCTGTCCATCACCACCCCCTTTTCTGAATCGTTTTGGCCACTATAGGATTGGCAGGGTATGCTCAGACATGAGTCCCTTGCTCACTGCACCATCAGGATTCAAGCAAGCCGGGCCGAAGACGGCTGCAATGACAGAAACCGGTCCCCGGAAGCTTGTTTCCTTTCCAGTAAAGAATTGGCTTGGTAGTTTGGTCTGCCCTGTTCCCATGATGCACTGGGCCAGGGACAGACTAATTTGCATGTAGCCAGGTTCTGAACTGGGTTGGTGCAGTGAGCTAAAAAACGGTGATGGATCAAGCCCTGATCTTTTGACTGGGTATGAGTGTTCTGTTTAATTCAGATGCTCTGTCCACCACCACCCCCTTTTCTGAATCGTTTTGGCCACTATAGGAGTGGCAGGGTATGCTCAGACATGAGTCCCTTGCTCACTGCACCATCAGGATCCAAGCAAGCCGGGCCGAAGACAGCTGCAATGCCAGAAACCGGTCCCCGGAAGCTTGTTTCCTTTCCAGTAAAGAATTGGCTTGGTAGTTTGGTCTGCCCTGTTCCCATGATGCACTGGGCCAGGGACAGACTAATTTGCATGTAGCCAGGTTCTGAACTGGGTTGGTGCAGTGAGCTAAAAAACGGTGATGGATCAAGCCCTGATCTTTTGACTGGGTATGAGTGTTCTGTTTAATTCAGATGCTCTGTCCATCACCACCCCCTTTTCTGAATCGTTTGGCCACTATAGGAGTGGTAGGGTATGCTCAGACATGAGTCCCTTGCTCACTGCACCATCAGGATTCAAGCAATCCGGGCCGAAGACGGCTGCAATGCCAGAAACCGGTCCCCGGAAGCTTGTTTCCTTTCCAGTAAAGAATTGGCTTGGTAGTTTGGTCTGCCCTGTTCCCATGATGCACTGGGCCAGGGACAGACTAATTTGCATGTAGCCAGGTTCTGAACTGGGTTGGTGCAGTGAGCTAAAAAACGGTGATGGATCAAGCCCTGATCTTTTGACTGGGTATGAGTGTTCTCTTTAATTCAGATGCTCTGTCCATCACCGCCCCCTTTTCTGAATCGTTTTGGCCACTATAGGAGTGGCAGGGTATGCTCAGACATGAGTCCCTTGCTCACTGCACCATCAGGATTCAAGCAAGCCGGGCCGAAGACGGCTGCAATGCCAGAAACTGGTCCCCGGAAGCTTGTTTCCTTTCCAGTAAAGAATTGGCTTGGTAGTTTGGTCTGCCCTGTTCCCATGATGCACTGGGCCAGGGACAGACTAATTTGCATGTAGCCAGGTTCTGAACTGGGTTGGTGCAGTGAGCTAAAAAACGGTGATGGATCAAGCCCTGATCTTTTGACTGGGTATGAGTGTTCTGTTTAATTCAGATGCTCTGTCCATCACCACCCCCTTTTCTGAATCGTTTTGGCCACTATAGGAGTGGCAGGGTATGCTCAGACATGAGTCCCTTGCTCACTGCACCATCAGGATTCAAGCAAGCCGGGCCGAAGACGGCTGCAATGCCAGAAACCGGTCCCCGGAAGCTTGTTTCCTTTCCAGTAAAGAATTGGCTTGGTAGTTTGGTCTGCCCTGTTCCCATGATGCACTGGGCCAGGGACAGACTAATTTGCATGTAGCCAGGTTCTGAACTGGGTTGGTGCAGTGAGCTAAAAAACGGTGATGGATCAAGCCCTGATCTTTTGACTGGGTATGAGTGTTCTCTTTAATTCAGATGCTCTGTCCATCACCGCCCCCTTTTCTGAATCGTTTTGGCCACTATAGGAGTGGCAGGGTATGCTCAGACATGAGTCCCTTGCTCACTGCACCATG
Organism: Lissotriton helveticus; assembly: GCF_964261635.1. NCBI lineage: Eukaryota > Metazoa > Chordata > Amphibia > Caudata > Salamandridae > Lissotriton > Lissotriton helveticus. The sequence goes on from NC_136067.1 coordinate 73,729,618, forward strand.
AGGATTCAAGCAAGCCGGGCCGAAGACGGCTGCAATGCCAGAAACCGGTCCCCGGACGCTTGTTTCCTTTCCAGTAAAGAATTGGCTTGGTAGTTTGGTCTGCCCTGTTCCCATGATGCACTGGGCCAGGGACAGACTAATTTGCATGTAGCCAGGTTCTGAACTGGGTTGGTGCAGTGAGCTAAAAAACGGTGATGGATCAAGCCCTGATCTTTTGACTGCGTATGAGTGTTCTCTTTAATTCAGATGCTCTGTCCATCACCGCCCCCTTTTCTGAATCGTTTTGGCCACTATAGGAGTGGCAGGGTATGCTCAGACATGAGTCCCTTGCTCACTGCACCATCAGGATTCAAGCAAGCCGGGCCGAAGACGGCTGCAATGCCAGAAACCGGTCCCCGGAAGCTTGTTTCCTTTCCAGTAAAGAATTGGCTTGGTAGTTTGGTCTGCCCTGTTCCTATGATGCACTGGGCCAGGGACAGACTAATTTGCATGTAGCCAGGTTCTGAACTGGGTTGGTGCAGTGAGCTAAAAAACGGTGATGGATCAAGCCCTGATCTTTTGACTGGGTATGAGTGTTCTGTTTGATTCAGATGCTCTGTCCATCACCACCCCCTTTTCTGAATCGTTTTGGCCACTATAGGAGTGGCAGGGTATGCTCAGACATGAGTCCCTTGCTCACTGCACCATCAGGATTCAAGCAAGCCGGGCCGAAGCTGGCTGCAATGCCAGAAACCGGTCCCCGGAAGCTTGTTTCCTATCCAGTAAAGAATTGGCTTGGTAGTTTGGTCTGCCCTGTTCCCATGATGCACTGGGCCAGGGACAGACTAATTTGCATGTAGCCAGGTTCTGAACTGGGTTGGTGCAGTGAGCTAAAAAACGGTGATGGATCAAGCCCTGATCTTTTGACTGGGTATGAGTGTTCTGTTTAATTCAGATGCTCTGTCCATCACCACCCCCTTTTCTGAATCGTTTTGGCCACTATAGGATTGGCAGGGTATGCTCAGACATGAGTCCCTTGCTCACTGCACCATCAGGATTCAAGCAAGCCGGGCCGAAGACGGCTGCAATGACAGAAACCGGTCCCCGGAAGCTTGTTTCCTTTCCAGTAAAGAATTGGCTTGGTAGTTTGGTCTGCCCTGTTCCCATGATGCACTGGGCCAGGGACAGACTAATTTGCATGTAGCCAGGTTCTGAACTGGGTTGGTGCAGTGAGCTAAAAAACGGTGATCGATCAAGCCCTGATCTTTTGACTGGGTATGAGTGTTCTGTTTAATTCAGATGCTCTGTCCATCACCACCCCCTTTTCTGAATCGTTTTGGCCACTATAGGATTGGCAGGGTATGCTCAGACATGAGTCCCTTGCTCACTGCACCATCAGGATTCAAGCAAGCCGGGCCGAAGACGGCTGCAATGACAGAAACCGGTCCCCGGAAGCTTGTTTCCTTTCCAGTAAAGAATTGGCTTGGTAGTTTGGTCTGCCCTGTTCCCATGATGCACTGGGCCAGGGACAGACTAATTTGCATGTAGCCAGGTTCTGAACGGGGTTGGTGCAGTGAGCTAAAAAACGGTGATGGATCAAGCCCTGATCTTTTGACTGGGTATGAGTGTTCTGTTTAATTCAGGTGCTCTGTCCACCACCACCCCCTTTTCTGAATCGTTTGGCCACTATAGGAGTGGTAGCGTATGCTCAGACATGAGTCCCTTGCTCACTGCACCATCAGGATTCAAGCAAGCCGGGCCGAAGACGGCTGCAATGCCAGAAACCGGTCCCCGGAAGCTTGTTTCCTTTCCAGTAAAGAATTGGCTTGGTAGTTTGGTCTGCCCTGTTCCCATGATGCACTGGGCCAGGGACAGACTAATTTGCATGTAGCCAGGTTCTGAACTGGGTTGGTGCAGTGAGCTAAAAAACGGTGATGGATCAAGCCCTGATCTTTTGACTGGGTATGAGTGTTCTCTTTAATTCAGATGCTCTGTCCATCACCGCCCCCTTTTCTGAATCGTTTTGGCCACTATAGGAGTGGCAGGGTATGCTCAGACATGAGTCCCTTGCTTACTGCACCATCAGGATTCAAGCAAGCCGGGCCGAAGACGGCTGCAATGCCAGAAACCGGTCCCCGGACGCTTGTTTCCTTTCCAGTAAAGAATTGGCTTGGTAGTTTGGTCTGCCCTGTTCCCATGATGCACTGGGCCAGGGACAGACTAATTTGCATGTAGCCAGGTTCTGAACTGGGTTGGTGCAGTGAGCTAAAAAACGGTGATGGATCAAGCCCTGATCTTTTGACTGCGTATGAGTGTTCTCTTTAATTCAGATGCTCTGTCCATCACCGCCCCCTTTTCTGAATCGTTTTGGCCACTATAGGAGTGGCAGGGTATGCTCAGACATGAGTCCCTTGCTCACTGCACCATCAGGATTCAAGCAAGCCGGGCCGAAGACGGCTGCAATGCCAGAAACCGGTCCCCGGAAGCTTGTTTCCTTTCCAGTAAAGAATTGGCTTGGTAGTTTGGTCTGCCCTGTTCCTATGATGCACTGGGCCAGGGACAGACTAATTTGCATGTAGCCAGGTTCTGAACTGGGTTGGTGCAGTGAGCTAAAAAACGGTGATGGATCAAGCCCTGATCTTTTGACTGGGTATGAGTGTTCTGTTTGATTCAGATGCTCTGTCCATCACCACCCCCTTTTCTGAATCGTTTTGGCCACTATAGGAGTGGCAGGGTATGCTCAGACATGAGTCCCTTGCTCACTGCACCATCAGGATTCAAGCAAGCCGGGCCGAAGCTGGCTGCAATGCCAGAAACCGGTCCCCGGAAGCTTGTTTCCTATCCAGTAAAGAATTGGCTTGGTAGTTTGGTCTGCCCTGTTCCCATGATGCACTGGGCCAGGGACAGACTAATTTGCATGTAGCCAGGTTCTGAACTGGGTTGGTGCAGTGAGCTAAAAAACGGTGATGGATCAAGCCCTGATCTTTTGACTGGGTATGAGTGTTCTGTTTAATTCAGATGCTCTGTCCATCACCACCCCCTTTTCTGAATCGTTTTGGCCACTATAGGATTGGCAGGGTATGCTCAGACATGAGTCCCTTGCTCACTGCACCATCAGGATTCAAGCAAGCCGGGCCGAAGACGGCTGCAATGACAGAAACCGGTCCCCGGAAGCTTGTTTCCTTTCCAGTAAAGAATTGGCTTGGTAGTTTGGTCTGCCCTGTTCCCATGATGCACTGGGCCAGGGACAGACTAATTTGCATGTAGCCAGGTTCTGAACGGGGTTGGTGCAGTGAGCTAAAAAACGGTGATGGATCAAGCCCTGATCTTTTGACTGGGTATGAGTGTTCTGTTTAATTCAGATGCTCTGTCCACCACCACCCCCTTTTCTGAATCGTTTTGGCCACTATAGGAGTGGCAGGGTATGCTCAGACATGAGTCCCTTGCTCACTGCACCATCAGGATCCAAGCAAGCCGGGGCGAAGACAGCTGCAATGCCAGAAACCGGTCCCCGGAAGCTTGTTTCCTTTCCAGTAAAGAATTGGCTTGGTAGTTTGGTCTGCCCTGTTCCCATGATGCACTGGGCCAGGGACAGACTAATTTGCATGTAGCCAGGTTCTGAACTGGGTTGGTGCAGTGAGCTAAAAAACGGTGATGGATCAAGCCCTGATCTTTTGACTGGGTATGAGTGTTCTGTTTAATTCAGATGCTCTGTCCATCACCACCCCCTTTTCTGAATCGTTTGGCCACTATAGGAGTGGTAGGGTATGCTCAGACATGAGTCCCTTGCTCACTGCACCATCAGGATCCAAGCAAGCCGGGCCGAAGACAGCTGCAATGCCAGAAACCGGTCCCCGGAAGCTTGTTTCCTTTCCAGTAAAGAATTGGCTTGGTAGTTTGGTCTGCCCTGTTCCCATGATGCACTGGGCCAGGGACAGACTAATTTGCATGTAGCCAGGTTCTGAACTGGGTTGGTGCAGTGAGCTAAAAAACGGTGATGGATCAAGCCCTGATCTTTTGACTGGGTATGAGTGTTCTGTTTAATTCAGATGCTCTGTCCATCACCACCCCCTTTTCTGAATCGTTTGGCCACTATAGGAGTGGTAGGGTATGCTCAGACATGAGTCCCTTGCTCACTGCACCATCAGGATTCAAGCAATCCGGGCCGAAGACGGCTGCAATGCCAGAAACCGGTCCCCGGAAGCTTGTTTCCTTTCCAGTAAAGAATTGGCTTGGTAGTTTGGTCTGCCCTGTTCCCATGATGCACTGGGCCAGGGACAGACTAATTTGCATGTAGCCAGGTTCTGAACTGGGTTGGTGCAGTGAGCTAAAAAACGGTGATGGATCAAGCCCTGATCTTTTGACTGGGTATGAGTGTTCTCTTTAATTCAGATGCTCTGTCCATCACCGCCCCCTTTTCTGAATCGTTTTGGCCACTATAGGAGTGGCAGGGTATGCTCAGACATGAGTCCCTTGCTCACTGCACCATCAGGATTCAAGCAAGCCGGGCCGAAGACGGCTGCAATGCCAGAAACCGGTCCCCGGAAGCTTGTTTCCTTTCCAGTAAAGAATTGGCTTGGTAGTTTGGTCTGCCCTGTTCCCATGATGCACTGGGCCAGGGACAGACTAATTTGCATGTAGCCAGGTTCTGAACTGGGTTGGTGCAGTGAGCTAAAAAACGGTGATGGATCAAGCCCTGATCTTTTGACTGGGTATGAGTGTTCTGTTTAATTCAGATGCTCTGTCCATCACCACCCCCTTTTCTGAATCGTTTTGGCCACTATAGGAGTGGCAGGGTATGCTCAGACATGAGTCCCTTGCTCACTGCACCATCAGGATTCAAGCAAGCCGGGCCGAAGACGGCTGCAATGCCAGAAACCGGTCCCCGGAAGCTTGTTTCCTTTCCAGTAAAGAATTGGCTTGGTAGTTTGGTCTGCCCTGTTCCCATGATGCACTGGGCCAGGGACAGACTAATTTGCATGTAGCCAGGTTCTGAACTGGGTTGGTGCAGTGAGCTAAAAAACGGTGATGGATCAAGCCCTGATCTTTTGACTGGGTATGAGTGTTCTCTTTAATTCAGATGCTCTGTCCATCACCGCCCCCTTTTCTGAATCGTTTTGGCCACTATAGGAGTGGCAGGGTATGCTCAGACATGAGTCCCTTGCTCACTGCACCATCAGGATTCAAGCAAGCCGGGCCGAAGACGGCTGCAATGCCAGAAACCGGTCCCCGGACGCTTGTTTCCTTTCCAGTAAAGAATTGGCTTGGTAGTTTGGTCTGCCCTGTTCCCATGATGCACTGGGCCAGGGACAGACTAATTTGCATGTAGCCAGGTTCTGAACTGGGTTGGTGCAGTGAGCTAAAAAACGGTGATGGATCAAGCCCTGATCTTTTGACTGGGTATGAGTGTTCTCTTTAATTCAGATGCTCTGTAAATCACCGCCACCTTTTCTGAATCGTTTTGGCCACTATAGGAGTGGCAGGGTATGCTCAGACATGAGTCCCTTGCTCACTGCACCATCAGGATTCAACAAGCCGGGCTGAAGACGGCTGCAATGCCAGAAACCGGTCCCCGGAAGCTTGTTTCCTTTCCAGTAAAGAATTGGCTTGGTAGTTTGGTCTGCCCTGTTCCTATGATGCACTGGGCCAGGGACAGACTAATTTGCATGTAGCCAGGTTCTGAACTGGGTTGGTGCAGTGAGCTAAAAAACGGTGATGGATCAAGCACTGATCTTTTGACTGGGTATGAGTGTTCTGTTTGATTCAGATGCTCTGTCCATCACCACCCCCTTTTCTGAATCGTTTTGGCCACTATAGGAGTGGCAGGGTATGCTCAGACATGAGTCCCTTGCTCACTGCACCATCAGGATTCAAGCAAGCCGGGCCGAAGACGGCTGCAATGCCAGAAACCGGTCCCCGGAAGCTTGTTTCCTATCCAGTAAAGAATTGGCTTGGTAGTTTGGTCTGCCCTGTTCCCATGATGCACTGGGCCAGGGACAGACTAATTTGCATGTAGCCAGGTTCTGAACTGGGTTGGTGCAGTGAGCTAAAAAACGGTGATGGATCAAGCCCTGATCTTTTGACTGGGTATGAGTGTTCTGTTTAATTCAGATGCTCTGTCCATCACCACCCCCTTTTCTGAATCGATTTGGCCACTATAGGATTGGCAGGGTATGCTCAGACATGAGTCCCTTGCTCACTGCACCATCAGGATTCAAGCAAGCCGGGCCGAAGACGGCTGCAATGACAGAAACCGGTCCCCGGAAGCTTGTTTCCTTTCCAGTAAAGAATTGGCTTGGTAGTTTGGTCTGCCCTGTTCCCATGATGCACTGGGCCAGGGACAGACTAATTTGCATGTAGCCAGGTTCTGAACTGGGTTGGTGCAGTGAGCTAAAAAACGGTGATGGATCAAGCCCTGATCTTTTGACTGGGTATGAGTGTTCTGTTTAATTCAGATGCTCTGTCCACCACCACCCCCTTTTCTGAATCGTTTTGGCCACTATAGGAGTGGCAGGGTATGCTCAGACATGAGTCCCTTGCTCACTGCACCATCAGGATCCAAGCAAGCCGGGCCGAAGACAGCTGCAATGCCAGAAACCGGTCCCCGGAAGCTTGTTTCCTTTCCAGTAAAGAATTGGCTTGGTAGTTTGGTCTGCCCTGTTCCCATGATGCACTGGGCCAGGGACAGACTAATTTGCATGTAGCCAGGTTCTGAACTGGGTTGGTGCAGTGAGCTAAAAAACGGTGATGGATCAAGCCCTGATTTTTTGACTGGGTATGAGTGTTCTGTTTAATTCAGATGCTCTGTCCATCACCACCCCCTTTTCTGAATCGTTTGGCCACTATAGGAGTGGTAGGGTATGCTCAGACATGAGTCCCTTGCTCACTGCACCATCAGGATTCAAGCAATCCGGGCCGAAGACGGCTGCAATGCCAGAAACCGGTCCCCGGAAGCTTGTTTCCTTTCCAGTAAAGAATTGGCTTGGTAGTTTGGTCTGCCCTGTTCCCATGATGCACTGGGCCAGGGACAGACTAATTTGCATGTAGCCAGTTTCTGAACTGGGTTGGTGCAGTGAGCTAAAAAACGGTGATGGATCAAGCCCTGATCTTTTGACTGGGTATGAGTGTTCTCTTTAATTCAGATGCTCTGTCCATCACCGCCCCCTTTTCTGAATCGTTTTGGCCACTATAGGAGTGGCAGGGTATGCTCAGACATGAGTCCCTTGCTCACTGCACCATCAGGATTCAAGCAAGCCGGGCCGAAGACGGCTGCAATGCCAGAAACTGGTCCCCGGAAGCTTGTTTCCTTTCCAGTAAAGAATTGGCTTGGTAGTTTGGTCTGCCCTGTTCCCATGATGCACTGGGCCAGGGACAGACTAATTTGCATGTAGCCAGGTTCTGAACTGGGTTGGTGCAGTGAGCTAAAAAACGGTGATGGATCAAGCCCTGATCTTTTGACTGGGTATGAGTGTTCTGTTTAATTCAGATGCTCTGTCCATCACCACCCCCTTTTCTGAATCGTTTTGGCCACTATAGGAGTGGCAGGGTATGCTCAGACATGAGTCCCTTGCTCACTGCACCATCAGGATTCAAGCAAGCCGGGCCGAAGACGGCTGCAATGCCAGAAACCGGTCCCCGGAAGCTTGTTTCCTTTCCAGTAAAGAATTGGCTTGGTAGTTTGGTCTGCCCTGTTCCCATGATGCACTGGGCCAGGGACAGACTAATTTGCATGTAGCCAGGTTCTGAACTGGGTTGGTGCAGTGAGCTAAAAAACGGTGATGGATCAAGCCCTGATCTTTTGACTGGGTATGAGTGTTCTCTTTAATTCAGATACTCTGTCCATCACCGCCCCCTTTTCTGAATCGTTTTGGCCACTATAGGAGTGGCAGGGTATGCTCAGACATGAGTCCCTTGCTCACTGCACCATCAGGATTCAAGCAAGCCGGGCCGAAGACGGCTGCAATGCCAGAAACCGGTCCCCGGACGCTTGTTTCCTTTCCAGTAAAGAATTGGCTTGGTAGTTTGGTCTGCCCTGTTCCCATGATGCACTGGGCCAGGGACAGACTAATTTGCATGTAGCCAGGTTCTGAACTGGGTTGGTGCAGTGAGCTAAAAAACGGTGATGGATCAAGCCCTGATCTTTTGACTGCGTATGAGTGTTCTCTTTAATTCAGATGCTCTGTCCATCACCGCCCCCTTTTCTGAATCGTTTTGGCCACTATAGGAGTGGCAGGGTATGCTCAGACATGAGTCCCTTGCTCACTGCACCATCAGGATTCAAGCAAGCCGGGCCGAAGACGGCTGCAATGCCAGAAACCGGTCCCCGGAAGCTTGTTTCCTTTCCAGTAAAGAATTGGCTTGGTAGTTTGGTCTGCCCTGTTCCTATGATGCACTGGGCCAGGGACAGACTAATTTGCATGTAGCCAGGTTCTGAACTGGGTTGGTGCAGTGAGCTAAAAAACGGTGATGGATCAAGCCCTGATCTTTTGACTGGGTATGAGTGTTCTGTTTGATTCAGATGCTCTGTCCATCACCACCCCCTTTTCTGAATCGTTTTGGCCACTATAGGAGTGGCAGGGTATGCTCAGACATGAGTCCCTTGCTCACTGCACCATCAGGATTCAAGCAAGCCGGGCCGAAGCTGGCTGCAATGCCAGAAACCGGTCCCCGGAAGCTTGTTTCCTATCCAGTAAAGAATTGGCTTGGTAGTTTGGTCTGCCCTGTTCCCATGATGCACTGGGCCAGGGACAGACTAATTTGCATGTAGCCAGGTTCTGAACTGGGTTGGTGCAGTGAGCTAAAAAACGGTGATGGATCAAGCCCTGATCTTTTGACTGGGTATGAGTGTTCTGTTTAATTCAGATGCTCTGTCCATCACCACCCCCTTTTCTGAATCGTTTTGGCCACTATAGGATTGGTAGGGTATGCTCAGACATGAGTCCCTTGCTCACTGCACCATCAGGATTCAAGCAAGCCGGGCCGAAGACGGCTGCAATGACAGAAACCGGTCCCCGGAAGCTTGTTTCCTTTCCAGTAAAGAATTGGCTTGGTAGTTTGGTCTGCCCTGTTCCCATGATGCACTGGGCCAGGGACAGACTAATTTGCATGTAGCCAGGTTCTGAACGGGGTTGGTGCAGTGAGCTAAAAAACGGTGATGGATCAAGCCCTGATCTTTTGACTGGGTATGAGTGTTCTGTTTAATTCAGATGCTCTGTCCACCACCACCCCCTTTTCTGAATCGTTTTGGCCACTATAGGAGTGGCAGGGTATGCTCAGACATGAGTCCCTTGCTCACTGCACCATCAGGATCCAAGCAAGCCGGGCCGAAGACAGCTGCAATGACAGAAACCGGTCCCCGGAAGCTTGTTTCCTTTCCAGTAAAGAATTGGCTTGGTAGTTTGGTCTGCCCTGTTCCCATGATGCACTGGGCCAGGGACAGACTAATTTGCATGTAGCCAGGTTCTGAACTGGGTTGGTGCAGTGAGCTAAAAAACGGTAATGGATCAAGCCCTGATCTTTTGACTGGGTATGAGTGTTCTGTTTAATTCAGATGCTCTGTCCATCACCACCCCCTTTTCTGAATCGTTTGGCCACTATAGGAGTGGTAGGGTATGCTCAGACATGAGTCCCTTGCTCACTGCACCATCAGGATTCAAGCAATCCGGGCCGAAGACGGCTGCAATGACAGAAACCGGTCCCCGGAAGCTTGTTTCCTTTCCAGTAAAGAATTGGCTTGGTAGTTTGGTCTGCCCTGTTCCCATGATGCACTGGGCCAGGGACAGACTAATTTGCATGTAGCCAGGTTCTGAACTGGGTTGGTGCAGTGAGCTAAAAAACGGTGATGGATCAAGCCCTGATCTTTTGACTGGGTATGAGTGTTCTGTTTAATTCAGATGCTCTGTCCATCACCACCCCCTTTTCTGAATCGTTTGGCCACTATAGGAGTGGTAGGGTATGCTCAGACATGAGTCCCTTGCTCACTGCACCATCAGGATTCAAGCAATCCGGGCCGAAGACGGCTGCAATGCCAGAAACCGGTCCCCGGAAGCTTGTTTCCTTTCCAGTAAAGAATTGGCTTGGTAGTTTGGTCTGCCCTGTTCCCATGATGCACTGGGCCAGGGACAGACTAATTTGCATTTAGCCAGGTTCTGAACTGGGTTGGTGCAGTGAGCTAAAAAACGGTGATGGATCAAGCCCTGATCTTTTGACTGGGTATGAGTGTTCTGTTTAATTCAGATGCTCTGTCCACCACCACCCCCTTTTCTGAATCGTTTTGGCCACTATAGGAGTGGCAGGGTATGCTCAGACATGAGTCCCTTGCTCACTGCACCATCAGGATCCAAGCAAGCCGGGCCGAAGACAGCTGCAATGCCAGAAACCGGTCCCCGGAAGCTTGTTTCCTTTCCAGTAAAGAATTGGCTTGTTAGTTTGGTCTGCCCTGTTCCCATGATGCACTGGGCCAGGGACAGACTAATTTGCATGTAGCCAGGTTCTGAACTGGGTTGGTGCAGTGAGCTAAAAAACGGTGATGGATCAAGCCCTGATCTTTTGACTGGGTATGAGTGTTCTGTTTAATTCAGATGCTCTGTCCATCACCACCCCCTTTTCTGAATCGTTTGGCCACTATAGGAGTGGTAGGGTATGCTCAGACATGAGTCCCTTGCTCACTGCACCATCAGGATTCAAGCAATCCGGGCCGAAGACGGCTGCAATGCCAGAAACCGGTCCCCGGAAGCTTGTTTCCTTTCCAGTAAAGAATTGGCTTGGTAGTTTGGTCTGCCCTTTTCCCATGATGCACTGGGCCAGGGACAGACTAATTTGCATGTAGCCAGGTTCTGATCTGGGTTGGTGCAGTGAGCTAAAAAACGGTGATGGATCAAGCCCTGATCTTTTGACTGGGTATGAGTGTTCTCTTTAATTCAGATGCTCTGTCCATCACCGCCCCCTTTTCTGAATCGTTTTGGCCACTATAGGAGTGGCAGGGTATGCTCAGACATGAGTCCCTTGCTCACTGCACCATCAGGATTCAAGCAAGCCGGGCCGAAGACGGCTGCAATGCCAGAAACCGGTCCCCGGAAGCTTGTTTCCTTTCCAGTAAAGAATTGGCTTGGTAGTTTGGTCTGCCCTGTTCCCATGATGCACTGGGCCAGGGACAGACTAATTTGCATGTAGCCAGGTTCTGAACTGGGTTGGTGCAGTGAGCTAAAAAACGGTGATGGATCAAGCCCTGATCTTTTGACTGGGTATGAGTGTTCTGTTTAATTCAGATGCTCTGTCCATCACCACCCCCTTTTCTGAATCGTTTTGGCCACTATAGGAGTGGCAGGGTATGCTCAGACATGAGTCCCTTGCTCACTGCACCATCAGGATTCAAGCAAGCCGGGCCGAAGACGGCTGCAATGCCAGAAACCGGTCCCCGGAAGCTTGTTTCCTTTCCAGTAAAGAATTGGCTTGGTAGTTTGGTCTGCCCTGTTCCCATGATGCACTGGGCCAGGGACAGACTAATTTGCATGTAGCCAGGTTCTGAACTGGGTTGGTGCAGTGAGCTAAAAAACGGTGATGGATCAAGCCCTGATCTTTTGACTGGGTATGAGTGTTCTGTTTAATTCAGATGCTCTGTCCATCACCACCCCCTTTTCTGAATCGTTTTGGCCACTATAGGAGTGGCAGGGTATGCTCAGACATGAGTCCCTTGCTCACTGCACCATCAGGATTCAAGCAAGCCGGGCCGAAGACGGCTGCAATGCCAGAAACCGGTCCCCGGAAGCTTGTTTCCTTTCCAGTAAAGAATTGGCTTGGTAGTTTGGTCTGCCCTGTTCCCATGATGCACTGGGCCAGGGACAGACTAATTTGCATGTAGCCAGGTTCTGAACTGGGTTGGTGCAGTGAGCTAAAAAACGGTGGTGGATCAAGCCCTGATCTTTTGACTGGGTATGAGTGTTCTGTTTAATTCAGATGCTCTGTCCACCACCACCCCCTTTTCTGAATCGTTTTGGCCACTATAGGAGTGGCAGGGTATGCTCAGACATGAGTCCCTTGCTCACTGCACCATCAGGATTCAAGCAAGCCGGGCCGAAGACGGCTGCAATGCCAGAAACCGGTCCCCGGAAGCTTGTTTCCTTTCCAGTAAAGAATTGGCTTGGTAGTTTGGTCTGCCCTGTTCCCATGATGCACTGGGCCAGGGACAGACTAATTTGCATGTAGCCAGGTTCTGAACTGGGTTGGTGCAGTGAGCTAAAAAACGGTGATGGATCAAGCCCTGATCTTTTGACTGGGTATGAGTGTTCTGTTTAATTCAGATGCTCTGTCCATCACCACTCCCTTTTCTGAATCGTTTTGGCCACTATAGGAGTGGCAGGGTATGCTCAGACATGAGTCCCTTGCTCACTGCACCATCAGGATTCAAGCAAGCCGGGCCGAAGACGGCTGCAATGCCAGAAACCGGTCCCCGGAAGCTTGTTTCCTTTCCAGTAAAGAATTGGCTTGGTAGTTTGGTCTGCCCTGTTCCCATGATGCACTGGGCCAGGGACAGACTAATTTGCATGTAGCCAGGTTCTGAACTGGGTTGGTGCAGTGAGCTAAAAAACGGTGATGGATCAAGCCCTGATCTTTTGACTGGGTATGAGTATTCTGTTTAATTCAGATGCTCTGTCCATCACCACCCCCTTTTCTGAATCGTTTTGGCCACTATAGGAGTGGCAGGGTATGCTCAGACATGAGTCCCTTGCTCACTGCACCATCAGGATTCAAGCAAGCCGGGCCGAAGACGGCTGCAATGCCAGAAACCGGTCCCCGGAAGCTTGTTTCCTTTCCAGTAAAGAATTGGCTTGGTAGTTTGGTCTGCCCTGTTCCCATGATGCACTGGGCCAGGGACAGACTAATTTGCATGTAGCCAGGTTCTGAACTGGGTTGGTGCAGTGAGCTAAAAAACGGTGATGGATCAAGCCCTGATCTTTTGACTGGGTATGAGTGTTCTGTTTAATTCAGATGCTCTGTCCATCACCACCCCCTTTTCTGAATCGTTTTGGCCACTATAGGAGTGGCAGGGTATGCTCAGACATGAGTCCCTTGCTCACTGCACCATCAGGATTCAAGCAAGCCGGGCCGAAGACGGCTGCAATGCCAGAAACCGGTCCCCGGAAGCTTGTTTCCTTTCCAGTAAAGAATTGGCTTGGTAGTTTGGTCTGCCCTGTTCCCATGATGCACTGGGCCAGGGACAGACTAATTTGCATGTAGCCAGGTTCTGAACTGGGTTGGTGCAGTGAGCTAAAAAACGGTGATGGATCAAGCCCTGATCTTTTGACTGGGTATGAGTGTTCTGTTTAATTCAGATGCTCTGTCCATCACCACCCCCTTTTCTGAATCGCACTTACAATGCGGCGCACCGTGGCGCAAGGATGTGCAGATGCGTGTTGTATCTTGTGGCGTAAGGGCAGCACATTGCTGGAGTCACGTCTCCAGCGCGACGCAACTCCAGCAATGCACAGGGGCCGCCCATACCTAACGTGGTGGGCCCTTCTTACGCCTGCTTCAAGCAGGCATAAGGTTTTGTCACAGAGGCCTAGGAAAAGTGACTCAGTGAAATCTTATAGATTTCACAGCGTCACTTTTACAGGGCGTTCCTGCGACGGAATGCCCACCCTGCGAAGGAACGCCCACATGAAACCTAACATAGGTTTCATGTGGCGCAGGGTTTTACAACGTGACGCATCTCCCTAGATGCATCACTTTGTAAATAAGCCGCAACGAGACGCATGGTTAACGCCGCCGCTGCATCACAGAAGTGACGCAACGGCAGCATAAATGTGTAGCAAAGGGCTTGTAAATCTGCCCCTAGGTGTTACTCGGAAGGGGCTGGGATGGCACCAGTGTTGCTGTTTCCTTCTCAAGAGCTTATGAAGGTCCCAATGAGTCCTGTTTGCTCCAAAGGGAAGGTGCTCAGCTTGTGCTGCGTTAAAGTGCTTTAAGAGAAGGTGCAATGAGCAATGTCATGTTACTCCAAGGCTAGAAGTGTGGCTTGTGCAAGCTTTGTTCAGATGGCCAAAAACAGGAACCTGGAGTAAGCATGTGTCCAGTCCAGGAGTATACCAGTCGACAGGCCAGAGGACTTACTGAATCTCACAATGGAAAAGTATTTTAGGGTTCTGGAGGTTTGTGGGTTCCTTTAATATCCTGCTAGGAAGTGAGAAGTCGCTGTGTGTTGACAGTGGGTCTGAAGCGACTATCGCGACCTCTTTCATACTAAGGGGCATATTTATGAATAAATCACACTGAGCAGTAACGTGACTTGCTGCATTGTGTAATAGAGAAAGGCCAGGAATGCACCATATTAAACATAATACGGCACATTTCTGTCTTTCTAGCGCTGACGCACAATGTCTGCCAAGCACCAATGCAGGCACCATTGTATGCAGGAATGTTTTTGTGCAGGAAGGCACACCTTCCTGCACAAAAACAATCCTGAGAGGCATTTTTCTCTTTCTATGGGTGCTGCAGAATGCTTCACACATATATGAGAGGAAAAAACGAGAGTAAACAAAGATATTTCTCCCCATTACGCCTCACCTGGGGAGGCGTAGCAATTTGATGCATTCCCAAATTGCGCGGGGTTAGGGTATTCAGGTTTGATCAAGCCATGCAAGGCGGCCTTGTATGGCTTGATAAATCAAAATTAAGAGTTGCGTCGTTCTTGCGCCCCATTGCATGGCACAAGGGCGATGCAACTCTTTCATAAATATGGCCTTTATTGGCTTGTTTTATCTCTCAATCACACAAAGGAGGGTCAAGAAAGTTAAAGACCAGCGGCTATTCGCTCCCAAACCATAAATATAAAACACAACAAAATGCCCAGGTCTGAAAAAAATTAATTAAGTGAAACCCAAGATGCAAAGGGGTATTCCTTTATTAGGACGAAAGCCCTCACCCATCAATGGTGCATGCTTCATCAAAGGGTTTGTCCTCACACCACAACAGCAAGTCACGGTGTGGGCTACAACTCCCAAACTAATTGTGAGGAGCTCCTCGGATGTTGTAATATAATCCTATGTGAGTATGTACTCTGGGTGAGTGACGCAGAGTGTGAAAAGTGCTAAGGTGTAACTGAGTGAACAAAAAGTGGATTACAACTAACTCTACTTCAGCGTTTCAGACCTGGGCATTTTGTTGTGCTTTGTTTTATCTCTCACCACTCGCACAATAGGTGAGGAGGATAGCAGGGCTTCCAGGGGACCTGCGGTAGACCGCTTCCAGCACTACTTGGAAAAACCATGATGAGGTGGAGGGCATGCAAAAAGGAACCAGCTCCCAAGAGCAAGCCACCGGGCCACAACTCTCTTATTTATTTATCAAATATTTGTATACTCTTCTTCGTCTTATTGTTTATCATTACTATTATTATTATTATTATTATTATTATTATTATTATTATTATTATTATTATATAGTAATATTCCACTGTTCTAACTGTAGTTTATGGTCACGTAAACTTAGAATAACACTACACAAAAGCAGGAGTGGTTGACGCGTGCAAGTATGGGCAGGAGCCAATTGCAACACCATGAACACTAGATCGACTCTTAGGCCTCGAATATGAATTAGGAGTAGTGGTAAGTACCGCATACTGAGGTATGTAATGCATGAATTTACACACCCATTTGAACACAACTTAAAAAGCACATGCGATAAATACCATATTTCCCTGGTCTGCATGCTTCATTTGTCACAGGGGCTACTTATTGCATTCAGTATTTACAGCAAGTGAAAAATAACACCTGCTGTAAATAAACCCCTATTAAAAACATGAGAGGTCATTGAAAACCAGCAGAAAATACCACCTAAAAATACCCCCAGCCAAAAAGCAGGTGCTAATAATTCCCAAAGTGTACATGAAATAAAGGAAAAACTAGAAAACATCAACAAGAAAACCTAAGAACTCTTCAAAGCACAAAAACAAAGAAATGCAGAACTGAAAGGCCGGAGCTATATAAACGAACAAGCACAGGTGAGGCTCTCACAACTTAAATGCAGGAGGTTACACTTCTAGTATGCAGTACAGCAACACTCCTAGGGCACTACACCATGCTAAGCCAGGCCCATGTTCCATTATAAAGTGGTACAAAAGGGGGTGGTGATGGACGGAGCATCTGAACCAATCAAACACTCACACCCAGTCAACAGATCTGGGTTTAATCCATCACCGTTCTTTAGCCCACACTGCCACCCCAGTTCAGACATGGCCATATGCAAATCAGTCTGACCCTGTGCCTCATGGGAACAGTCCAGCCAGAACTGCCAAGCCATGTCTTGGCTGGACCGGAAACAAGCTTCCGAGGACCGGTTTCTGGCATTTCAGCCGTATTCAGCCCGGCTTGCTTGAATCCAGTGGCAAAGTGAGCAAGGGACTCACGTCTGAGCATACCCTGCCAACTTATGGCGAACAAAGTGGTACAAAAGGGGGTGGTGATGGACGGAGCATCTGAACCAATCAAACACTCACACCCAGTCAACAGATCTGGGTTTAATCCATCACCGTTCTTTAGCCCACTCTGCCACCCCAGTTCAGACATGGCCATATGCAAATCAGTCTGACCCTGTGCCTCATGGGAACAGTCCAGCCCGAACTGCCAAGCCATGTCTTGGCTGGACCGGAAACAAGCTTCCGAGGACCGGTTTCTGGCATTTCAGCCGTCTTCAGCCCGGCTTGCTTGAATCCAGTGGCAAAGTGAGCAAGGGACTCACGTCTGAGCATACCCTGCCAATTTATGGCGAACAAAGTGGTACAAAAGGGGGTGGTGATGGACGGAGCATCTGAGCCAATCAAACACTCACACCCAGTCAACAGATCTTTGTTTAATCCATCACCGTTCTTTAGCCCACTCTGCCACCCCAGTTCAGACATGGCCATATGCAAATCAGTCTGACCCTGTCCCTCATGGGAACAGTCCAGCCCGAACTGCCAAGCCATGTCTTGGCTGGACCGGAAACAAGCTTCCGAGGACCGGTTTCTGGCATTTCAGCCGTCTTCAGCCCGGCTTGCTTGAATCCAGTGGCAAAGTGAGCAAGGGACTCACGTCTGAGCATACCCTGCCAACTTATGGCGAACAAAGTGGTACTAAAGGGGGTGGTGATGGACGGAGCAACTGAATCAATCAAACACTCACACCCAGTCAACAGATCTGGGTTTAATCCATCACCGTTCTTTAGCCCACTCTGCCACCCCAGTTCAGACATGGCCATATGCAAATCAGTCTGACCCTGTGCCTCATGGGAACAGTCCAGCCCGAACTGCCAAGCCATGTCTTGGCTGGACCGGAAACAAGCTTCCGAGGACCGGTTTCTGGCATTTCAGCCGTCTTCAGCCCGGCTTGCTTGAATCCAGTGGCAAAGTGAGCAAGGGACTCACGTCTGAGCATACCCTGACAATTTATGGCGAACAAAGTGGTACAAAAGGGGGTGGTGATGGACGGAGCATCTGAGCCAATCAAACACTCACACCCAGTCAACAGATCTTGGTTTAATCCATCAACATTCTTTAGCCCACTCTGCCACCCCAGTTCAGACATGGCCATATGCAAACCAGTCTGACCCTGTCCCTCATGGGAACAGTCCAGCCCGAACTGCCAAGCCATGTCTTGGCTGGACCGGAAACAAGCTTCGGAGGACCGGTTTCTGGCATTTCAGCCGTCTTCAGCCCGGCTTGCTTGAATCCAGTGGCAAAGTGAGCAAGGGACTCACGTCTGAGCATACCCTGCCAACTTATGGCGAACAAAGTGGTACAAAAGGGGGTGGTGATGGACGGAGCATCTGAACCAATCAAACACTCACACCCAGTCAACAGATCTGGGTTTAATCCATCACCGTTCTTTAGCCCACTCTGCCACCCCAGTTCAGACATGGCCATATGCAAATCAGTCTGACCCTGTGCCTCATGGGAACAGTCCAGCCCGAACTGCCAAGCCATGTCTTGGCTGGGCCAGAAACAAGCTTCCGAGGACCGGTTTCTGGCATTTCAGCCGTCTTCAGCTGGGCTTGCTTGAATCCAGTGGCAAAGTGAGCATGGGACTCACGTCTGAGCATACCCTGCCAACTTATGGCGAACAAAGTGGTACAAATGGGGGTGGTGATGGACGGAGCATCTGAACCAATCAAACACTCACACCCAGTCAACAGATCTGGGTTTAATCCATCACCGTTCTTTAGCCCACTCTGCCACCCCAGTACAGACATATGCAAATCAGTCTGACCCTGTGCCTCATGGGAACAGTCCAGCCCGAACTGCCAAGCCATGTCTTGGCTGGACCGGAAACAAGCTTCTGAGGACCGGTTTCTTGCATTTCAGCCATATTTAGCCCGGCTTGCTTGAATCCAGTGGCAAAGTGAGCAAGGGACTCACGTCTGAGCATACCCTGCCAACTTATGGCGAACAAAGTGGTACAAAAGGGGTTGGTGATGGACGGAGCATCTGAACCAATCAAACACTCACACCCAGTCAACAGATCTGGGTTTAATCCATCACCGTTCTTTAGCCCACTCTGCCACCCCAGTTCAGACATGGCCGTATGCAAATCAGTCTGACCCTGTACCTCATGGGAACAGTCCAGCCCGAACTGCCAAGCCATGTCTTGGCTGGACCGGAAACAAGCTTCCGAGGACCGGTTTCTGGCATTTCAGCCGTCTTCAGCCCGGCTTGCTTGAATCCAGTGGCAAAGTGAGCAAGGGACTCACGTCTGAGCATACCCTGCCAACTTATGGCGAACAAAGTGGTACTAAAGGGGGTGGTGATGGACGGAGCATCTGAATGAATCAAACACTCACACCCAGTCAACAGATCTGGGTTTAATCCATCACCGTTCTTTAGCCCACTCTGCCACCCCAGTTCAGACATGGCCATATGCAAATCAGTCTGACCCTGTGCCTCATGGGAACAGTCCAGCCCGAACTGCCAAGCCATGTCTTGGCTGGACCGGAAACAAGCTTCCGAGGATCGGTTTCTAGCATTTCAGCCGTCTTCAGCCCGGCTTGCTTGTATCCAGTGGCAAAGTGAGCAAGGGACTCACGTCTGAGCATACCCTGCCAACTTATGGCGAACAAAGTGGTACTAAAGGGGGTGGTGATGGACGGAGCATCTGAATCAATCAAACACTCACACCCAGTCAACAGATCTGGGTTTAATCCATCACCGTTCTTTAGCCCACTCTGCCACCCCAGTTCAGACATGGCCATATGCAAATCAGTCTAACCCTGGGCCTCATGGGAACAGTCCAGCCCGAACTGCCAAGCCATGTCTTGGCTGGACCGGAAACAAGCTTCTGAGGACCGGTTTCTGGCATTTCAGCCGTCTTCAGCCCGGCTTGCTTGAATCCAGTGGCAAAGTGAGCAAGGGACTCACGTCTAGCATACCCTGCCAACTTATGGCGAACAAAGTGGTACAAAAGGGGTTGGTGATGGACGGAGCATCTGAACCAATCAAACACTCACACCCAGTCAACAGATCTGGGTTTAATCCATCACCGTTCTTTAGCCCACTCTGCCACCCCATTTCAGACATGGCCATATCCAAATCAGTCTGGCCCTGTGCCTCATGGGAACAGTCCAGCCCGAACTGCCAAGCCATGTCTTGGCTGGACCGGAAACAAGCTTCCGAGGACCGGTTTCTGGCATTTCAGCCGTCTTCAACCCGGCTTGCTTGAATCCAGTGGCAAAGTGAGCAAAGGACTCACGTCTGAGCATACCCTGCCAACTTATGGCGAACAAAGTGGTACAAAAGGGGGTGGTGATGGACGGAGCATCTGAACCAATCAAACACTCACACCCAGTCAACAGATCTGGGTTTAATCCATCACCGTTCTTTAGCCCACTCTGCCACCCCAGTTCAGACATGGCCATATGCAAATCAGTCTGACCCTGTGCCATATGGGAACAGTCGTAGCCCGAACTGCCAAGCCATGTCTTGGCTGGACCGGAAACAAGCTTCCGAGGACCGGTTTCTGGCATTTCAGCCGTCTTCAGCCCGGCTTGCTTGAATCCAGTGGCAAAGTGAGCAAGGGACTCACGTCTGAGTATACATGCCAACTTATGGCGAACAAAGTGGTACAAAAGGGGGTGGTGATGGACGGAGCATCTGAACCAATCAAACACTCACACCCAGTCAACAGATCTGGGTTTAATCCATCACCGTTCTTTAGCCCACTCTGCCACCCCAGTTCAGACATGGCCATATGCAAATCAGTCTGACCCTGTGCCTCATGGGAACAGTCCAGCCCGAACTGCCAAGCCATGTCTTGGCTGGACCAGAAACAAGCTTCCGAGGACCGGTTTCTGGCATTTCAGCCGTCTTCAGCTGGGCTTGCTTGAATCCAGTGGCAAAGTGAGCATGGGACTCACGTCTGAGCATACCCTGCCAATTTATGGCGAACAAAGTGGTACAAAAGGGGGTGGTGATGGACGGAGCATCTGAACCAATCAAACACTCACACCCAGTCAACAGATCTGGGTTTAATCCATCACCGTTCTTTAGCCCACTCTGCCACCCCAGTTCAGACATATGCAAATCAGTCTGACCCTGTGCCTCATGGGAACAGTCCAGCCCGAACTGCCAAGCCATGTCTTGGCTGGACCGGAAACAAGCTTCTGAGGACCGGTTTCTGGCATTTCAGCCGTCTTCAGCCCGGCTTGCTTGAATCCAGTGGCAAAGTGAGCAAGGGACTCACGTCTGAGCATACCCTGCCAACTTATGGCGAACAAAGTGGTACAAAAGGGGTTGGTGATGGACGGAGCATCTGAACCAATCAAACACTCACACCCAGTCAACAGATCTGGGTTTAATCCATCACCGTTCTTTAGCCCACTCTGCCACCCCAGTTCAGACATGGCCATATGCAAATCAGTCTGGCCCTGTGCCTCATGGGAACAGTCCAGCCCGAACTGCCAAGCCATGTCTTGGCTGGACCGGAAACAAGCTTCCGAGGACCGGTTTCTGGCATTTCAGCCGTCTTCAACCCGGCTTGCTTGAATCCAGTGGCAAAGTGAGCAAGGGACTCACGTCTGAGCATACCCTGCCAACTTATGGCGAACAAAGTGGTACAAAAGGGGGTGGTGATGGACGGAGCATCTGAACCAATCAAACACTCACACCCAGTCAACAGATCTGGGTTTAATCCATCACCGTTCTTTAGCCCACTCTGCCACCCCAGTTCAGACATGGCCATATGCAAATCAGTCTGGCCCTGTGCCTCATGGGAACAGTCCAGCCCGAACTGCCAAGCCATGTCTTGGCTGGACCGTAAACAAGCTTCCGAGGACCGGTTTCTGGCATTTCAGCCGTCTTCAGCCCGGCTTGCTTGAATCCAGTGGCAAAGTGAGCAAGGGACTCACGTCTGAGTATACCCTGCCAACTTATGGCGAACAAAGTGGTACAAAAGGGGGTGGTGATGGACGGAGCATCTGAACCAATCAAACACTCACACCCAGTCAACAGATCTGGGTTTAATCCATCACCGTTCTTTAGCCCACTCTGCCACCCCAGTTCAGACATGGCCATATGCAAATCAGTCTGACCCTGTGCCTCATGGGAACAGTCCAGCCCAAACTGCCAAGCCATGTCTTGGCTGGACCAGAAACAAGCTTCCGAGGACCGGTTTCTGGCATTTCAGCTGTCTTCAGCTGGGCTTGCTTGAATTTAGTGGCAAAGTGAGCATGGGACTCATGTCTGAGCATACCCTGCCAACTTATGGCGAACAAAGTGGTACAAAAGGGGTTGGTGATGGACGGAGCATCTGAACCAATCAAACACTCACACCCAGTCAACAGATCTGGGTTTAATCCATCACCGTTCTTTAGCCCACTCTGCCACCCCAGTTCAGACATGGCCATATGCAAATCAGTCTGGCCCTGTGCCTCATGGGAACAGTCCAGCCCGAACTGCCAAGCCATGTCTTGGCTGGACCGGAAACAAGCTTCTGAGGACCGGTTTCTGGCATTTCAGCCGTCTTCAGCCCGGCTTGCTTGAATCCAGTGGCAAAGTGAGCAAGGGACTCACGTCTAGCATACCCTGCCAACTTATGGCGAACAAAGTGGTACAAAAGGGGTTGGTGATGGACGGAGCATCTGAACCAATCAAACACTCACACCCAGTCAACAGATCTGGGTTTAATCCATCACCGTTCTTTAGCCCACTCTGCCACCCCAGTTCAGACATGGCCATATCCAAATCAGTCTGGCCCTGTGCCTCATGGGAACAGTCCAGCCCGAACTGCCAAGCCATGTCTTGGCTGGACCGGAAACAAGCTTCCGAGGACGGGTTTCTGGCATTTCAGCCGTTTTCAACCCGGCTTGCTTGAATCCAGTGGCAAAGTGAGCAAGGGACTCACGTCTGAGCATACCCTGCCAACTTATGGCGAACAAAGTGGTACAAAAGGGGGTGGTGATGGACGGAGCATCTGAACCAATCAAACTGTGGAAAAGTAAATTTTGCCATGTTCTGTGTCCCTACGTGTCCTCCATCTTATGTTATGTGTGCATGATTAATATGCATATGTATTCCCCATGTTCGATTAAAGACGCAATTACAGTTGCGTCCATCTCTAGTATGCCAGTTTCCAGTTCTCGTGAATACTATGAATATCAGGCCTATGTAAAGTTACGTTGCCACGTTTCTCAGTGTGCACGTTATTTCATTGAAAAGTCCCCGTTTCTAGGCCTCAAAAGGGCCCGGACACCAGATTCAGCTCCTGTCTCCTGAACCCTCGCTGAGGAGCGATACAGCCCCCACCTGTATCCTCGACCCTTCACTTACTTCCTGCCTCACAGTGCCCGGCTCGGCCTGGCTCTGCCTACGAGTCTGCCAAGAGTATGTTATGATTCTAGTTATCAGTCCAGCCCTCCTTCTCTGCATTCCTAAGCTACTGAATCGCATCAATAGTTTCCGTCACAGTCTAGCCTTTACGTCTCCATGTAAGAGAAATACTGCATTTAATGGTCATTTCATATTCTTCATCACGCACTACATGTAGAATAATGCATGCTCCAGTCTTAGAGTCCGTTAGCCTCTCCCCTCCTGACTCTTAGTTTATATCAACATGTCCTCTAAACATCAGATACTAGATAGGGTTTAGGTACATGTCGCCCTGACTCTCCAGACTTCAGTCTCTGCTCCTAGCACAGAGTTCATAGCCCCCAGCTTCTCCTAGTAACACGTCATTGTCAGTTTGCGCGCACCATTAGGTTAGAGGTCCCGGCTCCTTAGGTAGCCCCCTCCATGTTTCCGCCCCGTTTATGACATATTCTGTTACGTTTACATCACATGTCTATGTACACGCCTCTTGTTACACCTACTTTCACCCTTATCTTTCGCGACTGCTATTGACCACACCCACTGCTCCGCCTACTGTATTCATTGTAATGCAACTGTTTTAATATATATGCTTGTGTACTGTTATTAAATGTTACGCCGATCCTGATCCTGCCCCCGGCAGCGCTGCCATCCCATTCCTGTGCAGGTTGTCCTGTTCCTGTCCTTTATGCTGTATTAAACCTGCAAACTCCTACTACCTCGAATCTTGACTCTTATTTATTGAGCTATCTGTTATTACTATGTCCAGTAAAACCTAGATCCGGTATTATTTATTTATATACCACATAATGGCGCCCGAATAGGGACTTGCCCTTTCCCCACGCGCCGGTGAAGCCACGCCGGCCCCCTGACCCTCTGCAGCCGTGACGGAACCATACCGTGCACGTGCAGATATTTCTGCTTCAAGTATCCCTCAGGCCCACGGAGGAGACGGAGGTGGCGGTCCAGCATCCAGACGAGGCGGTGGAGGAACGCGGCGAGTCCCGACCAGAGCCCAAGCCGAGAGTCCAAGGTCCGAGGTATCCGGAGGCCCACCCGTAACAGAAGTCCGAAGTTCGTCCGTCCGGCGTCGAAGCAGTCCAGTCCAGTCCGAGGCCTTCCGTTCTTGCTGCCCGGTGAGTACCATTGCTGGGGTAGTATCTAGACAGGGTCAATTTAATTGACTCTGGTCCGTGGGTTGGTGGTACACAGACCCAAAACGAAGTGTCCACTTCGGTGGATGCGGGTCCTGACGTGTCTCTTTATGAGACCGGTAAGTTTCGTACTGTTTCAGCAGTGCATCTAGTTTCTGTTCTAGTCAGTTCTGTTCTCGAGAAATTCATGTATTCTGTTTTCAGTATTCCAGGTAGTATTCTGTTCGAACTGATATTTTAAATGTTCTTCATGTATTTTAATGTCGTGGTATGAATGTGGAGTAATTATCGTGTTCATTGTGTATTGTATTGTGTCTAGATTAACAGTTCAGTCATGCCGTTATTTTCCAGACTACGTCAGTTAAGAACTAGAAAAGGTCTGTTAGAAGAAGCAGTTCCTGTCCCGCCTAGGGACAGTCCAGGTCATTTTATGTATCAGAAGCATGGCATAAGTGCCATATTATATCTAGATTTATGGGTAGAGTATACCAAACAGTTAGAAGAAAAGTATAGATGGCCCGTATCGGGTACATGGGATGCCGAGTGCATCATGCGAGTAGAAGAAGCATTATGGAAAAAGAAAGCCAGACAGTCACAGAAAGATGCCATTGAGTTATGGCGCAAAGAATCTCATAAAAGAACCGAAAAAGAAATCAGAAAGTCAGAATTAAGTAGAGAATCTTTAGAACGAGCCCAAGAAAGGGAACTAATCGAGATAGGTGAACGAGTCAAAACTGAACAGTCAGATAGACAGAGACATGCCCTCATTAAGGGTATGTATCCTCTTCTTGCCGAGGGCTTGCCAAAAGCGACCCCGGAGGCATCCAGTAATTTTCCGCCACCATTAGTTCCGACTAAGTTACGTCACAAACCAACCGCAGCTGATATTTTCATCTCGTCCTATTTGGACGACACAGTCCCAGAATATGCGAATCCTGTTCCGCCAGTCCCTGTAAATAATGTAAATCTAGCTCCTCCAGACACCGGGGCACCTCCTGCAGTACCTGCTACGGTACCCCCGGTCCAGCCTACATTACAATTTCCCGCCGCGCTAGTACGAAGAGTATCAGTCGACGATTCCAGTTTAGGGGCCGCAGGAGGAGGTCCTCCTGGTACCCCGCCACCACACCAACGTAGAACGTTGGCCGAGTTACATGAATGTGCGTTACAGCGTACGCCCAAATATAAGTCCGTTGCAGACATCCGACGAGCTCTCACTGAATGCCGCTATGATCCAGTTGCAGGTGATGATAGTACAGTAATATATTCCATCCGTGTAAGACGGGTGACCGGGTATTTGGACACACTACCAGACATGAAAGGAGATCTAGACAGAATATATCGTTTCATCCGTACAGGGGATGATCCAGAAAGTATTGGTGAAGCCATGTCCCAAAGGAAAGCTGAGATCCAGCTCATGATATTAAAGTTTCTGATTAATTGTCTAATAAGAGAACAAGATTACCCAACTAAAGATCCGGCCGAAATGAAAATCCTGACAAGGTGGAGTGATAATATAGCCGAGGGTAAGCACAAGACTATCAGTAGTATAGAGAGTATGTACAAGAGAATTCGTAAAGAAATAATAAAGTTACATGAACAACGTAAAGCAGCACAAGTAAGCGAGAAAGAGAATGACTCTTCTACTGAAGAGGTAGACGACGAGAATCCCACTAGAATAGCGTATGTAGGAAAATCTAGATTTCCAGACCGACATTCACGTCTAGACTACAAGAAAACTGTTCATCATCCAGCACCAGAACAAGGTTCTCTAGAACAAGTATTTCAAGCTACCGATCACATTCTGAAATCACGAATCGGTTATAGTGAGTTAAGTACTATGCATGAACAAGAACTAGTCCGATCAGCGGTCCGATGGATTACTGATTCTACCACTTTTCCAGACGAAATAGTGGCACAAATGTTTCTGAAACTGCCCCCAGCCGAGCAACGACTGGTGGGTATGTATATGATCCAGCACCTCATTACTCTGTATGAGGGTCAACATTCTGATCCAGGTCCGTTACACGATGTCCTGAACGAGTTACTCCAGTATAGATGGAAAGGTTTAGGTACCGATTTAATTAGTGTTATTTTAGAACAGCGTCACAAATATAGAACGTTTTTGAACCCGCATTTTGTTCATGTCTCACCTCCAGAAAGTAAACCGTTTTACATAGACAGACAGAATCCGTTACGAGAAGTACACCCAGTCAGGACAACAGATGGTGAAATGCAACGAGTGTTTGTTTACACCCCGATTACAAAGATGGAACTCTTAGAGATGAAGAAATTAATTCCTTGTCACGACAAAGATCCAGCAGGGTTCCACCGAGAATTAAAAGACATGCTCCGTATGGGAGAATACACGTATCCAGATATAATTAAAATGCTAAAAGTCTTATTGCCCGCAGGGGTATACGAGAAACTCAAGGAAAAAGATTGGGAGGTCGGAGAGAAAAAGATCGATTGGGCAGTTCTAGAAGCTGAAGATAAGATACGAGTACCAGGTACCGGTCTAGGAGAAAAATGTAAAGAATTACCAGAATTGTTAATACAAGTTTTGCCAAGATTATTAGCCACTAAAAAGGAAGACTGGGATGCAATCTCAGCCTGTAAACAGAAACAAGACGAAGACACTAGTGATTTTTATTCTAGATTCGAAAAATGTTTTATTATAAACAGTGGCCTCAAGACAAGTAGTGAGTCATACCCTCATCTTTTTGTTACTAAATTAGTCGAGAATTCAAGTCCACAAGTTAAGAATCGAGTTTTGAAAGTCGAAAGTACATGGCAAGCTAATACCCCGTCCCAGATGTTACAGATGCTTCAGTACCACCAGAATAGAATCAGAGAAGAGCAAGATCACGAAAGAAAACGTATGAAAGACACGAAAATGAAAGTACTAGTTGCACAATCTGTTCCACAAGACAGTCAGAAGAGGGGTACGAATCAAGCCAGTCATCCTGCAGTTCCCGTTAAAGGGACATGCAATTATTGTAAACAGCCAGGTCATTTTATAAACGAGTGTGCAGTTCTGAAACACAATATAGCTACCGGTAAGACTAAAGAAAGACCACGTCCGCCTAGACAAGAACAAGTTTCACAGACTTCTCAGCCACAGAATGCACAACAGACAGTTCCAGCACCGCAGCCTATTGCTGCAACACAGCATGTTACACAGCAGATGTACCAGTATGCGCAGTCCGAGTATCCAGAGTATCAGCCGTACTCATGAAACAGCCTAGAGAGGGAGGTAGGCTTGCCTCTCATCGAGATACCTGTAGATCAAGAGGGTCCCTATGTTCATAGTCAAGTATTAGGGAAAGACAGAAAGTTTTTGATTGATACAGGGGCAAGTAGGACCACCATTAGTCACGCCGAAGTTCCAGGGGCTCCGCTCTCAGGCTCTAGAAATGTTTCCCTTGGATTTTCAGGAAAGCCTATTGTAAACGAGATATCTAAGCCAGTTACTCTAGAAGTAGGTCCATTGTCCCGCACTACTGATCTGTTACTTACAAAATCGTGTCCAGAAAATCTGTTAGGCATTAAAACACTGAAAGAATTAGGTGCAGTTATTTGCTGCTCCCCAGAGGGAATACGACTGTTCCTACGTGACTTCAAGGGTCACTATGTATTACGAGATTTTGATCCGAGATTGTCCAATGTTCCGCAGCATCTATGGGCGCAAGGTCCAACTGATGTTGGTTATATGCAAATCACACCCCATCGTGTGACTCTCAAGCCAGGTGTAGTGTTGCCACGAATCAGACAGTACAGATTGCCACCTGAGGCTGTAGCAGCCTTATCCAAAATTATTGACGAGCTCATGGCTCAAGGAGTAGTTGTAGAAACTGACTCCAATGTATGTAATTCTCCGATCATTCCAGTCATGAAACGTACTGATCCAAATGCACCCCCAGTATATCGATTAGTGATTGACCTACGAGAACTTAATAAATGTATTATTCCCCAGTACCCAGTTGTCCCAGATATCTCTTCCCTATTGACAGCCATTGATTCCGAAGCCTCATTTTTTTCAGTCATAGACCTCAAGAACGCATTTTTTAGTGTCCCCATTCATCCAGACAGCCAGTTTCTTTTCGGATTTTGTTTAAATGGAAGGAGCTATATGTTCACACGAGCTCCTCAAGGTTTCACAGAAAGTCCTAGTATTTACAGTCAAGCACTTAAGAGACAACTAGACAACATTCACATGCCAACTGACACTGCCCTGCTCCAGTATGTCGATGATCTACGGATCACAGCCCGTTCTGAACGTGCTTGCAAGCGAGCATCACTTACAGTCTTGTATTTCCTTGCCGAGATGGGGCACAAGGTGTCCCCTTCTAAGCTTCAATTCTGTGTCCAGCAAGTGATCTACTTAGGCCACTTGCTGTCCAAGAGGGGTAGGCAGTTGACACCTGACCGTATCCAGTTAATAGCGAGTCTTCCTCAGCCCAAGACCCAGAAGGAGGTACGTGCTTTTATCGGCCTCACTTCTTACTGCAGACAATGGATTCCTCAGTATGCATTTCTAGCTAAACCACTGATACAGTTAACGACACAGGAGGCAGCCGTATCGACTGTCCTCCCTTGGACATCTGAACATACACTTAGTTTTAATGAATTAAAGAAAGCTCTATGCCAAGCTCCAGTTCTAGCTACACCGAACTACAGTAAGCCTTTTACACTTTTCGTCACAGAACGGGAAGGTACAGCATTATCTGTTCTCACACAAGATCAAGCAGGACAATACAAGCCCTGTGCTTATTTTTCGAGCACATTAGATCCTGTAGCCCAGGCTCTGCCTGCGTGCCTCAAGTCAGTTGCAGCCACAGCACTAGCTATCAGACAAAGTGATTCCATAGTATTAGGACATTCCTTGACAGTACAAGTTCCACACTCCGTGGAAGTTCTTTTAAACCGAACACAGACTCAGCACTTGACAATTGCACGTTTAACAGGTTATGAATTGACACTGTTCCAGCCACACATAGAAATCAGACGCTGCAACGTTCTAAATCCTGCTACACTGTTACCGTCAGTTAATTCGAATCCTGCCACACACGACTGTGTGGAAGTAGTTAATATTATGACTAAGCCAAGACAAGATCTGACAGATATTCCATTACCAGATCCAGACCTGACACTTTATGTGGATGGTTCATGTATGAGAACAAGTACAGGAGAACTAGTAGCCGCGTATGCAGTGACTACTGACACTGAAGTTATAGAAACACACCGTATTGACACCCTGTCTGCTCAAGCAGCAGAGCTAGTTGCTCTGACACAAGCCTGCATACACGCTAAGAACTTGAAAGTTAATATTTACACAGATTCACGCTACGCATTTGGAGTCGTACACGACTTTGGAGTGCTCTGGCAGGAGAGAGGTTTCATGACTTCTCATGGAACCAAGATTCAGCATGGTCTCCTTATTCAGGCTCTGTTAGATGCCATACATTTACCGACATCTATTGCTATCATGAAGTGCAAGGCACATACGAAAGTTACTGACATTATTTCTCAAGGTAATGATCTAGCAGATCGCACAGCCAAGCTTACAGCACAGACTCCAGACATTTCAGTTAATCCGACACAGACACATACTCCAGATCCGACTACCTGTATGACAGTTAAGGACCCTACTCAAGATGTCATAGATATTCAGTTACATGCTACTCCCGATGAAATCAAGAAATGGTCCGAACAAGGAGGGGTCCAGACAGATCAGGGATGGGTAACGAAGGGTAAAGCCACATGGTTTCTCCCCGACTCCATGGTTCAAGTCATTATCAATACCGCACATAGTCCAGCACATTTAGGAGAAAAAGCTATGTTAGACAGTATCCAGAACATTTGGTTCAACAAGCATTTACGAGCTGCAGCCAAGCAGAAAGTCCGTACCTGTATGATATGTTGCCAGTTTAATCCAGGTAAAAGTGTCCCGGTGGAACAAGGTGGTTTCCAGCCCCCTGACCACCCTTTTGAAGTCCTCCAGATGGATTATATTCAGATGGAGCGATGTCGAGGTTTCAAGTATGTCCTAGTAGTTGTATGCGCTTTGTCCAGATGGACAGAAGCATATCCAGTCCCAGATTGCACAGCCGCGACCACTGCCAAGCAGTTGGTTCGTGAGTTCTTCCCCCGTTATGGACTCCCTAGAGTCGTATATTCTGATAACGGCCAGCCATTCTCATCCGAGTTGATGAAACATGTTTCCCTTTTGTTAGGGTACCAGTGGAAGTTCCATTGTGTACGCCATCCAGAAGCAGCCGGTCTCGTAGAGAGACATAATCAAACCTTGAAAATCCGTATTGCCAAGATTTGTAAAGAGAAAGGTGTGGACTGGCTAGTAGCTCTGCCAGTCGCTTTATTTTATATGCGCATGGTCGCACACTCCAGATCAGGTCTGTCCCCGTATGAAGTCGTATTCGGCCGCCCCCCTAACATGTGGGGTACACCTAGACCTCGAAGTATTACCGATGTTTCAAGTAATATGCTGACAGATTACCTAGCTTCCTTGATGTCTGCCCTCAACTCTTGTCGTTCACAGGTTGCTGCCGCATTTCCAGACAATACCGAGGTGGCACCGCATGACATCGTTCCCGGATGCATGGTTCTTGTCCGGAATTTTGATCGTTCAAGTCCGCTGGAGCCTCGCTGGAAGGAACCCCGACAGGTCCTCCTGGCCACCCGTACTGCCGTCAAGCTGGAAGGCAGGAAGGGCTGGGTCCACCTGTCACATGTGAAAAGATTTTTTGGATTGAAGCCTGTTTCAAAGAACATTTCCGAGGATTCTAAAGACTGCCAAAGTACTATTCTTAAGGACTGTCCCGCAAAAGACATTGCTACGAACCCTTCCCTGTTAGAGAAAACTCCGCATGCCGGAGTATAAGCTTAAACTAAGGTCTAGTAAAATAAGTCAGCCAGTTTGATTGTCTAAGTCCTCCCCTAGGTGAAACGGTTAGACCGGTTTCTGACATATACATAATAGACCCCCATAGAGAGAGAGTTAGTGAGAACTCTAGAAGTTGCACTATTATTTTATGTTTTCTGCTATATTTTAGCATTATGATTTCCTGCACCAGTTATGCATTTTATTTGTGTTTTTCAGTTTCTCATGTAAATAAGTCTGTTAATGTTACAGTAGAGCACACGTTTAGTGATCTGCCTCCTCATGAACTTTCTTATCGTCTTGCTATGCGTAATAACTCCTTTATCCGCATGTTACATTATTCACACCAGACCAGCAATGCCACAAATTGTTGGGTGTGTGGTCGACTCCCCCCTTTCCAGACACCGAAGGGAGTTCTGCCACTCTTTCCTTATCCATTTTCACATAATGGTTCGTGTGGAGCATGGTCCACGTTAACGTCATCCTCAACAGATATGTCTTTTCTTAACAGTACATGTTTTCCAGACAAGCAAGGTCTTCCCCACAGAACAGGGTTAGATCTAGAAAATGAAGTTTATAATTTAGGTAATTATTCTTCGAATTTCATGGTCCTGAATGTTCAGTCTGATTCTACTCCAGACTTACCTGCTATTTCAGTACTACCAGTCAAAGGTGAATTATGTGTCCGAAATAATGGTTCCGTACATGTAGGCCATAGTGATTGTACTACTATTGTCAAGTATAGTGACAGTAGGAAATCTATTTTCAAAGCTTCACGTCATTCTTATTTTGTTTGTGGTCAGACCGCATATGTTCGTCTGCCCCTCGATTGGGAGGGAACCTGTTACATTGCCTTCCTACTGCCACCAGTTTTTCTAGCCCCACCTGACTATCATAGGAATTCCCACCTAGTACATACTAGACACAAGAGAGACCTCCCTATTGTCGATTATACTGAAACTGCTCTAGAACAATACATAGATATCAATAAAGGTGTCTTCCCTTATTTAGGTACTGTTGTGAATAGTAAACTGATACGTAGATTAACGAGAACCCTTGAAGCAGTAGTGATCGAGACTACTTCTGCTCTAAGTAACTTAACCGAGGAGCAATCCTTTATGAGAATTGTCGTGCTCCAGAATCGTCTCGTCCTTGACGTCATACTGGCCGATAGGGGCGGGGCATGTAGAGTCATCGGATCTAGTTGCTGCATTTTCATTCCTAATAACGCACCGTCTGTTTATTCAGCTATTACCAGACTCCATAAAATTGCCCATATGTTACACCAAGATCCAGGCACCTGGACATGGTCCGGTTGGTTCTGGAATATAATTTCCGCCTGGGGATGGAAAGTATTGTCATTTCTGGGTATTGCAGTAGCGATCATATTCAGTTGCTGCCTCTGTATACAATGTGGCCCTGCGATTTGCGGCATTTGTGCTACCTCTTGTATTCCTAGTCCTAAGTCCCGTTCTAAATCCCGTTCCGAGAAAATTCGAGACGAGCAAATGATACTGTATGAAATGATAGATGGTATCATGAATATTGATGTTTCCTGATGGAAACGTAGTGACAAGGAGGGAATGTGGAAAAGTAAATTTTGCCATGTTCTGTGTCCCTACGTGTCCTCCATCTTATGTTATGTGTGCATGATTAATATGCATATGTATTCCCCATGTTCGATTAAAGACGCAATTACAGTTGCGTCCATCTCTAGTATGCCAGTTTCCAGTTCTCGTGAATACTATGAATATCAGGCCTATGTAAAGTTACGTTGCCACGTTTCTCAGTGTGCACGTTATTTCATTGAAAAGTCCCCGTTTCTAGGCCTCAAAAGGGCCCGGACACCAGATTCAGCTCCTGTCTCCTGAACCCTCGCTGAGGAGCGATACAGCCCCCACCTGTATCCTCGACCCTTCACTTACTTCCTGCCTCACAGTGCCCGGCTCGGCCTGGCTCTGCCTACGAGTCTGCCAAGAGTATGTTATGATTCTAGTTATCAGTCCAGCCCTCCTTCTCTGCATTCCTAAGCTACTGAATCGCATCAATAGTTTCCGTCACAGTCTAGCCTTTACGTCTCCATGTAAGAGAAATACTGCATTTAATGGTCATTTCATATTCTTCATCACGCACTACATGTAGAATAATGCATGCTCCAGTCTTAGAGTCCGTTAGCCTCTCCCCTCCTGACTCTTAGTTTATATCAACATGTCCTCTAAACATCAGATACTAGATAGGGTTTAGGTACATGTCGCCCTGACTCTCCAGACTTCAGTCTCTGCTCCTAGCACAGAGTTCATAGCCCCCAGCTTCTCCTAGTAACACGTCATTGTCAGTTTGCGCGCACCATTAGGTTAGAGGTCCCGGCTCCTTAGGTAGCCCCCTCCATGTTTCCGCCCCGTTTATGACATATTCTGTTACGTTTACATCACATGTCTATGTACACGCCTCTTGTTACACCTACTTTCACCCTTATCTTTCGCGACTGCTATTGACCACACCCACTGCTCCGCCTACTGTATTCATTGTAATGCAACTGTTTTAATATATATGCTTGTGTACTGTTATTAAATGTTACGCCGATCCTGATCCTGCCCCCGGCAGCGCTGCCATCCCATTCCTGTGCAGGTTGTCCTGTTCCTGTCCTTTATGCTGTATTAAACCTGCAAACTCCTACTACCTCGAATCTTGACTCTTATTTATTGAGCTATCTGTTATTACTATGTCCAGTAAAACCTAGATCCGGTATTATTTATTTATATACCACAAAACACTCACACCCAGTCAACAGATCTGGGTTTAATCCATCACCGTTCTTTAGCCCACTCTGCCACCCCAGTTCAGACATGGCCATATGCAAATCAGTCTGACCCTGTGCCATATGGGAACAGTCCAGCCCGAACTGCCAAGCCATGTCTTGGCTGGACCGGAAACAAACTTCCGAGGACCGGTTTCTGGCATTTCAGCCGTCTTCAGCCCGGCTTGCTTGAATCCAGTGGCAAAGTGAGCAAGGGACTCACGTCTGAGTATACCCTGCCAACTTATGGCGAACAAAGTGGTACAAAAGGGGGTGGTGATGGACGGAGCATCTGAACCAATCAAACACTCACACCCAGTCAACAGATCTGGGTTTAATCCATCACCGTTCTTTAGCCCACTCTGCCACCCCAGTTCAGACATGGCCATATGCAAATCAGTCTGACCCTGTGCCATATGGGAACAGTCCAGCCCGAACTGCCAAGCCATGTCTTGGCTGGACCGGAAACAAACTTCCGAGGACCGGTTTCTGGCATTTTAGCCGTCTTCAGCCCGGCTTGCTTGAATCCAGTGGCAAAGTGAGCAAGGGACTCACGTCTGAGTATACCTGCCAACTTATCGCGAACAAAGTGGTACAAAAGGGGGTGGTGATGGACGGAGCATCTGAACCAATCAAACACTCACACCCAGTCAACAGATCTGGGTCTAATCCATCACCGTTCTTTAGCCCACTCTGCCACCCCAGTTCAGACATGGCCATATGCAAATCAGTCTGACCCTGTGCCTCATGGGAACAGTCCAGCCCGAACTGCCAAGCCATGTCTTGGCTGGACCAGAAACAAGCTTCCGAGGACCGGTTTCTGGCATTTCAGCCGTCTTCAGCTGGGCTTGCTTGAATCCAGTGGCAAAGTGAGCATGGGACTCAAGTCTGAGCATACCCTGCCAATTTATGGCGAACAAAGTGGTACAAAAGGGGGTGGTGATGGACGGAGCATCTGAACCAATCAAACACTCACACCCAGTCAACAGATCTGGGTTTAATCCATCACCGTTCTTTAGCCTACTCTGCCACCCCAGTTCAGACATATGCAAATCAGTCTGACCCTGTGCCTCATGGGAACAGTCCAGCCCGAACTGCCAAGCCATGTTTTGGCTGGACCGGAAACAAGCTTCTGAGGACCGGTTTCTGGCATTTCAGCCGTCTTCAGCCCGGCTTGCTTGAATCCAGTGGCAAAGTGAGCAAGGGACTCACGTCTGAGCATACCCTGCCAACTTATGGCGAACAAAGTGGTACAAAAGGGGTTGGTGATGGACGGAGCATCTGAACCGATCAAACACTCACACCCACTCAACAGATCTGGGTTTAATCCATCACCGTTCTTTAGCCCACTCTGCCACCCCAGTTCGGACATGGCCATATGCAAATCAGTCTGGCCCTGTGCCTCATGGGAACAGTCCAGCCCGAACTGCCAAGCCATGTCTTGGCTGGACCGGAAACAAGCTTCCGAGGACCGGTTTCTGGCATTTCAGCCGTCTTCAACCCGGCTTGCTTGAATCCAGTGGCAAAGTGAGCAAGGGACTCACGTCTGAGCATACCCTGCCAACTTATGGCGAACAAAGTGGTACAAAAGGGGGTGGTGATGGACGGAGCATCTGAACCAATCAAACACTCACACCCAGTCAACAGATCTGGGTTTAATCCATCACCGTTCTTTAGCCCACTCTGCCACCCCAGTTCAGACATGGCCATATGCAAATCAGTCTGGCCCTGTGCCTCATGGGAACAGTCCAGCCCGAACTGCCAAGCCATGTCTTGGCTGGACCGGAAACAAGCTTCTGAGGACCGGTTTCTGGCATTTCAGCCGTCTTCAGCCCGGCTTGCTTGAATCCAGTGGCAAAGTGAGCAAGGGACTCACGTCTGAGCATACCCTGCCAACTTATGGCGAACAAAGTGGTACAAAAGGGGTTGGTGATGGACGGAGCATCTGAACCAATCAAACACTCACACCCAGTCAACAGATCTGGGTTTAATCCATCACCGTTCTTTAGCCCACTCTGCCACCCCAGTTCAGACATGGCCATATGCAAATCAGTCTGGCCCTGTGCCTCATGGGAACAGTCCAGCCCGAACTGCCAAGCCATGTCTTGGCTGGACCGGAAACAAGCTTCCGAGGACCGGTTTCTGGCATTTCAGCCGTCTTCAACCCGGCTTGCTTGAATCCAGTGGCAAAGTGAGCAAGGGACTCACGTCTGAGCATACCCTGCCAATTTATGGCGAACAAAGTGGTACAAAAGGGGGTGGTGATGGACGGAGCATCTGAACCAATCAAACACTCACACCCAGTCAACAGATCTGGGTTTAATCCATCACCGTTCTTTAGCCCACTCTGCCACCCCAGTTCAGACATGGCCATATGCAAATCAGTCTGGCCCTGTGCCTCATGGGAACAGTCCAGCCCGAACTGCCAAGCCATGTCTTGGCTGGACCGTAAACAAGCTTCCGAGGACCGGTTTCTGGCATTTCAGCCGTCTTCAGCCCGGCTTGCTTGAATCCAGTGGCAAAGTGAGCAAGGGACTCACGTCTGAGTATACCCTGCCAACTTATGGCGAACAAAGTGGTACAAAAGGGGGTGGTGATGGACGGAGCATCTGAACCAATCAAACACTCACACCCAGTCAACAGATCTGGGTTTAATCCATCACCGTTCTTTAGCCCACTCTGCCACCCCAGTTCAGACATGGCCATATGCAAATCAGTCTGACCCTGTGCCTCATGGGAACAGTCCAGCCCGAACTGCCAAGCCATGTCTTGGCTGGACCAGAAACAAGCTTCCGAGGACCGGTTTCTGGCATTTCAGCCGTCTTCAGCTGGGCTTGCTTGAATCCAGTGGCAAAGTGAGCATGGGACTCACGTCTGAGCATACCCTGCCAACTTATGGCGAACAAAGTGGTACAAAAGGGCTTGGTGATTGACGGAGCATCTGAACCAATCAAACACTCACACCCAGTCAACAGATCTGGGTTTAATCCATCACCGTTCTTTAGCCCACTCTGCCACCCCAGTTCAGACATGGCCATATGCAAATCAGTCTGGCCCTGTGCCTCATGGGAACAGTCCAGCCCGAACTGCCAAGCCATGTCTTGGCTGGACCGGAAACAAGCTTCTGAGGACCGGTTTCTGGCATTTCAGCCGTCTTCAGCCCGGCTTGCTTGAATCCAGTGGCAAAGTGAGCAAGGGACTCACGTCTAGCATACCCTGCCAACTTATGGCGAACAAAGTGGTACAAAAGGGGTTGGTGATGGACGGAGCATCTGAACCAATCAAACACTCACACCCAGTCAACAGATCTGGGTTTAATCCATCACCGTTCTTTAGCCCACTCTGCCACCCCAGTTCAGACATGGCCATATCCAAATCAGTCTGGCCCTGTGCCTCATGGGAACAGTCCAGCCCGAACTGCCAAGCCATGTCTTGGGTGGACCGGAAACAAGCTTCCGAGGACCGGTTTCTGGCATTTCAGCCGTCTTCAGCCCGGCTTGCTTGAATCCAGTGGCAAAGTGAGCAAGGGACTCACGTCTGAGTATACCTGCCAACTTATGGCGAACAAAGTGGTACAAAAGGGGGTGGTGATGGACGGAGCATCTGAACCAATCAAACACTCACACCCAGTCAACAGATCTGGGTCTAATCCATCACCGTTCTTTAGCCCACTCTGCCACCCCAGTTCAGACATGGCCATATGCAAATCAGTCTGACCCTGTGCCTCATGGGAACAGTCCAGCCCGAACTGCCAAGCCATGTCTTGGCTGGACCAGAAACAAGTTTCCGAGGACCGGTTTCTGGCATTTCAGCCGTCTTCAGCTGGGCTTGCTTGAATCCAGTGGCAAAGTGAGCATGGGACTCACGTCTGAGCATACCCTGCCAATTTATGGCGAACAAAGTGGTACAAAAGGGGGTGGTGATGGACGGATCATCTGAACCAATCAAACACTCACACCCAGTCAACAGATCTGGGTTTAATCCATCACCGTTCTTTAGCCCACTCTGCCACCCCAGTTCAGACATGGCCATATGCAAATCAGTCTGACCCTGTGCCTCATGGGAACAGTCCAGCCCAAACTGCCAAGCCATGTATTGGCTGGACCAGAAACAAGCTTCCGAGGACCAGTTTCTGGCATTTCAGCCGTCTTCAGCTGGGCTTGCTTGAATCCAGTGGCAAAGTGAGCATGGGACTCACGTCTGAGCATACCCTGCCAAATTATGGCGAACAAAGTGGTACAAAAGGGGTTGGTGATGGACGGAGCATCTGAACCAATCAAACACTCACACCCAGTCAACAGATCTGGGTTTAATCCATCACCGTTCTTTAGCCCACTCTGCCACCCCAGTTCAGACATGGCCATATGCAAATCAGTCTGGCCCTGTGCCTCATGGGAACAGTCCAGCCCGAACTGCCAAGCCATGTCTTGGCTGGACCGGAAACAAGCTTCTGAGGACCGGTTTCTGGCATTTCAGCCGTCTTCAGCCCGGCTTGCTTGAATCCAGTGGCAAAGTGAGCAAGGGACTCACGTCTAGCATACCCTGCCAACTTATGGCGAACAAAGTGGTACAAAAGGGGTTGGTGATGGACGGAGCATCTGAACCAATCAAACACTCACACCCAGTCAACAGATCTGGGTTTAATCCATCACCGTTCTTTAGCCCACTCTGCCACCCCAGTTCAGACATGGCCATATCCAAATCAGTCTGGCCCTGTGCCTCATGGGAACAGTCCAGCCCGAACTGCCAAGCCATGTCTTGGCTGGACCGGAAACAAGCTTCCGAGGACCGGTTTCTGGCATTTCAGCCGTTTTCAACCCGGCTTGCTTGAATCCAGTGGCAAAGTGAGCAAGGGACTCACGTCTGAGCATACCCTGCCAACTTATGGCGAACAAAGTGGTACAAAAGGGGGTGGTGATGGACGGAGCATCTGAACCAATCAAACACTCACACCCAGTCAACAGATCTGGGTTTAATCCATCACCGTTCTTTAGCCCACTCTGCCACCCCAGTTCAGACATGGCCATATGCAAATCAGTCTGACCCTGTGCCATATGGGAACAGTCCAGCCCGAACTGCCAAGCCATGTCTTGGCTGGACCGGAAACAAACTTCCGAGGACCGGTTTCTGGCATTTCAGCCGTCTTCAGCCCGGCTTGCTTGAATCCAGTGGCAAAGTGAGCAAGGGACTCACGTCTGAGTATACCTGCCAACTTATGGCGAACAAAGTGGTACAAAAGGGGGTGGTGATGGACGGAGCATCTGAACCAATCAAACACTCACACCCAGTCAACAGATCTGGGTCTAATCCATCACCGTTCTTTAGCCCACTCTGCCACCCCAGTTCAGACATGGCCATATGCAAATCAGTCTGACCCTGTGCCTCATGGGAACAGTCCAGCCCGAACTGCCAAGCCATGTCTTGGCTGGACCAGAAACAAGCTTCCGAGGACCGGTTTCTGGCATTTCAGCCGTCTTCAGCTGGGCTTGCTTGAATCCAGTGGCAAAGTGAGCATGGGACTCAAGTCTGAGCATACCCTGCCAATTTATGGCGAACAAAGTGGTACAAAAGGGGGTGATGATGGACGGAGCATCTGAACCAATCAAACACTCACACCCAGTCAACAGATCTGGGTTTAATCCATCACCGTTCTTTAGCCCACTCTGCCACCCCAGTTCAGACATATGCAAATCAGTCTGACCCTGTGCCTCATGGGAACAGTCCAGCCCGAACTGCCAAGCCATGTTTTGGCTGGACCGGAAACAAGCTTCTGCGGACCGGTTTCTGGCATTTCAGCCGTCTTCAGCCCGGCTTGCTTGAATCCAGTGGCAAAGTGAGCAAGGGACTCACGTCTGAGCATACCCTGCCAACTTATGGCGAACAAAGTGGTACAAAAGGGGTTGGTGATGGACGGAGCATCTGAACCAATCAAACACTCACACCCACTCAACAGATCTGGGTTTAATCCATCACCGTTCTTTAGCCCACTCTGCCACCCCAGTTCAGACATGGCCATATGCAAATCAGTCTGGCCCTGTGCCTCATGGGAACAGTCCAGCCCGAAGTGCCAAGCCATGTCTTGGCTGGACCGGAAACAAGCTTCCGAGGACCGGTTTCTGGCATTTCAGCCGTCTTCAACCCGGCTTGCTTGAATCCAGTGGCAAAGTGAGCAAGGGACTCACGTCTGAGCATACCCTGCCAACTTATGGCGAACAAAGTGGTACAAAAGGGGGTGGTGATGGACGGAGCATCTGAACCAATCAAACACTCACACCCAGTCAACAGATCTGGGTTTAATCCATCACCGTTCTTTAGCCCACTCTGCCACCCCAGTTCAGACATGGCCATATGCAAATCAGTCTGGCCCTGTGCCTCATGGGAACAGTCCAGCCCGAACTGCCAAGCCATGTCTTGGCTGGACCGGAAACAAGCTTCTGAGGACCGGTTTCTGGCATTTCAGCCGTCTTCAGCCCGGCTTGCTTGAATCCAGTGGCAAAGTGAGCAAGGGACTCACGTCTGAGCATACCCTGCCAACTTATGGCGAACAAAGTGGTACAAAAGGGGTTGGTGATGGACGGAGCATCTGAACCAATCAAACACTCACACCCAGTCAACAGATCTGGGTTTAATCCATCACCGTTCTTTAGCCCACTCTGCCACCCCAGTTCAGACATGGCCATATGCAAATCAGTCTGGCCCTGTGCCTCATGGGAACAGTCCAGCCCGAACTGCCAAGCCATGTCTTGGCTGGACCGGAAACAAGCTTCCGAGGACCGGTTTCTGGCATTTCAGCCGTCTTCAACCCGGCTTGCTTGAATCCAGTGGCAAAGTGAGCAAGGGACTCACGTCTGAGCATACCCTGCCAACTTATGGCGAACAAAGTGGTACAAAAGGGGGTGGTGATGGACGGAGCATCTGAACCAATCAAACACTCACACCCAGTCAACAGATCTGGGTTTAATCCATCACCGTTCTTTAGCCCACTCTGCCACCCCAGTTCAGACATGGCCATATGCAAATCAGTCTAGCCCTGTGCCTCATGGGAACAGTCCAGCCCGAACTGCCAAGCCATGTCTTGGCTGGACCGTAAACAAGCTTCCGAGGACAGGTTTCTGGCATTTCAGCCGTCTTCAGCCCGGCTTGCTTGAATCCAGTGGCAAAGTGAGCAAGGGACTCACGTCTGAGTATACCCTGCCAACTTATGGCGAACAAAGTGGTACAAAAGGGGGTGGTGATGGACGGAGCATCTGAACCAATCAAACACTCACACCCAGTCAACAGATCTGGGTTTAATCCATCACCGTTCTTTAGCCCACTCTGCCACCCCAGTTCAGACATGGCCATATGCAAATCAGTCTGACCCTGTGCCTCATGGGAACAGTCCAGCCCGAACTGCCAAGCCATGTCTTGGCTGGACCAGAAACAAGCTTCCGAGGACCGGTTTCTGGCATTTCAGCCGTCTTCAGCTGGGCTTGCTTGAATCCAGTGGCAAAGTGAGCATGGGACTCACGTCTGAGCATACCCTGCCAACTTATGGCGAACAAAGTGGTACAAAAGGGGTTGGTGATGGACGGAGCATCTGAACCAATCAAACACTCACACCCAGTCAACAGATCTGGGTTTAATCCATCACCGTTCTTTAGCCCACTCTGCCACCCCAGTTCAGACATGGCCATATGCAAATCAGTCTGGCCCTGTGCCTCATGGGAACAGTCCAGCCCGAACTGCCAAGCCATGTCTTGGCTGGACCGGAAACAAGCTTCCGAGGACCGGTTTCTGGCAT
The DNA here is from genome assembly GCF_964261635.1 of Lissotriton helveticus. NCBI lineage: Eukaryota > Metazoa > Chordata > Amphibia > Caudata > Salamandridae > Lissotriton > Lissotriton helveticus. The sequence goes on from NC_136067.1 coordinate 73,771,060, forward strand.
TTCAGCCGTCTTCAGCCCGGCTTGCTTGAATCCAGTGGCAAAGTGAGCAAGGGACTCACGTCTGAGCATACCCTGCCAACTTATGGCGAACAAAGTGGTACAAAAGGGGTTGGTGATGGACGGAGCATCTGAACCAATCAAACACTCACACCCAGTCAACAGATCTGGGTTTAATCCATCACCGTTCTTTAGCCCACTCTGCCACCCCAGTTCAGACATGGCCATATGCAAATCAGTCTGGCCCTGTGCCTCATGGGAACAGTCCAGCCCGAACTGCCAAGCCATGTCTTGGCTGGACCGGAAACAAGCTTCCGAGGACCGGTTTCTGGCATTTCAGCCGTCTTCAACCCGGCTTGCTTGAATCCAGTGGCAAAGTGAGCAAGGGACTCACGTCTGAGCATACCCTGCCAACTTATGGCGAACAAAGTGGTACAAAAGGGGGTGGTGATGGACGGAGCATCTGAACCAATCAAACACTCACACCCAGTCAACAGATCTGGGTTTAATCCATCACCGTTCTTTAGCCCACTCTGCCACCCCAGTTCAGACATGGCCATATGCAAATCAGTCTAGCCCTGTGCCTCATGGGAACAGTCCAGCCCGAACTGCCAAGCCATGTCTTGGCTGGACCGTAAACAAGCTTCCGAGGACAGGTTTCTGGCATTTCAGCCGTCTTCAGCCCGGCTTGCTTGAATCCAGTGGCAAAGTGAGCAAGGGACTCACGTCTGAGTATACCCTGCCAACTTATGGCGAACAAAGTGGTACAAAAGGGGGTGGTGATGGACGGAGCATCTGAACCAATCAAACACTCACACCCAGTCAACAGATCTGGGTTTAATCCATCACCGTTCTTTAGCCCACTCTGCCACCCCAGTTCAGACATGGCCATATGCAAATCAGTCTGACCCTGTGCCTCATGGGAACAGTCCAGCCCGAACTGCCAAGCCATGTCTTGGCTGGACCAGAAACAAGCTTCCGAGGACCGGTTTCTGGCATTTCAGCCGTCTTCAGCTGGGCTTGCTTGAATCCAGTGGCAAAGTGAGCATGGGACTCACGTCTGAGCATACCCTGCCAACTTATGGCGAACAAAGTGGTACAAAAGGGGTTGGTGATGGACGGAGCATCTGAACCAATCAAACACTCACACCCAGTCAACAGATCTGGGTTTAATCCATCACCGTTCTTTAGCCCACTCTGCCACCCCAGTTCAGACATGGCCATATGCAAATCAGTCTGGCCCTGTGCCTCATGGGAACAGTCCAGCCCGAACTGCCAAGCCATGTCTTGGCTGGACCGGAAACAAGCTTCTGAGGACCGGTTTCTGGCATTTCAGCCGTCTTCAGCCCGGCTTGCTTGAATCCAGTGGCAAAGTGAGCAAGGGACTCACGTCTACCATACCCTGCCAACTTATGGCGAACAAAGTGGTACAAAAGGGGTTGGTGATGGACGGAGCATCTGAACCAATCAAACACTCACACCCAGTCAACAGATCTGGGTTTAATCCATCACCGTTCTTTAGCCCACTCTGCCACCCCAGTTCAGACATGGCCATATCCAAATCAGTCTGGCCCTGTGCCTCATGGGAACAGTCCAGCCCGAACTGCCAAGCCATGTCTTGGCTGGACCGGAAACAAGCTTCCGTGGACCGGTTTCTGGCATTTCAGCCGTCTTCAGCCCGGCTTGCTTGAATCCAGTGGCAAAGTGAGCAAGGGACTCACGTCTGAGTATACCTGCCAACTTATGGCGAACAAAGTGGTACAAAAGGGGGTGGTGATGGACGGAGCATCTGAACCAATCAAACACTCACACCCAGTCAACAGATCTGGGTCTAATCCATCACCGTTCTTTAGCCCACTCTGCCACCCCAGTTCAGACATGGCCATATGCAAATCAGTCTGACCCTGTGCCTCATGGGAACAGTCCAGCCCGAACTGCCAAGCCATGTCTTGGCTGGACCAGAAACAAGCTTCCGAGGACCGGTTTCTGGCATTTCAGCCGTCTTCAGCTGGGCTTGCTTGAATCCAGTGGCAAAGTGAGCATGGGACTCACGTCTGAGCATACCCTGCCAATTTATGGCGAACAAAGTGGTACAAAAGGGGGTGGTGATGGACGGAGCATCTGAACCAATCAAACACTCACACCCAGTCAACAGATCTGGGTTTAATCCATCACCGTTCTTTAGCCCACTCTGCCACCCCAGTTCAGACATATGCAAATCAGTCTGACCCTGTGCCTCATGGGAACAGTCCAGCCCGAACTGCCAAGCCATGTCTTGGCTGGACCGGAAACAAGCTTCTGAGGACCGGTTTCTGGCATTTCAGCCGTCTTCAGCCCGGCTTGCTTGAATCCAGTGGCAAAGTGAGCAAGGGACTCACGTCTGAGCATACCCTGCCAACTTATGGCGAACAAAGTGGTACAAAAGGGGTTGGTGATGGACGGAGCATCTGAACCAATCAAACACTCACACCCACTCAACAGATCTGGGTTTAATCCATCACCGTTCTTTAGCCCACTCTGCCACCCCAGTTCAGACATGGCCATATGCAAATCAGTCTGGCCCTGTGCCTCATGGGAACAGTCCAGCCCGAACTGCCAAGCCATGTCTTGGCTGGACCGGAAACAAGCTTCCGAGGACCGGTTTCTGGCATTTCAGCCATCTTCAACCCGGCTTGCTTGAATCCAGTGGCAAAGTGAGCAAGGGACTCACGTCTGAGTGTACTCTGCAAACTTATGGCGAACAAAGTGGTACAAAAGGGGGTGGTGATGGACGGAGCATCTGAACCAATCAAACACTCACACCCAGTCAACAGATCTGGGTTTAATCCATCACCGTTCTTTAGCCCACTCTGCCACCCCAGTTCAGACATGGCCATATGCAAATCAGTCTCGCCCTGTGCCTCATGGGAACAGTCCAGCCCGAACTGCCAAGCCATGTCTTGGCTGGACCGTAAACAAGCTTCCGAAGACCGGTTTCTGGCATTTCAGCCGTCTTCAGCCCGGCTTGCTTGAATCCAGTGTCAAAGTGAGCAAGGGACTCACGTCTGAGTATACCCTGCCAACTTATGGCGAACAAAGTGGTACAAAAGGGGGTGGTGATGGACGGAGCATCTGAACCAATCAAACACTCACACCCAGTCAACAGATCTGGGTTTAATCCATCACCGTTCTTTAGCCCACTCTGCCACCCCAGTTCAGACATGGCCATATGCAAATCAGTCTGACCCTGTGCCTCATGGGAACAGTCCAGCCCGAACTGCCAAGCCATGTCTTGGCTGGACCAGAAACAAGCTTCCGAGGACCGGTTTCTGGCATTTCAGCCGTCTTCAGCTGGGCTTGCTTGAATCCAGTGGCAAAGTGAGCATGGGACTCACGTCTGAGCATACCCTGCCAATTTATGGCGAACAAAGTGGTACAAAAGGGGGTGGTGATGGACGGAGCATCTGAACCAATCAAACATTCACACCCAGTCAACAGATCTGGGTTTAATCCATCACCGTTCTTTAGCCCACTCTGCCACCCCAGTTCAGACATATGCAAATCAGTCTGACCCTGTGCCTCATGGGAACAGTCCAGCCCGAACTGCCAAGCCATGTCTTGGCTGGACCGGAAACAGGCTTCTAAGGACCGGTTTCTGGCATTTCAGCCGTCTTCAGCCCGGCTTGCTTGAATCCAGTGGCAAAGTGAGCAAGGGACTCACGTCTGAGCATACCCTGCCAACTTATGGTAAACAAAGTGGTACAAAAGGGGTTGGTGATGGACGGAGCATCTGAACCAATCAAACACTCACACCCAGTCAACAGATCTGGGTTTAATCCATCACCGTTCTTTAGCCCACTCTGCCACCCCAGTTCAGACATGGCCATATGCAAATCAGTCTGGCCCTGTGCCTCATGGGAACAGTCCAGCCCGAACTGCCAAGCCATGTCTTGGCTGGACCGGAAACAAGCTTCCGAGGACCGGTTTCTGGCATTTCAGCCGTCTTCAACCCGGCTTGCTTGAATCCAGTGGCAAAGTGAGCAAGGGACTCACGTCTGAGCATACCCTGCCAACTTATGGCGAACAAAGTGGTACAAAAGGGGGTGGTGATGGACGGAGCATCTGAACCAATCAAACACTCACACCCAGTCAACAGATCTGGGTTTAATCCATCACCGTTCTTTAGCCCACTCTGCCACCCCAGTTCAGACATTGCCATATTCAAATCTGTCTGACCCTGTGCCATATGGGAACAGTCCAGCCCGAACTGCCAAGCCATGTCTTGGCTGGACCGGAAACAAGCTTCCGAGGACCGGTTTCTGGCATTTCAGCCGTCTTCAGCCCGGCTTGCTTGAATCCAGTGGCAAAGTGAGCAAGGGACTCACGTCTGAGCATTCCCTGCCAACTTATGGCGAACAAAGTGGTACAAAAGGGGGTGGTGATGGACGGAGCATCTGAACCAATCAAACACTCACACCCAGTCAACAGATCTGGGTTTAATCCATCACCGTTCTTTAGCCCACTCTGCCACCCCAGTTCAGACATGGCCATATGCAAATCAGTCTGGCCCTGTGCCTCATGGGAACAGTCCAGCCCGAACTGCCAAGCCATGTCTTGGCTGGACCGTAAACAAGCTTCCGAGGACCGGTTTCTGGCATTTCAGCCGTCTTCAGCCCGGCTTGCTTGAATCCAGTGGCAAAGTGAGCAAGGGACTCACGTCTGAGTATACCCTGCCAACTTATGGCGAACAAAGTGGTACAAAAGGGGGTGGTGATGGACGGAGCATCTGAACCAATCAAACACTCACACCCAGTCAACAGATCTGGGTTTAATCCATCACCGTTCTTTAGCCCACTCTGCCACCCCAGTTCAGACATGGCCATATGCAAATCAGTCTGACCCTGTGCCTCATGGGAACAGTCCAGCCCGAACTGCCAAGCCATGTCTTGGCTGGACCAGAAACAAGCTTCCGAGGACCGGTTTCTGGCATTTCAGCCGTCTTCAGCTGGGCTTGCTTGAATCCAGTGGCAAAGTGAGCATGGGACTAACGTCTGAGCATACCCTGCCAACTTATGGCGAACAAAGTGGTACAAAAGGGGGTGGTGATGGACGGAGCATCTGAACCAATCAAACACTCACACCCAGTCAACAGATCTGGGTTTAATCCATCACCGTTCTTTAGCCCACTCTGCCACCCCAGTTCAGACATATGCAAATCAGTCTGACCCTGTGCCTCATGGGAACAGTCCAGCCCGAACTGCCAAGCCATGTCTTGGCTGGACCGGAAACAAGCTTCCGAGGACCGGTTTCTGGCATTTCAGCCGTCTTCAGCCCGGCTTGCTTGAATCCAGTGGCAAAGTGAGCAAGGGACTCACGTCTGAGCATTCCCTGCCAACTTATGGCGAACAAAGTGGTACAAAAGGGGGTGGTGATGGACGGAGCATCTGAACCAATCAAACACTCACACCCATACAACAGATCTGGGTTTAATCCATCACCGTTCTTTAGCCCACTCTGCCACCCCAGTTCAGACATGGCCATATGCAAATCAGTCTGACCCTGTGCCATATGGGAACAGTCCAGCCCGAACTGCCAAGCCATGTCTTGGCTGGACCGGAAACAAGCTTCCGAGGACCGGTTTCTGGCATTTCAGCCGTCTTCAGCCCGGCTTGCTTGAATCCAGTGGCAAAGTGAGCAAGGGACTCACGTCTGAGTATACCCTGCCAACTTATGGCGAACAAAGTGGTACAAAAGGGGGTGGTGATGGACGGAGCATCTGAACCAATCAAACACTCACACCCAGTCAACAGATCTGGGTTTAATCCATCACCGTTCTTTAGCCCACTCTGCCACCCCAGTTCAGACATGGCCATATGCAAATCAGTCTGACCCTGTGCCTCATGGGAACAGTCCAGCCCGAACTGCCAAGCCATGTCTTGGCTGGACCAGAAACAAGCTTCCGAGGACCGGTTTCTGGCATTTCAGCCGTCTTCAGCTGGGCTTGCTTGAATCCAGTGGCAAAGTGAGCATGGGACTCACGTCTGAGCATACCCTGCCAATTTATGGCGAACAAAGTGGTACAAAAGGGGGTGGTGATGGACGGAGCATCTGAACCAATCAAACATTCACACCCAGTCAACAGATCTGGGTTTAATCCATCACCGTTCTTTAGCCCACTCTGCCACCCCAGTTCAGACATATGCAAATCAGTCTGACCCTGTGCCTCATGGGAACAGTCCAGCCCGAACTGCCAAGCCATGTCTTGGCTGGACCGGAAACAGGCTTCTAAGGACCGGTTTCTGGCATTTCAGCCGTCTTCAGCCCGGCTTGCTTGAATCCAGTGGCAAAGTGAGCAAGGGACTCACGTCTGAGCATACCCTGCCAACTTATGGCAAACAAAGTGGTACAAAAGGGGTTGGTGATGGACGGAGCATCTGAACCAATCAAACACTCACACCCAGTCAACAGATCTGGGTTTAATCCATCACCGTTCTTTAGCCCACTCTGCCACCCCAGTTCAGACATGGCCATATGCAAATCAGTCTGGCCCTGTGCCTCATGGGAACAGTCCAGCCCGAACTGCCAAGCCATGTCTTGGCTGGACCGGAAACAAGCTTCCGAGGACCGGTTTCTGGCATTTCAGCCGTCTTCAACCCGGCTTGCTTGAATCCAGTGGCAAAGTGAGCAAGGGACTCACGTCTGAGCATACCCTGCCAATTTATGGCGAACAAAGTGGTACAAAAGGGGGTGGTGATGGACGGAGCATCTGAACCAATCAAACACTCACACCCAGTCAACAGATCTGGGTTTAATCCATCACCGTTCTTTAGCCCACTCTGCCACCCCAGTTCAGACATGGCCATATGCAAATCAGTCTGACCCTGTGCCATATGGGAACAGTCCAGCCCGAACTGCCAAGCCATGTCTTGGCTGGACCGGAAACAAGCTTCCGAGGACCGGTTTCTGGCATTTCAGCCGTCTTCAGCCCGGCTTGCTTGAATCCAGTGGCAAAGTGAGCAAGGGACTCACGTCTGAGCATTCCCTGCCAACTTATGGCGAACAAAGTGGTACAAAAGGGGGTGGTGATGGACGGAGCATCTGAACCAATCAAACACTCACACCCAGTCAACAGATCTGGGTTTAATCCATCACCGTTCTTTAGCCCACTCTGCCACCCCAGTTCAGACATGGCCATATGCAAATCAGTCTGGCCCTGTGCCTCATGGGAACAGTCCAGCCCGAACTGCCAAGCCATGTCTTGGCTGGACCGTAAACAAGCTTCCGAGGACCGGTTTCTGGCATTTCAGCCGTCTTCAGCCCGGCTTGCTTGAATCCAGTGGCAAAGTGAGCAAGGGACTCACGTCTGAGTATACCCTGCCAACTTATGGCGAACAAAGTGGTACAAAAGGGGGTGGTGATGGACGGAGCATCTGAACCAATCAAACACTCACACCCAGTCAACAGATCTGGGTTTAATCCATCACCGTTCTTTAGCCCACTCTGCCACCCCAGTTCAGACATGGCCATATGCAAATCAGTCTGACCCTGTGCCTCATGGGAACAGTCCAGCCCGAACTGCCAAGCCATGTCTTGGCTGGACCAGAAACAAGCTTCCGAGGACCGGTTTCTGGCATTTCAGCCGTCTTCAGCTGGGCTTGCTTGAATCCAGTGGCAAAGTGAGCATGGGACTCACGTCTGAGCATACCCTGCCAACTTATGGCGAACAAAGTGGTACAAAAGGGGGTGGTGATGGACGGAGCATCTGAACCAATCAAACACTCACACCCAGTCAACAGATCTGGGTTTAATCCATCACCGTTCTTTAGCCCACTCTGCCACCCCAGTTCAGACATATGCAAATCAGTCTGACCCTGTGCCTCATGGGAACAGTCCAGCCCGAACTGCCAAGCCATGTCTTGGCTGGACCGGAAACAAGCTTCCGAGGACCGGTTTCTGGCATTTCAGCCGTCTTCAACCCGGCTTGCTTGAATCCAGTGGCAAAGTGAGCAAGGGACTCACGTCTGAGCATACCCTGCCAACTTATGGCGAACAAAGTGGTACAAAAGGGGGTGGTGATGGACGGAGCATCTGAACCAATCAAACACTCACACCCAGTCAACAGATCTGGGTTTAATCCATCACCGTTCTTTAGCCCACTCTGCCACCCCAGTTCAGACATGGCCATATGCAAATCAGTCTGACCCTGTGCCATATGGGAACAGTCCAGCCCGAACTGCCAAGCCATGTCTTGGCTGGACCGGAAACAAGCTTCCGAGGACCGGTTTCTGGCATTTCAGCCGTCTTCAGCCCGGCTTGCTTGAATCCAGTGGCAAAGTGAGCAAGGGACTCACGTCTGAGCATTCCCTGCCAACTTATGGCGAACATAGTGGTACAAAAGGGGGTGGTGATGGACGGAGCATCTGAACCAATCAAACACTCACACCCAGTCAACAGATCTGGGTTTAATCCATCACCGTTCTTTAGCCCACTCTGCCACCCCAGTTCAGACATGGCCATATGCAAATCAGTCTGGCCCTGTGCCTCATGGGAACAGTCCAGCCCGAACTGCCAAGCCATGTCTTGGCTGGACCGTAAACAAGCTTCCGAGGACCGGTTTCTGGCATTTCAGCCGTCTTCAGCCCGGCTTGCTTGAATCCAGTGGCAAAGTGAGCAAGGGACTCACGTCTGAGTATACCCTGCCAACTTATGGCGAACAAAGTGGTACAAAAGGGGGTGGTGATGGACGGAGCATCTGAACCAATCAAACACTCACACCCAGTCAACAGATCTGGGTTTAATCCATCACCGTTCTTTAGCCCACTCTGCCACCCCAGTTCAGACATGGCCATATGCAAATCAGTCTGACCCTGTGCCTCATGGGAACAGTCCAGCCCGAACTGCCAAGCCATGTCTTGGCTGGACCAGAAACAAGCTTCCGAGGACCGGTTTCTGGCATTTCAGCCGTCTTCAGCTGGGCTTGCTTGAATCCAGTGGCAAAGTGAGCATGGGACTCACGTCTGAGCATACCCTGCCAACTTATGGCAAACAAAGTGGTACAAAAGGGGGTGGTGATGGACGGAGCATCTGAACCAATCAAACACTCACACCCAGTCAACAGATCTGGGTTTAATCCATCACCGTTCTTTAGCCCACTCTGCCACCCCAGTTCAGACATATGCAAATCAGTCTGACCCTGTGCCTCATGGGAACAGTCCAGCCCGAACTGCCAAGCCATGTCTTGGCTGGACCGGAAACAAGCTTCTGAGGACCGGTTTCTGGCATTTCAGCCGTCTTCAGCCCGGCTTGCTTGAATCCAGTGGCAAAGTGAGCAAGGGACTCACGTCTGAGCATACCCTGCCAACTTATGGCGAACAAAGTGGTACAAAAGGGGGTGGTGATGGACGGAGCATCTGAACCAATCAAACACTCACACCCAGTCAACAGATCTGGGTTTAATCCATCACCGTTCTTTAGCCCACTCTGCCACCCCAGTTCAGACATGGCCATATGCAAATCAGTCTGGCCCTGTCCCTCATGGGAACAGTTCAGCCCGAACTGCCAAGCCATGTCTTGGCTGGACCGGAAACAAGCTTCCGAGGACCGGTTTCTGGCATTTCAGCCGTCTTCAACCCGGCTTGCTTGAATCCAGTGGCAAAGTGAGCAAGGGACTCATGTCTGAGCATACCCTGCCAAATTATGGCGAACAAAGTGGTACAAAAGGGGGTGGTGATGGACGGAGCATCTGAACCAATCAAACACTCACACCCATACAACAGATCTGGGTTTAATCCATCACCGTTCTTTAGCCCACTCTGCCACCCCAGTTCAGACATGGCCATATGCAAATCAGTCTGACCCTGTGCCATATGGGAACAGTCCAGCCCGAACTGCCAAGCCATGTCTTGGCTGGACCGGAAACAAGCTTCCGAGGACCGGTTTCTGGCATTTCAGCCGTCTTCAGCCCGGCTTGCTTGAATCCAGTGGCAAAGTGAGCAAGGGACTCACGTCTGAGTATACCCTGCCAACTTATGGCGAACAAAGTGGTACAAAAGGGGGTGGTGATGGACGGAGCATCTGAACCAATCAAACATTCACACCCAGTCAACAGATCTGGGTTTAATCCATCACCGTTCTTTAGCCCACTCTGCCACCCCAGTTCAGACATATGCAAATCAGTCTGACCCTGTGCCTCATGGGAACAGTCCAGCCCGAACTGCCAAGCCATGTCTTGGCTGGACCGGAAACAGGCTTCTAAGGACCGGTTTCTGGCATTTCATCCGTCTTCAGCCCGGCTTGCTTGAATCCAGTGGCAAAGTGAGCAAGGGACTCACGTCTGAGCATACCCTGCCAACTTATGGCAAACAAAGTGGTACAAAAGGGGTTGGTGATGGACGGAGCATCTGAACCAATCAAACACTCACACCCAGTCAACAGATCTGGGTTTAATCCATCACGTTCTTTAGCCCACTCTGCCACCCCAGTTCAGACATGGCCATATGCAAATCAGTCTGGCCCTGTGCCTCATGGGAACAGTCCTGCCCGAACTGCCAAGCCATGTCTTGGCTGGACCGTAAACAAGCTTCCGAGGACCGGTTTCTGGCATTTCAGCCGTCTTCAGCCCGGCTTGCTTGAATCCAGTGGCAAAGTGAGCAAGGGACTCACGTCTGAGTATACCCTGCCAACTTATGGCGAACAAAGTGGTACAAAAGGGGGTGGTGATGGACGGAGCATCTGAACCAATCAAACACTCACACCCAGTCAACAGATCTGGGTTTAATCCATCACCGTTCTTTAGCCCACTCTGCCACCCCAGTTCAGACATGGCCATATGCAAATCAGTCTGACCCTGTGCCTCATGGGAACAGTCCAGCCCGAACTGCCAAGCCATGTCTTGGCTGGACCAGAAACAAGCTTCCGAGGACCGGTTTCTGGCATTTCAGCCGTCTTCAGCTGGGCTTGCTTGAATCCAGTGGCAAAGTGAGCATGGGACTCACGTCTGAGCATACCCTGCCAACTTATGGCGAACAAAGTGGTACAAAAGGGGGTGGTGATGGACGGAGCATCTGAACCAATCAAACACTCACACCCAGTCAACAGATCTGGGTTTAATCCATCAGCGTTCTTTAGCCCACTCTGCCACCCCAGTTCAGACATATGCAAATCAGTCTGACCCTGTGCCTCATGGGAACAGTCCAGCCCGAACTGCCAAGCCATGTCTTGGCTGGACCGGAAACAAGCTTCCGAGGACCGGTTTCTGGCATTTCAGCCGTCTTCAGCCCGGCTTGCTTGAATCCAGTGGCAAAGTGAGCAAGGGACTCACGTCTGAGTATACCCTGCCAACTTATGGCGAACAAAGTGGTACAAAAGGGGGTGGTGATGGACGGAGCATCTGAACCAATCAAACATTCACACCCAGTCAACAGATCTGGGTTTAATCCATCACCGTTCTTTAGCCCACTCTGCCACCCCAGTTCAGACATATGCAAATCAGTCTGACCCTGTGCCTCATGGGAACAGTCCAGCCCGAACTGCCAAGCCATGTCTTGGCTGGACCGGAAACAGGCTTCTAAGGACCGGTTTCTGGCATTTCAGCCGTCTTCAGCCCGGCTTGCTTGAATCCAGTGGCAAAGTGAGCAAGGGACTCACGTCTGAGCATACCCTGCCAACTTATGGCAAACAAAGTGGTACAAAAGGGGTTGGTGATGGACGGAGCATCTGAACCAATCAAACACTCACACCCAGTCAACAGATCTGGGTTTAATCCATCACCGTTCTTTAGCCCACTCTGCCACCCCAGTTCAGACATGGCCATATGCAAATCAGTCTGGCCCTGTGCCTCATGGGAACAGTCCAGCCCGAACTGCCAAGCCATGTCTTGGCTGGACCGGAAACAAGCTTCCGAGGACCGGTTTCTGGCATTTCAGCCATCTTCAACCCGGCTTGCTTGAATCCAGTGGCAAAGTGAGCAAGGGACTCACGTCTGAGCATACCCTGCCAACTTATGGCGAACAAAGTGGTACAAAAGGGGGTGGTGATGGACGGAGCATCTGAACCAATCAAACACTCACACCCAGTCAACAGATCTGGGTTTAATCCATCACCGTTCTTTAGCCCACTCTGCTACCCCAGTTCAGACATGGCCATATGCAAATCAGTCTGACCCTGTGCCATATGGGAACAGTCCAGCCCGAACTGCCAAGCCATGTCTTGGCTGGACCGGAAACATGCTTCCGAGGACCGGTTTCTGGCATTTCAGCCGTCTTCAGCCCGGCTTGCTTGAATCCAGTGGCAAAGTGAGCAAGGGACTCACGTCTGAGCATTCCCTGCCAACTTATGGCGAACAAAGTGGTACAAAAGGGGGTGGTGATGGACGGAGCATCTGAACCAATCAAACACTCACACCCAGTCAACAGATCTGGGTTTATTCCATCACCGTTCTGTAGCCCACTCTGCCACCCCAGTTCAGACATGGCCATATGCAAATCAGTCTGACCCTGTGCCTCATGGGAACAGTCCAGCCCGAACTGCCAAGCCATGTCTTGGCTGGACCGGAAACAAGCTTCCGAGGACCGGTTTCTGGCATTTCAGCCGTCTTCAGCACGGCTTGCTTGAATCCAGTGGCAAAGTGAGCAAGGGACTCACGTCTGAGCATACCCTGCCAACTTATGGCGAACAAAGTGGTACAAAAGGGGGTGGTGATGGACGGAGCATCTGAACCAATCAAACACTCACACCCAGTCAACAGATCTGGGTTTAATCCATCACCGTTCTTTAGCCCACTCTGCCACCCCAGTTCAGACATGGCCATATGCAAATCAGTCTGACCCTGTGCCTCATGGGAACAGTCCAGCCCGAACTGCCAAGCCATGTCTTGGCTGGACCGGAAACAAGCTTCTGAGGACCGGTTTCTGGCATTTCAGCCGTCTTCAGCACGGCTTGCTTGAATCCAGTGGCAAAGTGAGCAAGGGACTCACGTCTGAGCATACCCTGCCAACTTATGGCAAACAAAGTGGTACAAAAGGGGGTGGTGATGGACGGAGCATCTGAACCAATAAAACACTCACACCCAGTCAACAGATCTGGGTTTAATCCATCACCATTCTTTAGCCCACTCTGCCACCCCAGTTCAGACATGGCCATATGCAAATCAGTCTGACCCTGTGCCATATGGGAACAGTCCAGCCCGAACTGCCAAGCCATGTCTTGGCTGGACCGGAAACAAGCTTCCGAGGACCGGTTTCTGGCATTTCAGCCGTCTTCAGCCCGGCTTGCTTGAATCCAGTGCCAAAGTGAGCAAGGGACTCACGTCTGAGTATACCCTGCCAACTTATGGCGAACAAAGTGGTACAAAAGGGGGTGGTGATGGACGGAGCATCTGAACCAATCAAACACTCACACCCAGTCAACAGATCTGGGTTTAATCCATCACCGTTCTTTAGCCCACTCTGCCACCCCAGTTCAGACATGGCCATATGCAAATCAGTCTGACCCTGTGCCTCATGGGAACAGTCCAGCCCGAACTGCCAAGCCATGTCTTGGCTGGACCAGAAACAAGCTTCCGAGGACCGGTTTCTGGCATTTCAGCCGTCTTCAGCTGGGCTTGCTTGAATCCAGTGGCAAAGTGAGCATGGGACTCACGTCTGAGCATACCCTGCCAACTTATGGCGAACAAAGTGGTACAAAAGGGGGTGGTGATGGACGGAGCATCTGAACCAATCAAACACTCACACCCAGTCAACAGATCTGGGTTTAATCCATCACCGTTCTTTAGCCCACTCTGCCACCCCAGTTCAGACATATGCAAATCAGTCTGACCCTGTGCCTCATGGGAACAGTCCAGCCCGAACTGCCAAGCCATGTCTTGGCTGGACCGGAAACAAGCTTCCGAGGACCGGTTTCTGGCATTTCAGCCGTCTTCAACCCGGCTTGCTTGAATCCAGTGGCAAAGTGAGCAAGGGACTCACGTCTGAGCATACCCTGCCAACTTATGGCGAACAAAGTGGTACAAAAGGGGGTGGTGATGGACGGAGCATCTGAACCAATCAAACACTCACACCCAGTCAACAGATCTGGGTTTAATCCATCACCGTTCTTTAGCCCACTCTGCCACCCCAGTTCAGACATGGCCATATGCAAATCAGTCTGACCCTGTGCCATATGGGAACAGTCCAGCCCGAACTGCCAAGCCATGTCTTGGCTGGACCGGAAACAAGCTTCCGAGGACCGGTTTCTGGCATTTCAGCCGTCTTCAGCCCGGCTTGCTTGAATCCAGTGGCAAAGTGAGCAAGGGACTCACGTCTGAGCATTCCCTGCCAACTTATGGCGAACATAGTGGTACAAAAGGGGGTGGTGATGGACGGAGCATCTGAACCAATCAAACACTCACACCCAGTCAACAGATCTGGGTTTAATCCATCACCGTTCTTTAGCCCACTCTGCCACCCCAGTTCAGACATGGCCATATGCAAATCAGTCTGGCCCTGTGCCTCATGGGAACAGTCCAGCCCGAACTGCCAAGCCATGTCTTGGCTGGACCGTAAACAAGCTTCCGAGGACCGGTTTCTGGCATTTCAGCCCGGCTTGCTTGAATCCAGTGGCAAAGTGAGCAAGGGACTCACGTCTGAGTATACCCTGCCAACTTATGGCGAACAAAGTGGTACAAAAGGGGGTGGTGATGGACGGAGCATCTGAACCAATCAAACACTCACACCCAGTCAACAGATCTGGGTTTAATCCATCACCGTTCTTTAGCCCACTCTGCCACCCCAGTTCAGACATGGCCATATGCAAATCAGTCTGACCCTGTGCCTCATGGGAACAGTCCAGCCCGAACTGCCAAGCCATGTCTTGGCTGGACCAGAAACAAGCTTCCGAGGACCGGTTTCTGGCATTTCAGCCGTCTTCAGCTGGGCTTGCTTGAATCCAGTGGCAAAGTGAGCATGGGACTCACGTCTGAGCATACCCTGCCAACTTATGGCAAACAAAGTGGTACAAAAGGGGGTGGTGATGGACGGAGCATCTGAACCAATCAAACACTCACACCCAGTCAACAGATCTGGGTTTAATCCATCACCGTTCTTTAGCCCACTCTGCCACCCCAGTTCAGACATATGCAAATCAGTCTGACCCTGTGCCTCATGGGAACAGTCCAGCCCGAACTGCCAAGCCATGTCTTGGCTGGACCGGAAACAAGCTTCTGAGGACCGGTTTCTGGCATTTCAGCCGTCTTCAGCCCGGCTTGCTTGAATCCAGTGGCAAAGTGAGCAAGGGACTCACGTCTGAGCATACCCTGCCAACTTATGGCGAACAAAGTGGTACAAAAGGGGGTGGTGATGGACGGAGCATCTGAACCAATCAAACACTCACACCCAGTCAACAGATCTGGGTTTAATCCATCACCGTTCTTTAGCCCACTCTGCCACCCCAGTTCAGACATGGCCATATGCAAATCAGTCTGGCCCTGTCCCTCATGGGAACAGTTCAGCCCGAACTGCCAAGCCATGTCTTGGCTGGACCGGAAACAAGCTTCCGAGGACCGGTTTCTGGCATTTCAGCCGTCTTCAACCCGGCTTGCTTGAATCCAGTGGCAAAGTGAGCAAGGGACTCATGTCTGAGCATACCCTGCCAAATTATGGCGAACAAAGTGGTACAAAAGGGGGTGGTGATGGACGGAGCATCTGAACCAATCAAACACTCACACCCATACAACAGATCTGGGTTTAATCCATCACCGTTCTTTAGCCCACTCTGCCACCCCAGTTCAGACATGGCCATATGCAAATCAGTCTGACCCTGTGCCATATGGGAACAGTCCAGCCCGAACTGCCAAGCCATGTCTTGGCTGGACCGGAAACAAGCTTCCGAGGACCGGTTTCTGGCATTTCAGCCGTCTTCAGCCCGGCTTGCTTGAATCCAGTGGCAAAGTGAGCAAGGGACTCACGTCTGAGTATACCCTGCCAACTTATGGCGAACAAAGTGGTACAAAAGGGGGTGGTGATGGACGGAGCATCTGAACCAATCAAACATTCACACCCAGTCAACAGATCTGGGTTTAATCCATCACCGTTCTTTAGCCCACTCTGCCACCCCAGTTCAGACATATGCAAATCAGTCTGACCCTGTGCCTCATGGGAACAGTCCAGCCCGAACTGCCAAGCCATGTCTTGGCTGGACCGGAAACAGGCTTCTAAGGACCGGTTTCTGGCATTTCATCCGTCTTCAGCCCGGCTTGCTTGAATCCAGTGGCAAAGTGAGCAAGGGACTCACGTCTGAGCATACCCTGCCAACTTATGGCAAACAAAGTGGTACAAAAGGGGTTGGTGATGGACGGAGCATCTGAACCAATCAAACACTCACACCCAGTCAACAGATCTGGGTTTAATCCATCACGTTCTTTAGCCCACTCTGCCACCCCAGTTCAGACATGGCCATATGCAAATCAGTCTGGCCCTGTGCCTCATGGGAACAGTCCTGCCCGAACTGCCAAGCCATGTCTTGGCTGGACCGTAAACAAGCTTCCGAGGACCGGTTTCTGGCATTTCAGCCGTCTTCAGCCCGGCTTGCTTGAATCCAGTGGCAAAGTGAGCAAGGGACTCACGTCTGAGTATACCCTGCCAACTTATGGCGAACAAAGTGGTACAAAAGGGGGTGGTGATGGACGGAGCATCTGAACCAATCAAACACTCACACCCAGTCAACAGATCTGGGTTTAATCCATCACCGTTCTTTAGCCCACTCTGCCACCCCAGTTCAGACATGGCCATATGCAAATCAGTCTGACCCTGTGCCTCATGGGAACAGTCCAGCCCGAACTGCCAAGCCATGTCTTGGCTGGACCAGAAACAAGCTTCCGAGGACCGGTTTCTGGCATTTCAGCCGTCTTCAGCTGGGCTTGCTTGAATCCAGTGGCAAAGTGAGCATGGGACTCACGTCTGAGCATACCCTGCCAACTTATGGCGAACAAAGTGGTACAAAAGGGGGTGGTGATGGACGGAGCATCTGAACCAATCAAACACTCACACCCAGTCAACAGATCTGGGTTTAATCCATCAGCGTTCTTTAGCCCACTCTGCCACCCCAGTTCAGACATATGCAAATCAGTCTGACCCTGTGCCTCATGGGAACAGTCCAGCCCGAACTGCCAAGCCATGTCTTGGCTGGACCGGAAACAAGCTTCCGAGGACCGGTTTCTGGCATTTCAGCCGTCTTCAGCCCGGCTTGCTTGAATCCAGTGGCAAAGTGAGCAAGGGACTCACGTCTGAGTATACCCTGCCAACTTATGGCGAACAAAGTGGTACAAAAGGGGGTGGTGATGGACGGAGCATCTGAACCAATCAAACATTCACACCCAGTCAACAGATCTGGGTTTAATCCATCACCGTTCTTTAGCCCACTCTGCCACCCCAGTTCAGACATATGCAAATCAGTCTGACCCTGTGCCTCATGGGAACAGTCCAGCCCGAACTGCCAAGCCATGTCTTGGCTGGACCGGAAACAGGCTTCTAAGGACCGGTTTCTGGCATTTCAGCCGTCTTCAGCCCGGCTTGCTTGAATCCAGTGGCAAAGTGAGCAAGGGACTCACGTCTGAGCATACCCTGCCAACTTATGGCAAACAAAGTGGTACAAAAGGGGTTGGTGATGGACGGAGCATCTGAACCAATCAAACACTCACACCCAGTCAACAGATCTGGGTTTAATCCATCACCGTTCTTTAGCCCACTCTGCCACCCCAGTTCAGACATGGCCATATGCAAATCAGTCTGGCCCTGTGCCTCATGGGAACAGTCCAGCCCGAACTGCCAAGCCATGTCTTGGCTGGACCGGAAACAAGCTTCCGAGGACCGGTTTCTGGCATTTCAGCCATCTTCAACCCGGCTTGCTTGAATCCAGTGGCAAAGTGAGCAAGGGACTCACGTCTGAGCATACCCTGCCAACTTATGGCGAACAAAGTGGTACAAAAGGGGGTGGTGATGGACGGAGCATCTGAACCAATCAAACACTCACACCCAGTCAACAGATCTGGGTTTAATCCATCACCGTTCTTTAGCCCACTCTGCTACCCCAGTTCAGACATGGCCATATGCAAATCAGTCTGACCCTGTGCCATATGGGAACAGTCCAGCCCGAACTGCCAAGCCATGTCTTGGCTGGACCGGAAACATGCTTCCGAGGACCGGTTTCTGGCATTTCAGCCGTCTTCAGCCCGGCTTGCTTGAATCCAGTGGCAAAGTGAGCAAGGGACTCACGTCTGAGCATTCCCTGCCAACTTATGGCGAACAAAGTGGTACAAAAGGGGGTGGTGATGGACGGAGCATCTGAACCAATCAAACACTCACACCCAGTCAACAGATCTGGTTTATTCCATCACCGTTCTGTAGCCCACTCTGCCACCCCAGTTCAGACATGGCCATATGCAAATCAGTCTGACCCTGTGCCTCATGGGAACAGTCCAGCCCGAACTGCCAAGCCATGTCTTGGCTGGACCGGAAACAAGCTTCCGAGGACCGGTTTCTGGCATTTCAGCCGTCTTCAGCACGGCTTGCTTGAATCCAGTGGCAAAGTGAGCAAGGGACTCACGTCTGAGCATACCCTGCCAACTTATGGCGAACAAAGTGGTACAAAAGGGGGTGGTGATGGACGGAGCATCTGAACCAATCAAACACTCACACCCAGTCAACAGATCTGGGTTTAATCCATCACCGTTCTTTAGCCCACTCTGCCACCCCAGTTCAGACATGGCCATATGCAAATCAGTCTGACCCTGTGCCTCATGGGAACAGTCCAGCCCGAACTGCCAAGCCATGTCTTGGCTGGACCGGAAACAAGCTTCTGAGGACCGGTTTCTGGCATTTCAGCCGTCTTCAGCACGGCTTGCTTGAATCCAGTGGCAAAGTGAGCAAGGGACTCACGTCTGAGCATACCCTGCCAACTTATGGCAAACAAAGTGGTACAAAAGGGGGTGGTGATGGACGGAGCATCTGAACCAATAAAACACTCACACCCAGTCAACAGATCTGGGTTTAATCCATCACCATTCTTTAGCCCACTCTGCCACCCCAGTTCAGACATGGCCATATGCAAATCAGTCTGACCCTGTGCCATATGGGAACAGTCCAGCCCGAACTGCCAAGCCATGTCTTGGCTGGACCGGAAACAAGCTTCCGAGGACCGGTTTCTGGCATTTCAGCCGTCTTCAGCCCGGCTTGCTTGAATCCAGTGCCAAAGTGAGCAAGGGACTCACGTCTGAGTATACCCTGCCAACTTATGGCGAACAAAGTGGTACAAAAGGGGGTGGTGATGGACGGAGCATCTGAACCAATCAAACATTCACACCCAGTCAACAGATCTGGGTTTAATCCATCACCGTTCTTTAGCCCACTCTGCCACCCCAGTTCAGACATATGCAAATCAGTCTGACCCTGTGCCTCATGGGAACAGTCCAGCCCGAACTGCCAAGCCATGTCTTGGCTGGACCGGAAACAGGCTTCTAAGGACCGGTTTCTGGCATTTCAGCCGTCTTCAGCCCGGCTTGCTTGAATCCAGTGGCAAAGTGAGCAAGGGACTCACGTCTGAGCATACCCTGCCAACTTATGGCAAACAAAGTGGTACAAAAGGGGTTGGTGATGGACGGAGCATCTGAACCAATCAAACACTCACACCCAGTCAACAGATCTGGGTTTAATCCATCACCGTTCTTTAGCCCACTCTGCCACCCCAGTTCAGACATGGCCATATGCAAATCAGTCTGGCCCTGTGCCTCATGGGAACAGTCCAGCCCGAACTGCCAAGCCATGTCTTGGCTGGACCGGAAACAAGCTTCCGAGGACCGGTTTCTGGCATTTCAGCCATCTTCAACCCGGCTTGCTTGAATCCAGTGGCAAAGTGAGCAAGGGACTCACGTCTGAGCATACCCTGCCAACTTATGGCGAACAAAGTGGTACAAAAGGGGGTGGTGATGGACGGAGCATCTGAACCAATCAAACACTCACACCCAGTCAACAGATCTGGGTTTAATCCATCACCGTTCTTTAGCCCACTCTGCTACCCCAGTTCAGACATGGCCATATGCAAATCAGTCTGACCCTGTGCCATATGGGAACAGTCCAGCCCGAACTGCCAAGCCATGTCTTGGCTGGACCGGAAACAAGCTTCCGAGGACCGGTTTCTGGCATTTCAGCCGTCTTCAGCCCGGCTTGCTTGAATCCAGTGGCAAAGTGAGCAAGGGACTCACGTCTGAGCATTCCCTGCCAACTTATGGCGAACAAAGTGGTACAAAAGGGGGTGGTGATGGACGGAGCATCTGAACCAATCAAACACTCACACCCAGTCAACAGATCTGGGTTTATTCCATCACCGTTCTGTAGCCCACTCTGCCACCCCAGTTCAGACATGGCCATATGCAAATCAGTCTGACCCTGTGCCTCATGGGAACAGTCCAGCCCGAACTGCCAAGCCATGTCTTGGCTGGACCGGAAACAAGCTTCCGAGGACCGGTTTCTGGCATTTCAGCCGTCTTCAGCACGGCTTGCTTGAATCCAGTGGCAAAGTGAGCAAGGGACTCACGTCTGAGCATACCCTGCCAACTTATGGCGAACAAAGTGGTACGAAAGGGGGTGGTGATGGACGGAGCATCTGAACCAATCAAACACTCACACCCAGTCAACAGATCTGGGTTTAATCCATCACCGTTCTTTAGCCCACTCTGCCACCCCAGTTCAGACATGGCCATATGCAAATCAGTCTGACCCTGTGCCTCATGGGAACAGTCCAGCCCGAACTGCCAAGCCATGTCTTGGCTGGACCGGAAACAAGCTTCTGAGGACCGGTTTCTGGCATTTCAGCCGTCTTCAGCACGGCTTGCTTGAATCCAGTGGCAAAGTGAGCAAGGGACTCACGTCTGAGCATACCCTGCCAACTTATGGCAAACAAAGTGGTACAAAAGGGGGTGGTGATGGACGGAGCATCTGAACCAATCAAACACTCACACCCAGTCAACAGATCTGGGTTTAATCCATCACCATTCTTTAGCCCACTCTGCCACCCCAGTTCAGACATGGCCATATGCAAATCAGTCTGACCCTGTGCCATATGGGAACAGTCCAGCCTGAACTGCCAAGCCATGTCTTGGCTGGACCGGAAACAAGCTTCCGAGGACCGGTTTCTGGCATTTCAGCCGTCTTCAGCCCGGCTTGCTTGAATCCAGTGGCAAAGTGAGCAAGGGACTCACGTCTGAGTATACCCTGCCAACTTATGGCGAACAAAGTGGTACAAAAGGGGGTGGTGATGGACGGAGCATCTGAACCAATCAAACACTCACACCCAGTCAACAGATCTGGGTTTAACCCATCACCGTTCTTTAGCCCACTCTGCCACCCCAGTTCAGACATGGCCATATGCAAATCAGTCTGACCCTGTGCCTCATGGGAACAGTCCAGCCCGAACTGCCAAGCCATGTCTTGGCTGGACCAGAAACAAGCTTCCGAGGACCGGTTTCTGGCATTTCAGCCGTCTTCAGCTGGGCTTGCTTGAATCCAGTGGCAAAGTGAGCATGGGACTCACGTCTGAGCATACCCTGCCAATTTATGGCGAACAAAGTGGTACAAAAGGGGGTGGTGATGGACGGAGCATCTGAACCAATCAAACACTCACACCCAGTCAACAGATCTGGGTTTAATCCATCACCGTTCTTTAGCCCACTCTGCCACCCCAGTTCAGACATGGCCATATGCAAATCAGTCTGGCCCTGTGCCTCATGGGAACAGTCCAGCCCGAACTGCCAAGCCATGTCTTGGCTGGACCGGAAACAAGCTTCCGAGGACCGGTTTCTGGCATTTCAGCCGTCTTCAACCCGGCTTGCTTGAATCCAGTGGCAAAGTGAGCATGGGACTCACGTCTGAGCATACCCTGCCAACTTATGGCGAACAAAGTGGTACAAAAGGGGTGGTGATGGACGGAGCATCTGAACCAATCAAACACTCACACCCAGTCAACAGATCTGGGTTTAATCCATCACCGTTCTTTAGCCCACTCTGCCACCCCAGTTCAGACATATGCAAATCAGTCTGACCCTGTGCCTCATGGGAACAGTCCAGCCCGAACTGCCAAGCCATGTCTTGGCTGGACCGGAAACAAGCTTCTGAGGACCGGTTTCTGGCATTTCAGCCGTCTTCAGCCCGGCTTGCTTGAATCCAGTGGCAAAGTGAGCAAGGGACTCACGTCTGAGCATACCCTGCCAACTTATGGCGAACAAAGTGGTACAAAAGGGGTTGGTGATGGACGGAGCATCTGAACCAATCAAACACTCACACCCAGTCAACAGATCTGGGTTTAATCCATCACCGTTCTTTAGCCCACTCTGCCACCCCAGTTCAGACATGGCCATATGCAAATCAGTCTGGCCCTGTCCCTCATGGGAACAGTCCAGCCCGAACTGCCAAGCCATGTCTTGGCTGGACCGGAAACAAGCTTCCGAGGACCGGTTTCTGGCATTTCAGCCGTCTTCAACCCGGCTTGCTTGAATCCAGTGGCAAAGTGAGCAAGGGACTCATGTCTGAGCATACCCTGCCAACTTATGGCGAACAAAGTGGTACAAAAGGGGGTGGTGATGGACGGAGCATCTGAACCAATCACACACTCACACTCATACAACAGATCTGGGTTTAATCCATCACCGTTCTTTAGCCCACTCTGCCACCCCAGTTCAGACATGGCCATATGCAAATCAGTCTGACCCTGTGCCATATGGGAACAGTCCAGCCCGAACTGCCAAGCCATGTCTTGGCTGGACCGGAAACAAGCTTCCGATGACCGGTTTCTGGCATTTCAGCCGTCTTCAGCCCGGCTTGCTTGAATCCAGTGGCAAAGTGAGCAAGGGACTCACGTCTGAGTATACCCTGCCAACTTATGGCGAACAAAGTGGTACAAAAGGGGGTGGTGATGGACGGAGCATCTGAACCAATCAAACACTCACACCCAGTCAACAGATCTGGGTTTAATCCATCACCGTTCTTTAGCCCACTCTGCCACCCCAGTTCAGACATGGCCATATGCAAATCAGTCTGACCCTGTGCCTCATGGGAACAGTCCAGCCCGAACTGCCAAGCCATGTCTTGGCTGGACCAGAAACAAGCTTCCGAGGACCGGTTTCTGGCATTTCAGCCGTCTTCAGCTGGGCTTGCTTGAATCCAGTGGCAAAGTGAGCATGGGACTCACGTCTGAGCATACCCTGCCAATTTATGGCGAACAAAGTGGTACAAAAGGGGGTGGTGATGGACGGAGCATCTGAACCAATCAAACATTCACACCCAGTCAACAGATCTGGGTTTAATCCATCACCGTTCTTTAGCCCACTCTGCCACCCCAGTTCAGACATATGCAAATCAGTCTGACCCTGTGCCTCATGGGAACAGTCCAGCCCGATCTGCCAAGACATGTCTTGGCTGGACCGGAAACAGGCTTCTAAGGACCGGTTTCTGGCATTTCAGCCGTCTTCAGCCCGGCTTGCTTGAATCCAGTGGCAAAGTGAGCAAGGGACTCACGTCTGAGCATACCCTGCCAACTTATGGCAAACAAAGTGGTACAAAAGGGGTTGGTGATGGACGGAGCATCTGAACCAATCAAACACTCACACCCAGTCAACAGATCTGGGTTTAATCCATCACCGTTCTTTAGCCCACTCTGCCACCCCAGTTCAGACATGGCCATATGCAAATCAGTCTGGCCCTGTGCCTCATGGGAACAGTCCAGCCCGAACTGCCAAGCCATGTCTTGGCTGGACCGGAAACAAGCTTCCGAGGACCGGTTTCTGGCATTTCAGCCGTCTTCAACCCGGCTTGCTTGAATCCAGTGGCAAAGTGAGCAAGGGACTCACGTCTGAGCATACCCTGCCAACTTATGGCGAACAAAGTGGTACAAAAGGGGGTGGTGATGGACGGAGCATCTGAACCAATCAAACACTCACACCCAGTCAACAGATCTGGGTTTAATCCATCACCGTTCTTTAGCCCACTCTGCCACCCCAGTTCAGACATGGCCATATGCAAATCAGTCTGACCCTGTGCCATATGGGAACAGTCCAGCCCGAACTGCCAAGCCATGTCTTGGCTGGACCGGAAACAAGCTTCCGAGGACCGGTTTCTGGCATTTCAGCCGTCTTCAGCCCGGCTTGCTTGAATCCAGTGGCAAAGTGAGCAAGGGACTCACGTCTGAGCATTCCCTGCCAACTTATGGCGAACAAAGTGGTACAAAAGGGGGTGGTGATGGACGGAGCATCTGAACCAATCAAACACTCACACCCAGTCAACAGATCTAGGTTTAATCCATCACCGTTCTTTAGCCCACTCTGCCACCCCAGTTCAGACATGGCCATATGCAAATCAGTCTGGCCCTGTGCCTCATGGGAACAGTCCAGCCCGAACTGCCAAGCCATGTCTTGGCTGGACCGTAAACAAGCTTCCGAGGACCGGTTTCTGGCATTTCAGCCGTCTTCAGCCCGGCTTGCTTGAATCCAGTGGCAAAGTGAGCAAGGGACTCACGTCTGAGTATACCCTGCCAACTTATGGCGAACAAAGTGGTACAAAAGGGGGTGGTGATGGACGGAGCATCTGAACCAATCAAACACTCACACCCAGTCAACAGATCTGGGTTTAATCCATCACCGTTCTTTAGCCCACTCTGCCACCCCAGTTCAGACATGGCCATATGCAAATCAGTCTGACCCTGTGCCTCATGGGAACAGTCCAGCCCGAACTGCCAAGCCATGTCTTGGCTGGACCAGAAACAAGCTTCCGAGGACCGGTTTCTGGCATTTCAGCCGTCTTCAGCTGGGCTTGCTTGAATCCAGTGGCAAAGTGAGCATGGGACTCACGTCTGAGCATACCCTGCCAACTTATGGCGAACAAAGTGGTACAAAAGGGGGTGGTGATGGACGGAGCATCTGAACCAATCAAACACTCACACCCAGTCAACAGATCTGGGTTTAATCCATCACCGTTCTTTAGCCCACTCTGCCACCCCAGTTCAGACATATGCAAATCAGTCTGACCCTGTGCCTCATGGGAACAGTCCAGCCCGAACTGCCAAGCCATGTCTTGGCTGGACCGGAAACAAGCTTCCGAGGACCGGTTTCTGGCATTTCAGCCGTCTTCAACCCGGCTTGCTTGAATCCAGTGGCAAAGTGAGCAAGGGACTCACGTCTGAGCATACCCTGCCAACTTATGGCGAACAAAGTGGTACAAAAGGGGGTGGTGATGGACGGAGCATCTGAACCAATCAAACACTCACACCCAGTCAACAGATCTGGGTTTAATCCATCACCGTTCTTTAGCCCACTCTGCCACCCCAGTTCAGACATGGCCATATGCAAATCAGTCTGACCCTGTGCCATATGGGAACAGTCCAGCCCGAACTGCCAAGCCATGTCTTGGCTGGACCGGAAACAAGCTTCCGAGGACCGGTTTCTGGCATTTCAGCCGTCTTCAGCCCGGCTTGCTTGAATCCAGTGGCAAAGTGAGCAAGGGACTCACGTCTGAGCATTCCCTGCCAACTTATGGCGAACAAAGTGGTACAAAAGGCGGTGGTGATGGACGGAGCATCTGAACCAATCAAACACTCACACCCAGTCAACAGATCTGGGTTTAATCCATCACCGTTCTTTAGCCCACTCTGCCACCCTAGTTCAGACATGGCCATATGCAAATCAGTCTGGCCCTGTGCCTCATGGGAACAGTCCAGCCCGAACTGCCAAGCCATGTCTTGGCTGGACCGTAAACAAGCTTCCGAGGACCGGTTTCTGGCATTTCAGCCGTCTTCAGCTGGGCTTGCTTGAATCCAGTGGCAAAGTGAGCAAGGGACTCACGTCTGAGTATACCCTGCCAACTTATGGCGAACAAAGTGGTACAAAAGGGGGTGGTGATGGACGGAGCATCTGAACCAATCAAACACTCACACCCAGTCAACAGATCTGGGTTTAATCCATCACCGTTCTTTAGCCCACTCTGCCACCCCAGTTCAGACATGGCCATATGCAAATCAGTCTGACCCTGTGCCTCATGGGAACAGTCCAGCCCGAACTGCCAAGCCATGTCTTGGCTGGACCAGAAACAAGCTTCCGAGGACCGGTTTCTGGCATTTCAGCCGTCTTCAGCTGGGCTTGCTTAAATCCAGTGGCAAAGTGAGCATGGGACTCACGTCTGAGCATACCCTGCCAACTTATGGCGAACAAAGTGGTACAAAAGGGGGTGGTGATGGACGGAGCATCTGAACCAATCAAACACTCACACCCAGTCAACAGATCTGGGTTTAATCCATCACCGTTCTTTAGCCCACTCTGCCACCCCAGTTCAGACATATGCAAATCAGTCTGACCCTGTGCCTCATGGGAACAGTCCAGCCCGAACTGCCAAGCCATGTCTTGGCTGGACCGGAAACAAGCTTCTGAGGACCGGTTTCTGGCATTTCAGCCGTCTTCAGCCCGGCTTGCTTGAATCCAGTGGCAAAGTGAGCAAGGGACTCACGTCTGAGTATACCCTGCCAACTTATGGCGAACAAAGTGGTACAAAAGGGGGTGGTGATGGACGGAGCATCTGAACCAATCAAACATTCACACCCAGTCAACAGATCTGGGTTTAATCCATCACCGTTCTTTAGCCCACTCTGCCACCCCAGTTCAGACATATGCAAATCAGTCTGACCCTGTGCCTCATGGGAACAGTCCAGCCCGAACTGCCAAGCCATGTCTTGGCTGGACCGGAAACAGGCTTCTAAGGACCGGTTTCTGGCATTTCAGCCGTCTTCAGCCCGGCTTGCTTGAATCCAGTGGCAAAGTGAGCAAGGGACTCACGTCTGAGCATACCCTGCCAACTTATGGCAAACAAAGTGGTA
Organism: Lissotriton helveticus; assembly: GCF_964261635.1. Classification (NCBI taxonomy): domain Eukaryota; kingdom Metazoa; phylum Chordata; class Amphibia; order Caudata; family Salamandridae; genus Lissotriton; species Lissotriton helveticus. Next base: position 73,797,916 of record NC_136067.1, read on the forward strand.
CAAAAGGGGTTGGTGATGGACGGAGCATCTGAACCAATCAAACACTCACACCCAGTCAACAGATCTGGGTTTAATCCATCACCGTTCTTTAGCCCACTCTGCCACCCCAGTTCAGACATGGCCATATGCAAATCAGTCTGACCCTGTGCCTCATGGGAACAGTCCAGCCCGAACTGCCAAGCCATGTCTTGGCTGGACCAGAAACAAGCTTCCGAGGACCGGTTTCTGGCATTTCAGCCGTCTTCAGCTGGGCTTGCTTGAATCCAGTGGCAAAGTGAGCATGGGACTCACGTCTGAGCATACCCTGCCAACTTATGGCGAACAAAGTGGTACAAAAGGGGGTGGTGATGGACGGAGCATCTGAACCAATCAAACACTCACACCCAGTCAACAGATCTGGGTTTAATCCATCACCGTTCTTTAGCCCACTCTGCCACCCCAGTTCAGACATATGCAAATCAGTCTGACCCTGTGCCTCATGGGAACAGTCCAGCCCGAACTGCCAAGCCATGTCTTGGCTGGACCGGAAACAAGCTTCTGAGGACCGGTTTCTGGCATTTCAGCCGTCTTCAGCCCGGCTTGCTTGAATCCAGTGGCAAAGTGAGCAAGGGACTCACGTCTGAGCATACCCTGCCAACTTATGGCGAACAAAGTGGTACAAAAGGGGTTGGTGATGGACGGAGCATCTGAACCAATCAAACACTCACACCCAGTCAACAGATCTGGGTTTAATCCATCACCGTTCTTTAGCCCACTCTGCCACCCCAGTTCAGACATGGCCATATGCAAATCAGTCTGGCCCTGTCCCTCATGGGAACAGTCCAGCCCGAACTGCCAAGCCATGTCTTGGCTGGACCGGAAACAAGCTTCCGAGGACCGGTTTCTGGCATTTCAGCCGTCTTCAACCCGGCTTGCTTGAATCCAGTGGCAAAGTGAGCAAGGGACTCATGTCTGAGCATACCCTGCCAACTTATGGCGAACAAAGTGGTACAAAAGGGGGTGGTGATGGACGGAGCATCTGAACCAATCAAACACTCACACCCAGTCAACAGATCTGGGTTTAATCCATCACCGTTCTTTAGCCCACTCTGCCACCCCAGTTCAGACATGGCCATATGCAAATCAGTCTGACCCTGTGCCTCATGGGAACAGTCCAGCCCGAACTGCCAAGCCATGTCTTGGCTGGACCAGAAACAAGCTTCCGAGGACCGGTTTCTGGCATTTCAGCCGTCTTCAGCTGGGCTTGCTTGAATCCAGTGGCAAAGTGAGCATGGGACTCACGTCTGAGCATACCCTGCCAATTTATGGCGAACAAAGTGGTACAAAAGGGGGTGGTGATGGACGGAGCATCTGAACCAATCAAACATTCACACCCAGTCAACAGATCTGGGTTTAATCCATCACCGTTCTTTAGCCCACTCTGCCACCCCAGTTCAGACATATGCAAATCAGTCTGACCCTGTGCCTCATGGGAACAGTCCAGCCCGATCTGCCAAGACATGTCTTGGCTGGACCGGAAACAGGCTTCTAAGGACCGGTTTCTGGCATTTCAGCCGTCTTCAGCCCGGCTTGCTTGAATCCAGTGGCAAAGTGAGCAAGGGACTCACGTCTGAGCATACCCTGCCAACTTATGGCAAACAAAGTGGTACAAAAGGGGTTGGTGATGGACGGAGCATCTGAACCAATCAAACACTCACACCCAGTCAACAGATCTGGGTTTAATCCATCACCGTTCTTTAGCCCACTCTGCCACCCCAGTTCAGACATGGCCATATGCAAATCAGTCTGGCCCTGTGCCTCATGGGAACAGTCCAGCCCGAACTGCCAAGCCATGTCTTGGCTGGACCGGAAACAAGCTTCCGAGGACCGGTTTCTGGCATTTCAGCCGTCTTCAACCCGGCTTGCTTGAATCCAGTGGCAAAGTGAGCAAGGGACTCACGTCTGAGCATACCCTGCCAACTTATGGCGAACAAAGTGGTACAAAAGGGGGTGGTGATGGACGGAGCATCTGAACCAATCAAACACTCACACCCAGTCAACAGATCTGGGTTTAATCCATCACCGTTCTTTAGCCCACTCTGCCACCCCAGTTCAGACATGGCCATATGCAAATCAGTCTGACCCTGTGCCATATGGGAACAGTCCAGCCCGAACTGCCAAGCCATGTCTTGGCTGGACCGGAAACAAGCTTCCGAGGACCGGTTTCTGGCATTTCAGCCGTCTTCAGCCCGGCTTGCTTGAATCCAGTGGCAAAGTGAGCAAGGGACTCACGTCTGAGCATTCCCTGCCAACTTATGGCGAACAAAGTGGTACAAAAGGGGGTGGTGATGGACGGAGCATCTGAACCAATCAAACACTCACACCCAGTCAACAGATCTGGGTTTAATCCATCACCGTTCTTTAGCCCACTCTGCCACCCCAGTTCAGACATGGCCATATGCAAATCAGTCTGGCCCTGTGCCTCATGGGAACAGTCCAGCCCGAACTGCCAAGCCATGTCTTGGCTGGACCGTAAACAAGCTTCCGAGGACCGGTTTCTGGCATTTCAGCCGTCTTCAGCCCGGCTTGCTTGAATCCAGTGGCAAAGTGAGCAAGGGACTCACGTCTGAGTATACCCTGCCAACTTATGGCGAACAAAGTGGTACAAAAGGGGGTGGTGATGGACGGAGCATCTGAACCAATCAAACACTCACACCCAGTCAACAGATCTGGGTTTAATCCATCACCGTTCTTTAGCCCACTCTGCCACCCCAGTTCAGACATGGCCATATGCAAATCAGTCTGACCCTGTGCCTCATGGGAACAGTCCAGCCCGAACTGCCAAGCCATGTCTTGGCTGGACCAGAAACAAGCTTCCGAGGACCGGTTTCTGGCATTTCAGCCGTCTTCAGCTGGGCTTGCTTGAATCCAGTGGCAAAGTGAGCATGGGACTCACGTCTGAGCATACCCTGCCAACTTATGGCGAACAAAGTGGTACAAAAGGGGGTGGTGATGGACGGAGCATCTGAACCAATCAAACACTCACACCCAGTCAACAGATCTGGGTTTAATCCATCACCGTTCTTTAGCCCACTCTGCCACCCCAGTTCAGACATATGCAAATCAGTCTGACCCTGTGCCTCATGGGAACAGTCCAGCCCGAACTGCCAAGCCATGTCTTGGCTGGACCGGAAACAAGCTTCCGAGGACCGGTTTCTGGCATTTCAGCCGTCTTCAACCCGGCTTGCTTGAATCCAGTGGCAAAGTGAGCAAGGGACTCACGTCTGAGCATACCCTGCCAACTTATGGCGAACAAAGTGGTACAAAAGGGGGTGGTGATGGACGGAGCATCTGAACCAATCAAACACTCACACCCAGTCAACAGATCTGGGTTTAATCCATCACCGTTCTTTAGCCCACTCTGCCACCCCAGTTCAGACATGGCCATATGCAAATCAGTCTGACCCTGTGCCATATGGGAACAGTCCAGCCCGAACTGCCAAGCCATGTCTTGGCTGGACCGGAAACAAGCTTCCGAGGACCGGTTTCTGGCATTTCAGCCGTCTTCAGCCCGGCTTGCTTGAATCCAGTGGCAAAGTGAGCAAGGGACTCACGTCTGAGCATTCCCTGCCAACTTATGGCGAACAAAGTGGTACAAAAGGGGGTGGTGATGGACGGAGCATCTGAACCAATCAAACACTCACACCCAGTCAACAGATCTGGGTTTAATCCATCACCGTTCTTTAGCCCACTCTGCCACCCTAGTTCAGACATGGCCATATGCAAATCAGTCTGGCCCTGTGCCTCATGGGAACAGTCCAGCCCGAACTGCCAAGCCATGTCTTGGCTGGACCGTAAACAAGCTTCCGAGGACCGGTTTCTGGCATTTCAGCCGTCTTCAGCTGGGCTTGCTTGAATCCAGTGGCAAAGTGAGCAAGGGACTCACGTCTGAGTATACCCTGCCAACTTATGGCGAACAAAGTGGTACAAAAGGGGGTGGTGATGGACGGAGCATCTGAACCAATCAAACACTCACACCCAGTCAACAGATCTGGGTTTAATCCATCACCGTTCTTTAGCCCACTCTGCCACCCCAGTTCAGACATGGCCATATGCAAATCAGTCTGACCCTGTGCCTCATGGGAACAGTCCAGCCCGAACTGCCAAGCCATGTCTTGGCTGGACCAGAAACAAGCTTCCGAGGACCGGTTTCTGGCATTTCAGCCGTCTTCAGCTGGGCTTGCTTAAATCCAGTGGCAAAGTGAGCATGGGACTCACGTCTGAGCATACCCTGCCAACTTATGGCGAACAAAGTGGTACAAAAGGGGGTGGTGATGGACGGAGCATCTGAACCAATCAAACACTCACACCCAGTCAACAGATCTGGGTTTAATCCATCACCGTTCTTTAGCCCACTCTGCCACCCCAGTTCAGACATATGCAAATCAGTCTGACCCTGTGCCTCATGGGAACAGTCCAGCCCGAACTGCCAAGCCATGTCTTGGCTGGACCGGAAACAAGCTTCTGAGGACCGGTTTCTGGCATTTCAGCCGTCTTCAGCCCGGCTTGCTTGAATCCAGTGGCAAAGTGAGCAAGGGACTCACGTCTGAGTATACCCTGCCAACTTATGGCGAACAAAGTGGTACAAAAGGGGGTGGTGATGGACGGAGCATCTGAACCAATCAAACATTCACACCCAGTCAACAGATCTGGGTTTAATCCATCACCGTTCTTTAGCCCACTCTGCCACCCCAGTTCAGACATATGCAAATCAGTCTGACCCTGTGCCTCATGGGAACAGTCCAGCCCGAACTGCCAAGCCATGTCTTGGCTGGACCGGAAACAGGCTTCTAAGGACCGGTTTCTGGCATTTCAGCCGTCTTCAGCCCGGCTTGCTTGAATCCAGTGGCAAAGTGAGCAAGGGACTCACGTCTGAGCATACCCTGCCAACTTATGGCAAACAAAGTGGTACAAAAGGGGTTGGTGATGGACGGAGCATCTGAACCAATCAAACACTCACACCCAGTCAACAGATCTGGGTTTAATCCATCACCGTTCTTTAGCCCACTCTGCCACCCCAGTTCAGACATGGCCATATGCAAATCAGTCTGACCCTGTGCCTCATGGGAACAGTCCAGCCCGAACTGCCAAGCCATGTCTTGGCTGGACCAGAAACAAGCTTCCGAGGACCGGTTTCTGGCATTTCAGCCGTCTTCAGCTGGGCTTGCTTGAATCCAGTGGCAAAGTGAGCATGGGACTCACGTCTGAGCATACCCTGCCAACTTATGGCGAACAAAGTGGTACAAAAGGGGGTGGTGATGGACGGAGCATCTGAACCAATCAAACACTCACACCCAGTCAACAGATCTGGGTTTAATCCATCACCGTTCTTTAGCCCACTCTGCCACCCCAGTTCAGACATATGCAAATCAGTCTGACCCTGTGCCTCATGGGAACAGTCCAGCCCGAACTGCCAAGCCATGTCTTGGCTGGACCGGAAACAAGCTTCTGAGGACCGGTTTCTGGCATTTCAGCCGTCTTCAGCCCGGCTTGCTTGAATCCAGTGGCAAAGTGAGCAAGGGACTCACGTCTGAGCATACCCTGCCAACTTATGGCGAACAAAGTGGTACAAAAGGGGTTGGTGATGGACGGAGCATCTGAACCAATCAAACACTCACACCCAGTCAACAGATCTGGGTTTAATCCATCACCGTTCTTTAGCCCACTCTGCCACCCCAGTTCAGACATGGCCATATGCAAATCAGTCTGGCCCTGTCCCTCATGGGAACAGTCCAGCCCGAACTGCCAAGCCATGTCTTGGCTGAACCGGAAACAAGCTTCCGAGGACCGGTTTCTGGCATTTCAGCCGTCTTCAACCCGGCTTGCTTGAATCCAGTGGCAAAGTGAGCAAGGGACTCATGTCTGAGCATACCCTGCCAACTTATGGCGAACAAAGTGGTACAAAAGGGGGTGGTGATGGACGGAGCATCTGAACCAATCAAACACTCACACCCATACAACAGATCTGGGTTTAATCCATCACCGTTCTTTAGCCCACTCTGCCACCCCAGTTCAGACATGGCCATATGCAAATCAGTCTGACCCTGTGCCATATGGGAACAGTCCAGCCCGAACTGCCAAGCCATGTCTTGGCTGGACCGGAAACAAGCTTCCGAGGACCGGTTTCTGGCATTTCAGCCGTCTTCAGCCCGGCTTGCTTGAATCCAGTGGCAAAGTGAGCAAGGGACTCACGTCTGAGCATTCCCTGCCAACTTATGGCGAACAAAGTGGTACAAAAGGGGGTGGTGATGGACGGAGCATCTGAACCAATCAAACACTCACACCCAGTCAACAGATCTGGGTTTATTCCATCACCGTTCTGTAGCCCACTCTGCCACGCCAGTTCAGACATGGCCATATGCAAATCAGTCTGACCCTGTGCCTCATGGGAACAGTCCAGCCCGAACTGCCAAGCCATGTCTTGGCTGGACCGGAAACAAGCTTCCGAGGACCGGTTTCTGGCATTTCAGCCGTCTTCAGCCCGGCTTGCTTGAATCCAGTGGCAAAGTGAGCAAGGGACTCACGTCTGAGCATACCCTGCCAACTTATGGCGAACAAAGTGGTACAAAAGGGGGTGGTGATGGACGGAGCATCTGAACCAATCAAACACTCACACCCAGTCAACAGATCTGGGTTTAATCCATCACCGTTCTTTAGCCCACTCTGCCACCCCAGTTCAGACATGGCCATATGCAAATCAGTCTGACCCTGCGCCTCATGGGAACAGTCCAGCCCGAACTGCCAAGCCATGTCTTGGCTGGACCGGAAACAAGCTTCTGAGGACCGGTTTCTGGCATTTCAGCCGTCTTCAGCCCGGCTTGCTTGAATCCAGTGGCAAAGTGAGCAAGGGACTCACGTCTGAGCATACCCTGCCAACTTATGGCAAACAAAGTGGTACAAAAGGGGGTGGTGATGGACGGAGCATCTGAACCAATCAAACACTCACACCCAGTCAACAGATCTGGGTTTAATCCATCACTGTTCTTTAGCCCACTCTGCCACCCCAGTTCAGACATGGCCATATGCAAATCAGTCTGACCCTGTGCCTCATGGGAACAGTCCAGCCCGAACTGCCAAGCCATGTCTTGGCTGGACCGGAAACAAGCTTCCGAGGACCGGTTTCTGGCATTTCAGCCGTCTTCAGCCCGGCTTGCTTGAATCCAGTGGCAAAGTGAGCAAGGGACTCACGTCTGAGCATACCCTGGCAACTTATGGCGAACAAAGTGGTACAAAAGGGGGTGGTGATGGACGGAGCATCTGAACCAATCAAACACTCACACCCAGTCAACAGATCTGGGTTTAATCCATCACCGTTCTTTAGCCCACTCTGCCACCCCAGTTCAGACATGGCCATATGCAAATCAGTCTGACCCTGTGCCTCATGGGAACAGTCCAGCCCGAACTGCCAAGCCATGTCTTGGCTGGACCAGAAACAAGCTTCCGAGGACCGGTTTCTGGCATTTCAGCCGTCTTCAGCTGGGCTTGCTTGAATCCAGTGGCAAAGTGAGCATGGGACTCACGTCTGAGCATACCCTGCCAATTTATGGCGAACAAAGTGGTACAAAAGGGGGTGGTGATGGACGGAGCATCTGAACCAATCAAACACTCACACCCAGTCAACAGATCTGGGTTTAATCCATCACCGTTCTTTAGCCCACTCTGCCACCCCAGTTCAGACATATGCAAATGAATCTGACCCTGTGCCTCATGGGAACAGTCAAGCCCGAACTGCCAAGCCATGTCTTGGCTGGACCGGAAACAAGCTTCTGAGGACCGGTTTCTGGCATTTCAGCCGTCTTCAGCCCGGCTTGCTTGAATCCAGTGGCAAAGTGAGCAAGGGACTCACGTCTGAGCATACCCTGCCAACTTATGGCGAACAAAGTGGTACAAAAGGGGTTGGTGATGGACGGAGCATCTGAACCAATCAAACACTCACACCCAGTCAACAGATCTGGGTTTAATCCATCACCGTTCTTTAGCCCACTCTGCCACCCCAGTTCAGACATGGCCATATGCAAATCAGTCTGGCCCTGTGCCTCATGGGAACAGTCCAGCCCGAACTGCCAAGCCATGTCTTGACTGGACCGGAAACAAGCTTCCGATGACCGGTTTCTGGCATTTCAGCCGTCTTCAACCCGGCTTGCTTGAATCCAGTGGCAAAGTGAGCAAGAGACTCACGTCTGAGCATACCCTGCCAACTTATGGCGAACAAAGTGGTACAAAAGGGGGTGGTGATGGACGGAGCATCTGAACCAATCAAACACTCACACCCAGTCAACAGATCTGGGTTTAATCCATCACCGTTCTTTAGCCCACTCTGCCACCCCAGTTCAGACATGGCCATATGCAAATCAGTCTGACCCTGTGCCATATGGGAACAGTCCAGCCCGAACTGCCAAGCCATGTCTTGGCTGGACCGGAAACAAGCTTCCGAGGACCGGTTTCTGGCATTTCAGCCGTCTTCAGCCCGGCTTGCTTGAATCTAGTGGCAAAGTGAGCAAGGGACTCACGTCTGAGCATTCAGTGCCAACTTATGGCGAACAAAGTGGTACAAAAGGGGGTGGTGATGGACGGAGCATCTGAACCAATCAAACACTCACACCCAGTCAACAGATCTGGGTTTATTCCATCACCGTTCTGTAGCCCACTCTGCCACCCCAGTTCAGACATGGCCATATGCAAATCAGTCTGACCCTGTGCCTCATGGGAACAGTCCAGCCCGAACTGCCAAGCCATGTCTTGGCTGGACCGGAAACAAGCTTCCGAGGACCGGTTTCTGGCATTTCAGCCTTCTTCAGCCCGGCTTGCTTGAATCCAGTGGCAAAGTGAGCAAGGGACTCACGTCTGAGCATACCCTGCCAACTTATGGCGAACAAAGTGGTACAAAAGGGGGTGGTGATGGACGGAGCATCTGAACCAATCAAACACTCACACCCAGTCAACAGATCTGGGTTTAATCCATCACCGTTCTTTAGCCCACTCTGCCACCCCAGTTCAGACATGGCCATATGCAAATCAGTCTGACCCTGTGCCTCATGGGAACAGTCCAGCCCGAACTGCCAAGCCATGTCTTGGCTGGACCGGAAACAAGCTTCTGAGGACCGGTTTCTGGCATTTCAGCCGTCTTCAGCCCGGCTTGCTTGAATCCAGTGGCAAAGTGAGCAAGGGACTCACGTCTGAGCATACCCTGCCAATTTATGGCAAACAAAGTGGTACAAAAGGGGGTGGTGATGGACGGAGCATCTGAACCAATCAAACACTCACACCCAGTCAACAGATCTGGGTTTAATCCATCACTGTTCTTTAGCCCACTCTGCCACCCCAGTTCAGACATGGCCATATGCAAATCAGTCTGACCCTGTGCCTCATGGGAACAGTCCAGCCCGAACTGCCAAGCCATGTCTTGGCTGGACCGGAAACAAGCTTCCGAGGACCGGTTTCTGGCATTTCAGCCGTCTTCAGCCCGGCTTGCTTGAATCCAGTGGCAAAGTGAGCAAGGGACTCACGTCTGAGCATACCCTGGCAACTTATGGCGAACAAAGTGGTACAAAAGGGGGTGGTGATGGACGGAGCATCTGAACCAATCAAACATTCACACCCAGTCAACAGATCTGGGTTTAATCCATCACCGTTCTTTAGCCCACTCCGCCACCCCAGTTCAGACATGGCCATATGCAAATCAGTCTGACCCTGTGCCTCATGGGAACAGTCCAGCCCGAACTGCCACGGTGATAGATTAAACCCAGATCTTTTGACTGGGTGTGAGTGCTTGATTTATTCAGATGCTCCGTCCATCACCACCCCCTTTTGTACCGCTTTTGGCCGCCATAGTTGTGGCAGGGTATGCTCAGACGTGAGTCCCTTGCTCACTTTGCCACTGGATTCAAGCAAGCCGGGCTGAAGACGGCTGGAATGCCGGAAACCGGTCCTCGGAAGCTTGTTTCCGGCCCAGGGAAGACATGGCTTGGCAGTTCGGGCTGGACTGTTCCCATGAGGCACAGGGTCAGACTGATTTGCATATAGCCATGTCTGAACTGGGGTGGCAGAGTGGGCTAAAGAACGTTGATGGATTAAACCCAGATCTTTTGACTGGGTGTGAGTGTTTGATTGATTCAGATGCTCCGTCTATCACTACCCCCTTTTGTACCGCATGTTCCATTATAAGCCATTCAGCAAAGGATGGAAACCAGGCTACCCAGCAACGACCTCCAAGGATGCAGCGAAGCCGGATGAGAGCCTGGATAGAAAGAATGGAACCAAGGCCGGACTGTGAACCAAAACCGGCCCTGGCAAAGTGCTCGGCCGGCCCCCTGGTGGTGCGATAGAGCTCTTTGCTGGTGCCTTTTTTCGGCCGATTTTGTTACAGGGCCGTATGCTGCAAAAACGGACCAGTAACAAAAACGGCCCCCAGGGCCCAAAACCAGCCCCCACCCTTGCGGCGCACCGGGGGATTGCGCGGTGCCCGCAACGGCCAGTCCGGGCCTGAATGGAACCCGTAAACATGAGCCAGCCTGTGGAGATAGCGGAACAACATGGGGACCAAACAGAGCATACCTGCATCAGCAGATAACCTGGGGTCCTAGATAGGACTCCAAGTACCCGTTCCGCCTCTTGAAAGTGCTAGAAGGACTGAGGGCCATATTTATGACAAGTGATGCTGCGCAGCACGTGACCTTGTTGCGCTGCACTGAATCACAGGGAAAGGACAAGATTGTACAGTATTATCCCAATACAGTGCATTCCTGTCCTTTCCACAGCACAGGGCAAACAATTAGCTGCCAAGAGCCAATGCAGGCACCCTTGCACCATGAGGTCTCTCTATTGCATGCAGGATTGTTTTTGTGCAGGAAGGCGCACCTTCCTGTATACAAACAGTCCCCTGAGGCATATTTCTTTTTCTGTCTGTGCTGCAGAATGAAGCACTCATAGAAAGAGGGACTAACAAGGAGAAAGATATTTCTCCTCGATATGCCTCCCCTGTGAAGATGTAGCATTTTGACGCATTCCCAGGTTGACCAGTTCTGGTAAATATGAGAACACGTCAAAATCCATGAGAGTTGTGTGGGAACACCCATACAACACCTTCCCAGGGCAGAGTAACGAAATGCAGGGATTTGTGCTGCATGCTAATAACAGACTTAGAGGCCACTCAGGGTCACGGAAAGTGGCCTTGCGTGGCTTCATAATTCTCATTTTTTAGTTGCGTCCCACATGCGTGGGGCAAAAGTGCTACACCTGGCCTCATAAATATGGCCCAGTGTGCTCGCTTCCCCTTGTAGTCAAAAGTAGTTGCAGCCAAAATGAACTGAGCTGACCTTGCCTATTTCCGTAAACAAACATGACACCTGCTCTTATATTAATGCACATGGCTAAGCATGAATGCAGAGAATTGTGGACCTTACATGATCTTAAGACTTATGCTTCAAGTCTGCATGATTTTTGACATAAGGTTGGCCTGCACCGATCAGAGTGACAGTTTCTTTTTTTTAAGGTTTGAAAAAGACTTTATTAAGAAAACTAGGTGTCACTATAAAATACAATGTTACAAACAGCAGTCAACGAATCAGCAATATATTCCAGTACAAATGTGATAAATAAAAACAAGCTTCATCGAACATTGTCATAAGTAAAACAAGGCAGAAAAGATGAAGTAGAAAGAAAATATAAACCATGTATATAAAAGCACACAAATTAAGGAGGTTTGAGAACGTCCTGCTTAGAGGGATGCAACAAGGGGTGTGATTTAGCACATTTATCAAAATACGTCGTAACAGGTAACCAAAACTGAATCCTCTTTGCAATCATAGATGTAGGCAAATTGGAAAATGCATCCATTCTATGATTATGACAGATATCATACCACCATGCTTTATAGGAAATGTTAGTAAAATTCTTCCAATTTCTCGTTATTTGCTGAAAGGCAACCGCTATTAATAAATCAATGATTTTAAAGTTAGTTATACCATCCCATACTGGTGAAAGGCTACCTAAAAAGATAGTGGTTGCGGAGAATGGGATGTGTGTGTTGAAAAGTAAGTTAATTTGAGACCAAACACGTGTCCAGAAGTTGTTGACTAGGGGGCAGAGAAATAACATATGAAATAAATCAGCGTCAGGAGATGTGCAAGACCAGCAGATATTGGGAGTATCAGGAAATCTTTTATGTAGGGCCTGTGGGGATAAGAAAAGTCTGTGATAAACATAAAACAACGTTTGTGTGAGGCTAGCTGCTCTCGAGGATTTGCAAATTTTTGTCCATGTGGCATTCCATAATAGTAAGGACCAGTCAACACAAAAATCCTTTTCCCATGTTTCATTGACCTTTGATTCATGTCTGGGTGTGGGAGTGGATTAGAGAAAGGTATATAAAGTTAATGCTTTGGATTGAAGGCGTAGAAGTAAGGACAGATTGGTACGTGAGTGCATGGGTTGAGATGGTTGAGCATTATTAAAGAAAAGTGTACATGCATCTAGAATGGTTGTTCGAAGAACATTATATTTGTTGAGTAATGAATTGGGCAGATCATATAACTGACTGAAAGAAGGAAAAGATAGAAATTCTCTTTTTGAGAAGAGTTGGGAGACCCACAGCAAGCCACGCTGTCTCCACGTTTTCCAATAGAAGGGCTTATTTCGTATCAATAAACCCTTGTTATGCCATATTGTGTAGGATAGAAAGGAGGCTAGAGTGTCAATAACTAGAGGGTACAATGGGCTAAGCAGTTTAGAGGTAAACTTGAAAAGTGGAGTAGAAAGATCTTGGGGCTTATGAGAGAAAGAAAGATACACTTGAAATGAGAAAGGTGAGATAAAGGAAAGTTCAACTGAAGCCCATAAGGGAGTATCGTCTATAGAATCAAGTATGAAGCCTGTCGCAATTGAAAGGCCTTGTGGTAGACCGAGAAAAGAGGAACGTTAACCCCTCCTTCCTCTTTGGGACGAGCTAATTTGAAGACAGAAATAGGACCATCAAGTGCTATAGCTGCTAAAGAATGATCCAAATGGGGAGTTTTAGAGAGACTATCAAAAAAGAGTCTAGTGTTGTCCTGTATGACTCACCCTTTCACAAAGCCAGATTGTTCTTTGCCCAATACACGTGGAAGATAAGGGTCTAAGCGTAGAGCTAATGCTTTTGAAAACATGTTATAGTCTATATTAACAAGGAATATAGGTCTAAATTTCTTGCAATACTTAAGATCTTTTCCCTCTTTGGGAATTAGGCAGATATGAGCATCTGAGAAAGAACCTTCGGATTTCCCCAGAGAATAGAAAGACTCGATAAGGAGGTGTATTTTGGGCATTAATAAATCGGAAAAATGGAGAAAGAATTCAACTATGAACCCATTCGGCCCAGGTGCTTTATCTTTTTTAAGGTGATGTAATACATTTAAGACTTCTGATTGCGTAACTTCGTTTTCTAAGGTTGAAAGTTCAGCGGGGAGTTGTTGAGGGTGATGTAAGGTCGAGAAAAAGTGTGAAAGCGTATCTTCCGTGGGATTAGTTTCAGATGAATACAATTTCTCATAAAAGGCAGCAAATTCATTTAAAATTTCTGTATCTTTAAAATTTAAAACAGAGTTGTCATCATAAATTGAGTCGATATTCAATTTATTATGTCTAGTTTTTAAATAGTTAGCTAAAAGTTTGCCTGCTTTATTTCTACCACCGTAAAATTTTGAGCTAGATTTCAGAAGATACAATGAAGCATTGTCAGTAGATTCCTTATTAAATTGCAACTTTGTTTTTATAAGTGCATCAAGAACCGCTTTTGAGTTGGATGTATAAAAAGAATCCTCCAGTCTCTTAATATCTTTAAATAGCAAATGTGTGCGATTACGGGCAATTTTGCGCTTTCTAGACACATATGTTATAATAAAGTCCCTCGCTGAAGCTTTGAATGCATCCCAAATAACAGAAAATGGTAATGAATCAGTGTGATTAATAAGGAAATATTCGTTTTGGAGAACGCCGGGTCAAGAAGAAGGGAATTATTAAAGCACCATCTTCTTGGAGCGTTGGTTTTGGGTAAAATATCTACATCAATGGAACTAGGGGCATGATCTGATAAGAGTATGGGTCCTATATCAGCAGGTATGAGCGATTGTGATATGCTATGTGAAATGAGAAAATAATCAAGCCATGACTGAGAATGATGCACTCAGGAATAAAAGGTGTATTCTCTAGTAGTTGGATCACATAGTCTCCATGCATCAAGAGGTTTGTGTTGTGTAATCATATGGAGAAAAGATTTGTGGGTTTTGTTAGGAATAAATGAAACTTTAGAATTTCGATCTATAAAGGGATCATAAACCTGGTTACCATCCCCCGCTAATATAAAGTTATCTTCCATGTGAAGAGTGACCTGCTGAGCTAGTGAAAACCAGAATGATGAGTCACCGCCAGTTGGGGCATAGACATTAAAAAAGGAGACTGGAACATCCTTTAACATCAGCTTAACATTAAGCCATCGTCCCTCCGTATCTGAATCTTGAGAGATCAATTGATAACGTAATGACTTACGGCACAGTATCATGACTCATGATTACGTTTACCATCACCACTAGAATAGAAGACTTCACCCACCCAACCTTTTTGTAACTTTAAAGATTCATTCTCTGTAAGATGAGTTTCCTGCAAGAAAACTATATCTGCATTTAGTTTAGCTAAATGTGATAAAACGCTTGTCTTTTGATGGGAGAGTTTAGCCCTCTAACATTCCACGAGACTAATCTTAACAACATAATTAGTCAGGGAGAACAAGGGGAGAAGGGTAGAGTGAACAGTGATATCGCAAATGAAACAAACAAGTCAGGTAAATACAGAGAATGGAGGATGTCATGTGGACGATAACCATGAGTAAAAAAGAAGAGTAGAAAAAAGACCCTTTGAGGAGGGAGATCAGAGAAAACACTCGATAAGTGAAAGCAAAGATAGAAAAGAATATAAAGCTTAAGACATGGTATACAAACGGAAGAGAAGTAGGAGATTGTAAGATGCCTGAAAAAGTTAGTAATGAAAACTGGAAAATAGCAACAACAAGGGTGTAATGAAGCAGGAAGACTGAGATTTTGTAAGGAAAAGGAGTATGAAGAAAAAGAGTAACAATGACACCTAAGAAATACGGAAGAAAAATACATGGGAAAGGAGAAAAGAAAGGATTAATGACAAGAGAAAAGTGGAGAAACAATAAAAGAACATACCTACATGGGGAAGAAAGCATGAAGAAACGTAGGAGGGGGTGGGATCACATTGGACAGACGGCAAAACCGATGTCGGCTGAGAAGAAACCAGGAAGACAATAGAGAACTGGGACAAGAAACCTGTGAAGAGGTAGTAGATAATAACAAATTAGGACAATAAATCAGAACAAACAGAAATAACAACAATATCAAACAGAAACCAGGAATAACAAATGACAAATAAGTTCAGTTACAAAACTGTGAGCAAAAAAAAAAATGCAAACTGAAGATTTTAATCGCTAGAGCAATTGAAATTAGAAAGATGAAATATCAAACAGCATCAAAGTAGAAATTTCGACCAAAGTTCAACCATGGAACGAGGATAAAGGACCAGAAGTATCCATAGTAGGTGCATTAAATGAGTTAATGAAACTCTGTAAACAAATTGGATCCTCGTATGTGGTCGTCTTGTTGTTGTAGGTAACCTTGAATAAACAGGGGTGGAAAAGACCATATCTGGCACCCAACAGACGGAGATCGGCTCTCATATTCAGAAAGGCTTAACGGCGGGCCGCAGTAGCTTTAGCATAATCTTGAGCAAAACATAAAGAAGTGCCTGACCAAGCGATCTTTGGAGAAGACTTGACTGCCGCCAAAACCTTCAGTAAGTCTGTGTATTCTAAAAAATACAGAATAACTCTTCTAGGCCTTTGTGATGTTGATGCTGGAGAAGGTAAACGGCCAAGCCTGTGTGCTCCATGGATGTTCAAAAGTGTTCCCTCAGGCATGTGAAGAAGTTTTGGTAAAAAGGATTTGAAAAAAGTAAGAGAGTCAGAACCTTCAATCCCTTCTACCAGTCCGTAAATGCGGAGATTATTCCGCCTATTACGATTTTCCAAATCTTCCACCTGTTGCTGAAGCACCGTAACTTGTGAACAATGATTGGATACATGAGCACAAGACTCTTTGAAGGAAGTAATATTCTGTTCAACTGAGGAGATCCTAGTCTCCAATTGAGACCAATTGTCTGTCAAAACTTGTAATTTAGCGTTAGTCTCCTCCATGAAGGGTCGAAGGGCCCTAATCTCCTCCAATATTAAATCCATAGAGGCTAAGGATGGTGATTTAGGAGGGGATGGAGGGTCCTTTTGAAGCCGCTTGGTGTTGGATCTCCCAGGATTAGCCTGGGATGATTTCATCATTGCGTCAGAACTGTGTGAAGAAGAGGTGAGAGAGGATGCAAGCCTAGAAAATTCTGAAAAAATCTTGGAATTTTTTATAAAAATGCATTTTGGTGTAGTGGCTGAAGAGAATGATGACTTCAATCTTCCCATAAAACTTCAAATAGCGGACTCCTTCTCAATCAGAACAGGATATCTTGCAATGTAAATCTTGCAGAAGAAAAAAAAAAGCTTATGATAGGAGACACGCGAAGGGAGATATGAGAGAAGTCAAGTGACTAGAGACAACCAACCACAAAAAGAGCAAAACACCACCAGAAAAGACTGCGCGCAGCAGGCAATGAAAGGCATCAACAGGGTATCAATACAGGATGCAATGCAAAAACAGGCATTATGCAACCCCCACATCAACAGCTAATGCAAGCTTAATTGGCAAATTGTGGAGATATAAATGAGCAGTAGACCTGTCACTGAAGCGGCATTCCCAAAAATATGCAGCACCTATATATTGAAGAAAGAAGAGGTCCTGAGGAAAGAGTAGTTCTCCTAAAATGTCCGTGAAGAAGTCCCAAATCTAGCGCTGAAAAAAAGAGTCTGGTGCGCAATTCTGGCGATATGGTGTCTCATTTATGCTAGCAAAGAAAGTTCTGACACAAAAAGTAAGTTTGCTGAAGTAAAGAGGGGCATTCCCGCATCTGGACACTAGGAAGCGAGATAGTTGAGTTAAAGCGCGTCTTCGCGCAAAATGCACAAAATGGCAGCCGCGATGCGAGCCGAACAGCTGTGAACTCACAGTGATGGAAAAAGATGTTAAACCTGCAGCCAGATGGTCGTTAAAGAGCTGAAAGTTTTCTCAGCATGGAAGCGGTATGTCCTCAAGGCAAGCCGCGGAGCCTCAGTCGCCTGCCGCCATGACCATCGGGCGCCAAGCCACGCCCCCCTGAAGTGACAGTTTTAAAGAGATGGAACAGCTTCCCAATAGCCATGGCAGACCCTTAGTGTGACTTGTTAGCCTTTGTGTCTAGTGCTGGTAGACGGTACAGGAATTGAATCATTTCATCAAACTGTCTACTACAACTAAGAAATAGGATTTGATCCGGTTTGTAGGTCACCTGGAACCACTAAAATGTGCCTTTTTTTTAATTGAACTAAATTAAGCAATATAAAAGGCCGTCCAAGCTACGCTGAATTTTCTGAGGGATAAGAAATATGAACAAGCATTTGCAATGCAATAGGTCTAGCATTTACACGAGTTTAAGCTATTGGCATTGTAAATAACAATGCCTATTATTTTTGTATTGTTTTTTAAAACATAAATGAAAGGCATTATCATTTGTAATGCCAATAGCTTAAACTCGGCTAAATGCAAGACTTATTGCATTGCAAACGGTTGTTTACATTTAAAACTGAGCGCAGCGCCGCTTTAAGGACACTGCGCTCGTTTTTAAAAAAAACTTTAACAGTGAGCGCGGTGTCCTTGAAGCGGGCGCCGCGTACAGTTTTAAAGTTACAAAAAAAATAAACAAACAGAGCGCGGTGTCCCAGAAGTGGACGCCGCTCTCACTATGAAGGTTAAATAAAAGGGTGCCGCGCTCAGTATTAAAGTAAAAAAAAAAAACAGAAACAAACCGAGAGCGGGTCCTTGAAGCGGCACCGCACTCAGTTTTAAAGTTACAAAAAAAATTAACAAACAGAGCGCGGTGTCCCTGACGTGGGCACAGCGCTCACTATGAAGGTAAAAAGTAAAAATAATAATAAACAGAGCGCGGTGTCCCAGAAGTAGACGCTGTGCTCAACAGGAAAGTTAAATAAAATTTTAATTTAAACTAATCGTGGTGTCCCTAAAGTGGACGCCCCGCTCATTATGGAAATACCAAAAAAATGCAGCTGCCATTGTCCCCATCAGTGCAAATAACAGAAATAGTTCTCACCCCCTAGATAAAGCAGGCCATGTAACGAGCCAAGTAAAAGGTCCAGTCGTTATGAGCGGCAACAAATAGAGACAAGGCGGTACCAAGGCGGGACTAACAAGCCCATTTACGAATAAGAAGCCACCATTTAAGAAGGACAATGACACAAACCCAATGACAAATATGGGCAGAGAGTGGGTGGGGCTGCTATTGAATACCCTAATAGAGCATACCTTGCAGAGCGAGCAGTACATGGGCGCTGCCGCTAGGCTCAACCTAAAAAACAGTAAAAGAGGATATCAATGCTAAAAAAAATCTACATTTGCCTAAAATAAGAAAACATAAAAGCAACTTTCTGTGAGGTGCAGGGTGGCATTGCAGACATGCAGCACACTCAGCTTGTGGGTGATGTGCAGGCCCGGTTTTACCCAAACATAAACCTTGGCCCTGGGAGTGACATCAGCAAGGCCAACAGAATAAGGCCACTGCAATTTAACCCCTCCGCTGCGCCGAACGTTCCGCGAAGGTGCGGAACGTTCTATTGCGCGGGTGGGGCCGGAACATTCAGCGGACGTGCGCAGCACTACCGAGGTAGTGCACGCGACGTCTGCTGAACGTGCACCGCACTGAAGGGGTTAAAACGTTCTCAGAACGTTATTTTTCTTCTTTCTTTAGGAGTTGGTGATTGGGCCTGGGCTCGCACCCCCAATCACGCATCTCCTTTTAGAAAGGTGGGCTGTGTCCCCGGACACTCGTGCAGGTACAATAGGGGCATGGCGAAGGGGACAAATCCTTTCGTTGGAACTGGATTTGTGTACAGTCCTGCTCCGTGGATATTTCATTCTTTTCAGCTGATGAAGAGGGGTTTGTTTTTGCCGATTCATTTTCCTGACCTTCCTGACCCCTTGATCTGTTTATCAGATCGGGCTGTGACAGAGTTCGTAAGGATCAGGTAAGAGAATGTGTGGCTATTGTTGTGTTTTTCTAATCTGTGAGCAAGAGGCATACTTTGTATTCCGTGTATATTTCATTTAAATCGTTTGCTTAAATCGTTTGTATCATTACATGACTGTTTCTGCCAAGGATGCACGACAACTAAATGTCCACATAACTCTAGGGATTAATGATCCTGCTGGAGAGCAATCTTTTGTCTGTTTGTAGTTTGTAAATGCAGTTAAACTGTAGTTAACGTGGATAGCTCAGTGGGTTACCGCCTTTGTCACAGAGATCTTTTGATTACTTGCATTTCAGAAGTTACAATCCTAAAATAGGACAGGGACCTATGGATCTGTATACAAACCAGAATGGCATAATTAGATTTTTTTAGGTCTCGCCTTTTCCATTCCGAAGGAATGGGAAATGGCGAGAATTCAAGTGCTCAAAATACTCGGGAAACCACGGGTTTTTTCGTGCGGTTTTCTTCGAGTTCACGTGGCCACAGGCACTCGCTTTTGGGCCATAAACTTTCACGGCCATCTGTTCCCCAGCTCCAGCACCTCCCCTCTTTCTCCCTGCGCACACCCTTTACTTGCATTTCTCCTCCCCCTCCCCAGCCAGCTTCCCCCAGGCCGTGTTCCCCCCCACCTTTCCTCCTCTCCCAGCCCTTTGATGCTTCCGCCGCACTCCAATTGCTCCCCTCTCCCGTGGCGTTTGTAATCCTGCCCCCTGCGTTGCCCCCTCACCCTCACACTGTGCTCGCATCTTTTTCTTCTTTTCATGTGCCGGGGTTTTTATTAATGTATGGGCTTTTTTTATTCGAGGACGCATCTTTGACAGAGGAAACGGATACTCCACTCGGACATACTCTCGTTTATAACATTACTAGATCCCACCAGATTCTTCAAGCTGATTTACCCGTGACCGGGATCTTACAGTCTTGCAGTCTGAAACTTCCAGGGTCGACCCAGCTCTCTTAACTGTCCATATCCAGGCTGCCACCAGCTGAGAAGGTGCAGCTTTCATTTTACAGACAGGATCCCGATTAACTCAACATCGGTTCACCCACCACATTAAACTCGTGTTGCTCTAGAACAGGGTTTGTATTCATCAAAGGCATTTGCTCTCTGCAGCCAATAAATGCTTCGCTATTCTGACCGACGCACTTTGATTGGCTGAGATGCCGACAATGCTCCAATGCTACCTGGTCTTACATATTACGCCTTCCTCTACAATGTGTTCGGCCAGTCGGTTAGCTGCCAGGCGATCCGGAAGTATAGACATCATAGAGGCGAACGTCTTCCGTAACAAAAACAATAACGGGAAAAGAACCTTGGGTTGAATTTTCTAACTGTCCGCGTAGGCAGTGGACAACCGGGGCCAGCTAATAATGGTCTGGCTGTACCTATATCTGGGCGCTGACAACAGACCTGTAATGATGTTACACTGCCACGAGCACGACCAGAGACTTTTTTTTATCTCATGTCCCTATGTCACAGCCACAACCATTCCCCATCCTGACGGGGAGGGACCACTCATAAAACACCCCTTTGATTATTTAACAGGGTGAAGTGAACCCAGCAACACAAAACATAGCAGCATCTATGGTCATGCGATACCACTTCCGGTTGAGTCATGTCAGTGGTTATGTGATGTCACTTCCTGCTGTATCATGACTGTTCAAGGACCTGGAGCCTGACTCGCATTCCGTTGTGAGAGCTATGAAGTCATTTTAATATCAGTTCCGCTCATTTTCAGGTTGGGTTGAGCATTCCCCGCTTGCATAATAACTCTGTGCAGATAACATGCAGAGACTTTGTATAATTCAATTAACTTGTTTTCCAACATGCTGGATATCGAAAATAAATCAAATACAGTGATTTTTCAGTTTAATGTATCTCATCATTTTTTAAATTGGTCTACTAAACACTAGTGATTCTTCACCATCATTTCCTTATATTTTAATATTTCCTCAGATCTTCACGTCATTGTCCACGTTTGGACGGCGTCTCCCCTTGCCTCCGAGAGCTTCAAAGGGATCTGCTTCCCCGCCCACTGCTTCACACTTCACGGCCTGGTGGCCGTGACTCGCATCAGGTCTGCAAAGCTACGGTCAGCTGCTGGGCAGTAAGGTTGCCTCCCCCCCAACCATGGGAAGTCCCTCCAGTGAAAGCGCAAAGGCATATAGGGGGTCAGCCCCTGATTTTCAACACTGTTCTCTATCAAAACGCCAATACTTATTGTGGGTTTTATTAACGTGCCTTCAAAATATTTGTTTTGGTAAAAGTTTCCATAACAATTATGCTGAGATTTAGTTTGTTATGCAAACGCCAGATATGAATTTCTGCCCTGTTTTCTGTGCTACAGTTTTTCAATTTTTCCACTATTTTATCTACTTTGGACCATTATAAATTACAATCACTTTTATTTAAGTATTAATTATTTTAAAAAATTAAAAGCTACGTCACGTCAATACAAAACATGTGGCATTACAAATGCTAAAAGTGTCACATTTGCTAAAGTTAAAAGTATTGGCATTGTAAATCACAAAACATAAATATAAAATGTCATTTACAAAACCAATAGCTCCAACTTTCCTACTGTGAGACCTATTGGCAATGCCAGTGCTTGTTTTTGTATTGCTAGTTAGTTCGAATTTTCCCAGTCTTTCATTATTCTAATGTTGCAATGAAGAGTTTGGGCGGATATACATTCTAATCAGTAAAGCCAACCACTGGGGTATGCTTTAAATCGGATGTATGACGTTTCAACGCATGCTTTTACCACACATGCCTTTACAACGCAGGTATTACAACGCAAGTCGTTACAACGACTTGCGTTGGGGGGCGCTGGATAGTGGAATAGTTTAATTTTCTTTTCCAACTCCAGTCCCCGTGGATAGTAGGGAAGGTGTTGGATAGAAAATTAAACTATTTCCTATTCAACAACGCCCCCCAACGCAAGTCGTTGTAACGACTTGCGTTGTAATACCTCTGTTGTAAAGGTAGTGTGTGGTAAAAGTTGCGTTGTAAACGCTGTTCCACCTTTAAATCCTGTGTTTGTGCTTCTCCAGACCCAACCCTCTTAAAACATAATGCCCAGCAGTATGGATGACATGTGATTCCTACACCTTGTAATCCTCATTAGCTTATGTGACATTCCCTAAAGGTGATTTGCATACTTTTATGAATCATTGTCTCTGCATAATGTGTGTGTGATGTACAGTACTGTGACACCCTACACTACGAGTAGCGCTATACAACAAATAAAATGCATATGAGAGAAGGGCTACAGAGAGATGATTGGCACTGTTGGAGGGTGGCAATGAGGGAATCCGAGGGGGACATACAGGGGGAGGGGCTATGGAGTGCTGAGGGGCACAGGTGGTGGGTGGCAATGAAGTAATCTGAGGAGGTGGTCATGGGGGTGTAGATACAGAGAGATGAGGGGCACTGGTGGAGGTTGTTTGTGAGGGAGTCTGAGGAGGAGGTCATGGGGGAGGGGCTTTGGAGCGATGAGGTGCACTGGTGGATGGTGGGGGTGTAGATACGGAGAGATAGGGGCACTGGGGAGGTTGTGAGGGAGTCTGAGGATGAGGTCATGGGGGAGTGGCTACAAAGAGATGAGGGGCACTGGTGGAGGGTGGTAGTGGGGGAGTCTGGGAGGAGGGTGGCAATGAGGGAATCCGATGAGGAGGTCATGAGAGGGAGGTGCTTTGGAGCGATGAGGGGCACTGGTGGAGGGTAACAGTGAGGGAATCAGAGGAGGAGGTCAATGGGGGAGGGGCTATGGAGCAATGAGGGGCACTGGTGGAGGGTATTTGTGAGGGAGTCTAAGGAGGAGGTCATGGGGAGGGGCTATGGAGAGATGAGGGGCACTGGTGGAGGGTGGCAGTGAGGAAATCCGAGGAGGAGGTCATGAGGGGAGGGGCTTTGGAGCGATGATGTGCACTGGTGGAGGGTGGGGGGTGTAGATACGGAGAGATGGAGGCACTGGTAGAGGTTGTTTGTGAGGAAGTCTGAGGAGGAGGTCATGGGGGGCTTTGGAGTAATGAGGGGCACTGGTAGAGGGTGGTAGGGAGTGAGTCTGAGGAGGAGGTCATGTGGAGAGGCTACAAAGAGATGAGGGGCACTGGTGGAGGGTGGTATTGGGGGAGGAGGGTGACAATGAGGGATCCTGATGAGGAGGTCATGAGGGGGAGGTGCTTTGGAGCGATGAGGGGCACTGGTGGAGGGTGACAGTGAGGGAATCAGAGGAGGAGGTCAATGGGGAAGGGGCTATGGAGCTGAGAGAGCGCCATTTATAGTGAAAAAAAAATTGTAGGGGTGCACCATATGTACAAGTAGCCAGCACCCATATATATAAAGGACTTTAATCATGCTTTAACGCAATGAAGAATAGAGAACTAGTTGGATTACAAGTACACATTTGTTGCTTGAATAGCGACGCTGTTGAAATAAAACCTTTTTCTAATGCAACGTGTGTTTAACAAACGTAATTGAGCCTTTAGAGTTGCTTTACCTGAGAATGTGACAGACTTTATATATTCCCGATAATTAGCATAAAGTAGAAAATGCATGTGCTGTGTAAGGTTGAAGGCCTAGTGAACTAAGAAGAAGTGCTAATGTAAAGCGTTGGGCCTATAACAAGCTGAGGCCTAGTTCATAGAAATGGTGCAGGCCTGTTGGAAATTGTCTTGCTTAACATTTAACTGTAGAAATGTTTTATAAAAGAGCTTTTCAGAAGATGTTGCAACATTTGTAGACTGTGAGCTATTTGCGTGTATTCCTTTGCTGGCGCCTCATCAAGCAAGATAGTAAAGTAGAAGGGCCCATTGTGTATGAGCGTTAGGATGCTAGACTCAGACATGGAGGAGTAGACCAGGAATTCGAAGAAGCAACTTGAAAGGATGAAGAGCCTGGGACCCAAGGACGTCTGAACGGACAAGGATGGACCAGCGCCATGTTGGAAATTTCCAGAACCCAGCACCTCCTGGAGGGGCGTACCTGAAGGCGTGTCATTCACTTTGTGGGGTTTGGTATTAGGGACAGTACCCCGAGGGTGAAGGCAGTGCAGACGAGCTGAGGAGCTAGAGAGAGCGGTCGTTTGGGCAAAGGGTGTAGTTGCAAGTTGAGGACTATAGTCTACAGGAGAATGTGGGCGAACTTCTTTTGGAAGTCACCACGGCTGGCACCTTTTGGTTAGGTTGGGCTATTGTTGAGTAGGGATGTCACCTAGCAAAGTGTAGGGACAGACTAATCTGAATTTTTGTCTATTATCCTGATGAGTACCAGAACTCACGTTATAGCAATCCTGTTTAGTCTGATGATCCTGGAATTGATTCTCGCTCTATTCATTAGCCGTTTGAGACTTTTCCGTAGGATTATGTTTGTATTAGTACCTGTTTATCTTTTGAACCTCTTGCTGAGGTGCCTGTATCTCCAGTTATATTTGGTTATGTAATAAACCTTTTAAATTCAGTCTTTAGTTAGTGGTTCTTTGGGGAAAGCAATTGGGTATTTTGATAATTGAATTGTTTAGTTGTGACTAGGTTGCCTAATTCACTCTATGACAGGTAAAAAGGTCCAGTCGACCTGTGACGGGATTTTGGAGAATGGTAAGCAGACTCTAGAGGTAAAATCCCGCCTTTCCAGTTGGTAGCAGATGAGGATGGTTTATCTTCTGGAGTAAGGGTAATCTAGAAGTAGGTTGAGATTTCCCCGAGGCCCATAGAGAATAAAATGGAGAGTGTCCAGAGAATCGCGGATGGAGGATGGCGTTCCATGGAAACTGACGGAGAGTAACAGTGCGGCATAAAGCAGCAGGTCGGAGGAGAGTGAGTATGAAAAGGGTTATGCGTTGCTAGATTGCGGTGTTATGTTGTGTGTTGTATTGTCTTGCGGAGTTGAATGCCTGTAGTGTGAAACAGGAACAGGTTGTGAGCGCGCGCAACCGGTGAAAATCTTAAGCTCAAGGGGAGTTTAAGTGGTTCGGGTGTATCGAACATCCAAAGTAATTGTCGACCATTGTGAAAGGGGGTCATGAGGTACCATTGATCGCCCGCAGGACCGAGATAGGGGGAACGAATGTGTGAGTGTGTGGGTAACGGACGCGGGTCGGAAGTTACCGTGTGTTTGAAACCTATCAGTTGAGGTGATTGTTCGTTCGCTCGCAGACAGACAGTTGCCGAGTTTGGTGACAATTACAGTTAGACTGTGGCCGTACAGTCAAGGAAGTGGTTGTTTGGTCGGAAGCGATCATTTCTAGTGTATGATTGGGACGCATGCGTGACCGGGGAGACATCGGAGAAAGGAGGGGAACTGCTGCGAAACGGAGGCGAGTGACGTCAGAAGGAGCCGCGCTGGGATAGGGCGGTTAGCGTGAAGCCGCGCTGGGATTGGAGGATTGTCATCAGGAAGTAAACGAGTGTTGTAAACAAGGAAACGTTGTGGTTTTCATCATGAAATGTTTTAAAGTGTTGCGGAATTGTTTCAAAGGCGAAAAGATGATAGAACCTCGGGGTGGGGAGGAGGCTCCACCCGAGGATACTCCAGCTTATTATATGGCAACGAATGTTGGGTTGCATACCATATTGTGGCTTGATAATTGGTGTAAGATGACAGACGCAAACGAAGAATTGACATTTCCTAAATATGGAACGTTTAGATTAGAAGTGTTATACCAGTTAAAGGCGATTATGGCTGCATTGCGACCTTTGCCCAGACCAACACAGTTTGAAGCGCTAAATGCATGGATCAGGGCAGCCCACGACAGGAACAGAGATAGGAGACAAGAAAGAGTGAAACGATCGGTAAGGGCGGTCCAAGATGCGAGATGGGATGCCATGGCCAAGAGATGGAGGGTACAGACCATTGAAGGGGAGAGGTTGTATCCGTTGCTGGAAAGTGCAGGGGATGGGCAGAAGAAGAGTACAGAGGATGAGGACAGTGAGACAGACGACAGCCTGAGAGAGAGGCTGTTGTCAGAAAGGCCACCCCCATACAATCCAGAGCTAGAGGCAACGCAAACATCGGCAAAGCACTGGGAAGCACCAGTAGGGGAAGGCGGGGTTCCAAAGGGGAACGGATGGGACACCCCAGGGGACAAGTTTACCCCAGAAAAGGGAGAAAGGGCACCCCCACCCTCCCCGGTAACGAGAGTAGTGGGAAGATTTACAGTACAGAAAGTACGGGTGGAAGAGGGCGTCCACTCACAGAAATTGCCAGATGCTCTTACGGTACCTGTTACCATAGGTCCCATAGTATCAGTGTACGATCCAGAACAGACACAAAGTGAGAGTCCACCATGGATGGGGAGTGAGAGGAGTGCCAGCGAAGGCAGAACTAATGTGGCAGATGGGTGGAAGACATTACCCAGACCGGTAGAACGGAGCACCCCTTTGGTAGCATCGGCAGACTCCTCGGAAGAGAGAGGGGGTTGGAGGGGATCGATGGATCTGAGAGGACCGAGGCCGAGGTCGATGAGGGAGTTAAGGCCAGATTTGGGAACTTGGGAAACAATTGTGGACACCCAGAGCGACAGATCAAGGAATGTGTTTGGGTCAGGGAACGAAGAGAATAAGATGGGTTCTCACTATGCAGCTAGCGAAAGCAGGCAGGAATGGGAACACGGAGGTGTGGGTAGCAGGGGGGCGTCCCACCACTCCTCCGGAGACAGTCGACAGGAGTGGGACTGCGAGGGTTGCGAAGGTAGAAGGGTTCCTCCTAACACACCTGAAGAGAACAGAAGAGAGAGTCAGGACGGTGGCGGGAGGGACTCTAAGGAAACTTCTAACCAAGGCACATTGAGAGCGGCAATAAAGGCAAGAAGGTTAGATGTGCTGAGACTAAAATCAGAAGTAGAGGAGATAGTGGAAGGTACACTGCCAATTGAAAGGATTGAACTTTACGAACCAGATGAGCTGTTGTTTGTGGCAAAGGATGTCACTCGGAAGGCTAGGACAGCTCATGAGAATCTATCTGAATTGGCAAACAAGTATATGGTAGATTTGACAAAAACTAAAGCCCTACAGGGGGGCCACAGGTTACAGTACTCAGATCAAGATCTAGAAGAAAAGAGGGTGATCGGATTAAAAACCCACATTAGGGAACTGATTATGGGAATCCGGACATGGTCCCAGTTGGAGAAATGGGAGGAAAGGTGGTCAAAGAAAAAGACGGTTAGACGGAGTGTTATTGAGACACCCCCGGGAGGAGGGTTGATGCACGCCGAAGCGTACCCCTTGTGGGAGGTGTCTCATGGGGGATATGTACATGTACCCTGGAGCAGGGGAGATCTGGCTGCCTTTACAAACACGTTCCCAAAGTTGCGCGAGAGCCCAGTGGAATGGTATAAGCAGGTAGAGAGGTTCGTTAAAATCTCAAAGGTACTGTGGATTGATTTGAACACACTGTTTGACATTGTGGTTCCCGGAGATCTGTGGATAGCATGCAAGGTTAGTGTTGAATGGCCCACGGCAGAGCCAGAACGTGATTCTGCCACGAATGGACCGTCACCTAGGGTGATGGCGAAGTACGAACAGGCGATCACGTGGCTAAAAACTAAAGTACCACCACAAGACATCGATTGGGTAAAGATAGATCGTACCAGGCAGGAACCAAAAGAGACGGTGCATGAGTACTATGAGAGGCTATTGCTGATTTTCAAGCAGTACAGCGGATTAGATGTGATGGATCCGAAGGATATGGGACAGTTCGTATCCAAGTTTGTGCTGGGATTGAGGCCTGATATCTGCCTCATGATACAGCAACATTTGATCTGTTGGCAAAACAAGCCTCTAGATGAGATTTTGAGGTATGCGAGGTACTGCAGTGATGAGATAGACTCGAAGACAAAGAAGCTTAAGGATAAACTGATGTTAGTCCAGATGCAAGCGTGAGGACAGGGTCAGTCAGGAAATGGCACCTTGGGGAGGAAGTCAGGGGGACAGAAAAGGGACAATGAAGAAGGTCCGAGACCTAGGATAGATATAGCGACCCTGAAAAAGACGACCAAGTGCCATCAGTGTCATGAGGTCGAGCATTGGAGACGCGAGTGCCCCCATAATCCTGACAATCAGGTACAGGAAGAGGAGGAGGAGGAAGTTGAGGCCCCTCCGGTACGGAAGGTGACAGTGACTAAGCCCCAGACGACAAAAGGGGGGACGTCAGCCCCTAGGGCTCCGGTTCCCCAGCCACCGAAGATTTCAACAGGGAACAAGGTTTACAAGCAGATGCCCTTCATAGTCGAGGGGGATGAGCACTATTACTTTGATCCAGCATCAGGACGGTGCCTGAATGGGGAGGAGGACTGTACCCTTGGAGCAGTACTGGAGGTAGATCAGAGGGGACCCTTTGTAGAGTCTGACGTAGACGGACACCCCACCACCTTCTTGGTTGATACTGGTGCTTCCAGGTCTACTGTGCAGTCCGCAGTAGTCCCCAATTTGCCCCTTTCAGGACAGACTATTCAAGTGGTAGGAGTAGCGAACAGAAGAATGACGAACCCCCTGACTGAGCCAGTCCCGGTAAAGATCGGAAGTTTCAGAGATAGACACCAGTTTGCAGTGTGCGATTCCAGCCCCGTATGCTTGCTAGGAAGAGATCTTTTGTGTAAACTCAATTGCACCATCTATTGTACCCCCAAGGGAGT
Source organism: Lissotriton helveticus (assembly GCF_964261635.1). Lineage (NCBI taxonomy): Eukaryota > Metazoa > Chordata > Amphibia > Caudata > Salamandridae > Lissotriton > Lissotriton helveticus. The sequence continues at coordinate 73,826,812 of NC_136067.1, forward strand.
GTAATTGCAGACTAATGATGACGATGCTGATTTTAAGGTTGCAAACACGCATGTGTGCATTGAATTGTACCCTGCTATAACTGTGGAAGAACTCCCATGGGATTTGAGAGATTCGGTCTCACCGGAGGTGTGGGACTTTACGGGGGAGGAGATTGGACTGATCAAGGGGGTAGAGCCTGTCAGAATTCAAGTGAGACCGAATGCTGAATTCCCAAGAACACCCCAGTACAAGTTGACCCCAGAAACAATTGCAGGTATAAAACTCGTGATTGAGTCCATGATCAGACAGGGAATTCTGAAGGAGGTTATGGGCAGTCCCTGTAACTCTCCGATAATGGGGCTACAGAAGCCAAGTGGGAAGTTTAGGATTGTGCAGGATTTACGAAAGGTCAACAACATAGTTGTTCCATGTTGTCCAGTGGTACCGAATCCATCAGTGATACTGTTTCAGATACCGTTCCAAGCTGAATGGTTTTCTGTGATTGATTTGTGTCAAGCTTTCTTTTCTATCCCACTGCACGAGGAAAGCCAATTTCTTTATGAGTTCAAAATAGAGAGTCGCGTCTTAACATGGTGTCGTATCCCCCAAGGGTATACAGAGAGCCCATCGATCTTTAATCAGTTATTGAAAAGAAATCTTGAGAGTCTGGTACTGCCGCAGAACTCTGTTCTTGTGCAGTACATAGACGACCTCCTTGTTGCGTCAGACACAGAAGATGCTTGCAGGATTGACACCATAGCCTTGCTGAACCATTTGGGAGAGAATCCCCCAGCAAGTTACAGTACTGCCTGCAAGAAGTGCAGTATCTGGGTCACAGAATAGAGAAAGGGAAGAGGAAAGTGTCGCCTGACAGGATCGAAACGATCATGAGAATGACTTTGCCCTCGACCCAAAGAGAGGTTAGAATGTTCCTGGGCATGGTTGGCTACTGCCGACAATGGATTGCTAACTTTTCCCTGAAGGCGAAGCCATTGCAGAAACTGACGCACAAGGACGTAAGTGATCCGGTACCATGGGACACAGACTGTATGATGGCTTTTCTTGAGTTGAGAGAGGACTTGTGTTGTGCTCCGGCTCTGGGAATGCCCGATTACAACAAATCATTTGCATTGTTCTGCTGTGAGAGAGAGGGATGTGCTTTGGCAGTTTTAGTGCAGGATCATGGAGGAGTCCGTAGACCAGTTGCTTACTTTTCGGCTACCTTAGACCCAGTAGCCGCAGCGTTGCCCGGATGCCTCAAATCCGTTGCTGCAACAGGTGTCAGCATTGAAAGGTGTGAAAGTATCGTGATGGGATATCCACTGACTGTGCATGTACCTCATTCTGTGGAATTGTTGATGACCAGGACCAAGACGCAGCACTTGACCAACAATAGACTCACACGCTACGAGCAGGTTATACTTGCTGCGGAGAATGTGACTCTCAGGAAGTGCTCTGTCTTGAATCCTGCTACCTTGTTGCCATTGCCAAATGATATAGAAGATGATTGGGAAGACCATGATTGTCTTGATGTAACTGAACTATGCACCAAACCTAGGCCGGATATTGTTGATGTGCCGTTGACAGACCCCGATGAAATTTACTTTGTTGACGGCTCATGTGCAAGGGACAATACTGGTCAGCTGAGAGCAGCGTTTGCTGTTTGTACTATTTCTGGAATAATTGAAGCAGCCTGCCTGGAAGGAGTACACTCCGCGCAGGTGGCTGAGATAATTGCATTGACGCGTGCCTGTTTGGCAGCCAATGGGATTCGGATCACCATATTCACAGACAGCCAATATGGATATGGAGGGGTTCATGACTTCGGACAATTGTGGTCTCAAAGGGGATACATGACATCAGCGGGTTCCCCAATCAGAAATGGAGAATTCATCAGGTTACTGCTGGAGGCTTTGCAGGGTCCAGCAGAAATAGCGGTAGTGAAATGTACAGCTCATACCAAAGGCACCGATTTTGTGACAATGGGGAATCGCTATGCTGATGAAGTTGCACGATATTGTGTGGAACAGGGATACTCCTTTACTGAACAAACAATTGAGGGACCAAGGGAAAGAACCGAACTAAGCATGATGCTTGAGGTGGCAGACACATGGGAAGAGTTGAGAGACATGCAGGGACAAGCGTCTGATTATGAAAAAAGAGTGTGGGAATCGGCTGGTTGTGTCAAAGGAGATTTGGACATGTGGGTTTCGGCTGATGGAAGAGCTGTGTTGCCGAATGAGCTGGTGAGTGCGATGGCACGACAGATACATGGTCCTGTGCATCTGGGAAGGGATGCAATGTTGCATGTGTTCAGGCAAACATGGTACAATCCGAAGTTTAGACAGGCTGCGGAAGCAGTTTGTCAGAGATGTGTAACATGTCAACAGATAAATGTTGGGAAAAGAACACCAGTTACCTTGAGTCACATTGGAAGGTCCGGCGGACCTTTTTACAGGATGCAGATAGATTTCATTGAAATGCCGAGGTGCAAACGCCTCAGGTATGTCTTGGTGATTGTGTGTGTGTTCTCTAGATGGGTTGAGGCATATCCCACTCGTAGGTGCGATATACTCACGGTAGCCAAACTATTGTTGAGAAAATTGGTGCCACGATTCGGGGTTCCGACCTCTTTGGAATCGAACAGAGGAAAGCACTTTAATAGCGAAGTTGTGAAGATGCTCTGCTCTGCCCTGAACATTGATCAAAGACTGCACTGTAGCTACTGTCCAGAGGCTTCTGGCATAGTGGAGCAGATAAACGGAACTCTAAAAGCCCGAATGGCAAAGGTGTGCTCATCCACGTCCCTGAAGTGGCCCGATGCACTGCCGTTGGTACTAATGAGTATGCGTAGTACACCAGACAGGAGGACAGGGCTTTCACCTCATGAAATATTGATGGGGAGGGCTATGAGACTACCATCTATCCCTACCACTGCATTGCTGAATATCACAGATGATCTGATTCTTGACTACTGCAGGGGACTTTCTGATGTCATTCGTTCTGTGTCCCTTCAGGTGCAGGCTGCTGAAATCCCGGCTTCTAGCGACCTCTGTCACGACCTGTGCCCTGGTGACTGGGTCCTGGTGCGGAAGCACGTGAGGAAAAGCTGCCTGGATGTGCGCTGGAGAGGACCTTTCCAAGTTATCTTGGTGACAACGACATCCGTGAAGGTTGGTGGACTGCCAACTTGGGTCCATGCTTCTCACACCCTATGAGTTCCAGCACCCGTAGAAGGAACAGCTCCTCTCGTAGATGAAAACAATAACGAAGAAGAAGATATCGAGGGGACCAGTCAAGCTGTGGGGGTGCCGGTGGAAGTTGGGGACTCCCCTGATCAGGCAGGAAATGACCACGACAACAGTGACACTGAGTCTGCCTCAGAAAGAGGAAGTGGCGAAGAAGGCGATCTGAGTGCGGAAGAGGCCGACAGTGGAGAAGGACAGGGTGTGCAAACGAGAAGCCGACGAGCAAGAGGTGCAGAGGCTCATTGGCCCGAGAGACGGAGGCGAATGAATGTGAGATTGGCTTCCGAGAGAGATCTTGTCCCTGTATCCGAAGAATCAGACCAGGAAGAGGGAGAACAAGGTGCTGAACAGGGGGGTCCGAGAAGGTCAAGGAGGGTGAGAGTACCTTGCCAAAGATATGCCACTCCAGAGTGGACCTACCCTTTCACAAATGCCAGGAGTACTGAGGTCCGGGAGGGTGAGGTCAGTGGTGGTGACCAGTTCGATCCCAAATGTTAAGCTGGAAGTGATGCTGTTGGTACCTGGACTTGAAATCGAAGGCGTACTGACACTCACAATTCCAAATCCCCCTCTCCTAAGCAAGATACGTGATTTACTCCTGGATAGACTGATATTTCCTACCTTTGTTCCGGACATGCCGGCCTATGATGAAGTTGTGCTCCGCATGGAACTTTTAGATTATGTGTTGCAGGCAATCGGATCAAGTATCATCATTGATTATTAAAGACTTTTTGAAGGACTGTTGTAAATAGCTGTTGAAATTAACCTAGAGCCGAGTGGAAGAAGAAGAAATTTAGGGACTTTCCACAGAGCACGGAGAAGGGTTAGGGCTGTCTGATGCTGAAGTAAAAGAAGAACTGAAACAAGAACTTCTGTTGCCAGGTGTGGTTCAAGAGACTCAAGATAACAAAGAATGAGACTTTGGGTGCTTTCCGAAAACAGACTACTTTGTGCTGAGACCATGGCGACTGGAACCCCGAATCGTAGAGCTAAGTGCATAGTAGGCACCCTTTTAGCAGGAGTGATTCTTCTCATAGTTATAGTAGTCTCAGTTTCCTATTTTGCACCACACGAACAAGTAGAGAAGGCTGAGGGGACACCGACACCTAACACCCCTAGTCAGAAGGAAGAAAGAGAAAGAAGAGAGAAGGCCTTGCTAGCTGCAGAAAGTCGTAGGTTACATACAGATCTGTCTAAAGGAAATTTTGGGCAGAACGCTTATGCCAAGCTGTTGTATGAATACATTGATGCGATGGACGCAAAGGACTGTTATGTGTGTATGCAATTGCCAGCTTCAGTAGATGAGGGAATTAGATACCATCACCTTCCATTGACCTATGGAATTTCATGTAGTTTGTTGATTAGCATATTATATGGGAGGAACCATTTTGAATATTATTTTTCTAATTATGATGCTGTGTTACCAGAAGTCCCAAACTACAAGCACTTGAATAAGTGGGACTATTATAAATCAGAAGACAGACTGGGATATTTTTTTCATCCCCACACAAGAGCTAGACACCCCGTATGCACACCGACACAATTTGACTTGTTCATTGTCAGATGTAGAAAAGAAGTTCATTGAGCAAGTGGAAGATAGGTACACGAAGCAAAAACAGTTGCGAGATTCAGGACAGGGAAAGGTAGATTGGACGGAAGAAGAGAAGAAGCACAAGTCAAGGGGGAGTTATGGTCCGATAGCTCTAGATGAGGTACAGAAGGGGAAGCTGTGCCTGCACAGACCACAGACATATTATGAGAACGTCTATGTAGGTCATACTACATGCGAACACACCTTTACATTGGAGTATTATACTAAGGATTTCTTGAAGAGCGTGGTGCAGGTGATCCCTACTGTATATTTTGTCTGTGGAAGGAATGCGTATGTGAGATTGCCAGAGAAGTGGTATGGAACGTGTTACCTAGCAATTATTTTTCCCAAGATTTACCATACTGAGGATTTTGCTCTCTTGGAGGGAGGGTCCCAGAGAAGGGTAAAGCGAGGAGAGAGTGCTGGAGCAATCATTGGAGATGTGTTTGGAGCAGCGATACCTATGTTGGGAGTCATTTTGAATGACATAAAGATAAGGCGGTTGGCAACTGTGGTAGATGAACTGTCAATGAATACAGCCAAGTCATTAGTGTTGGTTGAGGGTGAGATGTTGTCGATAAGGACAATGGTTTTACAGAACCGTCTTGCCCTAGCAAAAGAGGGCGGAGTCTGTAAACGTTTGAAGATTCAGGAATGCTGCACTTATATACCAGACAATTCTAAGGATCTGGAGACATATATAAGCAACATTACTGCAATCCATTATGAGATTGAGGACTTTACCCAAGAGAATGCGTGGGAGACCGTTGGCAAGGGGTTTGGAAAGGTTGGAAACTGGTTTGCCAACCTAGGGAAGGGTTTCCTTGGATTTGTACTGAAACCCCTCATCATAGCAGTGGCATGTGTGATTGCCTTATGGGGTTTAGTGAGGATGTACAAGTGGTATAAGTCGAATAGGTTGGCGAGATCAATGAGAGCGCAAGAGATGCGAATGGAAAGGCTGAAAGACAATCAATACCGCAGCTTGAGAGCATTGGAGATGCTCAAGAGAGGAAAAATGGCCACAAGCTCTGTTTAACTTAGTTCTTACCCTGAGGATGATGTGAGGGTGGTGATGACACGGGTCATCAAAGGGGGGAACTGAGAGAGCGCCATTTATAGTGAAAAACAATTGTAGGGGTGCACCATATGTACAAGTAGCCAGCACCCATATATATAAAGGACTTTAATCAAGTTTTAACGCAATGAAGAATAGAGAACTAGTTGGATTACAAGTACACATTTGTTGCTTGAATAGCGACGCTGTTGAAATAAAACCTTTTTCTAATGCAACGTGTGTTTAACAAACGTAATTGAGCCTTTAGAGTTGCTTTACCTGAGAATGTGACAGACTTTATATATTCCCGATAATTAGCTTAAAGTAGAAAATGCATTTGCTGTTTAAGGTTGAAGGCCTAGTGAACTAAGAAGAAGTGCTAATGTAAGGCGTTGGGCCTATAACAAGCTGAGGCCTAGTTCATAGAAATGGTGCAGGCCTGTTGGAAATTGTCTTGCTTAACATTTAACTGTAGAAATGTTTTATAAAAGAGCTTTTCAGAAGATGTTGCAACATTTGTAGACTGTGAGCTATTTGCGTGTATTTCTTTGCAGGCACCTGATCAAGCAAGATAGTAAAGTAGAAGGGCCCATTGTGTATGAGCATTAGGATGCTAGACTCAGACATGGAGGAGTAGACCAGGAATTCGAAGAAGCAACTTGAAAGGATGAAGAGCCTGGGACCCAAGGACGTCTGAACGGACAAGGATGGACCAGCGCCATGTTGGAAATTTCCAGAACCGAGCACCTCCTGGAGGGGCGTACCTGAAGGCGTGTCATTCACTTTGTGGGGTTTGGTATTAGGGACAGTACCCCGAGGGTGAAGGCAGTGCAGACGAGCTGAGGAGCTAGAGAGAGCGGTCGTTTGGGCAAAGGGTGTAGTTGCAAGTCGAGGACTATAGTCTACAGGAGAATGTGGGCGAACTTCTTTTGGAAGTCACCACGGCTGACACCTTTTGGTTAGGTTGGGCTATTGTTGAGTAGGGATGTCACCTAGCAAAGTGTAGGGACAGACTAATCTGAATTTATGTCTATTATCCTGATGAGTACCAGAACTCAAGTTATAGCAATCCTGTTTAGTCTGATGATCCTGGAATTGATTCTCGTTCTATTCATAAGCCGTTTCAGACTTTTCCGTAGGATTATGTTTGTATTAGTACCTGTTTATCTTTTGAACCTCTTGCTGAGGTGCCTGTATCTCCAGTTATTTTTGGTTATGTAATAAACCTTTTAAATTCAGTCTTTAGTTAGTGGTTCTTTGGGGAAAGCAATTGGGTATTTTGATCATTGAATTGTTTAGTTGTGACTAGGTTGCCTAATTCACTCTATGACAGGTAAAAAGGTCCAGTCGACCTGTGACGGGATTTTGGAGAATGGTAAGCAGACTCTAGAGGTAAAATCCCGCCTTTCCAGAGCAATGAGGGGCACTGATGGAGGGTATTTGTGAGAGAGTCTGAGGAGGAGGCCATGGAGAGGGGCTTAGGAGAGATCAGGGGCACTGATGGAGGATGATAGAGAGAGAGTCTGATGAGGAGCCAAATGAAAGCAAGGCTTGTTTTGGGGCACGAGGATTCAAGAGGACCTTGAGCTGAACAGGCAACTGGCTCAAGCCTTCAGTGGCTTTCTACCTCTATCCATCGCTATTAGAAGGTGGCCCTGGGCCTACAGAAGCAGGCCTCTATCGTCCACAGACCCTCTGAGTTCCTCACACCCCTTCGAGGGAAATACCCAAAGAGGTAAATCTCGAGTCATCCCCTTTCTATCATATGCAGGAGCACAGTTTTTTCTATTCATACGTCCCTCATTTCACTTATCCTGCCTGCTTTATACCTCTGCCTCTCTCTCAAATGTCTAGTATCATAGCCAGTGTATTGTGACCCTAGTGCAGGCTGGCTGCTACTTGATGTGTCAACAACACCCCTACTTAAGCTGTGGAAGCAGTGTTGGATTGGGGGGCGGTCTTGATGCCACTGCCTAGAGGCATCGTATTATTGAATGACTTTGTGCTTTGTACAAATGTCTTAAAGTTAAAATGTCAACCTGTATCTGGTGAAAGGATTAAGATACCCCTCTGTCGCACCTAGGTGGATGCATGTATTGGTATGCTCCTCTGTTGCTGCTAGAAGGACCCAAAGCCATCGATCTACCTGCCTATATGCCCGTATCCATGCAATACTTTTCCTAGGCAGGTCTATTCTGGCTGCCTCTAATGGGTGCACTACTTTGGATCGCTTGTCATCGCTGCTGGTTGGACTTAAGATTATTTGCCTTGGCTAACTATAGACCATTCAGGCCTATTGTGTGTTCTTTTGTCAATCTGGGAGGTAATATAGAGCTATACCATGACTGCCGTTCTCAAGCTTGTGGTGGATCGCTCATCTGTTGTAGCTAGGTGGATCCTAAGGTAACCTGCTCAGTTACTCAAAACAAAAAAATTATGTAATTTGCACGTATTCTATCTCATTCTCCTCTCCTTGCTGTTAAACATCTACTTGCAATGACCTAATAAAACGTAACAGCATCACTCTGATCACTCATGCACAATACTAAAACGCTCCCCAAGTAGGCCACACTGCGATGCACCACTCTTATAACTAGTCCTCGAACAGGCTAATTTTGGAAACCGTGGGCAGATAAAAGGCCGGATATTGTATTGTGGCTGAAAAGACTCAAAACAAATAAGTTCTTTGTTAGAAGAAAAAAAATCCACCAGAGACATAAATGAGCAACCATACCTTAGAAGGTTTTAGTCCCATAAATCATACAGAGATGTACGCAGCTCAACATGCCTACAGAATGCAAACGTGGAATGCCTTTGATTGAGGGAGAGAGCTGAAATGTTTCCCATATAACACCTATTCCATTCATTGCCTGTGCAGCACCGCACCCTCATTCGGGGATTTATAATTCAAGATTCTTAGTTTAAATGCAACATGCAACTCATGGCAGATTTGCCATTAAGGACCAGAGCCTGTTCTGTATATCCAGATAATTTCATTATACCAAAGCTATCCATGGCTGCAATTGTAATCTGCTTATTGAGGAATTTTCTAGTTTTTAATCACACACCTCAGTTATTTTTTTATTTTTTTATTTTAAATCATTGTATGGACACTATTATGAATGTTCAGTACGTTTTTTTAAGGTGATTGACCTGTGGTATTTTCATGGAGGAACATTTTTAACTAACCAAAGATTTTTTTCATTTTTAAATATTTTTTTCAGTTGCTAGCTTGTGCATCATGGACAGATTTGTCGTCCGGAGAGGTGCTTTAGATGCCAGCTGTAATCCCTTGTGTCATAATCCAAGACCTGTATCAGCACCACCCATGGAAGTTCCAAAAGAAAGAAAAATGGTTGCTCACCTAAATCATGGTACTGCTGTGAATAAAGTCCTTGTTGACCTTGAAAAGCATCAAGGTCATCTCAGCAGCAATGCTACAGATCTGCATAGGGATAAACCATCCGAACCTTTTCTTAAATCTTATCCACGAAGTAGACTTGGCGACCGTGAGAGGGCTTTCAGCTCGGACTGGTACAAAAGTCGACCATGGATGGAGTACTCTGCTAGTCTAAATGCTTGCTTTTGTTTCCCATGTTGTGTGATTACTAATGGGAAAAATGATCGGGATACAGTTTTTACTGTAACTGGTTTCCGTAACTGGAAACGTGCGCTAACAACTGGCACAGGTTTTGCTAAACAAGTGGCCAGTCAAACTCACACATATGCTGAACTAGCTCTAGCAGAGGCATCTAAGAGAGGGGAAAGAGGAGATATAATTGCCTTTTTATTAGATACGAAAGTAATAGAAAATAATAGATATTACTTAAAAAGCATTGGAGAAGTCAATTTCTTGTTGTGAATGAACTCCCCCTGCGTGGCGACAATGAAGATGTTTTTGATTCAACAAGTGGTTGATTTTTAAAGCTTTTCCAATACACTCTGAAAAAAGATAAAAAGCTAGCTGAAATTATACACTCAATTCCCCTGAAGGCAAAATATACATCTAAATGTATCCAAAACAAAGTAATAGATACCTTAACTGGCATGGTTCTCTCACAAGTCAAAAAGCAGTACAAAGTTGTGATTCAAAAAGTTTTTGTATTAAAGCGATTGCACCCATGATAAATGTAACATTGAAAATCTGTCCCTCATGGTGTGTTTTGTGAGCAAAGGAAAGCCTGAGGAGCATTTAATTGGTCTTTTACAGATGGAACAATTAGATGCTGAATATATAGCTGATCGCATCTTAAGCCTCTTGGTTGCCAGTGATTTCAAGCCAGAAGACATTTTAAGTCAGTGCTATGATGGAGCATCTGTGATGAAGGGATGCAGTGGGGGTGTTCAGGCTGTTATACAGAGAAGATTAGATAAATATATTCCTTACATACTCTGTTACAATCATAAGCTTCAACTTGATGTCAAACATGCCATCCAAAGTGAACCAAGGGCAAAGCGATTTTTTGATCTTTGTAATATGCGTACGATTTCTTTCATCGTCATTATGTGAGTCAACAATATAATGGACCAACTCTGAAACGTCTTCTTGAGATTCGATGGACCAGCCATTGTGAGGTTACAAACTGTGGTTGAAAACATTGACACAATTTCTGATCTTATATCAGACACTTATCATGATGACAATACTGCATCTGAGTTGAAGGCAGAGGCTTGTAGTTTACTATCTAATATTCAAAGGGAAAACGTTTATGTTATTGGGAAATTTTTACAAGAACTACTTTTAACTTTAAAACCTGCTAATGCTGTGTTTCAGACACAGCAAACACATTTGTGTTTTGCAGTGGAAGTTGTACAGTCCACACTTAGGGGCCTATTATGATTGCGGTTTTTCCGCATCCTCCGGGCCGGCGGAAGCCACCGCCGGCCCAGAGGATGCGGAAAAACCGCAGCGGACCCACCAAAGACCCACCGCCACATTAGGATGGCTGGTGGGTCCTGGTTTCCGTCCGCAGCTTTTCCGCCGCGGTTGGCTTACAACCGCGGCGGAAAAGCTCTAATATGGTGGCGGTGTCTCTCAGACACCGTCCGCCATATTAGGAAGGGCTTTAAAAGATGCTTTTCCGCGGCGGGTTTTCCGCCGTGGAAAAGCATGTGTAACTTCACTGCGGGGTGGCGGTCACATCCTAATTGCACAGGAGGGAACTCCGCAGGCAATGCGGAGGTTCCCTCCTGCTCTATGGTGGCGGACGGACTCAGGTCCGTCCGCCATTATAATCGGCCCCTTAATGCCCTGAAAGCAATGCGTGCAGATTCAATGTTTTCTACCAAGTACTGCTCTTCTGATTATGTGTTAGACGAAACCACATGTGTTAATCGTGGACCAAAAAGGAGGAGGACTCTCAACTGTCGATTTGCAGATTCCGTGGTACTTTCAACAATTGGACAATCTGCAGATGACTCTTCCTTTTCTCAGCAGCAAGTGCTCAGGCAGCCCATCTTGAACATTCTAGCCAGAGCAATAACTGAAATGGAGACCAGATTCTCCCACAAGAACATTGAACTTATTGAAGCCATTTCAATCTTGGTTCCCTCATCACAATATTTTCTTGATCAAGTGTGAACCCCTCCTTGACCTAACTAATGTAATCAAAGCTACTCTTGCAGCAGAACTAACTGTTACAAAACCATTGTTACAAAAAAAAGTCCCAGATGGTGCAGATGGTGTCACCAGTTGTGAACTGGTACTTGATTATGCTGAAGCTGTCCCAGCACTTCATGAAATGTATGTATCTGCGCTGGTTATAGGGGTTTCAACCGCAGCCTGTGAGAGCTTTTTTCTACCCTATCCCGCGTCCTCACACTTTTTCCGACGCACAATGAATTTTGATCGGAACAGAATTTGACTATTTTAGCACACGAGAAAGACCTCACTGCAAACATATGTATGGATGAGTTTGTAAGGGAGTTTTCAAAGAACAATAGAAGGTTACCTCCATAACTGGAACTGCTAGCTTTGATATGGTCGGTGTGAAAACTGCTTTCTCTTTTTTCAAATGTGTTACTGTTTTTCAAGAATTGTTATCTATGAAAGTACTTTGCAAAAAAATGACAAGAAAATAAAATGTATAAAGTTACTTTTGTGCACAGAAATAAGTGTTGGGCAAATTACGAGTAAAAAGTCAGCCTTTCTAGTGCAATGGTGTCAAGGCTTTCGTGTAGTAATAGGGACTTCCTTAATCTTGAATGCTTTTAAATATACTTAGCATTCAAGTACTTGTGTTGAAGCCAGGGAACTGGAATTCGAGGGTTTGCAGTTAGGTCCAGACATTGGTCTTACTTTCAAATAACTCTCCACATGCTCTGTGTACACACAGAAGCAATCTGTTGTATCATGCTGCCTGTTTGCAAGTACATATGATGTAATCTTGGGCTTGTAGGCTATCTCCAGAAGCGACAAATTGGGCCTGCAGTGGCCCACCCGAATGCGCCCTTGGCCCACCCAAATAAAAATTCCTCAAGCCCGGCCTGGTGATGTGTTCAAGTCCTCTTTTTGTCCACAGCGCTGTTAAGAGCAAGCACTCTGCATAATAAAAATACAGAGCTGCAAAGTGTAAATTATGTGGGCAAAGTCTTGCATAGACCCCAGTTATTGCTCTCCCTGAGCTCGCTCAGTTTCCTGTTTTCTCGCATTTTTGCCTTTGTGTCGTTTCCCCAAACAATCTAGTCCATATTTTCACCCCAGTACCTCTTGGTGCAGAAGGCAAAGGTGCCATTTTCTCACGGGTTCACTTTAAAGCTGTTTTCATGCCTGTAAATAAAATACACATCACATCACATGGGACACACAGAATAAACATGGCGGTGATATTAGTACATGAATATCTCACTCTCGAAACATTTTGGAGAAAGTAAGGACTATTGTGGCGGCTCGTTAGATGACAGAAAACACTGAGGGATTACAAATAACATAACATAACATGTATTTGTAAAGCGCGCGTTCACCCAAGGGCATCTTGGCAATGATAACAGACGTTACCTAACTCAATGGAACTCATATAGGAGGGCTCTCGTCAAATGAAAGTCCTCCCCCTCCCTCAACCGCCCCTCCCCCCAGCCATGTGACTTTTAAAGGGCAGAAAACAGAGCACAGTCCTGATTAAACAATGCAGGCCTCTGCAAAGGTGAGCCAGCCCCAGCAAGTGACATGGCAACCAACCCTGAGGGACTTTCTGAAATGTCAGAGGGAAATATCTGGATGGTATGTCCTGCTCTAAAGTCAAATATTTAAGAAATAAGCAGCAGTCAGTCAGGATGAGTGACAGGTGTCGGGTATGGATGAAGAACTGAAGCGTGTTTGGGGAGTGGATAGTAAAAGGGAGAAAATTCCACTCCAATATCCTCCTCCGGATTTAGTACTTCTTCCAGAAATCAGGACTTTTCATTATCTTCAACTCTACACCAGGCTCTTCGACATCAGTGCTGAGGTTGGAAGAAATCCTGCAGTACAATCGCATCCCTTGGGTTGTGCATATTTCACCAGAAAAGCTGGTAATATCTCCAGACGAGAACACAGATACAAATGGGAAATTACCGCAGCAGTGATGTAAGGTAATACTGATGTCTGCAGGAATCCCACCTTTGATGACATCAGAGTGTGACTTCAAATCCCACGGTATTCCCGCACCTCACAGTTACTGATATTTATGTTATTGTTAATTCTCACCAGTAACATACTCAAGGTACTGGTAATTTGCACCACAGTTATACTCATAGCAGTCGTAATTTTCACCAGTACTATACTCATGGTATCAGTAATTCAGAGTAGTATGACTATTATGGTATTGGTAATTTGCACCAAATTTAGGGACATGGTATTAGTAATTTGCACCAGTATCACGCTTACAATATTGATAATTTGTACCAGTATTACGCTCATGGTGATGGTATTTCGCACCAGTATTATTCTCATGGGATTGGTATTTCGCACAAATATTATATCCATGGTGTTGGTCATTAGCAGCAGCTTTACACTTATACTATTCCTAATATGCACCAGTATTATAGTCATGGTATTAGTAATATACACCCGCATTATGTGCATTATATTGGTAATTCGCACCAGTATTATACTCATCATACTGGTAATTTGAACCAGTATTATGGTCGAGGTATTAGTCAAGGGAGTAGCCAGAATATTAAAATACCCCCCAGTTTCGTCCAAACATCTATCCATTCATCCTTTCTTCCTTCCGTCCACCTGCTGATATCTACAATTTCACCTTTACATTCTGCTATCCTTTCATTCTTTCATCCATCATTCAGTCTTTCATCAGTCTGTCCATCCATCCGCCCATCCATACCTAAACCTATCCATCCATTTCCAAACCTATCCTTTATACCTATCCATCCAACCATCCGCCTATCTATCCATCCATCAGCCCTTTTACCTATCCATCTCTCCATCCACCCTTTCACTCGTCCATTCATCCTTTCAGTCATTCATCCATCCTTTTGTTCATCCATCCACTCTTTAACTCCATACATCCATACACCCTTTCACGCAGTCATTCATCCTTTCATTAATCCATCCACTCATTCATCCATCCTTTTACTTTTCCACTCATTCAGCGATCCTTTCACTCACTCATCCATCCACGCTTTCACTCATCTGTGCATCCATTCACCCTGCCTTAAACTCATCCATACATTCTTTCACTCATCCTTCCATCCACCCTTTCATCCATCCATTCGTCCTCTCTTTCACTCATCTATCCATTCTTTCACTCATCTATTAATTCACCCTTGTATCCATCCTGCCATCCATCCATCCTTTCACTCATCCATCCACCTTCCCTTTCACACATCTGTCCATTCTTTCCCTCATCCATCCTTCCTTTCACCCATCCATCCATTCTTTCTCTCATCATCCATCCACCCATCCACCTCCTTTCGCTCATCCATCCATTCTTTCACCTATCCATCCTTAAATCCATCCTTTCATTCATTCATCTACACATCCATCCTTTCACTCACCCATCCACCTTTTCACTCACATCCATCCATTCTATCACTCAGTCACCTTTGTCTGCGGAGACAGAAGAGGCCCATCAAGAACTTCACCCGCTGTAGCTGCTAAAGTTGGGGTTCATAATGCCCCAGCATCCATCTTTTTACTCATCCATCCATCCTTTTACTCATTCATCTTTCCACCCTTTTACTATTCCCATCTATCCAACATGCTGCTCCAACATCCATCGTCCATCCCCTTTCATTCATCCATCCACCCTCCCTCCCTCCCTCCCTTCCTTTCATTAATCTATCCATTCTTCCACTCATCTATCCTTACATCCATCTACCCATCCACCCTTTCATTCGCCCATCCATCCATCCTTTCGCTCATCCATCTATCCACCCTTTCACTTTGTCCATCCATCCACCCTTTCACTCATTCGTCCAGTCAACCTTTCATCCATCCATCCTCCTTATTATTAATCCATCCATTCTTTCACTTATCCATCCACCCATCCTTTTATTAATCCATCCATCCACCCTCGTTCACTCATCCATCCATTTTTGTCACTCATCCATACTTACATCCATCCTTTCACTCATTCACCATGCATCCACCCTTTCACTCACCCATCCACCCTTTCACTCACCCATCCACCCTTTCACTCACCCATCCACCTGTTCACTCACACACCCATCCATCCACCTTTTAACTCACATCCATCCATCCTATTACTCACTCACCTTTGTCTGCAAAGTTGCTGACAGAAGAGGCCTATCAAGAACTTCACCCCTGCTGTAGCTGCTAAAGTTGGGGGTTCATGATGCCCCAGCATTTATCCATTTACTCATCTCTCCATATATCCTTTTGCTCATTCATCTATCTACCCTTTTACCTTGCCCATCCATCCACCCTGTTGCTCCACCATCCATCCACCCCTTCATTCATCTATCCATTCTTTCACTCATCTATCCTTACATCCACTTAGCCATTTACCCTTTCACTCGCCCTTCCATCCACCCTTTCACACACACACCCATCTATCTATCCTTTCGATTATCCATCTATCCACCTTTTCACTTCTTCCATCTATCCACGCTTTCACTTCATCCATCCATCCACCCTGTTACTCCATCCATCCATTTTTGTCACTCATCCATCCTTACATCCATCCATCCACCCTCCTTTTCATTCATCCATCCATTCTTTCACTTATCCATTCATCCACTCATCCTTTTATTCATCCATCCATCCACCCTCTCTCACTCATCCATCCGTTTTTTCACTTGTCTATTCTTACATCCGTACTTTCACTTATTCATCCATCCATCCACCCTTTCACTCACCCATCCACCCTTTCACTTACCCATCCACCTATTTAAACACACACCCATCCATCCTTTCAATCACACACCTATCCATCCATACTTTCACCCACTCATGCACAGACCCACCCACCCTTTTACGTTATTTAGGAGTCTTTGTCTACCGAGTTGCATACAGAAGAGGCCCATCAAGAACTTCACCCCCGCTGTAGCTGCTAAAGTGGGGGGTTTAAGACGCCCCTGGTACTAGTAATTTGCACCAGTATTATGGTCATAGTATTTGTAATCTACACCAGTATTATGCCCCTTATATTGGTAATTCGCACCAGTATTATACTCTTGGTAATGGTGATTTGCACCAGAATTTTAAACATGGTATTGGTAATTCACACCAGTCTTATACTCATGGTATTGGTATTTCGCACTAGTATTATACTTGTGGTATTCGTAATTCACACCAGTATTACACTCATGGTATTGGTAATTCGCACCAGTATTATACTCATGGTATTGGTAATTCACACCCGTCTTATACTCATGGTATAGGTATTTCACATTTGTATTATACTCATGGTATAGGTAATTCACAACAGTATTGTACCTATGGTGTTAGTAAGTATTACATTCATGGAATTGGTATTTTGCACCAGCATTATATTTGTGGTATTGGTAATTCGCACCAGTATTACAGTCATTTTATTGGTAATTTGTTCCGGTATTATACTTATAGTATTGGTAATTCGCACCAGTATTACAGTCTTCATATTGGTAAATCGCACCAGTATTATATTTGTGGTATTGTTATTTCGCCCCAGTGTTATACTCATGGTACTGGTAATTCACACCAGTAATATACTGGTGGTACAGATAATTTGCATTAGTGTTATATTTGTAGTATTGGTAATTCAAACCAGTAATACACTCATGATATTGGTTATTCACACCAGTATTATACTCATGGTATTGGTATTTCACACCAGTATTTCACTCATGGTATTGGTAATTTGCACCAGTATTATAATCATGGTATTGGTATTTTGCACCAGTATTAGTCATTATATTGGTAATTTGCACCAGTATTATACTTGTGGAATTGGTAATTCGCACCAGTTTTATACTAATGGTATTGGTATTTCGCAACAGCATTATACTCATGGTATTGGTAATTCACACCAGTATTATAATCATGGTATTGATAATTTGCCCCAGTATTATATATACGGTATTGGTAATTTGCACCAGTATTATACTCATGGTATTGGTAATTCACACCAGTTTTATATTCATGGTATTGATAATTTGCCCCAGTATTATATATATGGTATTGGTAATTTGCACCAGAATTATACTCATGGTATTGGTAATTCACACCAGTTTTATATTCATGGTATTGGTAATTTGCACCAGTATTATAGTCATGGTATTGGTATTTCGCACCAGTATTACACTCATGGCACAGGTAATTCGCATCAGTATTATATTCATGGTATTGGTAATCTGCACCAGTATTATACTTAAGGCTCCCTGTTTTCCATTTTTACTGATTTTTACAAATAAATACACACATAAAACCATTTATTTTCCTGTCTGTATTTATTTTTAAATGTGGAAAAAAACGAAAATTGGGTTGTTTTTGAGTGATTCTAAATACTGTCAGCCATGACTTCCAGGCCAAGAGACGTGCGCATTGATTGGCATTGGGATTTTAAAAAAAGGAATTGTAATAAAGAGCCTTAAACAGCAGTAGATTTGCAAAAAAGTATGTATACATCATTGAAACCTGTCAGGCGTTCAGGCACGAGTGTACATTAACTGGTTAAATAAATGCAGAAAGATACACATTTCAGTTCAATTATTTCACAAAACCTAAAGTAAATATGGATAACCCCAAGTAAAGTGAGCAAAAAATAAATATGGAAAAATACAGACAGACATGACAAAAATATAAATACCATAAAACCAGGAGTCCTAATTATACTCATGGTATTGGAAACTCACACAAGTATTATATTCATGGTATTGGTATTTCGCACCAGTATTATACTCATGGTATAGTTAATTCGCACCAGTATTATATTCATGGTATTGGTATTTTGCACCAGTATTATACTTATGTGATTGGAAACTCACACAAGTATTATATTCAGGGTATTGGTATTTCGCACCAGTATTATACTCATGGTATAGTTAATTCGCACCAGTATTATATTCATGGTATTGGTATTTTGCACCAGTGTTATACTCATGGTATAGTTAATTCGCACCAGTATTATATTCATGGTATTGGTATTTTGCACCAGTATTATACTTATGTGATTGGAAACTCACACAAGTATTATATTCAGGGTATTGGTATTTCGCACCAGTATTATACTCATGGTATAGTTAATTTGCATCAGTATTATATTCATGGAATTGGTATTTCGCACCAGTATAATACTCATGGTATTGGTAATTCACACAAGTATTTTACGTGTGGTACAGGTAATTCGCATCAGTATTATACTAGTCGTATTGTTAATTCGCACCAGTATTATACTCATGGTATTGGTAATTCGCACCAGTATTATACGTGTGGTACAGGTAATTCGCACCAGTATTATACTCATGGTATTGTTAATTCGCACCAGTATTATACGTGTGGTACAGGTAATTCGCAACAGTATTATACTCATGGTATTGGTAATTCGCACCAGTATTATACGTGTGGACAGGTAATTCGCACCAGTATTATACTAGTGGTATTGCTAATTCACACCAGTATTATACTCATGGTATTGGTAATTCACACCAGTATTATACGTGTGGTACAGGTAATTCGCACCAGTATTATACTAGTGGTATTGCTAATTTGCACCAGTATTATACTAGTGATATTGCTAATTTGCACCAGTATCATCCTCATGGTATTGGTAATTCGCAACAGTATTATACTTGTGGTACAGGTAATTCGCACCAGTATTATACTAGTGGTATTTCTAATTCGCACCAGTATTATACTCATGGTATTGGTAATTTGCACCAGTATTATACTAGTGGTATTTCTAATTCGCACCAGTATTATACTCATGGTATTGGTAATTCGCACCAGTATTATACTCATGGTATTGGTAATTTGCACCAGTATTATACTTGTGGTGCAGGTAATTCACACCAGTATTATACTTGTGGTGCAGGTAATTCGCACTAGTATTATACTCATGGCATTGGTAATTCGCACCAGTATTATACTTGTGGTGCAGGTAATTCGCACCAGTATTATACTAGTGGTATTTCTAATTCGCACCAGTATTATACTCATGGTATTGGTAATTCGCACCAGTATTATACTCATGGTATTGGTAATTCGCACCAGTATTATACTTGTGGTGCAGGTAATTCGCACCAGTATTATACTCGTGGTGCAGGTAATTCGCACCAGTATTATACTCATGGCATTGGTAATTCGCACCAGTATTATACTTGTGGTGCAGGTAATTCGCACCAGTATGCATGCACCAGTTGGAATGGCAGCCTAAGTGTTCTTCCACCTCGCCCACCCTCTACTGACTTGGCCTCGCCTCACGTCCACTTGAAGAGCCGGGCATCCGGCCAACCCTCTCCCAGTGCTCTCAGCTCCCATGACGGAAGCGGTCACGCAGCTGGTCCACTTCTATACACAGGATTCACTGAAATGAAATCATGTGGAAAATAAACTACTTCAGGAGGAAATAAACTTCTTTGAATACCAGCCAAGCTAAGTATCTGTCACTTGACTGTGAAATACTCCCCAGCCAGTCAGCGGTTTCAATAGTGTGGCCATTTTAAGGTACTAATACCTTCAACTTCATTTTGTGTCCAGGAAATCATGTCACCCAGCTCCATAACAAAGATGTTTAGTGCTAAAAAGCCCTCGGCTCAAATAGCAGGAGCTAGTTGGTGGTGGTGGGGAACAGAGATGCGCATGTAGAAGCTATTGGAATAGGGCTGATTCTAAATTAAGGCCATTCTAGACAGCTGCTTTATGGCACCACCACAAATATCCACAAGATGGTGCCAGCTTGCAACAGATAGCTTCAAAATGGTCTTTGTTGCTAGATAGAGGAGAGCAACCTAACAGCGAGATATCTTTTGTTTGGGGCTTGGAAAATCCATGCGGAGGAGCTGAAAAGAAATGCTGCAGAAATAGAAATATGCATGCTGCTGTGAGGGTGGTAAGAACACCGGGCTGCAGCTGGTGGTGGTGGCGAAGGATTGGTCGGTGCCAAGGGGGCAGAGCAGGAAGCAGTTGACTACAGACGCAGCAGGATGGTGCTGCTAGGGTGGAGGAAGCAGCAATCTGCTGTAGTCAGTGTGGGGATAGTGAGGACATCTGGTATAGAACAGTGGGGCAAGATTTGTTGCAACAACATGAAGACAATACCATTCATCCATTTATTTAAGAGTTTTATAAAGTGCTACATCTCACCTAAATTACTTCAAAGCACTGGACAACAGAGAAAACATAATGAAAGTTCTGACATTATGAGTTACAATCCCATCTGATGGAGGATCTGAGATCCTTCTGTATAGTTTTCAGGAGTTTACTGAACTGAGAGAGACAAGCTTCAGGCCCTGGATCCCGCAGGATCTTCCATCATACTTTATTCTCATAAACGAACATTGTTGGATCAAACAAACCAAGGAGGATGCTGGGTTTGTGGCTGCTGCACAAGAGTTGAAGGTAGCGGGAACCTCTGCCCCTGTTTGCTGTGTGCATGGTGCTTTCCTAAATTCAACAGGAGGCCAATGCAAAACTTTCAATGTTAGATAAACATTGTCCTGCTCGTATGTGTAGGCACAATCCAGATGCCTCAATGTGTGCTCTTTGCATCGGAGGATGACTTTGAGAGGTCAGTATATTCTCTGTTGCAGTGGTCCCGCTGAGCCATGTGAGGTGCTAATGTCAGCTTCAGCCGATGATTCATAAGGATGAGCGGGTTGATTCTCCAGAGGAGGGAGGGATAGTAAATTACTTGCCTTGACCGCTCCATTGGTTCATGGGATGTTGTTGAGGTTTGAGTAAAAACTGATCCACAGTTTTCTAACCTACTAGGATGAGTAGGTGGGGTTCCAGGTTGGAAGGCATGTTGAAAGTGGGTTCCAGGTTGGAAGGCATGTTGAAAGTGGGTAATGAAGGAACTGAGGGACACACTGCCCATTGCGACAAGAGTCGAGCACTGGGGTTATCTGCGCTCCCTTGAGTGCCTCACTCACCTGAGGGATAGCTGGAATCTGTTGGCAGTGCAGTGAAGAGAGGCACTGAGGTTTCTGGCAGTCTCTAAGGGAGCAGGAGACCACCACAAGTGGAGACAGAGGGGAAAATGTAGTCAGCGCAAAAGCGATGAATGGGGTTGCGTGTGGGGCTCATTGCAAGTGCACATATGAGCAAAAAAACAATTAAATGTGCCAGAGAAATGAACTTTTCTGATTGATCCTAGAGTTCCTATTCTTTTTACTGTGCTAGGTGAGTTTTTCTTATCATCAATATACCCAGACATGGGTCCAAAGATCAGTGTGCAATGGGATGTCCAGCTGCCCCTCACCAAAGAGGCCGATGCAGTTTGCAGCACATCCAGAGCCTCTTCGTGCGACATCTACAGTTTGGGCCAGGACCCCGACTGCATTGCATGTAATTGGTCCCTCTCTTTGATGGTAGAGACAAGCTAACATCGATAGAAAGGATTATTCTCTGGATAAATCCAATTGATTCCGATAAATTCAAGCATATCCATCCATCCCTGTTGTCCTCCCGGAGGGTTCTTGCTTTACCTTTGTCACCTGCAGGTCTTTAAGTTTGGGTGAAATTTACATTTTGCTGGAAAAGATTTTTCAAAATGTGTTCTGCGAGACCTATTGGCTTTGCAGCATCTTTCAGACATGTTGACCACTGATCATGCTATGAAGTACTGTAACCTTTGCAAGGTTGCTACAAAGGGTTTGTCTGGGTAGCAATTAATGTCAGGAAAGCCAACTCCAACCAATGTGTCAAGTTTTTAAATCATGAGCGTGTGCTTCTAGAGACAAATCACTCTTAAAATATAATATATAGGGCGATGGCAGTGTTTTTTTACAGAAAAGCCAGCACCTCTGTCTAGTTTGCAATTTGTATAACACAAAATGTCCTTTAGCATGCTCAAAGTCAAGCACTGTGCCATCCACAGTGCCACTCAGTACATAGAGGTATTTCCTCTATGCAGATTAAACGATACAATTCTTTAACAGAGCACAACACAAAAAAGTCTACGCTGACTATCATTAGTCAGTGATGTGTTTAATACCAAACAAAACAGTAAGGAATGACAATAAGTATACAGCAATCTTGGTCTCCAAAGTGTTGACACGTCGGTATAACAAACAAACAGCCGACACGTGTTTCATCGATAGACGACTTTCTCAAGGCTTGATAGTTGTAAATCAGCTAGACACACCCTTCTCTTCTCTAGTATGAAGACAACCAAGGGCGTGAAGTAATTCCAATAAGATTCATATTCGACAGACAAATAAAAGAGTCAGTGAACCGAAAGGTCGTTATGATAAAGGAAGGGAAGCCATATGGTGAAGCCTCTTAAAGTAACAATCTCCGAACGATATCCAAAGTCAAGCAACTTCCAGCTCACGTCCTGAAAAGTAGAGTGGACCCGCCACTCTTAAAATATCATGCCTACCATTATGGATGATGTGACTTGTAGACCTTGTAGTCCTCAATGTCTTATGTAACATTTCCTATACATTGAGTTACACACGTATGATTAATTGCACCTGTATGATGTGTGTGTATGTGATGTACAGTGCTCTGACACCCTACACTGGCAGGAGTAGCACTTTTAAAGGAATTAAATACATGAAAGAAAGGTGTGTGGAGATATGAGGTGGCACCCTGAGGATGGTATTGAGGGGATCCATGCAGGAGTTCACTGGAGCGCCAATCAATATTGTCACACTGGGTGCCACCAGCGCTAAAGCCAGCCCTGTTTGTGCCTTCACCTCAAAACATAAATTATTAACAGAATTATCAGTTGAAAAATAAAAATTATATATACCTACATTTTATGTACTTACCATGTGTAGTAAAGAAAACTGCATCGTAAAGGCGGCATGGAAAAGGCATGCATTGTGAAAGTCATGCATACAGTGTCATCACATGTCAATTGTTTGTAATCATGCAGAATGATATTATTTCATGAAACCACTCAGTAATATATATCATGAAACCACTCGGTAACACCGTCCCACACAACCTCTAATGTGGGCTAAAGTCTAAATAAATGATTAGAACTCAGATTTGTTATGGTCCATTATGAATGTTGCCTTCTCTTTATCTTTGTTTTTATTTAACACAGTTCTAAAATATTTGTGAGTTGCTTTTATTGTAGTTAATATTTGCTAAAATTATCTTCGACTACATTTTTTATAATATTGTATTTTTGCGTAAAGTACTTGGCTGAGCAGTGTGTTGTGTCTTCATTGAGGACTGTAACTTCTACGTGGGAGGGCTGAAACATGTTGATTTTTTACAAATATATGGATATATAAACATGCACATTTTCAATGACCTGGACAATAACTGAGCATCTAAAGGAAATATAGAAGCCCAGTAAACAAAAACAGGGGCTGTGGATGGCTTGTGAGATGACTATTATTACTTTGGGTCAAAATCTGGGGCACACCTGAGGCCGCTGTGACCAGAACCCGTAATGCCGATTGCATGTTGTTAGACAAGGCCAAGCAGATACCATGGCTATTCTATATGAAAAACACCTTTAAGACACTAGGCTTAGCGGATCTGTATGACAATCCCTCTATTACTGGGCTCGAACATAAGCTGCTCATTAAACAATGTTATATTGACCACTGTATATATACTCACCTGGAAATTGTCCAGCTCAGGTACACTCTTCTATTCACAACACATAGCACTGAGCCGTACTTAGGTTGGATTATAAATCCAACATATCGACATTAGCTAACTACTCTAGGTTGGAACAGTGAATTTCAAATCTGCCTTTCCCAGAGCAGGAGTCTGGAAAACACAAAATTCTAGCCACTTTATTTTATATTGCACTTTATATTCGGAGACGAGGCACACTTTATTGGTTCCAATACTACACAAATCAAACTTGAGACTTCATAAGGAAGGGCTAACATTTCTGCAATCCCTGGGCTCGCTGGATTTGTTATTCATTATCAAATGTTATCAAAATTGCCTTATACATCCGGAAAATATACGAATCCTAATGCAATACTCTTTATTGGAGGATTTTTTAATGTTATGTCCTGTGCCTGTTATTTTTAAGGATGTTCGTATTGTATGTTTTTCTGAGTTATGCTTTTATGGCCTTTTGGCCGATTAACGTTTTATTTGACTTGACTATTATGGTGGACTTAATTTTTAAAACAATTTGTTAAGAGACACCACATCAAATGAGCCCACAAGGAGTGCTAGATGTCTATATTACTTCACGAGGACATTTTTAATTGTGTTTCTTTATTTATATACACTTTATTAATCTGAAAATATTATTTAAATTTCCAAGCAGGAGCAGACCCCATGAGCAGGTTTTGCGGAGCCCTCTGAGTCCTTGGACCACAGGTTAAGAACCACGGGAAATCTCTGGAATAATTTTGATGTTTTGTCTTCTATTTTTGCTTTACATTTGTGTTGATGTTGAAAATTTTTTTTTAACCTGTCTAAGTCTTGGCATGAAAACTGCAGATACGCCGGTAAGATAGTCATAAGTGCTCGCTCAGTGCACTAACAGTCAGGTGAGTAGTCCAATGCACGAGCCACTCTCGGACAGAGTCACTAGGACAGTCAACACAAGCTGTGCAGAAGCACTTGGTTAGAGCTTGGTCATTTGCTTACATGCACGCCCAAGGAGGCGCTACCTAACCCTCAGAGTTTGCAATACCTAGGGCTTTAAGTGGGATGAAAAAAATGGGGGGTCTCTCAAAGTGGTGTGGCCAATGTAATTAAAGGCATGGCTTTAAAAACACGTACACTAAAAATCTGTGCTTAGCATAGTGTGCCACCCAACTTGTATTTTGCTGTTTCTGTCATTGCATCCAGATATGGATACGAGTATATTCATATCTACAACAAGCCAGGACTATTGGCTTTGTCAATGGTTGTTAGTTGCAAAAGATAAATAAGCAGCCACGCACCTCGATGTGCCTGCTGTAACAGCAGTCTGGGAAAAACGGGTCGCCTCTGTCAGGGCACAAAACAGAGGAAAAAAGGGACCAGTCTTTCCCCCCCCCCCCCCCCCCCCCCCCATATCAGCCCTTTCCAGGCGGTTCTGGCTCCTGGCCCGTCAGACACACCTGCTACCACAAGCTGAAGCCAGACAGTTTATCCCTCAGTGGAGGGCTGGCAAGAAATGCCACTAGACTGTGACTGCGTGTCACGGTCACGTTATCTGTTGACGGTCACACGGGCCGTCAGAAGGTGTGGAAAATATTACCTGTCGAACGTAATGCTTTCCATTGCATTGGCCTAGCGTTCACGTGCCATCGCCCGTGACGTCATCACGCTCCGGCGCGTAAACAACAGCCACAGACAGGTCACTTAGCGGTGACTTGTGAATGGAAACACTGAAGCTGGCTCCAGTTTCCCTCCAGGACTGAATCCTGTTCCAATGCTGCTCTTTATTACATTGAGGGTAAGTGTTCAACTGTGAGGACGCAGGGCATTTCTAAGGATGGGGAGTTGTCCAAAAATAAATAAAATCTGACGTTCCTAGTGATGTCTGTTACTCTGCTTAATTTGTAATATAATAAGTCGGGTGCTCATAGTTTTGTTTAGAACCCTGCGGATTCCACCCCATTCCTCTTTAATCTACCACCAGGCATTATCTCCTCGTCCTGTCTTCCTCGCCACAGTAATCACATATGAGCCTCCGGCTCCACACAGAACTCCAAGTTTAAAAAAATCGTTCTAGACTCCCCTCCCTCCTCCAAGATGGCCCCCAGTGGCTTCAGCCAATCCCATAAAGGGACACAGAGAAACCAACCCGACCTGTTCTTTTTTTCTGCACTTCTCCGAGTGCTGTATCCCCTGCTGGTCAGGTGAGTGTGGCTGGGGTCTTGCTTTAGCAGCCCCTTTTAGCCTTGGTATTTGGTTAGGGGGAAGTTAGTTGTGTGTTTAAATTGTTTCCCCCCCCCCCCCCTTTCTTTTGCCCAGCACCGTGTCCTGCTGAGCGGACTTGGGTGCTTGTTAATGCGGGATCGGTTTGTGTTCCCGCTTCGAGGGGCCGCGCCTCTGTTTTCCTGCTTAGCGGGGGGGGCGAGTTATGGTGCGTGTTCCCGTTTCCGGCCGCGCGTCCTGCTTGTGGGACTCCGCGCGGACGGTATATTTGCCTTCTTGCCGGCGCTTGCTCTGGAGCCATGTTTGCCGGTGCGGCGTTTTTCTCTTGCACGCGTTTTGCGGACGCGATGGAATGCATTTACGGTGCCTCTGCCCTTCCCGTCCGCGAGTCCGCCTGCTGCGGCTCTTCGAGGTCGGGTGTTTGTTTTGCTGTCACCTGGGGTCTTGGCTGGGTTACTTGTGGGTTCATCCTCGGGACTCCATGGTTGTCGGGGGCCTCTTTAGGGTTGACTTGCGTTTCTCCCGGATTTTTGTGCTTCCTGTGGGGGCGTGTCAGGGGGTGTGTACTGTGCTTACTTAGCAACATGATGCCTATTTATTCGTTTCAGGTGTGATTTTGTTGTATGCTGTTGCATTTTGCTCGTGGCTGGTGTGATGGAGGGCGGTTCTCCAGATGTCTCTGTTCCTGATTCTTTGGAGGCCTCTGATTCAGGGATGTCTGTTCCATCGATGGTTTTATTACAATAAAGGATCGATTCTGCTGTTGCTGCTGCCTTGCATGACAGGGCTCCTGTTCCTCTTGATAAAAGGGCACTTGTTGATGACGCTCCTGCTGTTGATTCTGACGCTTAGGATGAGGTTAATGTCAAGGGTCGTTTTGTACAGGGGGCCGACCTTAAGGAGGTCCTTTGTCACATACGCAGGAACTTGGTTTTCCCTGAATCGGTGGTTCCCGTGGAGGATGACTTGTTTTCGCAGTATCAGCGTCCTGAGCCTGATTCTTTGCCCCTTCATTCTTCTGTGTTGAAGGTGTTGGAAACTGAATGGAAGGATGTGGACAAGGGTTCATTTCCTCGTTTCCTGAATAAGCGGTATCCTCTGCAGGACTTTTCGGTCACGTTTCCTTCTTCTGTCAAGGTGGATTCGTTGATGGCCAGTATGTCGTCCCATGGGTCTGTGGTCTCTGAGGATTCTTCTCCTGCTGACCCTGTAGATCGGAAGATTGATGGGGCTGTTTAGCGCACATTTGCGGCCGCCAACTTTTCCATTCGGGCGGCTGCCTACTCATCTTACACGATCCAGTCCTTGCTTAAGGATTTTCAGTCTCTATCGGAATTGTTGGTCCAGGGTGAGGATGTCTCTTCTACCCTGGCTATGATGGAGCAGCAGGTTCGCCTCCTTTCGGATGTGTCTTTTGATTCTTTGGGGGCGGCTGCTTCTGCGGCTGGGTCATCTGTGGCTGCCAGGCCTCAGTTGTGGCTTCGCTCCTGGAAGGCGGATGCTGCGTAGAAGAGTCTCCTGATGAAAATCCCTTTCTCTGGGGTTAAGCTTTTTGGCTCACCTTTGGATGAGATGGTGAAGAAGACGGCGGAAGACCGTAAGCTCCTTGCTCCTGAGCGGCCTGGTCGCTTCCGTTCCTTTGGTTCTCAGCGGGCTTTTGGTCCTTCTAGGAGGGGTCGTGCTGGTCAGCCCTTTCGTGGAAGGGGCCATGGCCGGGGTGCTCCTTTCTTTGATAAATCCGGTTCTCCGGTGCTTCTTCCAACTCCACTCCCACTTCCAAGTCCTGACTGGATCGCCCCTGGTGTCGGGCCGGTTGGGGGTCGCCTCACTTACTTCATGGATTCTTGGCGCGAGACTGTGTCAGATCAGTGGGTGCTGCAGGTGATGTCAGAAGGTGTTCATCTTGGGTTTTCCCGGACTCCCCCAGACTTTTTCAGGTCCACTCCTTGTCCCAGGGACGCTTTGAAACGCGCGGCTCTTTTGTAGGGTGTGGAGTCCCTTGTTCAAAAGAGGGCCGTGGTTCCCGTACCCGCAGATCAGTTGGGGTTGGGGGTCTATTCCATCCTCTTTCTGGTGACAAAACGCACAGGGGATCTCAGACCTGTGATGGATTTGCAATGGGTAAATACTTTCGTGCCTCACCTGTCCTTCAAGATGGTCTCCCTTCCGGTGATCCTTCCTCTGATCTCTCGGGGAGATTTTCTGGCCTCCATAGACTTGAAAGGTGCTTATCTGCATGTACCCGTTCACCCGGATTCTCAGAGGTTTCTCCGTTTCTGCATCCTGGGTCGTCATTATCAGTTCCAGGTATTGCCCTTTGGCCTCTGCTCTTCGCCCAGGATTTTTACTAAGGTTCTGGCTCCTCTTATTGGACATTTACATGGGGAGGGCATTAGTGTTTTTCCTTATCTGGACGACATTTTAATTTCTGCTTCTTCTCTTCCTAAGGCGGAGTTGCATGTCCGGAGGGTGTGCCATGTTCTGGAGCATCACGGTTTCCTCGTGAATGTACCGAAGTCCTCCCTGGTTCCTGCGCAAGAATTGACTTTCATTGGGGCTCTGTTCAAGACTCGTTTGGGGATGGTGTTCCTGCCCCCTCCCCGGATTCTGTCCCTGATGTCTGCTGTTCGTTCCCTGTTGTTGGGGCACTCTCATCCTGTGAGCCTGTGGTTGCGGGTTCAGGGTCTGATGTCGGCGTCTTTGATGACGGTGCCGTGGGCTCGACTCCACATATACCCGGTGGTGTCACACATTTTGTCGCATTGGGACCCCTGTTCCCTCGATATGAGTGTTTTGGTTACTATGTCGGAGGAGGTTCGGGGGGTCCTGAATTGGTGGCTGGTCGAGGATCATCTCTCCAAGGGCCGCCCCTTTCTGGTGGTTCCCACCCACGTGGTCACTACAGATGCCAGCCTACTGGGGTGGGGTGCTACCCTGGGGGATTCGTCGTCTCAAGGGTTTTGGCCTCAGTCGGTGTTGTCATGTTCCTCCAACTACAAGGAGCTGAAGGCCGTCTTTCTGGGTCTGTTGGATTTTTCGGATCTTGTTCGGGGTCACCATGTGCAGATCCGGACGGACAATCAGGTGGTGATGTCTTATGTGAACCGTCAAGGGGGGTGCAGGGTTCGCTCCCTCAGTTGCCTGGCCCGTCGAATTTGTTCTTGGGCGGAGGTGCATCTGGAGTCCCTGTCTGCCATTTACCTGCCTGGCGCGGAGAACTCTGTGGCGGATTGTCTGAGCCGGGTGTTTCCTTCCATGGGGTCCTTGTCCCTCAAGCGGTGGATGTTCAGGAGGTTGCAGGTGATGTTTGGCTGTCCGATTGTGGACCTGTTTGCCTCCCAGGACAATGCCCAGATCCGCTGCTTTTGCACGATTATGCCTTGCCCGGATGCCTGGAGGGTGGACGCACTTTCGTTCCTTTGGCCGAAGGGTCTGTTGTATGCGTTTCCCCCTGTTCCCCTGAGTTCAGCTGTGTTGCAGAAGATCAAGCGGGAGGGGTCCTTTGTGCTTCTGGTTGCTCCTTGTTGGAAGCGTCGCCCTTGGTATCCCCTGCTGTTGGAATTGGCTGTGTCTCCGGGGTGGGCCTTGCCATTCGTGCCGTATCCTCTGATGGGTCCTCTTCTTCCTCTGCCTGTGTTCCGTTCCCTGGGTCTGCGGGCCTGGCTCTTGAGAGGGATTCTCTGATACGTGAGGGTTGTTCGGTGACTGTGGCTGGGGTCATTCAGCAGTCCCGGCGGCCTTCTACGCTTAAATCCTACGCCAAGCACTGAGATAATTTTGCTTCTTGGTGTGTTGGTCGTGAGCTTTCGTTGGATTCTTTGGATCCGGCTCGCATTCTGGATTTTCTGAATGATGGATTTGTGTTGGGATTGGCCATTTCGACTCTTCGGGCTCAATGGGCCGCTATTCGGGCGTTTCATGTCCTGCCTTTGGTTTCTATTTCTCCATTGGTTGATAGACTTTTTAAGTCTCTTTCTTTCCAACGCCCCAGTCCTATCATGTGTCCTCCTCCTTGGGAACTTCCTTTGGTTTTGCGTTCCTTGCAGTTGGCTCCTTTCGAACCGTTGGAGTCGGTGGACTTGAAGTTTTTAACGCTCAAGGTGGTGTTTCTTGTGGCAATTGCTTCTGCCAGGCGTATGGGTGAGTTGGGTGCTTTCCTTCGTTCTGCACCATTTTTGTTGGTTTTGTCAGACCGTGTGGTCTTGCGCCCTCATCCTACCTTTGTTCCTAAGGTGGATTCTTATTTTCACCGGTCTGCTGAGGTGGTTCTTCCTGTTCTTTGCCCTGATCCTTCCTCGGCTGAGGAGTCCCTTTTGCACCTCTTGGATGTTCGTCGTGCCTTAGTGATTTATTTGTCTCGCACTTCATCCTTTTGTAAGGTGGACAACTTGTTTGTGAATTATGGTTTGTCACGTCAGGGCCTGAAACCCTCCCTTTCCACGATCAGTCGTTGGATTAAGGAGGCCATTTTGTTGGCATATGATTCTGTTTCTGAGGTTCCCTCCCTTCCTGTTCAGGGTCGTTCCACCCGTTCTGTTGCTGTGTCCTGGGCTTCCTTCAAAGGGGTGTCCATGGAGGATGTTTGCAGGGCTGCTACTTGGTCATCCCCTCATACCTTCATGTCCCATTACCGCCTTCAGGTTGGGGGTGATGGTTCTGTTTCCTTTGCCTCTTCTGTTCTTTCCGCGGGGGTTCCTTGAGAGGTTGTACTTTTTGTTGCTCTGCCTCTGTATAATAAATATGTTTTTCGCTGCACTGTTGGTGTAGTCTGTTTTCCTTACATGAAGCTGATTGCTTTGGTATCGGTTCATATGTGATTACAGTGGCGAGGAAGACAGGACGAGGAGGTAATGCCCCGGTTACTTACCGGTAATCTTCATTACTCCGAGTCCATGTCTTCATCGCCACAGTATAGTTTCCCTTCCCTGGTGGTGGCTTCATGTCTACGGCTTGGTTTTTCAGGTCGGGTTGGTTTCTCTGTGTCCCTTTATGGGATTGGCTGAAGCCACTGGGGGCCATCTTGGAGGAGGGAGGGGAGTCTAGAACGATTTTTTTAAACTTGGAGTTCTGTGTGGAGCCGGAGGCTCATATGTGATTACTGTGGCGAGGAAGACATGGACTCGGAGTAATGAAGATTACCGGTAAGTAACCGGGGCATTACACTGTATCATTCTAGCTAACTCTCATCACACTCACTACTTCCCACACTCATTAACGTGTTCCTCCTTCCCTCTCGTCCCCTTACTATTTTCTTATCAAGGGGTCTAGAGTCATCGAATCTTGATAACTAAAAACGTGGACATGCCACTAATAGGACTGCAGTTTTGCATCCACCGAGGGACACAGAATGGCTTAATTGACGTATGCCACAAAAAACTCAGACACTGAGGTACTAAGTCGAATTAAATGTAACCTTTACGCACAGTATTTTATACATGTTGACTGAATTGTCATCTTCTAGGAGGTGCTAATTTGTTCACACTGGAAGATAAAAACTTATCCCCTCTCTGTTCATTCAACCCCCTCTGAAATCCGCGAAGTGGTAAATAAAAAAATATTCGCTGGTGGAAAAGCAGGATAGTCCCAACAAATTCAGGACACCTCGCCACCGCATTATCGTCTCACTTTCTCAGTCGCTTTACTAGTACTGCATCACTCGTTCATGCCAATTTACTTCTTCCCTTCTTTAATCACCCACACATTCTATCTCAAATCCTTACTCACTCCTCAGGTCACTCAAATCTCCCTCACTTACATTCACTCTATCAATTGCTTACTCTGTCTTCTTTTTAATCTATCTCCCGCCTTCGTTCTCTTAATCCGTGAACATACCACTCACTCATTAGCCCACTAACGATATGTTACTCACTCACTCTAATTCACTCACTCTGTTCTGTCCGAACATCTGGCTCGCAACCAGATTCTGGATTCTAGTCAGAACGGCTTCCGGTCAGGACACAGTACCGAGACGGCATTACTTTACATCATGGAACATCTTCGCCAGGTACTTGACTCAGGTCATACTGCAGCGCTTATACTATTAGATCTAAGCGCTGCCTTCGATACTGTGTCCCACCATATACTTATCCAACGCTTACAGGAGGCGGGAGTGACGGATGTCGCTCTCCAGTGGTTTCGGTCCTTTCTGGCAGATCGCTCCTTTAAAGTGGCTATACCACCTGGTCAATCTGCCACCTATCCTTTGGAGCTCGGGGTACCACAGGGATCTTCGTTGAGCCCAACAATGTTCAACCTCTATGTGAAACCGTTGGCTGGTGTCGTCAAACAGTGGGGTCTTACGATGACCTCATACGCTGACGACACACAGCTAGCGGTGACACTTAGTGAAGACCCTGAGGTGGAGGCCCCCAGATTCCGTGCGGGTCTCTTGGCAGTAGCCGGCTGGCTCCGCACCAACTGCCTCCAGTTGAATGCCACCAAAACGGAGGTATTGGTTCTAGGGAAGCACGCGGAGCAAATGGGGAAATCAGTGGTGGCCTTCGGAGCTGGGTGTCACTCCTATTCCAGCTGCTGGAGTGAGAAATTTAGGAGTATGGGTAGACTCTGCGTTGACCTTTAGAGATCACACCATGAAGGTGGCTGCCACGTGCTACGGAATTCTGCGTGGTATCAGGCCGGTCCTAAAGTACTTTGATCCCCCTACCAGACAGCTTGTAGTCCAAGCCTCAATACTTTCTCGGCTGGACTACGGCAGTTCACTGCTATTAGGGGTGAATCAAGCGGAGGCCTCTAGGCTCCAAAGAGTACAAAATGCCGCGGCACGAGCCATTGTGGGCCTTCCCAGACACTGTTCAGTGTCTGGTACCATCACGGCCTTGCACTGGCTCCCGGTCAGACAGCGCATTAAATTCAAGGCGCTGTGTCTGGCCTTTAAAATTCTAACATTTTCGTCGCCGCCGGCACTTGCTCCTCTTCTTATACCCTACAAGCCTTCTAGATCCTTGAGATCAGAGGGGCTTCATCTAGCCATCTGTCCACGCTTCAAGCTGAGCAGAATGGGTGGCCGATCCTTTAGGGTGCTGGCGGCAAGTTTATGGAATTCGCTCCCTGTTCACATTCGAGCCCTTGAAGATTTGCTCACCTTCAGGCAGGCGATTAAAACCTTCCTGTTCCCGGCATCTAGTTAATTCCTTCTCTTTTATTATGTGTTATGTTACAGCATCTGTCAGAGCGCCAGGACGCCCCTTTGCTGGGGCAGCTGTGCGCTATAAAAATACCAAATAACATAACATAACATAACATAACTCTATACCTCACTCATTCACTCAGTCATTGCTCTTACATACCCACTATCTATTGAAAAATTTTAGAGCAATGCAGGAAGTTTATTCACTGTTTACACCACCAAGTCACCTCACACAACGCCAGCATTCTAAACCCAACATTCCAAGCAGATGCCCGGGCATTCCATTGATCATAGACCACGCGGTGAAACAGTGGCAGGAAGAGAAAAGGGTATCAAAGGACAAGGGAGTGGTAATAAAATAGGGAATAATAAACAATGTGGATTTACAAAAAAGGTTTTACATTTGTCTTGTATAGAGGTTGATTACAACACTATCTCACTCACTTTAATTATTTTTCACTAATATATCACTCTCTTCGCATTTGTTCATTTTATCTTGCTCTCCGGATAGTTCGGATACTCACTTGTTGGGCCACCTCCTGCTCTTTTCCAGATTATTTATACTATTGCACGTGAATCTCTCGCCATAGGTTTTTGATGCAGATCTTGCACCTTCTCCCCCCGTGCTATGGACATAATACGCCAATGGAGCCCTCACCAATCATCTTAGTTTCTTAGTTCTAGATTTAAAAAAAATAATTTTTTGCAGAGTTTTATATAGCGCGAACTTGGCCCGTACCGAACTGGCTATCAGAGCGCTTTTCATAGCACCAGTTACGTTACATGAGGACACACATTAATTTTTTTTGTTAGGAACTGGGAGATTAAGTGATTTGCCCAGAATCACAGGAGGTTTAGCGACATTACCGAGACTCGAACCCGGTTCCCCAGCAATGGTCTGGATTCTCAGGTATGCACCCAGTGCAGAGTTCATGTCCAGGATTACATGGTAGATACAGCAGATAGACTTCCACCGACAGACAAGGTTACAGGCCTGTGTTGTATGTAACCCAGTCTGAGCATCCAATCAAGCATCCTCTGGAGAGTCGACGATGCTCAGTCAGATGTTAATGATGGTAATCCATACCTCCCAGGGCCACCTGATCTGCTGTCTGCATTTCATGCTGTTGACCCTGATACTCACCTTTACCTACTAAGGGAGAAACAGGCCTAGTTGAAGTGTTGTTGAAATAGTACGTAGAGTGTCTAAAATAAAGTTTCACTACATAAACATTAAGAATTCTCTGATAAATTCTCGATTCTAGCCCCTCTGCTCTTTAACTTGTATGTTGAATCTGAAAATAAACTATTGCAGAAATTTGGAGTCTTATTCCAACAATTTGCTGACAATACTCAGCTCTACCTGAAAACTGACTGCACAAGCATCCTTTCCTCATTCACAACCAGTGAT
Organism: Lissotriton helveticus; assembly: GCF_964261635.1. Lineage (NCBI taxonomy): Eukaryota > Metazoa > Chordata > Amphibia > Caudata > Salamandridae > Lissotriton > Lissotriton helveticus. The sequence goes on from NC_136067.1 coordinate 73,861,647, forward strand.
GCTGAGACTGACAACTGTCTGAGAAGTGAATGTCAAGTGCAACCCACAAAAACAGGACACCTCCTAACCTATAATAACAAGCATTTACAATGCAATCGGTCTCGCCTTTGGCCCCTTATATGTATTTAGCTATGTAGCACATTAGCCTGGGTGCTGAAACATCTACTGTTCTTTAACATGGAGGGAAAGTAAGCACCAAACTGCGTGACACGCCAGGTATGGGAACACATGGAGAGAAATATTGACTTTCAGCTGGAAATGGTATAGTTTAAAGCTCTGTTTATAATAAAAAAAAACAGGGCCTTTGGTGGTCCTATCACTGAAAATACAAGATTTGAAAAAAATATTATTGTCTACGGGTGCTTGTGGAAGACAATTTCTATGGACTGGAATCTAGAGAATGCTAAAGTTATTATGGTATTTTACTGACCTCTGCTGGTCGATTTCTATCAAGAAAACTAAATAGAAGCAGTTGCCAGAAAAATAAAATAATAAAGTTCCTCAGCAGATAGCAATTCTGGTATTATACTGACCTCTGCTGGTCGTTTTCTATCAAGACAGTTAAATAAAGGCAGTTGAACAGAAAAAAAGTCCCTAAGCGGAAGCAGACAAGTCCTAGGGCTGATCTCTAGAGCCCACAAAGTACATACACATATAAGTATATACTCAAGTATGTATACTAAAGTATATACTAAAGAATATACAAGAGATTTTGAATGCTCAACCTAAAAACTACAATCTTCCCCATAAATGCCTAAATCCTTTCAGCTACCGCCTAAAACGCAGATCGTGGGAAGAAACAAGAACCATCGACTGAAGATTATTCAGCATGACAAATCCTTTCTACCTAAATCAACTGAAGAATGCTAGCTCTGCCCATGGTAATATTGCAGATTGCGTATGATAACGTGCTGCTGTGGGTTACTCCAAAATCTAAGAGAAGAAAACATGTACTTTGACTTGAAGGAGCACAATTCAAAACTCCACCCCGAATCTGGCAATGCTGAAGATCCGATCATCCTTTCCAACCCATATCAGACCAGTGCGCTCCCTGGCAGTATTTACAAAAAACCCTAAGTAGTCTTTGTTCGCTTCTACAAACAAGAGTATTTATTAGCGATGCTTTTCTCACTGTGTAAATGTATCTCTACAAAGGCTGAACATATATTTAAGTACAGAGAATGTAGAAAGAAGTGTTTAGCTCTCTGTAATGCACTACTCACCCTTTATGAGTCTAGTTGGTGTGATAGAAGGATTCCTAAGAAAGCTGAGACTGTAGGTATTACTTTTAGTTTACCTGTGAGTTAGGTACCCCAGGAAATGCCCTGGAGTTGTCCAACATGACATTCTCCCGGTAGAATCATACACAAGAAATCCCATCGTATATGAAATTTAAAACAATGTTTTTGTAATTTCCCCCAATTGTTTTTACAAGCTCTTACTGACCCTACTCTTCTGTGTTCCTTGTTTTGATTTGCCACTATATTGCACTACACCGCTCTTCTTCAGGCCTCCAGCAGCAACACGTGGGGGCAAACCTGGACATGGTTACCTCTTAGCTGCCATTACACCTACTCTCTCAGTATCATGTGATTCATGCAATCTGGCCCTGTTGTTCCTGCACCTCTAGGTTTGCATGCTTCCAGCACAGGTTCACGCCCTTTTGTAACTCATCTCCTCAACTCTGATTGTCTTGATGCTCCTATGGTTCTGGAGTAGCGTGCTACTCGCCGTAACAAAAAAATGCCTCAACATCCCATCAGGGGTAGCAAGGGCTATATAAATGTAATTACAATACAACACAACACATCAACCCATTTTCCCAAGGTCACAGGTGACCCAGATGGAGCACAAATGACAGTTTGTCTTCTGCCGGAAACCCAGCTCTGGTACTGGAAGTAGAGTGCACATGGACAGAGAACCAGGAAGAAGACAAGGTACTATTGAACGCCTCCACCCCGACTTCTCCCCCTCTCGCCAGTTCTGGGGGGCTAGGATGAAATAGCAAGGGAAGCCAGGAAGGGAACAAGGTTCCTCAATGTATTTTCAGGTCAGCAATTACACTCAGACAATTTGTAACTGCTACTGAATATTCCTTTTATTTATCAAACTCACAGGTTGAACCTATATAAATTTCAGCTGTGCTGCACTTTACAGACATGTACTCCATGATGTATGCAGGGGGCGGTGAAAGTACTTTTGAACCCCTAACTGAATGATGTGGTCATTTGGCACAGGAATCAAATAAAGTAAAACGTCACAATCAACATGTACCTGAAAAAATACTCTATGCTGCACCTTCTATGCCAGTCCGTACAGTGGTAACCATACTCGTGTAAAATGCAAGGTACCGGCCAGTCCACCAACAATGAGCCTGTGGATGCTGGCCTGTATTTAATAGCTACGCTGTCCACAATGACACGTAGGTAACCATATGCAGGAGGCATGTCTTGCAGTCAACCAGCGTGCCATGGGTGGGCAAAGAGCCAGTGCCCATTGGCCTCATGTTGGAGATGTAATTCAGTTCATTTAAAGGATGGGAGATGGCATCCTTCTGAGGTCGATCAATTGAGTACCATTGAGTTGGGTAACAATAAACATCTGTTATTCAGCGCCACAATACCCTCTGGGTGAAGGTGTGCTTTACAAATACATGTTATGTTATGTAGGAAGGTCACAAGGACCAAGGGGATTCCATCTGACCACTGGGCATCACTTCCTGTGTGGGGATAGGGAAGGCAGGAAGTGAGAAGACCACAAAGGGCATTCCAAGGCAGCCTAGCTTAGGAACAGCATGGGTGGATACCAGCTCCCACATACATAGGCCTACGAGAAAGTAGTGAGGGTCTTAGTATATATGTGTTATCAAAAGAGACTAGCTTAAATATAACCAATATTGTTAGGACTCTGATTAGATTTGTCATGGGCACCTCGTTGGTGAGTTCATGAAGCCCTCACCCACCAACCTGGTTGGTGGCATGCTTCATCATCGGGCCCACCCAGTGACACCTAATGTGTCCCTGGTGTGCTGCGACGCCTGATTACAGCGGAGCTGGTATTTTACTGAGAGTGCAGTGTGAGGTGTAAAATGAAGTGTGAGTTAAAACGGCTTGGCGAGGGTCCCAGTACCCGAGGGTAAATTAAATTTTAATAACTGGGCCCCCGTCAGCGGTTAAAATAAGGCTTGGGGATGTTTAAGGGAGGCGAGTTACTACCTCCTACATCCATCAGTTGGTCGACATGTTTCAGCCAGTGCCTTAAACTAAATCCGGCTTTCCTCAGTGTAATGGCACTGGTGGTATTACACTTTTGCCGACTGTAGTCTACCCACTGAGCACTGTAGATTCGGCACTCTATGTATATGACTATGTGGCGAAGACGCCTATTTGACTCTCCTCTTCTTACATGTTTTGTCTATGTCTTCAATGTTGTCGGTACAGGCATATATGAGAAGGGACCCCCCCTCTCACACTTAGAGAAACACCTTAGTGAGTGTAACACATAGCCTGGATTACACTCCTTTTTAACCTGCACTACACTCTATTTTAAAAAGGTCCTGAGGAAAGCCAGATTTAGTTTAAGGCACTGGCTGAAACATGTCGACCAACTGATGGATGTAGGAGGTAGTAACTCGCCTCCCTTAAACATCCCCAAGCCTTATTTTAACCGCTGACGGGGGCCCAGTTATTAAAATTTAATTTACCCTCGGGTACTGGGACCCTCGCCAAGCCGTTTTAACTCACACTTCATTTTACACCTCACACTGCACTCTCAGTAAAATACCAGCTCCGCTGTAATCAGGCGTCACAGCACACCAGGGACACATTAGGTGTCACTGGGTGGGCCCGATGATGAAGCATGCCACCAACCAGGTTGGTGGGTGAGGGCTTCATGAACTCACCAACGAGGTGCCCATGACAAATCTAATCAGAGTCCTAATAATATTGGTCATATTAAAGCTAGTCTCTTTTGATAACACATATAAACTACGGGGACTCGGACTAGCTTTCTAGCCCTCTCTCTCTCTCTTGATACACGCGGTCTTAGTATATAAACATACATTGTCCAGCACTTCATCTGGTGTGATTGCTCGGCTGGGACTACAGGCACGACCAGCAGTATCTGTGTGTCAGATGTTCTGCCGTGAGTGATGCTACCAGTCGGGAGCACTCACCCCAGATTTGCGCTTTGTTCTATAGTATGGTTTCCTCAGCCGAGTAGTACGGTGACCAGCCATGAGGAGGCAAGAGTGCATTCTGGGAAAAGTGGAAGTGCTTGTGGAACTTGTGGTGCTTCCATAACAAAACTCACTCAAAGTTGTCCAAGGCATTGGTGACACTCGGGAAACCCTACTCCTTCTTGCCCCGTGGCGTCTTGTGGATCTCAAGTACACGGCGCAGACCCGCACTGGAGAGCGTACACCACGGTGCGGTGTAGATTGGGAAATTGTAGCAGACTATGGACTGGCTGCACAACTTCTGCTGCAGAAGATCTGCCCGGAGGGTGAGGATCACTGCCTCTTCTGACCACACCTCCAACAACTATTCCTTAGGGATGTTTGGCTCAGTGGATATGTGCTACTACGGTGGCTCCATAGGGACAAATATATTGTATAGAAGTGGCTAATGCAGGTACAGGAGGGCAAAATCCATGCCAAATACTCAAGATATCCAAATATGATAAATGTAGAAGAATTAATCTCACTGGACCTTATTTAAAACGTCAGTTGCTACATTAATAATGAGGCAGGATCTGGCATTCGTGGGCCTGCATTAGGCCTTCCTCATCTGGTGCAGAAATTAATGAATCATTGAAAGAGAACCTATAGAGTGTACCCCATCCAACAGTGATGTGGTGCTAGGGCATGCCGAAAAAGCAGGACAAGGCAAGGCCTGGCAGGAGCAGAAATGTGTGATTGTTGTAACCAATTAAAGATCTGAAGCGGGTCGGAGACAACGGGGTCCATAGCTGTAAGCTGGTGCAAGAACAACCCCTGTGAGATACCTGTATAGACATCTGTACGACAACTTGCAGGTCACATTCGCGGTTACATGCAAGGGAAGCGAGTGGCGATCTGCAAGACCAGCACGACGACATTGAGACTTGTGTCAAGAAGGACTTTGAAAACTGTCCCTGTATGGATTCTATCCAGAAAGAGGTGGCATTCTATGTGGGGGCGAGCAAAAGTATAATTCTGTTCCCCTCTATATAGAGGAAAAAACAGAATGAAAAGTTGCAAATGTAGTTTTCCTGATACGTCAGTGTACTCCTGTAATGTTTCAGTGCATGGGAATAGTAATGTCTGTGAGCATTTCTGATGTTCTGTTAAGAGCCCCAGAGGTACTCCCTGAATTATCTGTGAGTTTCCAAAAAGAAGGACACCTGTATGTTTCTGCCCCTAGCTGTTGTAATATTAGTAATAGGGGATGAAATGAAATTAAATGAATTCGTACTTGTATAGCGCACTTATACCCTGAGGTGTCTTGGCGCTGTACGCATACCACTGTGGAACCCTTCCTGGCTTTTCCCTGTGAAATGCCCACTCCTGGGCACCCCCAAGGTGAAGCGAGGCATCCCAGCGCTGTTGGGTCCGTTGTGAAGATTAAGCAAGCTATTGCTCAGAGTTGCAGAGTGGGACCCATGATTAGAATAGGCACCGAGGCGAGAATTATCAGGTCCGAGGAAATTGAGCCCAAGACCCGCCAAGGCGGGAATTGAACCCTGGTCCCAGGCCAGACCTCTGCATCAGGGTCTGCCGCTCTAACCATTGAGCCACACTTCTCTAAGTGTGGGATGGATTCTGAACTCCCCTCCTCAGAGGTTATTGTTACGCAGAAGTGGAAAGAAGCAAGCTGGGGCATTATATCGCGCCTCAGGGAATGCTGGGTAGTCGTACCCCACACCTGCTTCTGAGGGATGCTGAGCGACTCCAAAGCTCCAATGCTCTTCATCCGTCATTATTCGTGCTCCAAGGAGGACCCCAGAATTATTATTTAATAGTTCACTTCCCCCAGCTGGAAGTTTTCCTAAGATTATCTCATTTAAAGTGCCACCATCTGCAGAAGCGTTTAGATTCGCGATTTACTGTGTTGGGATTCTTGCCAGATGTGCAAACAGATGCAACAGAACTTGACTAGACTAGTGAGCTGTTGAGACACTGCTCTGGACTGGTGTCCACCGCAGGGTGACCCCACCTCAGGGTGTATATGGCGTATAAACTCAGATATGTATGTGGAGTGTACATTGAAACCCTGAAGGGACATGCACATGACATACATATTCAGGTCAAACTGGGGTGTGCATATGGCGTGTATATTGACATCATGCATGACAATGTATATTAGGGTCACAGTGAAGTGAGCACAGAAATTAAGGATGCATCAATGGTGGTGTATGTGGAGTGTACACTACGCTGTGTACTTTGAGATCAGGCAGGTATATGTGTATGGAGTGTGAATTGAGACCATGAATTGATATGTATACACACTTTACATTGAGATCATGCAGGGATGTGCACATGCAGAGTGAATTGAGATGTGTATGTGGAGTGAACAAAGATATTATGCAGAGATGTAGTTATGGAGTGTACATTGTAATGAGCATATACAGTGTATATTGAGATAATGCAGGAATATGGATATGGAATGTACATTGAGAAGTGTATATGGAGTAACCACTGAGGTCTTGCATGGATGTGTTAATGGCGTGTACATTTATATATATACCTACACACAGGTAGAGATTTACCAAATTGTCACGCAGCGCAGCGCAGCAAGTCACCTTGCTCCACATACTACGTGAGAGGGACAGGGCAGGGGTGCGCTGTATTTAATTTAATACAGTGCATTCTTGCCTTTTTCTCTGCGCTGGCGCCCTTTTGGCTGCCTAGCACCAACACAGGCACCCTTGCAACATGGTGCAAGAGTGCCTCCGTTGCATGCAGGATTGATTCTGTGCAGGGAGGGCACCTTCCTGCTCAAAAACAATCCTGAAAGGCATATTCCTCTTTCTATGTGTACTGCAGAATGGAGAAAAGGGAAACTGGCGGGCTTGTGCCACCCGTCCCTATGGGTAGAGGTGTTAGAAGTCCTACAAAACCTGCTGGAGAATCTCATATATGCAGGTGAGCCCTGACATGATCCACAAAATAATCATGCACACAGACGCACACATGCACATACTCACACTATATTGGAATTTTAGATTATATGATTATTATAGATGATGCTGTCACATATAACGTAAGGACAATTGTCAGTCCCTACTTTGGCACTTATGTCATTACCTTTTTGCTGTATTGTATAACACTATTCCCTTTTTGCTGCATTGTGTAAAGCCATTACCTTTTTACTGTGTTGTTATGTACTTTGCTTGTGGGTTCTCACTATTTTAATTATGTTTTTGTATATACTTCCCGTGGACTGCAATTGATCTACATTCATCCTCACATGTATCTCGAATTATTCTATGTGCACAACTTGTAAAGGGCTCTGATACCTTTGGGTCTAGCTAGCGCTATATAGAACTCTAAATAAATAAAATAAACAGCTCAGTAAATATTATGCACAAAAGAGCAAGCATGCCCCAATCATATTTAATCATACATCCCTAATTAATTAGTCTACACCCTACTTAAGTTATAAGTAGGTGATTATTAACTTAATTTTCAGGTCACTATATGCAGTAGGCCAGAAAAGTCCGTGACAACATCAAACATGGAAAAGGTGGGGGACAAGGCAATGGTAAATACAGACATGCATAAAGAGGGCAAATACTACCAGGGCCTGGCAGCTATGTTACGCTACACCAGCCATGCTAGAGATTGTCATAGCAGATAGCACTTCCGGGTCTGTAGAGGCAGAGCTAGCTTAAAGATCTGCATCAGCAAGCAAGCATCTGACAACAGCGGTGGTCAGGACTCCTTTGCTCATACTACCAGTTGCCCTAGGCCTTTGATTCTGTGGCCTTTCTTGTATTTTGCCGTCTTGGTTCTATCGGTCCTTAGTCCTTCAGTGAATCTGGGCCCAGATTTACAAAGAATTCGAGTACTTCCGGGCAGCATGTAAAATTGCTGCGCTGCGGTGCATGAACGGACAAGATCCGAACTGCACTATATCTACTAAGAAGTGGAGCAGTTCTGCTCTCTCCCTGCAGTGGTGCAACCAATGGCCGCCAGAGGCACCCTGGACCCAAAGGGCAAGGGTGTTTGCGGTGTGGTCAGCATAGTTTTCGTGCAGGGAAGGCTTCCTTACTGGCACAAATGCTAAGCTGTAAGGTAATTTCTTCTTTGTATGTGTGTTGTAGAATGCAGCATTCATGCAGAGGGAAAAAAAACATCCTCATTACACCTGCCTCAGAGCGGCGCAGGATTTTAGCACAAATCTTTCACTCAGTGGATAGGGATTTGCTTTAAAACCGATGGGTGGTTGCAGACGAACACCCATCCATCACCCATGGAACGCCTCCTCGACACAAATTAACGCAAAGCAGTGCATTGCACTGCGTTACTTTTGGCTACAAACCAACACAAGTGGTGATTTGCATTGGTTTGTAAATACCAACCTGGACTTGTTTTGATTACAGGAAGCACACAGAAGCCTACAGCTATGGTATCTCCGCTGCTTCCTTCAAGACGGAACTTACAGGGTAATTTCTCCTTGTAGTCACATTTCAGCTACCATGCCTACTAAGGAACTTCAAAGACGGGAGAAGCTCATGTGCCAGCTAATGTGAGCGACTAAGAACATGACAATTGAAAACAGAATTTGTTAGTCTATATATACTGAGTGACTCTTGTTAAAAAGTAGCAGGCCTGTTTTGTAAAGCTTAAGATTCCATCACGCACTCCAGTGCATTCAGTGTATGGGTACTGACCATGTTAACCTACAGCCAGTCCTGTGTTGCATGCAACTTATGAAAACATATAAAGAGCCTTGTCACACGTCAGAACATCTGTTTAGTGCTTAGTAAGTTGGAGCTTTCCTTACAGCTGTGCTATTGCCTGGAGAGCTACTGTTGATGGCCGTAGGAGCTCCTATCCCTCAATGGAGGCACAGCTTCCACATATATAATGCAGCTCTCCAAACATCTGTTAGCTTTTCCCAACACTGGACCCAGTTTAGGAACCTGGTATCCTTCCAACAGCACTGGGGCGGCTCCTCCGCTACGGCGGGGGAGCGTCGCCCTACTGCTTTCTCGCAGTGCGAGGAGCAGAAACATAAAATGGTAATAACTTTTAGTTCTTACCATTTTATGCTTGCGTTGCAGGTGGACGGGTGAGCGGGGCTACTCTGCTCACACAGAGCAGGGCAGGAGAGGAGTGGTTTGCCCTTTCCTTATTGCGCAAAAACTGTTTGGTCGACCCTGTCGGGCCGCCAAAACCAGTAATTGCGCACTTTGCCCATCTCCATGCAGGCTGCAATGCAGCCTGCATGAGAACATGCCCACCCCATAAGCCCCTGGCTAGGCGCCGTCCCGATGAATCACAACGCTGCTTGCAACGTTGTGATTGGCTTACGGGAGGGAGCCTGGCTGCCTGCTTTCTGTTGCTGGAAGCAGACTCAGGAGAGCTGGAGCTGAGAAGACGCGGAACCCGGCCTCAAGGTAAGTTTAATTTTTTTTTTTTATTAAACTCCCTCCGCGCGACCTCCCCGTGAACCCCTCTCCCCACGCGCCCGCCCCCCCAGCCGCGACCCCCACCTGCGAGCCATGCTGGCCATGATTGCCACACCATAAATTGTTCTCTTTTTTCCCACATGTGCAGAAGGTTGTGATTGGTAATAGCAGCAGCAGCGGTGATCTACACCAGCTTTGGTATTTGAGGCTGATGACTTCTTATCTTGTCCAAAGGACATCTTGTCAAGAATCTTATAACATCCTCTATCAGCGCCTGTGTTTCCCTACTGCATTTGTTGTGTTACACCTATGCATACCAACCCTCGTACTATATCTCCAACTGATGAGATCCCTATTCGGTCCCATTGCACAAAGCCTTGTAGATCTGCCATCTGTGGAAATAGACGGTTGTGCCACAATGGGGTTTCCCTGGTGATTCGTCCCTACCACCCCATCCGACTAAGGGATTGTCGCCAAACTATGAACACTACCCTAGTTGCTGGCGGGAGCCTCATTGGGGTTGATCTATTGTACAGGTAGGAATATCGTATCGAGCAGGATCCCCCATTATCCATTGCTCAACCTTGTAAGCCGGGTCTAACAGAGAGCCCTACCACCACTCCTTAATTACCTGTAGATGGGCGGCAGCGTGATATGATCGGATGTCTGCCGCAGCTATCCCCCCGCAATATGTAGATTGAAAGCAGGTGCAGAGAGCTACCCTAGCCGTACAACGCCCCAAAGTAATTGACCCAGAATCGCCTCAATTTGTTTAAATCACCATTGCGGGATTAGGTAGGGGTGAGACTGTGATTGATACAGAAGGTGCGGGAGGGATATCATTTTGGAGATAGCTGTTCTTCCATACAGTAATATTGGGAGACTGGACCATGCCTTAATTTCCGCCTTCACCCGCTCTGTAAGGGTTCCAATGTTTTGGTCCCATGAGAGAGATTGCGTGTCTGCCAGGCATACGCCAAGATATTTGAACCCATTCACAGCCACTGTTATCTCTTGAATCCAGCGTCCCTGCCCTAAGGATCCCGGAATCAGCCACACTAGGAATTTTTGATTGTTTATACATAACCCGGAGGTCTCCCCAAAGATCCGCTGGAGTATCCTTGATCCAGACCTATGCAGGTCTGTAAAAAAGAAAAGGACACCATCTGCATAAAGTGCAATGTGATCTGAAATCTTGGGTGTCCATTCAAATCCGCACATTACCGCAACCCACCAGACTCAGGCCGCCAAAGGCTTGATAACGAAGGCAAAAAGAAGAGGGGAGAGGGGGCAGCCCTGCGGGCGCAGCTGCTGATGGGAACCGCTGGGATGTAGTCCCCGCAACCCTTATGGAGGCCGTAAGATCTGTGTAGAGAAGCTGTGTAAAGGGTATGAATTTGGGGCCAATATTGAAATATTTTAACATTGTGAACATAAATTGCCAGCTGGCCGAGTCAAATGCTTTGTCGATATCGTCTAGGAGCAGTGCTGTCGGTCCATCAAGTCGGTCAACAGCAGCTATTGCGTTATGGGCCCGTCGTATATTGTGTCTGGTTGCCCGCTTTGGCATAAAGCCGGCCTGATCTGGTTGGACTAAGTCCGGCATGAGTGGCATGAGTCTGTTCGCCAATATTTTGGCCAATACTTATATTTAATAGTGCTATCGCCCAATATGACGAGCATAGTTCAGGTGGGCGACCAGGTTTATGGAAAACCACAATCTCGGCGTGCCTCCAGTCCGGTGGTTATTGTTTATCCTCCAGGGCTTGAGACACATTTGCCAAATAGTCCCAGTATAGTGATAAATGATTTAAAATATTCACATGGGAACCTGTTGGGTCCTGGCACCATACCGGGAGTCATATCTTGCACAGCTATTGTCTGGATCGGACTGGGAACCAAAACCGGCCCTGGTAAAGTCCTCGGCTGCACCTTCGGAGGTTTGGGGGTGCAGCCTAGGGGTTTTCCATGGCCGGTTTCGGCCGATTTCATTACAGTGGCCGATATTGCAACTATACTATAAAAACAGCCCTGTGACAAAATTGGCCCAAAACCTGCCCTCAACCCTGGTGGCCCAACGGGGAAATGCCCGGTGCCCGCTACGGTCAGTCCTGCCCTGGCTATTGTTACAGAAGGGGGGTCTCATAGGGCCAAGTAATATTTTAGGTTGCTCAGGGGTATTATCTGACAGGCCGCGGGCCAGAATATCAGCCTAAGACATTTGAAGGGCATTTTCACGTGTGATAAACAGATTGTCCAGTCTCGAGAAGGGGTTATGGGTTGCTAAGAAATAAGTATACCCTGCAGAAGTCGGATGTAATGTTCTCCATACATCTGACCGTCCTAACAGCTCCACCATGGGAGCCAATCTAGAGAGTTTTGGAGTGTTGGGTGCAGTGGGGTGTCGCCATCTATCTTGTTTTGGGCAGAGAGCGTCATTCCAGTCCCCGCCTATTAAGGCTAAACCCTTTGGTATAGACGTCTACAAATCAACAATGCATTCTACGAACGTGTGTTAGAGAGAGGGAGGTGCCTATATGCTACCCAGATCAATACATTTGATAGATGAAAATTTATCTACCTTGTGTGTCCACCTGGAGAACAACAACGACCGCAACACTACCACCCTGCTGGACAACCTCGCCAACCTCGGTCTCAAGCAGCTGGTGACCACCCCACCCACTACGCCGGACACACACTCGACCCCGTCTTCTCATCCAGCAAGGATATCACCTTCAGCCACGCCACCGGACTCCACTGGACGGACCACAGCTGCGTCCACTTCAGCTTCAGAAGGACCACGATCCACCACCACCAGCAACAGGTTGCACGCAGAAGATGGAACAAGATCACAGACGACCAGCTCGCGACTTCCCTGAGCATGAACCCTCCCACCAGCGCAACAAACCCAAGCCAGGCCGCCACCAACCTCACAAAGTGGATCAGCAACTGCGCAGACGACCTTGCCCCTCTGAAGACCCCGCCTAGCAGACCCGGCAGCAAGAAGGCCCCATGGTTCACCGACGAACTCAAGAGCTCCAAGAAGAACTGCCAATGCCTCGAGAGAACCTGGCGCAGAGACCCAACACCGAACAACACGACTGCCCTCAAGCTCGCCACCCGAAAACAGCACCAACTGATCCGCGCCACCAAGAAAACTGCATTCAAGGAACGACTCGACAGTAACGCACACAACAGCAAGGAACTCTTCAACATCGTTAAAGAGCTCTCCAACCCCAACGCCGGAATAAACGACATCACCCCTTCGCAAGATCTCTGCAACTCCCTCGCCTCCTACTTCCACAACAAGATCGCGGACATACACAACAGCTTCAACACTCAACCGACGCACACCACGACTGAACCACCGCCCCCCACCACCACCCTCCGCGCCTGGACCCCGATCAGCACCGAAGACACCATTCGCACGATAAACTCCATCCACTCCGGATCTCCGACCGACCCCTGCCCTCACCACGTCTTCAACAAGGCCGACACTGTCATCGCACCCCACCTGCGGGACATCATCAACACCTCCTTCGACACCGCTACCTTCCCGGAGAGCTGGAAGCACGCCGAACTCAGCGTTCTACTCAAGAAGCCATCAGCCGACCCCACCGACCTCAAGAACTACCGGCCCATCTCGCTGCTCCGGTTTCCTGCAAAAGTCATCGAGAAGACCGTCAACAAGCAGCTGGCCGCCTTCCTCGAGACGAACGGTTCCCTCGACCTCTCGCAGTCTGGCTTCCGGGCCAACCACAGCACCGAGACCGCCCTAATTGCAGCCACCGATGACATCCGAGCCCTGCTCGACAACGGAGAAACAGCGGCCCTCATCCTCCTAGATCTCTCCGCGGCCTTCAACACTGTCTGCCACCGCACCCTAGTGCAGCGCCTCAGCAGCACTGGACTCCAGGAGAAGGCACTGGAATGGATCACCTCGTTCCTCGCCGGAAGGACACAGAGAGTCCGCCTCCCCCCGTTCAGATCAGAAGCCACCGAAGTCATCTGCGGCGTCCCTCAAGGCTCCTCGCTCAGCCCAACCCTCTTCAACGTCTACATGAGCCCCCTCGCAGCCATCGCACGCCAACACAACCTCAACATCATCTCCTACGCCGACGACACCCAGCTGATCCTCTCCCTCACCAACGACCCCGCCACCGCCAGAACCAACCTACACGAAGGGATGACAGACGTAGCCAAGTGGATGATGAACAGCCGCCTGAAACTGAACTCGGACAAGACGGAAGTCCTCATCCTGGGTTCCTCACCCTCCGCCTGGGTTCCTCACCCTCCGCCTGGGACGACTCCTGGTGGCCCCCCGCCCTGGGCAGCGCACCCAAACCAACTGACCTTGCACGCAACCTGGGCTTCATCCTGGACTCCTCCCTCTCCATGACCAGACAAGTCAACGCCGTCTCCTCGTCGTGCTTCAACATCCTGAGCATGCTACGTAAGATCTTCCGGTGGATCCCCACCGAGACCAGGAAGACAGTCACCCAGGCCCTCGTCACCAGCCGTCTGGACTACCGCAACTCCCTCTACGCCGGAACCACCGCCAAACTCCAGAAGAGACTCCAGCGGATTCAGAACGCCTCAGCACGACTCATCTTGGACATCCCCCGCCGCAGCCACATCGCCGGACACCTGAGGGATCTGCACTGGCTCCCGGTCAACAAGAGAATCACCTTTCGCCTCCTCACCCACGCACACAAAGCCCTACACAACCAAGGCCCAGGATACCTCAACAGCCGCCTCAACTTCTACGCTCCCACACGCCAGCTCCGATCAACCGGCCACGCCCTCGCCGCCATCCCCCGCATCCGAAGAGCCACAACAGGAGGAAGGTCCTTCTCCTACCTGGCCGCCAAGACTTGGAACTCCCTCCCGACCCACCTCCGCCTGACCCAGGACCACCTTGCCTTCAGGAAGCAGCTCAAGACCTGGCTGTTCGAGCAGTAGCGGACCCCCCCTTCCCCTAGCGCCTTGAGACCCCCCGGGTGAGTAGTGCGCTATATAAATGCTTTGATTGATTGATTGATTGCCCTTGTACAAATGTGTGTGAATGGAACTCTCTGGTGAATCAGAATGGCAGTCCCTCGGGACCCTCTGACAAACCCTGAGTGGAATGTATGCATGTAGCCATATCGGGACAGACAGGGAGTTTTGGAGCCCAGTAAGTGGGTTTCTTGTAGCAGTAATTCATCTACTCCCAAGCGCTTTGCTTGTTTTAGCACTGCCCCCCTTAATTTTATCTAATATGCCTCGGATATACCAGGTGAATATGTTGAGATTTTCCACCAATCTTGAATTGCTCGGGGTTGCCATATCTACAAAGCGTTATATTATTGTGGGATCCATACTAGGGGGTGTCCCTTCAGTGGTGTGTGTGATGCAACAAGAACTAGTAAAAAAACAGAACCCCTGTCGCAACCCCACCCCCTTTCTTCCCTTCCCCAATACCTCAGAAAACATTGACATATCTGTCACGGGTGAACAACTGCACCCGCCCCAACAGGGGCCCAAATGTGTCCCAAAACTTCGCATTAGGACTTAAATCCCCCAAAGCCCGAGATTATCTACTCGGGTGCGGTAGCCCCATTTCATGCCTGCATCTGTCTGACCTTGTCTCTCATGTGGAGCGGGAGCGGCTCCAACTGTTTAGTGGGTGCGCAATATAGGTGGGTAGTAGAATTAACTGCTGGTGCCTCCTGTTTGTTTAGCTCCTTTTGATCTCAAATGCCAGGATGATCGTGATGTATGTCAGCAAGCTTCTTTCTTGGACTTGTGAGAGTTTGTGGGTCGCTATTTGATGAATCTGAGACTCTCAGTGGCATTGTATGTGATTGTTCGTGTCTAACTTCATCGGACCGCTGAAAGATAACCCTCGCACTGTGCCCCAAACCCCCAGACTATGTACACACATGCATAGGACCTATTCCGGTCCTTTTGAATGAACAAGCCAACACCTGTTTTGGTTTCTTAGTGGTCAGTGTTGGCCGCAGTTTTATTACAATACATGTGAATACTGTTTGTCATACGTCACATGTAGTTCTTGCCATAAAATACTATTTAGGAATTGTCATACATGGTCATAAATCATCAGTCCGTGTTTGCTGATCCCGTCTGACGTCCGTTCCCTTTGGACTGGCAGTTCGTTCGTTAGTTCTTTTGGGTTGTCTCAGCGCTTACTTTGCGCGGGGGTAGCTTCCTTCCCGGAGTTAGGACCATACTCGCCACCTTGTTGGTTTCTGTTGTGCCCTGCCAACCAGCGGGGGCTGGGCAGCGAGTGCCGTCTCCGTTTGCTACCCCCTTTCTCATTGGTTGGCCCCTCACCCTGCCGTCCGGCATCCCAGTGTGAGGGTGCCCATTCTTACACACCGCCCGACGGTGTGCCTCCGTAGCAACCATTGTTTTCCTTATTATCCGCCATATTGTTTCCCCTTCCCTGCCCGTGTCCCAGCACTGCGACATTGCTGTTCTTCGGTGTGGGTGGGTGGGTGAAGATTCCAACGCCGTGCTGCCGCTGCCCCTGGTCCGAGATGCCAGCTGGACTCAGGCGCGGCGCTTTTATGCCCCCATCTGGACCGCTGCCTTGCACTGGCCCCGCTATCCCGGAACTGCTTGGACGCTTCCGGTTCCGGTTTCCCAGGCGCCGGCCCTTGGCGATGTGTTTACCGTCCGCCAAGCCTTCGGTGAGCGCCGTGTCCCAGATGGCCGTTTCTCCCATATTGCTCCGTGACTAAGCCCGGTACTGTAGCGCTGGTGGAGCTCCTGCCGCCGGGCCTCCGGATGACCGCTACTCCGCTGCTTTCTTTTCCTGCGGTCCTGGCTCAGCACAGCAAGGTCCTCAAGGCAAGCTACGTCCACGAGCTCCTCGAGGGGAAAAGGGGGGGGGCGAGGGTCACTTGTTCCGTCTGCTGGCTTGTCGAGTCGGGCAGCGCTTCGTCCCGGGTCCCCAGGTGATCTCGGTTAGGTTCCAAAAGTTCAAGATCCAACGCCGTGCTGCCGCTGCCCCTGGTCCGAGATGCCAGCTGGACTCCTGGACATTCTCACGAGTTCACACATATCAAACTCGACCCTGCACTCCCCACGCATCAGGAGTCTACCATGGGCATACATATTCCCCATTCATTCCTATGGGAGGGCAGGACACGCACCACACGTACACAGAGAGCACACGCACTTTACACTGTACCACAGTGAAAAAGTGCGCAGAAGCCTAAAATCACCAACCCAGGTTCCAAAAACAGGCTGGGAAAAAGCAAAAAGTCTCGGGGTGAACCTGCCCAAAGGACCGGGTCCAACAATGATCCTCTTATTCAAAAGGTTAAGAAGGATTTAAAAAGGGTAGACGGCCTGCATCTCTCGATCCTTGGAAGAGGGAATTTTCTCAAGATGAATATTCTACCTAGGGTCCTATACTTGTTCCGTGCGATTCCGTTATTAGTGGATGATAAAACTATCAAGGCCCTGGAATCCCAGATGAGTAAATTTGTATGGGGGTATGGGAAGATAAGGAGATCCATTCGATTCCTCTCTTTACCAGTTATAAGAGGGGGTTTGGCAATTCCTAATTTAGGATTTTACTTATGGGCTGCTCTGCTTCAGCAGATGATGTCATTATTTTTTTCAAAAACATCGGAATTAGTGGTAGGGGATAACTATATACCCTCAATATATGAATTGGTTATTGGAGATAAGGCTAATGGCCTCCTATTAAAGCAGCTTGAACCGTCATACTTTAAGAAAGTGAAGTTCAAAACCATATTGAGTGTTTGGGGAATTTGGAAGAAAACTGTGAGGTACCTTAAAATTCATAAATATAATAAGTATATTTCATTATGGCACTCTAGAATACTACCACCACAATTATATGATGTTATCTCTAGAAGATGGGAAACTTTAGGACTGTTAACAATAGGAGATTTCCTACTTTATCCCTACGGCAATAGATTCCAACGACTTCAAAGCAAATTTTCTATTCCTAATAGCAGTGTATTTAAATTTATCCAAATTAATACGATTCTAAATGTAAAAAGTGCTCTTATTTCATTGGACAGTATTCCCCTATTAGATTGTATGGCTAGACATTCAACTAGGATTGGTACTCTATATGATATTTTAATCGAAAACCAACGAGATGACGTAGAGACTATTGAAGCAAGCTGGTCGAGGAAACTAAATAATCCTAATGTGGACATCGATATGTCATTAACTCTTTTAACAAAGCTGTTTATCTCTTCTAATTTGAAAGCTCAATTGTATAAGACTATTTATGATTTATATTTTACACCTGCTAAACTCTTCTCTTGGGGGAAAAGAGCTACCTCAGAATGTCCGAGATGTGGAAAAACCGCGGCACACTTACTCCATATGTTATATGAGTGTGACAAATTAACAGGTCTGAGAGGTATGATAGCAGGTTTTTGGCGGGAAGTGTTTGGGCATTCAGTAGCTGAATCTCCTACCCTCTACATTTTGGGTTATGATAGTACACTGAGGCATACCAAGGAGGAAGAAACATCTCTCTTTTTGGGGACAGCTGTATATAGGATTATTTTAACAGCTTGTTGGAAAGATGCAGATCCCCCTAACTTTCAGATTTGGCTTGCCCGGTTGTTAGGTATGTATAACCAAGAGAAGGCGATTTTCGCCTGTAAAGGAAAGAAGGCGAAAGCCCGTGGTATCAAGATTTGGAAATCAATTGAGAATTGGAGTAATAATAATAGAGCTTCCATTTGAATTGTGTTTATTAAGGTAAAAATTGCCTTGACTATTTTATTTATTTCTATGTAATTTGTTATGTATTCTATGTTTTGCTTCTTGTCTGTGTATCCGTTGAGTATGATAGATCATGTTATTGTGGATCTCTAAACTGTTTCTGCAATTATTTGTTGCCAAATAAAAAGAAAAAAAAAAAGAGAAGTGTATATGGAGTAAACACTGAGGTCTTGCATGGATGTGTTAATGGCGTGTACATTTATATATATACCTACACACAGGTAGAGATTTACCAAATTGTCACGCAGTGCAGCGCAGCTAGTCACCTTGCTTGACATACTACGTGAGAGGGACAGGGCAGGGGTGCGCTGTATTTAATTTAATACGATGCATTCTTGCCTTTTCCCCTGCGCTGGCGCCCTTTTGGCTGCCTAGCACCAACACAGGCACCCTTGCAACATGGTGCAAGAGTGCCTCCATTGCATGCAGGATTGATTCTGTGCAGGGAAGACACCTTCCTGCTCAAAAACAATCCTGAAAGGCATATTCCCCTTTCTATGTGTACTGCAGAATGGAGAAAAGGGAAACTGGCGGGCTTGTGCCACCCGTCCCTATGGGTAGAGGTGTTAGAAGTCAGACAAAACCTGCTGGAGAATCTCATATATGGAGGTGAGCCCTGACATGATCCACAAAACAAGCATGCACACAAACGCACACATGCACATACTCACACTATATTGGAATTTTAGATTATATGATTATTATAGACGATGCTGTCACATATAATGTAAGGACAATTGTCAGTCCCTACTTTGGCACTTATGTCATTACCTTTTTGCTGTATTGTATAACACTATTACCTTTTTTCTGCATTGTGTAAAGCCATGACCTGTTGTTATGTACTTTGCTTGTGGGTTCTCACTATTTTAATTATGTTTTTGTATATACTTCCCGTGGACTGCAATTGATCTACATTCATCCTCACATGTATCTCGAATTATTCTATGTGCACTACTTGTAAAGGGCTCTGATACCTTTGGGTCTAGCTAGCGCTATATAGAACTGTAAATAAATCAAATAAACAGCTCAGTAAATATTATGCACAAAAGAGCAAACATGCCCCAATCATATTTAGTAATACATCCCTAATTAATTAGTCTACACCCTACTTAAGTTGTAAGTAGCTGATTAACAGCTTAATTGTCAGGTCACTATACGCAGTAGGCCAGAAAAGTCCCTGACCACATCAAACATGGAAAAGGTGGGGGACAAGGCAATGGTAAATACAGACATGCATAGAGAGGGCAAATACTACCAGGGCCTGGCAGCTATGTTACGCTACACCAGCCATGCTAGAGATTGTCATAGCAAATAGCACTTCCGGGTCTGTAGAGGCAGAGCTAGTTTAAAGATCTGCATCAGCAAGCAAGCATCTGACAACAGCGGTGGTCAGGACTCCTTTGCTCATACTACCAGTTGCCCTAGGCCTTTGATTCTGTGGCCTTTCTTGTATTTTGCCGTCTTGGTTCTATCGGTCCTTAGTCCTTCAGTGAATCTGGGCCCAGATTTACAAAGAATTCGAGTACTTCCGGGCAGCATGTAAAATTGCTGCGCTGCGGTGCATGAACGGACAAGATCCGAACTGCACTATATCTACTAAGAAGTGGAGCAGTTCTGCTCTCTCCCTGCAGTGGTGCAACCAATGGCCGCCAGAGGCACCCTGGACCCAAAGGGCAAGGGTGTTTGCGGTGTGGTCAGCATAGTTTTCGTGCAGGGAAGGCTTCCTTACTGGCACAAATGCTAAGCTGTAAGGTAATTTCTTCTTTGTATGTGTGTTGTAGAATGCAGCATTCATGCAGAGGGAAAAAAAACATCCTCAT
Organism: Lissotriton helveticus; assembly: GCF_964261635.1. Lineage (NCBI taxonomy): Eukaryota > Metazoa > Chordata > Amphibia > Caudata > Salamandridae > Lissotriton > Lissotriton helveticus. The sequence continues at coordinate 73,881,866 of NC_136067.1, forward strand.
TACACCTGCCTCAGAGCGGCGCAGGATTTTAGCACAAATCTTTCACTCAGTGGATAGGGATTTGCTTTAAAACCGATGGGTGGTTGCAGACGAACACCCATCCATCACCCATGGAACGCCTCCTCGACACAAATTAACGCAAAGCAGTGCATTGCACTGCGTTACTTTTGGCTACAAACCAACACAAGTGGTGATTTGCATTGGTTTGTAAATACCAACCTGGACTTGTTTTGATTACAGGAAGCACACAGAAGCCTACAGCTATGGTATCTCCGCTGCTTCCTTCAAGACGGAACTTACAGGGTAATTTCTCCTTGTAGTCACATTTCAGCTACCATGCCTACTAAGGAACTTCAAAGACGGGAGAAGCTCATGTGCCAGCTAATGTGAGCGACTAAGAACATGACAATTGAAAACAGAATTTGTTAGTCTATATATACTGAGTGACTCTTGTTAAAAAGTAGCAGGCCTGTTTTGTAAAGCTTAAGATTCCATCACGCACTCCAGTGCATTCAGTGTATGGGTACTGACCATGTTAACCTACAGCCAGTCCTGTGTTGCATGCAACTTATGAAAACATATAAAGAGCCTTGTCACACGTCAGAACATCTGTTTAGTGCTTAGTAAGTTGGAGCTTTCCTTACAGCTGTGCTATTGCCTGGAGAGCTACTGTTGATGGCCGTAGGAGCTCCTATCCCTCAATGGAGGCACAGCTTCCACATATATAATGCAGCTCTCCAAACATCTGTTAGCTTTTCCCAACACTGGACCCAGTTTAGGAACCTGGTATCCTTCCAACAGCACTGGGGCGGCTCCTCCGCTACGGCGGGGGAGCGTCGCCCTACTGCTTTCTCGCAGTGCGAGGAGCAGAAACATAAAATGGTAATAACTTTTAGTTCTTACCATTTTATGCTTGCGTTGCAGGTGGACGGGTGAGCGGGGCTACTCTGCTCACACAGAGCAGGGCAGGAGAGGAGTGGTTTGCCCTTTCCTTATTGCGCAAAAACTGTTTGGTCGACCCTGTCGGGCCGCCAAAACCAGTAATTGCGCACTTTGCCCATCTCCATGCAGGCTGCAATGCAGCCTGCATGAGAACATGCCCACCCCATAAGCCCCTGGCTAGGCGCCGTCCCGATGAATCACAACGCTGCTTGCAACGTTGTGATTGGCTTACGGGAGGGAGCCTGGCTGCCTGCTTTCTGTTGCTGGAAGCAGACTCAGGAGAGCTGGAGCTGAGAAGACGCGGAACGCGGCCTCAAGGTAAGTTTAATTTGTTTTTTATTAAACTCCCTCCGCGCGACCTCCCCGTGAACCCCTCTCCCCACGCGCCCGCCCCCCCAGCCGCGACCCCCACCTGCGAGCCATGCTGGCCATGATTGCCACACCATAAATTGTTCTCTTTTTTCCCACATGTGCAGAAGGTTGTGATTGGTAATAGCAGCAGCAGCGGTGATCTACACCAGCTTTGGTATTTGAGGCTGATGACTTCTTATCTTGTCCAAAGGACATCTTGTCAAGAATCTTATAACATCCTCTATCAGCGCCTGTGTTTCCCTACTGCATTTGTTGTGTTACACCTATGCATACCAACCCTCGTACTATATCTCCAACTGATGAGATCCCTATTCGGTCCCATTGCACAAAGCCTTGTAGATCTGCCATCTGTGGAAATAGACGGTTGTGCCACAATGGGGTTTCCCTGGTGATTCGTCCCTACCACCCCATCCGACTAAGGGATTGTCGCCAAACTATGAACACTACCCTAGTTGCTGGCGGGAGCCTCATTGGGGTTGATCTATTGTACAGGTAGGAATATCGTATCGAGCAGGATCCCCCATTATCCATTGCTCAACCTTGTAAGCCGGGTCTAACAGAGAGCCCTACCACCACTCCTTAATTACCTGTAGATGGGCGGCAGCGTGATATGATCGGATGTCTGCCGCAGCTATCCCCCCGCAATATGTAGATTGAAAGCAGGTGCAGAGAGCTACCCTAGCCGTACAACGCCCCAAAGTAATTGACCCAGAATCGCCTCAATTTGTTTAAATCACCATTGCGGGATTAGGTAGGGGTGAGACTGTGATTGATACAGAAGGTGCGGGAGGGATATCATTTTGGAGATAGCTGTTCTTCCATACAGTAATATTGGGAGACTGGACCATGCCTTAATTTCCGCCTTCACCCGCTCTGTAAGGGTTCCAATGTTTTGGTCCCATGAGAGAGATTGCGTGTCTGCCAGGCATACGCCAAGATATTTGAACCCATTCACAGCCACTGTTATCTCTTGAATCCAGCGTCCCTGCCCTAAGGATCCCGGAATCAGCCACACTAGGAATTTTTGATTGTTTATACATAACCCGGAGGTCTCCCCAAAGATCCGCTGGAGTATCCTTGATCCAGACCTATGCAGGTCTGTAAAAAAGAAAAGGACATCATCTGCATAAAGTGCAATGTGATCTGAAATCTTGGGTGTCCATTCAAATCCGCACATTACCGCAACCCACCAGACTCAGGCCGCCAAAGGCTTGATAACGAAGGCAAAAAGAAGAGGGGAGAGGGGGCAGCCCTGCGGGCGCAGCTGCTGATGGGAACCGCTGGGATGTAGTCCCCGCAACCCTTATGGAGGCCGTAAGATCTGTGTAGAGAAGCTGTGTAAAGGGTATGAATTTGGGGCCAATATTGAAATATTTTAACATTGTGAACATAAATTGCCAGCTGGCCGAGTCAAATGCTTTGTCGATATCGTCTAGGAGCAGTGCTGTCGGTCCATCAAGTCGGTCAACAGCAGCTATTGCGTTATGGGCCCGTCGTATATTGTGTCTGGTTGCCCGCTTTGGCATAAAGCCGGCCTGATCTGGTTGGACTAAGTCCGGCATGAGTGGCATGAGTCTGTTCGCCAATATTTTGGCCAATACTTATATTTAATAGTGCTATCGCCCAATATGACGAGCATAGTTCAGGTGGGCGACCAGGTTTATGGAAAACCACAATCTCGGCGTGCCTCCAGTCCGGTGGTTATTGTTTATCCTCCAGGGCTTGAGACACATTTGCCAAATAGTCCCAGTATAGTGATAAATGATTTAAAATATTCACATGGGAACCTGTTGGGTCCTGGCACCATACCGGGAGTCATATCTTGCACAGCTATTGTCTGGATCGGACTGGGAACCAAAACCGGCCCTGGTAAAGTCCTCGGCTGCACCTTCGGAGGTTTGGGGGTGCAGCCTAGGGGTTTTCCATGGCCGGTTTCGGCCGATTTCATTACAGTGGCCGATATTGCAACTATACTATAAAAACAGCCCTGTGACAAAATTGGCCCAAAACCTGCCCTCAACCCTGGTGGCCCAACGGGGAAATGCCCGGTGCCCGCTACGGTCAGTCCTGCCCTGGCTATTGTTACAGAAGGGGGGTCTCATAGGGCCAAGTAATATTTTAGGTTGCTCAGGGGTATTATCTGACAGGCCGCGGGCCAGAATATCAGCCTAAGACATTTGAAGGGCATTTTCACGTGTGATAAACAGATTGTCCAGTCTCGAGAAGGGGTTATGGGTTGCTAAGAAATAAGTATACCCTGCAGAAGTCGGATGTAATGTTCTCCATACATCTGACCGTCCTAACAGCTCCACCATGGGAGCCAATCTAGAGAGTTTTGGAGTGTTGGGTGCAGTGGGGTGTCGCCATCTATCTTGTTTTGGGCAGAGAGCGTCATTCCAGTCCCCGCCTATTAAGGCTAAACCCTTTGGTATAGACGTCTACAAATCAACAATGCATTCTACGAACGTGTGTTAGAGAGAGGGAGGTGCCTATATGCTACCCAGATCAATACATTTGATAGATGAAAATGTATCTACCTTGTGTGTCCACCTGGAGAACAACAACGACCGCAACACTACCACCCTGCTGGACAACCTCGCCAACCTCGGTCTCAAGCAGCTGGTGACCACCCCCACCCACTACGCCGGACACACACTCGACCCCGTCTTCTCATCCAGCAAGGATATCACCTTCAGCCACGCCACCGGACTCCACTGGACGGACCACAGCTGCGTCCACTTCAGCTTCAGAAGGACCACGATCCACCACCACCAGCAACAGGTTGCACGCAGAAGATGGAACAAGATCACAGACGACCAGCTCGCGACTTCCCTGAGCATGAACCCTCCCACCAGCGCAACAAACCCAAGCCAGGCCGCCACCAACCTCACAAAGTGGATCAGCAACTGCGCAGACGACCTTGCCCCTCTGAAGACCCCGCCTAGCAGACCCGGCAGCAAGAAGGCCCCATGGTTCACCGACGAACTCAAGAGCTCCAAGAAGAACTGCCAATGCCTCGAGAGAACCTGGCGCAGAGACCCAACACCGAACAACACGACTGCCCTCAAGCTCGCCACCCGAAAACAGCACCAACTGATCCGCGCCACCAAGAAAACTGCATTCAAGGAACGACTCGACAGTAACGCACACAACAGCAAGGAACTCTTCAACATCGTTAAAGAGCTCTCCAACCCCAACGCCGGAATAAACGACATCACCCCTTCGCAAGATCTCTGCAACTCCCTCGCCTCCTACTTCCACAACAAGATCGCGGACATACACAACAGCTTCAACACTCAACCGACGCACACCACGACTGAACCACCGCCCCCCACCACCACCCTCCGCGCCTGGACCCCGATCAGCACCGAAGACACCATTCGCACGATAAACTCCATCCACTCCGGATCTCCGACCGACCCCTGCCCTCACCAGGTCTTCAACAAGGCCGACACTGTCATCGCACCCCACCTGCGGGACATCATCAACACCTCCTTCGACACCGCTACCTTCCCGGAGAGCTGGAAGCACGCCGAACTCAGCGTTCTACTCAAGAAGCCATCAGCCGACCCCACCGACCTCAAGAACTACCGCCCCATCTCGCTGCTCCGGTTTCCTGCAAAAGTCATCGAGAAGACCGTCAACAAGCAGCTGGCCGCCTTCCTCGAGACGAACGGTTCCCTCGACCTCTCGCAGTCTGGCTTCCGGGCCAACCACAGCACCGAGACCGCCCTAATTGCAGCCACCGATGACATCCGAGCCCTGCTCGACAACGGAGAAACAGCGGCCCTCATCCTCCTAGATCTCTCCGCGGCCTTCAACACTGTCTGCCACCGCACCCTAGTGCAGCGCCTCAGCAGCACTGGACTCCAGGAGAAGGCACTGGAATGGATCACCTCGTTCCTCGCCGGAAGGACACAGAGAGTCCGCCTCCCCCCGTTCAGATCAGAAGCCACCGAAGTCATCTGCGGCGTCCCTCAAGGCTCCTCGCTCAGCCCAACCCTCTTCAACGTCTACATGAGCCCCCTCGCAGCCATCGCACGCCAACACAACCTCAACATCATCTCCTACGCCGACGACACCCAGCTGATCCTCTCCCTCACCAACGACCCCGCCACCGCCAGAACCAACCTACACGAAGGGATGACAGACGTAGCCAAGTGGATGATGAACAGCCGCCTGAAACTGAACTCGGACAAGACGGAAGTCCTCATCCTGGGTTCCTCACCCTCCGCCTGGGTTCCTCACCCTCCGCCTGGGACGACTCCTGGTGGCCCCCCGCCCTGGGCAGCGCACCCAAACCAACTGACCTTGCACGCAACCTGGGCTTCATCCTGGACTCCTCCCTCTCCATGACCAGACAAGTCAACGCCGTCTCCTCGTCGTGCTTCAACATCCTGAGCATGCTACGTAAGATCTTCCGGTGGATCCCCACCGAGACCAGGAAGACAGTCACCCAGGCCCTCGTCACCAGCCGTCTGGACTACCGCAACTCCCTCTACGCCGGAACCACCGCCAAACTCCAGAAGAGACTCCAGCGGATTCAGAACGCCTCAGCACGACTCATCTTGGACATCCCCCGCCGCAGCCACATCGCCGGACACCTGAGGGATCTGCACTGGCTCCCGGTCAACAAGAGAATCACCTTTCGCCTCCTCACCCACGCACACAAAGCCCTACACAACCAAGGCCCAGGATACCTCAACAGCCGCCTCAACTTCTACGCTCCCACACGCCAGCTCCGATCAACCGGCCACGCCCTCGCCGCCATCCCCCGCATCCGAAGAGCCACAACAGGAGGAAGGTCCTTCTCCTACCTGGCCGCCAAGACTTGGAACTCCCTCCCGACCCACCTCCGCCTGACCCAGGACCACCTTGCCTTCAGGAAGCAGCTCAAGACCTGGCTGTTCGAGCAGTAGCGGACCCCCCCTTCCCCTAGCGCCTTGAGACCCCCCGGGTGAGTAGTGCGCTATATAATTGCTTTGATTGATTGATTGATTGCCCTTGTACAAATGTGTGTGAATGGAACTCTCTGGTGAATCAGAATGGCAGTCCCTCGGGACCCTCTGACAAACCCTGAGTGGAATGTATGCATGTAGCCATATCGGGACAGACAGGGAGTTTTGGAGCCCAGTAAGTGGGTTTCTTGTAGCAGTAATTCATCTACTCCCAAGCGCTTTGCTTGTTTTAGCACTGCCCCCCTTAATTTTATCTAATATGCCTCGGATATACCAGGTGAATATGTTGAGATTTTCCACCAATCTTGAATTGCTCGGGGTTGCCATATCTACAAAGCGTTATATTATTGTGGGATCCATACTAGGGGGTGTCCCTTCAGTGGTGTGTGTGATGCAACAAGAACAAGTAAAAAAACAGAACCCCTGTCGCAACCCCACCCCCTTTCTTGCCTTCCCCAATACCTCAGAAAACATTGACATATCTGTCACGGGTGAACAACTGCACCCGCCCCAACAGGGGCCCAAATGTGTCCCAAAACTTCGCATTAGGACTTAAATCCCCCAAAGCCCGAGATTATCTACTCGGGTGCGGTAGCCCCATTTCATGCCTGCATCTGTCTGACCTTGTCTCTCATGTGGAGCGGGAGAGGCTCCAACTGTTTAGTGGGTGCGCAATATAGGTGGGTAGTAGAATTAACTGCTGGTGCCTCCTGTTTGTTTAGCTCCTTTTGATCTCAAATGCCAGGATGATCGTGATGTATGTCAGCAAGCTTCTTTCTTGGACTTGTGAGAGTTTGTGGGTCGCTATTTGATGAATCTGAGACTCTCAGTGGCATTGTATGTGATTGTTCGTGTCTAACTTCATCGGACCGCTGAAAGATAACCCTCGCACTGTGCCCCAAACCCCCAGACTATGTACACACATGCATAGGACCTATTCCGGTCCTTTTGAATGAACAAGCCAACACCTGTTTTGGTTTCTTAGTGGTCAGTGTTGGCCGCAGTTTTATTACAATACATGTGAATACTGTTTGTCATACGTCACATGTAGTTCTTGCCATAAAATACTATTTAGGAATTGTCATACATGGTCATAAATCATCAGTCCGTGTTTGCTGATCCCGTCTGACGTCCGTTCCCTTTGGACTGGCAGTTCGTTCGTTAGTTCTTTTGGGTTGTCTCAGCGCTTACCTTGCGCGGGGGTAGCTTCCTTCCCGGAGTTAGGACCATACTCGCCACCTTGTTGGTTTCTGTTGTGCCCTGCCAACCAGCGGGGGCTGGGCAGCGAGTGCCGTCTCCGTTTGCTACCCCCTTTCTCATTGGTTGGCCCCTCACCCTGCCGTCCGGCATCCCAGTGTGAGGGTGCCCATTCTTACACACCGCCCGACGGTGTGCCTCCGTAGCAACCATTGTTTTCCTTATTATCCGCCATATTGTTTCCCCTTCCCTGCCCGTGTCCCAGCACTGCGACATTGCTGTTCTTCGGTGTGGGTGGGTGGGTGAAGATTCCAACGCCGTGCTGCCGCTGCCCCTGGTCCGAGATGCCAGCTGGACTCAGGCGCGGCGCTTTTATGCCCCCATCTGGACCGCTGCCTTGCACTGGCCCCGCTATCCCGGAACTGCTTGGACGCTTCCGGTTCCGGTTTCCCAGGCGCCGGCCCTTGGCGATGTGTTTACCGTCCGCCAAGCCTTCGGTGAGCGCCGTGTCCCAGATGGCCGTTTCTCCCATATTGCTCCGTGACTAAGCCCGGTACTGTAGCGCTGGTGGAGCTCCTGCCGCCGGGCCTCCGGATGACCGCTACTCCGCTGCTTTCTTTTCCTGCGGTCCTGGCTCAGCACAGCAAGGTCCTCAAGGCAAGCTACGTCCACGAGCTCCTCGAGGGGAAAAGGGGGGGGGCGAGGGTCACTTGTTCCGTCTGCTGGCTTGTCGAGTCGGGCAGCGCTTCGTCCCGGGTCCCCAGGTGATCTCGGTTAGGTTCCAAAAGTTCAAGATCCAACGCCGTGCTGCCGCTGCCCCTGGTCCGAGATGCCAGCTGGACTCCTGGACATTCTCACGAGTTCACACATATCAAACTCGACCCTGCACTCCCCACGCATCAGGAGTCTACCATGGGCATACATATTCCCCATTCATTCCTATGGGAGGGCAGGACACGCACCACACGTACACAGAGAGCACACGCACTTTACACTGTACCACAGTGAAAAAGTGCGCAGAAGCCTAAAATCACCAACCCAGGTTCCAAAAACAGGCTGGGAAAAAGCAAAAAGTCTCGGGGTGAACCTGCCCAAAGGACCGGGTCCAACAATGATCCTCTTATTCAAAAGGTTAAGAAGGATTTAAAAAGGGTAGACGGCCTGCATCTCTCGATCCTTGGAAGAGGGAATTTTCTCAAGATGAATATTCTACCTAGGGTCCTATACTTGTTCCGTGCGATTCCGTTATTAGTGGATGATAAAACTATCAAGGCCCTGGAATCCCAGATGAGTAAATTTGTATGGGGGTATGGGAAGATAAGGAGATCCATTCGATTCCTCTCTTTACCAGTTATAAGAGGGGGTTTGGCAATTCCTAATTTAGGATTTTACTTATGGGCTGCTCTGCTTCAGCAGATGATGTCATTATTTTTTTCAAAAACATCGGAATTAGTGGTAGGGGATAACTATATACCCTCAATATATGAATTGGTTATTGGAGATAAGGCTAATGGCCTCCTATTAAAGCAGCTTGAACCGTCATACTTTAAGAAAGTGAAGTTCAAAACCATATTGAGTGTTTGGGGAATTTGGAAGAAAACTGTGAGGTACCTTAAAATTCATAAATATAATAAGTATATTTCATTATGGCACTCTAGAATACTACCACCACAATTATATGATGTTATCTCTAGAAGATGGGAAACTTTAGGACTGTTAACAATAGGAGATTTCCTACTTTATCCCTACGGCAATAGATTCCAACGACTTCAAAGCAAATTTTCTATTCCTAATAGCAGTGTATTTAAATTTATCCAAATTAATACGATTCTAAATGTAAAAAGTGCTCTTATTTCATTGGACAGTATTCCCCTATTAGATTGTATGGCTAGACATTCAACTAGGATTGGTACTCTATATGATATTTTAATCGAAAACCAACGAGATGACGTAGAGACTATTGAAGCAAGCTGGTCGAGGAAACTAAATAATCCTAATGTGGACATCGATATGTCATTAACTCTTTTAACAAAGCTGTTTATCTCTTCTAATTTGAAAGCTCAATTGTATAAGACTATTTATGATTTATATTTTACACCTGCTAAACTCTTCTCTTGGGGGAAAAGAGCTACCTCAGAATGTCCGAGATGTGGAAAAACCGCGGCACACTTACTCCATATGTTATATGAGTGTGACAAATTAACAGGTCTGAGAGGTATGATAGCAGGTTTTTGGCGGGAAGTGTTTGGGCATTCAGTAGCTGAATCTCCTACCCTCTACATTTTGGGTTATGATAGTACACTGAGGCATACCAAGGAGGAAGAAACATCTCTCTTTTTGGGGACAGCTGTATATAGGATTATTTTAACAGCTTGTTGGAAAGATGCAGATCCCCCTAACTTTCAGATTTGGCTTGCCCGGTTGTTAGGTATGTATAACCAAGAGAAGGCGATTTTCGCCTGTAAAGGAAAGAAGGCGAAAGCCCGTGGTATCAAGATTTGGAAATCAATTGAGAATTGGAGTAATAATAATAGAGCTTCCATTTGAATTGTGTTTATTAAGGTAAAAATTGCCTTGACTATTTTATTTATTTCTATGTAATTTGTTATGTATTCTATGTTTTGCTTCTTGTCTGTGTATCCGTTGAGTATGATAGATCATGTTAATGTGGATCTCTAAACTGTTTCTGCAATTATTTGTTGCCAAATAAAAAGAAAAAAAAAAAGAGAAGTGTATATGGAGTAAACACTGAGGTCTTGCATGGATGTGTTAATGGCGTGTACATTTATATATATACCTACACACAGGTAGAGATTTACCAAATTGTCACGCAGTGCAGCGCAGCTAGTCACCTTGCTTGACATACTACGTGAGAGGGACAGGGCAGGGGTGCGCTGTATTTAATTTAATACGATGCATTCTTGCCTTTTCCCCTGCGCTGGCGCCCTTTTGGCTGCCTAGCACCAACACAGGCACCCTTGCAACATGGTGCAAGAGTGCCTCCATTGCATGCAGGATTGATTCTGTGCAGGGAAGACACCTTCCTGCTCAAAAACAATCCTGAAAGGCATATTCCCCTTTCTATGTGTACTGCAGAATGGAGAAAAGGGAAACTGGCGGGCTTGTGCCACCCGTCCCTATGGGTAGAGGTGTTAGAAGTCAGACAAAACCTGCTGGAGAATCTCATATATGGAGGTGAGCCCTGACATGATCCACAAAACAAGCATGCACACAAACGCACACATGCACATACTCACACTATATTGGAATTTTAGATTATATGATTATTATAGACGATGCTGTCACATATAATGTAAGGACAATTGTCAGTCCCTACTTTGGCACTTATGTCATTACCTTTTTGCTGTATTGTATAACACTATTACCTTTTTTCTGCATTGTGTAAAGCCATGACCTGTTGTTATGTACTTTGCTTGTGGGTTCTCACTATTTTAATTATGTTTTTGTATATACTTCCCGTGGACTGCAATTGATCTACATTCATCCTCACATGTATCTCGAATTATTCTATGTGCACTACTTGTAAAGGGCTCTGATACCTTTGGGTCTAGCTAGCGCTATATAGAACTGTAAATAAATCAAATAAACAGCTCAGTAAATATTATGCACAAAAGAGCAAACATGCCCCAATCATATTTAGTAATACATCCCTAATTAATTAGTCTACACCCTACTTAAGTTGTAAGTAGCTGATTAACAGCTTAATTGTCAGGTCACTATACGCAGTAGGCCAGAAAAGTCCCTGACCACATCAAACATGGAAAAGGTGGGGGACAAGGCAATGGTAAATACAGACATGCATAAAGAGGGCAAATACTACCAGGGCCTGGCAGCTATGTTACGCTACACCAGCCATGCTAGAGATTGTCATAGCAGATAGCACTTCCGGGTCTGTAGAGGCAGAGCTAGCTTAAAGATCTGCATCAGCAAGCAAGCATCTGACAACAGCGGTGGTCAGGACTCCTTTGCTCATACTACCAGTTGCCCTAGGCCTTTGATTCTGTGGCCTTTCTTGTATTTTGCCGTCTTGGTTCTATCGGTCCTTAGTCCTTCAGTGAATCTGGGCCCAGATTTACAAAGAATTCGAGTACTTCCGGGCAGCATGTAAAATTGCTGCGCTGCGGTGCATGAACGGACAAGATCCGAACTGCACTATATCTACTAAGAAGTGGAGCAGTTCTGCTCTCTCCCTGCAGTGGTGCAACCAATGGCCGCCAGAGGCACCCTGGACCCAAAGGGCAAGGGTGTTTGCGGTGTGGTCAGCATAGTTTTCGTGCAGGGAAGGCTTCCTTACTGGCACAAATGCTAAGCTGTAAGGTAATTTCTTCTTTGTATGTGTGTTGTAGAATGCAGCATTCATGCAGAGGGAAAAAAAACATCCTCATTACACCTGCCTCAGAGCGGCGCAGGATTTTAGCACAAATCTTTCACTCAGTGGATAGGGATTTGCTTTAAAACCGATGGGTGGTTGCAGACGAACACCCATCCATCACCCATGGAACGCCTCCTCGACACAAATTAACGCAAAGCAGTGCATTGCACTGCGTTACTTTTGGCTACAAACCAACACAAGTGGTGATTTGCATTGGTTTGTAAATACCAACCTGGACTTGTTTTGATTACAGGAAGCACACAGAAGCCTACAGCTATGGTATCTCCGCTGCTTCCTTCAAGACGGAACTTACAGGGTAATTTCTCCTTGTAGTCACATTTCAGCTACCATGCCTACTAAGGAACTTCAAAGACGGGAGAAGCTCATGTGCCAGCTAATGTGAGCTACTAAGAACATGACAATTGAAAACAGAATTTGTTAGTCTATATATACTGAGTGACTCTTGTTAAAAAGTAGCAGGCCTGTTTTGTAAAGCTTAAGATTCCATCACGCACTCCAGTGCATTCAGTGTATGGGTACTGACCATGTTCACATACAGCCAGTCCTGTGTTGCATGCAACTTATGAAAACATATAAAGAGCCTTGTCACACGTCAGAACATCTGTTTAGTGCTTAGTAAGTTGGAGCTTTCCTTACGGCTGTGCTATTGCCTGGAGAGCTACTGTTGATGGCCGTAGGAGCTCCTATCCCTCAATGGAGGCACAGCTTCCACATATATAATGCAGCTCTCCAAACATCTGTTAGCTTTTCCCAACACTGGACCCAGTTTAGGAACCTGGTATCCTTCCAACAGCACTGGGGCGGCTCCTCCGCTACGGCGGGGGAGCGTCGCCCTACTGCTTTCTCGCAGTGCGAGGAGCAGAAACATAAAATGGTAATAACTTTTAGTTCTTACCATTTTATGCTTGCGTTGCAGGTGGACGGGTGAGCGGGGCTACTCTGCTCACACAGAGCAGGGCAGGAGAGGAGTGGTTTGCCCTTTCCTTATTGCGCAAAAACTGTTTGGTCGACCCTGTCGGGCCGCCAAAACCAGTAATTGCGCACTTTGCCCATCTCCATGCAGGCTGCAATGCAGCCTGCATGAGAACATGCCCACCCCATAAGCCCCTGGCTAGGCGCCGTCCCGATGAATCACAACGCTGCTTGCAACGTTGTGATTGGCTTACGGGAGGGAGCCTGGCTGCCTGCTTTCTGTTGCTGGAAGCAGACTCAGGAGAGCTGGAGCTGAGAAGACGCGGAACCCGGCCTCAAGGTAAGTTTAATTTTTTTTTTTTATTAAACTCCCTCCGCGTGACCTCCCCGTGAACCCCTCTCCCCACGCGCCCGCCCCCCCAGCCGCGACCCCCACCTGCGAGCCATGCTGGCCATGATTGCCACACCATAAATTGTTCTCTTTTTTCCCACATGTGCAGAAGGTTGTGATTGGTAATAGCAGCAGCAGCGGTGATCTACACCAGCTTTGGTATTTGAGGCTGATGACTTCTTATCTTGTCCAAAGGACATCTTGTCAAGAATCTTATAACATCCTCTATCAGCGCCTGTCTTTGCCTACTGCATTTGTTGTGTTACACCTATGCATACCAACCCTCGTACTATATCTCCAACTGATGAGACCCCTATTCGGTCCCATTGCACAAAGCCTTGTAGATCTGCCATCTGTGGAAATAGACGGTTGTGCCACAATGGGGTTTCCCTGGTGATTCGTCCCTACCACCCCATCCGACTAAGGGATTGTCGCCAAACTATGAACACTACCCTAGTTGCTGGCGGGAGCCTCATTGGGGTTGATCTATTGTACAGGTAGGAATATCGAGCAGGATCCCCCATTATTCATTGCTCAACCCTGTAAGCCGGGTCTAACAGAGAGCCCTACCACCACTCCTTAATTACCTGTAGATGGACGGCAGCGTGATATGATGGGATGTCTGCCGCAGCTCTCCCCCCGCAATATGTAGATTGAAAGCAGGTGCAGAGAGCTACCCTAGCCGTACAACGCCCCAAAGTAATTGGCCCAGAATCGACTCAATTTGTTTAAATCACCATTGCGGGATTGGGTAGGGGTGAGACTGTGATGATACAGAAGGTGCGGGAGAGATATCATTTTGGAGATAGCTGTTCTTCAATACAGTAAATGTAAATGTAAATGTAAATGTAAATGTAAATGTAAATGTAAAGGAATTTATATAGCGCAAATCACCGAGCGGTTTCTAAGCGCTTGCTTAGGGAACCCGTCCTGGTATTCCCCTGTGAGATAACCCCGGCAGGGTATCCGCAAGGTGAAAGCCAGGCATCCCGCCGCGAGGGGCCGTTGTGGAGATTAAGCAAGCTATTGCCCAGAGTCGCAGAGTGTGAACCCGTGAATCGAGTAGGCACCAGTGCGAGAATTGTCGAGTCCATGGACATTTTAGGACTCAAGACCCCGCCGAGCCGGGAATTGAACCCTGGTCCCGGGCTGACCTCTGCTTCCAGGTCTGCCTCCTCTAACCAGTGAGCCACACTTCTCCACACAGTAATATTGGGAGACTGGACCATGCCTTAACTTCCGCCTTCACCCGCTCTGTAAGGGTTCCAATGTTTTGGTCCCATGAGAGAGATTGCATGTCTGCCAGGAATACGCCAAGATATTTGAACCCATTCACAGCCACTGTTATCTCTTGAATCCAGCGTCCCTGCCCTAAGGATCCCTGAAACAGCCACACTAGGGATTTTTGATTGTTTATGCATACCCTGAGGTCTCCCCAAAGATCCAATGGAGTATCCTTGATCCAGACCTATGCAGGTCTGTAAAAAAGAAAAGGACATCATCCGCATAAAGTGCAATGTGATCTGAAATCTTGGGTGTCCATTCAAATCCGCACATTACCGCAACTCACCAGACTCAGGCCCCCAAGGGCTTGATAACGAAGGCAAAAAGAAGAGGGGAGAGGGAGCAGCCTTGCCGAGTGCAGCGGCTGATGGGAACCGCTGGGATGTAGTCCCCGCAACCCTTACGGAGGCCGTAAGATCTGTGTAGAGAAGCTGTGTAAAGGGTATGAATTTGGGGCCCATATTGAAATATTTTAACATTGTGAACATAAATTGCCAGCTGACCGAGTCGAATGCTTTGTCGATATCGGCTAGGAGCAGTGCTGTCAGTCCATCAAGTTGGTCAACAGCAGCTATTGCGTTATGGGCCCGTCGTATATTGTGTCTGGTTGCCCGCTTTGGCATAAAGCCGTCCTGATCTGGTTGGACCAAGTCTGGCATGAGTGGCATGAGTCTGTTCGCCAATATTTTGGCCAATACTTATATTTAATAGTGATATCGCCCAATATGACAAGCATAGTTCAGGTGGGCGACCAGCTTTATGGAAAACCACAATCTCGGCGTGCCTCCAGTCCGGTGGTTATTGATTATCCTCCAGGGCTTGAGACACATTAGCCAAATAGTCCCAGTATAGTGATAAATGATTTAAAATATTCACATGGGAACCTGTTGGGTCCTGGCACCATACCGGGAATCATATCTTGCACAGCTATTGTCAGGATCGGACTGGGAACCAAAACCGGCCCTGGTAAAGTCCTCGGCCGCACCTTTGGGGGTGCAGGCTAGGTGTTTTCCATGGCCGGTTTCGGCCGATTTCATTACAGCGGCCGATATTGCAGCTATACTATAAAAACAGCCCTGTGACAAAATCGGCCCAAAACCTGCCCTCAACCCTGGTGGCCCACCGGGGAAATGCCCGGTGCCTGCTATGGTCAGTCCTGCCCTGGCTATTGTTACAGAAGGGGGGTCTCATAGGGCCAAGTAATAATTTAGGTTGCGCAGGGGAATGATCTGACAGGCTGTGGGCCAGAATAACAGCCTAAGACATTTGAAGGGCATTTTCACGTGTGATAAACAGATTGTCCAGTTTCGAGAAGAGGCTATGGGTTGCTAAGAAATAAGTATACCCTGCGAAGTCGGGTGTAATGTTCTGCATACATCTATCTTGTTTTGGTCAGAGAGCGTCATTCCAGTCCCCGCCTATTAAGGCTAAACCTTTTGGTATAGACGTCTACAAATCAACAATGCATTCTACAAACGTGTGTTAGAGAGAGGGAGGTGCGTATATGCTACCCAGATCAATACATTTGGCCCCAATTTGCCCATAGATGAAAATGCATCTACCTTGTGTGTCTGCCCATGTGCAAATGTGTGTGAATGGAACTCTCTGGTGAATCAGAATGGCAGTCCCACAGGACCCTCTAACAAACCCTGAGTGGAATGTATGCATGTAGCCATATCGGGACAGAGGGAGTTTTGGAGCCAGTAAGTGGGTTTCTTGTAGCAGTAATTCATCTACTCTCAAGCTCTTTGCTTGTTTAAGCACTGTCCCCACTTAATTTTATCTAATATGCCTCGGATATTCCAGGTGATTATGTAGAGATTATCAACCGATCTTGAATTGCTCGAGGTTGCCATATCTACAGAGGGTTATATCATTGTGGGATCCGTACTAGGGGGTGTCCCTTCGGTGGTGTGAGTGATGCAACAAGAACTAGTAAAAAAATAGAACCCCTGTTCCAACCCCACCCCCTTTCTTCCCTTCTCCAATACCTCAGAAAACATTGACATATCTGTCATGGGTAAACAACTGCACCCGCCCCAACAGGGGGCTGACACATGTTTTTTTTAATGAGTCCCAAAACTTCGCATTAGGACTTAAGTCCCCCAAAGCCCGAGATTATCTACTCGGGTGTGGTAGCCCCATTTCGTGCCTGCATCTGTGTGACCTTGTCTCTTATGTGGAGTGGGAGCGGCTCCAACCGTTTCGTGGGTGCGCAAAATAGGTGGGTAGTGGAATTAACTGCTGGTGCCTCCTGTTTGTTTAGCTCCTTTTGATCTCAAATGCCAGGATGATCGTGATCTATGTCAGCAAGCTTCTTTCTTGGACTTGTGAGAGTTTGTGGGTCGCTATTTGATGTATCTGAGACTCTCGGTGGCGTTGTCTGTGATTGTTCGTGTCTAACTTCACCGGACCGCTGAAAGACTTCCGCTGTACTGTCAAAAAACAGAGTGCGACCGCCATTACTGACTCTCACCCACGCTGGGAAAAGTAGCATGTACGCAATTAGTAGGTCTCGGCGGCGAGCTTTGGCAGCGGTGAATGATTGGCGTTGTTTATGCACAATCTTATTGTAGTCTGGAAATATCATCACATGGTGGAAGTAGTATATGTAAGGGTGCCTTTTGTTTGAGCCACTCGTAGGATAGTGTTCCTGTCGTGGAAATGAAGAAATCGTGCTATGACCGGGCACAGTCAGGCTACAGGTGGTGGTTTTACGAGCAGTGCCCAGTGGGCATGCTCGACCATGAAGCAAGTTGACAGTAAATCTTCCGGGTTTCAGGATTTCAGCCACATAGTCAAAAATGTCCCTGCATCTTTACCCCACACCCCTCTGGGAGCCCTGCGAAATGTAGAATGTTCCGACGGGTCCTGCCTTCGGCATCCTTATATCTGGTGGCCAGCCTTGTGTGAGTTTCTCAGGTATAATTAGTTTGCCCTGGAGGGTCGTGATCGCATCTTCTGCACCAGTCACTGTGTTCTCGGCCTGCGTCAACAGTATTGTGCAGATCCTGGAACAGTAGCATAACGTCCAACCCCACTACACCAATCTTGGCATCCAGTGCATCTCTTGACTGGGTTAAGGCTGCAAGCAGTGTAATGTAGCTCGGACCCCCAGCGGCGCCTGAAGTCTGACTCCCTGTGTTCGGGCTGGTAAATTTGTCGATTGTAAATTGCTTCGCGGTCAAGGCCACGTCTTTATCTTTTGACATGACTAATTAGGGAGTTGCTAGCAGGGTGATTCTCAGGGCTTCTCTGTGGAGTCCAGAATATCGCCGCCGGCCAGGCAGATATGTGATAGATGCTTCAGTCCCATGGTGGGAGTAAGAACAGTTCACTAAGGGGAGTCCACCCTACCCACAGGCCACACCAAAACCTAGTCTGGCCACTTCCGCAGGTAGGGCCACACTCCCCAACGCCTTCTCCATCGCGCTGGGGCTCAATGTTATGCTCGTACCCCTGCTCACCGACAAGCCTGTGGATTTTCTTTTCAAGAAGAGTGCAGAGGTGGGCAGCCGCCTGGCGTTCGGCCGTTAAAATGGTGAAAGCTGTTGCATAATAAAATTATCTGCACAGTGTACCGAACTTTGTCGTATGTGGTAACGAGGGGGGCAATTAGCAGGATCTTCCAACCCAATCCAAGCGTCCACCCAAGGGATCTGGTCCTCTGTCTCCCTCTCGTTGGGGGATCCAACAGGGAATCACAGGTGGCGTGAGGTCTACAGACCTCGGGCCTCATGCTCACTGTGGCAGCTGGTCCAGTCGCTCTGTCCGTACCGAGGCGCCACCGCTCACTGTACCCATCTCGGAAGGGGGCCAGCTGATTCTCTCTATTCGTCTGAAAGGCCGGCGGCACCATGGCTATTCTCTGGAGTGCTCCCTCTGCTATTATCCGGAGCGGCTCAGTTGTCTGTGTGAGCATGTCGAGGGCCCGAGATGAGAGCACGGGTCAGCCCGGGGCCAGGGGCGTAACAAACACCCCCACAGCCCCCGCGGTGCGGGGGAGCCCCACTCTCTTCAGTAAATGAAGGGGTTCCCGGGCCCCCTCAGCTTTTCTGAGAGCTGTGAAAAAGGCTTGCGCTTAAGCAAGCCTCTCTCCCTCTAAAGCAGGTGCAGGCTGTCTGCAGCCTGCTCTGAGCCCCTCCCGCTGACTGAAGAGAAACAAAGTAACAAGTTGCAGAGGGGAGAAGGGTGCTAGGCGAAGGGGAGAAGGGTGCAAGGCGGAATGGAGAAGGGTGCAAGGCGGAGGGGAGAAGGGTGCAAGGCAGAGAGGAGAAGGGTGCAAGGCGGAGAGGAGAAGGGTGCAAGGCAGAGGGGAGAAGGGTGCAAGGCAGAGGGGAGAAGAGTGCAAAGGGGAGGGGAGAAGGGTGCAAGGCAGAGGGGAGAAGAGTGCAAAGGGGAGGGGAGAAGGGTGCAAGGCAGACGGGAGAAGAGTGCAAGGTAGAGGGGAGAAGGGTGCAAGGCAGAGGGGAGAAGAGTGCAAGGGGGAGGGGAAGGGTGCAAGGCGTAGGGGAGAAGGGTGCAAGGCAGAGGGGAGAAGAGTGCAAGGGGGAGGGGAGAAGGGTGCAAGGTAGAGAAGGGTGCAAGGCGGAGGGGAGAAGGGTGCCAGGCAGAAGGGTGAAGGGTGCAAGGCAGAGAGGAGAAGAGTGCATGGTGGCAGTGGCGTCACTGGGGTTGGTGTCACCCGGTGCGGGTAACTCATGGTGTCACCCCCCTCACGACTTACTGCATGGACCACCTCTGTCGGAAATGTACGGCGCTAGGTACTGTCTTACTCCCTCTAGCTTCCTCTCTCTGTCTAGCTCCCTCTAGCTCCCTCTCTCTGTCTTACTCCCTCTAGCTCCCTCTGGTTCCCTCTCTCTCTGTCTTACTCCCTCTAGCTCCCTCTCTCTCTGTCTTACTCCCTCTAGCTCCCTCTCCCTCTGTCTTACTCCCTCTAGCTCCCTCTCTCTGTCTTGCTCCCTCTAGCTCCCTCTCTTACTCCTTCTAGCTCCCTCTGTCTCTGTCTTACTCCCTCTAGCTCCCTCTCTCTGTCTTACTCCCTCTAGCTCCCGCTCTCTCTCTTACTCCCTCTAGCTCCCGCTCACTCTCTTACTCCCTCTAGCTCCCCCTCTCTCTCTTACTCCCTCTAGCTCCCTCTCTCTCTATCCTGCTCCCTCTCTCTGTTTTACTCCCTCTAGCTCCCTCTCTCTCTTGCTCCCTCTAGCTCCCTCTCTCTCTCTCTTACTCCCTCTAGCTTCCTCTCTCTCTGTCTTACTCCCTCTAGCCCCCTCTCTTACTCCCTCTAGCTCCCTCTCTCTCTCTTACTCCCTCGAGCCCCCTCTCTCTCTGTCTTGCTCCCTCTAGCTCTCTCTCTCTCTGTGTCTTACTCCCTCTAGCTCCCTCCCACTCTGTCTTGCTCCCTCTAGCTCCCTCTCTCTCTCTTACTCCCTCTAGCTCCCTCTCTCTGTCTAGCGCCCTCTAGCTCACTCTCTCTCTGTCTTACTCCCTCTAGCTCCCTCTCTCTGTCTAGCTCCCTCTCTCTCTGTCTTGCTCCCTCTAGCTCCCTCTGTCTCCCTCTCTCTGTCTTACTCCCTCTAGCTCCCTCTCTCTCTGTCTTACTCCCTCTAGCTCCCTCTCTCTCTGTCTTACTCCCTCTAGCTCCCTCTCTCTGTCTAGCTCCCTCTAGCTCCTCTCTCTCTCTCTCTTACTCCCTCTCCCTCTGTCTTGCTCCCTCTAGCTCCCTCTCTTTCTATGTTAATCCCTCTAGCTCCCCCTCTCTGTCTAGCTCCCTCCCTCTCTCCCTGTCTTACTCCCTCTGTCTCCCTCTCTGTCTTACTCCCTCTAGCTCCCTCTCTCTCTGTCTTTCTCACTCTAGCTCCCTCTCTCTCTGTCTTACTCCCTCTAGCTCCCTCTCTCTCTGTCTTACTCCCTCTAGCTCCCTCTCTCTCTGTCTTACTCCCTCTAGCTCCCTCTCTCTTACTCCCTCTAGCTCCCTCTCTGTCTTGCTCCCTCTAGCTCCCTCTCTCTCTGTCTTGCTCCGTCTAGCTCCCTCTCTCTCTCTGTCTTACTCCCTCTAGCTCCCTCTCTCTCCGTCTTAGTCCCTCTAGCTCCCTTTCTCTGTCTTGCTCCCTCTAGCTCCCTCTCTCTCTCTTACTCCCTCTAGCTCCCTCCCTCTCTCTCTGTCTTGCTTGCTCTATCTCCCTCTCTCTGTCTAGCTCCCTCTCTCGCTGGCGTACTCCCTCTAGCTCCCTCTGTCTCCCTCTCTCTCTGTCTTACTCTCTCTAGCTCCCTCTCTCTCTGTCTCACTCCCTCTAGCTCCCTCTCTGTCTAGCTCCCTCCAGCTCCCTCTCTCTAGCTCCCTCTGTCTCCATCTCTCTCTGTCTTACTCCCTCTAGCTCCCTCTCTCTTTGTCTTACTCCCTCTAGCTCCCTCTCTCTGTCTTACTCCCTCTAGCTCCCTCTCTCTCTGTCGTACTCCCTCTAGCTCCCTCTCTCTCTGTCTTCTTCCCTCTAGCTCCCTCTCTCTCTATCTTCTTCCCTCTAGCTCCCTCTCTCTCTATCTTACTCCCTCTAGTTCCCTCTCTGTCTAGCGCCCTCTAGCTCCCCCTCTCTCTGTCTTACTCCCGCTAGCTCCCTCTCTGTCTAGCTCCCTCTCTCTCTGTCTTACTCCCTCTAGCTCCCTCTCTCTGTCTAGCTCCCTCTAGCTCCCCTTCTCTCTGTCTTACTCCCTCTAGCTCCCTCTCTCTCTGTCTAGCTCCCTTTCTCTCTCTGTCTTAATCCCTCTAGCTCCCTCTCTCTCTGTCTAGCTCCCTCTCTCTCTCTTACTCCCTCTGTCTCCCTCTCTCTCTGTCTTACTCCCTCTAGCTCCCTCTCTCTCTGTCTTACTCTCTCTAGCTCCCTCTCTCTCTGTCTTGCTCCCTCTAGCTCCCTCTCTCCTATTCCCTCTAGCTCCCTCTCTCTTTGTCTTGCTCCCTCTAGCTACCTCTCTCTCTATCTTACTCCCTCTAGCTCCCTCTCTCTGTCTAGCTCCCTCTCTCTCTGTCTTACTTCCTCTAGCTACCTCTGTCTCCCTCTCGCTGTCTTACTCCCTCTAGCTCCCTCTCTCTCTGTCTTTCTCACTCTAGCTCCCTCTCTCTCTATCTTTCTCACTCTAGCTCTCGCTCTCTCTGTCTTACTCCCTCTAGCTCCCTCTCTCTCTCTATCGTACTCCCTTTATCTCCCTCTCCCTCCGTCTTACTCTCTCTAGCTCCCTCTCTCTGTCCTACTCCCTCTAGCTCCCTCTCTCTCTGTCTTGCTCTCTCTAGCTCCCTCTCTCTGTCTTACTCCCTCTAGCTCCCTCTCTCTCTGTCTTGCTCCCTCTAGCTCCCTCTCTCTTATTCCCTCTAGCTCCCTCTCTCTCTGTCTTGCAAACCATGCACCCTCAGATGAGCTAGGCTGCTATAGAGTTGCCTTGTGAGCAAAGAAAATTGCAGTCAAGCGTTGCAGATCTCCTGCGAGACGCTGGCGAGTGTGAACAGCATGAGGAACAAGCTTGCACAGGGAGCGACAGTAAAGGTGATAGCAGAGGCGAGGCAGCGAGGCTGCAGTGCAGATTGGTGTCACCCCAGGTGTTGGTGTCACCCGGTGCGGTCCGCACCCCCCTAGTGACGCCACTGCATGGTGGAGAGGAGAAGGGTGCAAGGCAGAGGGGAGAAGGGTGCCAGGCAGAGGGGTGAAGGGTGCAAGGCAGAGAGGAGAAGAGTGCAAGCTGGAGAGGGAAAGGGTGCAAGACAGAGGGGAGAATGGTGCAACGGGGAGGGGGAGAATGGTGCAACGGGGAGAGGGAGAAGGGTGCAAGGCGGAGGGGAGGAGGGTGCAACGGGGAGGGGAGAAGGGTGCAAGGCAGAGGGGAGCAGGGTGCAAGGCAGAGGGGAGAAGTGTGCAAGGCGGAGGGGAGAAGGGTACAAGGCACAGGAGAGAAGGGTGCAAGAGAGTGGAGATAGAGACAGTGGAGAGAGAGTAGAGAGATAGAGTAGAGAGAGAGAGTAGAGAGAGAGAGTGGAGAGAGAGAGAGGAAAGAGAGAGTGGGGAGAGAGTGGAGAGTGGAGAGAAAGAGAGAGAGAGATAGTGGAGAGAGTGGAGAGAGACAGTGGAGAGAGTAGAGAGAGAGAGAGTGGCGAGAGAGTGGAGATAGACAGTGGAGAGAGAGGGAGTGGAGAGAGCGTGGAGAGACAGTGGAGAGAGAGTGTGGAGAGAGAGTGGAGAGAGAGTGGAGAGAGTGGAGAGAGAGAGTGGAGAGAGAGAGTGGAGAGATTGGCGAGAGAGAGAGAGAGTGGAGAGATTGGAGAGAGAGAGAGTGGACAGAGAGTAGAGAGAGAGTGGAGAGAGAGTGGCAAGAGAGTGGAGAGAGAGTAGAGAGAGAGAGAAGGGAGAGAGCGTGGAGAGATAGAGAGTGGAGAGAGAGTGGAGAGAGAGTAGAGAGAGAGTGGAGGGAGACAGTGGAGGGAGACAGTGGAGAAAGAGAGAGTGGAGAGAGAGTAGAGCGAGAGAAAGTGGAGAGAGAGACAGTGGAGAGAGTGGAGAGAGAGACAGTGGAGATAGAGTGGACAGAGTTGAGAGAGAGAAAGGAGAGAGAGAGAGAGAGAGAGAGAGAGAGAAGAGAGAGTAGAGACTGAATGACTCAGAGACTGAATACTGACTGACCGAGAGACTGACTGGCTAAGAAACTGACTGAGAGAGAGAGAGAGAGAGACTGGCTGACTGTGAGAGTGACTGACTGACTGACTGACAGAGAGAGAGAGACTTATTGAGAGTGAGACTGACTGAAAGAGAGAGAGACTGACTGACCTAGACTGACTGACTGAGTTAGAGAGATACTGACTGACAGAGAGAGAGAGACTGACTGACAGAGAGGCTGAGAGAGAAAGGCAGAGACTGACTGACTGAGAGAGATAGACTGATTGACTGCGAGAGAGACTGACTGACTGAGAGAAACTGACTGACTGGGAGAGAGAGAGAGAGACTGACTGGGATGGAGAGAGAGACTGAGAGAGAGAGAGACTAAGAGACTGACTGTCTGAGAGAGAGACTGACAGAGAGAGAGAGAGAGAGACTGACTGAGGTAGAGAGAGAATGACTGACTAAGAGAGATTGACTGACTGGGAGAGAGAGAGAGAGACTGACTGGGATGGAGAGAGAGACTGAGAGAGAGAGAGAGAGAGAGAGAGAGAGAGAGAGACTATAGGCTGCACTGGCTCCCTATGAAACAAAGAGTTGAATTCAAGTGCATGTGCATCTGCCATAAAGCAATCCACGGTCAGGCGCCAGCCTACATAAAAGATAGGCTCAGAATCTATGAACCTAAGCGCGCCCTCAGATCCTCCGATTCCCTCCTGCTATCCTGCCCACGTTTCAAATTGGCAACAAAAGGAGGCAGAGCTTTTTCAGTTCAAGCTCCCACCATCTGGAATAAGCTACCGGAGGTGCTCCGTAGAGAGGCTAACCTTCTCAGGTTTAGAAAAACCCTGAAAACTCTGCTCTTCAAGGATGCATTTACATCCCCGTAGTCTAGTTAACATCTTTATCTCCACTTTGTTCTCTTGTTGCTGTACTTGTCAGAAGCGCTTTGAGACCTGTCGGTGAGTTGGCGCGATACAAAACTCAGTTACAAATTACAAATTACTGGCTGAGAGAGAGACTGACAGAGAGAGAGAGAGAGACTGACTGATAGAGAGACTGACTGACAGAGACTGATGGAGAGAGAGAGACTGGGAGACTGACAGAGAAACAGAGACTGACCGACAGCGAGAGAGACTGACTGACAGAGAGAGACTGACTGAGAGATAGAATCACAGAGAAAGACTGACTGAGAAAGAGAGAGACTGATTGACAGAGAGACAGACTGACAGAGAGAGTCACTGACTGAGAGAGAGAGACTGACTGAGAGAGACTGACTGACTGACAGAGAGAGAGAATGAGTGACTGAGAGAGACTGACAGAGGGAGAGACAGGGAGAGAGAGACTGTCTGGAAGACTGACTGATTTAGTGACAGAGACTGAGAGAGAGAGGCTGAGAGAGACTGACAGAGAGACTGATAGAGAGAGGGACTGACAGGGAGAGAGACTGACAGGGAGAGGGACTGACAGAGAGAGGGACTGACAGAGAGAGGACTAAGAGAGAGAGAGGGACTGACTGACTGAGAGAGACTGATTGAGAGAGAGACTGACTGAGAGAGACTGGCTGAGAGAGAGACTGACTGGGAGAAAGATACTGACAGAGAGAGAGAGAGAGAGAGAGACTGTGACTCTGACAGAGAGAGAGAGACTGACTGACAGAGAGAGAGACTGAGAGAGAGACTGACAGGAAGAGGGACTGACAGAGAGAGGGACTGACAGACAGAGGACTAAGAGAGAGAGAGAGAGGGACTGACTGACTGAGAGAGACTGATTGAGAGAGAGACTGACTGAGAGAGACTGGCTGAGAGAGAGACTGACTGGGAGAAAGATACTGACAGAGAGAGAGAGAGAGAGAGAGACTGTGACTCTGACAGAGAGAGAGACTGACTGACAGAGAGAGAGACTGAGAGAGAGAGAGAGAATAAGAGAGAGAGACTGACAGAGAGAGAGAGACTGACAGAGAGAGAGAGAGAGAGAGAGACTGACTGAGAGAGAAAGAGACTGGCTGACTGAGAGAGAGAGACTGACTGACTGAGAGAAACTGACAGAGAGAGACTGTGGGAGACTGACTGACAGAAAGGGAGAGACTGACTGGCAGAAAGGGAGAGACTGACTGACAGAAAGAGAGAGACTGACTGAGAGAGAGACTGACTGACAGAAAGGGAGAGATAGAGAGACTGACAGAGAGAGAGAGACTAAGAGAGAGACTGACAGACAGAGGGACTGACAGGGAGAGAGACTGACTGAGAGAGAGAGACTGACAGAGAGACTGACAGAGAGAGGGACTGACTGAGAG
The DNA here is from genome assembly GCF_964261635.1 of Lissotriton helveticus. NCBI lineage: Eukaryota > Metazoa > Chordata > Amphibia > Caudata > Salamandridae > Lissotriton > Lissotriton helveticus. Next base: position 73,907,268 of record NC_136067.1, read on the forward strand.
AGACTGACAGAGAGTGAGAGAGAGAGAGAGACCGACTGACTGACAGACAGAGAGAGACTGACTGACTGAGAGAGACTGAATGACAGAGAGAGATAGACTGACTGAATGACAGAGAGAGATAGACTGACTGACTGAGAGCGAGAGAGACTGACTGACTGAGAGAGAGAGACTGACTGACTGACAGACTGACAGAAAGATTGAGATAGAGAGACTGAGAGAGAGAGACCGACTAACTGACAGACTGACAGAGAGAGACTGACTGACTGACAGACTGACTGACTGAGAGAGACTGACTGACAGAGAGAGATAGACTGACCGACTGAAAGAGAGGGACTGACTGACTGAGAGAGAGAAAGAGAGAGAGAGACGGTGAAGGAATTGGGGTCAAAGTGTGTATGAAGCTATGCAATGCCTCTTAAGATTGCTATTGTCTACTAATAAAAATGTATTATCAAAATGTGCTCTTTGTAGTTACATCTGCTTTTGAAATACTGCATTGTCGCATTGTCTAATGTTTTTAAAACGGAAACGAGATGGAGCAGTGGATGCACTTTTGTCAAAACTGAACGAAGAGTGGGCCCGATGTTGTATATCATGACAGGAGTCTGCATCAGTAAACCCACCTAAAATTGGGCAAACTTCCCCGGAGTACTGATGGCAGGTACGCTGTAATGAATGGACCACCACCTATGATAGCCTGCTGGCAGACTAAGCCCAAACTTTAACTCTACCATCCAGTGTTACTTATAACAGCTGTATTGGTGACAGTAGCGTAACAATAGCCCCACATCCCCTGCAGTATGGCGGGTCGTTGGCCTGCGACCTCCAGAATGGCTTCAAGTTTCGTGCCCCGGGCCCCACTTCGTCTAATGCGGATCAGGGTAGCTCTTCTTCGCATCACGGGTCTTGCGGTCGCGCCGGAGCCCACGGCCCGTCTGCGTCTTTTCCTCATTGCTGCTGTCAGCCCCGGATCTCACCACTGCAGGCTGCACTGCTTAAATGCCGGATGCTGGACACCCGGGTAGGTGGCATGAAACTGCGGTATCCGATCGGCCTTTCTGTTGCAGCCGGTGATCTCCACTCGTACGGCGTCTTTTAAAGTTTGGTGTTTGATGGATGCTGGCAGGATTATTGTTGTATTAATTTGGGGGCTACGGGAGCTGTGCTCGTTTCCGACTACCATGTTAGGCAGCTAGCCACGTCCCCGGTTATTTGATTCTTTAGATAGATATTTGCTAGTGAGGTGTTAATAACTGATAATGTGGTATAACTTACTTCACCTGAAATGGAGGGTTTTCTGAAAAAGTGTGGTATCAGACATATCACTACACAACTTTACAGACCGCAAGAGAATGGACAGGTTGAGCGTTTTAATCGTGTCCTTAAAGATGCTAAGGAGGTGGCAGCCAAGTCTGGAAATGAATGGAAGAATGTACTAAGAGAAAAACTATGGATGTATCGTATTACAGCACATTCTGTTACTGAAGTGAGTCCATTCAAACTATTAAAGGGAAGAGATCCTATTTCCAAGTTGTGCCTGTGGTGGATGAGGAGGAAACTCTCATGTGGGGAAGTTGATCTTACTGAAGTGGCAGAGAAGGTGAAAATGAAACAAGAAAAGATGAAGACGAGGTATGATTTGAAGTGGAAGGTAAACCATCTATTTTCAAGGTTGGTGTGGACGAAAGGGGGGGTCTAAGTTCGCAATGCGATCAGGGTGGTCACATTTAACCAGAACAGTGTGGTTACCCGGGATGGTAGAATGTGGAATGTTAGAAAAGTGGTCAAATGTAGGAATAATGCAAAACTTATGGAAGTGGAAAATGAAAGTGTGGAGCAGCTCATTCACGTGGACTGACCTGTTGAACAGACGAGTGTTGCCTCAAGAGTTAAAATGAACAAGAGACCGATAAGCCTTCCAAATAAGTGTAAGGTTTGAACTTTGTATTTATATTATAAAGAAAGGGTGCGTATTGCATTTCGCTGTATATAGTTTACTTTTGAGTTGCATGTGTTCCAGGGTTACCATAGTGATGTTTAGAATGTAGGAGCGGCAGATTGACTTGGACACAGTTTTCGAGCTGATGCCTTGTCCTGTGCCGCCGCTGAAAATAAACTCTTTTCTGAAAAATACAAAGTCTCACTAAGGATATCTGCATGTGTGAAAGTAGCCACTGATGCAGACAAGTCACAGGACAAGAAAGGGGGAAAACTGGTAGCGAGGGCGGTGTAGAGGGTAGGGGGAAGACAGGTGGGGGCCTGTTAAAATGCAGGGCACAGATCAGGGGGGATTTAAACAGACTTTGCGTGCTTAGGAAGGGGGAATCCAAAGTGAACAAAAAATATAATAAGGAGGATATATATAAAAACAGTGATAATGAGTGGGAGTTTCTGGATGTAGTGTAGATTCAAGTGTGTGACGAGGCTGTGTGGGATTGTACTATTGTGGCTGCTGCAAGGGGGAGGCCGCCGCGGTTGAGGAGGGGCAGAGGTGGATAAATCAGCATATGGTCCAGAGGAGTTGAGGGAAAAGGTTCTCACCCTGCAAGAAGCATACTGATTACTGGATGGATGCAAGGAAAAAGGGACTTTGGGTCCGGGTAATTTAGCCCCAAACCACTGGCGTAACAAAACTGGAGGGGCCTCCCTGCAAGGCACGTGGAGGGGCCCCCTCCGGGCTAAATTAGGAGCTCTCCGGCCAGAGTGCTGTGCTGACGGGGCCCCCTGGAGCTTGGGTGCTCCCCCGCACCGCGGGAGCTGCGGGGGTCTGTGGTATGCCCCTGCCCCGAGTGAAAGAGGAGGCGGATCACGTGGGGGCAGGACAGGTTGGCAGAGTCACCAGGCTTGCTGCTATGCCTGGGTATCGTGCAGATTCCTCCATTTCTGCAGCACCAGAAAACCTGTGTTTTTTAGGGGTCTGGTCTTGCTTGGTGAGGCTAGGTTACGTTCGCTCCACTCTGGGAAACCCACCTCAGTGCACTATAAGATTTCTCCAAAATTTCGGCCCTGACGAAAATCCCTTAAGCAACTAATCAGGACAAATGTTTGCTATTTTTCAGCAGAGTTTCCCTCTCCACAGGCTCGATATCAATGCCACACTGCCTGGCAGACCAGGCTGGACTGTTCCCATTGGGCGCAGGGCCAAGACTGATTTGCATATGGCTGGCTTCAAAGTAAACTGGAATGGCACGGGGAGCAAAAAAACAATGGATTTAGGCCCAGATCTCTGTACTGGGGTGAATGTATGACATTTTACCTGATTCTGTCCATCAATTGTTTTTGTGGCACACTTCAAAGCTGGGCATGAACTTCCAGTCCCAAGCTCCACTGCTCTCAGCTGTCAACACTGGTCTGTGGCCCTGCAGCGTTTAGACCACAGCTTGGCACCAGCCTGCAAGCTTGTGTACCCATGGCACCGTATGGCACCGCGCCACAGGCATCCTATTCCTCAGACTGCTGTTTGTCTTTGCACTGTTCCAACTTGCATGCAATGATGAAGCAGAAAGGACACTGTTTGCATTTTGCATTTTCTTGTTCAGAAGTTTCATAAATAAGAGAGACCTCATGTAATTGCTTGCACATTTCACCTCACTTTGTTTCTGCGGAGGGAGAGTGTCCTGGCCAAATGCAAGTACTGGGCCACTTTGTAGAGACATATGACAAACACAGCTGTCAAAGAAGTAAGGTGTGTTTCTTGAAGCCAGTGTATTTTCTTTCATTAATGGATATGTATGGAGTATGTCACACATTACATTACGGTCTTTCATTAATTGGTGGAAGGAGCATGTCGCACATTGCAGTCTCTATACTTTTATTAATAGGTGTAAGGGGTATGTCACACATTAGTTGTCTATTCTTTCATTAATTGGTGGAAGGAGAATGTCACACATTATGGTGTTGATTATTTCATTAATCGGTGGAAGGAGTATGTCAGACATTATGGTGTTGATTCTTTCATTAATTGGTGAAAGGAGTATGGCACACATTACGGTGTCTATTCTTTCATTAATTGGTGAAAGAAGTATGTCACACATTATAGTGTCGATTTTTTCATTAATTGGTGGAAGGAGTATGTTCCACATTACAATTCCTCATTTGGTGTATGGAGTATGTCACCATTACAGTGTCGATTCTTCCATTAATCGGGGGAAGGACTATGTCACACATTACGGTGTTGATTCTTTCATTAATTGGTGGAAGGAGTATGTCACACATTACAGTGTCGATTCTTTCATTAATCGGTGGAAATAGTATGTCATACATTATGGTGTTGATTTGTTCATTAATTGGTGGAAGCAGTATGTCACACATTACGGTGCCTATTCTTTCATTAATCGGTGGAAAGAGTATGTCACACATTATGGTGTCGATCCTTTCATTAATTGGTGGAAGGAGTATGTCACACATTACGGTGCCTATTCTTTCATTAATCTGTGGAAAGAGTATGTCACACATTATGGTGTTGATCCTTTCATTAATTGGTGGAAGGAGTATGTCACACATTACGGTGTCTATTCTTTCATTAATCGGTGGAAGGAGTATGCAACACATTACAATTCATTAATTGGTGTATGGAGTATGTCACTCATTACATTGTTGATTCTTTCATTAATCGGTGGAAGGAGTATGTCACATTACAATTCATTAATTGGTGTATGGAGTATGTCACCCATCACAGTGTTGATTCTTTCATTAATTGGTGGAAGGAGAATGTCACACATTACGGTGTCTGTTCTTTCATTACTTGGTGTAAGGAGTATGTCACACATTACAATTCATTAATTGATGTATGGAGTATGTCACCAATTACATTGTCGATTCTTTCATTAATCGGTGGAAGGAGAATGTCACACATTACGGTGTCTGTTCTTTCGTTAATTGGTGTAAGGAATATGTCACACATTGCGGTGTCTATTCTTTCATTCAATGGTGTTTGGAGAATGTCACACATTACGGTGTTTATTCTTTCATAATTTGGTGGACGGAGTATGTTACACATAACGGTGTCTATTCTTTCATTAATTGGTGGAAGGGGCATGTCACACATTACGGTGTCTATTCGTTCATTAATTGGTGGATGGAGTATTTACACATTACTGTGTCTATTCTTTCATTGATTGGTGGAAGGAATATGTCACACATTACAGTGTCTTTTCTTTCATTAATTGGTGGAATGAGTATGTCACACATTACGGTGTCATTCTTTCATTAATTGGTGGAAAGAGTATGTCACACATTACATTGTCTATTCTTTCATTAATTGGTGGAAGAAGTATGTCACACATTACGGTGTCTATTCTTTCATTAATTGGTGTAAAGAGTATGTCACACATTACAGTGTCTATTCTTTCATTAATCGGTGGAAGGAGTATGCAACACATTACAATTCATTAATTGGTGTATGGAGTATGTCACTCATTACATTGTTGATTCTTTCATTAATCGGTGGAAGGAGTATGTCACATTACAATTCATTAATTGGTGTATGGAGTATGTCACCAATTACATTGTCGATTCTTTCATTAATCGGTGGAAGGAGAATGTCACACATTACGGTGTCTGTTCTTTCGTTAATTGGTGTAAGGAATATGTCACACATTGCGGTGTCTATTCTTTCATTCAATGGTGTTTGGAGAATGTCACACATTACGGTGTTTATTCTTTCATAATTTGGTGGACGGAGTATGTTACACATAACGGTGTCTATTCTTTCATTAATTGGTGGAAGGGGCATGTCACACATTACGGTGCCTATTCTTTCATTAATCTGTGGAAAGAGTATGTCACACATTATGGTGTTGATCCTTTCATTAATTGGTGTAAAGAGTATGTCACACATTACGGTGTCTATTCTTTCATTAATCGGTGGAAGGAGTATGCAACACATTACAATTCATTAATTGGTGTATGGAGTATTTCACTCATTACATTGTTGATTCTTTCATTAATCGGTGGAAGGAGTATGTCACATTACAATTCATTAATTGGTGTATGGAGTATGTCACCCATCACAGTGTTGATTCTTTCATTAATTGGTGGAAGGAGAATGTCACACATTACGGTGTCTGTTCTTTCATTACTTGGTGTAAGGAGTATGTCACACATTACAATTCATTAATTGATGTATGGAGTATGTCACCAATTACATTGTCGATTCTTTCATTAATCGGTGGAAGGAGAATGTCACACATTACCGTGTCTGTTCTTTCGTTAATTGGTGTAAGGAATATGTCACACATTGCGGTGTCTATTCTTTCATTCAATGGTGTTTGGAGAATGTCACACATTACGGTGTTTATTCTTTCATAATTTGGTGGACGGAGTATGTTACACATAACGGTGTCTATTCTTTCATTAATTGGTGGAAGGGGCATGTCACACATTACGGTGTCTATTCGTTCATTAATTGGTGGATGGAGTATTTACACATTACTGTGTCTATTCTTTCATTGATTGGTGGAAGGAATATGTCACACATTACAGTGTCTTTTCTTTCATTAATTGGTGGAATGAGTATGTCACACATTACGGTGTCATTCTTTCATTAATTGGTGGAAAGAGTATGTCACACATTACATTGTCTATTCTTTCATTAATTGGTGGAAGAAGTATGTCACACATTACGGTGTCTATTCTTTCATTAATTGGTGTAAAGAGTATGTCACACATTACAGTGTCTATTCTTTCATTAATCGGTGGAAGGAGTATGCAACACATTACAATTCATTAATTGGTGTATGGAGTATGTCACTCATTACATTGTTGATTCTTTCATTAATCGGTGGAAGGAGTATGTCACATTACAATTCATTAATTGGTGTATGGAGTATGTCACCAATTACATTGTCGATTCTTTCATTAATCGGTGGAAGGAGAATGTCACACATTACGGTGTCTGTTCTTTCGTTAATTGGTGTAAGGAATATGTCACACATTGCGGTGTCTATTCTTTCATTCAATGGTGTTTGGAGAATGTCACACATTACGGTGTTTATTCTTTCATAATTTGGTGGACGGAGTATGTTACACATAACGGTGTCTATTCTTTCATTAATTGGTGGAAGGGGCATGTCACACATTACGGTGTCTATTCGTTCATTAATTGGTGGATGGAGTATGTCACACATTATGGTGTTGATCCTTTCATTAATTGGTGTAAAGAGTATGTCACACATTACGGTGTCTATTCTTTCATTAATCGGTGGAAGGAGTATGCAACACATTACAATTCATTAATTGGTGTATGGAGTATTTCACTCATTACATTGTTGATTCTTTCATTAATCGGTGGAAGGAGTATGTCACATTACAATTCATTAATTGGTGTATGGAGTATGTCACCCATCACAGTGTTGATTCTTTCATTAATTGGTGGAAGGAGAATGTCACACATTACGGTGTCTGTTCTTTCATTACTTGGTGTAAGGAGTATGTCACACATTACAATTCATTAATTGGTGTATGGAGTATGTCACCAATTACATTGTCGATTCTTTCATTAATCGGTGGAAGGAGAATGTCACACATTACCGTGTCTGTTCTTTCGTTAATTGGTGTAAGGAATATGTCACACATTGCGGTGTCTATTCTTTCATTCAATGGTGTTTGGAGAATGTCACACATTACGGTGTTTATTCTTTCATAATTTGGTGGACGGAGTATGTTACACATAACGGTGTCTATTCTTTCATTAATTGGTGGAAGGGGCATGTCACACATTACGGTGTCTATTCGTTCATTAATTGGTGGATGGAGTATTTACACATTACTGTGTCTATTCTTTCATTGATTGGTGGAAGGAATATGTCACACATTACAGTGTCTTTTCTTTCATTAATTGGTGGAATGAGTATGTCACACATTACGGTGTCATTCTTTCATTAATTGGGGGAAAGAGTATGTCACACATTACATTGTCGATCCTTTCATTAATTGGTGGAAGAAGTATGTCACACATTACGGTGTCTATTCTTTCATTAATTGGTGTAAAGAGTATGTCACACATTACAGTGTCTATTCTTTCATCAATTGGTGTATGGAGTATGCCACATATTAAGGTAGCTATTCTTTCATTATTGGTATACAGAGCATGTCACACATAACGGTGTTTATTCTTTGATTAATTGGTGTAGGGAGCATATCACAAATTACAGTGTCATTAAGATTGTCGGCATCACAGGTGCATGCCTGGTGTCTTGAGGTCGAAGAAGGCAGGTGAACCGCAGGAGCCTCTTGTCTCTCTCGATCTATCGCCAATTGCACCACGTTGTAAGGAATAGTAATTGCATTTATAGCGCTTCATACTCACGACAGAGCCCCTATGTGCATTAGCACAAGGGTAGCATGCTGGAGAAAGCTCAATGGGAACAGTGATAAATTACAGTGTGGCCTCTGTGGAAGTGTTCAGATGGTTAAATGGTCAGAGTGGTGCTTTTACCTAGTCTCAGGTCACGTCTGATTGTGTCTACTCTTTCATTAATTGGAATTAAGGAGTATGTCACCATTATGGTGCCTATTCTTTCATTAATTGTTGTATTGAGTATGTCACGCATTTCCAGTGGCCGGCGGTGACCCTTAACACTGGAGGTTACAAAAGGGGCAGAGAGACAAACCTGATGGGGCCCAAAAAGTAATAAAACTTTTTTTAAAACACTTACCCATGTTTCTTCTCCTCTGTGTATTCTTCTTTCTTTTGCTATCAACGTGACCGCACCTCGTGAAGCCTCAGGCAACCCCCTTTTGCAAATCCTGTGATACTCTCATGCTGTAGATGAGCAGCATGAAAGCAGTGCCAGGATTGGCTGGAGATGGCTACTTGATGCTCCAGCTGGCACAGGAGGCCTATGCCTGCTCTCCATCATCTGTCTGAGATAGGTAGGTGGAGAGGTTTACACTGCGCAAGTGAGGCTGGTCATCGCAGACAGCTGGCCAAAGTGACTTGCTGAGTGTAAACTGGTGGATTGAGCACCACTCCTCCGATGCCATTCAGGAGCAATGCCCCGCCTCTTACCACTGCTCGGATTGGGAGCAGTGAAACATAAAACGGTAATGATTTTTATTACCTTTTTATTTTTCACTATTACTGCGCTGACAGCAAGGGGCGATGCTCCTCCGCTCTAATGGCAGTTCGGGGAGGACTGTTCCCATGAGGGATAGGTTCAGGACTTATTTGCATATGGTTGGGTCCAAACTTGGGTGGCGAGGTGAGCAAAAAAACAATGGATTTAACCCAGATCTTTGTGACTGGGGGTGAATGTTTTCATTGCTCAGGATTCCGTCCATCATTTGTTACGTTTGCTTTTGTCGCCCTAAGTGGGAAGGGTATGCCCAGGCTTGAGTCCCGTGCTCACTGCTCCACTAGATTCAAGCTAGCCTGGCTGATGAGGTATGATGCACCGAAATTGGTCCCAGTATGCTTGTTTTTGGGACAGGGAAGACCTGGCTTGGCAGTTCGGGCTGAACTGTTCCCATGAGGGACACGGTCAAGACTGATTTGCATTTGGCTAGGTTCAAACTGGGGTGGCATGGTGAGCAAAAGAACAATGGAGTAAACCCAGATCTTTGTGACTGGGGGTGAATGTTTGCATTGTTCAGCATTCTGTCCATCATTTGTTCCTTTTACACTTCCAAGCTGGGCATGAACTTCCATTACCAAGCTCCACTGCTCTCTGCTGTCGGTGCTGCTCTGTGGCCCTGCAGCTTTTAGATCACAGCTTGGCACCAGCTTGTAAGCTTGTGTACCCATGCCACCGCATGGCACTGTGCCATGGGCATCCTATTCCTCAGACGGCCAGTGTTTGTCTTTGCACTGTTTCAACTTGCAAGCATTGATGAAGCAGAAAAGACAAGTGTTTGCTTTTTGCGTTTTCTTGTTTAGAAGTTTCATAAATAAAAGAGACCTCATGTAATTGCTTGCACCTTTCATCTCACTTTGTTTCTGCGGAGGGAGAGTGCCCTGGCCAAATGCAAGTACTGAGCCACTTTGCAGAGACATATGACAAACACAGCTGTCAAAGAAGTAAGGTTATTTTCTTGAAGCCAGCATGTTTTCTGTTGTATTATGTTGGTGTCATGTCGGCGTCTCCTGACATGGAATCTGATGTCCATCAGATTCCTTGTATTCATTTGAAGGTAATATTCTGTGGTGTCTCAGTTTCCTCCTGACCAGCCAGGGAGTGCCCGTGCTTGCTAACTGTTTTGTCTAAAATAAAAGACATTTTCTCTTACCTAGTCAAAGTGGTCTTACGTCCTTTTACTATAATTTTTGGCGACGAGCTGGTCAGGACGAAAAGGATGAGAAAAAAAAAGTAAAAGAGGACCGAAGTTGAAGAGGAGCACAGCGATGGACAAGAACCAAAGAGGACGTTAGATGCGATACCTAAAGGCACACTAAGGTCAATTAAAAGAGGCTTTGGCACTGGTATGGGAAGCACTCCTTTACATGGTTATCTCCTGAAAAAAAAGTAAGGGGGAGAATGGATTTTGGGGTGTTTTATGGGCCTGTGCAAGAGGTGATGATGCGCTGTGACATGTACACACAACACGGTCCACCCTCGATATTTTATGTAAGGCATTCAGAGGCCATTTTGACTTGCGTTGCGTGGTCACGTTATCGTGGCAATGCTGGATTTCTTACTCAGCGGCTGTTGTCATTGATAGCATATGGCGCTTGGTGGCCATATTGAATCAGGCTGCGTGGTTATGTTTAGGTGGTCATCTTTGATTTCTCTTTAGCGGCTATCATAAATCATTACGAATTGTTTGCGTGTTTGCATGGTGATACGCACACCTGGATTGGCAACGCACACATAGGCTGTCTCTACGGCGAAAAGTGTACAAGCATTTTCTTACCAGCGGGCGTAAATGCACAGCATTACACTTTAATTTCTGCATATTTCCAGGTGCATGTAAACTTCCACAATGGGGGAAACATGACAAGTTGAAGTACGGATCGTGGAAAGACATCCTCAATATTGTCAATTGGAAGTAAGCAGCATTTGGCAACATTTCTTTTTATGTTTTAAAGCAGCATGTCATGTTTTAAAGTAGCATGTCATGAGGTTATGCACACACCGTAAAGAGGACTCTGACATTGCAGGGCAAGGCGCACATCAAACAACTGGCAATAAGTTATGTTTTCTCAGGGCAACGCTGACACACAAACCTTTGGTTGTTGATGCGTTTCTATTCATAAATTCCCCCTATTTTAATACAGTGTATTACTTCTAGGATTATGGTTGCACCACAAGTGTCAGTAGTGTTACCACCAAGTTTCTTGGTACAAACTAAGCCCCCACCGATACCATGGGAAGATTTGATGCTGATCTTTGAAAACTATTTAGATGCATTAGATGGGCAAGAATTTAGTCCAAAGAGGAAAAAATTGTTATTGCTAAGTACTTTGGGTAAAGAAGGGCAACAGATTTGTTAGATATCTATCGCAAGCATTACAAGCAAATGGGCAACCCATGCCAGATGAATATAAAGACGCAGACTGTAGATTGGGCGCAAGGTATGCTAAGGAAGAGAATTTGTCCTGTATTCATTGATGAGTTCATAGCTAGATTGAGGGAATAGTCGGTTAAATGCAACTTTGGCACCATGACAGATGAAATGATAATATTAAGAAGTTTCAAGAGGGTCTTTGGGCAGCTAAGAACTCAACTTTGAAGGCGGCCATTGATTTGGCATGGTTGTTGAGCAATCTGAACTATGCATGAGGGAGTTGGAGAAGAAAGACCAAGGACATGAAGTAGCTGAAATATCTGAGAGTGGCAATAATAATCGGGGGATAATGGTGATAGTGTAGCGGGTGTTTTGTCTGCTGTAAAGAATAAGAATAGGTTGGGAAAGAAGGTCATGCAGGCTAGATCAGGTTCAAGAATGTGCAACAGGTGTGGGAGTGCTGGTCACACAGCTGATTTAAAATATTGTTTTGCAGCCAACAAAGAAGGCATAAAATGTGGTTGCACAGGAGATTATGCCAGGCTGTGAAGGACAAAAGTATGTGCCAAAGTGTCAGTGGTTCATGATTCTGTGAGTATTGATAGCGACCACCAAGACAGGATACATAGTGTAGGAGGTGATGGTGAGATATTGGAGGAAGAAAGGAGGAAGCAAAGACCTACAGCAACCTTTGTGGTGGATGGCCTTCTCCATATGGTAGATACGTGTTCCATGTATACCATCATTCCAAAGAGTGTTTTTGAGCGAGAGTGGGAAGGAAAGGTTTGGAAACCAAACGATATTTCCCTGGGAGGCTATCAAGAGGAGTCTTTTGACATTGTTGGGTACTTTGATGCTCATAACACATTTTCCAACAGACTCATACAAGGGAAGGTGTATGTGGCAGGGAAAGGACCCTCTCCATTTTAGGTTGGGTACACCAATATGACCTTCAAGTCATTGTGGATCCAAGGGCTCCCACACAGGTCATGGTGGTTGAGGATGAAAATCTTATGGAAATTTTGCATGGTGCAGATGTAGTGTTTCCAAATAAGTTGGGACAACTGAAAAGGTATGTAAACAAGATTGTATTGAGGAAGGATGCAATGCAAGTGCAAGATAAGTTGAGAAGGGTGTCAATTGTTGTTCGAGATGAAGTTAAGAGCTTGATAAAGGAAATGTTGGATGGAGGCATCATTGAACCTTTTGAGGCTTCAAGTTGGGTGTCTCAGTTGGTGATTACTAAGAAATCTGATGGCAAACACAGGTTTTGTGTAGACTTGAGATCCATCAACCAATATGTGGGTGTGTAGTGTAGTTCCTGTATCCCTGATAGGCTCTGCACATTGGAATAATATACACTATAGTTTTCACATAGGACTGAGGTCAGTATGTCTCTATCAACTACATTACAATTAATTACTTGGGTGTGCCACCTAACTCAGAGGTCACTAAAAACTTTTCGAATAAACGAGAAGGGATTTGTTTCTGACAACCACATAAACATGACAACTTTGTTTCCCTAAGAATCGGAACAATCTCAGAAACGTGGAAACAATAGATAACAGTATCACTCAGTCAATCGTGCAGGCTTCATTTCTAAAGAGTTACACAGAAATAGATAGAAGGACGTTTCAATAAAAAGGGTTTATTGAACAGTCTTATTTCTCGTGCAAGAGATATGAACTGCTGCAAACGTAAGCCAGAATGCGAAGTATAATACGTTCAGCGTTAGCAGTAAGATAAGATAATACTGCAGTAGCATGGTTTGTCGCTATGACATATATTCATAAAAATACATACATAATAACACAGGCTAAAATGTGAATACTTATCTAATGCTTCTAGCTAGTTCTACCCCAGTGTACCTAACCTAAGTGTAGTACGAAGTAAGAAGTAGGTGCTGTTTGTCTAAAGTCTAGTTGGGCTATAGTTTAGATTGGTGTTGCCAAGATTTGCCAAAAGTCCCTCTAGGTTCTAGCCCGCTCCATACCTTATAATGAGTGAGATTGTAATCTCTTTCCGGTTTCAGTCTCTAACACCCCGCAACGGGAGTCAGAAACACTGGAGCTGGATTCTCTGCGAGGAGGATGACAGCGTCTGGTCAGTGCGTCAGGCTGAAACTTGACTTCCTTCCGAACTTGCCATGGCGAGCCGTGTCGTGCAAGTATGCAGCCGAACCATGGTTTGCCGTGATAAGTGAAGGTATATTTATACCTTAAAGGTGTTTAGGAATGCCAGTATTGACGTAAAAGTCGGGCAGAAGAACGTCCTGCATGAACTTCTAAGGAAAAGATGTTCATGCATAATACATGAGTTCTTGGAGAAATAAATAATCCAAGCAAGGGGAAGTCCTAAAGGCTTAAGAGTCTGGTTTTTCAAGAACTCGTTGTGATGTAGATAGACGGATGTAGGTGGCCATGCCTGTATTTGGTTAGCATGGAAATGCCTAAATAAGGATGTGATTTCTATGCCTAAATATGGGCAATGTGAATTGTGCCTATATAAGGTCATTGTTGGACCTGGCCCTTTTTGGCAGGTTCACCCCGAAACTTTTTGCTTTTTCCTAGCCTGTTTCTGGAACCTTGTGTTGGTGATTTTAGGCCTTGGCGCACTTTTTCACTGTGGTACAGTGTAAAGTGCGTGAGCTCTCTGTGTATGTGTGGTGAGTGACCTGCCCTCCCATAGGAATGCATTGGGAATATGTGTGACCATGGTAGTTCCTGATGTGTGGGGAGTGCAGGGTCGAGTTTGGTATGTACGAACTCGTGAGATTGAATGCTGCATAATGATGTATGTGGCATGGATGTGTCTAGTGTGGAAGTGCCACTTCTAGACATGGGTGTGCATGTGTAGTGAGTCTGCTGGCACGTGATTGGCTGGCGCCTGGCTCCAGGAGTGTGCCTGGGTCTGCTTGTGGATTGACTGTCTGGTTTGAGGGTGACAGGGGCTGGGGAGCCCCAGGAGGTTGTCTGAGTCAGCCCTTGGTTGAATGACTGCATCTGCAACTAGAGTGGTGGGCGGAGATAGCACCTGGGAGTGAATAGGGCTGTGCCTGCCTGCCACAATGCTGGCTCCACCTCCTGCTGGGCGGCTGTCGCCTCTGCCCCTCACACTGAAAGGAGTTCCCTATAACCAGTTCTAGCTGGTTCTCACACTGCCTGCACCCTTTAGACAAAGGATTTTATAGTATAAAAAGGGGCTGTGTCCCCTTACAAAATGTTCTTGTTTCTGACTTGAATCCTACCAGGGGCGTGCTGCTGCTTGGGCCCAGGGGAATCCCTGGGCCCTGCCCAGCCCCTGGATATCTGATGGACTTTCCTTTTCTGGGAGCTGCTGTGCTCCACCTTATGTCCTGGACTATTGAGGTCCTGGACTCCTGAAGAACTTTGCTGGAGGATTTCTCTTATTAGGAGCTGCTGTGCTGCCTCCTTGATGCCCCAGGACTTCTTTGGATCCTTCTTGCTGGGGGAGGTCATCTCCTTTTCTGGGGCCCCTGGTGCTGCCTGGGAACCCAGCGCCTTGAGAGCGCTTTGTTTCCATTACTGGGCCCAGCGCTGTGGTTTTCCCCTGAGGGAAGCGCTCCTGCCCTTTGTGTGGCCACCCTGCGTTAAGCCCTGCTTATATTTTTAAGTACGGGTGCCACCCCGTTTATTTAATTATTTTTTGAGTGCCCACCTCGCTTCTCTATTTTATTTTAATCTCGAGGGTGCCCACCCCTCGTTTTGCCCCGAAATCACAGCCGCGGCCCGAAACGCGTCAAGATGGCCGCACAGGAAGTCAGGCAGCCTTGCGCCTGACCGTAGGCGGGACTTCCGGGTTGCAGAGGAAGTCCCGCCCCATTGCCGCGCTGTGATTGGCCACCGCCGGCCGTGCGTGAGAAGGAGCATGGCGGCGCCGGTGTGAGCAGGGCTCCCGTGTTCTGGGGAGAGCCCTGCTGGTGCCCAAAGGAGACTTGGTGATGCGGACGCTGACGTCGGCGGGGCTCTAATGAGTGAGAGAGCCCCGCTTGCTGCAGCCATGGAGGGAGTTGCCGCCCGGAGGAGCCCCAGCCAGCAAACAGCCCGGTAAGTGAGGGGCTGCGGGGGGAAGCTCCGGGCGGGTGTTAAGGCCAGCGCGAGGCCCCGGATGCTGTTGGTGCAAGCAGGGCGGCCCCGGTTGGCAGTGGGTCACCCCAACGTTGTGGAGCCCTGAGAAGGCTCCCTGGGGGCATGTTTGTCTAGAGCCCCGAGAGGCTCCCTGGGGGCATATTTGTTGTAGAGCCCCGAGAAGGCTCCGGGGGCCATTTTAATTAGAGGGGGCGTTGGGGCACATTGCCGGTGCCCACCCCCTCCTGCCTGCGAGGTATTTGTTCAGAGCTCGAGAGGCTCCATCAGGCCTATATTGTTTTAAGAGTCTCTGAGGCTCATGGGGGCATTTGGCCATGTTTAGCCCACGAAGGGCTCCAGAGGTACATTCAGAGCCTCGAGGGCTCCATGGGGCATATTTGTTTTAGAGCCTGAGTGGCTCCAACGTTTGGGCATGTGTTGTGTAAGAGCCTGTGTGGTTCCAACGTTCTGCGCAGAGTTTCAGAGCCTGTGAGGCTCCAACAGTTGGCGCAGTTCTGTTCTAGGGTCAGTGAGGACCCTGTTGCAGTTTTGATTCCCAGCTGCCCAGCAATTAGTGGGCAGCTGCACCGTTTAGGCGCTTGAGATTGTCCTCAGCTGCCCAGCAATTTGTGGGCAGCTGCCATGTTTAGGCCCCTGACTTTTGGACACAGGGCATCCTAGCCCCAACAAGGCCAGTTGGCCTAGGGACTGCCACAGGTGGTGGCTTATGTAAGTTTTTGCACAATTGTGTGGTTTTATTGCACCTCTGAATGGTTTTAGGCATCATGTGTTTTTGCGCTATTGAGTTGTGTTCTAGCACCTCTGAATGTTTTTATGCATCATGTGTCTTCCTTGTCCTTACACCTCTGAATGTTCTATGCATCATGTGTTTTCTTTCCTTACACCTCTGAATATTCTATGCATGATGTGTTCTCTTTCCTTGCACCTCTGAATGTGTTTTTATGCATCATGTGTTTTTCCTGTGTTGCACCTCTGAATGTTTTTATGCATCATGTGTAATGTGTTCTTGCTTACACCCCTAAATGTATTTTATTCTTAGGTGGTTGTTCTTTCCAGTACAGGTGGTCCTAGTGAGGTCCTGTTCCCCTGCGTGACATTCTCCTAAGGTGGTTAGGGTTGCGTAGGTGGTACTTACCTGTTACCAGTAGCTACTGGTTGTGTGCTATACTTGCTAATTTGTGCTACAGTGATTTTATATCCTATATTCTATGTTCTAGAAGTGCTATTTCTACTAAGTGCTGATTCTGACAATGGCCCATGTGGCCCTGTCTTGTAAATAATCCCTTGTGAATATTGCCCGTGCCAGTTGGCACAATGTACATGTGTGATTTCTATCTGATGTGTTTTGACAAAACAGAAGTTATTTTTATATAACCTTGTGTGGAGTTCCTTTTGTGGTGTGCCTAGGATGTTGTTGCTGTTGTGTGCTTGCGCAAATGCTTTACACATTGCCTCCGAGTTTAGCCTTACTGCTCGTGCCAAGCTACCAAGGGGGTGAGCAGGGGTTATCTTGGTGTGTGACTCCCTTGCCCTGACTAGAATGGTGGTTTCTGCCTGGCTTTGGCGTCAGCCTTAGCCTACCAGAAATAGCCAGTTCTAACATTGTTGGTCAGCAGTGCGGATTAGGACTTGTGTTTGCGCAGTACCACAGCGACAACTGGCTACATTACAAAACTCTGCATTTTAGATAGTCACATGTTTGGGATTATTGTTTGTGATTTTGTTTTTCCTCAAGTGTCATTTTCAAATGGTGTTTCCTGCGCTTTGTTTAGTGGCAGATGAGAGAAAATGACAGGGCAGGACGCCAGTAGAGGAGGAGGTTCCCCTTGCTGGGTCCTGTGCCCAATCCCTGTTCCTGTCCCTGTGGGGTTAGATGGAAGAGAGGGAGTGTGGAGGAGAAATGGCTTGCTCGGGAGGGTGGTTATCCCCTGAGTGTAGTGTGTGTGTCTGGATTCCCCAGTATGGTAGGATCCAGTGGTGGCAGCTAAAATGTGTCCAGTGCGTGAAGTCCCATTCCCAGTTCCCAGAGTATGGTGCCTGGTGCTCAGTAAGAGGGGTACAGGTTGAGAGTCAGGGGCAGTGAGGAACTGTCTCACCAGTCTGGAGGGGGAGTGTGTGGATGAGTGGTGTGTTGAACTGGAGGAGTTGGTGTGAGTTTTTTAAAGGAGCTTGCACGGGAGGTGTACCTCTGGTGGTTTGCAGGAGGTCCTGCAGAGGCACTGGACAAGAAGGTGGATGTCTGGCGGTGTGCTAGATGTCTTGCAGAGGCATTGGGGAGTTATTCTAAAAGGAGTGGCTTGTGTATCTGATGATCCTGTGTAGGGGAAGAGGTTCATGTGTAGCCCAGCTAGGTCCCAGGAGGATGGTAGGGGTGTATGGGCTCACGCCCTGTCTCAGTGGAGGCGGAGTGAGTGTGGGACGGTGTGTCCCACGTTCGCCCGAAACCCTGTCTCAATGCCTGGCGGGTTCCCAAAGGGAGCGCCAGGTCAGGGGCCTGGGCTGTAGTTACAGGTCATTTGAGGAGGATCTTCCTGTGTCTAGAGGACGGGGAGTGTCTGTAACCAGAACTCCGGCGGTCCTGGTGTTGGGCAGTACCGCTCCTAAGTGGAGGGTGCAGAAGTCCTGGTTCGGTGGGCATTTGACCGTCTAGAGTGCTTGACCATTTTTTGGGGCCTCTGGATGTCGTTCCCCGAGGAGGGGGGAGGCCAGGGTCAGGTTCCGCCTGACCTGCAGGGAAGGGCATCTGTAATCAGTGTTCTGACCGGTTTTGGCTTCCACGGGTACCGCTCCAAGGTGGGAGGGTGCAGAACTCTGGAAGGGGGTGCAGAGGGACGGTGTCCTTACTTCTGACCCCGGTGCAACCTGAGGGTTTAGATCCTAGGTTGGGAGATTAGGAAACTTCCAGGTCAAGAAGGAATCTCTGCCAAAGTAGATCAGCTGAAGAGACTGAGGGGGCTGCCCTTGCTGTGTGATCTGGCGCCCACCTGCAGTTAGTTGTTTCCACTAAGGTAGAGGAAAGGGGATTTTGCTGTGTGCTGTGTCCCCCCACCTGCTTGAAGAGGGACTGTGCTGTGTGCTTTGTACCTCCGAAGTGAAATATTTTCCAGATCCCGGGTGGTAGACCAGTTGATGGAGTGAGGTCATGATCTGGTAGGAGAGTTGTGTTCTGGTGGGTGCTTCCCTGGGAGGGTGCGGAACCCCAGAAGTAGAGGTAGGGTGGGGCATTCTTGCCTGTGACCTCTGGTCAGCCTGAGGGTGTGGTCCCTAGGTTGAAGGATCAGTGGTAGTTGTAGCTACACTGAGAGGGAGAGTGGAGAATGGCTACTGTGTGCCAGGGGTTACTGCCCCCCACTCTGTGGATTGCTCAGGACCTGTGACATTTGGATGGCCTAGGGCCTGGTCCTGGCCGTGGATGACTAGAGAGTACCAGTGGGTTATCCTAGTTGTGCTAGAGAACTCTTGTTGAGAGAAATACATGTGGGTTCGGAGTGGCGAAAAACCGGAGGGTGTCCCTGCCGTGCAGGCCCGTGTCCGTGTTTTGTCGCCCAAAGCAGGGAAGCCCATCAGTGGAGTGATTGGTCTACCCTGCGTTTTGGCTGGAAGGGGGTTGTGTTGGACCTGGCCCTTTTTGGCAGGTTCACCCGAAACTTTTTGCTTTTTCCTAGCCTGTTTCTGGAACCTGGTGTTGGTGATTTTAGGCCTTGGTGCACTTTTTCACTGTAGTACAGTGTAAAGTGCGTGAGCTCTCTGTGTATGTATGGTGAGTGACCTGCCCTCCCATAGGAATGCATGGGGAATATGGGTGACCATGGTAGTTCCTGATGTGTGGGGAGTGCAGGGTTGAGTTTGGTATGTACGAACTCGTGAGATTGAATGCTGCGTAATGATGTATGTGGCATGGATGTGTCTAGTGTGGAAGTGCCACTTCTAGACATGGGTGTGCATGTGTAGTGAGTCTGCTGGCACATGATTGGCTGGCGCCTGGCTCCAGGAGTGTGCCTGGGCCTGCTTGTGGATTGACTGTCTGGTTTGAGGGTGACAGGGGCTGGGGAGCCCCAGGAGGTTGTCTGAGTCAGCCCTTGGTTGAATGACTGCATCTGCTACTAGAGTGGCAGGCGGAGATAGCACCTGGGAGTGAATAGGGCTGTGCCTGCCTGCCACAATGCTGGCTCCACCTCCTGCTGGGCGGCTGTCGCCTCTGCCCCTCACACTGAAAGGAGTACCCTATAACCAGTTCTAGCTGGTTCTCACACTGCCTGCACCCTTTAGACAAAGGATTTTATAGTATAAAAAGGGGCTGTGTCCCCTTACAAAATGTTCTTGTTTCTGACTTGAATCCTACCAGGGGCGTGCTGCTGCTTGGGCCCAGGGGAATCCCTGGGCCCTGCCCAGCCCCTGGATATCTGATGTACTTTCCTTTTCTGGGAGCTGTTGTGCTCCACCTTATGTCCTGGACTATTGAGGTCCTGGACTCCTGAATAACTTTGCTGGAGGATTTTTCTTATTAGGAGCTGCTGTGCTGCCTCCTTGATGCCCCCAGACTTCTTTGGACCCTTCTTGCTTGGGGAGGTCATCTCCTTTTCTGGGGCCCCAGGTGCTGCCTGGGCCCCCCAGCGCCTTGAGAGCGCTTTGTTTCCATTACTGGGCAGAGCTCTGTGGTTTGCCCCTGAGGGAAGCGCTCCTGCCCTTTGTGTGGCCACCCTGCGTTAAGCCCTGCTTATATTTTTAAGTACGGGTGCCACCCCGTTTATTTATTTATTGTGAGAGTGCCCACTTCGCTTCTCTATTTTATTTTAATCTCGAGGGTGCCCACCCCTCGTTTTGCCCCCGAAATCACCGCCGCGGCCCGAGCCGCGTCAAGATGGCCGCACAGGAAGTCAGGCAGCCTTGCCCCTGACCGTAGGTGGGACTTCCGGGTTGCAGAGGAAGTCCCGCCCCATTGCCGCGCTGTGATTGGCCACCGCCGGCCGTGCGTGAGAAGGAGCATGGCGGCGCCGGTGTGAGCAGGGCTCCCGTGTTCTGGGGAGAGCCCTGCTGGTGCCCAAAGGAGACTTGGTGATGCGGACGCTGACGTCGGCGGAGCTCTCATGAGTGAGAGAGCCCCGCTTGCTGCAGCCATGGAAGGAGTTCCCGCCTGGAGGAGCCCCAGCCAGCAAACAGCCCGGTGAGTGAGGGGCAGCGGGGGAAGCTCCGGGCGGGTGTTAAGGCCAGCGCGAGGCCCCGGATGCTGTTGGTGAAAGCAGGGTGGCCCCGGTTGGCAGTGGGTCGCCCCAACGTTGTAGAGCCCTGAGAAGGCTCCCTGGGGGCATGTTTGTCTAGAGCCCCGAGAGGCTCCCTGGGGGCATATTTGTTGTAGAGCCCCGAGAAGGCTCCGGGGGCCATTTTAATTAGAGGGGGCGTCGGGGCACATTGCCGGTGCCCGCCCCCTCCTGCCTGCGAGGTATTTGTTCAGAGCTCGAGAGGCTCCATCAGGCCTATATTGTTTAAAAAGTCTCTGAGGCTCGTGGGGGCATTTGGCCATGTTTAGCACACGAAGGGCTCCAGAGGTACATTCAGAGCCTCGAGGGCTCCATGGGGCATATTTGTTTTAGAGCCTGAGTGGCTCCAACGTTTGGGAATGTGTTGTGTCAGAGCCTGTGTGGCTCCAACGTTCTGCGCAGAGTTTCAGAGCCTGTGAGGCCCCAACAGTTGGCGCAGTTCTGTTCTAGGGTCAGTGAGGACCCTGTCGCAGTTTTGATTCCCAGCTGCCCAGCAAATAGTGGGCAGCTGCACTGTTTAGGCGCTTGAGATTGTCCTCAGCTGCCCAACAATTTGTGGGCAGCTGCCATGTTTAGGCCCCTGACTTTTGGACACAGGGCGTCCTAGCCCCAACAAGGCCAGTTGGCCTAGGGACTGCCACAGGTGGTGGCTTATGTAAGTTTTTGCGCAATTGTGTGGTTTTATTGCACCTCTGAATGGTTTTAGGCATCATGTGTTTTTGCGCTATTGAGTTGTGTTCTGGCACCTCTGAATGTTTTTCTGCATCATGTGTCTTCCTTGTCCTTACACCTCTGAATGTTCTATGCATCATGTGTTTTCTTTCCTTACACCTCTGAATGTTCTATGCATCATGTGTTCTCTTTCTTTGCACCTCTGATTGTGTTTTTATGCAACATGTGTTTTTCCTGTGTTGCACCTCTGAATGTTTTTATGCATCATGTGTAATGTGTTCTTGCTTACACCCCTAAATGTATTTTATTCTTAGGTGGTTGTTCTTTCCAGTACAGGTGGCCCTAGTGAGGTCCTGGTCCCCTGCGTGACATTCTCCTAAGGTGATTAGGGTTGCGTAGGTGGTACTTACCTGTTACCAGTAGTTACTGGTTGTGTGCTATACTTGCTAATTTGTGCTACAGTGATTTTATATCCTATATTCTATGTTCTAGAAGTGCTATTTCTACTAAGTGCTAATTCTGACAGTGGCCCATGTGGCCCTGTCTTGTAAATAATCCCTTGTGAATATTGCCCGTGCCAGTTGGCACAATGTACATGTGTGATTTCTATCTGATGTGTTTTGACAATACAGAAGTTCTTTTTATATAACCTTGTGTGGAGTTCCTTTTGTGGTGTGCCTAGGATGTTGTTGCTGTTGTGTGCCTGCGCAAATGCTTTACACATTGCCTCCGAGTTTAGCCTTACTGCTCGTGCCAAGCTACCAAAGGGGTGAGCAGGGGTTATCTTGGCGTGTGACTCCCTTGCCCTGACTAGAATGGTGGTTTCTGCCTGGCTTTGGCGTCAGCCTTAGCCTACCAGAAATAGCCAGTACTAACATTGTTGGTCAGCGGTGCGGATTAGGACTTGTGTTTTCGCAGTACCACAGCGACAACTGGCTACATTACAAAACTCTGCATCTTAGATAGTCACATGTTTGGGATTATTGTTTGTGATTTTGTTTTTCCTCAAGTGTCATTTTCAAATGGTGTTTCCTGCGCTTTGTTTAGTGGCAGATGAGAGAAAATGACAGGGCGGGACGCCAGTAGAGGAGGAGGTTCCCCTTGCTGGGTCCTGTGCCCAATCCCTGTTCCTGTCCCTGTGGGGTTAGATGGAAGAGAGGGAGTGTGGAGGAGAAATGGCTTGCTCAGGAGGGTGGTTATCCCCTGAGTGTATTGTGTGTGTCTGGATTCCCCAGTATGGTAGGATTCAGTGGTGGCAGCTAAAATGTGTCCAGTGCGTGAAGTCCCATTCCCAGTTCCCAGAGTATGGTGCCTGGTGCTCAGTAAGAGGGGTACAGGTTGAGAGTCAGGGGTAGTGAGGAACTGTCTAACCAGTCTGGAGGGGGAGTGTGTGGATGAGTGGTGTGTTGAACTGGAGGAGTTGGTGTGAGTTTTTTAAAGGAGCTTGCACGGGAGGTGTACCTCTGGTGGTTTGCAGGAGGTCCTGCAGAGGCACTGGACAAGAAGGTGGATGTCTGGCGGTGTGCTAGATGTCTTGCAGAGGCATTGGGGAGTTATTCTAAAAGGAGTGGCTTGTGTATCTGATAATCCTGTGTAGGGGAAGAGGTTCATGTGTAGCCCAGCTAGGTCCCAGTAGGATGGTAGGGGTGTAGGGGCTCACGCCCTGTCTCAGTGGAGGCGGAGTGAGTGTGGGACGGTGTGTCCCACGTTGGCCCGAAACCCTGTCTCAGGGCCTGGAGGGTTCCCTAAGGGAGCGCCAGGTCAGGGGCCTGGGCTGTAGTTACAGGTCATTTGAGGAGGATCTTCCTGTGTCTAGAGGACGGGGAGTGTCTGTAACCAGAACTCCGGCGGTCCTGGTGTTGGGCAGTACCGCTCCTAAGTGGAGGGTGCAGAAGTCCTGGTTCGCTGGGCATTTGACCGTCTAGAGTGCGTGACCATTTTTGGGGCCTCTGGAGGTCGTTCCCCGAGGAGGGGGGAGGCCAGGTTCAGGTTCCGCCTGACCTGGAGGGAAGGGCATCTGTAATCAGTGTCCTGACCGGTTTTGGCTTCCAGGGGTACCGCTCCAAGGTGGGAGGGTGCAGAACTCTGGAAGGGGGTGCAGAGAGACGGTGTCCTTACTTCTGACCCCGGTGCAACCTGAGGGTTTAGATCCTAGGTTGGGAGATTAGGAAACTTCCAGGTCAAGAAGGAATCTCTGCCAAAGTAGATCAGCTGAAGAGACTGAGGGGGCTGCCCTTGCTGTGTGATCTGGGGCCCACCTGCAGTTAGTTGTTTCCACTAAGCATGAGCGCAAAATCCGCTCCGATCGCGGATTTTGCGGATTTTCGGTAAATCCGCGATCCGCGAACTCTCGCGGATTTACCGAGAATCCGCAATCCGCGATCGGAGCGGATTTTGCGGTCAACAGTTCAAGCCTGCATAATTTACGATGGCGCCGGCAAGCTGCCAGCGCCATCCTCAAATGGTTACTTAATTAGCTTCGACAGGAAGCTCTAATAGATAAGATACAGCAGGGGCTCGAGCGCCTGCTTTATTTTAACAGTTAGAGCTTCCTGTTGAAGCTAATTAAGTAACTATTGCAGGATGGCGCTGGCAGCTTGCCGGCGCCATCGTAAATTATTTCACCGGTGGTGTCTTCTTGAGTAAATATGAAGGGCAGGGTTCATTCGGGCACGACGGTCCTGGCACAAAAAAATAAACCTCAACAGGAAACACTTGCAGATATCAATAAAGCATGTGCCCTAGTTGAAGCTTTAATTCAGTGACTCATTGATCAGCCCAAAAACTAATCTGCTGATCGGTCTCTGCCCTTTTATACACACAAGAGGCATGCTCGCATGGATGCCCCGTCCGTTTGGCCCCGCCCACACACTCGAGGTGTGCACCGTCTTCCCGCCATTTACCCACTATGATGGACATTTCACTAAAGGGACCCCTGCGCACTTCGGCGCGATTGCATAGTAACACACACTTGGTCGCTGGAACTAGTTGAAGCGCAAATGTAGTGACTCATTCACCAGCCCAAAAAAAATCGTGAGCGTTGGGAGGCTGGGCAGATGTGCCTTCTTCCCAAATATCCCCGGACACACAAGAGGCATGTGCGCTCGCGTGGAAGCCCCGTCCGTTTGGCCCCGCCCACACACTCGAGGGAGCCCCGCCCCCAATCCGCAAATCCGCTGAATCCGCTAAATAGGCGGATTTTGCGGATCCACGATCCGTGGATCCGCTAAATCCGCGAATCGTGGATCCGCAAAATCCGCCCATGCTTAGTTTCCACTAAGGTAGAGGAAAGGGGATTTTGCTGTGTGCTGTGTCCCCCCACCTGCTTGAAGAGGGACTGTGCTGTGTGCTTTGTACCTCCGAAGTGAAATAGTTTCCAGATCCCAGGTGGAAGACCAGTTGATGGAGTGAGGTCCTGATCTGGTGGGAGAGTTGTGTTCTGGTGGGTGCTTCCCTGGGAGGGTGCGGAACCCCAGAAGTAGAGGTAGAGTGGGGCATTTTTGCCCGTGACCTCTGGTCAGCCTGAGGGTGTGGTCCCTAGGTTTAAGGATCAGTGGTAGTTGTAGCTACACTGAGAGGGAGAGTGGAGAATGGCTACTGTGTGCCAGGGGTTACTGCCCCCCACTCTGTGGATTGGTCAGGACCTGTGACATTTGGATGGCCTAGGGCCTGGTCCTGGCCGTGGATGACTAGAGAGTACCAGTGGGGTATCCTAGTTGTGCTAGAGAACTCTTGTTGAGAGAAATACATGTGGGTTCAGAGTGGCGAAAAACCGGAGGGTGTCCCTGCCGTGCGGGCCCGTGTCCGTGTTTTGTCGCCCAAAGCAGAGAAGCCCATCAGTGGAGTGATTGGTCTACCCTGCGTTTTGGCTGGAAGGGGGTTGTGTTGGACCTGGCCCTTTTTGGCAGGTTCACCCCGAAACTTTTTGCTTTTTCCTAGCCTGTTTCTGGAACCTGGTGTTGGTGATTTTAGGCCTTGGCGCACTTTTTCACTGTGGTACAGTGTAAAGTGCGTGAGCTCTCTGTGTATGTATGGTGAGTGACCTGCCCTCCCATAGGAATGCATAGGGAATATGTGTGACCATGGTAGTTCCTGATGTGTGGGGAGTGCAGGGTCGAGTTTGGTATGTACGAACTCGTGAGATTGAATGCTGTGTAATGATGTATGTGGCATGGATGTGTCTAGTGTGGAAGTGCCACTTCTAGACATGGGTGCGCATGTGTTTTAGTCTGCTGCCACGTGATTGGCTGGCGCCTGGCTCCAGGAGTGTGCCTGGGCCTGCTTGTGGATTGACTTTCTGGTTTGAGGGTGACAGGGGCTGGGGAGCCCCAGGAGGTTGTCTGAGTCAGCCCTTGGTTGAATGACTGCATCTGCAACTAGAGTGATAGGCGGAGATAGCACCTGGGAGTGAAAAGGGCTGTGCCTGCCTGCCACAATGCTGGCCCCACCTCCTGCTGGGCGGCTGTCGCCTCTGCCCCTCACACTGAAAGGAGTTCCCTATAACCAGTTCTAGCTGGTTCTCACACTGCCTGCACCCTTTAGACAAAGGATTTTATAGTATAAAAAGGGGCTGTGTCCCCTTACAAAATGTTCTTGTTTCTGACTTGAATCCTACCAGGGGCGTGCTGCTGCTTGGTCCCAGGGGAATCCCTGGGCCCTGCCCAGCCCCTGGATATCTGATGGACTTTCCTTTTCTGGGAGCTGCTGTGCTCCACCTTATGTCCTGGACTATTGAGGTCCTGGACTCCTGAAGAACTTTGCTGGAGGATTTCTCTTATTAGGAGCTGCTGTGCTGCCTCCTTGATGCCCCAGGACTACTTTGGACCCTTCTTGCTGGGGGAGGTCATCTCCTTTTCTGGGGCCCCGGTGCTGCCTGGGCCCCCCAGCGCCTTGAGAGCGCTTTGTTTCCAATACTGGGCAGAGCTCTGTGGTTTGCCCCTGAGGGAAGCGCTCCTGCCCTTTGTGTGGCCACCCTGCGTTAAGCCCTGCTTATATTTTTAAGAACGGGTGCCACCCCGTTTATTTATTTATTGTGCGAGTGCCCACCTCGCTTCTCTATTTTATTTTAATCTCGTGGGTCCCCACCCCTCGTTTTGCCCCCGAAATCACCGCCGCGGCCCGAGCCGCGTCAAGATGGCCGCACAGGAAGTCAGGCAGCCTTGCCCCTGACCGTAGGTGGGACTTCCGGGTTGCAGAGGAAGTCCTGCCCCATTGCCGCGCTGTGATTGGCCACCGCCGGCCGTGCGTGAGAAGGAGCATGGCGGCGCCGGTGTGAGCAGGGCTCCCGTGTTCTGGGGAGAGCCCTGCTGGTGCCCAAAGGAGACTTGGTGATGCGGACGCTGACGTCGGCAGAGCTCTCATGAGTGAGAGAGCCCCGCTTGCTGCAGCCATGGAAGGAGTTGCCGCCCGGAGGAGCCCCAGCCAGCAAACAGCCCGGTGAGTGAGGGGCTGCGGGGGGAATCTCCGGGCGGGTGTTAAGGCCAGCGCGAGGCCCCGGATGCTGTTGGTGAAAGCAGGGCGGCCTCGATTGGCAGATGGTCACCCCAACGTTGTAGAGCCCTGAGATGGCTCCCTGGGGGCATGTTTGTCTAGAGCCTCGAGAGGCTCCCTGGGGGCATATTTGTTGTAGAGCCCCGAGAAGGCTCCAGGGGCCATTTTAATTAGATGGGGCGTCGGGGCACATTGTCGGTGCCCGCCCCCTCCTGCCTGCGAGGTATTTGTTCAGAGCTCGAGAGGCTCCATCAGGCCTATATTGTTTTAAAAGTCTCTGAGGCTCGTGGGGGCATTTGGCCATGTTTAGCCCACGAAGGGTTCCAGAGGTACATTCAGAGCCTCGAGGGTTCCATGGGGCATATTTGTTTTAGAGCCTGAGTGGCTCCAACGTTTGGGCATGTGTTGTGTCAGAGCCTGTGTGGCTCCAACGTTCTGCGCAGAGTTTCAGAGCCTCTGAGGCTCCAACAGTTGGCGCAGTTCTGTTCTAGGGTCAGTGAGGACCCTGTCGCAGTTTTGATTCCCAGCTGCCCAGCAATTAGTGGGCAGCTGCACCGCTTAGGCGCTTGGGATTGTCCTCAGCTGCCCAGCAATTTGTGGACAGCTGCCACGTTTAGGCCCCTGACTTTTGGACACAGGGCATCCTAGCCCCAACAATGGCAGTTGGCCTAGGGACTGCCACAGGTGGTGGCTTATGTAAATTTTTGCGCAATTGTGTGGTTTTATTGCACCTCTGAATGGTTTTAGGCATCATATGTTTTTGCGCTATTGAGTTGTGTTCTGGCACCTCTGAATGTTTTTATGCATCATGTGTCTTCCTTGTCCTTACACCTCTGAATGTTCTATGCATCATGTGTTTTCTTTCCTTACACCTCTGAATGTTCTATGCATCATGTGTTCTCTTTCCTTGCACCTCTGAATGTGTTTTTATGCATCATGTGTTTTTCCTGTGTTGCCCCTCTGAATGTTTTTATGCATCATGTGTAATGTGTTCTTGCTTACACCCCTAAATGCATTTTATTCTTAGGTGGTTGTTCTTTCCAGTACAGGTGGTCCTAGTGAGGTCCTGGTCCCCTGCGTGACATTCTTCTAAGGTGGTTAGGGTTGCGTAGGTGGTACTTACCTGTTACCAGTAGTTACTGGTTGTGTGCTATACTTGCTAATTTGTGCTACAGTGATTTTATATCCTATATTCTATGTTCTAGAAGTGCTATTTCTACTAAGTGCTGATTCTGACAGTGGCCCATGTGGCCCTGTCTTGTAAATAATCCCTTGTGAATATTGCCCGCGCCAGTTGACACAATGTACATGTGTGATTTCTATCTGATGTGTTTTTACAATACAGAAGTTATTTTTATATAACCTTGTGTGGAGTTCCTTTGTGGTGTGCCTAGGATGTTGTTGCTGTTGTGTGGTTGCGCAAATGCTTTACACATTGCCTCCGAGTTTAGCCTTACTGCTCGTGCCAAGCTACCAAGGGGGTGAGCAGGGGTTATCTTGGCATGTGACTCCCTTGCCCTGAATAGAATGGTGGTTTCTGCCTGGCTTTGGCGTCAGCCTTAGCCTACCAGAAATAGCCAGTTTTAACAGTCATAAATCGTAAAACCTATATACGGTATCTAAATCGACACACAACAGGTGCAGATATGTTCCCTTTGCCAAACATTGGGGAATTGGTCTCCACATTGACCGATGGTTGGAATTTTTCAAAATTAATCCTGAAAAGTGCCTACCATCAAATAAAGCTGCACGAGGAGTCTAAGCACTTGACAGCTTTTATTACCACAGAGGGAACGTTCCAATTTACATGCATGCCTTTGGCTGCTAGTGTGTTCAAACGCATGGTGAAAGAGATATTCAAAGGTATTGACAATGCAGTGTATTTTCAAGATGACAAATTGATCTTTGTAAAGTCTGTAGAGGAACAAAATATTGTGTTAAAATGAGTGTTGCACAGAATTGCTGAAGTGGGTTTGCCTTTACGGAAGGAAAAATGTTTGTTTCTGGTTGTACAAATTGAGTATTTAGGGTACACCATCTCTGCGTTGGACATTAAACCGAAGAGGAACTTACTCAGTGCTAGCGAGATGGTGCCTGCACTTACAGGTAAAGAACAATTGAGGACCTTTATGGGGTTAAACAAATATTATTTGAAATGTGTGGCAAGGTTTTCTGGCAAAACTGTATTTTTAAGATTATTACTTAAGAAGAGCACACATTTTGTATGGGGGAACAACAAAAGGAATGTTTTGTCAACATTAAAAAAAGAATTGTGCGACAAAGGTGTTAGCACCTTTTGACATCAAACTTAGATCTATAATCACTGTTGACGCCAGGGATTAGGTGCTAATCTCCCTCGAAAGCACAGAGCGGGTGAGAAGACAATGATTTTTGGATCAGGACTCTCACGGCTTCTGAACAAAATTATTCGGTCATTGAAAGAGAAGCTTTGGTGGCTGTATTGAGAGTGGAGTACTTTCATATGCATGTATGGGGTGCTCAAGTGTTTTAAGAACTGACCATAAACCCTTAGTTAAGGTTTTACTAACCTAGTGGTGCTGGTAAGGGTTCAGCAAGGTTGGCAGCCAAACGTCAGGAGTATCAGTATGTGATCGAACATATCAATGGTTGCAAAATCTTACAAGCTGACTGTTTGTCCAAGTTGTCTTTTGACTGGAGAATAGTTGCTGGACCATCAGTCTCCAATTCTGAGAGCGGTGGGGCTGTTGCTTCTGTGGAAGCTGTTGTCATGGTGGGAGAGGGAGCATTTACAGCTGAAGAGTAACATTAAGAATGGAAGCTGATAACGTTCTCAAGGAGGTGGTACGTTTGGTAAATCTAGGCAGTAGGAGAGAGAGCTGTGTTGCCATATCAGTACGTCCGTTTGTTAAGGTCTTGGAGGAGATATCCCTGTGTGGCAAAAATGTTTTAATGATGGGGGATAGATTAATTCCACCATTCGGTTAAAGAAGTAAATTGTTAGCGCTTGCGCATGAAGGACATTTGTGGCAGACTTTAATACAACAGTGTATTAAAACTCAGTTTTGGTGGCCAGATATGGATGAGCAAGTTGTATCTTGGGTTGAGAGGTGAACTGTGTGTCAGGAAGTAGAAAAGAGATTGAAGCTGGGTTACAAAACCAATATGGTGCTCATTGATGATCCAGGCAAGCCCTGGCATAGCATTTGTTTGGACTTTTAAAGTCCTATGGATGAATTACTGTTGGCAAACAGATTTGCGATTGTGGTGATAGTTGAGTTTTCGAAGTGGGTGTGTGTTAAATTTGTGATGGAGATTTCTTTAGAGAGCACCAACAGATGTTTGGGCATACAGTTTTTGGAATACACTAATCTTGGAACAGCTGATGTGTAAAATTAAATCTGGCTCCCCAGCTGATCCATGTCCACCTGAGATCTTTCGCATTGCGCGTCCCTTATTAGAGGAATACATCATCTCTCTCCTCAATAGATCGCTAGACATGGGATACCTGCCGAGTGAACTTAAGGAGGCTCGGGTAAGACCCTTATTGAAAAAGCTGGGGTCGGATCCCGCGGTGTTGAAGAATTACAGACCCATCTCCCAGCTGCCCTTCCTCTCAAAAATTCTTGAGCAACACGTTCTTCAGTCCCTGTCCTGCTATCTGGAATCTTACCATCTACTCCATGATAGACAGGCAGGTTTTCGAGCACATCACCGCACCGGGTTGGTGATGCTCTCGGTGCTGGACGAACTAAGAGGTAGGGCTGACTGTAAGAAAGCGAGCGCCCTGATTTTATTAGACCTATCAGCGGCGTTCGATACTGTCAGCCACACCCTGCTCTTGGACAGATTGAAGAGCTTTGGGATTAAAGGTTCGGCGCTGCAGTGGTTGGAATCCTTCCTTACAAGAAGGACCCAAAGGATACAACTGGGGGATGAAACATCTGAGGTAGGGGTTTTAGAGTGTGGAGTACCGCAGGGGTCGGCCCTGTCCCCACTTCTATTTAACCTATACCTGCTACCACTGATCGCTGCGCTGGCTGCGATGGACTGTAAAGTCTTCAACTATGCGGACGACACGCAGTTGCTGCTAAGTATAAATGACACCACGGCTGCACAACTCCAATCCCAGAACATCTTGAGGTTCACGGTACGATGGATGACAGATAACCTTTTAAAAGTCAATCCTGACAAAACTGAGATCCTGGTTATACCATCCACCCTCTCACCTTGGAGTGACCTCTACTGGCCCATGGAGTTGGGCCCGGCCCCAAAACCAAGCCTGGCTGTAAAAAGCTTGGGGATTCGGCTGGATGCCGACCTATCGATGGCGCCTCAGATCGCGTCGGTGGTAGGCAGCTGTACTAATATCATCCGGCAACTGCGGAAGTTATCCCCTATCCTTTCAGAGCCCATGATGCGTTCAATAGTAACTGCCACTATCATTTCCAGAATCGATTATGGGAATGCTCTCTATCTTGGCCTACCGAAAACCCTTACTAATAGGCTTCAGGTTCTGATGAATGATGCTGCCCGACTGATCTTTAGACTCCCTAGGAGGTCTAGAGCCACTCCTCTACTACAAAACCTACATTGGCTTCCAATTAAAGAGAGAGTGGAATTCAAGAGTCTGTGTACAGCCCATAAGGCCATTTATGGTAAGGCTCCGGCCTATATCAAGGAGCGCCTACAACTGTACTGCCCGACGAGATCACTTCGGTCCTCGGACTCGCAGTTGTTGACCTGCTCTCGGTACAGGCTAGTGACGAAGGGAGGCAGAGCCTTCTCGGTATTGGTTCCCCAGCTGTGGAACAATTTGCCTGGAGGGCTGCGTGAGGAAGGAAACCTCTTAAAATTTCGAAAGAGTCTGAAAACGCTACTGTTTAGGAGAAGCCTGAGCATGGCTTAATCCAATGCGATTTTTTGTTCTGACCCTGTTATGTTATTGTCCTGTACCATCTTTCCGGGCGCTTAGAGACCTGCAGGTGATTAGGCGCGGTATAAAATTAAAATAACAATAACAATAACAATAACAATAACAAGAAGGAATTCCCTTCATACTTGTTACGGATAATGGGACCCAGTTAGTTTTGCATGCGATGCAAACATTGTAGTGCATTTTACTCATCATTGCACTACACTATATAATCCCCAAGGTAATAGTCTGTTTGGAAGGGCCAACCAATTAGTTAAGGGTATAATACAGATGGTGTACGTCAATGGTCAAATAGCGGAAAAAATAGTTGAGGAAATAATGTGGACATACCACATTACCAAACAAGGTTGAAGTCGAAAATCCCCATTTGAACTCATGTGTGGTAGGTCTCCTGGTTCCAAATTGGTACCTGCATGAATAAAGGAGTAGGTTAAATGGATGAAAGAGTAGTAGATGTCAGGTGAGTGATGTAACAGTTTTCGGGGGTGGTATCAAGGTTGACGATTGGGTGAAGGTCAAGACAGAGAGAGCTGACAGAGTTCTTTCAAAATTTAAAGGGACTTTCAAAGTCAAAAGTGTTTTCCAATAATATGTGTTGTTGGAGATTTGTGAAAGGTGGAATTATTGTCGTGCAGCTCTATACCAGAAAGGTGGTGAAACCTTCTGGGGAAGATTGGAGGGTTGCAGTGGATATTTATTGTCACAGAATGTGGGCAACGAAGAGCTGAGTGTGAGTAGTGATTCACGTGTGGCATGTGGTGATGGTTCAGGGCCGGCCCGACGTGGAGCAAAAGACCAATGATGAGGTCTCCTGGTGTATACGGGTATTTTTTCCTATAGAGTAATGCTCCATGTAGACTCTGTGGAACTTCACTGACCTACGCTGACAAATCCGTACTTACCAGGAGCTGCATACCCCTGTGATCTTGATGGTTCTGGAGTGTCACAAGCTGTGAGTGCTGGTGATTCCCAGAATTTCAGTGCAGAGGACTCTCAGAGAGTAAGAAGTATTTTGAGCCACAGACCACCTGGTTATTTGAAGTATTTTGTACAGCAATGCATTCATCAAAGTGATTTTCAGATTTTGTTGTCTTATCTGTTTTTAGCTTTGATATTACATATGATGTATCATAGTTGCTTTATAGCAAAGAATCTTGTTTTATACATAAATGTTACTTTTATTTTTTGTTTAATGTAGAAAGGAGGGAGATGTGTTGTATTAAGTTGGTGTCTCCTGACATGGAATCAGTTGTCCATCAGATTCCTTGTATTCATTTGAAGTTACCATTCTCTGGTATGTCAGTTTCCTCCTGACCAGCCAGGGAGTGTCCATGCTTGTTACCTTTTCTGTCTAAAATAAAGGAGATTTTTTCTTACTTGGTCGGTGTGGGCTTCAGTCCTTTACTACATTTTCTTTCATTAATGGGTGTGAGGAATATGTCACACATTACGGTGTCTATTCTTTCATTAATTGTTGTTTGGAGCATTTCACACTTTACGGGTGTCCATTCTTTCATTAATTTGTGTAATGAGTATGACACATATTTCCTGTGGCGGCACGCAGAGGGAGTGCTGCAGGCGGTGGGCGGGGGAGGGGCAGGGTGGGGTGATAATGGAGTCGGACATACAACGGCAAGGAGACAAGTAAGTAAATAAATAAATAAAACTATTTACTTTGCGCTCACTGTATCGCTGAGTTGGAAAGCTTGGGCATGTGAGTC
The DNA here is from genome assembly GCF_964261635.1 of Lissotriton helveticus. Taxonomy (NCBI): domain Eukaryota; kingdom Metazoa; phylum Chordata; class Amphibia; order Caudata; family Salamandridae; genus Lissotriton; species Lissotriton helveticus. Next base: position 73,940,878 of record NC_136067.1, read on the forward strand.
CCGGAGGTACAATGGCCAGGAAAGGGAACCCCTGGCCCCTAAGCATGGGAAGAGGGGTGAGGGGAAGAAACATTGCCAAAGCAGGTGAGAAAGGTGCAAATCCCGTCGGCCAATGGGAAGGCTGGGCGGGATTAAAAGAAGATTTCTTTTGCTATAGTGCAAGTGATTCTGCAATCCCTTTATTAAATCCAGACTCTAATTTCTTTATAAACGGTGACTTGTGACACCCTGAGTCACCGATTATATAGAAATTCCGTTAGAAGTCAACTGTAATAACTTATTACAATTGAGTTCTGACCTCACAAAGCATGATACCAGAGCCAGCACCCCAGGGGAAAGACAGGCCAGGGAGCATAATTAACACAGCTGTTAAAAGAGTGAAAACAATAGATTCCTTTTCTTTCTTCTGCTGTTTTCTTTCTGTAAGGAGAAAATAAATAATTATGTCCGCATTTATTTTTTGTATAACTTAGTTAATTATAGAAAAGTAAGAATCGTTCTGCATCTTTCTACATATACCGAGCTACAGCACCGTTTCTATTTTAGAATACTGACTTTTAGTAAACTGATTCTAATACCTTTTTGCAACAAATATCTAACAGCTTTTTTGAAGTGTTTAATTTTGCACTAGGTATTTTATTTGTATTTTTCATGTTTACAAACATTCTCTCTCCTTCATATGAAAGACCTACGCACCAGGGGGCAGATTTACTAAGGGCTGTCACTCAAGGCGACACAAGGTACCTCAAACCCTTAAGTGGGATTTACTATGCCATGCACAGTCACCTTGGTTGGCTCTGTGGTTTAGTAATTCCAGAGTAACATAAGGCAGCGCAAATCGCTGCTTTGCATGAATCTGCATTGAAAAGGCGTTCCATGGGTGGGCATGGATGTTCCCACGCATCCGCCCCTGTATTTTGATGCAATCTCAGATTTACTTTGGGATTGCATCAAAATGGTATGCATTCCCTAGTCAGGCGTAACAAGGAGAAATATCTTTATTTTTCTTCACAACTTCCTCTTTCCACTTGTGCTGCATTCTGCAGCAGAATTAGAAAGAGGAAAGTACCTCTCAGGATTGTTTTTCTGCTTGAAGGTGTCCAACCCTGCAGAACAAAATCTTGCCTGTAACTCAGGCGTCCTTGTACCACGGCACAAGAGTGCCTGTGTTGGTGCTAAGCAGCACACAGTGCACCAGTTTAGGGAGAGAGCAGAAATGCTCTATGTCTTAGTAGATATGGGACGTTTCTGCTCTCTTTCTGACACACAACATAGTGCAGTAAGTTGTCTTGCTGCATGTTATGACTTCTTAGTAAATTGTCCACATGGATTTAAGTAGATTGTGAGAAAGGTGGTGATGTGACTATGCATTATAAAAAAAATATACACCCTGCCACACATGATTTGGATATTGCAAATCATCTACGCCTCGTTCCTCTATATGGTGATGGAACTCTTTGGTGACTTGCAATACCCTTACGATGTACGGTAGGAAATACTTTATCCCATAAGTAAATTTCAAGACACTGTAACATGGTAGGTCCAGGAAAATGGTTTTATTAGAATAATTCCAGAGGCACTGCGAACTCCAGCCTCTTTCCAAGCCAACACCTGAACAACTGTCCAATGGAGAATCTCAGGATAGCTATGGTTCTAGAGCCAGAACCCGAATGCTACCTTGTACCTAAACGCATCGAAGCTCTGCCATGAGCAGTATACATTATTACAGATGCTCGTCATTGCACAGTACTCCCTTATCCAACCTAAAAAACACACCAAAGAAAAGTAACATATAAAAAGTAGTCACTTTAATGCATACCCGCTCAACTTTTTGGGGAAATATAACAACTCTTTCAGGTTTTGTGATACATCTGTCACTATTTCCACTCTAGTTATTGTTCGAAATATCATGAGAATCCAGCTGAGCACTTGCTCCTTGAACTCCCTGGTTCGAATTCCCATTCTCTCCAGAGGAGCTGTAGAAACCATCTTGATTTATATTCAACCCCCACTTCCTGAGCTGTAAGGAACCTTGAGATTATTGTCTAAATTGTGTCAGAATCATTACTCTCATTTCTTCAATCAGAGCCTACATCCTGCAGCCATCACCAGAAACTGGCGACATCAGCTTCCAGCAACCATAACCTCCCCAAGATATCCAGGCAAGTTTCTGGGGTGCTACACCCTGCCGTTCCTCAGCCTGTCAGATTTGGAAAGCATGTTTAAAATACTTAATGGGTGTCAAAATCTACTACTCGCTTAGCTACCACAAACTCCTTCCTTTTCATCCATCTGTTGTCCTTCCTGTACAACCACCTACTTTGTTACATGCCTTCTAGTGTAGTATGCCTTATAATGGTCCTGAACAATCTTGCTGACCTACTGCGCGCTCGCGCTGTCTTATTATTTCGTTTCCTCATTTACACTTTGTCTTAGATTTTAACTTTTTAAAAATTATCGGCATTCGCTTCAATCGCGCTGCGCTGCGCGAGTACAGGACGCAGGCGCTCTCTGGCATATAGACATATTGGGAACACTGGGAATCCTTGGCAGAGCTTACCCGCACTTTAATCGTTGGACACCTGCACTTGCGGGACAGAGGGACATCCAGGGTGGGCTGGGTCCGCTTTGCGCCGTCTTTCGCCGCCATATTGGGTGTGGGGTTCCAGGAGGTGACTCATCTTAGGCGCCATCTTGGGTGAGGGGCCAGCGGCTTGCCCTCACAGGACTTCCGCGTTCGGAGGTAGAACCTATATAAGGCGGGACTCTCTCCGAGCCAGGTAGACTTGCTGACCTACTGCGCGCTCGCGCTGTCTTATTATTTCGTTTCCTGATTTACACTTTGTCTTAGATTTTAACTTTTAAAAAAATTATCGGCATTCGCTTCAATCGCGCTGCGCTGCGCGAGTACAGGACGCAGGCGCTCTCTGGCATATAGACATATTGGGAACACTGGGAATCCTTGGCAGAGCTTACCCGCACTTTAATCGTTGGACACCTGCACTTGTGGGACAGAGGGACATCCAGGGTGGGCTGGGTCCGCTTTGCGCCGTCTTTTGCCACCATATTGGGTGTGGGGTTCCAGGAGGTGACTCATCTTAGGCGCCATCTTGGGTGAGGGGCCAGCGGCTTGCCCTCACAGGACTTCCGCGATCTACGGTATATAAGATGGACACCTCCCTAGCGCGCAGCGTTGGCGCGCAGCGGGCGCGACATAGGCGCGCCAGAGGTGCGCCAGAGGTAAGCCTGTTTGCGCCCGTCGTGCACAGGTCGTGCCAGGGGCCGGGAATGCTGCCTCTCGGTCTCTTACATACCGTACTTATTCGAGAGATGAGCTCATGAGTATGAACCCTCGCTCTTTATTGAATCGCCATCCCCATGCTACCGCTAGCTGTCGGGAGTCCCTGTCCTGTGGCTTGCTCAACGTTAGATCTCTCAGCAAGCATCAGACGGAAATTGCACTACTCATTGAGTCTCATGAGTTAGATGTGCTCTTCATGACAGAGACATCACAGTGTAGTGGAATTGGGCTTTGCCTGCCCTCGGGGCTACAAAATTAGACATAATCCCCGTGTGGGGTCTAGAGGAGGTGGCGTGGGTTTTAATTTTAGGGAAGCATTGGACATCTCCCAGCTGGAGACTAAGGAAATCCCGGGTTGTGAACTTATGGGTTTCTCCTTAAAAGGACAAGGAGGCGTCCTGTATTCCAGGTTGCTTTGTTACAGACCCCCAACCAATGCTTTATCTGCTGTGCCCGAGCTGATAGATCTAATTTACGACATCTCTAACTCCCACACCAGGACTTTGGTTTTAGGAGACTTCAATCTGTGGTCGGACGGGCACACAGACTCAGCTTATAAGGATCTGGTCCAGGCCTGCTGCAATATCCATCTGCAGCAGACGCTACTTTCCCAGACTCATTCTAAGGGACATGTCCTGGACCTGATCTTTGCAGATGCTGGTCAGGTGACCTTACGGAACATCACTCCCCAATGTTGGACAGACCATGCCCTCGTCCACTTCTCTCTCCTACTTCCTGCCGATACACTGAAGAGTACAGGAGCCACTACTAAGGTTGGCAGGCAATGGTTGAGGCTGCTGGGACACTCGAGCCTGCCAACCTTGATCCCGGAAGGTTTTACCTTGAGGGGTAGTGTGGAGGAGAGCTATGAGTTCCTTAGCCAGCAAATTTCTAAATCACTGGATGTATTGGCCCCGGTGCGGAAAACCAGGAACAGGGCCAAACACGCAATGCCTTGGTTTTCCAAGAAGCTCCTCCAGTTGAAACTCCAGTGTAAACGGGCTGAACGTACCTGGAGGAAACAGTATTCTGAGCCAGACAAGGCCCTTTTTAAACAGGCATTGTCGGTGTATAAAACACAGATCAAGCTTGCCAAGGCCAATTTCCTCGAGGAGACGCTACTGCTAGCAGCGAACAAGTCTCAGGCCTTGTTTAGGATCGTTAGGGATCTTTCTCGCCCTGCCTGTGTTACCAATGATATTCCGGCCTCCCAGTCGTTGTGTGACTCTTTGGCAAAAGCTTTTGAGGACAAGATTGCTTCCATCCTGAGCAATCTAGGTACTTCATCCACCCCTGACTCCCAGGTTTTGTCTAACTCTGTAGCGATGTCCACTTGTGGACCCTTGGAGATGGACGATAGGAAGCCCCGGTTGAACAGCTTCCCCGTCCCGTCCTTCGAGGACTTTCGCTTAGTGGCTGACGGGGTCTCGTCGGGCTCTCCCTTTGCTCCTCTACCACACAAATATTGGAAATTGTTCCATGGGGAGCTCTTTTCCCCCCTTCATGCCATTTGCTGTCAGTCCCTCAGTTCTGCTCGGGTTCCGGACTGCTGGAAGTTGGCCGTGGTATCGTCGCTCCTGAAGAAGGATACATTAGATCCCACTTGCTTAGCAAATTATAGGCCAATTTCATTGTTTCCATTCCCAATTAAGATCTTGGAGAAGCTGGTTACTAAACATCTGACTAGCTTTATAGAGACAAACACCTGCCTGGATGTGGCTCAGTTTGGCTTTAGACCAGCCCATGGCACTGAGTCTGCGTTGGTGACCGCTTTGGATGACCTTCGTTCGCGTGTCGACCTTGGTCGAGCAGCCTTTTTAGTGCTGCTCGACATGTCGGCCGCGCTCGATACGGTCAACCATGCCACCCTGGTCAGGAGACTAGAGGAAATTGGGGTGTCTGGTTTGGCCCTGGACTGGTTGATCTCTTACCTTGGTAACAGACACCAGGTGGTGGCCCTGCCGCCCTATCGATCTAACATCAAAATGGTAGGGCAGGGCATACCCCAGGGGTCTGCCATCAGCCCCATACTATTTAATCTATACCTCTGTCCCCTGGTCAGGTTGATTAAGTCTTTTGGCATTTCGGTCATCAACTATGCCGATGACATGCAACTTATCTTCTCGTTTGAAGGTAGGGATGCTGTATCGCAGGAGACTTTCCATCATTGTATGACTGCGACCGCAGAATGGCTGAGTTCTAATTCCCTGCAATTTAACAGTTCTAAAACTGAGGTACTGCACTGCTCGTTAGACCGCATCCCCCGACCTCTGCCACTGGACTTTTGGCCTCCCTCTTCTCAGGGCCCTGGGTTAGCGGCAGACTCAGTTCGTAATCTGGGCGTGATGTTCGAATCCAACTTACAGCTAGACACGTTTGTCAACAAAACTGTGGCTACGTGTATGATGCTGCTCCGCACACTGCGGAAGATTCTTTTTCTGCTCCCGGCTCACGCTCGACCAGAAGTAGTGCGCAGTATCATATTAAGCAGGCTTGATTACTGCAACGCGCTACTTCTGGGTGCACCAGCCACATTAGTGGGCAAATTACAGAGAATACAAAACATGGCTGCTAAGCTGGCCCTTTCTAGGCGGTGTTCGGATTCTTCCTCCTTGGCGCTTATGGACCTTCATTGGTTGCCAATTGTTCAGCGTATTGATTTTAAGGCACTTTGCCTGGTATTCAGGGCCCTGCACGGGCTAGGACCGTCCACGTTGCAGGCAATGTTTTCTTGGTACACACCTTCTAGATCTCTCCGCTCTTCGTCAGCCTGTCTGGTGGTAATCCCAAAAATTGTGAGGACTCGGATGGGTGGACGTTCTTTTAGATCTTCTGCAGCTAAACTGTGGAATTCCTTACCTCTGCCTCTGAGAAATAAGGGGGATCTTACTTCCTTCAAAAAAGGACTAAAAACGTACCGCTTCCCTAGGGCAGTGTAAGACTGTGGCAGCGTAACAACGTGCATGGCTGGTTAAGTCAAAGCGCCAGGATACCCTTTGGGTGACAGTGTCTGCGCTATACAAGTATGCCATACAATACAATACAATAAACTTTTACAATCATTTTGCCTGTTAGCAGATATTCAGCCCAGATTGCCTTTTTGTAAAAGGCTCTCTTCCTCTTAAAATCTTAAAATGACAAAAACCTGTAGTAATAAGGGGGTATGCAATATGTCAAAATCATCCTTCTCACCTTCAATTCCCAGTTTTTTTTATTCCTCAGGGCCATTAGTACACTGCCTTATGTCTTCAGTTGTAGGTTATAAGCCAGATGGTAGATTCATATGTAATGCCCCATCAGGAGCAGCACGCTTGCTGCTCAGCCCATTCACTCCAATGGACACACATCCAAACACCAACACTGGAACCATTCCACTGACCTCACACTCTGGCTGAGCATCAGGGAAGAAAATATCAGTGCGGAGGCTACATCATACCAAACAGTAGGAGACAAGATGATGTTTAGGGGGAACATTTCTTGGCTAATGGGCAACAAAGGACAATCTTGTGATAGAATCCAACCAGTCAAATTCACACGAAAACACTAGATGGAGCTCCTTGTAAATTTTACCCAAATTCCTCTCACCATCAGTGATCAAAACCTGTTCCGGACTATTTGTTTCTAATGTAATACCTAGCATCCACTGGTCAAGCGACCCCCAAACTGACTGCACCTTCTTGTCTATAACGAAAGCACAAAATCCAACGGCGGACTCCAAGTGCCGCACAAGCCTCAATGTATTAACTCAAATTATAGTCTAAGTAACAATTGAATGAGTGGTGTGCACAAGCTACTCCTGCATATGCCGTTGAGGGATGCAATCCGCCTGCTCGGAAAACAAAACTGGGAAAGCAATGGAGCGGTGCACTACCAGAGTATGGTAACATTCACTGATGAAGCAAGATCAGTTCCTTCGTTGGTATCATCCTTTATTTAAATTTATCCAGAATGAACAAAAAAAGAACATCGGCCAATGCATTTTGTTCAGGAGATGAACTTCATCAGGGCAAGAATATAAAATGAAATGTAGCATTCACGATGGCAATGGGGCTCGGTGTCCTCCCAAATCATAAAAGATCATAGTAATACGGCGTGGACCTCCATAATAAGGGCCAATGTAAAGGAGCCTGGAGCAAAAGTACACGTGTCCCGGCTCTTCTGGGAGTCGGGACACGTGTACTATGATCTTTTATGATTTGCGAGGACACCGTACCCCATTGCCATCGTGAATGCTACATTCCATCTTATATTCTTGCCCTGACGAAGTTCATCTCCTGAACGAAACGCGTTGGCTGATGTTCTGTTTTTGTTTATTCTGGATAAATTTAAATAAAGGATGATACCAACAAAGGAACTGATCTTGCTTCATCATTGAACGTTACCATACTCTAGTAGAGCACCGCTCTATTGCCTTTCCCACCTTCTTGTCTATATATAACTTCCCTAGGACAACCCTACTTTTAAACTCGAAGGATAGTTTCCTCTGCCCAACTAAGGAATAGTTTCGCCCGTAAAGCTTTCTGGCCATATATTTGGGACTTGCAATTCTTTACCAATTCTATCTGTAATTGATTATTTTTTAACTGTTCTATCAGCTATAGTGAAAGGACAACCAGAGTCTGCCACAATGTTGCAAGGTACTCCCCCAATTCCTGTTTCACATATAGGTTTGCATCTGGAGGATGGATTTAACTTAGCACTTCATAATTGATCCTCAAGACACACCCGTCAATCTTAGCATACTCATCAACGAATGAATCACTTTCTGAACTCTCCTCTACACACTTTGCTTGTGAAACTGCACACCTCTTCTACCTACAACTTGAGTGTAAGCATTTTTTGAGTACATGACAGCTACGTCACTAATAAAGTTGATTGTGTAGCACACCCAAATCTGCAAGTAATGGCAAACTTTTTAAGTGCAGCAAAATACTCATCACCCAGCTATACTGCTCTGCTTTCTCTGGACAAAATTAAATCTATCCATAGCTGCACACACTAACTCTATTGACACAACGGGTCTACACACGCAAATGGCATACAGTTAGAATTCAGATCATCAATGGCTTTTTTAAGAATATCTGTCTCTTCTGCAGATCGAGTTTTTTCCAATTTGATTATAAATACTGGGACCTTCTGAACCGTGTGTGTACAATAGGATTTTTTTTCTTTTTTAATGGATGAAAAATCCTTATTCTCAATGGTAGAGACATAATTCAGAAAATATTCTCTTCATTCTAACAATTTCATGATTAGTTCTCCAGGATCAGGTAGAAATGAATGAAGAGGATTGATGGAAAATGTCTTTGCTGCACTCATAGCCTACAGGTGATAGGAGTGAGGCAACAAGAGTAGTAATAACAAATGCTTAACTTGAGTGTTCAGTAAACAGTAGAAGTAAGTAGTACCCCTAAGGTGAGTAAGTATCGCCCAGAATGAGAATAGAGTACAAGTCTTACACTAATGTTGTGGAAGTAAATCGCCTACAATCGTCAATGGACGATTGATGATGTTTCGGCTGAAAACAACAGAAAACAAAAAATGGCTGCCCGCTGAGGTCACTCAGTGTGAACTGTGGCTGGTGCTGCTTGTTAAATATTCTCTTTAACATTGTTATACTTCACTTCAGAGAGTATCATGTTTGGCATGGCTCTACCTTCACCTGCCCCGCCTCGCTGCTGAGCACTGGGCGGGACTCGGACTGTTGAGTCAAAGCTCCAGCAGTCGCACAGGAGCCAGCGGTCCCGCTAGTTACAGAAATGCTTACCTTACAAGCCTGAGCGAAGCCGGGCTGTAGCAGCGATGAGCATTCCAATTGGAACACTTTCTGGGGTGTTGGCGCACCAACCCAGGGCTATTTTTACACCTCTCTAGTCTTACTGGGTGTGATGTGCAAATAGCCCAGGGCATTCAAATCCTGCTGAATGGTAATTAAAGTAATGAGCAAATAACCACAGAGCCAAGAATGTGCTTAGTTAGAAGGAGACATTTAGAAACAATGTGTCCTGAGGGAGAGGAGGAACTGATATTTATATATCATATTGATCTTCTGTAGGCAGCGCTGTAAATAGTGCCCTAAAGAATCAATTTTTCCATCAGATAATGAAGACACTAAGGATACAGAGCTACAAGGACCCCAATAGGGGGATGTGATCCAGCATATCAGGAATACATTTGATTTTCCTACGGATATCCCCTTATGCAGTAAGATGATTTAGTTCAGTACTATGGTCCTGTTCCTAATAACCTTTTCCCTTACATAAGGCTATCTGAGAGATTCTAGCATGTGAACAGAAGGATATAAAAAAGACTGGAGTTTCATGTTTCTTATCAAGAAGGTTTCCTCAAATAGATAGAGTTTGAAGCAGAATGTAAATGTTAGTTCCATGTTAGCCGGTATGTCATCTTCGCTTCTCTGGCTACAGGACACATTTTACTATCTGATCAATTTGATAAGAAAATAGAGGAGGCTCTGAAAAGAGCATATGAATCAACAAATTTTTTTTCTGCACTGCAACTTACACAATACAGGCATCTCAAACACTAATGAAGGAATGTGTACAAGTATTTGGCACCATGCAGGGTGGTGATGATTGCACTGAAATATTGGGGAATATGGAAATACTGGTGTCACTTTCATCTGACACCTCTTTTGATACACTAAGTTATTCCGCCTGCAGGAACTATTACGGTGCGTAGACAGCATGCGTGGCCAAGGTTGTGGGAAATAGATGTATCACAGAGGTCTTTAATAGCACATCTACAAAATGAAAAACAACTACAAAAATTACGATTTGGATGACATACTAAACAAAATGTGCAGAAGAAAATAAATGGTTGCATCCAACCATAACTGTAACACACACACACACAGAGGAGTAGTGTGTATGAATCTCTTAAAGAGAGGTGACACGTGCTTAGTGAAAAATACTGCCCTTCCTCACAAAATTGTGGCATGCTTCATCATCGGGCTTGCTTTAATACACCCCTACGCAGACCAATGCCTGGGGTGGAGCAAAGGGAGGAGAAGACAATACAAACATATAAAAATAATAATATAGGTAATGGATCCTGGGATCACCAAAAGAAAATGTGGAGTGAAGATTAAAACTGGTTCAGTGTTATCTTTTGTAAATGATGTATTCCTAGATTCACTGACAAGAATAAAAAAACCTGAAGGATGGTGGTGACAGGAAAGTATTAGGTGTTCCTTCACCCCTCGTTACTGCCAAGTTGTCGACATGTTTCTCCTGCTTGACTCGTGCCTACAATTACAGGTCACCACAGCATTCATCAGGACCTTTCAGTTCCCAGTATCTTAAAATCCCTCAATACTCCGAGTTTGGAGGCCCCGGAACCAGTTGTTCGCAGAGAGAGCGACCCACTCAGTTACTCACTCCAGTTAATCTGTGGGTAGGGAAAAGATGAAAAAAGATTGGAGTCAGTCATACCTGGAGAACAGTTGTAAAGTCCAACCAACCAGCACTCTTTTTGTTGAATTAATCTTGTTTGTACATACACAGAGACATGTACCACCTCTGTATGCAGGAAAAACGGCATGCAAATATTATGCCCGGAGACGGAGATGAGATACGCACAGATAGAGAGGGAGGCCCTCATTATCAAGTGGGCTTGCCAACACTTTCACCTGTATCTCTATGGGTGTGACTTCAGAGTGGTGACGGATCACAAACTACTGACTCCCATGTTCCCAGGAACAACACGGCTAGCTCCATCGAGGATTGAGAGATGGGTGGTGCAGCTTCAAGCGTATCGTTTCAGAGTGGTGTTCTGGCCAGGGGACAGCAACCCAGCCGACTTCCTGTCACATCACCCTGTCATGTTGGAACCCTTGACACCGTCTACAGATGAAGAAGACACCGAAGAACTTGTGCAAATGATATCGCAAGAAGCCGGCCCCAAAGAACTGACCCTGGAGGAGATAGGAGCCTCAACAACACTGGATGAGAGTCTGGAAAAAGCCAAGGAGGCACTAGCCAACCGGAGGTGGAAACATTTCCTGGATGGTGCCCGGACGTTGAACATGGAGGACCAAGCGAAAAGACAGCAGCTGTGGAGAGCAGGTGCTGTAGGCTCAGTGAAGGCCCCCATGGGATGGTGTTAAGAGGTTTCATCATCGTGGTCCCACTGAGCCTACAGCAGCAAGTGGTCAATCTCGCACACATGGGACACCAGGGGATGGCCAAGACAAAAGCCTGCCTCCGCACCAAAGTGTGGTTCTCTGGAAAGGATGTCATGGTAAACAACACAATCCAAGCATGCCACTCCTGTACAAGTACCGGCAGTGACCCTGCGCCTCATCCCATTCTTATTGAAGAACTGAGCTGTGAGCCCTGGTCACAAGTCAGCATTGACTTTGGATGCTTCCCCAACTGATGCTGCACTGTCGACTTTATAGACTCTCATTCCAAGATCCCGATTGTGGACGTGGTCTCGTCCACCGCCTTCTCGCAGGTCAAGGCCGTTCTAGACCGGAGTTTTGCAATGATGGACCTCCCCGATGAAATACAGTCTGACAACGGCCTGCCCTTCCAAAGGAAGGAGTTCCAAGACTATCTGGCAGCCCATGCCGTCCGACACCGCAAGATAACTCACCAGTGGCCACAAGCCAATGATGAAGTGAAGCGCTTCATGAGGACCCTCAATCGGGCAGTGTGGATTGGCGTGGAGAGAGGAGAGGACAGGGAAGAATGTCACCAACGATTCTTGAATGCCTACCACCAGACCACACACTACACCACCCGTTGCGCTCTGTCACACGTACTGTCCCTAGGGACAGTATACAGATGGACCCTGCATGGTGCCCGGCCGAGCTGGACTGCGAGGCCACTCAGGCCAGGAGAAAGGCCACCAATCAGATGACGGGCATGACACAGAGGGCTCAGTCGGTGGACATGTTTCTGGGTGACCGTGTGGTTGTCAAGGATCAACACTCTGGGTGGAAGTTTAGGCACCATATGAGCCCAAAGTGTGGGAAATCACTGACATGTCAGGGATCATGGTCTCTCAAGGAGGGGCTCACGCACCCTAGCACAGAACATATCATGGTTCAAGAAGGTGGGCGGACCCCTGTCAGGCCAGGGAGAAGACTCCGAGCAGGACACGGTTGAGGAAGGAACCATGAATCCGTTGCCTGCCCCAAGAACGGGGGGTGACCCACCCCTGACCGAGAGAATTAGAAGAACGGTCCCTCATGAAGAGCCATCTAGCTTAACCCAGGGTGCACATCACTCTCTGACAGTCCTGTCAGGGCAGGGCCAAGTTCCAGCTCCCGTAGCCAGATGTATGGTCTCTGGCCGAACCCTGCCCCACGCCAAAGGCTCAGAGACTTTGTGTGCTGCACGCTGTGAGATGAATGACCAAACAAAAGGACAGTGAGCATGTAAAGATCCAATCCAAGGGTTAAATTTTAAAAGGTTTATTAGACAGCACAGCATATGGTCCTGGCATAACAGCAGCAGGATGCAACTGACAGGCAGTACAGAATGATACATGAGCAAAGCTCTGTTTAGAACATGGAACTAATAAAGAAACATAACATGTCGCGTGCTCTTAAAGAAATCAGATGATTTACATATGAAAGATAATAATACACTATTAATATAGAATGTAACAGAGCAGCTAAAGAAAAGGAGGGATGTAGTGTGGGAGCCACCCAGCCGCACTATACTATGTTGCACCCTGTATCACCCTGGAGGGCGGGCTCGCCCGAAGGGGATAAATAAACAGGCGCATGACCGCTCAAAGTCTTGGCCCTCACTTGATCAACTCTGTCAGTGTGCCTTTACTGCCCAAACAGCAACCTAGGCCTCACCGCATGGCACCGGGGCATCTATGCCCACCCCCCCCTGGCCCACTACAGAGGGGAGCTCCCACCCCCGGATCCAGTCAGGAGCTCTCTGGCCAGGGGCCCGCCACTGCTGCACAGTGCCAGGCAGAACCCTGGAGCTCGGGGTCCCCCACATCATGGGGGCTGCAAGGGTTAATGTTACACCACTGGCTGGATCTAGCCCGCGTTAACAACTTCTAACTGTCCTGAGAAATTGGAAAGCTGATGCGGGGGGACGTGGCATTTGACACCTGCTTCCAATTTCCCAATAAAATATAATTGTCCATTGGTGGAGATCAGCGTTCACTCCTAATAATGATCTCTTAATTCTTTTTCCTAGAACAGGGTAATGATCCTCTGGGCCTGCCTGGCGTCAGGCACACTTATTTTAATAGGGACTGACAGAAACAAACCATTCAGATCTGTTTCTGAGGCTCGCACTTCCACTGCATGTGTTTCTATTTCCGAATAATTACGGTGTTTCAAACAGGCAAGAGTAGTGGGTTGGTGAGATAGCAGTCCCTTTTCTATGTCATGAACAAACCATGCCCTAGTTCACACATGGTAATCCGTGAATAGCAACAGTTTAACCTTGATTTTGGAGTAAAGAGTTCCAAGCAGCAAACTCACACACTTTACACCACATTCAACTCACACACTATTAGTGTGTGAGTTGAATGTGGTGTAAAGTGTGTGAGTTGATCGTGGTGTAACTCCTACACAATGTATAAAAAGAGACATAAAATGTCACTTAGGCTGGCCAGCTGACATTTATAAGAGGTCAAGGGGGTACCCCTCTCGGAAGCGAACCACCTCCCTCCCCCATTAGAGAAGGGTGTTAATCGGCGCAGTCGCAGTGATTCCTGTATCCTTCTATCAGGAGACAGAACACGTTCTCCTAGGGCATCATGGGTAGATAAGAGGGTATTCAGTCATGTACTATGTCCACCTGCTCACATGCAAATATTACGAGTGCAAACGCACAGAAAATCTATGTCTGAAGCGCACGTTCCAGGAATCAGTGCTTAATTTGAGCATGTGCTTGCAGGTGCTCAGCAGCAACACCAAATCCTCAGCACCGGTGTTTATATCACCAGTTAAGGACACACTCATTTGGAAGGCAGCCTGATTTTCCACAAAATCAAAGGATGTTGAGCCATGCTCCGAAATCGGCAGCTCTAGTCATTAGGCAAAGTCCTCTCCAGAATAATAGGTGCTGGGGCGCTAGTTCGGAGGCAGTTTACATCAGCACATTTCTCCTGTTAGCGCTGCCTCCCGAGGAGAGCCCCGGCACTTTTTATTTTACAAATTAACCACTTTCCAGGATAATCACCAACCATTTTACAATATCCTTCCCACACTGGAAATAGACAGAGACTTTACTCCTCCTGTCGAGGGTAGGAGTAAATGAGAAGAAGAAGGAAGTGAAAGGGTAGCCACGCTCTGTCCAAATTGCTGAGAAATGTAGAAGACTAGATTTCACAAATAGAAAAATATATTTTCCCGGTGTGGAAAAAAACACGAATCTGAGCTTGCTCTGTTTTTATTTCTTTTAATGCCAGAAAATAAAGGTGTGTATGTATCTATCTGCATGGAAAAAAGAAGAATTCTTGAAGCCTTTCAGGGATTTCACCTGGAAAGCTGAGATTGGCACTAATTTCCAGTTCCGTAAGTGAATACATCTACACCAATGCCGTAAACCTCTGTGTGCAGATGTATTCATTTAGAGGAGAGTGAGACCCAAGACATTTAGGGCCCGATGTAGGTGGCCATTACCGGTCGGTAACAGCCGAATTCGGACGTTACCGACCGGTAAATGGGTCATTGAGATGTAGGGGGCTATATTTTACAGAATCGGTAAATTTACCGAATAGGTAAATTTACCGATTCTGTAAAATACCGAATCGGTAATTTTTCCGATTCGGAAAATTCCTGATGTAGGTAGCACTGTTTCCAGTGCTACAGGCCTTTCAGATTCGGTATTTTACCACCCAATCCAATTGGGTGGTGAGATACCGAATCCAGGTGTGCATGCACATGTGTGCATGCACACCTATGCCATGTGACAGACAGACATGCCCTTAGGGCATGCCTGTGTGCCACATGGCACACATGCCTGTATTTGGGGTGCTAGAGGGTGTCAAAGTGACACCCCCTGCACCCTTGCTGCAATCGGTATTTACCGATTCGGTAAATACCGATTCGGTAATGCCCATTGATTCCTGTTCCTACTTGATTTGTTCAAACGCTCCGTCTATCATCCTCTTTTGTATCGCATTGATTCCTATGGGCTTCAATGCCCATAGGAATCAATGGGCATTACTGATTCGGTATTTACCGAATCGGTAAATACCGATTCCTTCCGATTCGGTAATTATTTACCTACATCTGCCCTCCTCTTTTTTACCACTTCTTAAATACCGATTCGGTATGAATCGATCGGTATTTAAGAAGTGGTAAAAAAGATTTACCTACATCGGGCCCTTAGGGCCATATTTATAGGCCAAGTCCTGCCTTACAGCGCATCACCATGCTGCGCTGTGTGAAGGGAAAGGGCAGGAATGCGCTGTGTTTAAGTCAATACAGCACATTACTGCCTTTTCTCCGGCGCTGGCACCCTTTTGACTGCCTATCCCCAACACAGACACCCCTTGAGACATGCTGCAGGGGTGCCTGTGTCATAAACAGGATTGTTTTTGTGGCGGGAGGGGCACTTTCAAGAGCAAAAACAATCCCTCTAGGCCTTTTCCTCTGTATGTGTGCTTTGTAGCACACAGAGAAAAAGGGAAAAATGAGGAGAAATAGACATATTTCTCCTCATTATGCCTCAGCTGGGTAGGTGTCGATTTTTCGCGCATTCCAAGGTCTACCACTTCTGGCAAATCTGGGAATGCGTCAAAATCCATGGATGTTCCATGGGAAGACCCACACAACTCCCATGCAAATGCCTCCCTGGTGCAGAGTAATGCAACACAGCGCTGCATTGTATCACTCGACATTTATGAAGCCACTCAGGGCAACGCAAAGGGGCCTTGCATGGCTTCATAAATCCTATTTGTAATTTGCGTTGCAAAGGGGCTCGTAAATATGCCCCTTATCTGTGGGACATGTTTCTGCGCAAGTGTTCTTTCAATCCTAGAGCAGAGTCAGCCTCAGCGATGGGGAAGCGGTATATAGTGGTAATGCATGAGGTATGTAGATTTTATATACCTGCTTCAGTTTAATCTCTACATCTGTCGCTCCAGTGCTTTATCTGTGCCTATGGTTGCAGGTGGTGTGTACAGGCACTCATTATTTGTGAATGGGATTTATTTTTCATCATTGGAGTTCAACCCGAAGCAAGAGAAAGAAAGAAAGAAAGAAAGAAAGGACACACAGGGAGAAAGCAGGGGTGAAAAAGAACCTGCAGGATATAAAGAAACAAAAACTGTACAGTGGTGGAAGAAAGAGGCATGATAGGGAATTAAGACTTGGCAGCCGTAGTATGCGCCTGCTCCGGTGAAGTTTACCAAGCAAACTTTGGGCCCCTGAACTTATACTTTTGCAAAGTAAGGTCTACCCAACTTTGAGGCCAATCACATATCATGTACTATGATCTCAATAGAAGTAGTTAGACAACAAGCCAGATTCATTCCTCATTGTCTCTAAAATGAACAGCCACCTTTTGGTAGTGTGAAGGATATTTGTGCTTTACCAGGAGTGGGTGGATGAACAGACTTACGCATGGGAAGATGGACAGGTGAGTGTATGTCAATGCGGCGTCTTCCTATTTTGCTGAGCTACTAACAATTGATGGAGATTCTAGTAAACAGGACTATGTGGCTTCTAGAAAGGAGAGCATATCAGGTTTCCCTTAGGCTGAATGCAAAGTTTGTCCATGTGAAGGCAAAATCAGTCACAAAGAACTGAAGAACTGAGGAACCACCACCAAAGAGGCCCTACTGCTGTTACTATTGTTGAAAGTAATAGAAGCAGGAGGCACAGATCAGGACATCAAAGAGAATGTATCAGAACGTATTGTTTGATTTTATTTTGCAAAAAACCTTTGTATTGCATCCACTCAGCTGGTTCTGAGGGAACAAATATAAAAACAGTAGATCCTCTGTTCCCTGTATATTTATGGGACACCATGGGTGTAAGGACAAGGAAAGATATAAAGACTATGGCATTTCCTAGAAGCAATTCAATTTTCCTTTCTACACATATGAAAGAGAATTAAGTTCCAAAAGGGGCCGGGATTGAGAAGGACCTCCTGCCTCGTCATCATTTGTTAATCCAAGGAAGTTTGAGAAGCAACTACAGGACAACAGTTATCTGGGAAGAGCACCTATAGGCCTACAAACATCTGAGAAGAGCACCTATAGGACTGCAAGTATCTGGAAAGAGCAACTATAGAACAGCAAGTGCCTGGGAAGAGCACCTATAGGATGCAAGTTTCTGGAAAGAGCAACTATAGAAAAGCAAGTGCCTGGGAAGATCACCTATAGGACTACAAGCATCTGAGAAGAGCACCTATAGGACTGCAAGTATCTAGGAAGAGCACCTATAGTACTACAAGAATCTGGGAAGACCATGGTAAAATATTATCTAACAAATGGACGCAGGGCCATGCTTCCTGCGGGGTGCTACAGTACAAGGGAATGTATGCATAGAGTGCGCTGTCCTGCAGATGAGCTAGCATCGAGAGAGTACTGCCCTGCTCCAGCCTGCTATTCCTTGGTATCTAATACATCAGGAAGAAAGATCTTTCCGGAGAACCCTTGCATAGAAGGATCCATCCTGGTGCATGAATAGAATCCTTGGGTTAATGTTAAGCACCTTGAAATGAAATGAAAACGAAATGTATAATGCGCAAAACATTCACCCGATGGTGTCAAGGTGCTAGCTCATCAGACAAGAGATACCGGACAGTTTTAAAACCACATCAGAGATTAAAGAGCCACGTTTTTAAAGCCTGCCTGAAGGCCAACAGGTGTGTTTCCTCTTTTAACATCCGTGGAAGCGAGTTCCAAAGACTGGCCATACCGACCAGAAAGCTTCTTCCACCCCAGAAACACTTTTTGAACCTGGGTACTACCAGGTTATGGGCGTGAGCTGAGCAAAGATTGCGTGCCGGAATGTATGACTGCAAATTCTGTTTAAAAAAGGCAGGTCCAATATCATAAATAGCTTTAAAAGCTATACAAAGAGCCTTAAACTCGATCCGTCTCTTCACCGGTAACCAGTGTAACTCTTTAAGTGCAGAGGAGGCAGATTTATGGAATTTTCATCAAAAAACGTGCTGCAGCGTTTTGCACAATCTACAACTTGGTCAGACATTTCTTCGGAAGGTTAATGAGCCGAGACCACTAATTTCTGCACATCAACCGGAATAAATGGAAAAATCCTTCGAAGTAATTTTAGTGTATAGAAGGATATAGATGTAACCTGGTTTACGTGGCCTTCAAAGGAAAGCATGGTGTCACACGTGACTCCTAAGTTCTTTACCTTATTCGTAGGATTAGGTAGCAAGTCCAGCTCCGATGGCTACAAAGCTGGGGAGCAGAAGTTAGTGTGGCTGCTGAAGAGAAGATCTCCTCACAACCACCCTGGCTCTAGACCTGTCTCTACTAGGCACCGAGATGCAGGTTTAGAAGATAAGTTTGTTTTACCCTACACCCAGAAACATTTAGCAACAGCTGGCAACCTTGCTGCAGAACACCACTTGATAGGGCCAGGAACCCTGATGGGTGAGTAAAAGTGTAGGTTTGGAATCCACTGTCTTGAGGTTGGCGCTGCTTAAGACTTGTCTGTCAGGATTTAAGGATAGTAGTGTAATTCTCCAAAAGGAATATAGTCAACAAATCCAATCTTCCACACAGCCTTGTATAGTCTCAGAACCACTGTTTGGATATCCGTACTAATATTATAAAGAGAGAACCCAAACCTTTGAGGCGGGTAATCTCAGTAACCACACCACCAATCACAACACCCAATACAGCGTTGGAAAGGGCAGTTGCAGCAGAAGGACATAGGCTATGCAGACGGCCACCATATTTATTTATTTTTTAAAAATTTTTGCAGAGTTTTATATAGCGCAAACTTGTCCCGAACTGAATCAGGTATCAGAGCACTTTACATAGCACCAGTTACGTTACATGAGGACACACATTCATTTTTGTTAGGCACGGGGAGATTAAGTGATTTGCCCAGAAACACAGGATGTTTGGCGTCGTTACCAAGACTCGAACCCGGATCCCCAGGTCCGAGGTCGAGCGCCTTAGCCGTTACGCCAACTCCTCTATACATTTAAAGGGTAAAAGAACCGTGCCAGCAAAGTAGTCCCTTGTGGGCGTGTCTGCATTGTGCTGTGGGCGTGGGCCGGGGGCGTGACTAATGCTGGGGGCGTGTGGTACGGCCATCACATTGTGGGCTGTGGGCGTGTGCTGGGGGCGTGACAAAAGCTGGGGGCGTGAGAAACGCTGGGGGCGTGTGTCCGGCCTTTATGCCATGTGAATGCAATTGCGCCGCATCAAGGGGCACGCTGGGGGCATGAGAAATGCTGGGGGCGTGTGCTACGTTCCACCCTTCATGCCATGTGGGTCGTACATTAATAAGATGATCGTCTGCTGTGGCCGTGTGCTGGGGGCGTGACAAACGCGTTCACCTGGAGGCCTGGTAAGTAAGGTTACTGCAGCCTCTCCTGCGCGCTGTTACTGAACTCTCTCTTTCAACAAAATTACACGCGCCTGCTACCATCAACCAGGGCTCTAGCCGGGCTCAGGCGGCGGATCAGTACACTAATTACACACGCCTGATAATATCAACCAGGGCTGCAGGTGGGCCTCAAGCGGGAGAACACGCACCTGCTAACATCAAACAGGCCTGCATCTGGGTCTCAAGCGGGGGAACACGCAAATGAGCGTGTCTGCGGGGACAATAACTGCAGCCTCTCGTACTCGCTGTCACTGAACTCTCTCATTAAACGGATTTACCCGCGGCTGATAACTCTCTCATTCAACGACATTACACGCGCCTGCTAACATCAACCAGGGCTGTAGCCGGGCTCAGGCGGCGAATCACTACACCAATTACACGCGCCTGCTAACATGAACCAGGGCTGCAGCTGGGCCTTCTCTGTCCCTATTCTAATGAAACAAAAAATGTTGTCTACCGCGAGATTTTAAAATGAATTGCCCTTGCCAAACACAGACATTACACACATTCTATTTCATACCCGGACAACGTCGGGACGGGCTGCTAGTCTTTGATAAAGAGAGAGAAAGAGAGAGATAGGGGGACAAAGAAACAGTATGAGACTTTATAATTCAACAAACACTGAATACAGCACACAAAAGATGTTTATATCGTTCCTCTCACTTGGCGGGGACATACTGGTACTAGTCCCACTTATACCAGTGATCAGGCGTGAAACTAAATGGACAAGGACAGGATCCGGGACTGCCCGACTGGAGAGAGCCAGCACCTTGGTTCAGCAGGATGGCTACAAAAGTTTCCAGAGCAGCTCATACAAAACTCCATGGAAGAGCTGCTGACTTGGAGAATATCAGTATGCTTCTGGATGTAGAGCACACAGAGGTAGAAAAGCAAAGGAACTTAGCACACACAAAAGAGTAAATGGAAAACCAAGGATAGAGACCAAGGGGTTTAGTGGACAAACAGAGGCAGGGAATCAAGAAGGGTAAAGATAAACAGTGAGGGATCTCAAATGTTATTTGACCAACTGTCGGCAGCAAAGTAAGCTGAGATGTTGCCAGACACTGACGCACCACTCACACTGGCCTTTTGTAGTCACTGAAGGTTCCAGACGTCCCAACCACAACTTGGAAGTGGGTACCAGCCTATCTTTCATTTGCCCATCCACTATACTCACCAGGCCTGACCTCCTCTGAACTTAATGGAAGGTCTAAACACTGCATAACCGGGTAAAGATACTGTGCAAGTGCAATATCTCCTGAAATCTCTGACAGTACCCCCTTGAAGAATCCATCCCCCTGAATCCAATACTGGGACCTGGCTTCCTTGGGTATAGTTGAAGAAATTGCTGTACATTAAGAATGCTTCCTCTCCTGTAATATCTGCAGATTATATGTGAAATTCGGCTAAGTCTGTTGTATCAAGGGAATAAACGAAAACACAATTTGTGCACATGTGCTTATAATTTTGCTTTTCGCCTATATAAATTTAGAAGTATACAATACAATGTTTTGCAACAGGTGAGAGACTGTATCAAGAGTGAGAATGGGAGAATGATATAAAATGCCATTGTCCCATGCTACTAACACAAGAAGATCAAATCAAAGAAAATCAACATGTAGATCCTCCACTAGTGGTAGAGATGTCAGTAATAAAAGAGAGATAAACATTCTCAGCAAACTGGTGACAATAAATTCTTCAAAAGGAGCCAATAATCCTGGTAAGTTTCTTGTACTCAAAAACAATTTAGGAAAAAAAGAAAGATGGTGATATGGCTAACTTCTCTCTGTATGTATGTATGTATGTATGTCGTTTTTGTAGAGCGCGTGGTTACCAGAAGGCATCCCAGCGCTAAGAATGAAAGATACTCTGAGGGAGGGGGGAGTCGGACAGAAGGATTAATTGGGGAAAAGGAAAGTTTTTAGTGTTTTCCGGAAACGGAGAAGGCAGGGTTCGGCGCGTAGTTGTAGGGGAAGGGCGTTCCAGTGAGAAGCCGCCTTCACCGAGAAGCGGCGACCTCCGGTGCGAGTTTTCTTGATTCTAGGCACCGAGGCTAGGTACCCTTTGTCTGACCGCAATGGTCTGTTGGGTTTATAGGGGGTAACTAGGTTTCTCAGAATCGGGGGTCCTTTGCCTTGCATGATTTTGTGGGTGATACCAAGGGATTTAAAGATAATCCTCTCACGAACAGGGAGCCAATGGAGCCCTTTGAGAGCAGGTTTGTCTGATGCTCTGAGTGGAGTACCCATTAGTAGCCTGGCAGCGGCATTTTGGGTTTGCTGTAATTTATTGATTGTGGCTTCAGGGGCTCCTAGGAAGATTGCGTTACTGAAATCTAGTCTCGAAAGAACTAGACCTTGTATCAGTAACCTCCTGGCGTGAGGGGGGAGGAGAGGGAGAACTTTGCGGGCAGAGCGAAGTAGCCCGAAACAGGTACCTGCTGTCTTGTTCGCCTGGGTTTTAAGCGAAAGGTCCTGATCGAGCCATACCCCTAGGCTTTTGATTTCTGTTTTTTGGGGGGGGGGAGGGTCCCCTAAACAGGCCGGCCAGATGGAAGAGGGCATAGTTGCTGTTTTGTGGCCTAACATAATGACTTCTGTTTTGGAGCCGTTTAGCTTGAGTGCAGAGTCACACATCCAAGCATGGATCTTAGTCAGGCACTGATGGAAGTTATCGGGGCATTGATGGAGTTGCGACAGAGAGACAACCAGTTGAGTGTCATCGGCATAGCTAACTATTTTTATCCCGAAAGGGGCGACCACATCCTCCAGGGGGGCCATGTACACATTAAATAGTGTGGAGCTCAGGGATGAGCCCTGCGGCACTCCACACTGGAGGGGTATTAGGGCAGAATGTGAGTTGCCTTCCCAGACTTGAAATGTTCGGTTGGAAAGGTAGGATGTTAGCCACGTTAGAGCAGACCCGCATATTCCTGCTTCGGCCAGGCGCTTGATCAAGATACGATGATTCACCGTATCAAAGGCCGCACTGAGGTCCAGCAGGATCAGTGCCACTCTGCCTGAAATTATTCACACATTGTTCCCAGGATGCTGACCCATTATACTTCATTTTAAAAATGAGAAAGAATATGAATGACTTTCTAGTGAGAGCCCCCACGGAACCTGCCTCTCACACCTAGAGAATGATTTGAGACCTATGGAACCAATAAAATTAATGTGGTGAATGTTCATCTTGCTTGCTCTCGAATAATAGAAGATACAGAATTTATACACATGGGTGAGAGGGCTATACACAAGCATTTTCAAATTGCAAAACCAAGAATGCCATACATGGGGTACTATGACCGTGCGACAGCTGTACCTAGAGAAAACAACCCAAGAAGTAAGAAAGAGAAATAGCTAGCACAAGTCCCACACTTGCTACAAAATAACCATGGCACCCTTGATTAACCATTTCAATAAATCCAGTATTCTTTAAAGAGGTGTGCTTTCAAATCTTTATGAAGTTGGAGCATCATGTAGGTGGTCCTGATGGTACAGGGATATTGCTCTAGATCTTGGGTGCATGGATGGAAAAGGCCTGCTGCTGACTTGTTTTTCTCATTTGTTACACTTTTTATTCTGCAGTCTGGTGATGTCATGGCTGCTGGTGTGCTGAGAAACACCAGAGATGGTGAGTTTGTCGGCAAGATAAGCAGAAGTGCTCGTTGTGATAGATTTGTAAATGATGCAGCTGGATTTGAAGATGGCGCAAGCTGGCAAAGGGAGTCAATGGAGTTGCATCAGGAAGAGGGTATCTTTTCAGGCCCAGAATGAGACGTTCTTCAGCATGTACACTACCTTTAAGGGGTACGGGTGTAGAGTCTGTGGGGCCACATTCAGATGCAAGAGTACAAACCCTAGAACACTAGTTCTGAAGACCCTTTCTGGAAGAAATGGTTTCACTTTCCTTAGAGGAACCAGCTGGTGTAAGGCAGTCTTTGTTTTTGTCAATGTGTTCCTTGAGGCTGAGGTTGGTGTCCAGGGTAAATCCTAGTGACTTGGCATTCAGTGAAAGTTGGGAATTGTGGCTGTCAAAGTTCATGTTACAGCACCAGTTTTGTACTGTTTATTGTGTGATAAGATGTTAGGAGCAGGCACTAGTTGTTGTCTTCCTTCACCTTATCTAGAAATTGTGTCAGCCTTGCCATGCCTATCTTCTGGTCTATGTGTGACTTTGTGTCGAAATAAGAACTAACTAACTCTGACTAACTTCGACTAACTCCTCCCAGCAGCAGAAAAAAACTAACCTCAGTGCCTGGATATCCTCACGGGTGATAAGCAGCGCTCTATAAATTCATTTTGATTGATTGATTGATTGAGAAGAACATGGCCCATCTTGTATGGCTTGTATTCAAGCACTGCATTGACCTCAAGCATAAAAGGTTGTTATGCTCTATCCAAACAATGATCTCTTACATCACCTCTTCCGAGTAGTGTCTTCACTGTGTGAAAACTTCTTTAATCGCTGGAATTGCTCTATCATAGGTTGTATAGCTCGATTGAGAAGTGGAAAGTGTTTTCATCTGATATGCCACTGGATCTACAGCTTCTGTCTTGCTGTGGAAAAACTGAAGCATTGGTTTCAATGATGAAAGGAGGTTGCACATTAGCAGGTCTGAGAATGTGAGTGGCTGTAAGTGCAGTCTTCACAGTCTGAAAGGCTGCCTCCTGGTCCTTGCCCCATATAAAAGGTTGCACTTTTTGAGTGAGCAATGTGATCAGCCCCGTAATGGTAGAAAAGTCCCTAACAAAATGTCGATAGAAATTTGCAAAGACTAGGAATCTTTAAATATACTTCATAGTGGAGGACCGGCTGCCCTTTCTAGAATAACTTTAACTTTCCCATGTTGATATTTACATTCTCTCCCAATATTGCAAAACCCAAAAAAGTAACCTGATAATTTTCAAATGCACATTTCTTTACTTTAGCGTAAGTTAATGTTTTGCAACGCTGAGAGAGTACTTCTTAAATATGAGTCTGATTCTGTTGTATCTCCTTAGAGTATATCAATGTATCGTCCGAGTAAACAATAATGAAAGGATGTAATAGATCTAAGAAAATGGCCTCCACAAAATGCTGTAACTTTGCAGCGGCATTATGTAAACCAAATGGTATCACCAAATGATCATTGTGGACATGACAAGTGTTGAAAGCTGTTTTCCAGTCATTTCCCTCATGGATTCTCATCAAATTATGGTCTCTTTGAAGATCCAGCTTGAAAAATATCTTAGCCTCCTTGGTATGATCCAGCTGTAAAAATATGGAGGTGGGCAGGTGGCACCTTCTTAAGGTATTACCATTTAGCTTGTGATAATCTATACATGGCCAATAATTCCGAATCAATTTAGGTATAAAAAGAATTAGTGCGCCTACAGGTGATTAAATAAACACCTTTTGCAAGCGTCCTTATTCATCTACTTTTATTGTCCACCATCCCTCCCCCCACCCCCCCGGGTGCCTGCGTGACCTATGTCTATAATTCATCTAGCTAAATTAAGGAACCCTTGGGTCTCCGTGTGTGGACTTTGGGTGGGAATCACCAGTCAGCGTCAGTATTCTAAGGTATTGTGGGCATATTAGTTCAGTAAACTCTTGTGATAAGAATGCTATAAATGGGTGCCAGACCTCTTGAAAGGTTTCTCCCTCCAACCTAAGCATTGAAAAGAGGCGCTCCATCCCTAAGAAGTCCCAAATTCCATGTAAACAGTTTAGTTTTGTAGGGTCTCTCTTCGTCCCCGAAAGAGCAAGCATAGCTTGAAGCGCTGCTCTAAGAGCCAGAGTAATATGCCTGCCTCTCTTTGATGTTAGTGGATCGTGAGTGGGTTGGGGAGACCCAAAAGTATATATGACGGAAATCTGGGAAGCTGGGTCTCAAAGCTCATATCGATCTCAGCTAGAACTTCCTCCAAGAATTGAAACAGTTTGGGGCAATCCCACAGAATGTGCGTTAGTGTACCTTTTGATGCGCTACATCTCCAGCAGCTATCGTCACATTCAGAACTGAATGAGTGCACCCTCGCCGGGGTCCAATGCCAGTAGGTGGTTATTTTCACTGCTGTTTCGGTGCTAGATGAGTTGGGACCTGAGTGTCTGGCTGTATAGTAAATGTCTCTTCACTCCTTATGAGTCAATTTCCTCCCCAGCTCCATCCCCCAAAGATGCTATGCTCCAGACTTCAACTCTGTCTCTGGTCCCTGTAGTAGTTTGTATAGGTCTGGAACTAGCGGTTTATCTGTGTCTCTACTAAGGAGCCACCTCCTGAATGTGGTTAAATCTCTTTGTGCTGCCTCCCTCACCTCTGGGTCCAACACCCAGTGTCTAAATTGTGTATAGTGGAATCTCTCTTTCTCAGGAAGGACTCCATCTGCCCATTAGCAGTTGAATGGGAGAGGGCCGTCTTTATCGAATAGATGACCTATTGAGCTTTAGTCTGGTTTCTGCCAGGTCTCAAACTGTTTGCAATTCAACCCTGGGGTGAATTCCGGATTTCCAACTATGGGGGTCAGGGGTACTTTTATTGTTAAAGGATATGTTCTGCATTGAGAGATGGATGTGTCTGGCATTAAAACAATTGGCCTCAGATTAACGATTAGATAGTAGGGTGGCAGCTTCTTTATGACTAAATATATCTCAGAAATCTTTTTAGACCTCTTGAATTGTTCCTCCTTTAAAACTATGACTTGTAACTGGAGTATTGATTTGCCTTTTGAGATCCTGAGTAATTCCCCCCTCATTTTGAAGTTCAAAATTGTTCCAGCAATGTTCAGGATTAAATACCAAAGAACCCCTGTACCCTGGACATTGGTTAGCATTCATCTAATAGGCATGAACACATTATTTGCTGGAAAAATATACTGTTTAGATCCAACCTCACCCCCTCTCTATTTATGGTTAGGTGTGTGTTCTCTAATGCCTGACCGTCCAAATCAAAACACTGTTTGTAACTGCAAGCGGGAGATTCCGGGCAGAGTTCAACTCGACACATCCAATGATGTCTGCCCCACTGAGACAGTCCATCCACCCACACTTGAAAAATAAATAAACAAAGTAAAAAATGTGTGGTGAAAAGGAAGGCACCTCACGGGCGAACAACCCTCGGGGCGCTTGGCAGATGTTACCAATTCTATGCCCCTTTCTCATCATTGGTCGCCCTTCCTTTTTTCAAAACGAAATCAGTGTCCAAAACAAATTGTGCAGAAAGAAAGGTGCTGAACAAGAAGCTAAAGAAATCGCTCTCTGATGTGACAAGAAAAGTGATTAAAATCAGCAGACACACCAATTGTACAACTTTATTACTAAATCTGGTGTGTACTGGTGAAAAAAAGGCTGGTAGCTTACTGTCGCATACCACTACCTGTAACCGACATGTTTCACTGCCTTGCATACTTTATGGCAGATTCATCAGGGTTCACCAATCGGTCACCGCACCAGTGTTGGACATCTTTATTATGGAAACCTCAACCAGCCACGTCCTCTCATACCAGCTGGCCAGGGGAATATCAGCCCTACTGTAGATTGTTGTATCAATCGTACGAATATGGACCCAGGACCATAAATCATCCCAGGAACCAATGTTCAGGACAAAAACTGAAAGCAGAAAGTTCCTAGTCAATTCTCAGATGATGCTGCTTACAACAAGAAGTTCACAGAATAACTGAATAAGCCAGTACATGAATGATGTCAAAGACAATAGCTTTTGCTTGGCTGGATTTGGTGGACAAGAACATTGTCTTTGTCTCTTTACAAGTAGCCCATAATGTTAGAGCTATTCCATCAGCTCCTTGGATCTCCTCAGGTTGAGTTTTCTCTTTTATCGGAATGTCATTCTTTTGTTTAAACTGGAGATCCATAAAGCAGTTGGCAGCTCCAGGATCAATCAGAATGCAAATCTGCAAAGGTCCTTTGCCAGGAAATCCTCACCTATCTAAAAGTGTGCCTTCGAGGTGGCAGACAAATCTGTCATCTTCAAGTACGACCTCCATCTGTCTATCAAAGACAAAATTTTACATATCCCGACAACGCAGGACTTTTCTTTGAAAACTGATCCACTGACAACAACCCAGACACAGTGGTTTTTTCTGTTGCTGCTCTTTTCTTCCATTGACAAAGATCTTTCCATGCCCCCTGATCACACAGCTTCTGCTTCACTCTTTGGGTTGTTACCGACCACAAGGGCAGTCCAGCAAACCTGAACCATGGACAATCAGTCAATACACCTAACAATTGGTTCAAGAGAAGGATCATTAACAATATATAATTAAGCACAGCAAACTAAAATTTGCACACCGTACTGAATAGAAGAAAAAGAAAAAGAGTAATACGAAGAAGCCCTTCAATTTAAAAAGTTCTATATTTTGGTTATCAAAAATTATTATTTATTACATAAAATAGCAATATCAAAAACAGATACGCTCAAGACAAGGTGCTAGTATACAAAACAACGTGTTACAAACCAGACAAGTGGCAAACAAAAAAAGATTACATGTTACAAAAAAGGAACAACATAAACAGAAATAATGTGTCCTTATATAAATTAGGCCACGAAAGCGTTGACGGCGTTTCGACCACTGTATCACTGTACGGTCATCTTCAGGACTCAAAGATTTCTTGAGCGATACAAGTCTGTGTGATGTAAATAAGGTTTTTAATTAAAATACCCTTACTGGGGTAGACTTCTTCGAAAGAAAAGGCTTCAAGGACAAAGAACTAGGAAAGAACAACCGAGTGATCGGACAGCCAAAGTAAAGAGAGTCCCTCAGATGAACAGACATCACACCCAGTGCACCAAAAAAGAATATCCACCACCAAAAAATGAGGATATCCAAGCCATCACCTGTATAAAAACAATCAGTCTGACCAATCTTCTGTTGGCGGTCCTCCACAGAAATTCATAAAGGAAACTGCAACAATTAAGAAGCTATGTTTACATACATACTTTGCTTCAGTGATAACCCAAAATTTCCAATCACGATCAATGAGAAAAACTTACAGTCATCACTGTCACTTCTTGAGATCACACTGTGTGATAGACAATAAATTCAGAATATCCACAGGATCAGGGGATGAGATTTCCAAAGTCCACCATAAATTCACCCATTTAATCAGCTAAAAGAAAAGAAAAACTACCTTAAAAACATCGACAGGTCATTTCTGGGACCTAAATTAATTTAAACACTTAAGCCAATAGTTGCTGTAGGAAGTCCAAATTAAACGAATAAAAGGACCAATAATATCAGTACACGCAAATGTCTCCTAGTTCCTACATGTAGTTAACCAAAATCATTCAAAGTTCAATGCAACCGAAAAACAAAAAACGAAGGCACTTAGCCAAAAATTGCATCAATGCATCACACATAGTGTACCGCATATTTTTATTCAATATTTCATGGTGCTGGCAATAGAGATTATGACCAGTATGCCAACGCACTGACATTGTAATCAGCGCGCACAGCGTCAAGGGAAATGCGTGCTTTTTCAATACATAGGCACTATAAACACGGGCCGTTAAAACAGTAATTGTAATCAGTTTCTAACCGCATTCATACATAGTCGGCAGGCACAGCATCATAAGAATTGTGTCCCTCGCAGAGTATTGGCACTAAATACCGGGCCATTCGCAACGGTAATTATCGTTACTACCCCACAACTTGGAGTGCTAAACATAGCGGTCTATAAAATAACTAAAAACAACATACAGGTAAAGTTCCATGTCCTCTATCGACTGTTCCAAACAGTTTCGTAGTCCATAGTCGTCCCGCCGAGATTTAAAAGCGGAACACACGTACGTGCCGTTAACACAAACAAGGGACCACAAAGTGTGTCCCAAACAGGCTCATTTAGGTGCCATCTTTGAATGAAGCAATACTATGCAAACATTCACACCCAATTAGTCCGTGGAGCTTACAGAAGTGAATAAGCCCCCTGAAGTTAAAACAATAATTTTCTAACGCCATATCGTACCAAAATTGGTGATGGATGTTTAAAGCGATCCTTGTGGTCAATGTGCCACATTATCGTCATAGTTAAATGGAAAATAAAGAGTACATCATTGCGGATTACAACTTGCCAACGTGGTTTTAAAATCTTATCTTGACCAATCCAGACAGGCTATAATCTTACAAACAACACCCGATCCTTAGAATCAAGTACAAACACAGGTCATAGATACAAACGAGGGCCCAATGAGCCCAATACCCACCATCTTGGAATGGGGCATTTTTGGAAATAACTAGTCGAAAAATATCCTATTTTGTATAAAAATGGATCCAAGAAATTTAGACGATCGTCTAGTGATTCCCTGTCCTGAAAAAGAGTAAGCTCTCCAATATTCACATTCAAGGATGTTCATCAGTAAGAACCATACACAGACTTATTGAAGAGTTTTCAATTAAACACTGCTCTACATAGTGAATAAAAGGGGGTGGTGATGGACGGAGCATCTGAACCAATCAAACACTCACACCCAGTCAAAAAATCTGGGTTTAATCCATCACCGTTCTTTAGCCCACTCTGTCACCCCAGTTCAGACATGGCTATATGCAAATCAGTCTGACCCTGTGCCTCATGGGAACAGTCCAGCCCGAACTGCCAAGCCATGCCTTCCCTGGACCGGAAACAAGCGTCCGAGGAACGGTTTCTGGCATTACAGCCGTCTTCAGCCCGGCTTGCTTGAATCCAGTGGCAAAGTGAGCAAGGGACTCACGTCTGAGCATACCCTGCCACACTTATGGCAGCCAAAAGCGGTATAAAAGGGGGTGGTGATGGACAGAGCATCTGAACCAATAAAACACTCACACCCAGTCAAAAAATCTGGGTTTAATCCATCACCGTTCTTTAGCCCACTCTGTCACCCCAGTTCAGACATGGCTATATGCAAATCAGTCTGACCCTGTGCCTCATGGGAACAGTCCAGCCCGAACTGCCAAGCCATGCCTTCCCTGGATCGGGAACAAGCGTCCGAGGAACGGTTTCTGGCATTACAGCCGTCTTCAGCCCGGCTTGCTTGAATCCAGTGGCAAAGTGAGCAAGGGACTCACGTCTGAGCATACCCTGCCACACTTATGGCAGCCAAAAGCGGTATAAAAGGGGGTGGTGATGGACAGAGCATCTGAACCAATCAAACACTCACACCCAGTCAAAAGATCTGGGTTTAATCCATCACCGTTCTTTAGCCCACTCTGCCACCCCAGTTCAGACATGGCTATATGCAAATCAGTCTGACCCTGTGCCTCATGGGAACAGTCCAGCCCGAACTGCCAAGCCATGCCTTCCCTGGACCAGAAACAAGCTTCCGAGGACCAGTTTCTGGCATTCCAGCCGTCTTCAGCCCGGCTTGCTTGAATCCAGTGGCAAAGTGAGCAAGGGACTCAAGTCTGAACATACCCTGCCACACTTATGGCGGCCAAAAGCGGTACAAAAGGGGGTGGTGATGGACGGAGCATCTGAACCAATCAAACACTCACACCCAGTCAAAAGATCTGGGTTTAATCCATCACCGTTCTTTAGCCCACTGTGCCACCCCAGTTCAGACATGGCTATATGCATATCAGTCTGACCCTGTGCCTCATGGGAACAGTCCAGCCCGAACTGCCAAGCCATGCCTTCCCTGGACCGGAAAAAAGCTTCCGAGGACCGGTTTCTGGCATTACAGCCGTCTTCAGCCCGGCTTGCCTGAATCCAGTGGCAAAGTGAGCAAGGGACTCACGTCTGAGCATACCCTGCCACACTTATGGCGGCCAAAAGCGGTACAAAAGGGGGTGGTGATGGACAGAGCATCTGAACCAATCAAACACTCACACCCAGTCAAAAGATCTGGGTTTAATCCATCACCGTTCTTTAGCCCACTCTGTCTCCCCAGTTCAGACATGGCTATATGCAAATCAGTCTGACCCTGTGCCTCATGGGAACAGTCCAGCCCGAACTGTCAAGCCGTGCCTTCCCTGGACCGGAAACACGCTTCCGAGGACCTGTTTCTGGCATTACAGCCGTCTTCAGCCCGGCTTGCTTGAATCCAGTGGCAAAGTGAGCAAGGGACTCACGTCTGAGCATACCCTACCACACTTATGGCGGCCAAAAGCAGTTCAAAAGGGGGTGGTGATGGACGGAGCATCTGAACCAATCAAACACTCACACCCATTCAAAAGATCTGGGTTTAATCCATCACCGTTCTTTAGCCCACTCTGCCACCCCAGTTCAGACATGGCTATATGCAAATCAGTCTGACTCTGTGCCTCATGGGAACAGTCCAGCCCGAACTGCCAAGCCATGCCTTCCCTGGACCGGAAACAAGCTTCCGAGGACCGGTTTCTGGCATTACAGCCGTCTTCAGCCCGGCTTGCTTGAATCCAGTGGCAAAGTGAGCAAGGGACTCACGTCTGAGCATACCCTGCCACACTTATGGCGGCCAAAAGCGGTACAAAAGGGGGTGGTGATGGACGGAGCATCTGAACCAATCAAACACTCACACCCAGTCGAAAGATCTGGGTTTAATCCATCACCGTTCTTTAGCTCACTCTGCCACCCCTGTTCAGACATGGCTATATGCACATCAGTCTGACCCTGTGCCTCATGGGAACAGTCCAGCCCGAACTGCCAAGTCATGCCTTCCCTGGACCAGAAACAAGCTTCCGAGGACCGGTTTCTGGCATAACAGCCGTCTTCAGCCCGGCTTGCTTGAATCCAGTGGCAAAGTGAGCAAGGGGCTCACGTCTGAGCATACCCTGCCACACTTATGGTGGCCTAAAGCGGTACAAAAGGGGGTGGTGATGGACGGAGCATATGAACCAAGCAAACACTCACACCCAGTGAAAAGATCTGGGTTTAATCCATCACCGTTCTTTAGCCCACTCTGCCACCCCAGTTCAGACATGGCTATATGCAAATCAGTCTGACCCTGTACCAGCTAGAAGTACCATTCAAAGACTTCCCCGAATGGTATTAATAAACTCAAGAATATGATATGGTTGAATTTCTCCTAAAGTGTACATACAAGAAGTTATAAGACTTTCTTGTTTGTAAGTCCAGATTCAGCCTGCCAGTGGTCTGTCCTGATTGGTCAGAGTTAAGTGGATTAGCTAGGCTGCCTTGAAGAGGTGATAAAGAGCCCCTGGGGTTAACCAACTCTGCTGAGAGGGAAGTGTGCTGCTACACAGGAATGCCAGAGCAGGGGGAGGAGTCGTAAACCATGGTCTTGAAAGAGAAGAGGGGGCCTTAGTGTCATTTACAACTCTAAACTTTTTACCTTAGCCAGAGCTAGGCTTATAGGAGGAATGCACAGATGCAAGGGGGAGTGTTTATGGAAAGTAAGCCATCCTTGGGGTGTGTTTAGCCAACTCTTACCTCCCTGCTGGAAAATCCGCCATTATGAATTTGGAGGATTGGTGCACTCTGGGACAAAATAATGCCACACTCTACAGTATGTGGTCATATTCTTCGGGAGTTGGCCTGATCCCTGATCCCATTGCTCAGCAGTGACCTGCAGCGTGACCCAGAGAACTGGGAATAAGTATCCGAGAGGAGCAGAGCCTCTCAGATCTGCTGCTTGAAATGTAAGAAAGGAAGAAGTTGCCATGCTGAGAATTTTGAAGTGCAATTTCTAAGGCTTGCCCTCTGACGACTACACCATCTGAAACTACAGCCCTGTGGACCATCTTGCTGTAAAAGAACTAAAGAGTGGACTCCCTGAAAGCTACAGGTTAACAGAGCTCACCTGGACATCCCCAAAGAATTCCCATCCTGGAGTACCAGTGGATCTCTAAGGGTTTTGTTCAAGTGGATTGTGGAATTGAAGTTTCACACTTTCAAGGACCCTCTTGGAGATTCCAGAACCTTGGATTGTGTGTTGGAT
The DNA here is from genome assembly GCF_964261635.1 of Lissotriton helveticus. Classification (NCBI taxonomy): domain Eukaryota; kingdom Metazoa; phylum Chordata; class Amphibia; order Caudata; family Salamandridae; genus Lissotriton; species Lissotriton helveticus. The sequence goes on from NC_136067.1 coordinate 73,974,574, forward strand.
ACTTTGGGACCCGCAAGCAGAACTTCAGGAAGGAGTTCTAACTGGACCCTGCCTGCTGGAGAAGGCTGCCCAAGAGTGGTGAGAAATTCTCCAGAACAATTTCTAAATGTGTGTTCCTGTCAGAGACGAAATACCTAAAAGGGGAACTGTTGGTTTCTAAGCCCTAGAAAGTGACTAATCTTTAAAAATTCATATCTCTGGTTCCCTAAAGTGGATTGTTCTGATTTTGGTCTCATTTACAAGATACAAATATTACCTATTTATATAAAGTGGTGTTGGATTTTTATTTTGTGTTGTGTCTTAATTATTTACTGAAGTGGTGTTTTTAAATGCTTTAAATACCTGTCTTTGAAGTTAAGCCTGTCTGCTCGCAGCCACGTTACCAAGGGTTGAGCATAGGAATAATTTTCTAAGACCTATTCTGAGCCCTATACTGAATTAGTGGCCTTATTGCCAGTGGCAGACCTACATTTGCCCCTATCAATAGTCCACTTTCCAACGGGAGCCAAAAGAAAAATTAGGAAAAGCTTACGGAGAAGCTGGTTCGGAATATCGCTAATAGCCTAGGATCATCTCAGTCCCACTGTTGGATATCTTTGAAAGAGAGGCACAGAAACAGTATTGACCTTTGTATTTCAACATAAACTAAATACACCGCACCCCTGCTGTTTATAGCAATCCTGTCGCTCAGTGACGACAGACCGAGGCTCGCCCCAGTCATACCAAGAACCAGGCCTGGAGCCAAAGGGCCAGGGGTGGATCCAGGACTGCTGGAATGGAGAGAGGCAGCAAGCCTGCTCAGCAGGACGCTTACTGAAATTGCCACAGGAGCCAGTACAAGCGCCATGAGGTGCTGCAGAGACGGAGATCAGCTGCATTCATCTGGGCACAGAGAAGGAGCAAAAGAACTTGGCAGGCACAAAAGGTAAACTGGAAACAAAGGATAGAAACCAAGGTGTTCAGAGGAACAAGCACGGATGGGGATATGAGAAGGGTAAAAACCACAAACAGCGAGGGATCATAAATGCCAAATTACGAACTGATTGAAGCAAAGTAGACCAAAATAACTGGGAGATGTTGCCAGGCACTGATCAAGTACCTCCACTGGCCTTTTGTAGTCACTGACCTGTAAGGAACCAGAAGTTCCCCAAATAACCTGTTTGTTTGTGATCCTTCATTGACCTAGCTTCCTTGTTCCCTTCCTCCATACTCGGCAAGCTGGACCTCTTCTTAACACAAAGTAGAGTCTAAACCCTGCACGCCTGAGTGAAGGTACTGTGCTAGCATGATCTTTCCTAATATCAATGACGTGGCCACTCACGCAAATGAAAAGCCTCACGTATCCCACCTCTGAGTCATGTGCACGACTGGCCTTCTTTGGACCTTTATCGAGCCTGAGAGTACTGACGGTGACATCAGCTCACATGACCCTATTCCATCTTACTGCCTATGAAAAGGTAGGAGATGGTCTTGAACTACCTGAGGAGATATTACGCAAGTCTTACTACGCAGGATTACCAACTCACAAAGTGAGGAACATAGAATAAAGGCACTGGTAGTAGGTGTGCAGGGAGTCCTGCGGCACCCCAAAAATGACCATGCTGTAGTTGAGAAGGAGAATGAGCAATAAAGATTCCTTTAAATTTTGTGTATATCTTGTCACACTTGCTGTGCATTCAAAGACAAAGGTCAAATGTCAGGCTCTGTCTTCTGACAAATTGCTCTTTACTTGAAATCACATTTACTTTTCTTTCTCTAACTGCAAAGGGACCTAAGGGACCATCTTGCTAAGGTACAGGAAGCTAAAGGAAAGGCTGTATGATTTCACTTTTTCTAACACACAGCAATATTTAATTACCTGTAAATACACTATACACATTTATTTTTTAATCCCAGCAATTAGGAAAGCACAAATGAAGGATTTTTTTTGTGTGGCTGAAGTATGATGGGACCAGAGATTTTAATAGGATCAAAACAAATCAAGACTCTGTACTTGGTGGTGAAAAATTATAAAAATTCACTGAAACCGATTTCCACACATTGTTTGTGCACTAAATAGTTTTACCAACAAAAAAGCTAATCTCTGCACCTTCAGTGGTCATTTCAATAGAAAATGTCCTGTCCATAAATGACAGTGCGCTACCTACATGTGCTCCAAAATGCACCACCAGCTACATACCACACCCTGACCACTCTCATCGTGATTGCGTGTGGTACATTACAACACTTCTTTGTGTGACGCTTGGATTTCTCACAATTCCTATGACTTCAGTGATGTACCATTAGTGACAGAATCCCCACTCTGAAAATTGTTCCGCACCAGTGACATAGACTTCAGTAGGATGCCTCAGCATGTGAGAGATCCATTGGTGCTACGAGTGATTATTGATGTATGATGATTCCCCCACACACATACAAAGACCTACACAACTCAGTACCAGAATATCTGAACAACCGTATGCACTTTCACCAACCTACCGGACACCTTGTCTTTGCCTCACGCTCACTCTCACTCTCACTCATGCCCCGCATCCGCAAATGCAAAGCTGGAGGTCGCTCATTCTCCTACATAATACCCAAAACATAGAACGACCTCCCTCAATACAACAGAGTCTCCTCCTCACTTCTTGAGTTCCTCAAGAAGCTGAAGTCCTGGGTCTTCGTATAAGCAGCTTGGGGACCACAAACTGACACCTGCCCAAGCCTGGATACACTCTCAGGTGATTAGTGCACTATACAAATCAATATAACATCACATAACATGTATGTGCTCCCCACATGAGCAAGACTTGGCTTATATGTTTACCTTGCGGTCCAGATGAGCTGTGGTGTGTTTTTCTTGTAGTTTTATCAGCTTGCACTGTAGCCAGTGAGATGATTTACCATTGTTCTGTGATTCAAGGACCCCCTTGGCCCTCCTTTGATAGTAAAAAAAACATAGAGTGATTTCCAACCAGACGCGTGTTGAGTCTTTTGATCGGAAGGTGACTGATATACATCAGATGAGCTCTAGCATAACCAGGTGGAGGCATGAATATCTAATGAGATGGGCTATATATGGGAACTATTATGTCACACACGTAATTATGTTTGTGTACTGGGAATGCATGATGTCATGCTTTCACCGGATCACTGACATAATATTGAATTCACAAATATAGAATTACCAAAATATCGAAACAAAAATATAGAATGCAAAAATATCGAATTCCTATCTACAAACAGGTAAGTACAAAAATATCGAATCAAAAATATAGTTAATCAAAATATCGAATTTTTTAAAATGTCTTAAAAGTAATTTAAAATTAATTAAATAATAAATATAACATTTACTATTACCACTCCAGTGAGTGCAACAATAGGGAAAGCGTTGGATAGCGTAAGGGTAGAAATTACTATTCCCACTCCAAAGAGTGCAACAGTAGGGAAAGCGTTGGATATCGTAGGGGTAAAAATTACTATTTCCACTCCAGAGAGTGCAACAGTAGGGAAAGAGTTGGATAGCGTAGGATAAAAATGACTATTCCCACTCCAGAGAGTGCAACAGTAGAGAAAGCGTTGGATAGCGTAGGGGTAAAAATGACTATTCGATATTAAATTACTTACCTTCAATTCAATATTTTTCACCACTATATTCTGTCCATTCAATATTTTGTCCATTCTATATTTTGACTTCGATATTTTGGTAATTCTATATTTTGAATTCGATATTTTGTCTTGTTACCGCTTTCACCATAACAGAATGTGAGTTTGCTGCTGTACAGGTTGGAGCTACAGACCAATTCGCCAAAATAGAGGAACCATGGCTACATCTTAATAAGGGAGGTGGGTCAAGCAGAGCATCATCAACCTAACCTTCCCCTTTTTTTTTTCTAAATGTATTTTTATTCATGAAATTTCGTGACAGACATGCATACATTATTGACATATGTTGTTAGCTGGTTGCACTCAATATGGTATATTTTACAGAGGTTGATAAAACAAATACTTTAAGATGTTACATCTCTGTCCGTAGTTCTACGCAGTTCTAACTCCACCGTAGGTGATACACAGATATCCCCCCCCGTAAACGTTCCACTTCATCCATTTTTTGTCCCATTCCTTCGGGCACCCCCTGGTTATAAACACCTCTTTCTCTGCAATCATACATCTATCTAGTTCCTTCAGCCTTATCGATACGGAAGGCGGTGTCACACCACCCCATTCTCTTGCGAGTTCTCTTTTTACCAGAGTGTACCTCAACATCACCAGCTGCTGTTCAATTTCAGTTAGGTCAGTGTCCGCCCATATGTTCAGCAAGCCCAGTCGCGATGTCAGGTCTACTGTCTTTCCCAGCGCAGATTGTATGTAGTATGTGGCTCTCTCCAAGATGTAGTGTACCAGCGGGCACTCCCATAGTGCATGATAAAAGGTAGCCGACTGCTTGCAACCTTTTAAACAGAGGTCATCTTGTTTTGCACCTATTTTTGCAAGGGTTATCCCCGTCATATATGACTGGTGTAAAACTATGAGTTGTATCAGTCTAAATCTAAGCGTATTGGCCGCCTCCCTGGGTGACATAAGGGCCAATCGCCAATCTTCTTCCGCAATCTGTCCCAGGTCTTTCTCCCACTGCTCCTTGAGCTTGCCAAACTTGTCCGAAAGATTATTACTAAGTTTTTTGTAGGTTAAGGTTATGGCCTTAGATTGCAATGGCCTATCAAGCAAGGGGTCCTCCAAAGGCGACGCGTCTGGGATGTCCTCCCAGCTCGAGAAAACCACCTGTAGGGAATGCCATATTTGCAGGTACCCAAATACCTCCCCTGGAGCCATCTGGTAGATCCTCTGGAGGTCTTCAAATTTAAGTATCGCACCCTTTTTAACTAAGTCCCTCACCACGGAGATTCCTATCGTATCCCATCTATCAAACCCTGGTTGATAGCACTGCATGCCCAGCTTCTGAGTGTACCACGGTGGTGTTACCTTGGTGAGAACGTTAGCCCATCCCAGCCTCGAGTTAGCCAGCTGCCAGATTTGTATCGTGTGCAGTGTTGGACCAATATATATTCGCCTCTTAGTGTGGGAATAGAGGGTACCCAAGTATCCCGAGCAATCCATCTGATATCTATCTAAGGCGTACGCCGGGTCAGTCGGTGGGGCGTACATCCAATGATTCACGGCCACCAACTGAGAGGCCCAGATGTACAGCCTGAGGTCTGGCAACGATATCCCCCCGTCGTACCAAACTTTTGTTAGTTTCTTAACTGCCACTTTAGGGGTCCCGCCATCCCCCAACAGTGTCGGTATCTCCCCCTCAACCGCTACAAAGTATGCATCTGGGATTCAATGTGGGCAGTTCTGGAGGATATATAGAAATCGCGGGAGCGCCAACATTTTAAAAAGAGCAGCTCGGCCCACCAATGACAGGGGAAGCGACCTCCAGTGTTTTACATCCGCTCGCAGCCTAGTCAATTAGGCTCCCAAATTACGACAATAGAAGAGAGCCGGATCCGATGTAACAAGACTCCTACGTATTTAAATCCTTCCACAGCGACTACTAATGTGCAGTCTTTGGGGAGAAGGGGAGTTTGTCCCCTGCAGCACGAACAGCACAGACTTACTCCAGTTGATTGCATATCCCGTGTACTTCCCGAAGTTTGTAAAAATATTTAGAACTGTATTTATGGACTTATTTGGGGAGGCAAGATACAGCAATATGTCGTCAGCATATAGGGATATTCTGTTCTCGCACTTCATTGTCCATCGCAAACCCTGCACCATCACATCTCGACGGATCCAGGCCGCCAGGGGTTCCGGCATAAGGGAGAACAGCAGTGGGGACAATGGACACCCCTGTCTGGCGCCTCTTCTTAGTGAGAATGCCCGAGATGTATAATTATTAACCCTCACCTGCCCCTGTATGTCGTGTACAACAATTTCACCCATCCTATAAATTTAGGGCCCAGTCCGATCCTAGCAAGAACCTCGAATAAATACGGCCACTCTATGAAATCGAATGCCTAGGAGGCCTCCAGGGACAATCAAGAAGTCCCTGCGCGCAATCACATTGTGCAGTCGACGAATGTTAAGAACCGTATTCCTTCCTGGCATAAAGCTAGACTGGTCAGGGTGCACCAGGAAGTAGATCACTGTCCCAAGTCGTGTAGTAAGAACTTTCGCCAAGATCTTTTGCTCCACATTAATCAACGAGATAGGCCTGTATGAGCTACAGCTATCTACAGGTTGCCCGGTCTTGTGGATCACAACAATGCTTGCTATACTTTGGTCTGCTGGCAGATGTCCCTTCTCGTAGCTTTCCTCATACATAGCTCATAAGTGTGGGACAACCTGAGAGGCCATGACCTTGAGGAACTCAATGGGGTTGCCATTTGGTCCCATCGCTTTCCCAGACTTAATTTGGCCAATAGCTTTCTGAATTTCCTCATTTGTCAAATCTTCATCTAGCGCTTCTTTATCCAGCTACGAGAGAGCTGGCACATCGCTATCTACCAGAAGTTGGTGTGAGTCCTCTGCTATAGATGTAGTGGAAGGAGAATACACTCTTTCGAGGTGATCTGCAAATGCCTCCGCTATATCTTTGGGGTGATGAAGGACCTCACCGCTAGGCAGTGCCAGTCGAGGCACCCATCTTGTACCCTTCTCCCTTCTTTCCAACCATGCCAGGGTTTTCCCGGCCCTGTCCCCTAGTTTGTACAACCTATGTTAGGTGGCTCGATGTGCGGCCATCATGTGTTCACGTATCTTGAGTTTGTTTTCATCCTGCTTCAGGGTCGGTCTATGCTACGTATCACTTGAGGGATTTTTTGCGTGGTCCGCCTCTAGCCCCTGGAGCTCCTCCTCCAGCTGAACCACTATCTGGCGCCTCTTTGCTATATACCTCGTTTTTAGCGACAGGGCATTTCCCTTTAGAACCACCTTATATGCCTCCCATATAGTTTGTGCCGAGTCCACTGATCCCAGATTTTCCGTCAAATAATTCCCAGTTTGGGCACATAATTCTTCTTTGATGTTAGGTATTTTCAACAGCCATGGGTTAATAACTATAGTGGTACGTGCTTGCCGCTCCCCATGGGTGAACTCAATACCAACGGGGGAATGGGCCGAGATACCCCTGGGTAACGTCAGTAGTCAATATGGGAAAGACTGCCATGTACACTAGAGAAGTATGTATATTGGGAATCTGCCATTTCTAGTTCCCACCCCACGTCTAAAAGTCCCATTGCGTGATGAATTCTGCCATAAGGTTGTTCGGTCTGGCCCCTTGTCTCTGTGGGTGTCTGTCTATCGTATCGTCCATAGTCATATTTTAGTCCCCGCCCATTATCAAGGTACAGTCAGGGAGTCCAGTCAACTCTTTACCAAAATCTGCTAAGGCCATCTTACCCAAGGCCAGTGGCAGGTAGACAGAAACAACATTGAGAGCTCCTCCCTCCCATTGGGCTTCGGCTACGGCAAATCGTCCCCCGGATCCGCCCATGTCTTGTGCACCATAAGGGGCGTGCCCTTTTTAACCAAGATACACGTACCTCCACGGTATAATCAGCATGGACCAGAAGCTTGTATCCCCATCTATTGAGGGCCTTGCTATTATTGCCCAGCAGATGGGTCTCCTGCAACAGCACAAGGTCTGGGGAATATCTCTTTAGATATTGTTAGACAAAACCCCTCTTTATTTTATCACCCATTCCATTCACATTCCAAGACAGGACAGAGAGCACTAATTCCCTGTCAACCCCCATCCCATAGCATGATAGTATCTACTACAGGGTAGGTACAAAATAAGGCAACTACGTCATGGCGCACCATGTGGACGAGAGCACCCCTTCTATGCATGCGTCAGTCACTTTCAAGCCAACATGAGATTGTCACAAAGCAAAATATTACAATCACAGCTCAACTTGTCACAAAAACACCCCTCCCTCCTTTCCACCTCCTCCCCCCTCCCTGCCCCCCTGCCCGTGGATTTAAAACTGCCCACTCCCAAACATGGTAGAGTGCCTCTCTCCCTCCCCAAAATGCTGAAAATGCACGGGTCGGTCAGTCCCTACCCCCGCAAACACATATCACAATTTACGTGTCTTGCCATCCACAATATGTGATCATGTAAGTCTTGGGTGGATCTTACCAAGTAAGTTCGCATTCCATTACCAAATCACCAGCGCCCACCATCAGCATCATGCATGAGGTCATATCTGGAACCCAGTTTCTACCCCACCATACTTGCTCTGCCAGCAGGGTTCCAACTCCGTTCACCTTCCCCGATGGTTTTCTTATTCCTGCTCCTTTGCCGGGCCTCCTCTGTCTGCTGAGCCCATCCCAGGCACTTCCGTATGGCCGCTTCCTTGCTGGCCTGATCTGACAGCACGATCTCTTCTTTGGCTCCCAGCCTTGCTCCAACCTTCCATCCAGTCCCACGCTTCATCCGGTGACTCAAAAAAACACGCTTTACCGTCTGATTCCACTCTTAGCTTCGCCAGAAATAGCATTGCATATTTCACTTCATGGTCGCGAAGTCTAAACTTCCCTTTTGATGGTAGCCAATAAAGTGTATGTGCCAGATCTCGACACATCCACATGTGTGGTACGGCAAGGTAGCAGCCTGAACCCCCTCTTGGATGATCCTTAGATTCAACAAGATGCCTGCCATTATCATGCAGCCCTCTAAAGGTTTAGCTATCCTATGTTCAAGTTTACATTTCCGACAGGCTTGTCGTGGCTTTACTGCTCCCAGAACCATTGGGATAATCTAATAGAGGACTGGCGCCTTTATCGAACCCCTTGAGGTACAAATCAGCCGTTCATTTTCCTCCTTGCTGAGTAAATACATATAGAGTCACCAGGTGGTTTCACATCCCAGATGCACCCAGCTTCCAGCTAAAAGTACGTTGATTACGATGGAACCAAACTCATTGAATACAAATAAAAACAGTGATTTGTAAACAGAAAACACAGTACTGCAAAGTTGTTTCCCAGTGAGATGGATTCATCTGATGACCCTAAGGGGCGTATTTACAAGCCCCTATCGCCAACACAACCTCACTTCCAGTGACGTTGCGATGGAGATAGAGGCCTTGTCCTATTTACAAGGCAGCTTTAAGCCACTTAGCGTGGCTTGTAAATAAGATCCCTTTCACGCTGTGTTTAGTGTGAAAGGGGAGGGCAATGGGTGTTGCGGTCGTTTCCACCACAACACCCATTGATTTTGACCCTTCCCCCTATTTACAAGAGCAGGGAAAACCTGGTCTTAAACAGGTGAAATAGGGAGAAATGCTTTATTTCTCCTTGTTTTTGTGAGCTGCCTCCTGCAGCATAAATAGCAACAGCAAATTGCCTATGATTGTTTATGTGCAGAACGGTCCCCCCTGGTACTGTCATTCGCAGCGCTGGCAGGGGCAAAGGTGGTGCTAAATACAGTGCCGTCCTGATGAGGGCCCTGGCACTTATGCTTGTTTTAGCACAGCCAAGCTGGCTTCTCTGAGGTCCAGTTTTTCTGTTTTACCAAAATAAAAAAACACAGGAAGTATTTTTCTAGCTAAGGTGGCCCAAGAGGGACACAGACGACTCCCCACTTTTCTTGTTGCACACCTTGCCCATGTCACGACAAACACTTGAGGGAACGAATGAGGAAGGGGGTGGGTGAGAGGGGAGAGAGATTTAGCTAAGACGTCCTTTGCTCTGACCACAAAGAAGCTTTGCTATTACACCAAGTTCCTTCAGTAAAATAAGCCCATGTGGGCGCTTGATCTTGGATTTCTTGGCACTAAACCATTCGGTGTGAGACAGATTGACCAGTACAGTGCGTGCAGAAAGGCTCACAAGAGCTGTCTACTCTGCTAATTGGTTTTGAGCTAGTTTCCTTGCTTTCTGCTTCGTTGTTCTCTAGTGCCAAGAACATATTTTAGTCAATGCTCATTGCAAACTGCTATTTTGTAATTTTGGACCTTATGTAACGATCTATGCCTATTGTGAAGTGCTGTAGCACTTTTAGGTAATGTCTCTTCTAAATAAAAAATTATAAATAAATACATGTAGTGCTTTAGGAAAAAACAAATAAAATCAGATAGGTGCTTAATAGTATATTTCAGTTGATGAAAATAAGATTAATGGACGTTTTAGCTACCAGTTGGCACCAGCTTAAAATACTGGTAAGCAGCGCGGGCAGCATTGGAAAGAAGACAGGCACCCCACAACCCAAGCTACTCGGCCGAAGAGTCCTCATTTATGCTACAAATATGTTCTTGAAGGTGAATAGAAAGTTAGAGGAGCTGAGGGTGCACCCTCAAGAGACTGTACATGCTGTGTGCAGTAGAGGAAACACTCTCAGAGTGCAGGGGTGCCAAGCGGCCCCAAGGCTTGTGTGGCACCTCCAGTCTTTGCACCTCTTTGCATGGCGGCATTGTTGGGTCTACACTATTAAAATGAACACGCCTAGGCCCAAGGTCACTTGGGAGTAAATGACCAGATGTATGAAGCCTTTCTGCAGTCGCAAACCGCCCAATTTGCAGGATCAGAGGCGCCGAGACCCCTCCACCCCGCTCTGTCCGCTGGGGCGGGGGTTGATACAGGACCGCACTCGGTCGGGGCAGCTCTCTAAATAGAGAGCAATGAATTCTGCAGCTTTTGTCACAGGCTAGATGTGACATGTAGCAGTAAATGGTGTTGTTCGTGTGCCCAAAGCAGCTGAAACGTTAGAGCGGGCCCAGGTTAGCTTCAAAGGGCAGTGCAGCGGCCAAAGAAAGACATGGTGGAGCAGGAACTCACTGCTACGTGTCTGAAGCTTCTCCCTACAGCGAGAGCTGCCCCGCTGCCTTGAGGCATTCTAATTCTTTCTTCAGACGTCTTTGGCTTGTGTCTGAATAGCTTTTGACTCAGATGCCCATGTGTCAGAATCACATGCCAATAATACCAATCACAAACTTAGCCGATGCAAAGACCACAATGATGCCTGTGGTAACAGCCATTATCCATAGGTGTGAACAATATGTCAGGGCTGTGATACTCTCAATGTGGCACAATACTCTAGAACCACCATGTTGCTATGGCAGGGCACAATTAACGATGCCACTACAATGTCCAGAGTGCAAAATATTGCAGGGTCACGCCAACACTACGTGTGGTTTTTATATTTCTACCAGAGCCATCGTTATGCTAAGGCACAATTTGTCTGGGCAAAAAAATGTTAAAACGGACATTGTAAGCCAAGGCCACAACATAACAGGGGTGGTCGCAGTACACTGGGGCCGCCACTGCACTTGTACCGCGGATGGCCACAAACAAGAGTATGCCTATAGGGCATATTCCGAGAAGGCCACCATAATGTTACAGAAAGCAACTCTGTGCTAAGGTCATCATTATGTGATAGGCAGCCATAATAGGCCTCTGCCTCTCTTATGCCAAGGTTGATCACCATTGTGCCAAAGGACAGGTCGCAGTAAACCAGGGCCTCCATAATAGGCCCCAGATCCCAATTACCTGGACTGCTCCTCCAACTAGTCTAAGGCCCTTTCAGATCTAGCCGTCTGCCTTGAGGTTCCACCTCGTTAAGCTCCTCCTCTCTCCCTCTCCCACTGCTGTCCTTTTGCTCCCATTCATACTTAGCCTTATTGACTCTTCTCGCATTCTCGTTCTTGCTTCTCTCCACTCTCGTTTGAGCTCCCTTTCACTATTGCTTCACCTCTTTATTGTGCCCATTCGTGTTTTGCCTCGTTTTGTGCTATGTGCCGCCTTTTGCTCCTTAAATTGATGCTGATCAGCATCAATTTAAGGCCCGTTTTGTGCTTTGTCTCATCTTTTGTGGCCGTTGCGTGCTCTACCTCGTCTTATGTGAATAGACAGTTTTTCTCCTCTTCCCCCCCCCCCCCGTTTTACCACTCGCTCCAGGTAGTCTCCCTCCTCCTCCATCCAGTGTTTTTCCATCTCCCCCTCTCCCCCTCTTCTAACCTGTTTCTCCAGCACCTTCCTTAGCCTTGCCTCCACACACTCCTCCCCTTCCCAGGACCTACTTAATGGCAGCCGCAGCATGACAACATGCAGCAGGTGCACCGCTGGGGCACCACAGGCATACCAAAGGCAAACTCATCTGCACCTGTCCGTACCTGGACCGCTGCCATAGCCACAGAACCTGGTCTGTCCAACCGACTCCACTACAAGCCGTCAGATTTGCAAGCACTCAACAATGGATGCCAACACGACTGCTGGTTCCACTCCACACCTCACTGCACGGTAGGACCTTTCTCAGGCACACATTGCCACTTACCACGCAACATTACTCCTACTCCACCCACCATGCATGCCTCACTCCTCATTGCATGCATGCTCCTCAACACCAGATCTCTTTGCAAGCACACCACTAAGGTCTGGGATCTCATTGGCCTGCACTCCCTGGACATCCTTTTTCTCACTGAAACCTGGCTCCACCCATCATCCACCCTTGCTATCACCATGACCATCCCTCCCGGCTGCAAGATCACCTGTCAAGACAGACACCACAAACCTGGAGGCGGTTTTGAGATCATTCACAGAGATTCCATCACCTGCACCACTTCCACTGATGAACCCACTGTGTTCATGGAACACATGCATTTTCTCCAGCAATTCAGCCCCATCACGACCATCACAGGTATCCTCACTTACCTACCACCAGGACCACGCTCCAACTTCAGCAACCTCCTCACCGACTTCATCACTCCCAGCACCATGAGATCCAAAGACTTCTTATTGCTCTGGGAACCTCAGCCTTCATCTCGACAACTCAATGGACCCCAACTCCACTGCCCTTCTCGATAGCCTCAACAACATCAGACTCACACAGCTCTTCCGAGGCCCGGCTTCACAACACAGGACACACCCTCGATTTTGGAGCCAGCAAGAAGATAACCTTCAGCCACCTCACCCCTCTCACATGGAGAGACCACTCCCTTGTACACTTCCACATCAATGCACCCAACTCCAGCAAGTCAAAGCCAGCCAGTAACTTCAGTTGCAGCTGGAACTAGATAGAAGAGGCGGACTGGACTCACACCCTCAGATCCAATCAGACTATCCTCACTGGTGACCTATCGAATGACCTAACCACATTCAACAACTGGATCTCAGACTGCACCAACACACTGACTTTCCAGAGGAAAGTTAGGCAAGCTAGAACAAACATCAAGCTTGCTGGTACATGGAAGCCCTAGGAAACTTCAAACGTTCCTGTAAGTAACTAGAGAGAAGATGGAGAACCAGTTGAGACAGCACCTCAAGAGACACCTAAAATTCTGTGCTTAGAAGATATCACACCCAGATCAAAGCAGTCAGGAAAATAGTCCTCGTACTGAGACTGGAATCCTGCTCCAACTTTGGCAAAGAACTTTTCAACATTGTCAGAGAATTCTCCAACCCAACTGCAGCCACAAATGCCATCACTCCTTTACAAGACCTCTGCAACAACCTCTATAATTTCTTCCACAATATAAGATCCAAGATCTACAATAACTTTGTACCCCAGCCCACCTCAGAGGACCGCATCGGGCAACTGCCCACACACCACCAAAAACGTCCATCAACTAATGAACTGGAGACCCCTCACCATTGAAGACACCACCGGAATTATTAAAACCACCCATTAGGGGGCCCCCACTGTCCCCTACTCTCACCACACATACAACTTGGGAGGAATACTGACCAGCACCAACCTCACCACCATCATCAATACCTCCACCCTTAGCAGAACCTTCCCACATAACTGGAAACACCCAGATGGAATGGAATGGAATGGAAATGGATTTGTTAAGCGCGGTTGCTGCCCACGGGCGTCCAAGCGCTGAGTAGAACAGAGATGTGACGGAAGAGGGAGATTAGGACTAAAGGAATTTGGCGAACAATAAAGTTTTCAGCTTTTTCCGGAATGAGAGCAGGTCAGGGTTGGAGCGAAGAGAGAGGGGGAGAGCATTCCAAAGCTTGGCGGTGTTAAGCGAGAACAGCCTACCCCCGGTCCTGGCTCTTTTCACTCTAGGAACTACTGCAAGGAAAGCATCCGTAGATCGAAGGTTCCTATTTGGGTGGTAGGGGATAACAAGGTTGTTATTTATTGTTGATCCCGTCTTCCAAAAGGCCCGATGCGCAATACACAGCGCCTTGAATGTCACTCTTAGCCTCACTGGCAGCCAGTGCAGGCTTTTCAGTCCAGGTCTAGCTGACTGGGTTTGCGGAATCTGGAGTAAGGTTCGTGCGGCACAGTTTTGTACCACTTGCAGCTTCCTAAGGGTCTTCTCAGGGGCCCCAACGTATAGAGCATTGTTTGAGTCTAGGCGGGACTGGTTGAGGCCTTGTACTGCCACCTTTTTGGCCTCCAGAGGCAGAAGTGGGAGGACCTTCCTCAGGACTCTAAGTAGGCCAAAACAGGTGGCGGATAACTTAGTGGCCTGGGTGGAGAAGGAGAGGTTTTTGTCCAACCATACTCCCAGGCTCTTGACACTTTCCTTGGGGGTGGGAGGAGTGCCCAGACCGCAGGGCCACAAGGAGGTAAATGGTACTGGCGATGCTGGGCCTAGGAGCATGAGCTCTGTTTTTCCTCCGTTCAGCTTAAGGGAGGAGTTGGTCATCCACTCCTTCACGTCCTCTAAACATTTCAACAGACCTGCCGGGGATTGCCTGTTGCTCTCTTGCGCCAGTGAAACCACTAGCTGAGTGTCGTCGGCGTACGACACGATTTTAATGCCGTACGGTTCGACTACCCCAGCCAGTGGTTTCATGTATACATTAAATAGCACAGGGCTCAGCGAAGAGCCCTGTGGTACTCCGCAGCTGAGATGTTTACTGGATGACATTGTATCGCCGTCGAAGATCTGAAAAGATCTGTCAGACAGGAAGGAGTCAAACCACCTTAGTGCATCACCCGAGACTCCGATGTTATAGAGACGGTTCAGCAAGATGGCATAGCTGACCGTATCGAAGGCGGCACTTAGATCAAGGAGGATCACTGCCACTGATCCTCCCTGATCCAGTATCCTTCGAGATTCTTCGGTGACTGCTAATAAGGCGGTTTCAGTCCCATGCTTTGGTCTAAAGCCTGTCTGGGACGTATGTAGTAGGGAGTGGTTCTCTAGAAACTGGACCAGCTGGGCATTTATATATTTCTCCAGCACCTTGCTAGCCCAAGGGAGGAGTGAGATGGGACGGTAGCTGGAGTGGTCATCAGGGTCCAGGTTGGGTTTTTTCAACAGCGCCCGCACCATTGCTTGTTTCCAGGCTATGGGAACTGCGCATGCGGATATGGATGAATTTAGCAGATGTCACAGCTCTCTGTATAAAAACCCTCCAGAGGCCTGGAAGAACTCAGCAAATACCGGCCCATCTTACTACCACTATTCCCATCCAAACTCATGGAGAAAGAGATCAACAGGCAACTCAGTCAAGGCTCCGCTGCAACCACGGCATGGAAACTTCCCTCTTGGCAGCAAAAACGAAACCTGGACTATCATGGACTGAAGGGAAGCCGATGATCCCATCCGCCTCGACCTCGCAGCTGTTTTTTGACACCGTATCCCATGGTACCCTCATCTCTAGACTTCATGACTCAGGAATTAAAGGAGCCGACCTGAGATTAATTGCCTCCTTCCTCTCGAACAAAACACAAGGAAGAAGACTCCCCCTTACAGCTCTGAACTCAAGAAAGCTTGTTTACAGAGTACCTCAATGATCCTCCCTCAGCCCAACCCTTTTCAACGTGTACAACCATTGCCTGCATCATAAGAGCCCATGACATCAACAATGTCTCCCAAGCCAGTGACACACAGCTCATCTGATCCCTCACTGATGAGAACCAACCTACCAGGGCTAATTTCACCTCTTGCATAACCAGCGTGGTAAACTGGATGAGGGAGAACTGCCTAAAACTCAACAAGGACAAAACTAAGATCCTGATTTCTGGAAACGAGCTCCTCATCGGTCTCCTCCTGGTGGCGAGCTGAACCGGGACCCACACCTACCCCCACAGACCATGCCTGAAATCTTGTTATCATCCTAGTTGACAAACTCACAACTAAACAGGTGAACACAGTGACCTTATCCTGCTTCCTCAACACAGAATGCTCCGCAAGATTTTCAAATGGCTCCCCAAGTACACCACGCCCAATCAGGTAACCCAGGCCCTCATGACGTGCAGACAAGATTAGGCAAAACACTGTACACCAGCATCTCCACTCAGCTCACTCAAAGACTCCAGACCGTCCAAAACACTGCCGCCAGACTCATCCGAGACGTCCCCAAAAGCACTCTCATCTATCCCTCCGTTACAGAACTAGACTGGTGACTCATCCACAAATGATACCAATTCAAGCTGCTTGTCCATGCCCACCAAGCCCTCCACAGCCCTGGATATGCATAACTCAACGACGACTTCAACTCTACCATCCAACCAGACAGCTACGCTCAACCTCACTCGCCCCTGCACATATCCCCCGCATCCGCAGAAGTCAGTCAGGAGGACGCTCCTTCTCCTACAACGCTGCCAAGACCGTGATTGAACTCCCTCTTTCTACGGTCCTGCTCCAGCACCTGGATACCCTCCCGGGTGATAATTTGCGCAACACAAATCGGCCTGACACAACATAATGTAATGCCAATGACAGAAACAATATAGCATGACCACCATTATGCCAAGATTGGCCACATTGTGCCAAAGTCTCCATTTCACCAGATAAATCACCATTGTGCGCAGGAGGTGCACAATAATCTATGGGCACCCTAATGTCAATGGCTGCTACAATATGCATGGCTACAATTATCACAGGTATGGCACCCAAATGCTTTCCAGAACCACTGTTAAGCTCTCCATCGCCAACATCCATACTGCTACCCACAGCTAGATTGTCAGACACACACACATACAAACACTCCGTCATACCGGCAGCTTGCAAGAAAGGCACATTCGCACACAAATGATCTCATACAGTTATGAACACATCACCTAAATGCCATCTGCACCTTCCACCTGCACCAAAACCTTCATGCAAATTCAGGCAGCAGCTGGTGTGCACAGAAGCACCACCATTCTTTTACAAGACCTTCTTCAGTTTCAGTACAGGCAGGTGGGTGGCAATAGGGCTCTAAGTGGGACGGGTCCTGTTTGATCTCAGTAATTCAAAACACACTGTGAAACCAGTGCCTAAATGCCCTCTATTCATGTCACTAACTTTACAGGCAAAAACTCTGATCAATTTCACATCAATCACTGTAAAAATGCTGATGGTTATCCATGTCATGCACAATACCTCCGGATGAACTGCGAATCCAAATCCGCCCTGGCAATTTTCCTGCACAAGCCCCTGGGGAACCACTGCCTGGTCCCGGAACGCTTGCTTTTTAGGTCGAGGACCGTAGGCTGCGCTTGCGCAGTCTCAGTCAGAGATTTAATGATTCTTAGTACGGGGCTTGAACCCGCCCCTCTTCTCCATTGGCTGGCCTCGTAAATGCTGGCCAGCCATTGGAGGAGAGGGGCGTCACTCTGATCAAGCCCCGTCTTTTTGCGATTCGGGGGCGTGTTTTTTGCGTTCTTTCTAACCGTGACGTCATCCGTCACTCAACAAAAAACACGCCCCCGAATCGCAAAAATGTCCGAGCTTTGCGGCAGCCATTTCTGCCCGACCGCGTCCGGACCTTGTCACTTAATCATGGTCATCCGGTGCAGATATATATTAAAACTTTACAGTTACTGTCAAGACGTGAGAGCGGCTGAATTCTTGCAAAACCAAAGTACCCTTACTGTATCACGATTTAGAGTGGGAGCGGCGAGTGCTCTTTCCTTGGCATGGAATCAGTCAAACTGCACCCACAACTATACATTTATAAAGTTTTGAAACAGTGGAATAGAGTGTTTTAATTTAGACGGTGCAGCAGTCTGTATGCTGTTTTCTGGGTAAAAGGACGGTCAGGGGATCGGAGGATGCTCCGTTTCGTTGGACTGTGAAACATTCTACTAAGCCATCAACACCTCCTGGCCTGGCTGTAACCCTTCTCGGATTCAGCCACAATGTTTACCATCTTGTACAATCCATTTATGTCTGCGTATTTGCATAAACGAGTGGAACATCATTATTGTTCCTAATCAGCGGGGCTTATTTGGAATACTGTTTTCCTGTGAATGTCTTTTAAGGCTTCTCGGCTGCTATTTTTAACCAGGAATGTTTAAATACTGCTACCAGCCTGCACTGTGACATGCTGTGGCCTCGCCTTTGCGCTGCTCTTCCACGGAGCAGCCTAGTTAAAATTCAAAATGGCAGCAGCTCTGTGCCAATGCACGTCTATGCTGACGGTTTGAGTTCGTACATCAAGGTTTTCCCTTCACACACGAGCAGTAACTCCGGCTACTGCACATATCAGAGGGTCAGGTTTCATGGCAAGCACCGCACCTCAGCAGTTAACTGAAGGGCAATGTCGGCAGGTCAAACTGCCAACATTTACCATAGGAAAAGGCCGACTAAATACAGGGACGTGCTGGTTATGATGCAGAAAGCACCAACGTGGAAGCCCTCTCTCCGCGGCAAGGGAGGAGCTGACCCTGTCTCCAGCCCACCTCTCCACACCAGTGCAAAAGTGTAAAAACAACACCCCGCGCCCGCCGCCGCTTCCTTTTAGTGCTGAGCAGCTGGTGGGTCAAACGGGTGTACGGAAAGGGCAGCTGTTTCTCCCCTCTGCCCTGCCTAGAATGCTCTCCTCTTGAGGAAGAAGGAGCATGGCAGCTGGTCGGCAGGGCTCCCGTGAGCTGAGGGAGCCCTGCAGCATCTGGAGGAGAAGCCGACCGAAGAGAAGCATCCCGTAGCCATGAGTGCTCCACACTCTGAGTCCCGGTCCCGAGATGTGGGGCCGGGAGAAGGAGCGCCTTGTAAGGGCGGGGCTCTCATGAGGAGAGAGCCCCCAGAGTGCCGCCGCATAGCTGCCCCGCCGCGAGTGAAGGAGGAGCGGAGACCGGCAGCGCTCAGAGTCGGTGAGTAGCGCTCCATGGGGCAATGGCTCGTGGGTATTGCAGTGCCCATGAGGCCCAGAGTCCGGGCGGCCCTGGTCGCACAGTGGGCCGCAGGAGTGCTGATCTCGCTGGCTCACTCGCCCTGCTGACCCCCACTAGGTATCACAAGAATTACCAGGGTGCCATCAGCTGCCAGAAGGGTGACTAAACTCATTAACCCTGTCTGTTTCAGTAATCTGCATGTTTCAGTGACACAAAATACCTGCATACCTGCTGTGCTTGCTTCCCTGCCCCCTCGATGTGCTTGCTTCCCTGCCCCCTTGCTGTGCTTGCTTCCCTGCCCCCTTGCTGTGCTTGCTTCCCCCTCGCTGTGCTTGCTTCCCTGCCCCCTGGCTGTGCTTGCTTCCCTGGCTGTGCTTGCTCCCCTGGCTGTGCTTGCTCCGCTCCCCCCTCGCTGAGCTTGCTTCCCTGCCCCCTCGCTGTGCTTGCTTCCCTGACCCCTGACTGTGCTTGCTCCGCTGCCCCCTCGCTGAGCTTGCTTCCCTGCCCCCTCGCTGTGCTTGCTTCCCTGACCCCTGACTGTGCTTGCTTCCCTGGCTGTGCTTGCTCCCCTGGCTGTGCTTGCTCCCCTTCCCCCTGGCTGTGCTTGCTTCCCTGCGCCCTGGATGTGCTTGCTCCCCTGGCTGTGCTTGCTTCTCTGCCCCCTCGCTGTGCTTGCTTCCCTGTCCCCTCGCTGTGCTTGCTTCCCTGCCCCCTGACTGTGCTTGCTTCTCTGGCTGTGCTTGCTCCCCTGGCTGTGCTTGCTCCCCTGCCCCCTGGCTGTGCTTGCTTCCCTGGCTGTGCTTGCTTCTCTGACTGTGCTTGCTCCCCTGGCTGTGCTTGCTTCCCTGCCCCCTCGCTGTGCTTGCGTCCCTGCCCCCTCGCTGTGCTTGCTCCCCTGCCCCCTGGCTGTGCTTGCTCCCCTGCCCCCTGGCTGTGCTTGCTCCCCTGCCCCCTGGTTCCCCTGCCCCCTCGCTGTGCTTGCTTCCCTGCCCCCTTGCTGTGTTTGCTTCCCTGCACCCTCGCTGTGCTTGCTTCCCTGCACCCTCGCTGCGCTTGATTCCCTGCCCCCTCGCTGTGCTTGCTCTCCTGTGTGTGCATGTGGCTCTGGGTGTATGTGTGGCTCTGTGTGTGTGTGGCTCTGTGTGTGTGTGGCTCTGTGTGTGTGGGGGCTCTGTGTGTGTGGGGGCTCTGTGTGTGTGTGTGGGGAGGCTCTGTGTGTGTGTGGGGGGGGCTCTGTGTGTGTGTGTGGCTCTGTGTGTGTGGGGTTGTGTGTGTGGGGGGGCTGTGTGTGTGTGTGTGGGGCTGTGTGTGTGTGGGGGGGCTGTGTGTGTGTGTGGGGCTGTGTGTGTGTGTGGGGCTGTGTGTGTGTGTGTGTGGCTGTGTGTGTGTGTGGGGCTGTGTGTGTGTGTGTGGGGCTGTGTGTGTTTGTGGGGCTGTGTGTGTGTGTGGGGCTGTGTGTGTGTGCGGCTGTGTGTGTGTGTGTGGGGCTGTGTATGTGTGTGGGGCTGTGTGTGTGTGTGTGGGGCTGTGTGTGTGTGGCGGCTCTGTGTGTGTGTGGGGGGGCTCTGTGTGTGTGTGTGGGGAGGCTCTATGTGTGTGTGTGGGGGGGGGCTCTGTGTGTGGGACTGTGTGTGTGTGTGGGGCTGTGTGTGTGTGTGTGGGGCTGTGTGTGTGTGGGGGGCTGTGTGTGTGTGTGTGGGCTGTGAGTGTGTGTGAGGCTCTGTGTGTGTGGGGGGCTGTGTGTGTGTGTGGGGGGCTCTATGTGTGTGTGGGGCTCTATGTGTGTGTGGGGCTCTGTGTGTGTGGGGCTCTGTGTGTGTGGGGGGCTCTGTATGTGTGTGTCTCTGTGTGTGGCTGTGTGTGTGTGTCTCTGTGTGTGTGTGTAAGGCTCTGTGTGGGTGGCTCTGTATGTGTGTGTGGGTGGCTTTGTGTGTGTGTGGCTCTGTGTGGGTGTAAATGCAATAGGTCATGCATTTGCGAGCGATTAAGCTATTGGCATTGTAAATGGCAATGCCATTTATTTATGATTTAAAAAAAAATAATAAAATAAAAATGTCATGGGCAATGCCAATAGCTCTACCTTTAATAATGCTGAGACCATTGCATTGTAAATGCTTGCTGCTTTTGTTACTGGGGCCCGATATTGTAGCACCACTGCAAAACCAGCCCCCAGTTACAAAACCTACCCCCACTGCTACAAAACTGGCCTCCACCCTTCCATCCTCCTGGGGAACGCCTGATGCCCCGTACAGCCAGTCCGGGCCTTCCAATGGCTCAATGTGGGCGGGACATACTGCTGCACAACATGTGGGACATTTTGACTTGGGCAAGTTTGAGCAAAGGCGTAAAATACTGCTAATTTTCACAAAGGGTGCAGTTTTCTGATTTTGCCCTAATAAGAGAACGAGTTCAACTTTGCCAGTCCCGAGGAATGGCACTGTCTCGGCTCCTACATTGATTTCAGTACAGTAGTGTGCCCACTGCTGTAGGATTAACGTGAAAGTGTGCTGCAGTTTGAGCAATGGCTGAGAATAAAAGCAGATTTTAAATCTGTTTGTAGCTCTGTGAACCATTCTATCCATTCCTTTACACCGGGACAGGATCGTCCTCGAAGTCAGCTGCTGACGGGGCGTCCCTGCTGGGGCTACTTTGCTGATCTGTAAAAATAAACATTGGGGTAATGACGCTGCAGCGCATGCTCATGGAGGGCCTGCGGGCTCTGCCCACCGCCAATCAGCTCCTGTTGTCTGCCCTGATGGTTCTCTGGTATGCGTCTGCAGGATCATGTTAAGGACATTGATTGGAAAGAATAAAACACAATGGGGCATATTACCAACAACTAGCGATAATTATCGCTAATTTGGCTTAGCGGCAATATTTTTATTGCCGTGCTGCGGCGATTTTTATCGCTTAGGAACCTTGCTATTACCAAGGTTTATCTCCTAAGCGATAAAAATCGGCCTAAATGCATGAATATCGCTGAAAAGTCCGCGGTATTCATGCATTACCGAGCTAATGCTCTTAGCCATGTTATCCACCTCCCATTGGATAACATGGCTAAGAACTGCTCAGGGCAGGTGTTAGCTTTTGGAGATATTCGCGCTTAGCGCGAATATCTCCAAAAGTTGGTAATAGGAGATAGCGATGTTTCCAGTCGATAACATCTTGGCACGCCCACTTTGCATGTCATTAGTGATAAATTTCACTGACATGCAAAGCGGGGCCCAAGATGGTCGCTATCTCCTACTAGCTGTCGCTAACTGGTGTTAGCGACAGCTAGGTAATAGGGAGATAATTTTATCTCCGCTTTCTTGGCTTTTAAAGCCAAAGAAGCGGAGATAAACCCCCTTGATAATATGCCCCAATATCTTGTGGTAGGAAGTTTATCATGGCAATTCGATAGCGGGACGCTTTCTCAAAGGCACGGTCGCCAGCAAGCATTTCCTCTTTTTGTGTTTATCTTCTCTAAGGGGTTCTTGCCAGGCCAAAATAACCCCCACACATGGACCTCCAGGTACATCCCGCCAGGACGTCTCTGAAATCAGCCTTCTCCCTTGGGTGGGCATACACGAAATTGAGCGTGGGATTAAATAAATCTGTCAACTGCACGCGATGGGAAATGCTTCATTTCTTTTGCAGAACACCTAATAAATTCAATACAAGTAGGTGTGAGAATCACTCCCATTGAGTGACAATTGGCAGCAAGACCTCATTAGCTACCTGCTTGAACACACCAGCTCATTCCTGGTTGTAAATCTTGGATCATTCCTTCCTCACTTGATGCCGTATTGTTGCCGTGGGGTGGAGGGTGGAGGGGAGAGCAGCTTCTACTATAGAAAGTCCCTGTGGGTTGCAACCCCCTTAGAATCCGAAAGAGCTCTAAACTTCTAAAAAGTTCACTTCTTGCAGAAAGCTAATTTTGTAAGTCTCAGAGTAGCAGAGCACACTGGGTGATCTTTGAAGCAGTTTCAATAATGCACCATTACTGCTACATGGGGAATTAAAACTAATAGAGATAGAAATTGTACATGTTATATCAATAAAATAAATCCTGAACGAAAAAGTGCAATTAGCAGTAAGTAAACCTTAGCAGCAAACATGGTAAGACCCATTGACTGCTTTCAGTGGACTCGGAACAGAACATGAATTCAGGGTGTCTGTCACTTTAATAACATCCTCATGGAAGTGCTGCCCCTCTTGCATAATAAATAACGCCGTTATTCGAATATTAAGTAGTGGAACGTGATGATGAATGTTTATTTTTAAGCTTTGCACTCTTTTAAAAGTTTAAAAATATTGCAAGGTTTAAAAAGACATATCAATTGCAGATGAAAACATTTTCCACCATCTCAGCCTCCTGATGTAGAGAGACAGCCAGTTGTGTAATATTCCTGAGCGTGGACCGTTGATTAAAATGCCAGCAGGGAGTAGAAACTGCTAAAGAGATGAAAGAAAGGAACGTGGAGTGAGCCAGGGATGACAAGAATGACACGTTTATGTGCAAATAGCATTATTTACCCGTAAGCAGTGCAATAACACTCATTAACGGACTATATTGTCCAGTTGTTTTACCTTTATCTCTGATCACTAGCCTTATTGACTTATTTCATGGTCAATGTTGCTACAATATTAGATGAAGTCAATCTGCTAGCATTGCTCCCTGGCACTGCATTGGAGTGTTGCCATTACCCCTTTGCATTGTGTGGTTATTTTCCTGTTTCAGGCACACACTGACATAGGACCAGGATGCCAGAGCAACCCACCATAGATTCAGAAGCTTAATGTGTCCAGAAATAGAACAGCAGAAGGGGGAAAATGATGCCTGATTTAGGATTGGGGGTAAAAAGATGTTTATGGCATTTGGAGTAAGTGCTAAACCTGATGGAGAATCCACGGAAAATATAGCCACATGTGGACAGTAAAAGAGTACGGGGCATATTATCAAGACAGGCGATACAATTATCGCTGCTTTAGTGGCAGAAAACTGCTGCTAAAACGGCGATAATGGGCTTGATAATATGCTCTATGGAATACCAATTGAAGCCCATGTTAGATGTGAAGGACATCTAACCTGAGCATCAATTGGAATACCATAGACTTAGAGCATATCATCAAGCCCATTATTGCCGTTTTAGCGGCAGTTTTAATGCGGCGAAAATTTTATCGCCTGTCATGATAATATGCCCTTCCATCACAGCATGGGAGGCGAGAGGTGTGTAAAGATTGGTGTCTTCAGGACAAAGTGCCTTGTTGTCATGGGAAAGGCTGTCCCTACAAGCTGTCCTGGGCTTTTCTATGGGAAAAGTCCTGCCTTCCAGCCCATCTGTGTCCATTAGGACTTGTCTGTAAATACTGTCAGTGGCGGCATCATATCTGAAAAGGTCACACCTCTTCCTGCACTGACTCAGACAAGTGTGACTGTCCTCCAGGAATTGATCAAATTCTCCACCTCATGATATGTCAAGCGAGGAGAAAAGGAAGAGACTAGGACAGGAGTGCACATAAACTGAAAGAGAGAAGCTCAGGAAAGGATGGCAAAGAGAATATCAATGTTTTTTGTTGCGATCTGTTAGATATATGGTGTCAGATAAAACAGCGGCTTATATGAATCAAACAATGTTCACAATTTCTAACAAATAAGTGAAGTGCTTGGATTACTGCGTTGGCAACCAATACATAGCTTAAGATCTTGATGCAGCCTTAAGATTGCTCAGTGAGTTAAAATCTACTACTTATCGGTCCCTCATGTGTTAATTCAATTCTTTCAATAAAAGGAACAACTTTCAGACAGCAATGATTTATTAAATAAAACCTCAGCATGGGAAATAAGGTGCCAACATGCCCAGCAGTGCACTCTCAGCCGCTTATGCTTGTTGATGGCACTGGATTTATCTAAATTGGGAGAATATAGGAAACTTTATCCTTTTGCTCTCAAGGGGAATGGACTACGTTTGTACTGAAACCTATGTCACCCTTCATATCTTTGAAGTCCTAAGGCTGACTCAGGTGTTTTCCCCTAGTCATCTCAGCATCTGTGATTCTCCACATCTTTGGTTTTACTCACAAGAAAAGTACAAGGCTCTACTGAACTACGGTGGGTGTGTACCAGGTGTAGTCCTACTCATAGTGGATGATAGTAAAGGACAATGCATGTGTACACGGTGTGATAACCAACTGTGGTGGATGATGGTAAAGGACAAAGCTCGTTTACACTGTGTGACATCAACTGTAGTGGATGATAGTAAAGGACAAAGCTTGGGTACACGGTATGACATCTCCCATAGTGGATGGTACAAAAGGACAACGCTCATATACACGCTGTGACCCCATCCATAGTGGATGGTAATAAAGGACAGAGCTCGTGTACACGGTGTGACCCCACCCATAGTGGATGGTAGTAAAGGACAACGCCCGTATACACAGTGTGACCCCACCCGTAGGGGATGGTAGTAAAGGACAACGCCCGTATACACAGTGTGATCCCACCCGTAGTGGATGGTAGTAAAGGACAACGCTCGTGTGCACGGTGTGACACTACCCATAGTAAGTAATGGTAAAGTACACTGCTCGTGTATACGGTGTGGCCCCACCCGTAGTGGATGATGGTAAAGAACAAAGCTTCTTTACACTGTGTGACATCAACTGTTGTGGATGATAGTAAAGGACAAAGCTTGTGTATACGGTGTGACCCCACCCATAGTGGATGGTAGTAAAGGACAACGCTCGTGTACACAGTGTGAACCCACCCATAGTGGATGGTAATGAAGGACAATGCTCGTGTACACGGTATGACCCCACCCGTAGTAGATGGTAGTAAAGGACAACGCTCGTCTACACTCTGTGACCCCACTCGTAGTGGATGGTAATAAAGGACAACTCTCGTGTACACGGTGTGACCCCACCCATAGTGGATGGTAGTAAAGGACAACGTTTGTGTACACGGTGTGACACTACCCATAGTAAATAATGGTACATTACAATGCTCGTGTATACGGTGTGGCCCCCACCAGTAGTGGATGATGGTAAATGACAAAGCTTGTTTAAACTGTGTGACATCAACTGTAGTGGATGACAGTAAAGGATAAAACTTGTGTACACGGTGTGACTCCACCCATAGTGGTTGGTAGTAAAGGACAACGCCGGTGACCCCACCCATATGGTGGTAAAGTGCAAGAATCTTCTATAATGGAAGTGTCCATCAGGTGTAGCTCACAGGGTATTTTATTCTCAGAAAGGACTATAAAAATCTGATTCCAAGCTATATTTCACCCATTTCAGAGCGGCACTCCGCAGCCGAACCCCTCTATGCAGCATAGTGCCCACACCGCCAGCGCTCGCTCTGCACTGCGCACATTAACACTTATATACCAAGGAAACTCATGAGACATATTTGTGGCAAAGCAGTGATGCAGGTTTATTTCGTACAACATGTAGCTGATAAGGTGGGTCATCTTACAGGCGATCCAATGCGGCAGCCCCTCGCTGACCCGCATGCCTAAGGAGCCATCTTGCACGGCGAGTCGATGCTCTGACGGTGCAGTAAATTACAATTTTATTTCGTTATACTCCCGCCCCCCCTGTCAGGGCGGAGCGGTGAGGCACACCCCCGGTCGGTTCAGGCCCCCCGACCGCCCGAAGGACTAACGGGGCGCCGACGCTGTTTCCTGGAACCCCCTCGGCTCCAGGTTCTTGGCTCAGGCACCCTTACTGTGCCAGGCAGAGGTATTTAGACTGTATCCTTCTGCCGCAGAGGTACCCCTACTGTCCATCTGCTTCCAGATCGCCCTGTACTCCGCCACAGCTCTGGAGGAGGCCCACGTCGATGACAGAGCCCCCCACCCACCTAGCTACTTCACAACGCTGTTTCGTACTACTTGTACATCCAGAAGGGATATGTTCACCCCCAGTACAGACAAGTGTACCCTGTCTTGTAGTGGTACCCCTCAGTTTCTCTTGTACTGGTACCACCCAGACCTCCCTCCAACTAACTTCTGCATGGGTCCGTTGACCATCCTGAGGCATGCTCATCGCTGCCGGTGATCTGGCCCTGCGAGTGCCACCCTCAGACCACGGGAACTCGCCCGCTTTTAACCTGTTGCCCACTGCTACCACGTCCTCCTGCACGATACCCTCCACAGATCAGCTTAGGGAACAGACGTGGGAAGGAGAGGCCGAGCAAAGTTGTTGGGCCTGCTATATACACCCAGGAACGCCCCCATCCCCAGGAGAGCCCTCCCATTGGCTGTTGGCGAGGAGGGCGGCTCAGGGGGGTTGGCGCGCTGCATGCTCAGCTCGCCCGTCGTGTGGGACTAAGGCGCTGTCCTGCCCATGCTCCCCTCCGTGTCGCGCGGCCAGCGGCATATCCACTCATTCAGAGAGGATTGAACTGACTCTCCGCTATTCCAACAGACCCCGCCACACAAGACATTTGGTCACTCAAAGTGTATTTTTCCCCACAATGGAGTACGGTTACTGTGCCTTCTGCAGGCCAGGTGAGACTGATGATCAGAGAGTGCTGGATTGCGAAGCTTCCCGTAGGGGAACTGTTGATACCCATGAACCCGAGATATGGTTCTTCCTATCGACCTGAAGGTTTGTGTGGGTCTGCAAGTGTGTGAGATCATGCATAAATGTTGCATCGACATATGAGATTCTGCACGCGTGTTATATGCTACTAACCATTTTACCATTTTTTGATGTACATTGTGGGCATCATTTACAAAGGTTTGGTGTAGGGCAGCACCACAAGCCTTGCTGTTGTGCTGCCTTATGTTTAAAAAAATGGCAGGAATTCCCCGTGACTCTGACATACAGTGCATTCCTGTGCTCATTCACAGCGCTGGCTCACAAATGGCTGCCATGCGCCAATGCAGGCACTCTTACACCATAGTGCAAGGGTGTCTGCGTTGAAATAAGGTTGTTTTTGTGGGGAAAGGGACACCTTCCTTCAAAAACACAAACCTTATTCCCTCCCTGGGAAGCCATATGCTTTTGACGCATTCACAGGTTTACAGCATGTTGTAAATCTGGGAATGTGACAAATGCCGTGGGTGTTACATGGGAACACCCACTGTAACCACATGGCACACCTCCCCATCGCAGTGCGAGGCAACGCAGTGACTTGTGCTGCTTGCCTAACACCACATCTACGAGGCCATGAAAAGCCATACAGGGTGACTTTCTGTGGCCTCGTAGATATGGTTAAGCCCCGTGTGCCGCTAGAACGTCATCAAAACTGAAGGTCTGGAGGCGCACTGGGCATGTAAATAAGCCCATTCTAGTGCCTTTCTGTTTGAGCAACATCCAACCACTGTAAAAACTTGAACGGATTGGCCGGAAGACCACATGCCTAGTCTGGCATTAGTATTGCTTAAATACCAGGCAGGAGTAGTTTATTTGTCGTGGAGTACAATCTTGAGTCAAAAATTGTCAAACTATGGGTAAGAGAATTTAGTTTATTTTCAAGGTGTCACGCTGCTTCTTGTTGTTTCCCTTTTCTTGAAAGTAAACTCCTAGATTAAATTGTCACCTCCTTTCAATGGCCAGATCCCTAATTTACCACGTAGCCCATCTACATGACTTTCAGCCATTGATCATCATTGCTGATTATTGCCTGTTCTCCACTATCCCATTGCTTTGGTTGTATAAGTGGGGAGCTGCTATAGAACTTTCCACGCCTAACGCTGTTTGATCAACAATTATAGGATCATCTGCATATTGAAGTATATGATACCTTTGTGGGTCTACATTTAGGCTGAGAAGATCTAGCTATTGATAATTCTGTACTCATATCTGAGGTATACAACATAAATAGAAGGGGTCTAGGACCCACCATGCTTTTTCCCTCTGATGCTACATAGACTTTTGGGGAAAAATTTCTATGACAAAATTAAATTCTAACTAAGGTATTAAAATTGAAAACATGAATGGCTTTCAGTAATGGGGCTGGAATACCCCAATTTCACAGCTTCTGTCGTAACAACCTCTGGTCCAATCCATAAAAAGCTGACTTAAGATCAAGAATACAAACAAATATATTTAAATGTTGAGATGAATAGCTTTAAGCCCCAGCATTGCCAGGGTAGTAACATTATCTGTGATTTCACATCTAGGACGCAATCCTGTTTGAAAGCCTGGGATTAGATGTTTCACTCCTTCACAATCTTCCAGGTCCCTCAATAAGAGGCATGCATTCGTATTTGCTTCTGTACCTAAAATGCGATACAAAGAGGACAACCCTCGATCTCCCGCTCTATACAGCGGGTGTAATATTGATCCTTGCCATGGATCTGGGATACGCTTAAAGCATAACTTGCCTTAAACAACTGCATTATAAGCCAGCAGTCTAAGTTATTAAATACCTCATTGGTGAGAAGTTAAGTCCCGGTGTGCCACCTTAACGGTGTGATTGCCCTGTTAGTTATAAAAAAAAGTCTACACCCTCATCAGATTTATTGAGTGGAGATCACAACTGCTGTTTCAGATTTACATGTGGATATTTTAGGTGGTCTATCCAGGTTCAATTGAGCAATTCTATAAACCCTACAATAGAAGCGTAGGTTGTTTAGGAAGATCTAATTGCCTTGGGTCAGACATATTTGCTTTTCAATAATCATTGGGAGGCAATAACATCCAATCTCAGAAACGAGTTACCCCTCGATCATTTCCACTCACTTCCTGAATCGATTGCATATTGTTCAGAATGCAGTCACTAGGCTTCTTTTTTTTCTCCCTAAATTCAGCTCTGCTTCTCATCTTTTTAGGTAACGGTAAGCTTTATTTGCTTCCTATCGAGAAGAGAACAAAGTTCAAAGTTCAAGCAAGGACCACCCACTCTAGCTGCCCTGATGCAATCACACATGCCCACTGGAGCTTTACGCTCTGCTAATCTGAACCTGGCTGTTCTACCTCGCCACATCAGAGTCAGAATTGAAGGATGCTCCTAGCTAGGTTTTCCGACGACCATATAGACCTCTATGCCGCCTAAGCTGAGAAAGATTCAAAATCACTTAAGCTTCTGGAAACAGATAAAGACCTGCCTGTTGTCTATCTAGTCTTCAATTGCTTTGTTTTTCCCCTGCTGCTTTGCCTTTCCCGTTAACAGCACCAGGAAGCTCCTTCTTGCATCCCTGCGCTTTAGAAATCTTGTTAACATAACATATTGCTATTGTTTCTTTAAACAAGGCCATTTATAGCTGCTGTAGCTTCTGTAGCTCCCTGAAAGGCAGCCACTGCAGAGAGTGGAAGAAAGCCCTTCTCTGGCTTATTAAAGTGAGCTGCAGAAATCTGGAAAATATGACGACTCAGCACACATAGTTACAAATCTAATAGGCCCATGTTCGGCAAGGACCACATTAATATTTAACAGACCGGCCTGTCTTCTGGGCCTTTATCTACTTCCATACACTCCAATACCTGATATCCACAAACAACAATCATTGGAACATGCTGCAAGGTCTACAACAAAGCCAACATTATATTTTAATTTATTAAATCCAAAAGGCTATGCCAGAAACCTCATCTCTGTCTTGTGTGTAATGGTCACTATTAACATGTCTAAAACCCGTCTTAGGTGTAATTCAATCCGAAACAAAATAATGTTGGTACTTACTACATAGTGTAGTGTTTAATGAAAGTGTTATAACATGTGTTTCTATAAATCTAAATGTATCATCTAGGATTAGTCATATTTCATTGGGGCATTCCAAGAATATAGAATGTTTTTTCCCCCCAGCGACTTAGACCATAGTTCAATGGTATTAATATTAGTTTTTCCTCTGCTCCTTACCAAAAGGTTACATCATTCGTTGGTCAACGTATAGTCATAATCCAAGGGTCCTTTGTCTCCAATTTGTAAAGTACCAATTCCCACATGCCAGTCTTGAACACTCTCAAGCGTAAGTCATTTCAATGTTGCAGCTTCCACACCATTAGTCTTACCTGTGGCTTCTAAATAAGCAATGTCTACCATCCAACCCTTATTCATCTGGTCGTTCCTTTCGCCCTCGCATTCCTGGTTTGGAAGACGACTGTGTGGTCATTTTCAGTAATCACTTTGCAAGCCAATAATATAACACAAAGCTAAACAATGCCCTCTTTAAGATGCTGGCAATTTTAAGGAAGAAGCCCAAGACATAAAACCCTCCAACGAGGAGCTGGCAGTGACAGTAGTTGCTGAAGAAGGTAGGCAGACCACAGACAGGAAAGAAAAACAATACCCAGGGTAGCCGCAGAAAGGAGATCTGAATCCCCTAAAAGGAAACACAGATGGGCCACACTCCAGGAGAAAATTGTGAAGAACTTCTTCATCAAACATAACCTGAAGTAATCACTGGGTTGGATCCTGTTGCGCCTAATTTGGGGGAGGGATGCAGAAATACACTCAAAGCAAAAAAAGCCTCCAATGACCACAGTTAAAGACCATTCAAAATGTTCACAACATGACCGTAAACCGTGTGTGCTAAACAACATTTAAAAAAAAGTCTAGCTTCCGATGTTGTTTAATTATATTTTATATAGCACTTCCAATAATCCTCTTAATGTAGGGACAAAAAACAAAATTAAACTCTTGTACACCTAGGTATCATAGTTACATGTCACATTTCATTGTACAATACACAATGACAAGAACATTTCAAGGCAATTAACGACTGATCAGCAAATATAGAATTTTTCTCTCCTTATAAATTCTCAATCAGTCAAATGAAAAAAACAAAAACAAACATATAAATTGTGCAGATATCTAGAAGATTATGTTGCTGACAAATGCCCAGAATCTTAAAGCAAAAAGTAAAGGGTAACATCACACACATTATTCTCCCGGTGTACCTAAACAGCCAATGGAATCTGAAAGGTGTGGAGGGGGGGTATATTCACAGTCTTGTTTCCACCATAAAGAAATATCTTCCCATACTTTTCAGTTTTTCCTTAATCATTTATTTAAAGATTTTCAAAAGCAGAAAATCTTGATCCTATCTTTAGCAATAGCACCGACCTGATAGTGGACCAACCCACTCCCCTCCCCTGGTCGGACCATTTTTTAATCCCGCTGACCTGGGTCACCTACAAAACCCCCCTGCCGATCCCCCAAGTCACAACGAGGAGGAATTGGGCAAAACTCCCCATGGAATCCTGGACAAACAACCTAGACTCCACCCGCCCACCTCCCTGTACAGACCCCAATGTGGCAAATAAAAATTATGAAGGTTGGATCACGAACTCTCTGGACACGATTCTCCCTTTTCGTAGATCCACCTCAAAGAGACTGCATAAATCAGCACCCTGGTTCTCAGATCCCCTAAGAGATAAAAAAAGCCACTATAGGCAATGAGAGAGAGCGTGGCGTCTAGACTTCCTACCGGAAAAAAAGGTACAATACAAAGAGGCAATCAAGGCCTACAGAGAAGGGGTCAGGGCGGCCCAGGCTACCTATTTTTCGGACAAAATTATGGAAGCCAAATCCAAGCCCAAGGAAATTTTTCACATAATAAAACAATGTACTAAAGTGAACACAGCACCTCCTTTGACTAAAACCCAGGAACAATGTAATGAGCTTGCGGAATTTTTCCACAATAAAGTTTCCAAAATTTACTCGACCTTCCCAACAGCAGCCACAAGTCCAGATGCAACCGACCTACACTCCTCGAGACACTCTCCTTCCCCAGACCAGCCAAGTCTTGAGCACTTTCCCCTACTAGACCTTGACACCCTCTGCAAAGTGGCACGCCAAGTTAAATCGGGCTCCCCTCGTGATCCAGCCCCACCGGAAACTCTGATACAAGCAAGCCAAGCCATCTTGCCTGTAATCTTGGAGCTACTAAACTCTTCCATTTCCTCCTGTACAGTGCCCACCGCTTGGAAGCGAGCTATGGTGCGAGCGTTACTAAAAAAAAACAATCTGGATCCAGACGATCACTCCAGTTACCGCCCCATCTCACTGCTCCCCTGGGCAAGCAAGGTCTTGGAGAAGTACATAAACGCCCAGCTAGTCCAGTTCCTTGAGAACAACTTACTACTAGATACGTCCCAAACAGGCTTCAGACCGAAGCACGGTACTGAAACCGCCTTGTTAGCGGTCACCGAAGAATCACGAAGGGTACTAGATCAGGGAGGATCAGTGGCAATGATCCTCCTTGATTT
Source organism: Lissotriton helveticus (assembly GCF_964261635.1). Taxonomy (NCBI): domain Eukaryota; kingdom Metazoa; phylum Chordata; class Amphibia; order Caudata; family Salamandridae; genus Lissotriton; species Lissotriton helveticus. Next base: position 74,007,701 of record NC_136067.1, read on the forward strand.
AAGTGCTAAGTGCAGCCTTCGATACGGTCAGCTATGCCACCTTGCTGAACCGTCTATATAACATCGGAGTATCAGGCGACGCATTGAGGTGGTTCGACTCCTTCCTGACCAATAGATCTTTTCAGATCTTTGACGGGGAAACAGTGTCATCCAGCAAACCACTAAATTGTGGAGTACCGCAGGGCTCCTCCTTGAGCCCTGCGTTGTTCAACGTATATATGAAACCGCTAGCTGGGGTCGTCGAACCGCACGGTATCAAAATCATATCGTATGCCGACGATACCCAGCGAGTGGTTTCGCTGGCACAAGAGAGCAACAGGCAAACTCCGGAAGGCCTGCTGAAATGTTTAGAGGACGTCAAGGAGTGGATGACTACCTCCTCCCTCAAACTAAACGGAGATAAAACGGAGCTCATGCTCCTGGGACCAGCCTCACCAGTGCCTTTCACCTCCTTATGGCCCCCCTGTCTGGGTACCCCTCCCACCCCTAAGGAAAGTGTAAAGAGTCTAGGAGTATGGCTGGACAAAAGTCTTTCTTTCTCCACCCATGCCACCAAGTTGTCGGCCACATGTTTTGGCATACTCATAACACTGAGGAAGGTTCTCCCGCTTCTACCATTGGAAGCCAAACAGGTGGCAGTACAAGGCCTGATCCAGTCCCGTCTAGACTCGAACAACGCCCTATATGTGGGGGCCCCTGAGATGACTCTTCGGAAGTTGCAGGTGGTACAGAACTGTGCAGCCCGTACCCTGCTACAGATCCCACGCACCCAGTCAGCCAGACCCGGACTAAAAAGTCTACATTGGTTACCAGTAAGGCAGAGAGTGACATTTAAGGCACTGTATATTGCCCATCGGGCCTTCTGGAAGACAGGCCCAGCAATCAATGACAATCTAGTCATTCCTTACCACCCAAATAGAAACCTTCGCTCCACGGAGGCTTTCCTGCCGGTGGTACCCAGAGTAAGGAGAGCTAGGGCCGGAGGCAGGATGTTCTCCCTGAACACCTCGAAGTTGTGGAACGCACTTCCTCTACAACTCCGGTCCAACTCGAACCTGCTCTCATTCCGCAAACAGCTGAAAACCTTACTGTTTGCTAAATCCACCGAGTTCTAATCTCTTCTGCACTGCCCATCTCCGCCTACTTACTCAGCGCTTGGACGCCCTTGGGCAGCAATCGCGCTTAATAAATCCATATACAATACAATACAATACAATACAGAAAGGACTCCTCCACGCGCCTAACATTCAATATTGCCAATGCGTTTCGACCCCAAAATGGGCAGTTCATCATCAGGGCATATCTCCATTTAATGTCAGGACACTAGGTTAAAGAAACAATTATTTAAAAAGACCAGGTGACTTTGTGTTCTTTAACAGTGACTTGTTTAGGGTGCACATAGTATGTATAATTGTTTTGCATTCCCACAAAAAATGAAAAGTATCTTTTCAACCCTCACCGTAAATCTATGTATGAGGGCAAAGAAAGAAAAGAAAATATGGAGACCAGGATTGTAATGTATATTTAAATAAATAGCATAATGTGCACCAGCACCTGTGATAAATTATCTTTTAGAACGCTTACCTATGGCAAATCCTATATCAGTTTAAAACCTAAGAAAGGTAGAGTAAATTGCTTCTTTTTCTTTTGTGGGAAGTGAAACAATCTCTCAATTAGTTCAGGAGACTTGCTTACTATTCTAACTCCAGTCTTGGAATATTGGGTGGAAAGTTAAAAGTTTCCAAATATTTTTTTAAAAGGGTTGAAAAGTTGTACTTTTTCATAGCCGAGCCCTACTCAAGACAAATAACTAGGAATACTGGCTATGCTAAAGCTTTGCTAGGGCTATGCTGGGACAGGACAGACAGGTTAGACATATCCCTACATGGACTCTAGAAGTAGTCAAAGTTGCCACTTCCTTTCCGCGGTGATCAGAACAGAGAGCAAATGTGTTTACCTTAGCAGCCCGCCCCTTACAAACTTAACAGGAGAAGTCAGAGAGCCGCTCAGCATCACACTAATCAGCAACTGGATGTTTGCGCCACGCGCCACCTTTGAGTCGTCATCGACTTTTACTGCTAATACTAACTCTACACCCTGCCCTCATCCCCATAAGCACTAAAACGTTGATGATTAGAACCAGACTGTAATAAACACCTTGGGCGACATTGCCTCTAGCAAGCGAGAGGTTCTTAAGCCTTGTCAACAACTTGCCAATTAATGTCACAGCCAGGAAGTTATTCAGCTTAGGACATATGAGGGGAAATGGCTCCAGCCCATTTTAGCTGAAATCAAGGCCAGGTGTGGATTTAACAGCAGGCACTAAAAAGCCAACTTTCAACTATTCGAAGATGATGGAGTATCTAAAGACCATACCAGGCCATTTTTGAGATCTTCAAGGATGTCTCAAAGCACCACCCAAGATAACCTTCTTATAATGAGTTGGAAGAGCTGTTTATCATCAAAATAGACGAAATGAGGAAGAATATCACAAAAATCCTTAGAGACAGCGCAGCATCTATTGAATTCATTAAAGATGATGCAAGCCCAAAGGATTTAGACCTCTGGGAGGATATATGGTCAAGTGGACAAATTTCTTTATGAAAGGAATGCACCCTGATCCACTGAAATATGACCCAAATATACCCCTTTAAAATGCCAATTCTGGACCCGTATACGATGATCAGTTCATGTTCATTATAGAGATTTCTTCTTGTAAAAAATGAAAGTCAATTAAGAATATGCTTGCTCTGCTGGATTTTTTAACTTCCCTTCTTCCTGTCTTGAAATCACTGGGGAGACCACTATAGGTCTCACCCTTTTATTATAACGCCCTCTATGCAGTTCCACATCCCTTCTGTTGGACTTCCTCTGCATTATGTGGAGTAGCCGTGTGTTTTACAAGTACCAAGTAACATAACATTGTTTCACTGTCCAACCTCGACTCAAAAGCCAAGTCCCTTCCTCAGTGACCGCTATCATTGATGATGTGTCGCTTCCCTTGTAGTTTCTAGACAGTTTGCACCCTTGTGCCCTGTAAATAAATACTTGTATAGCGCACTACTCACCCGCAAGGGTCTCAGAACTCTTGTACGAATACCGCTGTGGAACCCATCCTGGCTTTCCCTGTGAGGTGTCCACTCCTGGGCACCCCCAAGGTGGAGGCCAGGCATCCTTAGCGTTGTGGGGGCCGTTGTGGAAATTAAGAAAGCTATTGCCCAGAGTTGCAAAGTGGGACTCCATAATTGGAATAGGCACCGAGGCGCTAATTATCAGGTCCGTGGAATTTTTGAGCCCAAGACCCGCCAAGGCGGGGAATTGAACCCTGGCCCCGGGCTAGACCTCTGCATCAGGGTCTGCCACTCCAACCATTGAGCCACACTTCTCCACTAAGTAAAACTGCCTTTTCTGGCACCTCAGTGATGTAGTTATGTCTGTAGGTACAATAGTCCCCCAATCCTTACTCCTGCCCTCCGAATGGAGGTTGACAGACACATATCAACCTATAAAAGCACATGGAGTTATGATGTGTAGCGCGAAGAGACAGTGTAGTAATTGTTCTACTTGTGATTATCCTAAGTTATGTGTATTTGTAAAGTGCACTATCACCTGCAAGTGTATCCTGGCGCTGAGAAGGTGTGTGTGCACCTAGCCCAGTGTATGGTAGGTTGGTTAATTGAAAAGCAAACTCTTCAGCTTCTTGCAGAATTCAAGAAGGGAGGAGGAGGCTCTGATGTGGAGTGGGAGGCTATTCCATGCTGTAGGAGCGATTTGAGAGAACATCCTTCCACCAGATCTGGTGCTGTGTATGCCTGGGATGTGTGCATGTTGGAGTCCTGTGGAGCAAAGGTGTCTAGGTGGAATGATATGAAACTAATAGATGGGCCTAAGTTGTGCAGAGTGGGTTGCTTTGTGATGCCGGCATTGAGGGTATTCCCGTAATCCTTCTTGCTGGTGACCAGGGCATGAGTGACAGTTTTCTAGTGTTGCATGGAATATCAATGTTGACATGACATGAATGAGAGCATCCGCTGTTACCGGTATCTGGGTTAATGCACCTCAAAGATGTGCTATGGGTAGCGTATCTTCAAGGTCCATTCACTCAGATACCAGAAACAGCAGATGGTCTCATTCATGTTTGCCTATCAATACGAAGGCCCTACAAGTTGCTCCCTCCACCAGTAAGTGATTTCCAGGGTGTATTGCAGGTTGAAATGTGTAGTACCCTTGCAGGGTAAAGGTAATGCGGATCCCAGGACCAGGCCACAGCAATCAGTTCAACTTTACCTGGCCCGTGGAGTTAGGTGCAGAGTTGTCCTGGCTGTCCCTTGTGACGATGGTTCCTGATATCGGTCAAAGGCCAGATGGAACTCCCTCGAAGTGCAGCGTCGACTGAAGTGGTTGGTTGCCACTTGGTGGCAGCAAGCATGGGCTGCCAGCTAGAGCACAGAGAAGTTGGGGCAATCAGGTGGGCGACCTCTGAGGTAGCCACCCGGGTGCATGCCATATCACCTCGACACAAGCTTTGTGTCAGGGGTGAGAAGACACGTTGTTTGATATCAAACACAACATATTTAGGCAGTACCATAATGGAGCTGACAACCTCGGAGTGCCAGCCCATGTTGTCCTATGGAAAATCTATCACTTATAGTGTCCTTTAATGGTAAAGGGCACAATAATAATCCACATTTGTAAAGCGCACAATCACCCGTTAGGGTCTCTAGGCGCTGGGGGCCGTCGGGAAGATTAAGCAAGCTATTGCCCAGAGTCACATGGTGCTGGGCCGCCGGGGATCGAACCCTGATCCTCAGATTCCAGCGTCGGTCGCCCTGGCAGCGGCGCCACACCTCTTCCCAATAGAGATGCATATAAGCTTGCACTTGTGTGTCCAAACCTCTGATATACTGCACCCTGCCTCCTGGGCTTTAGAAGGCTTTCCTTAGCGGTGACTGGTATATATTGAAGGCAGTGAATTTATTTTGCCACACATGGTGAGGGCGGGGTCGAATTTGAGCGGTTTGTAGTGCTCCTGCAGTCAGCAATGGCCGACCTGCTGTTAGTAGTTTACTTGGGTCACTCAGGATGTAACAAACAGAGTTCAGGTCGTGGGGACCCCCTTACCACCCATGCCCTTTTTTAAAACATTTTTTATTGGATTTTACATTTCATGCACTTCATACAAGCAGTAAATTCAGGAGAGTTACATTACTATCAACGCATTTCATGTTTATGCCTGGCAGTGGTGGGGGATTTCATCTAACCTGTGACTCGGTTATCAAGGGGGAGGGCTCCCCCTCGCCCCTTTCACCGTAAATGTCCTGAGGTGATAGCTAGACTATGCAGGGGTAAGTGCACCGAGGTTCTCTGATGCATATGACTGTCTCTAGTCCAAAGTCCCTTGTGTCGGGCAACATTAAATGGCTATCCAAATTCTAACTTTAACTGGGGGACTTACAACCGGGTGGGAGTGGGATCCGGGGAGGAAGGGAGGGGCTTCGGGGTCGTACAAGAGTGGAGCCAGAGTGACAATGGTCCGTGTCGATCCACAGACTTCCGACGCCTTGCGTCATGCCAGGTGATGTCGTGGAACCAAGAGGGCTGTTTAGGAGGGAGTCGGTGGGGCGGGGGGGCGTTCATGGACCGGAGACGGGGCGTGTGAGCCTGGTGTCGCTCGCGGGCTATGCACTGGGTCAGTACCTGCGGGTTGTGCTTGTTGAAAGCTATGCAGAAGTGTCGCCCATTCTAGAGATATGGGGCGTCGTCGTATGCCGCGGGCTTCTTCTTGGCGGATAAGGTCTTCCTCGGCTGCGGCCCATTTCTTTACCGCCCCCCACCAGGCCGCAATTGGGGGACCCTTAGCCGCGCGCCAATGCATAGCAATGCTGTGTTTCACTAACAGTATAGCCAGGAGCGCAAACTTGGTCTCCACTTTCTTTTTTTTATTGCGTCTAAAAATACCCAGGGCGCAGGCTTCCCACGTGTGGAACATTGTAAGGCCAGTGACTGTTTGCAGTGTAGTGTGTACTGTCGTTCACAGGGTTTGCAAACAGGGGCAGGACCAAAACATGTGCATGAATGGGGCGTCCGGGGTTTTACATCGGGGGCATTCATGTAGCAGCGTGTGTACCACCGGGTGAGTGGTAGGTTCCCCGTCCCTGAGGTCCCAGGTCCGCCCACAATCTGCTACTAGTTGCTGATGCAGCAGGAATTGACCGGGCGGGAGCCCCTCTCCTCGGTCAGGGCCGTGAACGAGGCTAGCTGACCGTCGGTAAACAGGGCCTCCGTTTCCGTGAGTTGGTGCTCAGTCCAGACCCGGAGGTCCCTCGCAGTGTAAAACTCCGATCCTCTCGGGAGCCCTGCTAGAGGCAACAAGGGGGAATACACCGGCGACCGCTTGGACATGCGATGGATCCGCATCGTACAGGTCCGAGCCACTTTCACCAACAGTGGATGTGTTGGGTCGGGCTTTGTGCCAAGGTGTAGCATTCGGGTTAGTTCTGGGACTGCCAGCTGCCCGCCTTGGGTCATCGTTTCTCCCAGGTTACGTTGTGCGGTCCAGCGCAACAGCCACTGCAGCTGCGCCGCCAAAAAGTAGGCTTCAAATGAGGGGGCGCCCATCCCTCCCCCGTCGCGAGGTAGCTGCAGAGTCGATAGGGCCACTCATTAGCGGCCCCGCCCCCAAATCAGGAATACCAGCAATGAGTTCAACTCCTGAAAGAAGGACCAGGGGGGGGGACCACGGGGACATTTGCGAAGTAATTGAGGAGTCGAGGCACCATGATCATTTTCGATAATGCGACCCTGCCTATGGGAGCCAGGGGCAGAGTCCTCCAGAAACCGATTTGGCCTTTAAGGCTCCGGAGGGCACGGTAATGATTACCCTTTAAGAGGTCCCGGGGCTCGTGGTAGAGTCTGATTCCCAAATATCTCACGGAATCCCCCATCCAAGCCAGTGAAGCATCTCCCAGGCGGATTTCCCTGTGTGGAGTATTTGGGTGTAGGGGGTAGAGAGCGCATTTCTCCCAATTCACACGAAGTCCCGTCGCCCTCTCAAAATCCGAGAGCATGGTCTAGATGGTGGTGAGGTCCGCGGAAAAGTCCCTGACATAAATGAGGAGGTCATCCACATAGAGGGAGACGCAGTACATGCTCTCCCCCAACGGAATGCCCCAGTGCTGGCCCACCTCCCGCAGTCATGCCGCCAGCGGCTCCATTACAAGGGCAAAAATGGCGGGGGACAGGGGGCACCCCTGGCGTGTACCGCGTTGGATCGGAATGGGAGGGGAGACCGTATGACCTATCCGTACCCTTGTAGTGATGTCGGTATATAACAGCAGAGTGTATGCGAGGAAGTGGGGTCCCGTGCCCGCTTTTCACAGCACCTCGAAAAGATATTGCCACACCAGGGTATCAAACACCTTCTCAAGGTCCAGGACGAGGCACGCCGCCCGTGGGAACCTACCCCGCACCCCATCCTGGACCTGGAACAGCCGGTGGAGACTTTGGGAGGTATTCCTCCCGGGGATGAACCCGCTCTGATCCAGATGGATCAGCCGGGGATAACTTCCGTAAGCCAGTCCGCTAGAATTCGCCCTAGAATTTTGCGGTGTGTGGTCAGTAGGGTTATTGGCCGATAGGACGTGCGAAGCAAAGGGTCCAGATCGGGTTTGGGTAACGTCACCAGTGTGGAAGCCCGCATCAACTGGGGTAGCAGGCCCACCTCTAAGGCTTCTCGAAAGACCATGTCGAGCTGTGGGGCCAGCTGCTGTGAGAATGTGGTATATAGTTCTACCGGGAATCCGTCATGACCCGGAGCCTTATTTTTAGCCAGTCGGCGCATGGCGAGTTTAACCTCCTCCACCGTTATCGGAGCAACGAGCGCTGCTCGTTCCTCGTCTGTGATTTGGGCCCGAGCGTCTGTGTGTAGCTTGTGTCGAATGTGGCCCTCCCTATCCGGGGTTGTTTCCCTGTACAGCATGGTGTAATAATCATAAAAGGCCAAGACTATGTCAGCTTGCGCATAGACCAACTCCCCCGCAGCGCCCCGGATGCCGGTGATCGGTTGTGTTTGCGTGTCCTAGTGGATGAGCCACGCCAGCAGTGTGCCGTCCCGGTTCCCTTCACTGTGGGCTCTAGTGGTGTAGGTGCGAAAGTTATAGCGCCGCAAATCCGCACACGCCTCCTCGTATTTGGTTTTGGCCTCTGCTATTGGTGTGGGGGGGACCGCTCGCTGATCTGCCACTTTAGATAACTGCACTACTTGCTGTTCTGTAGTGTGCACTGCCCTCTCCAGGGTCTGCTTCCCTCCTGTGATCTGTCGGATACATGCGCCACTTAAGACTACTTTAAATGCATCCCATTCTAGGGATCTAGTCGCTGCAGTGCCCCTGTTTTCTTCGAAGTAATGGCGGATGGTGTCGGCATGTTCATTCTTGTACACCGGGTCCTGAAGGCAGTCTTTGGGGAGACGCCATGTGGTGATCGGCGGTGTGGGTGGGTGCCATTCGAGGGACACTGTGTGCGCGTCGTGGTCCGAAACCACCCTGCCCAGGTAGTCTGAGTGGCTGATGCGCTGCAGAAGAGATTGCGAACATAAAAAGCGGTCTAAGCGGATGCGCAGATTGTGTGGGATCGAGTGGAAGGAATACATTTTGGCGGCTGGGTAGATGTGGCGCCAGGCATCTGTGAGGGACCAATGGGCCGCCCAGGCCCGAAAAGCAGCAGTGTGCGCATGGGCTGGGGAGTGCTTGGGGGCGGGGACCGATCTAATGCTAGGTCCATGGAGCAATTGTAATCCCCTCCCAGTATCCGTGGGGAATGTGTGAAGCCTGCTAAGGTACTCGTCAGCGTCCCCCAGAATGGTGTTTGATCCGTATTTGGGGCATAGATGCTGCCAACGAGGATAGGTTGCCCGTCCAATAACCCCTCCAGTAGTGGATACCGGCCCTCGGGGTCTACTTTTCTGCCCATCTCTCTGAAAGGTACTCCTGGTCGGATCCAGATTAGCGCCCCTCTTGCGAATGCTGAGTATGTGGTACCGCAAAAAAGGCCCCTCCATTTCCTCTGAAGCCTACCCAATTCCTCCCTCGTGAGATGTGTTTCTTGAAGGGATATGATCTGCGCCTGTTGCCGCTGAATGTACGCAAATATCGCATATAGCTTTTTGGCTGTGTGCATCCCCCATACATTTAGAGTTAAAAACCTGACGTCTGTATGTGCCATGGTGGGTTCAATAACGCCTCCGGATGGCCCACAGTCTTCGTCCGAGTGGGGTCTCCCATCCCCTGCTGTTGGGTTTCATATGTGAAGCTGTGCGACGTGGTATGTATATGCCCCTGCCCTACATATGGGGAGTAACTAGAGGTCATTGTGCATGGGGTGGGTAAACTGAGAACTGGGTTCGGGAAACTGTCCCAATACAGGGGACCTACCGCCTGGAGCGATACGTCCAAACTAACCCTCCAGGTAAAGGAGAGCGTCTATGAACAAGTAGTAACCTGTTGCAGGGTTTCTGTACTCACACAGAACTGTGCACAGAGGAGTGGAACCTCGGCAAATTAGGATGTCCCAAAACTTACCTTAGCAACCAACTCACCCCTTACCGAGCTAGCTACAGTGTCTCATTGGACATATCAAACACCCAATGTTTAGACAAACCAGAACATGAACTTACAGTACCTCAGGGTACGTGGGACTCATGAACACTCTTTCGTTATATTATCATTACAAACCAGAACATGGAGTAAAGAAGACACATGTGCATTTGAAATGTTTATTTACTAATGCCGTCTTCTCAGGCGCAGTATCTTTGATAATACAAGTATACTTATTATCAGTAGCAAAATTATCAGCATAGTTACTAAGACATAAAAAGCGAATGGTGACAGCATGTTAACATGCTGTAATGAATAAGAGTTAACAACACTTATATCTCACCCTCCCTAACACATATATTATATTATTATCTAAGAAGGTCTCTTTGGGTTGTTTTAGGGCGGGCCCATACCTTAGTGTCCTAGCATGAAGGAATCACATCAGCATACACCAGCTCTCTCTGCATGTGCACCGCATCAAGTGTGTTAACAATTCTCGTGCAAAGCAATATCAATCCCGCCTCAAGCCCAAGTTGGCAAAGGCTGCACTTGTGTTATGACTATGAAGGCGTGGAGATCAGACCTCATAACAATTCCATATCGTGTTGCTCCTGAAACTTCAGCACTCTCCGTGCAGACATGTTTTATTAAACAAAGCAGATATCAGAGCAATAACATATTATTCTCACATTCACCACGGCAAACCACTAGGTTGAAAGCTAAGTCAACAATTAAGGGTCGTGTGCAGAAGTTGCAAGAAAGGAAAAATGGCGTTTAAATCTAAAATGTACCTATGCTAACTTAACACGAAATATGGATATATAGGAGCTATACAACACCCCCCCATGATCCGAGAACGGACTAAATAAGGTAACAGAAGTGCCATCACATGAGAGCAGAATTCATTTATAAACGAGCATGAATAAAAATTCAAAAAATAAAAACTAATGCTAAAAAATAGTCCACAAATATAATGTGGCTCAAGCCAATAGGCAAGCAAAAATAAAATGTCTTGACCAAAAGTCAATAAAATCAAGGAAATGCTATCAATCAGCATGCCAATTTGAGGCAGTGTCTATGATAAGACCGTATATGAAAAGTAAGCTGCAACAGCCTCCAGGAGGAAGTCACCGTCCTCATCCGAAAACAGTTCAGCCATCCAATTTAAAAGATGAAAGGAACATACGTGATCTGCCAGCACCGGATCCTCTATAACCATCAGAGGACAGCTCGGTGGGTTCTCAAGAAAACTTAGTTCCAAGAAATTTCGCGCTGCCGACAACACATCCCAGGGACCCATTAGTCCATGTGCCACCGCCAAGGCCATAATCCTTTCGTCAGAACAAACCAACTCGTGAGCAATGATAGGACTCATCAGTTGATCAAAATCGACGTCAGCAGATATCGGTCCGCAGAGACACAAATCAATGGCCCAAAGGAAATCACAGGTCAGGCAGCGAAATACAGGCTGGACACAGGTGAAATAGGAGAACCGAAAAGATAATCCAAAAGCCGTGCTTAGAGTCGCTAACGGCAGTGTGCCATAGTAATCAAGCATGCGGTTGCGAAACCGCGTCAGTAGTAGCCGTGCGTGGTCTTGCACAGGAAGGGCATCCATATTTAAAAAGGCAGAAAACCACCAATGCGCCAGCCGCTAATGCAAGCAAAAACGGAAACCCTCCAAACAAGGATGAAAAAATAGAATGGAAGAAAGCAGGGATGACTCCAAAAATCTTCTCAAAGGAAGTCACGAGACCACCGCTAACAACTTTAAAAAAATGTGCTAGGCCCGTCGTGGAGGACGCGTTAAAGATAGAACGGACCATGGCTCCGAAATGCAAGGGCAAATCAGTGTTTAAAAGAGCCTGAACCTCCGTGCGGGTGTTAGCAATGTGAAGCACGAAAGTTTCACGGGCCGAGCTCAAGGCCACCTCTTTCTGGGACAATAGAGCTCTTATTCTAGCCATGCCGCTGAATTCTGCTCCCAAGGTCGGTATCTGTGGCCAAATGGAAGACTCCCTATGTTCACGTGTGGGAGGATAAAGAACATTTCTGCAGCAAATAACTCGCTCACTAACTGTTACTATGAAAGCTATACCTTTAATTAAACCACAACAGTTTTCATTATTGAGCATTAAATAACTACCATTCTCTAACAATTTAAACGTGGGGATGATAGCAGGAACTGGCGTGCCCTGTAAAACGCAAGCCATATTCGGGCGGTCCTTGTTACATGAACCGTGCAACTGTATGTGTCTGCACATTAAAGAATGATCTGGAGTCTCAGTACACTCATCCCCTGTCAGATAAACCTCTTGATCATCCTTGAAACATCTGTATGTGTATGGGAGTGACCAGACCTCATGAAGAAAACCGCTACCTAAGGGTTCAAAACGACCTATTGGCACATATTTCATACAATTTGAAAACTTATATAAAGCAAAAGGCAGTGTTATCAAACCGTGGATAAGCCACGTAGCAGCAGTGGTCTCTGCCACAGAGAAAGGTAAAGATTCCAACCTTTCAATATGGAGCATTGAAAAGGAAGCATCACGCATTGAAAGCAAGCGTTGTTTGTCTGTCAAATTAAATGGTGCAAATAAAGAGGAAACGTTCATGTATCCCCAGGGAACTTTACCCATTTTTAGAGTCTGTAGTGTCCATGCAAACTGCATGATTGAACGTAATTGATTTTGACCATGGTATAATACAGACACTTCATCATGCACAATATCAACAACAGACGACACAATATTATCTAATGTGTAAATTCTAGAGGAAAGCACGTTAATGCTATTGTCAACCACTGCAAGCACTTTTTCAAGATTTGCTTGATCAATAGCCCTAAGACGTGAAGCAGCCTCAATCTGTGAGAGTTTCCAAATTTCATTGTAAACCCCATATAACCATCTTTTCGACCTGCCACTAGCCGGGCCTTTAATGAAATCATTCAAATCCACGTCTGCATTCAGTTTGGAAAGGTGATACTTAACCGCAGGTAAAGTTGAATGTTTCAGCCAAGCTTGACACAACTTGCCAACTGAGTAAGAGGTGACAGTATGACTCAAATCAAAACGGGGATCAGATCTAACAGCCCTAAAACCGTTAGTTATATTTAAAAATCTCTTTTGGCAAGAATCAGCACTACGGTGCCAAAGTAGCCAACCCTTGGGATTCATACTGGAAATGTTAAAGGAGGAATTCAGAAGCAAAGCCTGTATTTCTCTAATGGACAATTTAGTGAAATTACTCCAATTCTCATATTCCTCCAACTCCGGGAAAGACGGGGTGTTTAACCTTTTAGACGTAGCCAATCCAAAGCACGTGGTCTGGGAAATGGTTTCATTTAAAAACCACATATGATTTGGGATGAGACATGCACGGTGCAAAGCCTCAGTGCCTTGTACCTGCCAGGCCCTTGAGCCCCAAACTGATTTAAGGTCTATGGTATCCTTCCATAACTCATACCCTCCAGTAACTAATTGATCCAGGAAGGCTTTTGAATATAACAATTTTGTATTTGTAAGTCGAACCTTGGACTGTGGCTGTTTGTGAAATTTAAAATAAAAGGACTCGGGATTGGACTGATTAAAGTCAGTGAAATAAGTATACTTTTTAAGAAACGTTTCAGAACTCCCTTGTGTTGGTGCTGGGCAATGTTCCCACTGAGTAAAATTAACCGCATCCCTTCGGGAAGATGTCTTGTGTAAGAAGTGATTGCCATAATGTTGGTAACAGAACAATTCACCATAATTAGCAGATTCTAAATATAAATCCTCAGCATCAAAAGCAGCATAATATTTCAAATCAGAAAACAAACTCTCCACAGCATTAACATCCCAATCATCAGAACGAATGTTTTGTTTCACTACATCCCCCATATTAACTCTTAGTACATTAGGGACATTAACGACTTCCGTTGGACCATGAATCTGAAAACGAACTGCATCCCACGCGATTCCATCCAGAACAGGCCACGCTGTGATGTTAACCAAAGTCAAGTCTCTTTTTAATCTGTGTGTAGAATGTGAAGAGGAAAGTGGGGCCAAAGTTCCATTTAAATGAGTAATGCAAGTTCTCTCCTCGACATAGTGTCCATTCATAATCCGAAAAAAATAAAACACAAAACCAATTGACATAAAAAGGTAAACTGAAAAAAGGACCAGCCAAATGTATATCCAAGGAGGTATCAAAAAATGTTTTTTAAACAGGCTGGCATATACTGCAATTTTAGAGGGTTTTTTCGAGGCAAGGGAAGCAGAGTCAAATGAAAATCTGGATTCCGTGGCTAAACGAGCTTGCAGGTCAGGCATGGACAGATCAGTGGGGTATGTATAGTCTGTCTCATCAAGGTTAGTTCCTGGTAAATTATTCAATAATGGACTGGAAACAGCAGGTAAATCGATTGCCACCTCAGGTTCATTATCAGAAGCAGTGTGCATAACTGAATTTCTCACAATGGAAGGACAGGAAACTGCCGGTGTCATGCTAAGAAGAATCGGCCACTCTGTGTATCTTGACATTGTCAATAGAAATAAACCTGTTTTCCTTACGACCTGGAAGTGGTGGTAAAATGACTGTTCTTGTGCCCTTCACTCCAAGCACTGGGACTGGAGCTCGATAGGAGGGACCAAACTCTTTCTTGTTGTCGATCTTCTCTCGAACCAGTTCTCCAACTTGGGGTAGCCAGCCAACTACCGGGATCTGCAACGCATCATCCGATGTGGAGGGCAAATGTTCCTTTGCAAGAGTGTCTCTCGTCTTTTGTAGATTCTGTAAAACATTGCAATGTTCATCTGCGTCAAAGGCAGTGGCGCGAACCACCGAGTCTAGACCGTCAAGGTCAGGGACGAACATCTTGATGCCAAAGAGCATTTCGTATGGGGTCCGCCCACCCAGAGACCTTCTAGGGAGATTATTAAGAGCACGCTGCACGCCATAGAGGTGAGCCAGCCAGTTTCTGCCAGTGCCTATAACTCGGGCTGTCAAAGATTGCTTTAAATCACGGTTCATTCGTTCAACTACACTATTACCCTCGGGTCTGTAGGGTGACGAAAACTTGACTTGGACCCCCATCGAAGTCATGGCATCCTTATACGCCTTAGAGGCGAAAGCCGGACCCTGATCCGAATGGAAGGTACCACAGGCAAAAATCCCTATAAAGATACGCAAATCTCTGATGACAGTCCGGGAATCAGCGCTGCGATGTGGCCATAACCACACAAAGCGTGTGCATGAGTCAACTGCTACTAAGATGTATTTATACGCAGTATCAGATGAAAATGGACCGCAGTGATCTAAATAAACACAGCCTAGTGGTTTATTAGAAATGTACAACTGAGTCTGAGGCGGACGCGTAGCAGTTGAAGGTTTAATCTGCTGGCATATGTCACAAAGAAGGACATAATCACGCGTCTGTTTGTACAGTCCCCGCCACCAGAAACGTTGTTGTAATTGCGTTACAGTGGCTGAGACGCCCGCATGCGCAGACGCCACACCTTCATGAGCCGCTGTAATCAAGTCTGTTCTGCGATCCGAGTTGGGAATCAGCCGTTCCCCAACATCAGGAATTGTCACAAAAGGAACCTTTTCGGGACTTAAGTGGTATTTATACTTCGAAGGGAATCCCGAAGGATGTTTACTTCCCTTCTCAGAGGCAGCAACCGCTGCCAAGATGTCGCTATCAATCTTGGTTTTAGACCTAGTAACTGCTGCAACTAAGTATGTAGATACTGCTGATTTCGCCGCTTCATCAGCAAGCGAGTTGCCAAGAGCGTGTACTCCCACGCGCTGATGACCGAGAGTATGAATCACATAAACGAGTGGCAACATAGCTTTAAGCTCTGCCACTCGAACCCAGATCATTTTATGTTTTATTGTGCTACCCTTGGAATCACGAAAGTCATTTTGAATCCAAAAGAACAAGTTTTCATTGTAAGACTGGACACAGTAGTAAGAATCACTTACAATTAGAGTAGTAACACTTGGATCTGCGTACTCCAAAGCTAGTAATAGAGCACGAAGCTCTGCCAATTGTGCAGTGCAATCGCCCAGGGGCAACGTGTGTACCTCCCTGGAAATGAACTCGTCATTCAACATAGCACCGACCACAATGGCGCATGCGGAAACGTAGGCATGTTTAGAGCCATGCGCAACCTGCGCCGACCCATCAGTGTAAATGATGCAATGGAAGTCCTCCAAAGGTCGCATCGCCAGAGGAGCAGGATGAACGAATTCATACTGCAAGTACTCCTGTGACCGTAAGGAGGCGTCAAAAATAAACATGACATCTGCGGATGACAATGACGCAGCCCACTGAATCCACCGAGGGTGCAAAGCCTTTGAATTTGGTACACTGGCTTTCGTGACTGCCTCCAAATGAGGACAGGGTGTTACCACTAGCATGCGTTTCCCCTGTGACAGAGCACGTTCTTTTAGAATTGCCATCTGTACAGCAGTTAAAACCTTTTCTATGGTGGGAAACCGCATCTCAGCCGAGGTGTACAAGTGTGACTTGTAAGCAATAGGTACTGTGTCACCTTCATTAAAAGTGAGGTAGGTGAAACCCACCGTCCCAGGAATTATTCTTATTACCAGGTTGGTGTGGTTATCACGAGTCAGTAAATATTTAGAAGCGAGCAGATCAGCCTGCAAGGATTGCAAAATGGCTGAATGCTCAGGCAGCCAGCATGATTTTGAGAAAGTTGGTTGTATCAAAGCATACAGAGGCTTGACACGCTGGGCATATTCCGGAATGTAAGTTCTGCCGAAATTCAAAAAGCCCAGTAAGGATTGTAATTTCTTCAGTGTTGTTGGTGCGCGTAATTGTGCGCACTTCTCCAAGAAGTGAGGAGCCAAACCTCTACCTTCATGGTTGAGCTCATAGCCCAAAAACAACACTGTGTGTTCAGCAATGTGCGATTTTGCAAAGTTGAATTTGTAACCCATGTCTGCGAAGTTGCAAACAAGAGAATTTACACGACACAGATGCTCCCAAATATCGTCGTCTGTGAGATATATGTCATCCACATACGAAAAAGCATCAGGGTCGAGTGCCTCCAAAATAGAGACAATTCGAGCGGTAAATACACCAGGACTATTCTTGTAGCCCATTGGAAGACGCCGGAATTGCTTTTGGACTCCAGCGCTTGTAAAACTGGTCCATTGGGAGCTAAAGCTGTCCAATCGGTGGGCATAAAAACCATTGGATATGTCAAGCGTTGTCTTGAAACGCTTACGCACGAGACTATCCACTAGGGCAGAGCCGTGGGTATTCTGTACTGCACAGTTACGGCAATGCGAGTTCAAATGCCGGTAATCCAAAACCAAACGATATGACCCGTCAGGTTTATTCACAGTAAAAAGGGGATTATTCATCGGTGACACACACGTTTCAATAACTCCCTGATATTCCAATTGTTCAAGGATTTCCGCGACGGAAGATTTTGCTTCACGCCGGATGGGATATTGAGGTTGAGGCTGCGGCTGAGACCGCAACGGTATTTCGTGGCAAGGCGACAATTTATCCCAACCACATTGGTTACGGTACAGAGCCGGCGCGAGAGCCCGAGCCCACTCTTCTGCAAAATGCTGCGCATGCTCTTTCGAGACAGTGTTCGCGAAACTGGGTAGGATCACCTCCTCCCCTCGCGGCGCCGCGAGCACAAAAGGTGGGGGCCAGTCAGCCTCCGAAAGTAAAATATCATATGTAGAAGACAGATTCTCCCAAAATACACCCTTAACGGTACGCTGTATGTCACCTTCAATTAACAGGACAATTTCATATAGTCTTTCAGGGGGAGCAAGTCTCGTATCCGCTGTTTCTATCACAACGTAGACATCAGTCGCTGTCACCCTCAGTAGTGGACGCAGCGCCTCTCTGACTATTGTTATCTCCGCCGCGCTGTCCAGCAAGGTCAGAGCCCACGTCAGATTCCGAAGCCGCGTTCTCACTATCTGTGGCATATCGATGCGCTGTTAAGGCTGCGACTTTCTTTTTCGCAAACTGCGGACGCCGAGGCGTAGAATCCTCCTGCTTCACTGCGCCGTCCGTCTGGCGGGACTGACCACGTCCTTGTTGGCCACCACGTCCACGTCCACCCCCTCCTCCTCCACCGGTTTTCTGGGCCGATGTGTCCTGAAAGGAACGAGGAGAGCGTTGATCAGAACCCTGAAAACGATCAGGTGATTTAATCATCGCGCGGTCGCGCAAATCATAAACTTTTTCGGGAGGTGCAGGAGCTAGTATTGCAGGAAAAGGACCCTGAGTCTGCGTTGTCTGCTTCCCCTGTGTCTGTTTTTTAGGCCAATTTTGTTTCTTGGACTTGGGCTGGGCATCTGTCACTGCAGATTGTCCCAGTGGTTGTTTTTTCTCCTTCACTGGAAAATATTTCAGACCTCTACTTGTGCGGCCAATCGTTTTATAAGCGGCCACCACAATCCTTGCTAACTGGCGGGGTTTGTCGGCATCGGGCAGAGCAGCCAAAGCATTCGACACCTGAAAGTTAACTGCATCTCCTTTAACATTGGAGAGAATGAGATCACTTACAATCTCAAATGAACCACACAGGCGCATACCCAATTCAACCGCAGCCTCTGGACCGTGATCATTCTGAACACGTCGAACGATTTCAGGCAGGGCAGTCATAGACGGGGTGCCGAAGCACCTTGTATAAACTGCCGCAAATGTTTTTCCCCAGCTGTCACAGTCAGCAAGTTCAGGAGTAATATCCTTCGGGAGAGTAATCGTCAACATTCTATGTTTATCAGCAGGAGTGGAATTCGGAAAAACCGCTTCCAGTTGATCAAACTTCTCTGCTAGCCAGAATGGGAAGTCATCGTTGTCAACAGGACGCGCACCAAAAACCGAATTTACCATAACAGGATTGAGACGCATTCCGCCTCGTTCCATGGGAGCGATCACACCCACCTGGGGACCACCAGGAAGATGTCGACCGATGTATTGCACTAAAGCACGAATCACGGAAATGGAAACTACATGCAGCCTGCGAATTTCTATCAGGGTACAAGCCCCGTGATTCGGGTGCGGGGTAAAGCCACCCAGCGCAGGCCAATTAGTACCTGGAATCGAGAGTGGACCTAACCTCGCACGGGACAAAGAGTGGGGGAGGGCGCCATCAAACCAAACTCGATGCTGCCAATGATCAATAGGTATTTCCAAAGCTCTGTATGGCGTATATTCAGCCGGGACATCCGAGGCGGTGTAGGAGTGGTACAAACCAGAATTAGCGTCCACAGCCGGAAACGTAACCCAAGAGTAAAACAACTCGTAAGGAAACGCCGGATCTGCACTTACCACGAAAATCACAGCCATCCCATCTACTGGGACCTGGTACGTCTGAAGATGGTTGCGTACCGCTACGCGACTATGCTGCGCAATAGCCACCGCTGCCGCCATCACAGAATTGGAAACAAGAAAACACAAAGAACACTTTGTAGCACAACTGGGTAGTAATTCAAAGAAACCGTTTAAGTAAGAATCAAGCTTGAATAAAGACCTATTTCAAAAAATAGGTAGGTTTCACCAACACCCCGTTTTCCGGAAACGGACGTGAAGGGGTTAAGGCATGAACGATAAACTACTCGAGTGTCATGATATAAGACCACCGAAACCGTTGGGCGCCATGTTGCAGGGTTTCTGTACTCACACAGAACTGTGCACAGAGGAGTGGAACCTCGGCAAATTAGGATGTCCCAAAACTTACCTTAGCAACCAACTCACCCCTTACCGAGCTAGCTACAGTGTCTCATTGGACATATCAAACACCCAATGTTTAGACAAACCAGAACATGAACTTACAGTACCTCAGGGTACGTGGGACTCATGAACACTCTTTCGTTATATTATCATTACAAACCAGAACATGGAGTAAAGAAGACACATGTGCATTTGAAATGTTTATTTACTAATGCCGTCTTCTCAGGCGCAGTATCTTTGATAATACAAGTATACTTATTATCAGTAGCAAAATTATCAGCATAGTTACTAAGACATAAAAAGCGAATGGTGACAGCATGTTAACATGCTGTAATGAATAAGAGTTAACAACACTTATATCTCACCCTCCCTAACACATATATTATATTATTATCTAAGAAGGTCTCTTTGGGTTGTTTTAGGGCGGGCCCATACCTTAGTGTCCTAGCATGAAGGAATCACATCAGCATACACCAGCTCTCTCTGCATGTGCACCGCATCAAGTGTGTTAACAATTCTCGTGCAAAGCAATATCAATCCCGCCTCAAGCCCAAGTTGGCAAAGGCTGCACTTGTGTTATGACTATGAAGGCGTGGAGATCAGACCTCATAACAATTCCATATCGTGTTGCTCCTGAAACTTCAGCACTCTCCGTGCAGACATGTTTTATTAAACAAAGCAGATATCAGAGCAATAACATATTATTCTCACATTCACCACGGCAAACCACTAGGTTGAAAGCTAAGTCAACAATTAAGGGTCGTGTGCAGAAGTTGCAAGAAAGGAAAAATGGCGTTTAAATCTAAAATGTACCTATGCTAACTTAACACGAAATATGGATATATAGGAGCTATACAACAAACCATGGGGTGGTGGTGCGTTCTTGCAAGGGGGTCCGCAGACGGGGTTGCGCAGGATTAATGTGCGTCATCTATTCCCTGCGAAATGTGGAACCCTGGGGTGCATGGGCCCGAAGTGGGCCCCGGGGGTGCAGTAGAGGTTCCTGGCCTACCCAAAATTAGGGCCTCCTACGTATGTGTGCTACCAGGGGTTGGGAGCAATGCTACTCTGGCATACTGCAACGTTTCACTAACAGTATAGCCAGGAGCGCAAACTTGGTCTCCACTTTCTTTTTTTTTATTGCGTCTAAAAATACCCAGGGCGCAGGCTTCCCACGCGTGGAACATTGTGAGGCCGTTGACTGTTTGCAGTGTAGTGTGTACTGTCGTCCACAGGGTTTGCAAATAGGGGCAGGACCAAAACATGTGCATGAATGCTGCATCCGGGGTTTTACATCGGGGGCATTCAAAGTGGGATGTCTGGTAGAAGCGTTTAAGCTGTGCTGGTGTGAGGTGGGCGCGGTGCAATATGTTGAACTGGATATTCTTGAATTGCTGGTTGCGGGACACTTTTTTTTGATGTTCTAGGGCTGTCCCCCACTCCCTGTCATGGAGGCTACTTCCGAAATCCTCCTCCCATCGGAGTCGCAATCTCAATAGCGACACTTGTGTGAGTTTGATGATGGATTTGTATATCCATGTGATATGGTGTCTACCCGATCCCATATGAAGCAGCATATGTACCACCGGGTGAGTGGTAGGTTCCCCGTCCCTGAGGTCCCAGGTCCGCCCACAATCTGCTACTAGTTGCTGATGCAGCAGGAATTGACCGGGCGGGAGCCCCCTCTCCTCGGTCAGGGCCGTGAACGAGGCTAGCTGACCGTCGGTAAACAGGGCCTCCGTTTCTGTGAGTTGGTGCTCAGTCCAGACCCGGAGGTCCCTCGCAGTGTAAAACTCCGATCCTCTCGGGAGCCCTGCTAGAGGCTACAAAGGGGGAATACACCGGCGACCCCTTAGACATGCGATGGATCCACATCGTACAGGTCAGAGCCACTTTCACCAACAGTGGATGTGTTAGGTCGGGCTTTGTGCCAGGGAGTAGCATTCGGGTTAGTTCTGGGACCGCCAGCTGCCCGCCTTGGGTCATCGTTTCTCCCAGGTTACGTTGTGCGGTCCAGCGCGACAGCCACTGCAGCTGTGCTGCCAAAAAGTAGGCTTCAAATGAGGGGGTGCCCATCCCTCCCCCGTCGCGAGGTAGCTGCAGAGTCGATAGGGCCACTTGGCAGCAGCCCCGCTCCCAAATCAGGAATACCAGCAATGAGTTTAACTCCTGAAAGAAGGACCAGGGGGGGGGACCACGGGGACATTTGCGAAGTGATAGAGGAGTCGAAGCACCATGATCCTTTTCGATAATGCGACCCTGCCTATGGGAGCCAGGGGCAGAGTCCTCCAGAAACCGATTTGTCCTTTAAGGCTCCGGAGGGCACGGTAATGATTACCCTCCAAGAGGTCCCGGGGCTCGTGGTAGAGTCTGATTCCCTAAAATCTCAGGGAATTCCCCATCCAAGCCAGTGAAGCATTTCCCAGGCAGATTTCCCTGTGTGGAGTATTTGGGTGTAGGGGGTAGAGAGAGGATTTCTCCCAATTCACACGAAGTCCCGTCGCCCTCCCAAAATCCGAGAGCGTGGTCCAGATGGTGGTGAGGTCCGCGGCAAAGTCCCTGACATAAATGAGGAGGTCATCCACATAGAGGGAGACGCAGTACATGCTCTCCCCCAACGGAATGCCCCAGTGCTGGCCCACCTCCCGCAGTCGTGCCGCAAGCGGCTCCATTGCAAGGGCAAAAATGACGGGGGACAGAGGGCACCCCTGGCGTGTACCGCGTTAGATCGGAATCGAGGGGAGACCGAATGACCGATCCGTACCCTTGTAGTGATGTCGGTATATAACAGCCGAGTGTATGCGAGGAAGTGGGGTCCCGCGCCCGCTTTTCACAGCACCTCGAAAAGATATTGCCACGCCAGGGAGTCGAACGCCTTCTCAAGGTCCAGGACGAGGCACACCGCCCGTGGGAACCTACCTGGCACCCCATCCTGGACCTGGAACAGCCAGCGGAGATTCTGGGAGGTATTTCTCCCGGGGATTAACCCGCTATGATCCAGATGGGTCAGCCGGGGGAGAACTTCCGTAAGCCTGTCCGCTAGAATTCGCCCTAGAATATTGCGGTGTGTGGTCATTAGGGTTATTGGCCGATAAGACGTGCGAAGCAAAGGGTCCCGATCGGGTTTGGGGAACGTCACCAGTGTGGAAGCCCACATCGACTGGGGTAGCAGGCCCACCTCTAAGGCTTCTCGAAAGACCGTGTCGAGCTGTGGGGCCAGCTGCTGTGAGAATGTGGTATAGAGTTCTACCGGGAATCCGTCATAACCCGGAGCCTTATTTTTAGCCAGTCGGCGAATGGCGAGTTTAACCTCCGCCACCGTTATCGGTGCATCGAGCGCTGCTCGTTCCTCGTCTGTGATTTGGGTCAGAGCGTCTGTGTGTAGCATGTGCCGAATGTGGCCCTCCCTATCCGGGGTTGTATCCCTGTACAGTATGATGTAATAATCATAAAAGGCCAAGACTATGTCAGCTTGCGCATAGACCAACTCCCCCGCAGCGCCCCGGATGCCGTTGATCGGTTGTGTTTGCGTGTCCTGGCGGATGAGCCACGCCAGCAGTTTGCCTGCCCGGTTCCCTTCACTGTGGGCTCTAGTCGTGTAGGTGCGAAAGTTATAGCGCCGCAAATCCGCACACGCCTCCTCGTATTTGGTTTTGGCCTCTGCTATTTGTGTGGGGGGGACCGCTCGCTGATCTGCCGCTTTAGATAACTGCACTACTTGCTGTTCTGTAGTGTGCACTGCCCTCTCCAGGGTCTGCTTCCCTCCTGTGATCTGTCGGATACATGCACCCCTTAAGACTATTTTAAATGAATCCTATTCTAGGGATCTAGTCGCTGCAGTGCCCCTGTTTTCTTCGAAGTAATAGCGGATGGTGTCAGCTTGTTCATTCTTGAACTCCGGGTCCTGAAGGCAGTCTTTGGGGAGACGCCATGTGGGGATCGGCGGTGTGGGTGGGCGCCATTCGAGGGACACTGTGTGCCCGTCGTGGTCCGAAACCACCCTGCCCAGGTAGTCTGAGTGGCTGATGCGCTGCAGAAGAGATTGCGTACATAAAAAGCGGTGTAAGCGGATGTGCAGATTGTGTGGGATCGAGTGGAAGGAATACATTTTGGCGGCTGGGTAGATGTGGCGCCGGACATCTGTGAGGGACCAATGGGCCGCCCAGGCCCGAAAAGCAGCAGTGTGCGCGTGGGCTGGGGAGTGGTTGGGGGGGGGGAACCGATCTAATGCTAGGTCCATGGAGCAATTGTAATCCCCTCCCAGTATCCGTGGGGAATGTGTGAAGCCTGCTAAGGTACTCATCAGCGTCCCCCAGAATGGTGTTTGATCCGTATTTGGGGCATAGATGCTGCCAACGAGGATAGGTTGCCCGTCCAATAACCCCTCCAGTAGTTCATACTGGCCCTCGGGGTCTACTTTTCTGCCCAGTTCTCTGAAAGGTACTCCGGGTCGGATCCAGATTAGCGCCCCTCTTGCGAATGCTGAGTATGTGGAACCGCAAAAAAGGCCCCTCCATTTCCTCTGAAGCCTACCCATTTCCTCCCTCTTGAGATGTGTTTCTTGAAGGGATATGATCTGCGCCTGTTGCCGCTTAATGTACGCAAATATCGCATATCGCTTTTTGGCTGTGTGCATCCCCCGTACATTTCGAGTTAAAAACCTGATGTCTGTATGTGCCATGGTGGGTTCAATACCGCCTTCGGAAGGCCCACGGTCTTCGTCCGAGTGGGGTCTCCCATCCTCTGCTGTTGGGTGTCATATATGAAGCTGTGCGACGTGGTATGTATATGCCCCTGCCCTACATATGGGGAGTAACTAGAGGTCATGGTGCATGGGGTAGGTAAACTGAGTACTGGGGTCGGGAAACTGTCCTAATACGTCCAAACTAACCCTCCAGGTAAAGGAGAGCGTCTACGAACAAGTAGTAACCATGGGGTGGTGGTGCCTGCTTGCAAGGGGGTCCGCGAACGGGGTTGCGCAGGATTATTGTGTGTCATCTAATCCCTGCGAAATGTGGAACCCTGGGGTGCGCGGGCCCGAAGTGGGCCCCGGGGGGAGCAGTAGAGGTTCCTGGCCTACCCAAAATTAGGGCCTCCTACGTATGTGTGCTACCAGGGGTTGGGAGCAAGGCTACTCTGCCATACTGCAACGTTTCACTAACAGTATAGCCAGGAGCGCAAACTTGGTCTCCACTTTCTTGTTTTTTATTGCGTCTAAAAATACTCAGGGCGCAGGCTTCCCACGTTTGGAACATTGTGAGGCCGTTGACTGTTTGCAGTGTAGTGTGTACTGTCGTCCACAGGGTTTGCAAACAGGGGCAGGACCAAAACAAGTGCATGAATGGGGCATCCGGGGTTTTACATCGGGAGCATTCAAAGTGGGATGTCTGGTAGAAGCGTTTAAGCTGTGCTGGTGTGAGGTGGGCGTGGTGCAATATGTTGAACTGGATATTCTTGAATAGCTGGTTGCGGGAAACTTTTTTGTGATGTTCTAGGGCCGTCCCCCACTCCGTGTCATGGAGGCTACATCCGAAATCCTCCTCCCATCGGAGTCGCAATCTCGATAGTGACACTTGTGTGAGTTCAATGATGGATTTGTATATCCATGTGATATGGTGTCTACCCGCTCCCATATGAAGCAGCGTATGTACCACCGGGTGAGTGGTAGGTTCCCCGTCCCTGAGGTCCCAGGTCCGCCCACAATCTGCTACTAGTTGCTGATGCAGCAGGAATTGACCGGGCGGGAGCTCCCTCTCCTCGGTCAGGGCCGTGAACGAGGCTAGCTGACCGTCGGTAAACAGGGCCTCCATTTCTGTGAGTTGGTGCTCAGTCCAGACCCGGAGGTCCCTCGCAGTGTAAAACTCCGATCCTCTCGGGAGCCCTGCTAGAGGCAACAAGGGGGAACACACCGGCGACCCCTTGGACATGCGATGGATCCGCATCGTACAGGTCCGAGCCACTTTCACCAACAGTGGATGTGTTGGGTCGGGCTTTGTGCCAGGGAGTAGCATTCGGGTTAGTTCTGGGACCGCCAGCTGCCCGCCTTGGGTCATCGTTTCTCCCAGGTTACGTTGTGCGATCCAGCGCGACAGCCACTGCAGCTGCGCCGCCAAAAAGTAGGCTTCAAATGAGGGGGTGCCCATCCCTCCCCCGTCGCGAGGTAGCTGCAGAGTCGATAGGGCCACTCGGCAGCGGCCCCGCCCCCAAATCAGGAATACCAGCAATGAGTTTAACTCCTGAAAGAAGGACCAGGGGGGGGACCACGGCGACATTTGCGAAGTGATAGAGGAGTCGAGGCACCATGATCATTTTCGATAATGCGACCCTGCCTATGGGAGCCAGGGGCAGAGTCCTCCAGAAACCGATTTGGCCTTTAAGGCTCCGGAGGGCACGGTAATGATTGCCCTCCAAGAGGTCCCGGGGCTCGTGGCAGAGTCTGATTCCCAAATATCTCAGGGAATCCCCCATCCAAGCCAGTGAAGCATCTCCCAGGCGGATTTCCCTGTGTGGAGTATTTGGGTGTAGGGGGTAGAGAGAGGATTTCTCCTAATTCACACGAAGTCCCGTCGCCCTCTCAAAATCCAAGAGCGTGGTCCAGATGGTGGTGAGGTCCGCGGCAAAGTCCCTGACATAAATGAGGAGGTCATCCGCATAGAGGGAGACGCAGTACATGCTTTCCCCCAACGGAATGCCTCAGTGCTGGCCCACCTCCCGCAGTCGTGCCGCCAGCGGCTCCATTGCAAGGGCAAAAATGACGGGGGACAGGGGGCACCCCTGGCGTGTACCGCGTTAGATCGGAATGGGAGGGGAGACCGAATGACCGATCCGTACCCTTGTAGTGATGTCGGTATATAACAGCCGAGTGTATGCGAGGAAGTGGGGTCCCGCGCCCGCTTTTCACAGCACCTCAAAAAGATATTGCCACGCCAGGGTGTCGAACGCCTTCTCAAGGTCCAGGACGAGGCACGCCGCCCGTGGGAACCTACCCGGCACCCCATCCTGGACCTGGAACAGCCAGCGGAGATTCTGGTAGGTATTCCTCCCGGGGATGAACCCGCTCTGATCCAGATGGATCAGCCGGGGGAGAACTTCCGTAAGCCTATCCGCTAGAATTCGCCCTAGAATATTGCGGTGTGTGGTCATTAGGGTTATTGGCCGATAGGACGTGCGAAGCAAAGGGTCCCGATCGGGTTTGGGGAACGTCACCAGTGTGGAAGCCCGCATCGACTGGGGTAGCAGGCCCACCTCTAATGCTTCTCGAAAGACCGTGTCGAGCTGTGGGGCCAGCTGCTGTGAGAATGTGGTATAGAGTTCTACCGGGAATCCGTCATGACCCAGAGCCTTATTTTTAGCCAGTCGGCGAATGGCGAGTTTAACCTCCGCCACTGTTATCGGAGCATCGAGCACTGCGTGTTCCTCGTCTGTGATTTGGGCCCGAGCGTCCGTGTGTAGCATGTGCCGAATGTGGCCCTCCCTATCCGGGGTTGTATCCCTGTACAGTATGGTGTAATAATCATAAAAGGCCAAGACTATGTCAGCTTGCGCATAGACCAACTCCCCCGCAGCGCCCCGGATGCCGGTGATCGGTTGTGTTTGCGTGTCCTGGCGGATGAGCCACGCCAGCAGGTTGCCGGCCCGGTTCCCTTCACTGTGAGCTCTAGTGGTGTAGGTGCGAACGTTATAGCACCGCAAATCCGCACACGCCTCCTCGTATTTGGTTTTGGCCTCTGCTATTTGTGTGGGGGGGCGCCGCTTGCTGATCTGCTTTAGATAACTGCACTACTTGCTGTTCTGTAGTGCGCACTGCCCTCTCCAGGGTCTGCTTCCCTCCTGTGATCTGTCGGATACATGCACCCCTTAAGACTACTTTAAATGCATCCCATTCTAGGGATCTAGTCGCTGCAGTGCCCCTGTTTTCTTCGAAGTAATGGCGGATGGTGTCGGCTTGTTCATTCTTGAACACCGGGTCCTGAAGGCAGTCTTTAGGGAGACGCCATGTGGGGATCGGCGGTGTGGGTGGGCGCCATTCGAGGGACACTGTGTGCGCGTCGTGGTCCGAAACCACCCTGCCCAGGTAGTCTGAGTGGCTGATGCGCTGCAGAAGAGATTGCGTACATAAAAAGCAGTCTAAGCGGATGCGCAGATTGTGTGGGATCGAGTGGAAGGAATACATTTTGGCGGCTGGGTAGATGTGGCGCCAGGCATCTGTGAGGGACCAATGGGCCGCCCAGGCCCAAAAAGCAGCAGTGTGCGCGTGGGCTGGGGAGTGCTTGGGGGGGGGGACCGATCTAATGCTAGGTCCATGGAGCAATTGTAATCCCCTCCCAGTATCCGTGGGGAATGTGTAAAGCCTGCTAAGGTACTCATCAGCGTCCCCCAGAATAGTGTTTGATCCGTATTTGTTAGGGGGCACTAGGCGTTACGAGGGCACAGCCTGCCACAAACTACATTTCCCAGAGGCAGTAGCGCCATGCGCGGCTGTGATCGGATCTCTTCCGGGTCACGTGAGCGCAGCGCATATCCTCGCGGAGACAGGGCAGGACGCTGCCGATTATTCCGTGTTGTTGGCGTTTGGAGGTGGGGTTCTGGTGTACGGCTGCTGGTAAGGATGCCATCGGCACCGATCGCTGAGTTACTTTTGGATCATCATTCACGTTCGTTTGTGATGCAAACAGACGGCGTTTACTTTGTTGCTGTGGATTAAGCCGTTCTGAACCTCACACTCATTTGAGACTGCATTGTGTTGTATGCTCGCGTCCATTATTAAGTGGAGCAATATCCTTCGTTGGTTCCTTTGAGGCTGGTGATTGCTCAATTGGTGATCTGGTACAAGGAGCCTCCTATGTCCTTCGATGAATTGGATTAGTGCAAGGTTTCTGCACAAGGCTACGTTTTTGTGTTACCTCGTTGCTAAAGAAAGATTACTAAGGCTGTATAAAACCCTTTATACTGCGGAGTGACGTAACTCCAGGATTGATATATATGCCTATTGGAATGTCTGTTGTTGTTATATGCAATTGATCGGAATGCATATTGCTTAAGACAAATCCTTCATGCAGTACCTGCTGTTCTTTTCTTTACAGGAGTTGTGTATGAATGAAGGGGTTCATCTATACTTGACAGGTAGTTTGATGTTACCTATTGTTGAGTAGGTTATGAAGTGTGCTCAAAGAAATGTCTGATATCCCTCATTGTTGTTTCAGCCTCCTGAAGTAAGAAGGTACCTTATACACAACTCTCATTTGAAAGCCTATGTATTTTATTTTACAGGTTAGTGGTAGTTGATACATATATATGGTTATAGTGTAGAAGAAGGTGATCAGAGTGGTTAGTAATTGTTTGTTCTTCTCTCTTCTTGTGTCTTCTAAGGTCTCCCTCCCCGCTGTTCCCTTCCTTTCCTTCCCGGCTTTTTTCCATCTTTCCCTCGCTTAACCATCCTTTAGTCTGCGTATTATATATAGCAGATTTGGGGCGGTTTAGAGATGGATACTATTTGAGCATCGAACCAACCCTGAGGATTCGAACGGCCACAGAACAGTATTTGGGGCATAGATGCAGCCAACGAGGATAGGTTGCCCGTCCAATAACCCCTCCAGTAGTGCATACCTCTGGGTCTACTTTTCTGCCCAGTTCCTGAAAGGTACTCCTGGTCGGATCCAGATTAGCGCCCCTCTTGCGAATGCTGAGTATGTGGTACCGCAAAAAAGGCCGCTCCATTTCCTCTGAAGCCTACCCAATTCCTCCCTCGTGAAATGTGTTTCTTGAAGGGATATGATCTGCGCCTGTTGTCGCTTAATGTACGCAAATATTGCATATCGCTTTTTGACCGTGTGCATCCCCGTACATTTAGATTTAAAAACCTGACGTCTGTATGTGCCATGGTGGGTTCAATACCGCCTTCGGATGGCCCACGGTCTTCATCCGAGTGGGGTCTCCCATCCCCTGCTGTTGGGTGTCATATATGAAGCTGTGCGACGTGGTATGTATATGCCCCTGCCCTACATATGGGGAGTAACTAGAGGTCATGGTGCATGGGGTGGGTAAACTGAGAACTGGGTTCGGGAAACTGTCCCAATACAGGGGACCTACCGCCTGGAGCGATGTAAATTGTAAATTGATACTTGTATAGCGCACTACTCACCCGCAAGGGTCTCAAGGCGCTTGTACGAATACCGCGGTGGAACCCATCCTGGCTTTCCCTGTGAGGTGTCCACTCCTGGGCACCCCCAAGGTGGAGGCCAGGCATCCTTAGCGCTGTGGGGGCCGTTGTGGAGATTAAGCAAGCTATTGCCCAGAGTTGCAGAGTGGGACTCCATGAATGGAATAGGCACCGAGGCGAGAATTATCAGGTCCGTGGAATTTTTTAGCTCAAGACAAGCCGAGGCGGGGAATTGAACCCTGGTCCCGGGCTAGACCTCTGCATCAGGGTCTGCCGCTCTAACCATTGAGCCACACTTCTCCACGATACGTCCAAACTAACCCTCCAGGTAAAGGAGAGCGTCTACGAACAAGTAGTAACCATGGGGTGGTGGTGCGTGCTTGCAAGGGGGTCCGAGGACGGGGTTGCGCAGGATTAATGTGCGTCATCTAATCCCTGCGAAATGTGGAAACCTGGGGTGCGCGGGCCCGAAGTGGGCCCCCGGGGGGTGCAGTAGAGGTTCCTGGCCTACCGAAAATTAGGGCCTCCTACGTATGTGTGCTACCAGGGGTTGGGAGCAATGCTACTCTGGCATACTGCAACGTTTCACTAACAGTATAGCCAGGAGCGCAAACTTGGTCTCCACTTTCTTTTTTTTATTGCGTCTAAAAATACCCAGGGCGCAGGCTTCCCACGTGTGGAACATTGTGAGGCCGTTGACTGTTTGCAGTGTAGTGTGTACTGTCGTCCACAGGGTTTGCAAACAGGGGCAGGACCAAAACATGTGCAGGGAATGGGGCGTCCGGGGTTTTACATCTGGGGCATTCAAAGTGGGATGTCTGGTAGAAGCGTTTAAGCCGTGCTGGTTTGAGGTGGGCGCGGTGCAATATGTTGAACTGGATATTCTTGAATCGCTGGTTGCGGGACACTTTTTTGTGATGTTCTAGGGCCGTCGCCCACTCCCTGTCATGGAGGCTACGTCGGAAATCCTCCTCCCATCGGAGTCGCAATCTCGATAGTGACACTTGTGTGAGTTTGATGATGGATTTGTATATCCATGTGATATGGTGTCTACCCGCTCCCATATGGAGCAGCGTATGTACCACCGGGTGAGTGGTAGGTTCCCCGTCCCTGAGGTCCCAGGTCCGCCCACAATCTGCTACTAGTTGCTGATGCAGCAGGAATTGACCGGGCGGGAGCCCCCTCTCCTCGGTCAGGGCCGTGAACGAGGCTAGCAGACCGTCTGTAAACAGGGCCTCCGTTTCTGTGATTTGGTGCTCAGTCCAGACCCGGAGGTCCCTCGCAGTGTAAAGCTCCGATCCTCTCGGGAGCCCTGCTTGGCGCAACAAGGGGGAATACACCGGCGACCCCTTGGACATGCGATGGATCCGCATCGTACAGGTCCGAGCCACTTTCACCAACAGTTGATGTGTTTGGTTGGGCTTTGTGCCCGGGAGAAGCATTCAGGATAGTTCTGGGACCGCCAGCTGCCCGCCTTGGGTCATCGTTTCTCCCAGGTTACGTTGTGCGGTCCAGCGCGACAGCCACTGCAGCTGCGGGGCCAAAAAGTAGGCTTCAAATCAGGGGGCGCCCATCCCTCCCCCGTCACGAGGTAGCTGCAGAGTCGATAGGGCCACTCGGCAGCGGCCCCGCCCCCAAATCAGGAATACCAGCAATGAGTTCAACTCCTGAAAGAAGGACCACGGGGGGGACCACGGGGACATTTGCAAAGTAATAGAGGAGTCGAGGCACCATGATCATTTTCGATAATGCGACCCTGCCTATGGGAGCCAGGGGCAGAGTCCTCCAGAAACCGATTTGGCCTTTAATGCCCAGAGGGCACGGTAATGATTACCCTCCAAGAGGTCCCGGGGCTCGTGGTAAAGTCTGATTCCCAAATATCTCAGGAAATCCCCCATCCAAGCCAGTGAAGCATCTCCCAGGCGGATTTCCCTTTGTGGAGTATTTGGGTGTAGGGGGTAGAGAGAGGATTTCTTCCAATTCACACGTAGTCCCGTCGCCCTCTCAAAATCCGAGAGCATGGTCCAGATGGTGGTTTGGTCCGCGGCAAAGTCCCTGACATAAATGAGGAGGTCATCCACATAGAGGGAGACGCAGTACATGCTCTCCCCCAATGGAATGCCCCAGTGCTGGCCCACCTCCCGCAGTTGTGCCGCCAGCGGCTCCATTGCAAGGGTAAAAATGACGGGGGACAGGGGGCACCACTGGCGTGTACCGCGTTGGATCGGAATGGGAGGGGAGACCGAATGACCTAACCGTACCCTTGTAGTGATGTCGGTATATAACAGCCGAGTGTATGCGAGGAAGTGGGGTCCCGTGCCCGCTTTTCACAGCACCTCGAAAAGATATTGCCACGCCAGGGTGTCAAACGCCTTCTCACGGTCCAGGACGAGGCACGCCGCCCGTGGGAACCTACCCGGCACCCCATCTTGGACCTGGAACAGTCAGCGGAGATTCTGGGAGGTATTCCTCCCAGGGATGAACCCGCTCTGATCCAGATGGATCAGCCTGGGGAGAACTTCTGTAAGCCTGTCCGCTAGAATTCGCCCTAGAATTTTGCGGTGTGTGGTCAGTAGGGTTATTGGCCGATAGGACATGCGAAGCAAAGGGTCCCGATTGGGTTTGGGGAACGTCACCAGTGTGGAAGCCCGTATCGACTGGGGCAGCAGGCCCACCTCTAAGGCTTCTCGAAAAACCGTGTCGAGCTGTTGGGCCAGCTGCTGTGAGAATGTGGTATAGAGTTCAACCGGGAATCCGTCATGACCCGGAGCCTTATTTTTAGCCAGTCGGCGAATGGCGAGTTTAACCTCCGCCACCGTTATCGGAGCATTGAGCGCTGCTCGTTCCTCGTCTGTGATTTGGGCCCGAGCGATTGTGTGTAGCATGTGCCGAATGTGGCCCTCCCTGTCCGGGGTTGTTTCCCTGTACAGTATGGTGTAATAATCATAAAAGGCCAACACTATGTTAGCTTGCGCATAGACCAACTCCCCCGCAGCGCCCCGGATGCCGGTGATCCGTTGTGTTTGCGTGTCCTGGCGGATGAGCCACGCCAGCAGTGTGCCGGCCCGGTTCCCTTCACTGTGGGCTCTAGTGGTGTAGGTGCGAAAGTTATAGCGCCGCAAATCCGCACACGCCTCCTCGTATTTGGTTTTGGCCTCTGCTATTTGTGTGGGGGGGACCGCTCGCTGATCTGCCGCTTTAGATAACTGCACTACTTGCTGTTCTGTAGTGTGCACTGCCCTCTCCAGGGTCTGCTTCCCTCCTGTGATCTGTCGGATACATGCGCCCCTTAAGACTACTTTAAATGCATCCCATTCTAGGGATCTAGTCGCTGCAGTGCCCCTGTTTTCTTCGAAGTAATGGCGGATGGTGTCCGCTTGTTCATTCTTGAACACCGGGTCCTGAAGGCAGTCTTTGGGGAGACGCCATGTGGGGATCGGCGGTGTGGGTGGGCGCCATTCGAGGGACACTGTGTGCGCGTCGTGGTCCGAAACCACCCTGCCCAGGTAGTCTGAGTGGCTGATGCGCTGCAGAAGAGATTACGTACATAAAAAGCGGTCTAAGCGGATGCGCAGATTGTGTGGGATCGAATGGAAGGAATACATTTTGGCGGCTGGGTAGATGTGGCGCCAGGCATCTGTGAGGGACCAATGGGCCGCCCAGGCCCGTGCGCGTGGGCTGGGGGGTGCTTGGGGGGGGGGACCGATCTAATGCTAGGTCCATGGAACAATTCTAATCCCCTCCCAGTATCCGTGGGGAATGTGTGAAGCCTGCTAAGGTACTCATCAGCGTCCCCCAGAATGGTGTTTGATCCGTATTTGGGGCATAGATGCTGCCAACGAGGATAGGTTGCCCGTCCAATAACCCCTCCAGTAGTGCATACTGGCCCTCGGGGTCTACTTTTCTGCCCAGTTCTCTGAAAGGTACTCCTGGTCGGATCCAGATTAGCGCCCCTCTTGCGAATGCTGAGTATGTGGTACCGCAAAAAAGGCCCCTCCATTTCCTCTGAAGCCCACCCAATTCCTCCCTCATGAGATGTGTTTCTTGAAGGGATATGATCTGCGCCTGTTGCCGCTTAATGTACGCAAATATTGCATATCGCTTCTTGGCCGTGTGCATCCCCCGTACATTTAGAGTTAAAAACCTGATGTCTGTATGTGACATGGTGGGTTCAATACCGCCTCCGGATGGCCCGCGGTCTTCGTCCGAGTGGGGTCTCCCATCCCGTGCTGTTGGGTGTCATATATGAAGTTGTGCGAGGTGGTATGTATATGCCCCTGCCCTACATATGGGGAGTAACTAGAGATCATGGTGCATTGGGTGGGTAAACTGAGAACTGGGGACGGGAAACTGTCCCAATACAGGGGACCTACCGCCTGGAGCGATACGTCCAAACTAACCCTCCAGGTAAAGGAGAGCGTCTACGAACAAGTAGTAACCATGGGGTGGTGGTGCGTGCTTGCAAGGGGGTCCGAGGACGGGGTTGCGCAGGATTAATGTGCATCATCTAATCCCTGCAAAATGTGGAAACCTGTGGTGCGCGGGCCCGAAGTGGGCCCCGGGGGTGCAGTAGAGGTTCCTGGCCTACCCGAAATGAGGGCCTCCTACGTATGTGGACTACCAGGGGTTGGAAGCAACGCTACTCTGGCATACTGCAACATGTGGCTCTACGCGCTCCTTACCACCCATGCCCTTAAGGGGGGTAACGTTCTTGTCAATTTGGGTTGCCAATTTACACATAACATAATACTTTTAGGGAAAGAGCACTGGGGTCTGGGCAGCAGATGTGCATGGGCAAAACGCCGTCCTGAAAGAACTGATGTACACATCTGCTCTGGTTATGAAGGACACATGTGGATACGCCCAACTAGAAGAATTATATCAGGTGTCACTGAAGCTGAGATGAGTTCTGTACAGATGTGTTACAGCATCCTTCTAGATCCTGAGGAATTGTTGTACAGATGTGAAAGAGGCAAAGAATATAGGTGCCCCTTGGGTGTAGAGGGATCCATAAGGGGTGTTCCAATGATCTGCTTTATCATAGAGCAATGTATGACAGATTGCCATATGCACTTATGTGCTATGAAATGTGCAGATGTGTTGTGAGCAGCGAGTGCCATGCACAGATGTGCTGCAGGAAGGAAATGAATGATGTAGATATTCTCTAGGGCAGAAGGAGAGATCTGTTCGAGGTCAGTGAGTCAAGAGCTTGTTACTACTTACCTGTACATCCCAGCTTTGAATCCTCCTCGGACTGGCTCAATCCTTTTTCCACAACGGACTGACAAATTGACTGCCCTTGACTTGTGCAATGGTGAGAATTCTTATTTGAAGCGCTTCAAAACTGTAGAAGAAATCAAATGCTGCATATAGGACTCGTATATTATTTTAATATGCTAAAACAGAGTTGTAAAACTGCCCCATGTCAGGTGTAAGTGCAGAAGTTCATCCAATAGTGTGCTTCCATGATTTCTGGTATTGTTTATTTTTTTTCCGCTGTAAATGCAGGATCACAATGTACCTAACCAGAAATAAATAATCATGACTTAATTAGCTACTGAAGCCTAATAAGCTGCATCCTCAGGCATCTGGCAAGGTACAGAATGAGACGTTTCGCAGCTAAACGTGGGTGCTGCAAGAATTGCCGCCCATATAATAAACGTATTATTTGTTTCTCATGAGTGAAAGCAGATCGGCTACTTTTCAAAATATCACGAATCCAGCAGATGTGCTGGTTTGTGCTTACAGTTGAGCAAACATGTTTCAGAACTAAAAACTACATTTCCCATCATCCCTAACACTGAACGCATATGGATATGGAGGCCCTTTTGAACCACATCATATAACAAGGATTTGCAATGCAATAGGTCTCTAATTTTCGAGAGTTTGAGCTACTGACATTGTAAATGACAATGCCTTTTATTTATGTGTTGTTTTTAAAACAGATAAATAAAAAGCATTGTCATTTACAACAGCAATAGCTTAAACTCTCACAAATGCAAGACCTATTTACATTTCACATGCGTTCGGCGCCCGTGCTATAAAACATTTTTTAAAAGCATTAGCAGAGACCCTTTTCTGCCTGCATCAGCAGGCAGGATAAAGCTATTTGAGAAAATAGTGCTTGGAGGCTGTAATTAAAACCTACCAAGTAACAACACACGTAGCAGGTGGTGTCGACACAGGAGGTGACAAAATGAGAGAAGGCGGTACTAAGGAGGGACTTCTAAGCCTATTGACCAATAAACAGCCACAGTTTACAGTGGACGATGACACAAGCCAATGAAAAAT
The DNA here is from genome assembly GCF_964261635.1 of Lissotriton helveticus. NCBI lineage: Eukaryota > Metazoa > Chordata > Amphibia > Caudata > Salamandridae > Lissotriton > Lissotriton helveticus. Next base: position 74,043,462 of record NC_136067.1, read on the forward strand.
ATGGACGGAGAGTGGGTGGAGCTTCGAGTCCCTACCTGAATACAGCATGCCTCGCAGAGCAGCGCATGCGCTGCCCAGGATCGACCTTAAAAGGAAGAACCAAATATTATGATGGAATGAGAGCTAGTTAAGACTTGAAAGTACAGTTCCTTTAGATTGTCCAGGATCAAGGGCATTGTTAGATTAGTGACGCATCTTTTATTGTACATTATTTGGAGCATCAGACATCCAGACAAGAGAGACTCCACATTCTACTTCACATGCCTCATCACCATTCAAGAATGGATTTCTTAAGGAGGAGCTACGCTAGGAATCAAGATAGCCGCGTAAGCTCCCGGCTCCGCCGACCTCCGCCAGCAGCTCGAATATCCTGCCTTTAATCCTGAACTCACGCCAGATTTCCGTGTTCATTAAGTTTTTCTGCTTCTAATGGTACAATCCCGAGTTTTCTACCTCATCAATTGACGATGATACGCCGTGTTTCTATTCTCGGCCTAACAACGTGTGGAAGCCGGGGCCTCGATTTCTAGCCTATCCGGGTCGGAAGTGATCAACATCGGCCGTGAGACCTGGACTGAGCCCGGTCTCCCGAAGTGTGCTGTGACTTGTTGATTTTTGGTACGATCCTGTGAACGGTCTACACCGAGGACACGCCAACGTGCCACACCGGCTGCCGTGGTCGGGGTCAGTGCCCGGAGACCTTGCTATCCACTCCGGGTCGACGGGCTGGGCCCTCACTGACGGCGAAGGTGTATTCTGCAAGACGAGGAGCGCCCACTGTTCGACATCGGATTTGCGTGGCCTCTTACCCCGGAGTGGCCGGCCTCCGGGGTTCAGGTCCTGCTCTCTCGCCTATTGAGAGGGGATGGAGCGGACGGAAGGCACGCCATCGCTGCAGGCCGTCATGGCCGCCATTGGGGCGCTCCATTCGCACACCATCGCTGTGTTCCGGACACTGATTCTGAAAGTGGACGGTATCCTGGTACCGGAGGACGATTCTTTGTTAAGTTTCCAGCTAACTGTGGTACCGGCGGTGCACTGCACGTCTGAGATCGAGGTCCCCGTGTGGATCCCGGATTTAACGAGCCTTGGCGGTCCCCATCTAACAACAAGCCAGCCCGTGAATATCGCCAGCGTCTCCTGCTCGATTCTGCTGCCGCCTAATACATCTATAGTCGGTCTTATTTGTGGTACCAAGTTCCTCAGTGACTGTTGGAGATCCTTGCTGTTCTTGGACACCTTTCCTCGTTCGATTGGTGGACATCGTGAACTTTTATCCTGTTTTCGATCCTGCTGCACTGACATGAACTTTTATGAACGCTTTGCTTTTTCCATCAAGATGGCGGCTCGAGTGAAAAAGACTCTTATGAAAGACCGTACTGGACAGGGCTGAACTTGATCACTTGGGTCTGATACAATAGCTTTCTGCAATGCCGGGGTTGTGCCTATAATGTGACGGGAGTTGGGTGGTTATTGACTATACTCCCCCCGACTGGTTTGTATATTTTGCCGCATACTGGTTCTACTGCGTCTCGGGGTGGTCGCTATTGGCGGGGGGCATGGGAGACCGGGAGTGTGTTTGCTTTCTCCTCCTCCACTTTCTCTCTTTTTCCCTTCTTTTAGGGTAGTTCTTGGGCGACAGGCACGCTGCTAGTGGGGTCAGGCCGTAGCCATTGCAGGGGTGCAGGCTGGGGGGTTAGGGGAGTTTTTTTTTTATTTTGCCTTTGTTTTGTTCTATGGCTCTTTTGTCTTTCCTTTTTCCTTTCTACGAGAGGTGGGCTGTTTATTCTCCATGGATCCTTTATTGTCCGGGTGTCTACACTGACTTTAATTATCCTGTAACATTGATGACGGGGCCTAGCGGGTGGGATTGTTTTTGATCGTCTACAAGATTGTTTTTTTTTTTTTTTTTTTACTCTAATATGAGTAATCGCGGTTTGCCATATGTTCCTCACGATGGTTATTTGTATGTATATTTACCCCCGCCTGTCCATGTTCTGCATTTTACTGTTTGACACCCGATATCTGTACTGCCTACTCTTGTCTTACTGTTAAAATAAAAAAATATTTACAAAAAAAAAAGAATGGATTTCTTCCTAGTAGAAACATCTTTAAAAGTAGTACATCATGGGCATCTTATTGCTTTTATCACAATAATTCTTAATTAAGAGTGAGTATATCATACATTTCTAGCAAAACAATCATGCAGATACTTGATAAGGAGTTTCTGGGGAAACTTTTTTTATCAAAGGTTAACATAAACGAGGGTCGGCCGAGACACTTGGCTTCTACTGTATATAAATGTCAGCTGTATATAAACGTCAGTGCTCCACCAATCACTGAATGCTCTAGCTCTTACAAGCTAAATGTAACAAGGATCTGCAGTCTCTCCGAAGACTTGTGCTAGTACTTCCAACACGTGGACCTCCAAACTTGGGCCGATACCTATTCCTGCATAAGTCCTCCTGGACGCGGACCAGGCTGTATAACATGGGTGAATTGCGATGAAAGCAAGGATGATTTAGCACATAGGATATTGGGATGTTAGTATGTTCTACCATTACCAGAAGAAACTGTCTTCCCTCTAGACACAAAGTTGGGCATCCACCTGAATCTTGACTTGGTCACAGCGACCTTTGCATCAAGTCTCTGTTACAGTAATGTATGCAATGTATTTATGCTGTCAATTCCCTCCCCTTTCTTCCCTTGTATCTCTATAAAACTTAATACAATATTTACAAGTTAAAAAGGCTAATGTTACAAAGAAGTTTTCATGTCAATACTGGCTATCCACCAGTGCTTGAGTGATAGAGGTCAACAGTAAAGTTTTATTTGAGGGTTACTTAACAACCTTTGTATCTGATGGAAAGAGGACAGGAAAAAAAACAAGCACTGGAAAAGTGAACTGGTCTAGCTTAATCTGCTAAATATGTAAGCACAGACATGTGCATAGACCACTGGTACCAATTTCACTGTGTAATCTGCCGCATGGCGCCACAAGCTTGAGAAATAAAAAACAAGGCATAGAGATGTGAGCCACACAAAGTTACAAGTCACAAGTTATCTGTCCATATGTGTGCGTGTCTTTGTTCACATATGTTAACAGATTAAATCCTGACCTTCTGGCTTTGCCAGTGCTTGTTTGTTTTTCTTGGGGAGATGCCTCAAGTGCAGGACATACTCAGACGTGAATTCTGTTTTCGGAGTACATAAATGCTGTTATATTTGCCTGTTCACTGCTGATGCAGTAGTTGTTGTCACCGATATTGTGATTGTTGTTGTTGCTCCTACTGTGATAGCAGATGTTGTTGCTGTGGTGGTCCCTGCTGAGGGTACATTCCTGTTTGCTGCTGTGGTCCATATTGCTGCAGCAGCTGTGGTCACTGTTATGGTCACAGCTATTTTTCCAGCTTTTCCTGCTGTGGTGCCCTCTGCTGAGGTTACTCTCATGTTTGCTGCTGTGGTCCAATCCGCTGCAGCAGCTGTAGTCACTACTGTGGTCACTGCTATGCTTGCAGCTGTTCTTGCTATCGCGGTCCCTGCTGAGGTTACACTCCTGTTTGCTGCTGTGGTCCATACTGTTGAAGCAGCAGGTGTCACTGTTATGGCCATTGCTGTGCGTGCAGCTGTTATGCTGTGGTGGTCCCTGCTGAGGTTACATTCCTGTTTGCTGCTGTGGTCCATACTGCTGCAGCAGCTGTAGTCACTGTGGTGGTCACTGCTGTGCATGCAGCTGTTCTTGCTGTGGTGGTCCCCGCTGCGGGTACTCTCCTGTTTGCTGCTGTGGTCCATACTGTTGTCACTGCTATGCGTGCAGCTGATCTTGCTGTGATGGTCCCTGCTGAGATTAGTCTCCTGTTTGCTGCTGTGGTTCATACTTTTGCAGCAGCTGGTGTCACTGCTATGGTCACTGCTACGCTTGCAGCTGTTCTTGATGTTGTGATCCCTGCTGAGGTTACACTCCTGTTTCCTGCTGTGGTGCATACTGTTGCAGCAGTTGGTGTTACTGCTTTGGTCACTGCTATCCGTGCAGCTGTTTTTGCTGCTGTGGTCCATACTAAGGGTACATTCCTGTTTACTGCTGTGGTGCATACTGTTGCAGCAGCTGTGTTTACCCTTTATAGTCACTGCTGTGCGTGCAGCTATTCTTGCTGTGGCGGGCCCTGCTGAGGTTACATTCCTGTTTGCTGCTGTGGTCCATACTGCTGCAGCAGCTGTCGTCACTTCTGTGGTCACTGCTATGCATGCAGCTGTTCTTGCTGTGGTGGAGTCTTCTGAGGTTACTCTCCTGTTAGCTGTTGGAGCCCATACTGTTGCAGCAGCTGTGGTCACTGTTATAGTCACTGCTATGCGTGCAGCTATTCTTGCTGTGAGGGTCTCTGCTAAGGTGACTCTCCTTTGTTTGCTGCTGTGGTCCATACTGCTATGCATGCAGCTGTCGTCACCTCTGTGGTCACAGCTATGCGTGCAGTTGTTCGTGCTGTGGAGGTCCCTGCTGAGGGTACTCTCCTATTTACTGCTGGGGCCCACAATTTTGTCACTGCTATGGTCACTGCTAAGGTCACTGATATGTGTGCAGCTGTTCGTGCTGTGGTGGTTCCTGCTGAGGTTACATTCCGGTTTGCTGCTGTGGCCCACACTGTTGTCACTGCTGTGGTCACTGTTATGGTCACTGCTATGCGTGCAGCTGTTCTTGCTGTGATGGTCCCTGCTGATGTTACTCTCCTGTTTGCTGCTGTGGCCCACACTGTTGTCACTGCTTTGGTCACTGTTATGGTCACTGCTATGGGTGCAGATGTTCTTGCTGTGATGGTCCCTGCTGTGATTACTCTCCTGTTTGTTTCTGTGCGCCATATTGTTGCAGCAGATGTGGTCACTGCTGTGCTCACTGCTATGGGTGCATCTGTTATGCTGTGGTGGTCCCTGCTGACGTTACATTCTTGTTTGCTGCTGTGGTCCATACTGCGGCAACAGCTGTCGTCACTGCTGTGCTCACTGCTGTGCTTGCAGCTGTTCTTGCTGTAGTGGTCCCTGCTGAGTTTACACTCCTGTTTCCTGCAGTGGTGCATACTGTTGCAGCAGCTGTGGTTGCTGCTGTGGTCACTGCTATGCTTGCAGCAGTTCTTGCTATCGTGGTCCCTGCTGACGTCACTCTCCTGTTGGCTGCTATGGCCGTTACTGTTGCAGCAGCTGTGGTCACTACTAAGCGTGCAGCTTTTCGTGCTGTGATGGTCCCTCTTGAGGTTACATTCCTGTTTGCTGCTGTGGCCCATTGTGTTGTCACTGCTGTGGTCACTGCTATGGTAACTTCTAGGCATGTAGCTGTTCTTGCTGTGATGGTCCCTGCTGAGGTAACTCTCTTGTTTGCTGCTGTGGTCCATACTGTTGCAGCAGCGAGTGGAAGAGCATGAGGTGTCCATTGTATCATACGCAGACGACACACAGCTAATTGTGATGCTGTCTCAAGATAGGGAACAGGCAGCAATCCGTTTCTCCAAGTATCTGGAAGAGGTGGCAGCTTGGATATCTAACCACTGCCTAAAGCTCAATGGAAATAAGCTGGAGGTGTTGATTGTGGGCAAGGCCCCAACCATTTGGTCATCAGCCTGGTGGCCGGAGACACTGGGCCAATTACCTACACCGAAATCAGAAGTAAAAAATCTCGGAGTATGGTTTGATTCCGAACTGGCATTTGACAGTCAGATTAGAAAAGTAGCGGGCAAATGCTACGGGACCAGGAAAATCCTGAGAAAAATTCTTAATCTCCTGCCACCTAATGCTAGGAAAACCATAGTACATGTCGTGGTAACCTCTCAATTGGACTACCGCAATGTGCTATATTTAGGTTACACACAAAAAGGGATATCCAAATTACAGACGTGGAAAATGTGGTGGCCTGCTTGGTCCTAAGCCTCCCGAGAAGAGCCTCTGCAAAGAAAGCCCTGGCAGAATTGCACTGGCTACCAGTGGTGAAAAGAATTGTGTTCACGGCAATGTGCACTGTCACCGTATTCTATCAGAAAAAGGCCCAAGGAACCTACAACCACTGTTAACACAGTACACACCATGCCGACACCTAAGATCCAAGGATAGGGCACTGGTGACTGTACCAAGAATATCTAAAGCCAGAATGGCGGCACACTTCTTCAGATACCTCGCAGCAAAAGCGTTGAACACTCTACCTATGGCCCTAAGAATAGAACCCTGCGAAACTAAATTTTGCAAACAACTGAAGACATGTTTATTCCTAACTATTTTCAAAAACAAGGTCCTTAGGATAATTTTAATAACATAGAAGATTGGATATATAGACTTGAATCAGCCATATATCTGGTAGCTCCAGTACCCAGCCGGGCCTGGAGAATTTTTTTTCAAGAGATATCAAAGTTTAGGGAGACCACAGAGGGGATCAAATACAACAATTAATAGGGTACAAGCCTGTACCTATTCAGGAGTAACTGAGAGACCGTTTCAGAAGGAATATTAGAAATAGACAAGAAAAAGACATAGAATATCAGGCAAAAAAGACGTGGGAGCCAACTGTCCTTTGCATAATTGTTAACTGTGAAGCAAGTTCGGACAAACAAATACTGCAATAGAATAATCACAATGGTAATACTGCAGAATTGTATTTTGCTGTCGACGACGTTTCGATCCCCTGGCTCCTAATGAACCGGGATCATCATCAGGACTCAATTTTAAATTGCCTGTTTTTTGTTGCGCCTCAGGCTTCAATAATTCAAGGACTTCGGGAAATTCCGTGGAGAAAGATGCTCCAGGTTTCAACCGGTGACGGCGTTGGTATAAGTTAAGAAGCGCGCATTATTTTCCGCGCATCGGTGGTGCTCCAGGATCGGGCAGTTAGTCAAGGGTCAGGGGGCTCAATGGCCAGTACATCCGACACCGACGAGGATCCCGCCGTCACCGGTTGAAACCTGGAGCATCTTTCTCCACGGAATTTCCCGAAGTCCTTGAATTATTGAAGCCTGAGGCGCAACAAAAAACAGGCAATTTAAAATTGAGTCCTGATGATGATCCCGGTTCATTAGGAGCCAGGGGATCAAAACGTCGTCGACAGCAAAATACAATTCTGCAGTATTACCATTGTGATTATTCTATTGCAGTATTTGTTTGTCCGAACTTGCTTCACAGTTAACAATTATGCAAAGGACAGTTGGCTCCCACGTCTTTTTTGCCTGATATTCTATGTCTTTTCCTTGTCTATTTCTAATATTCCTTCTGAAACGGTCTGTCAGTTACTCCTGAATAGGTACAGGCTTGTACCCTATTAATTGTTGTATTTGACCCCCTCTGTGGTCTCCCTAAACTTTGATATCTCTTGAATAAAAATTCTCCAGGCCCGGCTGGGTACTGGAGCTACCAGATATATGGCTGATTCAAGTCTATATATCCAATCTTCTATGTTATTAAAATCATCCTAAGGACCTTGTTTTTGAAAATAGAGTGTCTGCCCATGGTCCGAAGGTATCCAGTGGGTTTCCTTGTTATAATTGAAAAGATGTTTATTCCTAACAGCATGCTAAATTTAGCATGCTGACCAAAGTGAGTGACCAGCTATGATGAGCAAATATTGTTGATCCGTACCCTTTCAGAGTGCCTGTTCCAGCGCAGGGACACACCGGTGGTGTAACCAGGTGCTCTATAATGGCTAAACTAAAATAAACACTGCTGTGGCCACTGCTATGCATGCAGCTGTTATGCTGTGGTGGGCCCTGCTGAGGGTACATTCCTGTTTGCTGCTGTGGTCCATACCATTGCAGCAGCAGTGGTCACTGCTGTGGTCACTGCTATACGTGCAGCTGTTATGCAGCCGTGATCCCTGCTGAGGTTACACTCCTGTTTGCTGCTGTGGTCCATATTGTTACAGCAGCTGGTGTCACTGCTGTGGTCACTGCTATGCGTGCAGCTGTTACGCTGCCGTGATCCCTGCTGAGGTTACACTCCTATTTGCTGCTATGGTCCATATTGTTGCAGCAGCTGGTGTCACTGCTGTGGTCACTGCTATGCGTGCAGCTGTTATGCAGCCGTGATCCCTGCTGAGGTTACACTCCTGTTTGCTGCTGTGGTCCATATTGTTGCAGCAGCTGGTGTCACTGCTGTGGTCACTGCTATGCGTGCAGCTGTTATGCAGCCGTGATCCCTGCTGAGGTTACACTCCTATTTGCTGCTGTGGTCCATATTGTTGCAGTAGCTGGTGTCACTGCTGTGGTCACTGCTATGCGTGCAGCTGTTATGATGTGGTGATCCTTGCTGAGATTACACTCCTGTTTGCTGCTCTTGTGGCAGGTGCTGTGGCTACTGTGGTGACTGCTACTATTTCAGCAGGTCTTGCTGCTATGGTCCTCGCTGTGATAAAGCCTGTTCTCGCTGGTATTTTTGCTGCTGTTTTGCTGTGGTTTACTGCTGTGGCTGAGCTATTGTCCCTGTTGTGGTGCCAGCTGTGCTCCCAGCTATGCTAGAGGCATCATTTGAATCTAGCAAGATCTTTTGTGCCCTGAAGCAGAGGGAATGCATTTCTATCATCCTCAGTGAAGCAAAGTACAATGCAAAGGGCATGACTGCTCAAAGCAGCAGTGGTGCCCTGCTCTGCACATCTGTACTGTCACAAGAGCTGCCGGAAACAGCTGCAGCTGTCTTTGGTCAGACCTAAACAAAGGAGGGACTGGGTCTGAAAGAGGTCCCGCATACCTGCCCCTGCAGCTAACTTGTCCGAAAGAGGTATGCTGCTCCGGTAGAGGAGTTTGGTCAGACCTATTCAATCTTGGAAAAGCAAATATTTATTTCTGTGCCTCCGCCTCTCACCACCAAGGTACCTCAAAGAGAATCGGTTGTGGGTGGGATGGGGGAAGGGAACTGAGACTTCTCAGATGGGCCAGTGGTACTCTCTTGGGAAGCCTCTAGTTTCCAATGTGGATCCATTGTGGTCTTGTTTTAGAAGCAGCTTTGCATGAGAACACAAGTCAGTTTTTATTTTGTAAAACATTTTTGGGGCATGTATCATATTTGCACTCAGACAGTTACAAGCGCAATATTCCATTGCATTCACTATTAGGTCACAGTGTAGTGTCCAACTGGCGTATCCCTCCCATCACAGCTGTTCTTGTCCTGGCACCAATACAACTCAGCAGTCAATGTTGCTACTGTTTCCTGTGTCGCTTCTCACATCGGTCTGTGTGTTAGATCTCTGAATACTTTTGCTCTCTACTGTGTATAAATCAAGGTGTACGTGTCTGTGCTTGTTTGATGGTATATTATGTTCCAAATAGGAGCCCCGTGCGGTTTACTCACTGATAGTGCCTTTACATTTAGGTGAAGCAATTAACCAAGCAAAAGAAAAAAAAAGTTGTTGTTCCCTAAACTGGATCATTTAACAAATCAATGTGTGGTGACCCGGTCTTGCCGGATCTGTCCTTTGTTTTAGTCGTATCACAAGTTACTTCTGGTGGGGAGAGAAGGGGTTATTACGGGAAACGGGGGGCCCGTGGCAGGGCGGCACTCCTCTCACAGCTAATTTTCTTCACCTGGCTGGGCTTTTTACTGGATTTTTAGCAGTGTTTGTTATTTATAACCTTCCTTCATGTTCTGACCTTCAAGCTCCTCACCCATGCTCACAAAGCACTCCACAACGCCGGACCAGCATACCGCAACAAACGTCCCACCTTCTACAATCCCAACCGCAAGCTTCGCTCCTCTGACCTTGCCCTCGCCACCGTGCCACGCATCCACCAGACGACCACCGGTGGCAGATCCTTCTCTCACCTCACCGCCAAGACATGGAACACCCTCCCCATCCACCTGCGGCAGATCCAGGACATTCAGGAGACTCCTCAAGACCTGGTTGTTCGAACAGTAGCAGGCCCCCCCGCCCCCCCAGCACCTTGAGACCCTCCCGGGTGAGTATTGCTCTCTACAAATGTATGTTTGATTAATTGACCTAGCACATTCTCTCTCAAGGGACTCCTCTGCACAGCATGCTTTCTCCTGTCATGTGGGCGGGATGAGGGTGGGCAGTCAGGATTGCTCATCACGTCAATTCAGCTTCCCGTGTGCGCGGCTACTAAGCTGGGACATGTCTTGATGGCTACTGTCAGAGTCTTGGCCCCTCTACAGGTCAGTTACAGATGCATCATAGCAGTAACATGAATCTTAGTTCTATTGTTCTAATCGTGGTATATTCTGCATCAGCGTGGATGCTGCTTTGTGGCCGCTTCTGATGACTTGTGTAGATGGTTAACAGATGTAGTAGGTGCTCTGGGATAAGGGAAAGTGAAGGATCAACCGAGGGCTAGGAAGTGTGGTTCTTGGCCGGGTCCGGAACAGAGCTGGGTCTATCAAGGGTCCCCTGAAAGACTGGGGCCCCAGCCCAGAGCCTACTTTGCCCATGCCTTAAAACTTCTCTGGGGCCTAGGGCATTGAAGGGCTCTGGCACCTGTATCTCCAGACTCCTAACCCCGTGTGCTAGTCATCTGAAGTGTGGTTGGCAAACGATCTGTGACTCAGTCGATAGAAGACTTCTAGGGGCCAATTTTTGTGGGTAGTCAAGACTACCAGCAGGGGCAGCCTTAGGCATGGGCAAGCTGTGCACCTGCACAGGGCCGCCAAACCCCAGGGGCCGCCACGCCAATATATAGCCTTAATATAATAATCCTCTGAGGATGGATACATATTTGCGTGGCGGCCCCTGGCAGCGATTTGGTGGCCTCCGGCTCCACTTCCAAACACCCTGACCCCCCCCTCTTCACTGGCCTCTGCGCCTGCGTTCCTCCTGGGGCCCCCCTACCTACGCTCCCTGCCCCGCCTTGAACCTAGAGCCGCCCCTGCTACCAGAGAGAAATTAAAGCTATGGTCTGGGCCGTGGTGGCAGTTGTGGGGATGCCTGCACTGGTGATGTTTTTTGTGATGTTGGTGTCCTTGTTTACAGCGGGGTCGCCTTTATCCATGATGGTGATCCGTGTGCTTGCAATATTGATGTCCACAATATGCCAAGATTGATCACCATTCTAGCAGGACCAGACTGATGCCCACAATTTCCAAAGAAATGCCACCCTTATGCAAAGTCACGCATTTGGGGGATTCTAGTAAGGACGGATGGCTCTACATGATCTTACCGATAAACTAACATAAAGAAAATGGCTCTTACTACTTTATTTCGTCGAACCATTGTTAAATAATTTTTCTTTGAGAATGCCTTTCACCAGGTTGACTTTTGTTTCTTCATCTTGAATTTTTATTTTGAGGCTTTTAAGGAGTGTCCCTCCCTAACGCTGTCCCATTTTTACTAGATCGTCTTCCCTGCCTTCCATGTCCCTTGTAAAACTTCCCGTCCCACTTTACTCCATTTGTTTTAAACTTCTTACCTCCTCTCCAACTTTACCTCTGCTTTTTTTTAAACTCCCTTGCTTTTTCTCCCAATAGACTATCTTTATACAAACTCCTTACACTCTTTTTTGCTTTACTCCCTTTTTTATATAATCCTTACTCCAAATGTAATCCTTTTTCAAACTTGTTTATTCCCCCTCCAACTTTGCTCGCTTGTTACAATCCACTTATACCCACTCCCGCATTACTTCCCCTCTCATTGTACTCTTTATTTTAAAAACACTTACTTCTCCTCCTATTTACGACCATTTATTTTCAGAATCCCCTTACTCCCACTTCGCCTCGTTCCTTTTTACTAACCGCTTAGTTCCCCTCTACCCTGTCCTGCATTCCCACCTCTTTTCTCTTTCTACCTCTTCGACACGCTGTCTTCTTATTCGCTACTTTTACCTTTTCCACAAAAAAGTATTTTCGTGGAAAAGGTATTTTGTCTTCTTAACTTTAGCCTAAAATGAAGTTTCGCCGCCCGTTCTTGTCAGGCTGACTTCCTTAGTTTTAAGGATTCTTTAAAATGACACTGGGCATCGTGCCATGAATTCCCACAAGATACCCAGAAATAACTGCACTATATGAGGGTCAGCATTTTACCATGTATAGATAATGAACATCATGCCATGAATGGCCCTAAGCTGCCCAGAAATACCACCATTATGCCAGGGCCAGGATTCACCAGTGGTGGTCACTGGGCGCAATACTCACACATGTGCATATATGCACAGGCACACATTCACAGACAGGCACACGCACAAGAACACTCAAACATATCAAGACACTCAGGTTTGTCAGACACAAAGACAGATGCATACCCACTCACAGACATGCACAAGGACACACAAAGCGCCCACGGCTTGTTTTATGCTCACCTTCCTCTAGCATCTACTCTCCGGCTGGTACCCTCTTGTTCTGGGGGTCATCTCCACCCCACACTGAGCTGGCCACGTTTTTATCTCTCCTCTTGCAGTGGTCGATTTGTAAAAAAAAAAGGGGCTTTGGTCAGGAGGCAGCTTGCACCAGCCCAGTTCTCCTGTTAGCGCTGCCGAAAACAGAACCGACTACTAACTATGAAAGAGGGGAGAGGATGTGGTGTAATGGCCAAAGTTGCCGACTTCGGCGCTGGGGAGCCAGGTTTGAGTCTCAGCATCGGCTCAACATCCTGTGATTGTGGGCAAATCACTTAATCTACCCGTAAATGTATGCGTCCTTAACTGGTGTTCATGAAAAGCGCCAGTATTGATGATGAAGTGTCAGTGCTGAGCACTGGAAACCACTGGCTCAACTTAAGTACTGCCCTCTTGGGAGAAGAGAGGGCAGACAGGAGTGCTCCAAGTGGCAGAAGGGAGAGGGTACAGGTGACCATGGAGTGTCCTTTCAGTGGCTGGGGTCGAGAGTGCCATAGAATGTGCGTCGTGTGGCCGGGATGAAGAAGGCGACATGGTGTGCCTCGAGAGGCCAGAGAGAGGAGGGGTGGGGCTGACTAGTGTGCCCTGTGCAGCCTGGGGCAAGCAAAAGTGCACCTCTAGGGAGAAATACCTTATTTACTACCAGTGTGAGAAACTCCAGCTTTACTGGCAGCTTCTCCTCTGGAAGATAGATGTGTTTGCTTTCTTTTTATGCATGTTATCTATGTAAAGAGTGGCACAATAGGAGCAGGCAGGTCATCGATATCTGCTGCTGTCCACTTCTCTAATGTCCTCTCTCTTATGATGCCCCCTCCCAAGTGTGTGGTACCAAATGATTCCATGTCACCAGGGACAGTGTGCTCCAGTCCTGGGCTTTCTTTCTAGAGAGCATTAGGGCATATTTACTGGGGCATTGTGCCAGAGGAGTGTCACTTAATGCCCCTTTGTAAATATGGTACCTTTTCACGTAGGTATCTGCGTGAAAGGGGCGGACAATTGGTGTTGGTGTGAGCCTTCGATCGCAGCACCCATTGCTTTTTGAGGCTGCCACAGATTTACAAGGAGGTGTAAATCGGAGGCAACTAATGCCATGCAAGAGCCGGCATTAGAATGGCGAAAAAGAGGAGAAATACTTTTATTTTTCTTGTTTTTGCTGTTTCTTTGTGTGCTGCATTCTGAAGCACACATTGAAAGAGCAAAACGCCATGAATAGTTGTTTATGTGCAATAAGGTGTCCCTACCAGGATATAAACAATCATTAAATAATGAGGATTTGCTACTTCTATGTGTGCTGCAAAACGCAGAACAGATAGAAGTAACAATTCACCATCATTGATTGTTTATGTGCAGGATAGGGTCCCTTCCTGCACATAAACAATAACTCCCTGCAACGCAGACATCCTTGCACTATGTGGCAAGGGTGCCTGTGGTGACGTCAGGCAGCAAATTTTTGAGTTAGGGAAAACACAGAGGTGCTCCGTATTCTTGTAAATATGGTGCACCCCTGCGTTTTGGAAATGTCCGAACGCAGCGCTGACAAATTTGGCGCAGGTCCACACTCCGACATTTCCTTGTAAATATGCCCCCTAGTTTTCAGGTGTGTTGGTCTAATTGGTTCCATGGAAATAAACTAACACTACAACACCCATAATGCATTAGAATGTTAAAGGTAAAGCCTTGCACTGGAAAATGTGGTCTCTGATGACATGGTCCCATCTGATAAACCTTAATCAAAGATTACCTTAGATTGCATGGGGGCTCGGGACACACACACAAAATACAGATATCCATACTTGCAGGTTTACAGCTAGTTAGATGTAGATGTACACTTTTTTGGGAATCCTCCAGTAATTCCAAGAACGTTCTAGCAAAGCTTTAACCATTCACCGATTTCCAGGAGTACTCTTAGAAGCAACCATTTACACGTGTAAATGGATACGGTATAGAGTTATTCATGTCTAAGTGCTTAGGAAATTTGCGTTCGTACATGCTAACTTTTTAGGTCTGGTGTTAACCAATACCTATTGATTTTACTAAAATTATTTTTATAATATACTTATTTTCGGCGCTTTCGGCTAGAACTCTTTATCCATTGGTCTGTTTGTGTGTCATTCACAGTTTTCTTCCACTCACTATAACAAACTGAGTGGGCCAAAAAGTCAGTCAACTTCAGTCATTGGCTCACTTCACTGTGAGTTATTGCATCCTTCTCTTGCCCAAGAAGTCCATCACAGAAAGGAGTTCCGTTCAGTCCCTGGGATCACTGCAGCAATGTGAGGTTTCTGACACCCAACAACATTTTGGGGCTCATTTACAACCCCCGTGCGCCACCGGTGCATCACTTTTAATATTGGAAATAGTGACAATAAGCACTGCTGTTTTTTTTTTTTTTTACTGACAATGCTAAGCAGCTACTCACATAAAAAAATTATACAAAAACAAAACAAGCATTGGCCAAGCCAAATGGCTGGAAACCAATACCAGTGCCAATGCTTGCTTGTTTTGGTTATATAACCTCCTTCCTATAGCCTTCTACCATATTTAGGTAAGTTCCTTTCGCAGTTCCACCTTGGATAGAGGTTTACTCCAGCCGTTTACAAGTAAATCTGGGACTATATCCAAGAAGAGCACATGCCCTAAAAAAGTTTGTCAACAGTTGATGTTTATAGGATTCCCATTCCATTCCACTGCATTTATTCCCATGTGATTTTACACCACTCTTGTGTAATAGTGCACGAGTTAACAGATTCACAATTGTACATTCATGTCATGTGAATGACAGAAGTGAGTTAGTAATTGGAAATCAAATACTATTTGTGCCCTAGTTTCAACCCAGGTGTACTTTGTCTTTGTGGGCGAGCCCTGGGGTTCCTGGCCTCTCTGCCCATGTTACATGGTGGCAGATTCTGAGCTTTCCCAAATGTGGCCATTACACCTTTCGGCTGTTTTCTCCATGGGGCTGAAATTGTATTTTGTAAAGGCCCTCGAACACCTTCCATGTTTCAGTGAACAATATACATTGAAAGAAGTATTTTCTCGGGCATCGTCCCCAGGCATGTATAAGAAATAAGGGCTCCAGGGATCACGCATGCGCGCTGTAACGCCTCCTCTCTCCCACCCACCCCTTATTCTAACCCCTCTGCAGTTATGCGTAATTAGAAAGAATTAAACTTGTCAAAACAATGTCACACTTCTTACACACCCAACATCCCTCACACTTAGCCATTGCAATTCTTATAAGCGTTCACTATCCCTGGGAACGCACCAGAGCAAAAACCATAAAATATACAATGAAAACCAAAATGACAAAAATCTTCAAAAGTAAACAGAGATTTAATGCCATAAATGTAATTACTGCACCGAGATTCAAAACCCTATATTTACAAGCATTGCGGGGAAGGAAATTACTGATAAGCAGGATGGGGCCAGCTCCAATAAGTGCATCTGTAAACATTGCGTAAGCTGTAAAGATTCAACTGTCGAGTGACAAGGCTTGGGCCTGCTGGGAAAGTGAAGTAATGAATTTCAGGGGTTTTGTTAGTTTCAAACAGGATATTTTCACTGGCATTTTTACCTAACTATAACATCTGTTTAACTTTTGTTTTCTTTCAGTGAATTTTGAAGTTTTTTTTAATGCAAAGTGAGATAATAATACCATACCTAACAAAAACGTCACTTTAACCTTTGGTGTTTTCAGTGAATTTCTAGGATTGTTTTTAGCGGAAGGTAATATTTTATTACCACTCGTAATGCCAAACCCACGCTGCGCACGACCTTTGGCAGTGCTCGGTGGGCAGTTGGCCGCAGCTTCCATCCCCTTGTGGGCAGCCAACCCCACACAGCGCACAGCCTCTGGCTGTACTCAGCATGCATTTGGCTGCAGGACGAAGCACTGTGCCCAAACCCCTCCTCCTCTTACCCCCCCCCCCCCCCCCCCGCCGGAGCTCAAACCCCGCAGACACACGCAACTGAATATATAGGGTGTCATTTTAAGTAAAACAGGCCATCTGATTATGCCAAAGGGTTAGAACATAAACATTTTAAAACTGGGTATTTTGGCGTTGTGAAGCACATGCATTATCTCTGTAAAACAATCACTATTTAAAATGAAATATATATTTAATTAATTCACATAGTGCAATCTTCAATTAAAGTGATTTTCATAAAAAACGAATGAAATTTGTCCTTGACTCTTTTAAAATAAATACATTTTTCAAGCTACAGAGTGCATCCATAGAGCCAACGACAAAGGGCTCTGCACTCTAGCTGAAGAAAATAGAGCTTCAGCAAGAAGAGCTATATATATATATAGTTAGGACCTAGTTTCCATAGGAAATCCACGACATTCTATTGGGAAGAACTTTGGCGCCGGTTAATGAATGTCCACAATTTTCTGTAAGAAGATGGCCCGTTACGCTCCGCTCCTTCCCTGAAAGTTTCGGGGGGATTCGTCAAGCGGGGGCCGAGAAAAAGGGGGGTCCCAAAACATGTTTTCCCATGTTAATTTCCATAGGACATGTAGACACGGCTACAGCCCGAACCGCTGAACGGAATTACACCAAACTTGGCAAAATGGTAGGGACTGGTACGCAGTAGGGCCTTTTCCATATTTGGTGAAAATCGCTCCAGTGGTTTTTATGAAAATTAACTTCAAAAAAAGATATATATCTATATGCACGCTCAGAGCGCTTTGGGTACGCGTACCGGTAAGCGCACCTGGCACGCCACGGAACTGCGTGAGCGAAAAGCTGATTGGCTCTCGGGTGTCTGTGAATATTCCAAATGGTCCGGAGAGTCCGCTATCTTGTGTCTCGGTAGAACCGAGACACAAGAGGTGAAAAACAAAAGGGGAAAACTTTAAAAGGGGGCAGGGTAGAGACCCCCTGACCCCCTAGGTTTTCCCAGGGGGGCCTAGGAGGACCCCGAAGGGCAAAAAAGCTATTCTTATTTTTTTGAAAATTTCGCGGAGTACGCTCAGGGCGCGTTTACATGTACGCGTACATGTGCGTTTACCCGTACGCGTACCCTGAGCGTACCGCAGGGGAAAACAGTGAAAAAAGGGGTCCCAAAACTTGTTTTTCCCCATGCAATTTTCCATAGGACATCTAGCCCTTCTCAGGGGGTCCCAGAAGAACCCCATGGGCAAGAAAAAAAAAAGTTTAGAAAACGCGTACCCCGTGTTTTCCACTCTTATTTTGGACTCTATTGTGCCTTAGTTCTCCTGAGAAACAAGATGGTGGCCAACACTTCTTGGTTTGGACAGTTTGGAATGTTGACAGACGACTGCCAGCCAATCAGGAGTGCGCGCAGACCTTTCCGACCATGGGCTGCATCGATTGGCTGTGAACACTCCAAACCAGGAAGTTTGGGCAGCCATCTTGTGCTCGGTAGACCGAGGCACAAAAGAAGCAGAAACACAAATGTGTAGAATGCAAAAAGGAGGCAGGGTAGAAACACCCTCACCCCCTAGGGCTGCTCAGGTGGTCCCACAAGGATATTAACATATGTAAACGTTATCCGCTAATAGAATTAGCATTTAGAAAACCTTTGAAATTTGTTGAAAAAAACCATAGGTTTTCACGCCTGATATAGTTAGGAATTAGCATTTAAAAAACCTTGAAAATTCACTGAAAAAACCATAGGTTTCAGGCCTTATATAGTTAGGAATTAGCATTTAAAAAACCTTGCAAATTCACTGAAAAAAACATAGGTTTCAGGCCTTATATAGGTAGGAATTAGCATTTAAAAAACCTTGCAAATTCACTGAAAAAAACATAGGTTTCAGGCCTTATATAGTTACGAATTAGCATATAAAAAACCTTTGAAATTCACTGAAAAAAACATAGGTTTCAGGCCTTATATAGTTAGGAAGTAGCATTTAAAAAAACATTGAAATTGCTCCTATATAGTTAGTTGTACTAACTATATTTCGCGCACCCGCAATCCACTGCTGATGATGTCACATATTACATCATTCATGACATGGTCAGTGACATCACTGATGACATCTCAAATGACATCACTGATGACATCATCCATGTGACAATCACATACACCTTTTCATACAGAGTATCATATTTGAATCCATTGACACAGCAATACAATTATTTAAAAACCCACTCATTGTTTCCTAGATGTATACACACATCTAATCACCTACCTGTATATTCACTCATACATGCTGTCAATGAACAATAGAACACAATCAAAAATACTTATACACCTATACCGGCCTTACACACCAGCACACAACCTATTCACATATGAAGTTATCCTACTCACTTATGCAAACAATGGATCATACTTACATACTTACTTAGCTACACACTTATACAAACACCACTTCATCTATTCATTTAGATAGTAAGTCATATTTAGTATATTATAAAATCGTTATTACAAGTATACAGTTATCCAAACAGTCACTCACACAATCATTTAGTCTTATGTATACTTATTTATATACAACAACTGACACATACACTGCCTTTTATTTTTCTAGTTTGTTGGACATGTACCATTGAGAAATATATTTGCTCATCACCACACCCATAAAGATATTCATTCACCCAAACAACTGTTAGAACATGTAGTTTTAACTTCATATATCTACTGAATCAACTATTCACACATCTTTGTGCAGTCATACACCCTCTACCGAACCACACACACATTCACTCTCCCATACAAATACTCAGTTAACTAATCAATAACTAACATAGACTTTCACATAGCTAGTAACCAACTGGAGAACCAGTTTACACAACAACTGACAAAGTGATACAGATATTCACACAGTTTAATCACTATCCACTATATTTAGAGAGACACTATAAATTGTTAAAGTCCTCCATCCAAATATTTATTTTTATATATCCACTCATACTTCAATGCTAATTGCTATATATATAATGCATGTTTAAATAACGAAGCAAACCAAATTCACTGGATGATGTCATCAGTGATGTCATCATTGATGTCATTTGAGATGTCATCAGTGATGGTACTGACCATGTCATGAATGATGTAATATGTGACATCATCAGCAGTGGATTGCGGGTGCGCGAAATATAAGATAGTACAACTAACTATATGGGAGCAATTTAAATGGTTTTTTTAAATGCTAATTCCTAACTATATAAGGCCTGAAACCTATGTTTTTTTCAGTGAATATATATATATATATATATATATATATATATATATATACATATATATATATCTCGAGCTCCGTGGTTCCAAACCCTTAGAAAAAACACTCGCAGCAGGTTAACTTCGTTTTCAAGTTTATTGCGCAGGTAAATCAAACAAACAGACGCGTTTCAGCTCTTGCCTTCGTCAGTGTCAGCTGGCGGCGACAAGGCGGAAGTGAGATAAAGCAAAACCATTGAAACAAACAATGGACAATTCGCTAAAATGTATGGGCGCCATCTTTGAATGGTAAATAACCCAAATTATAAAACAAAACAATAATGCAATGTTTGGACTGATCAACACAAAGCAATTAATTAAGCAGCCCAACTAAATAAGAAGGAGCAAATATCTACATACTATATACATGGTATCTACAAAATTGAGCCCTGGATGGGCTAATTCATCTTGTATATAAGCAACCCATTCTGTGTTGGTCAACCTGACCTACATTGCACTAAATCACTACAAGTTCTCAATGGGGAAGGGCATCTGTAGGCTAATTAAATCCATGTAGCCTAGAACTAACATTATATTAACAGTAATGCTGTGTACCATTGATGACATGCATCCCTAGGTGTACTCTAGCTAAAAATACCTAATATCCTGATGTAATACTGAATGTAATTGTCCCACCACCAACAGAAATTCCAAGCTAATTCCAAAATAAACAAAATTATTCTCAGGAAAGACATTTTTTAATTCCAGCCCCTTAATATCAGATACTGTAACTCAGAGGTGTGATAAGAGTTCCTCCCCTGCATTAAGGCCTCCAGGTGATTTGGTCTGCAGGTCCACGATGTATCTGGACTCTAGACGCCTTAATTTCAATTTCAGATCCCCGCCCCTTATGTTTTGTGGGACACAGTCTAGGCTGAAAAAGCTTAGGAGGGTCCTATCACTGTTGTGACACAAGGCAAAATGTCGGGCCATCGGATAGCTCTCATCTCTGTTGGCGATGGCCCTTTGGTGTTCCAAAACACGTAATTTAACCGCCTTTGTCGTGCTACCCACGTATCTAAGTCCGCAGGGGCATGTTAGACAGTAAACTACAAATGTAGTCGAGCAAGTGATAAACTTGCTTATCCTGATCTTACTATTTCTATGTGAAACATCGTAGGACAGTACTCTCTGACTGTTGTTACATGCCTTGCATTTCCCACATGGGTATGACCCATGCATGGCACGTAAATCTCCTTTAGGTTTCTCTTTTGCAAGGTGACTTGTGACCAACCTATCTTTAAGTGATCTTATTCTTCTAAAGGTGATCATGGGATGTTTTTGTAGGTCCTTCCCTATTACGGGGTCGGATCTCAGGATGCCCCAGTTTTTGGACATGATGGCACGAACTCTATTCGCTGCCACCGAATAGTTCGTTACCAGCCTAATGATACCACTCCCACCTTTGGAGGTTGCTCTCTTCTTATCAATCAGCAGAGTTTGCCTGTCAATGGTTTTCACCTTGTGTTCAGCTTGTTGGAGTGTTTTACCGGAATAGCCGCGTGCTTTGAAGCGTGATACGCTTCTGCAGGCAGCTTCCGTAAAGTCCCTGTCCAGAGAACTGTTGCGCTTGATCCTCAACAGTTCCCCGTAGGGGATACTCTTGATTAGGGAGGCCGGGTGGCTGCTCCGCCCGTGGAGTACAGAGTTACCTGCCGTCTCTTTTCTAAAGAGGGCAGTCTGAATTATGCCAGCTTCAACAAAGACCCTGAGGTCTAAGAAATTCACTTCAGATTTACTAATGAAATGTGTGAATTGCAGATTCAAATCGTTCTGGTTGAGTATATGTATATACTCTAGAGCAGAAGATTCTGACCCTCTCCAAATAAGGAAAAGGTCATCAATGTACCTTCTCCAGCATATTATTTTATCAACAAAATCCGTTTTGTCATCAGCCCAGGCTACCTGCTTCTCCCACCAGCCCACGAATAAGTTCGCGTAGCTGGGGGCGAAGCAGGTACCCATGGCAGTCCCCCTAATTTGTCTGTATGGTTGGTTCTGGAAGACAAAAATGTTATTCATTAGGCAAAAGGACATAAATTCCAAAAGCATTCTGCTGTGCTCCAGGTGACGTGCCGGGCGTAGATTCAGAAAAGTCTTAGTGGCTGCAATCCCATCTTGGTGACTGATGCTCGTATAGAGACTTGAAATGTCCATTGTTATCATTACACAATCTTCCTCCCACTCCACATCCTGTATCTGTCTGAGGAAGTCCTTAGTGTCTTTTGTGTATGAGCTCAACTGAGCTACCCATGGAGCCAAAAAAGAGTCAATGAATCTCGACATCCTTTCGGTCAATCCTCCTATGGATGACACAATCGGTCTCCCTGGTGGTTCTGTGGCGTCTTTGTGTATTTTCGGGAGGTGATAAAAGCTTGGAAGCCTGGGCTGTTTGTTTTGTAGAAAGATATACTCTTCCCTTCCCAGTATGCCTTTTCCGTGCCATTTGTCAATAAGAGAATGATAGCTGTGGATGCTATCCAAGTATTCCTTCTCAGTCGCTGGCGTGTAGTTATTTCGGTCCTGTAACTGACGTAGCGCTTCCTTACAGTAATTAACTCGACTCTGGATAACCACGTTGCCGCCCTTGTCCGACGGCTTGATTACTATTGAGTCGTCCTGTTCAAGGTTAGTGATGGCCTCTCTCTGCTGGAATGAGAGGTTCCACCTAATTTTCCCTTTTTGATCTTCTTCGAGTCTCGACAAGTTTTGTAAGTCCTGAATGACAGCTTCAGAGAAAATGTCCATAGCATCAGTTGGTGTCTGGGGGAGGAAGCGAGAGGTCGGCTTGAAGGTACTCTGTTCACCTACTTGGCTTATACCTAAGGAAGTACCTCTTTCAACCACATTGATTGGCGGGACAAGTTGGGAGCCACTTTCTTCTAGCAGGTCCTCTAGTACGGCCATACTCTCGAGATCATTAATGTTCATCTCTGTTGGAATGGGTTCAGTCGTACTTCCCACCCTTGGTGGGGTCATGTTGTCTCTCAAAGCTTTTTGTTTAAAGTACTTCCAAAGTTTTAATTTTCGAACAAATAGGAACAGGTCTATCCGGGTCTGTGCATATTCATAACGGCCTGTTGGACAGAATGTCAGTCCTAATTTCAGGACACTTTCTTCGTTTTCTGTGAGGGCTCGTTGTGTTAGATTAATTATATTCAGGTTCTCATTTAGTTCTTCTTGGCCTTGGTCTGCCGACTCCTCAGCCATCTGGTGCCTCGCCCTCTGTCTCCTCCCTCCGCGCCTTGTGATGCGTCTCCGCTTGCGAATGAGGATTGGTCCGGGGGGCGCTTTTTTCCATCCCTCAGCCAGGTCTGGCGGATTAAATCGCATTCCTCGCGAAAAGAAGGTGGCTCGCGTCTTGCTCTGATTCCTTGCTCTGTACCTGTTCTTTCTTCTTCAGATTGCTCCGCGCTCGTGGCTTCGGATTCACAGGTTTCTCTAGATACAGGTGGTTTCTGCTGTCTTGCCCTCAGGTCTCGGCGGGGCGCATCGTTAATATCCTTCCTTGTTCATAGTCGCGAGCATCGCGTTCGAACTTTTGTTGTTTTCTCAGTTGTATCTTTTTCTCATAGCTTGTGAGTCTTTTTTTCATTAGCTCCTTTTCCTTGTCTAGTTGTTCTTGGTCCGTCAGTTCCACGATTTCCTTCTCTAGTGCATCGATATCCTGCAATGCTCTCTCCCTGTCTTTCCAGGCAAACTTAATGAGCAATAACAGCATTCCCTCACATGAGTGCGCTATATAGTCGGCCCATTGACTTAACAATTCGGGGTCCGGATTCTCATATGCCGGGATTGTGTAGATGCGGAGACCGCGTGGGACCCTCTTAACCTCCACGTAGTGTTGCAGTGAAGTGGCCTCCCACCACTTGCGTATTTCTCGCTCGTATAGTCTCTCCAAAAGCTGATATTTACCGTTGAGTACAGAATGGGCTGTGTCAGTTCCCTGTGAGGTGTCCCGTGCCTGCGGCCCCGGTCGTCCTCCAAAAATGCCACTTGCCGCCTCCCGGCGCGCTGTGTCGCTGAACATTTATTACGTTATTGAGTTCCCTTTAAATTAGTTGCGCAGCCTGCTTCAAACGTGCCAAGGAATCTCGGAGAAAGTCGGGTGTCTCCTACCTCACACAGCCCGTCCGGGTAAAACCGCTGCAGCAGTCCGTGACCCTCAGGACCAGTCCAGGTAACGCCGGCTTCTCCTGGCGGTGCGTTCTCCTTTTCTTGTTTTCGCCGCTCCAAACTCGCCTCTTGGAGACCGCACTCAGCCGAGTGGGTGCTAATTCAAACGGCGGCGTGCCGTTTCATATGTCTCGAGCTACGTGGTTCCAAACCCTTAGA
The DNA here is from genome assembly GCF_964261635.1 of Lissotriton helveticus. NCBI lineage: Eukaryota > Metazoa > Chordata > Amphibia > Caudata > Salamandridae > Lissotriton > Lissotriton helveticus. The sequence continues at coordinate 74,067,287 of NC_136067.1, forward strand.
AAAAGCACTCGCAGCAGGTTAACTTCGTTTTCAAGTTTATTGCGCAGGTAAATCAAACAAACAGACGCGTTTCAGCTCTTGCCTTCGTCAGTGTCAGCTGGCGGCGACAAGGCGGAAGTGAGATAAAGCAAAACCATTGAAACAAACAATGGACAATTCACTAAAATGTATGGGTGCCATCTTTGAATGGTAAATAACCCAAATTATAAAACAAAACAATCATGCAATGTTTGGACTGATCAACACAAAGCAATTAATTAAGCAGCCCAACTAAATAAGAAGGAGAAAATATCTACATACTATATACATGGTATCTACAAAATTATATATATATATGCAAAAAGTCTTTTGTTGGTTTCTATGAATCTAAACCGGAACGAGTCTCTGTTTCTTTAAATGGATACATTGTATCAGTGAAAACCTTACCCGTGATCAAGCTGTGATTTTAACAGCGAAACGCGTTGGGCACCCGTTGCTGGTAATCGAATAAAGCGTTTATTCAAAGAGGCCACGGCACCAGTGTGAAATTATTTTTGCGTAACTGGACTGTCTTTTGATATTAGGGAGTGGCGTCCCTGCCGTTTTGGCCCGCCGCCATTTGAGGCTCCTTGTTTGCCGTACTGTGGAGTTGGAGTTTTGAAACTGAACAGGAGCCCGCCCTGCATCTGGAGCCGAGAAAAGAAGTACCGAGGAAATCCCGAATATCCGCCGCATCGTGAAGGTGAGAGGCAGAGTTTCACAACTTCGCCGACATCGGTAACGAAGCGAGGAGAAAACGGGACACTGTGGGAAGTGATCCATCGGCTCGTTTGTATGCGGAAGGGGGAGCGGAGGACGGAGAAAAGCCCTGGAAGTCGGCTTTTTCTCATTGTCCGTTAAAGCGCATTTGTCATACACGAAATAAAGCGTGTTAATAACAATGGCAACGGAGAGGGTAAATAAACGCAAGTAGGCAGCTTCTATGCTGTTTACAAAAACTACTACGGTCGCGAGAGCTCGAGAAGGAGCTCTAGCTGGAACAATTACACCAGATGAAAAAAAGAAACTCTGGGATGCATTATGGAAAGCCTCTAAGAAAGAGCAATCTAAAGGCTGGGAAGCAATGGCACTAAGAAAGTATGTGGAAGTTGGAAGGGTACCAAGAGGTCTCAGAATATATACTATCCCCACTTTTCAAAACCCGGATCCTTAAATGATTAATGAAAGGAATCCAAAATAATGAACAATGCTCAGCTAATATGTTAAGAATCCTCATTAAATATGCGGAGAAGGAGTGTGATAAACTCAATGAGGAAATTGAGACAATAATGGGGAAACTGAAAGACCTTTGCATTGGTGATGAATTGGATGTTGAGCTAAGCAAAATGAACAAAAAATTGTCCAAGATCGAAGAGGAAATTAAATTGAAAAAGTTAACTAAATTTGAACGTGATGAAGCCGACTATACTAATGGTCAAATACTGACATTCAGCAAGAAATTTGACCACCTTAGAAAAGCAAATACAATGAATTTACAAGTAATTTCACCTACAATCCCAACCGAAGAAACGTCAGGAGGACAAGAAGATGCCAGTAATATTCCAGCCCCCACAAGTAATTCAACAGACCCCATGGATGCAGAAGGGGTAAAAGAACGATTTTTAAAGGAGATCACGCTAATGGCAAAAGGAAGAGCTCAGAATATCCAGGCCGGAAGCGAAAGCCCAAGACCAAATCGTGGGCGAGGAGGCAGAGGAGGCAGAGGTCGAGGTCAATCCACCCCCAATACAGGAGAAACCCCAATGGGAATGCAAACAAGGGGAAAAACGGCGAAGAAATGAATAAAGACACGTCAACTGTGGTAAATCTTTCTAATTATTTATTATCTGACACCGAGCTTGATGTTCTCTCTAAGGGATTGTCTTTTTGCCCTTCGGCAAACTTTAATTATACTGAGTCAAGAATTGACCTTTTTCACTTCATTAGAAAACTTAAACTCAAGAAGTGGTTTGCAACACACAAGAGTAAATCTAACAAGGTCTCTCAGGTTCCAACCAACCTCAATGTGTATGACATCGAAATGTTACAAACAGTACAAGAACTTGGTAATCAAGGAGATGTCAGTGATGATGTTGTTTTTAATTTACTACAGACTGGCATTGACTGTGATATGATGAGTGACAGTGGCTTCAAGCCCAAATCTATATTTTTACCACAAATAAATTCAGATGTCATTAATTGCTTCGAAAGGGGAATGATACAAGAATTTAAAAAATTGGATTCGTCAAAATACCGAAACAGACAGAATTTGAATCTGGCACAAAGAAATGCCATTGTATCATTGGAGGAACACAGAGACCTTGTTATTAAGAAGGCCGACAAGGGAGGCAATGTGGTGGTGTGGCCACTACACATGTATAAAGAGGAAGGCGCAAAACAACTTAATGATGTAACAAAATACACTGTGGCGAATAGACTAGAATATGATGAGTCTAATAGAAGGATTTCTGATCAATTGAAATTGTGGAGAGAGCAAGAATTGTTGGAGTACCATGAATATATGTATTTATGTTGCAAGGATCCCAAAATCCCTGCTTTGTATCTCCTACCCAAAATCCACAAAAACGCCACTATTCCACCAGGTAGACCGATTGTGTCATCTAGGGGTAGCACACTGGAAAATGTATCCAAATATGTGGATTACTTTTTACAGCCTTATGTGCAAAACTTGCCAGGGTACATCAAAGACACAGGGGACTTCCTCAACAAAATCAAAGGAATACAGTAGCAAGAAGACTACCTGCTCCTTAGTATGGACGTGTGTAGCCTCTACACCAGCATTCCACAAAGTGCTGGTGTGGATGCTTGCAGACACTTCTTGCAGGACAGATCGTTGTCATATTTGTTACATACCGAGATGGTATTAGATATGATTTCGATTTGTTTGAAAAATAATTTTTTCATCTTTGACAAAATCCTGTACAAACAAACCCAGGGGACGGCAATGGGGACCTGCTTCGCCCCCAGCTTTGCAGGTCTTTACCTCGGCTGGTGGGAGGAGCAGGTGGTCCGGAACAACTCACTGTACCAAGACCATGTCGTCCTCTGGGCCAGGTACATTGACGACATTTTTTGTATTTGGAAGGGAGATCAGTTGGAGGCAGTTGCCTTCCTCCAAACACTTAATGTGAATAGCTTCAATCTTCAATTCACCAGTGAGAGCAGCAAACAAAAAATCATTTTCTTAGATCTTGAAATCTACATAGAGAAAGGTGTCATACACAGCAAACTCCACAGGAAAACAACAGCTGGTAACAGCTTGTTACTCTCACAAAGTTGTCATCCTAGAAATTTGGTTGCTAGCATTCCCTTTGGCGAGCTTCTGCGCTCCAAGCGGAATTGCAGTTCACTCAAGGATTATCAGGAAGAGGAAGAAATAATGTGCAACAGATTCAGGGACAGAGGGTACAAGGAAGAGACTATCCTAGCAGCAGTGGACAAAGTGAAGACTCTCAATAGAGATGAACTTCTGGAGAAACCAGAGGAAAAGAAGGAAACAGATAACAAACTTAGATTTGTTACAACTTATCATAACCAGGCATGGGAGGTCAGAAAAAGTTTAAACAAATTTTGGGAAATATTGAGAACGGATGAAGATCTAAAAGAGTATGTAGGCCCTTATCCTTCAGTTACTTTCAGACGCTGTAAATCACTAAAAGACAATCTCACAAGCAGCTCCATAAAAGAAAGGAAACGAAAGAACCAGGTTGAAGGCTTTTTCACTTGTATGAGATGTAAAGCCTGCAAGTTTAGTCAGAACTGCAAGACCATAAAAATAAGAAAGGACAAACCAGCTTTTAAAATTGCAAAACATTTTTCCTGTGATACCGAATTTGCTGTGTATGCTCTGAGATGCCCTTGTGATCTTTATTATATAGGGAGCACCACCAAAAAAGTTAAATTACGTATCCTGGAGCATCTCAGAGCAATTTCTCACAATGACAGGCAGTACCCAGTAGCTCGCCACTTCTACCAACTTCACAACCAGAACCCCAATCTCCTCAAATTCTGCGTATTGGATGCAGTGCCCCCAAGGGAAAGGGGGGGAAACCGCACTATTGAGTTGAGGAAACTTGAGTCTAAGATGATTATAAGATTCAATACCATGATGCCCACAGGGCTAAATTATGACGAAGAACTAGCAATACATTTAAGATGAGATGCTATATAACATTATTTGTCTGTACCTTTGCGTAAATTTACCCTATAGATGAATTTTTATCTGATTGTTTTTAATTCACTAAGAGAGAGTTCCATGGTATTAAAGCAGAAACCTATTGTTACTTCCTTTACAGAAAGAACGTCATGAATTCTTTGAAGATCCGAAGATTGAATTATGTTTTTTGCTCACTTGAGCGGGACTTAATAAATTTTTTTTTTTGTATTTTTTTTTTGTATTCATGAAGGGTCAACCTAAGACACCACTTAATTAATGTAATGCAATGAATTATGTTTTTGCTCGGCAGGGGCCGAGAAAAAAGGGGGGTCCCAAAACGTGTTTTCCCCATGTTAATTTCCATAGGGACATTCTGACAAGGCTACAGCTCGAACGGCTGAACGGAATTACACCAGATTTGGCAAAATGGTAGGGACTGGTATGCAGCAGTGCCTTTTGTATGTTTGGTGTAAATCCCTCCAGTAGTTCTTGAGAAAATAGAATACGACAATTTTCAAATGGCATTTTCTATGGGACCTTTAGACACGGCTACAGCCCGAATGGCTGAACGGAATTACACCAAACTTGGCAAAATGATAGGGACAGGTATGCAGTAGTGCCTTTTCTATATTTGGTGAAAATCCCTCCAGTAGTTGTTGAGAATTTGAGCAAATTATATATCTGTATGCGCTCAACATTCTATAGGGAATAACTTTGGCGCCGATTGAGGAATCTGTGTGCAATTTTCGAGAATTTTGGCCTGCTCTGCTCCGCTCCTTACCTGAAAGTTTCAGGGGGATTCGTCAAGCGGGGGCCGAAAGGGGGGTCCCAAAACGTGTTTTCCCCATGTTAATTTTCATAGGGACCTTTAGACACGGCTACAGCCTGAACGGCTGAATGGAATTACACCAAACTTGGCAAAATGGTAGGGCCTGGTATGCAGATGTGCCTTTGCTATGTTTGGTGGAAATCCCTCCAGTAGTTCTTGAGAAAATGGAATTTGAAATTTTTCAAATGGCATTTTCTATGGGACCTTTAGACATGGCTATAGCCCGAACGGCTGAACGGAATTACACCAAACTTGGCAAAATTGTAGGGACAGGTATGCAGTAGTGCCATTTCTATATTTGGTGAAAATCCCTCCAGTAGTTGTTGAGAAAATTGAATTTGAGCAAATTATATATCTATATGCGCTCACCGTACGCGTACGATTATTAAAAAATATATACATTTTTTTTTGCACTTGGTGGTCCTTCTGGGACCCCCTGAGAAGGGCTAGGGGGTCAGGGGGTCAGGGGGTCTCAACCCTGCCCCCTTTTCGCGTTCGACACTCTTGTTTTGTGCTCTCTTGTGCCTCACTTCTCCTGAGAAACAAGATGGCTGCTCAGGTGGTCCCAGAAGGATAATAACATATATAAACGTTATCCGCTAATAGAATTAGCATTTACAAAACCTTTGAAATTTATTGAAAAAAAATATAGGTTTCATGCCTGATATAGTTAGGAATTAGCATTTAAAAAACCTTGCAAATTCATTGAAAAAACCATAGGTTTCAAGCCTTATATAGTTAGGAATTAGCATTTAAAAAACCTTGCAAATTCACTTAAAAAACCATAGGTTTCAGGCCTTATATAGTTAGGAATTAGCATTTTAAAAACCATTGCAAATTCACCTATATAGTTAGTTGTACTAACTATATTTCGCGCACCCGCAATCCACTGCTGATGATGTCACATATTACATCATTCATGACATGGTCAGTGACATCACTGAAGACATCACTGATGACATCTCAAATGACATCGCTGATGACATCACTAATGACATCTCATTTGACATCACTGATCACATCACTGATGATATCATTCATGTGATAATACGATGCACCTCCTCACACTCTAATATAACCTTTGATACACCCAGTGTTAAATACAGACTACCATTCTTGAAACCATTGACACACCAATACCAGTTACTACATACGGGAGAGGTGTGGCGCCGCGGCCAGGGCGACTGACGCTGGAATCTGGGGACCAGGGTTCGATCCCCGGCTCCGGCGGCAGGTTAGCCCAGCACCATGTGACTCTGGGCAATAGCTCGCTTAATCTTCCCGACGGCCCCCAGCGCCTAGAGACCCTTACGGGTGATTGTGCGCTTTACAAATGTGGATTATTATACGCACTCATTGATTCCTAGGTCTACACACACATTCACTCATTCACCCATAGAATCACTCATACATACAGTCACTCATCAATACACCACTATCATATGCACTCATACACCTATACAGACACTCACACTCTGCCACTCATCCATGGAGTTACTCACACACCTAGTCAGTCATGCAAAGAATCAATCACACTTACATTTCCTCAACTATACAGTTATGCACGCAACACCTTACTTATTCAAACAAATACTAACACATACTTACTCTCCTATACAATCACTGATACAAGTACACAATGATCCATACAGCCACTCGCACATTCACTGGCTCTCATGTATAGTCATTTATATATGCCAACTCTCACATGCACTATGTTTTACATATGTACTCATTTGGACATGTTATGTTATGTTATGTTAGTGATATTTGTACTGCGCACAGCTGCTCCAGCGAAGGAGCGTCCCGGCGCACCGACAAGGTGGCGACACAACACAACAAGGAGGCAGAAAATATTAAAAAAAGGGGTTTAAAAATTTAACATAACTGGAGAAACAAAAAGGTTTTAGCGGCCTTGCGGAAAGAGAGCAAGTCGCCAAGAGTCCGGATTTTCAAGGGGAGAGTGTTCCAAAGTGCGGCTGCCCGCACCCTAAAGGAGCGACCCCCCCGCCCGACTGAGTTTGAATCGAGGGGCTACTGCTAATTCTTGGTCCAAAGAACGCAGAAAGCGGCCCGGGATGTAGGGGCACAAAAGTTGATGCAATAAGGGAGGCGACAAGTCCTTCAGAATCTTAAAAGACATGCACAGCACTTTAAAATGGATCCGCTGCCTAACGGGTAACCAGTGCAAAGCTCGCAGAGTTGGAGTGGCCGAGCAAAACCTAGGAAGACCTACGATTGCTCTGGCCGCTGCGTTCTGCACTCTTTGGAGACGGGTCAGCTCGGCCTGGTTTAACCCTATAAAAAGGGAGCTGGCATAGTCCAGCCGAGCCAGAACCGTCGCTTGAACCACGAGTTGACGGGTTGCGGCATCGAAGTACTTAAGAGCAGGTCTCAAATTGCGCAAGATGCCAAAGCAGCACGCCGCCGTCCTTTTGGTGTGGCCAACAAAATTGAGGGAGGGGTCCAACCAAACCCCCAGATTTTTGATCTCCGCAGCCGGAGTGGGGGTGGGACCCAGCTCAGGAGGCCACCAGGAGTCTCCCGTCCGCTTACCAAAGACCATCACCTCCGTTTTTTTGGCATTTAGTTGGAGACAGTTGGACGTCATCCAACCAGCCACCGCCCGAAGTCCTTCTCTGAATCTTGGGGCATCCACCCCGGAGTACCCGCTGATCGTGACCGCTAGCTGGGTATCATCTGCGTACGACACCATGGTCATACCGCAGAGCTTCACAACCTCAGCCAGCGGCCTCACGTAGATGTTAAACAACGTGGGACTCAGCGAGGAACCCTGTGGGACCCCAAGAGACAGAGGATGCCGTTTGGACTGATAGGGCGGGGCAGCCACACAGAAGGAACGGTCCATGAGAAACGAACGAAACTACTGGTGTGCAGTGCCGGTCACCCCTATCTCCTCAAGACGCTGCAGGAGAATTTCATGGGAGATCGTGTCAAAGGCGGCGCTTAGATCTAACAAAACAAGCGCCGCCGTTTGACCTGCATCCAGAACTGCCCGCAGGTGCTCGACCATGAATAACAGTGCCGTCTCCGTGCTGTGGCCAGCCCTGAAACCGTTCTGGGTATCGTCCAGAATGTTGGTACGCGACAGATGATCAGTGAGGGCGGTGTTAACGTGCACCTCCGCGAGTTTGGCTGGCCACGGGAGAAGCGAAATCGGACGATAGTTCTCCGATTTTGTAGGGTCGAGAGATGGTTTTTTCAAAATGGGCATCACTACCGCATGCTTCCATTTCAAAGGCACCTGGCCAGATGATAGAGACATATTGATTAAGTCACAGACCGGGCGAGCAAAGGTCTGATCTCTGAACATTAGTGGCTTGAGCGGGTCTGCCGGCGACCCAGACTTGACTCGAAGAGCCAAGGCCGTGTAAGACTCCGAAGAGAGACAGGGGAAAGAGTCTAACACCACCTGACCCGGCAAGATGGATGACCCCGCGCTGGTTTGTGCAGCAGTGGGAAAGGCCCTATAGATGGTCTGGACCTTTTCCAGGAAGAAAGCCGCCAGCACTTCATAGTGGGTGTTGGAACTGATGGAATTACTGGCAGGCTTCCTTGCCACAAGGTCCTTAAGAGCCTTAAAGATGGATTTAACAGGATTCCCACTGCTGCGAAACTCCAGGGCATAATATGCAGCCCGGGCTCTAGAAACCGCACGGTGGTAAGACTTGACAGTAGCCATATACAAGGTTTTTTTGCTACTGTCATACCTCTTCCTCCAGTCTCTCTCTGCACGTCTGCAGACACTTTTCAGGGCCTGCAGATTGCCATCATACCAGGGGCTGGGGTCGCGGAGGCCACACTTACTCAAAACCATCGGGATAAGGGAGTCGAGAGCTCTGGTTACCCATCCGCAGAAATGGTCATAACCAGATTCCACGTTCTCCGCTACACCCAGTGGATCGTCAGTAAGAAGGCGATAGAGATCTTCCGCCTTTAGTTTGCTCCAACGCCGTCTGGGCATGGCTCGCAGCGACGCCTTAAGTGGGGCCTCTATCAGAGGGCAGTAAATAGTCACGAGCGAGTGGTCTGACCAGGTCAGGGGGAGGGGGGAGGCCACTGTAGCCCCCTCTAAGTTGGAGAAGAAGGGGTCCAAAATGTGGCCACCAGTATGAGTGGGGTCCGAGACCAGCTGGAACAGTTGAAGGGCCTCGAGGTCCGCCACCATCCCACCCACTGAGGTTAGAGACAAGGTGTTAAAATGGAGATTCAAGTCTCCTACGATGGAAAAATTGGCAGACCCTACTGCCAGTGAACTGACTGCCTCAGGAAGGGCCTCCCGAAATGCCACGGAGCTACCAGGTGGGCGATAAATAAGCAGCCCTGACAAGGTGAAGTGCGATGTAACTGCAACCTTGAACAGGGCGCTTTCGCATCCCGCAATGTTCTGCACTGTCCAGGCACAGGAGTAGCAGGATTTTACTGCAAGAGCGACTCCGCCCCCTCTAGAAGAGCGGTTGAGCGTGTAGATGGAATACACAGCAGGAAAAGCCAGATTCAATACAGTGGAATAGGTATCCTGCAGCCATGTCTTTGTCAGACAAAAGATGTCGGGGGGGTCAATGTCCATAAGGTCAGCAATATCCTGTTAGTGCTTGACCGCCGACCTTACGTTCAAATTCCAGATGGTAATATGATGCGAAGAGGCATTACTGCATATAGCGGACTGCGCTATACTAGACCCCAAGCGAGATGGTGCTTCAAGTAGCCAACCACCACAAGCACATCGGTGAGGGCCACACAGAGGGTAAACACGGGCTCCATCACAGGGTGGCAGACGATTGTTAATCGCCAGGAGGGTTTCCCTGGTATACGTAGGCATAGTCAGGCAGTACCTGATGATGGAGTCACCACCGAGCCAGCGCGACCGAGCGCGGACGGGCGCAGACGGGCAGGACTCAGGCACGACACCGGCCACGCGTAGGCGCGCCCGCTACGCGATCCCGCTACGCTCAGGGAGGAGCTTTATGTAGGCGTTCCCGCGATGACACATGCGCAGTGAAGCGCTGGCGGATGTAGGCGCCTCTTCGCCTCTTCCCCACTCCAAAATGGCGGCCCACCCCAGGTACCGGCCCCGCCAAGCGGCGGTGAAGGACACAATTACTGTGCAGGTAAAGGGGCTTGTAAAAACGAAAGGTCCCAGCAGACCTAGAAAGAAAATCTAATAAGTTTTAAAAAGCGCTAGTAAGCGAGCGCGCAACACGCTCCTGGCAGCCGATTGCTACCTTGTCAGGGCGAGGCGAGGCGGGGACTCGCCTTATGTAGGTGTTCCCGCGATGACACATGCGCAGTGAAGCGCTGGCGGATGTAGGCGCCTCTTCGCCTCTTCCCCACTCCAAAATGGCGGCCCACCCCAGGTACCGGCCCCGCCAAGCGGCGGTGAAGGACACAATTACTGTGCAGGTAAGGGGGCTTGTAAAAACGAAAGGTCCCAGCAGACCTAGAAAGAAAATCTAATAAGTTTTAAAAAGCGCTAGTAAGCGAGCGCGCAACACGCTCCTGGCAGCCGATTGCTACCTTGTCAGCATGTAGCACTGAGATATCCATTCACTCACCAACACACCCATGCACACAGTCAACCGCCCATATAGTTGTTTCCACATGCACTCTTGAACTCATACACCTAGTGAATCAACTGCTCACACATCTATGCACAGAGTCACACACCTCCCAGCCACCCACACACACACTGAGTCTCCCATTCAAATACTTGGGCAACCAATCAATAACCTATGTAGCCACTCATATAGCTACTGATCAACACATGCAGCAGCTTACACAACAACAGACATACTGATGCACACATTCAGACAGTTCAGTCACTAACCCATGCATTTAGTAAAACACATTTAATCACTCACTCATACAGTCAGTCACGCACCTACTAAATCCTTCATCCAGACACTTATACATCCACTCATTCTTCAATATGTAAAACATATTTAAACTTTACAGAAACACACAGTCACTGGATGATGTCATCAGTGATGTCATCAGTGATGTCAAATGAGATGTCATCAGTGATGTCATTTGAGATGTCATCAGTGATGTCATCCGTGATGTCACTGACCATGTCATGAATGATGTAATATATGACATCATCAGCAGTGGATTGCGGGTGCGCGAAATATAGTTAGTACAACTAACTATATAGGAGCAATTTCAATGGTTTTTTAAATGCTAATTCCTAACTATATAAGGCCTGAAACCTATGGTTTTTTAAGTGAATATATATATATATATATATAATTTCCAATCCTGGATCCGAAATACAAACAGGCGCTGACACCGTGGGATCATAAATCAAGGAAAAGTTTTCTTTATTCCTTTCGGATGGTTTGACGGATGGTTTGACGCGTTGCGGCGGCTCAACCGCCTTGCTCACAACAATTACATACTCAGTGAAAGTGATATATATACAGGTAAGTGATTGGTTACAAGGTGGGAGAGTGTTGTGTTGCCATGGTTACTTGCTGACATATAAACATAGAAGAGTTAGGTGACATCATATGTACTGAGTCATGACAGCTCATGGAAATCTGTCTTCTAAATGTTATCTCTACGTCAGACATAGTAAAAATAGTGGAAACATATTGTCATCATATGTTTAAAAATAAATAAATATATAGATGTTGCAACATTATACATGTTAGGTTGCACAGTGTATAAGAACCAAGAACACAAAAATAACAGCATCAACATGGCAATTACGTTTTTGAAAACCGGCTTCCCAGTGTAAACAGTGAATCATGGTGCGAGGTGTACCTCCGTAGATATTGAGACAAGGACCTTGTCTAGGCAGACATTAATATGTAACAGTAACACGGTATGGCTTAATGCTTCACTGGTTATGTTTTTATACATGTGTATTGGTATTTCGCATAAATGTGCAGTTGGAGTGTTATTGGTCAGGCCTTGGCTGGTCATGGAACCGTGTCCTTGACGTGTTTACTAACTGATAGTAGTAACTTGATACGGCCAATTTTATATATATATATATATGTTACAATAAAAATAGTACATCTCCTGGGTTTTTAAATTCATGACCCAGGAGACCTACTGTTTTTATTGTAATATTGCTGGTGGCTGCTGCACTGCCTGCAGCCCCCTACAGCATACAAAAATGCTTGGTGATGCCCCTGCCCACTCTAGGAACACTGCAAGGTTCCAAAACATATGTTTAAATAGCACTTGCAGGGCATTATGGGCACCCTTTGAAAGGAGCTGTGAATAATAAATGAGGGGCTCCCGTTACTAATGCATTATTTATTTTGTTTGGTAATTTCTGGCTGTCCAAGAGCCCCCCTGGGAGACCCAAATCTTGAGCCAGCAATGATTATCATTTTTTTTTTAAACAGTGGAGCGTCCCGGTGCCACCTGGGGCACCCTACAGCATTTTTAACATTGGGGGCTGTCCGGGGCACCCAAAGGGCCCCGCAGTCCTGCCTAGCCTCTAGCATGCACCCACCCCGGGTGAGATGGGATAAAGCATTGCTCCCACTTCATGGAAGCAGCGTATTAGTTCCCTGTATAGATTGCGCTATTTAAAACTACAAAAAATTGTAGGAATGAAATAGACATACAGTGTACCCGCATGGACAGCAAGAAACTATAGATTTGTCATGAAATAATCTATGATTTATCTGTATGCAGGTCTGGACAGGTATGAGTGAAGAACTGGACTGGTGAGGATTGAACATGCAAAAATCCTCAGTGTATATCTTACCTACTAAACTGGCTCTGTGTGGAAATGCCATGGCTGGAATGTCATCTCGCACACAGAAAAGATGGCGCTAGACTGGCCTCGTGTGACTGGACTGTGTGATCAAGAGAGAGAGGCCCCCAGAAGATATGGAATAGTCGAGATGCGTGAGCCATTGAGGGAATATTCTGGTTGAGACAAAAGTTTCAAATGAATCTGGTGCACAGCCAAGACAGATGGGAGGGAAAGCTAGGGTGAGCACCTAGCATGGAGGCAAATTCAGGATAGGATTGAAAAGAATTCAGGACAAAGGGTCAAATTTCAGGACAAAAATTCAGGACAAAAGGTCAATTTTACAGACACATTCGAGGTGTTGCCCTACCCCACTACTTTATCAATGCATGTATTTACTATTTTTTATATCACACTTATTTACAATTTGTATGCACTGCGCTATATGAGATTGCTTCGAGGTAAGCTATATTCAAATGGGGCATTATGCCCTTGTTCAACAGTAAATTAATGCCTAAAGCATGGTGGCAAGGGCATCACCCTACCCAAATCTACCCAATCTTTCTTGGAGAGAAAGCAACTGCAAACATTTCATTATGTTTCTAAACATTTCAATAATCAAGGAAAACAGTTTGGGAAACATTAAGGTAAGTGACTTTTCCATGTTCTGCTCACCTCATCCTCCACTAGATGTCAAACCTGAAAAAAATGAATGAGGCAGACCAGATGGTGTGGGTGGCAGTTTCACAGCTAACTACACCCACAACTTGTCTGTACTCTCACAGCACCAGGAAGACCCGACTGACACATTAGAGTGTCCATTAGGGACTCAAAATGTATCTCAGAACTGGGAGCCTGATCACCAGACAGAGAATTAAAGAGCAGGATGAAATCAAGATCAGATGGGAAATTATTTAAAGGGTCATTGTTAAGAACTGGACACTAAGGGAATGAAGAATAAGACAGAACAATTGCAAAAATCAGATGGACCCTCCATGAGCATCGGAAAGTATTGCGTACATGGAGATTAATCTCAGCAGAGCGACCAGAAACCGGAGAAGCACTGTCAAGCGGTAGAATAAACAGCGCCCAACTACCCTGGAAAACTCTGCTTGTGTGATGGTCCATTGCCGGTGCATCTAGAGGGCAGGCAAGGGCTGGGACCCTTGAAAAATACCGCCCTGAGCAATTGTTCACTCTGTCCATGTCTTGAAATGGCTCTGCAGTTGAGTCAACCCCCAACCAAAGGTCTGGATCATCCCTAAGAGCCAAAGAACATGAGAATCAACAGAATATTAGGGATGCAAATTACACAAAAACGTAGTATAACAACACGATAAAGACTTTAAAATGTAGAAAGTGTTTCTTTAACACATGATCAATTTAGTATGTTAGATGTCAACATTGCATTAATATTTATTTGAAGTGGAAGCTTCTAAATATGAAATTTAAAGTAATTAATAATCCATCCTTCTGACAAAGCCATGAGTGAACAAAGTGAACTAATTGTCTGGTGTGGTAAATGAAGACACAGGATAGCCAGTAGTAAGGTGATAACAGGATAAGGTTTATTCTTAGGATAGCAGTCTCAGGTTGTAGGTAAAGATGGTAGTAAGAAAGCCCCACCGTGAGCAGCTTCCTTGCTGCTCGGCCCACGCACTTCCACTGACATTCACTCAACCAGGCAGACGTCAGCATCTTAATTACATCACAGCCACCCTGGCTGAACAGCAGGGACATAACACTGAGGAGAGAATATATGGCATAGAAATTATGATTCCCACATCCCCCTTCTTAATGGAAAAGTAGAAAATATAAACCCTGTTAAGACAGTAATACACAACATCCATAAAAATTAGAACAAAGCAAAGGGAATACCAATTCAATCATGTAATACATAAAAATGAAAGGACCAGAGAAGGAAATAATGATACAAGGTTAAGAATAACACATACATACATCACTCAAGAGAAACACCCACACTCTCCCCCCTCCGCTGACAACAAAATATGGAGGAGAAACAAAAGTGACATCTCATTATAGAGTCACCGACGCTGCAGTATAGCACAAGGCTGCAATACGTGTGCTTAATCAAAAAGGGAATTTACTAAGGATAAAGTTCTTTATTTCTCCTGTTTTTTTTTTAACTCTTTCTAAATGTGCTGCATTCTGCAGCACACGCAGAAAAAGGGAAATACTTCTCAGGATTGATTTTGTGCAGGAAGCTGTCCCTCCCGGCACAAAAACAATCCGGCTTACAACACAGGCACCGTTGCACCATAGTGCATATAAAATAATTCACACTTTAAATAAAAATGTAATGCAAGTTAAACTTATCAGTGGGAAATTCTCTATTTTATATTATGTAACCTCTGTTGATTGAGGTGATTACTGCAGATGCATGCATTGGCAACCAGAGGCACATGGAATTTAATTTTGCTTGGCTATCAGGGCATAGTGACCTGTGTATTGCTTGTGCTAATAAGTCCCTGCCCCTCACAGAAAGCACTGTGAGTGTATAAGTCACTGTCTTAAATTTTCATTACACACAATAAGATTGGCTGCCACAAAATGCGGAAATAAATTTAGGTTAAAGACAAACAGTGATTTCAAAGTGTACAGTTTAGTAATATGCAGATTGCATCTAGTGCAAACAGTTTTACAACTGTCTATTCAAAGTACACACTTCACACCTTAGCTTGGAACACCCTAACAATACCTCTCAAAAAGAAGAAATCTATCACTTCAGGCAGCTTGAAGTGAACTCTATCAACTAACACCTGGACCAGCGATGAATCAGCCTTAATATGTACAGTTAACCATTTGCCCACATTTACATGTCATTGAAGCAGCCCAGCACCCTGGCTGCCCTGCCTCTGGATCACTGCACTGTAGACCCCCTCCCTTCTGCTTCAGCTGAGCCATCTCAACTGTTGGAGTTAACATTTGTCCTTTAGCGCAAAGGCTAAAATTACGGACAAATGCTGTCCGTGGAAACTTCCTTCACGGACAACGGACATTAAAGTAAATTCACGGACTGTCCATGAAAATTACGGGTGGTTGGTCATCCTAGGGAAAGCCCCAATGTCGGGGAATTCACAATATACCTTGACACTTTCATGGTCAGGAAGGGCCATGTGTGCGTCTCAGTCCATTCAGGCTAGGCTGTGAAGATTGACACAATATATAACTCAGACCCAAGGCGATCTTCAGCACCCATGCATGTGATCCTTTACAGAACAGATTCCTGCACCTTCAGCGATTCTGAGGTAGGTATGAGTAGGACATAATATGTGGTATCTGCAACCAGGGAGATTGTGCACAATACAACTGAGGTCCTCCTAAACAAAAAAGCTCAGTTTCCCCAATAATGTGATTGAAAGGGAGCAGACCTAACCAGACCTGACATCTCCTGAAACATGTCTAACTTGATTTACATAATCATTTCAATCCACCATTAGGGATGTAAATGTCCTGCTTGTTATATAGTCTTGAGTACTAGGAGCACTGTTAGCTGGCTTATAAGGTGTCTAAACTTTTACTGCTTGTAGAGTTGATGCACAGAACTCTAAATGTTTTATTCATCTTGTTACGTCAATGGTTAGAAATGACAGCTTTTTAAAACCTTCAAGTAATCCAGGTACCATCCCAGGCTGTACACTGTGTCACCACTCTACACTCAGGGGTAGATCTATAAGCTCCTTGCACCGCTATTTTTGACGCAACGGTAGCACAAACAATGCTGCCAATTTACAATGGGATGCATCTAGGGAGATGCGTCCCGTTGTAAAGCCCTGCGTCACATTATACCTGCGCCAGGTATAATGTATGCAGGCTAGTCATTTCCACGCAAAAAGCCATGTAGAACTGACGCAGTGACATTTACAACATTTCACTGCGTCACTCTATGCCTTCACTGCGTAAAAATCCCTATGCCTGCTCAGACCAGGCGTAAGGAATGACGCAAGGCTTTTTTTATGGGACTCACCTATTTGTTGTGGCACACTGCTGGAGTTGCATCACTTTCATGAGCAACTCCAGAGATGCGTCACTTTTGTGCCAACAGATGCGTCATTCTTTCTGACGCATCTGTTAATCCTTGTGCAGTGGAGCACTGTATCCATACTAATATAATAAAGAGAGAGCCCAAACCTTTGAGGAGGGTACTCTCAGTAACCACAGCACCAATCACAACACCCAATACAGCATTGGAAAGGGCAGTTGCAGCAGCAGGACATAGGCTATGCAGACGGCCACCATATACATTTAAAAGGTAAAAGAACTGTGCCAGCAAAGTAGTCCCTTGTGGGCGTGTCTGCGTTGTGCTGTGGGCATGGGCTGGGGGCGTGACTAACGCTGGGGGTGTGGTACGGCCATCATATCGTGGGCTGTGGGCGTGTGCTGGGGGCGTGACAAATGCTGGGGGCGTGTGTCCGCCCTTCATGCCATGTGAGTCGTACATACAAGCGCCAATTACGTTGCTGCGCAGCATCAAGGGGCACGCTGGGGGCGTGAGAAACGCTGGGGGCGTGTGTCTGGCCTTCATGCCATGTGGACGCAATTGCGCCTCATCAAAGGGCACGCTGAGGCAGCCGCGGCCCGTGGAGGGAGTTACGGTGGGGCAGGCAGGCGGGGCGGGGAAGGGGCCGTTTGGGGGGTGATAAACACCGGAATATGGATGATTACAGGTAAGCAAACAATTAAATTAATAAAACGAATTTCGTAGCACGCCCTGCATTGCATTTTGCGATGCAGGACACGGAACGAATTTTGTTTTATTAATTTAACACATTACACACATTCTATTTCATACCCAGACAACGTCGGGACGGGCTGCTAGTTGTAAATACAGCGCATCCATGGTGGCGCAAGGACATTTGGCACTGCCGCAAGGAAACTGACGCATCTATGCAGATGCTTTAGTTCCTTGTAAATCTGCCTCTCAGAGTCCAATTCTAAGACTTGTACCTGCTTTGTAGGACCTCCTCCCCTAAGTAGAAGTTGTAATACACTCATTCCCTGCACATGCACAGGTGTTATCCAACATAACTGTGGTCTATCTAGACAAGTAATTGCATCTTTTGGCAGCAGAAAGATGGATCTGCATTTTTGCTGTCGAAACATGTTGAAAGCGAAAACATAATGTGGCAGGAAAGGGTAGGCAGTAAGACAAAGATAACTAGAAGGAACAAAATGATATGCAGTTAAGTGTGTAGAGCTAGGGAGATAGACAAAGAATCCCATTGAAAGGCAGTGACAAAGCACACATGTCAGAAGGGTTTGTGAGGCCAGGGTCAAACTTTTCATGCAGGGCCACACATAGCACAAGAACTTGTTTTTAATTTTTTTTAAAAAATGCATCAGGGAGACAGGATGGACTGTTTGGCAAAAGGACTATTGTGATAGGAGGAGGCTGGTGAAGGGGCGCGTAGCGTGGTTCCAGCGGAAAGATGCACTGAAGGGTGGAGAGTCAGACACTAAAGTGAAGGAGGATAAAGGCAGGGCTAGTAGTAGAAATTACACCAGGCCCTTTCATTAGGGGATTGCTGATTTGTCCTTCATACACACTGCCATTTAGTGGATGGTAGGGGACAAGGAGTTAATTGTTAACAGTGAGGAAGCTTCGAGGCAGGGTCTGCATTTTTGTCTCTCCCTCAGTGATGCTTTAGAAAGGAGGATGACAGTCAGGTGCAGAGTCTTCACACTTCATTGTGATCAACCTCTGCTTGGAGTTAGCATATTCACTACTAGTTGTGAGAGCCATCACCTTGCACAAAGGGTGTGTCTGCACTGCAGCCAGAAAGTGAAATGTGAAACGGAACTACCACAAACCAGTTCCTGGACTTTCAACAGTGGATCAACATACCCCTAGCAGGAAAAGGACTACAAAGGTGCAACCAAAACCATCCGACCTTCTTCCAATTCCAAGTCCTTGACCAAGGAAGAGAGTGCTCTGCAGAGTACTTTAGGAGCTGCTGGGATTCAGGGCTGGTGTCTGAAGGCAGTCAGTGTTCCAGAAGTGAGGGGACATCATTTGAAGTTTGCACCCTTGCTTGAGAGTTTAGGGTCTGCCAGCACTTATAAATCTGCCTTCCTGCTGAAGAGGAAAGAAGAGTACTTGGTCCTGCAAGAGGAGAGATTGTTCAGGAGGAGAAGCCCATCTTTATTCCCAGTGTGTGAAACAGCCACAGAAGCCGACTTGGAATCGGGAGTGTGACTGGTGTCGACCCGATCTATGAGAGGGGGTGTCCAGCCTCCCTGCATGGTTAATGCAGTAAACAACTGCATGAAGCTACTACTCCCTGAGTGCTAGCATACTGTCCGCCATTCCCCCAGCAACCAGACAGACTTACCTTTGCCACGTCCCCAACGTGCTGTGAACAAAGACATTATCACCCCTACAGCACAGTGCTGCTTCTCCAATGGCGTGGAGGCTGCAACTGACAGGCGACAACTCCTGAGGTCTGCTGTGCTGCTTCAGTGATGAGAGGAGGGCCTGCCTCTGAGACCTCGCCTCCATAGACAGAGACGCCGCCCAGGTGACCGCGAAAGGAGCATGTGACACCCACAGCGCTGAGCTACGTCCTCACAGGAGGTAAACATGAGGCTGTGTAGAGATGCTGAGGTATTATTTTCTGCACTAGAACTGCATGTTGAAACGAGTAATGATTGCCAAAATAAATACCTTTTGCAAGATATGAACTGAACTGACCTAATGATCTTTGTATTTGGCAACTGCTCACATAAGATAAGAGAAGACATTTTGAGGATGAGGTTATCTTTACGGCTGAGTCACTGTAGTTGTGTGGGAACTGATGTACCTGTGCTACAATGCTGCAGTGAGGCAGGGACTGTAGCCATTGTGTTAGAACACTGTGGTCAGTATGGGAACTATTGAATTTGGTTATAGAAAAATGCAGCTGAACCACCCCAATAATGTGTGTGCAGTCTTTTTTTATGATGTGCTTTTAAAGTACGCCTCTTTTTTTTTTTGTAAGACAAGCACTGGGTTGGACAGTACAGGCCTGATTCACAGAACTAACTTACGACAAAATCCTAAACTTACTACTTTTGGTATTCACAGAAGGCATTTAGTAGTCTTAAATTAGGATTTTGTCTTAAATTAGGATTGTTGGGACGGGAAGTCTCCTGCATGTCTCAGGAGAGAGTGCTTCCCCTGCCTTATGCTAATCTCCAGGCAAGTCGCTCCAAAGCTACTGTATAGTTTCTAGATCCCTACCTCAGTGAGCATGACAATCCTACATGTCCACTGAGGGTCTCCCTGTTTACATGGATTGAGACCCTAGAGCTTGGCTCTGAGGTCGAGGGGGGCATGCCTAGTGCACCCCTATTTTTCAGAGAGTGGCTACTGCCCTCTCTATTAAGGCTGTGGTAGACTGACAGTGGTGGCAGCAATAAATCTATAGTCAGGAGGGGTGAGTCCCTAGGCACCCTACTGACCATGTCTGTGCAGTTTGCCATGCCTGTGGGCCTGTTGCCTTTGTCTGACTGATGTGTGTTTGAGAGCCCGTGGGTGTACAGGGGAAGAATGGGGATTTGAGCCAGTGTGAGGAATGCGAGCTGTCCTGCTGGACATCCCAGCTCCCCCGTCCCCCTCCCTATTTCCTTGGAAAGGCCTGGTGGGCTGGGGGAGACACTCAGCGCTCATCTGGGTTTAGCTGCACTAACTGTGTGGAGAGGACCCTCCCCCACTGGTCAGGGCCTCCTTGGCTGGAGTTAATTAAAATTCCTCTCTAGAGGGTTGCACAGCCTGATACCAGAACAGGACCTGCTACATGCTTTACCCATGCATTGAACACGCGGTGAATGGTCTGTGATTGGAGGTGTATTCAGAATGCAAAAAGCGGCAGACCCTCTGATTGGATGAGCCTATCAATCAGAGGTGATAAAAGTCTGGCCTGAGTGGTCAGCTGTTGTTCAAGACTGGTCTATGACTGACGAGTGGCCACACCAGAGCTCTCTGACAGTAACCAGCCACGACCCCGCGGTGTGAAGACAGGAGATAAGACTGTTCACTGCGGTCTGGAAGGAAGGCATTAGCACCATTAAGGACCAGCTGTTCTTGTGAGGCTTGGAGGAGCGTTTGCTTTGGACCAAGGAAATTACAGACAGCTGCCCAAGGTGTGGAAGGGAAGCTTGCGGCACATCACCGAGTGTGGAAAGGAAGCTTACAGCACATCACAGAGGCTGGTGGAAAGAAGCTTGCAGCACATGACGAGAGCCAGAGAGGAGGATGCTTGATTCTAGTGTTTGAAGGTGAGATCAAATCCCCTCTAGGCTCCTCCCTTGCGCTGTGGGAGCCTGTACAATCAGTAACTGGGAATAGAGGCCAGTGAAGCAGGCCCCCACCTTTCTTTTTGTGAACTCTGAGGGTATCAGGGTGAACTGGCACTCTGCCCAGCCACTACCCTCCTACAGCTAGCCAGTGACTAGTGGGACTCCAGTAAACTGTGCCAAGACATCCGGCACCTTTGATCAGATCCCTGACACCACTAGAGCGGTGTCCTCACTCACAATGGGAGGGCACTTCTGTTGCTTTGGGTGGGGGGTTATGGGGCTGATCATGAACATTTGACTTCACATCATATGCTGAAACTATATCCTTTCAATACAAAGTTTGGTATCAAGGCTCTAGTGAATGAGAGCAGCCCTGTGTAACATGATCTGTAATATGCAATGCTTACTGTGTGTTTTCATCTTAACTGTGTTTTTATAGTGCTTGGCGTCTAGGTGCTATAATACTGTTTGGGGTCAGAACTCTGTCCCAGAGGGTTGTAGAGACTTCTGGTTTTCACTGTTTATCCTAGTTTTATGTGTAGTATAATTATCTTATGTGTATTAAAGTACTTTTCTTTTATAAAAAGTAAAGCGCTGACTGGACATTGAGTTTATCAGCTGGTGGTACGGTTTACACTGTATTCTGAATGTCTAACCCCACCTCACCTCCTTGAGTAAGCCTTGGACTGCTCTGTCTCGCTACCCTGAGAGAGTCAAGTGCTGGAGAGGAGTACTTGGTTATCCAGTTTCTGGGTCCCTTAGTACTGAGGCCCCAGGACATCAGTGAGGGAACACTCCAGTTGATGCGATTGGAGCGCAGTTACCCCTGAGTGCCCTGGTGCCCAGGAAGCCGGGTCTAACAAGGATTTTGTCCTAAATTAGGATTTTGTCCTAAATTAGGATTTTGTCTTAAATTACGATTTTGTCTTAAATTACAATTTTGTCTTAAATTAGAATTTTGTCTTATGTTAGGATTCTGTCTTAAGTTAAACTTAAGTTTAACTTAAGTTTGTCTTAAATTTTAAGACAAAATCCTAACTTGAGACAAAATCCTAATTTAAGACTACTAAATGCCTTCTGTGAATACCAAAAGTAGTAAGTTTAGGATTTTGTCGTAAATTAGGTCTGTGAATCGGCCCCTATGTTATTATGTCTGTTGTTTGAATTTTGAGCTCTGAGTCTTTGCCCCTCACACTACCTCCACGGAAGTCTTTGGCTGCTTGCCCTTGCTACTCTGAGAGTCAAATGCGGACAGGGTGTACTTGGCCCAGATTGTAGTGCCATAATATTATGTACCCCAAACACTAGAGGCAATTGACCCCAACCACATGGACCACAAAAAAAGAGTCTGAGAGATGCTGGGATAAAAAAAGAAGAGTATGGGTGCTCCAGGTGCCCGTAACATCTTCATTGCAATCCATCAACTGACCCGATTGTTTTGGGTACAGATTATGTTTAGGGCTCCCAGTTTTATGGTATTTATTTTTTAAATATTTCCGTCTGTATTTTATCCATATTTTTTGGGGGGGGCATTTTATTGGTATTTATCCATATTTATTTTATGTTTTGAGAAAAAATTGATTCATAAAATGGTATATTTCCACATTACGCTCATACTTTGATGTCTGTCGCGTTTTAGCAAATTAAGTTGGCAAATATAACAAAACACTACTCCGACAGGTAAATATTCTCATTATATACAAATATATTTTAACATATGCCTGTATTTAAAAGAATCTCATACTATTTTTAAATCAGCATGGTGTCTATCTGCTTAGCAGTTGGTCTGGAATTCATGAAGAACAACAAGGAGAGTCACTCACAAGAAGCACAATGTTATGTATTTTTCCATTTTTTAAAATAAATACCATCAGGAAATAGATTGTTTTCTGCCTGTATTCATTGGTAAAAATCAGTACAAATGGAAAAGTGGAAGCCTTAATTATGTTTTTTAGGCTGGTCATATGAAGAGATTTAAAACTACTCTTAAGACATGGGCCTGGTAGTACCATGTAGGAGTGAGCTTACATAGGTGAGGGTCTCCTGTAAAAGTCCTACTGATTAGATTTTCTTGATGCATGTCTTAGCGAGCAGTGATTTGTTACAATATTATCAAAGAGGTACGTTTAAAGCATTGGAGTGTAAACTTATAATTCCACCAGCAAATATATATATTTTTTTATTGCCAATAAAAAAACAAAAATAAACTAACAATAAACTACAACTTGAGTTGTACGATACACACTTGAGATCACAGTAGATTGCAATAGAGCCATGTCACCAGAAGGCAACTAGAAAACTGCATTATTACTGTCTTTTTAAACTCATTTTGAAATACTAGCACATAGGGCAGCTATGCTTCTTAAACTAGGCTTTCCCTTTCATCTTGATCAATTATTGTACTAAGCATATTTAGTTTTTCCCACTTCTCAAATCATCATTTAACTTATCATCAGTTAGAAGGATTGACATGCAGATTTCTGCAGCAAAGGCCCTGAAGAACCGGGGTTTAACCCAGCGGCGTCAGGGACACACCTAAGATGTTCGAGTTCACCTGTCCTGGTATTCAAAGACACGGAATACTTCTGGATGGCGTCAGAGACCAAGGGCCCGATGTAGGTAATCCCAGATTACCGATTCTTAAATACCGAATCATACCGATTCGGTATTTAAGAACTGGCAATCGGGATTTAGGTAATTTTACTGATTTCATTACAGAATTGGTAAAATTCGGTAATTACCAAATCGGTATTAACCGATTCGCTAATTGCCATTCATTCCTATGGGCCTGTAGGCCCATAGGAATGAATGTCAATTACTGAAACGGTAAATACCGATTCGGTAATTGGGGGAAACATTGAAGGGTGGCAGGGTGTCACTTTGACACCCTGTTGCACTCCTCAATTGTGCATGGGTGGGTGCACATGTTGCAGACATACATGCCCTTAGGGCATGTATGTCTGCAACATGGCACTGTTTAATAAGCAAAAAAAATGCTTTTAAAAGGGTTTTCATTATTTACCACCAACTTCTAGTTGGTGGTAAATAACGAATTCTGAAACCCTTGTAGCACTGAAAACAGTGCTACCTACATCTAAAATTACAGAATCGGTAATTTTACCAATTCGGTATTTTACCGAATCGTTAAAATTACAGATTCGGAAAAATTACCGATTCTGTAATTTTACATGCCCCTACATCTGAATATCCAAATACCGGTCGGAAACGGCCGAAAATCCGTATTTTCGGCCGTTTCTGACCGGTATTTGCCTACCTACATCGGGCCACAAGTTTATTAGCTGCAGCTAGTAACAGTGATCCTAGAAATACATCACGGTGTAAATTCTCAGGAGACTGCTCATTTTACTAAGGCGAGACGTCTCCTTTTATATCCAATATTCACATTATAAATGTACACCCACTGCACAAAATTCTAACCAATAAGATACATTTTCAAACAAAGTATCACATAGCAAAAACTCAATTTACAGTATCCCAACCCAAAAGTTAATTATTAGGAATGTCCCAAATTCAATCTCTACCAGCCGGACAAACCTATAATTGAAAGCATAACCCATGTAATGAAGAAACATAAAAAAGAAACAGTAACAGATGCTGAACAAGATAAAGCATGTGCAAGGAAACTAAAAAGTTAACGATGTCCTGAACATTGATTGGCAATCTCAGATAAAGATCGATCAGGGAAATTGGCTTTGCGAGATCAGTTTCAGGTGAAGAGGTCAGTTTCTTACAGTTCATTTCAGAGTCAAAAAGAAACCTAGTTAATGTATACATGAAATAAGAAGGCCAGGCCACTTTGTTCACCAGGTTACCTTTACAGGCCTACGTGAGGGCAACACAAAATGGTGGCACAGAACAAAATGGAGTCAGACTCGAGAATTACAGAACCTCAGAGCCTCCTTTTGCCATTACGTAGGCAATAACCTAAGACTCATGTTAATCTGAATCTAGGTCTATATCAATATTCATTAGGTCATCAAAGTGTTGTTGTAGCATCATTTTATTATTCTCTACTTCTCTCGGGACAGGTCTCCGAACACACATAGTAGCACAAAGACTACAAATGGCGGGACCACACTGGTTGCAAAGACAACAAGAGAAAAAGATCGCTAAAACCATACCAAGGAATGTCAGAATCTTCCATCCCTATTTGGACAGCAGTCCCCAAAACCATCCCGTCAATGACCAGTCTCCTTCGTCTACATGGATAGACTCAGAGATCTTATGCAACCTAGAGATGGCTTGGTACACTGTAGGGGCATGATCTGGTATGTAAACACAGCAACTAGATCCAATCAATTTACATACTCCTCCTCGATCTGCAAGTATGATGTCTAATACCATACGGTTCTGCAAAATCATAAGGCGGTCCGCTTGAAGCTCAGTTGTAACATTACTAAGAGCACCTGCTGTCTCATTAATAGTAGCTTCAACAACGCGGACGAGCTGTCGAATATGCCTACTATTGATCATAGGACCCCAAAAGGGCAGGAAGCCCTTGAAGAAATCTCCTACTTCATCTGCAAACGCATTCCCTCGACCCACATCATCCATAACCTTCTTATGCGCACTACACTTTACTATCGCAATTTGAGTCGGCAAAGTAAGTGATTCAAGAAGTTCACTCACTAATTGTCCATGCTGAATTTTCGTACCATGGGAAGTAAGAAATCCTCTCTCTTTCCACAAACGACCAAAGCTGTGAGCCACGCCAAATGCGTATTGGCTATCCGTAAAAACATTCACTCTCTTTCCTTTTGACAACACACACGCTCTAGTCAATGCTATCAACTCCCCTGCCTGTGCTGAATTTCGTGCAATACGTGCTGTTTCAACAATCGTGTGCAAAGTTGTGACAGCATATGCTGCACTCGTCTCTCCATTCGGAAGCTTAAAGCACGAACCATCTACCCATAGGGTACCATCTGGTTTCGAAAGAGGAGTATCTTTCAGATCAACTCTACCCTTCGTTTCCTCCTCTGTCCGGAGAAAACAGTCATGCTGTTCCTGAGCATCTGTCTCTTCAAAAATTGCCAACAATGTAGCTGGATTCAATGTGTTGCACCGCTTGATGCGCACATGGCTAGCCAAAAGCGTCAACTCATAACCTGACAAACGTGCACTGGTAAGATGTTGAGTCTTTGTTCTATTCAATAGGGTATCCACTGCATGTGGGACCATCACAATCAATGTATTATCCGATACCAAACCAGCAGACTGTCGGATAGAAACAGCCGCTGCCGCTGTAGCTCTTAGACAACTAGGCAATGCCCTAGCTACCGGATCTAAAGTGGCTGAAAAATACGCACATGGGCGCTGCTTGTCTCCAAATTGTTGCGTCAATACTGACAACGCACAACCTTCTCTCTTGTGTACATAAAGTGTAAAAGGTTTACTATAGTCGGGGTTACCCAACACCGGAGCAGAACACAATGCATCACGCAATTCAGAAAAACTCTTCTGACATTTGTCAGACCAAGGAAGAGGGTGTGGTGTGTTCTTAAGAGTAAGTGCCAACAAAGGTTTTGCTAGCAAAGAAAAATTCGGAATCCACTGTCTACAATACGAGGTGATACCTA
This sequence comes from Lissotriton helveticus, assembly GCF_964261635.1. Classification (NCBI taxonomy): domain Eukaryota; kingdom Metazoa; phylum Chordata; class Amphibia; order Caudata; family Salamandridae; genus Lissotriton; species Lissotriton helveticus. The sequence goes on from NC_136067.1 coordinate 74,093,944, forward strand.
AGAAGGCACGCACCTCTCTCTGTGTGCATGGCACAGTCATTTGGGCAATCGCTTGAATACGCTTTGGGGTCAATCGTCTTCCCTCCTTCAACAAGAGATGACCTAAGTAGGTCACTTCTTGCTGGCAATATTGCAACTTCGAAGGTGACACTTTATGATGAAGGTCAGACAGGTGTCGCGACAAAGAAAGAGTAACTTCTGTACAAATCTCTTCATCATCAGCAGAAACCAACAGATCAGCTGAGTTTTCAAAGTCTGACTATAAAGGGAGGGACTCTCACAATAACCTTGAGGAGCGCGTTTAAACCGGAAACTGCGGCCTCCTAAAGAGAAACCAGAAATATCCCTACTTTCCTCAGCAATCGGAATACTGAAGAAAGCGTTCTTCAGATCAATAACAGAAAACCAAGCAGCTGAGGCAGGGATCATAGTCAATAAAGCAGTAATGTCTGGGACAACAGGAAACTGTGGCACAACAATCTTATTGACCTCTCGAAGGTCAATCACAAACCGATACACAGGTGGCTGAGAAGAGTCAGTATACTTAAGGACAGGCAGAACAGGACTATTACACACATTGCCTCTCGTTTCTTCAACCACACCTTTCTCAACCAAATCATAGATAATCGCTAAAAGAGCTCTTTCGCCATCACTGGAAATTTTGTACTGAGGAATGCGAGGTAATTTAGCATTCGATTTAAGGGTAACAACGCAGGGTGGAATCTGCAAAAGACCAACATCATTAGGACCTGTAGCCCAAAGTGTATCAGGGAGAGAACGCAGTTCCAGTGGAGGGCGATCCTTAGACAGATACATCGGGGAAATCACTTTCTTACCCACCGTAAGGTGTACTCCCAAAGGAGAACAATGTAATGTCGCATGCAATCTTTTCAACAAGTCCAAACCCAACAAATGCTCGCCACAGCCAGTCGTTAGAATAAGGGGAGCCTCCAATTCACAAGGACCAATAGAAAAGGGCAAAGGACAAGAAATCGGGTTACGAACTGGGGCGCCAGAAAATCCTACCGAAACATTAGTCAAGCCAGACAAGGGTGCGCCAGGGAGTTTAGAGTGCATGATAGAACTCTTTGCTGCACCAGTATCCAAAAGAAAAGGTTCTGCCTCACCTGATGTAATCACTTCAACATAAGGTCCACTCTGGTCTACTGGAACTGACACTACTCCCTCCCTTTGTCCATGGCTGTCCTAACTATCATTAAAACCAGCACTCTCACTTCCAAGATAATAATCATCAGTGTAGTACTGAGTGGACTGGACGGTCGGAACATTCTGTTGGTCAAAATAATTTATAGAATTCTGAGGGGAAAAGGAACGTTCATTCTGGGGAAATGTACCACGTCCCCTACCCCTAGGTACTTGTTGGAAACCACCACGACCTCTCAGACCAGACATACCATGCACGCTGTAGCAAGATCGGGCAACTATTCTTGAAGTGACCTTCCTCTTTAAAATAAGCACACTGATTAGGGCCTAGCGGGAGTCGCGAAGCAAAAGACTCAGGCTTCTGCAACAGTTTCTGAAACTGTGGGGGTTGCTGAAACTGACGCTGATTAGGGCGAGGCGGATAAGCCTGCTGCAGAAGAACTTTCGTTTTTAATTCTCTTGTCTTCTTCTCTACTTTATCCTTCTCATCTTTATCTCTATTCTCATAGTATTGTGCAGTAGCCAATATCTGGGCCGAAGAAGAAACAGCCCATGAACTCTCAGAGTCCTTTAACTTATTAGAAAGTTCAGGAAGTAAATTAAAAACAAACTTATCTACAAACAACCTCTGACCACCTTCTGTACTCATGTCCTGACCACTATGATCAATGAATGTTTCCTCAAACCTAGTGAAGAAATCAGACACACTCTCATCTTTCTTTTGTTTGCATGCTGCTAACTTGTCCCAATTCACCCGCAAAGGAGGCATCATAGTTTTCATTAAATTAATAATTCTACCAGGTAGGTCTGCAACTAAGGGTTCAGGTTTGGCACCTCCTACCTGCCGACCATCTGCAGCAGTAATATTAACCCATGTATCTCCTAACTCTGGCGCGTGATCCTCGTGACGGATCTTCGCCCACAAGGGTTGAGGAACTACATTACCCATCAACATATCAATGTCAGCTAAATTCATAACACATGCATCAACTGTCTGAGACAATTCCTTGTAATAACTGGCAGGATTTTTACGGGGGTCAGGCAAGGTCTGCTTAAGAGCCAAGACCTCAGCTCTCTTCCAAGGGATATGCACCCACACTCGCTGAAAATGAGCCGGTGCAGCCGCAATACCATGAGCGGCATCAGCCACAACTTCTTCTCTCCATACAGGGGGAACCTCTCTCATAGGATACTGCTTCACTTTTCTCCTAACAGAAGGGTCAGGTTCGAACAATGACTGAGGTGGAAGTCTACACCTAAAAATGAGTAGTGTCTCTACCGCTTCCTCAACATCGGAACCCACTATCGTTCCATTAGCAAATTCAGACTGAACATTAATCAATTCCAGTGGAATTGAACCCAACTCATTATCTTCCCACTCCTGACGAAGGAAGGTACACATGACATCAAAAACATACCTTTGTTTTGGTGCCTCCCACTGTAGGAAGATATCCATAACCACTTGTGGACCGTACTTGGAGGCATTCGAAACCCATCTACGAGCAAGGAGATCTAACACTGCCCACTCTTCGGGACCAGGAAGCTGACTACGTCTCTGTTTACGTTCAGAAACAGGGGTCATATTTAGTGACCCAAAGAAAGGAGACAAAAGACTAGTGACAGTCTCAGGTATTCGTTGCCGAGCAGAAGGAGAAGAAGTTGACATGAGGACAGGAGACAAAGTGTTTTGAGGCAAGAGATACGTAGGGATAGAAATAAGAGAAGTCGAAGATAAAGGAGTGTAAGGCAAAGGAGTTTGAGGCAAGGCTGGAGGCAAAGCTGGCGGCCCTGGAGGGGGCTGCACCGCGGAAGGAAGAACCACCTGTGAAGCAACAGGTGGTGGAACAACAACAGGGGGTTGAACGACAACAAGGGGTGCAACAACTGGAGGTAACTGTGGTGCAGTAACACCCTGCACATAAGGAGGTGGTAATCTCAGTAAATGTGACATCAAAGGATCCTTTTCAGGGTCTTCAGTCACATCTGAAAGGGGAGGTGGCAAAGCTGGGTAACATTTGTCAATAGCCATACAATGTTGTCTATCTAACACTTCAATCGTATGATCTTCTTCATTTTCCTTAAACTGCCTAGCAGCTTGCATGACCGACATATTCCTTTCCTTCCTATCTCTCTTAGCTTGCTTAATTTCTCGCTGTTTGGCTTCCTTACGCCAAAGGCGGAAAGAGTCAAACATCGCCGGCCGGGCTTTCTTCTTAAATAGCGCAACTTCTAGGTTATCTAAAACATCTGATTCAAAACTACCATGTTGGGGCCATCGTAAAACACCATCTTTCCTTGTATAACGGACCCAAACTTCATTATAGGTAATGGGACCCACACCATGCTTTGAATAGAGCTCATAGGTTGGAGTTCCAACCGGAGGTATCGGACACGAGTCCTCCAAACGGGAATCCTTATTACAACTACAACAAAACCATTTCCTAATTTTGCCAAAACCAGGCATCTTTAGCTCGCTAGTCTTGCTTCAAACTTCAAGGGGTTATCAAAAAATGATACACTCGTAAATATACGAACCCCTCGGCTTCGACTATTGCAATGGCCGAATCAAAACCAAGAAACAAAACAAAGTTGTGGGAGCGACCCACTTATACTTAACCAAAATGTCTGTCACGCCACCAGAAGACCGTCTAACGTCTCGCCTTACAAATCATCACAAGAGGGTCCAAGACAGGGCGACAGTCAGGGCAGCAGTCCTTCGCAGCCGTCGGAAAGGGGAAGCCTCGGAGGAAAAAAAACCTTCGGTCCACGTCGACATGCAGGGGTCAATGAAGTGGCGGCCGTCCTCCAGATTTTCCTCACGGGGCTCCTCACAATCTTCGGGCTTGGACCAGTACCGCTGAAGTCGCCCGACATTGGGTGCCAGTTGAAGAACCGGGGTTTAACCCAGTGGCGTCAGGGACACGCTTAAGATCTTCGAGTTCACCTGTCTTGGTATTCAAAGACACGGAATACTTCTGGATGGCGTCAGAGACCAAGTTTATTAGCTGCAGCTAGTAACAGTGATCCTAGAAATACATCACGGGGTAAATTCTCAGGAGACTGATCATTTTACTTAGGCGAGACGTCTCCTTTTATATCCAATATTCACATTATAAATGTACACCCACTGCACAAAATTCTAACCAATAAGATACATTTTCAAACAAAGTATCACATAGCAAAAACTCAATTTACAGTATCCCAACCCAAAAGTTAATTATTAGGAATGTCCCAAATTCAATCTCTACCAGCCGGACAAACCTATAATTGAAAGCATAACCCATGTAATGAAGAAACATAAAAAAGAAACAGTAACAGATGCTGAACAAGATAAAGCATGTGCAAGGAAACTAATAAGTTAACAATGTCCTGAACATTGATTGGCAATCTCAGATAAAGATCGATCAGGGAAATTGGCTTTGTGAGGTCAGTTTCAGGTGAAGAGGTCAGTTTCTTACAGTTCATTTCAGAGTCAAAAAGAAACCTAGTTAATGTATACATGAACTAAGAAGGCCAGGCCACTTCGTTCGCCAGGTTACCTTTACAGGCCTACGTGAGGGCAACACAAAATGGTGGCACAGAACAAAATGGAGTCAGACTCGAGAATTACAGAACCGCAGCCCATTCATGAAGATCTGTAACCCCTCTGCCGCGGCCGGAATTCTGCGTGTGTGCGGCACATTCCGATCGTGGGAGTGGTCATGACGGCTCCCGGCCGTCATCAGCACACGCCCACCGTAACTGATAATGACCGGGAGCCGTCATCAGCACCGAAGGGGTTAAGCCAGTGTTCGTAAACAATGTATCACGACTCATCTCTTTGCCAATAGAAGACCAAGGGGCATATGTATGAAGCATATTTCCCGCCTGCAAACGGGCCGATTCTCAGAATCGGCCCGTTTGCGAACGGGAAAAAGCCTTTTGGGATGTATCATCACGTATGTGCGCCACATGTGCACACATGCTTATTTCAGGGGTGCAACAGTGTGTCCTTTTGACAGCCTTGCACCCTTGAAATTGCATTAGCAATTTGCGAGTACCTAATGGATTCTTGCAAATTGCGAATGTCTTCCCATTCAGTCCTATGGGCCTCTAGGCGCATAGGAATGAATGGGAAGGTATTCCTTAATTGCAAATCTCAATTTGCGATTCGCAATTAAGGAATACGTAGGAATCGCAAATAATATTGCGAATCCTACATACATTGCCTTTTGCGAGTCTTTAATAGCAAATCGCAAAAATTCGCTATTAAGGACTCGCAAAACGCTTTCTTGATACATATGCCCCCAAGTGCTGTGAATTTATATTCAAAAATGCAAAAAGAACAGATGATGGATGGAGCAGGGTCAAGACTGATTTGCACATGGCTTCATCCAAACTAGGGTGGCATGGTGAGCAAAAAAACAAAGGATTAAGCCAGATCTGTGAATAATTGCCGTAAGTGGGAAGGGTATGTCCAGACGTGGGTCCCATGCTCACTGCAACACTGGTTTCAAGCTAGTCTGGCTGATATGGGGTGATGAAGGGTGATACCCCAAAACAGGTCCCAGGATGTTATTTCTGCTCTTGGGAAGGCCTGGCTTGGCAGTTCGGGCTGGACTGTTCCCATGGGGAGCAGGGTCATGACTGAGTTGCATATGGCTGGATATAAACTGGGGTGGCATGGTGAGCAAAACAACGATGGATTCACCCAGATCTGTGACTGGGGAGGAATGTTTGATATGTTCAGCAATCCGTGCATCATCTTTTTGTGTTGCTATGTGAATTTATATTTAACACTCTCCTTCCTAAGTCTTGGGTGTATGCCTTGAATACATTACAATGGAGCCGAAGAACCCAAGTCTCCTATTATTTCCTTCAACTGGCCAACAGTTCTCCCCTGATGATCTGACAACACGCGATGTAACCAGGGAATGTGGTATAAACCATCGTCATTGGTTTTACATTGCAGACTTCAGTTCAATTTGGATGTACCTAGTGTAGTTGGGCATAAAGTATACCTTATGCAAGAGTTTAAATTGAAGGAGGTGGAATAGTGCATTGCATAAGACTTTCATTGTGTATTTTATGCCTTGCCCCGAACAGTATCTAATATCTGATTACTACAATCGCATTCCCTTTTGATCTCATTGAGCAACATGTCCCGTTTGCAAAACTTCATCTGAGAAAGAAATCTGCAGTTTAACTTTTTTAAGAAAAAGTCACAGCTTTAGAATCTTCCAGAACTCTCCTGTAAAAAATAGTTTTTGCGAGTTGTTGTTCGTCACACCTACTTTTTGTAGGATATTTTACCTGCTATATTTTTCCCAAAATATTTTTGAACATATCTCAGTTTTATAAAGTTGCCAATCTAATCTTGATGAAGTTGGTAAAATTCAACTTTGCAAAATGTTCACATACCATGTTTAAAATTATTTGTAGACTTGACAGACCTGGAAATTGTGAGTGTTAGTTACATAGGTCCATCTCCCTATGTGCCTCAGATTTTTCAGAGGAACAAGACAAAGTTCAAAGCTGGGTCAAACAATTCTTTAAGTGACATGGGACATGAATGTGGGTGGATATATTGCCCAAATGATGAGTTGATATGAATCAACACATTTTCACACAGTCAATAACAAATGCTAAATCAAAAGAATATTTAAAAGAGTCCTTGAACTTTCTAAACTCAGGTCTTTTACTTCCCCAATTCTGATAAGGGGAGGAGGATGAATTATGCAACATAGTGATCCCCTTGGAGAGAGGAGAAAGCCTATCCTCCCTAGGCCAATGAGAACCATACAACAGTTAGAATTGGTCCGGTACCCAAATTCAATTTGCCAATCATACAATTAATCATACAATGGCAAAACCTTGGTAGGAAATTCTAATTGTAGGTGGTCCAAAAACCGGCGCAGTGCAAAGTGACATTCGTGAATAAAGTGCATAAGTGCTTATTTACAATACATAACATTTAGGGGCTGATAATAAGCAAGGTTTCAATAGCATGACTCAAAATTATTGTTCATTGTGTGAAAATATTTATTATCAATATCAGTCTACTAGCAAAAAGTAGACGTTTCAACCCCACATATGATTACAACGGGGTCATCATCAGGATCAAGACGGTTGCAGCCCTCACAGCACTGTGGCTGAATGACACTAATTTCTTTGAAAAATGTGGAAATCAATCCTCCTTCATGAAAACACTGTGCAAAGATCAGTGGTGCAGGCCCAATTATTCTCAAGTATGGGCTGAAGCAATCTGGAAGGAATTGCATTCTGCTAATGGGATGGTCAGTTAGTAAAGAAACCAATAGAGATGAGTATTGTTCTAATATGAAGCTGGCAACACTAGCACTCTGGGGCGGATATTGAAGAGGTTGACAGGACTCAGGTAAATTGATCTACCTAGTTGCCCTCAGTTGTGGTAGAATATTAAGCTACGCAAATATTGTAGCCAAAATATAAACTACCAAAATATTGAAAAGGTAAGTATCAACAGGCAAGTATAGCGTTACTATTCTTCGTATCTACATACCTGGAAAATAAATGTATATCCTCAAGGTACATATATGTGGAGTTTAGAGTAGTGAGCCTCTACTTGCCTATATAGGCTTACTCTCACAATATTTAAGTAATCAGTAGATGATGTTCTGGCTGCGATATTTTGTACCACGATACTTCAAACTCTATATTGTGGTCGTATCACATTTCACGCACTAGGCAAATAGGTTCCCTCAAGGCCCCACATACAGTTCTGAAGATAGTCCCATAAAATGGTCATCAAGACAATAAGGGATGCTTGACAGCCTAGAATGATTAGAGTGATTATTTTGAGAAAGGTGTGAAATACATTTTCATGAGATATGCTAATACAGCGCCCTTTATTTCCGTAGATTCTCCTCTTTAATAGTGGCTTTGGCTGGCCCTACCAAGATGTATGTCAAAATACTGACCACAACAATATCAAGCGTCAACAATATAGACTCCAAAATAGCGACATGCACAATGTTGTCGACGTAAGTATTCGTAGGGGACAGTCTTAGCATACTGGGATGAGATTACCGAAAATCTCAGCCAGATGACAGGGCAAAAAGTTACCAATACCCCACCCCCCACATTGTTGGGATCACAAGAGACTTCAAGGAGCCTTTCAGGAAATTCATATTGTTAAGCTTACTTCTAGCTAAACGCAAGGTGGCCTGTAAATGGGGGCGAGGTAGCTGGGGGACCTTATATATTGCCAGGAACAACTGTCTGTGTATGCGAAATTGATGCCACCCACATCTCGCCCTCAAGACATAAGGGGACCCCTAAGTATATATCGGCAGGAGCGCTCGGCCGCTGCAGATGGCAATGGGGACACTCTAGAAGGCCTGTAAATGGAGATGCCGTGGCAATGATTGTGAGGGCCTAGCTGGCCAACTCCTAGAAACACTGCACGGATTAGGTTACTCTTTCTCTAACGGACACCACAGAGCACCACTAAAAGTCAAATCATGCAATGTTGGTAAGTAATGTGTGGGACAATGTATGGACTCCCCCCTTACTTTGACCTTCAAGAATGGTGGTTATCTGACTGTTTCAACCACCTGCGTCTTTCTCCCCACACTGTATACATAAGTATTATGCCTTTGCTTATATCTTTATGCATCCTCATGTCCTGCGATGTTATGCAATTTTTCTTTTCCTTTGTGTATGTAAAGCGCTCTGATACCCACGGGTCTAGCTAGCGCTATATACAACTTTATAAATAAATAAATACTGCCTGTATTCTTTTAATTCGATATCATAAGGTCACAATATGTTATTGCAAAACTCAGTGAATACTTGTACTGTCTCTTCATGTTTTCTCTTGTTGCAAAACCTGAAAATAAAGTTAAAAAAAATAAAGTATTCGTAGGGGAGTATTCAGACTTCACATCGACCTACCTTGATGATGTTGTGCATGTCCACATTGTAGCATGTTCATATTTTGAAGTCAGGTGTCTGCTACCCCAGCTCTTACCTAAATATATAAGGTTGACTAGTCCTCTAGTGGCATCTACTTAAAGTGACTGATCACATAAGCTAAGTAGAGACATTTTGCCTGTGCTGATTCTCACCCATGAGGTTATCTTTATGGCTGAGTCACTGTAGTGCATGGGAACAGCTGTACCTGTGCTAGAATGCTGCAGTGAGGCAGAGACTGTAGCCATTGTGTTAGAACACTGTGGTCAGTGTGGGAACTATTGAATTTGGTTATAGAAAAATGCAGCTGAACCACCCCAATAATGTGTGTGTAGTCTTTTTTTATGATGTGCTTTTAAAGTATGTCTCTTTTTTTTTTACTAAGACAAGCACACTATGTTGGACAGTATGTTATTATATCTGCTGTTTGAATTTTGAGCTCTGAGTTTTTGCCCCTCACACTACCTCCAGGAAAGTCTTTGACTGATTGCCCTTGCTCAGGGGCGGCTGGTGACATTTTAAAGTGGTGGGGCGTAAACTAATTTGCATATTGCACCGCAGCGAGCGAACGCAGCGAGCGAGCCCGCACCACCTTGCATCCATCCATACATCATTCATGCATCCACCCATCCATCCACCCACCCATCCTGCATCCATACATCATTCATTCATGCATCCATACATCATTCATCCATCCACCCATCCACCCATCCATCATCCATCATCCATCCTGCATCCATTCATGCATCCACCCATCCATCCATCCATCCATCCTGCATCCATCATTCATTCATGCATCGACCCATCCATCCACCCACCCATCCATCCTGCATCCATTCATGCATCCACCCACCCATCCTGCATCCATCATTCAATCATGCATCCACCCATCCTGCATCCATCATTCATTCATGCATCCATCCACCCATCCACCCATCAATTCTGCATCCATCCTGCATCCATCATTCATTCATTCATGCATCCACCCATCCATCCATCCACCCATCCATCCATCATTCATTCATGCATCCACCCACCCATCCACCCACCCACCCACCCATCCATCCACCCACCCATCCTGCATCCATACATCATTCATTCATGCATCCATACATCATTCATCCATCCACCCATCCACCCATCCATCATCCATCATCCATCCTGCATCCATTCATGCATCCACCCATCCATCCATCCTGCATCCATCATTCATTCATGCATCGACCCATCCATCCACCCACCCATCCATCCTGCATCCATTCATGCATCCACCCACCCATCCTGCATCCATCAGTCAATCATGCATCCACCCACCCATCCTGCATCCATCCTGCATCCATCATTCATTCATGCATCCATCCACCCATCCACCCATCGAAGAATCGCGGCCGTGCCCAAGGGGTTAAGTATATTTTCAATGCTAAAGCAGTAGATGCAGACATTTTCTGTGAAACACAATACTTCCCTAAGTAAATATCACTGAATGAAAAATGAGTATTGTATTTACCTGGGGAATTTCAAATTTCATACACCTATATAAATGACTCATTCAAGGAACTCAAATTTAGCATGCACATTAGCAATTTATTAAACCTATATATCGTGTTGCAGTCACACAGACATTTAATTTATACCTCAGCTCCTTTGCCGACTTTTCTTTCTGTCACATTACTTGTTAGTGCATCGAAAACAGCTCCGTGCAACCTAGTGTTACTTGTGAGCGCAATGTGTCTGATAGAGACAGTGCTCAGGAGCGTGTCCGGAGCTCCCGGACTTGTGTTCCGCTCTCACCCCACCTTGCCGTGGTAATAACTCAATGCCTTTTTTTAACCACCTTTTCAGTATATTTGCCACAAACACATTTCCACATAAAACACGGCACGTGTGCCCTACGCCATTGGCAGCAGAGTGGTTGAAGTGACAGGAGTTGACTGACCAGACAACCCAGCGCCAGGATTGGCTGGGGGGGCACCATGACTCCTCGCCCAGTCGCCCTGTGTAATCCCGGGGGGCTGCGGCCCGCCCCCTGGTCCTCTCTCTAAGGGGAAATTCACAGAAAAACGATCTGCGCATGCGCGGGCATGTTTGTGCCCAAAATGACACTTGCGCAGCAGGCCCATCCTCCCCCCCCCACCCCCCCACCCCCCCTGCGAACTCCGGGAAAGTCGGGCGTCTCCCGGTTTCCCGGCCGGCAGATAGCGCGATTTTTTAAAATATCTGTATTTTGCTTTGTGACAACGCGGTAGGTCCATGGGGCTTAGTGGGGCTACGCCCCTACGCCCCAATGGACGCACCGCGCCTGCCCTTGCTACTCTGAGAGTCAAATGCGGACAGGGTGCACTTGGCCCAGATTGCAGTGCCGTAACGATATGTACCCCAAACACTAGAGGCAATCGACCCCGACCACAAAAAAAGACTATGACAAAGGCTTACATAAAAAGGAAGAGTTTGGGTGCTCCAGGTGCCTGTTACATAATCATTGCAATCCATCAACCAACCTGATTTTTTTGGGAACAGATTATGTTTTTTAGGCTGGTCATATGAAGAGATTTAACACTACTCTTAAGACATGGGCCTGGTAGTACCATGTAGGAGTCAGCTTACATAAGTGAGGGTATCCTGTAAAGGTCACACAGATTAGATTTTTGTTGATGCATGTCTTAGCCAGCAGTGATTAGTTAAAATATTAACAAAGAGGTATTTTTAAAACAGGGGAATGTAAACGTATAATTCCAACAGCATATTAAAAAAAAATGTTTTATAGCCAATAAAAAAACATAAAATAAACAAAATACTTGGGCTGTACGATACACAAATGGCATCACAGTAGATTGCAATAGAGCCATGTCACCAGAAGGCACCGTCCCAGGGATCAATGAGAAAACTGCAAATAATGTAACATTTTTACTGTCTTTTTAAACTCAATTTGAAATAAAAGCGCTTAGGGCAGTGATATAGCTTAAATTAGGCTTTCCCTTCCATCCTCATCAATTATTGCACTAAGCATACTTTCTCAAATAATCCTTTAACTGTTCTCATCAGTATGAGCGATAGACGTGCAGATTTCTTCAGCTATGGGCCCATTCATGAAGAACGTTAAACTAAATTCCGTAAACAATGTATCACGACTTGTCGCTTTGCCAACAAAAGACCAAGGGCCAGATGTAGGTCACCAAATACCGGTCGGTAACGGCCGAATTCGGCCGTTACCGACCGGTATTTGGTGATTGAGATGTAGGGGCCATTATTTTACAGAATCGGCAAATTTACCGAATCGGTAAATTTACCGATTCTGTAAAATACCGAATCGGTAATTTTACCGATTCGGTAAATCCATATGTAGGTGACACAGTGCCCTTAAGAGTCAGTATTTTACCACCCAATCCCATCTGTGCATGCACACCTGTGCTATGTGACACACAGACATGCCCTTAGGGCATGCATGTGTGCCACATGTCACACATGCCTGTACTTGGGGTGCTAGAGGGTGTCAAAGTGACACCCCCTGCACCCTTGCAGGATTCGGTATTTACCGATTCGGTAAATACCGAATGTTACCGATTCGGTAATTCAAAAACAAATTTTACCTACATCTCTCTCCTTCATATTTACCGATTCAGAAATACAGAATCGGTAAAATTCGGTATTTATGAGTCGGTAAAATGAAGTTACCTACATCTGGCCCCAAGTGCTGTGAAATTATATTCAAAAATGCAAAAAGAACAGATGATGGACGGAGCAGGGTCAAGATTGATTTGCATATGGCTGGGTCTTACTTGGGGAGGCACGGTGAGCAAAAGAACAATGGATGTAACCCAAATCTGTGACTGGGGGTCTGTGTTTGATATGTTCAGCACTCCGTGCATCATCTATTTGTGTTGCTATAGTCGCCCTAAGTTGACAGGAAAATGCCCAGATGCGGGTCACTTGCACGCTGTGCCACTGGATTCAAGCTAGTCTGGCTGATGAGGGGTAATACCCTGAAACCGGTCCCAGGATGCTTGTTTCCGGTTCAGGAAAGACCTGGCCTGGCAGTTCGGGCTGGACTCTTCCCATGCGGAACAGGGTCAGACTGATTTGCATATGACTGGGTCCAAACTGGGGTGGCATGGTGAGCAAAAGAACAATGGATTTAACCCAGATCTTATTCCTGGGGGTGAATGTTTTAAATGTTCCGCATTCTCTCAATCATCTTTTTCTGTTGCTATATGAATTTATATTGAAGACCTCCCTTTCTAAGTCTTGGGTGTATGCCGAGAATACATTACAATAGAGTAAAAAAACTCAAGTCTCCTACCACCTCCTTCAACCAGTCAAAAGTTCTCCTGTGATAATCTGCCAGCACGCGATCTGAGCAAGGAATGTGGAAGAATCCATCGTCATTGGTGTCACATCGCAGACAGCAGTTCGAATTGGACATACCTTGCGTAGTTGGGCATGAAGTATACCTTATGTAAGAATTTAAATTGAAGGAGGTGGAATTGAGCAGTACACAAGACATTCATTGTGTACTTTATGCCCTTCCCCAAACAGTATCTAATATCTGATTACTACGATTGCATTCCCTCTTTATCTCATTGAGCAGTTTGTCGTGTTTGCAAAACTACATCTCCGAATCAAATCTGCAGTTTAAATTTCCCAAGAGAAAATCACAGCTTTAGAATCTTACAGTACTCTCCTGTAAAAAAATAGTTTTTGCAGGTTGTTGTTCGCCACAGCTACTTTGTGTGGGTTATTTTAGCTGTCATAAGTTTTCCAATTTTTGTTTACATTTCTCAATTTTGTAAAACTGGCAATTTTGACGAAGTTGGGAAATCCAAATTTGCGAAATTTTCGCTTGTCATGTTTAAACTTGATTGTAGATTGACACACCTGGAAAGTTTGAGCGTTCATTACGTATGTCCATCTCTCCACGGGCCTCAGATTTTTCAGTTGGGTCAAACAATTCTTGAAGTGGCAAGGGACATAAATGTGGGTGCAGATGTCGCCCAAACTATGGGTTTGACATGAATCAACACATTTTAACACAGTCAATAACAAATGCTTAATCAAAAGAAAGTTTAGAAGGAGTCCTCGTACTTACTCCCTTATCCTGACAAGGGAAAGAGGATACTTTATGTAAAACACAGTTATCCTGTTGGAGAGAGGAGAAAGCCTACCTCCCTAGGCCAATGAGAACTATACAATAGTTAGGGTCGGTACAGTATACAAATACAATTAGTCAATCATACAATGAATAATAAATGGCAAATCCTTAGTAGGAAATTCAAATTGTAGGTGCTCCAAAAACTGGTGCTGCGCAAAGTGATATTCGTGAATAAAATGCATACGTGCTTATTTACAAAACATACAATTTAGGGGCTGATAATAAGCAAGGTTTGAACAGCATAATTCAAAATTATAGCTCAGTGTGTGAAAATATATATAATCAATATCAGTACCATTTACTCATTCGAGGATGTAAAAAAGCTCCTAATCCTTCCACGGGGTCATAGCCTTTTTTCTATCTCTCTTAATGGACCATAACTCCACTTCCACCTCACCTTACATTGTTTTTCTTCCCTGTCTCGTAAGCGTTCTGTTGTTGGCCTCTACATAAGTTTCATGTTTTTCTTTCTATTTTGTTTTTCTAGTGGTTTTCACATTTTTAAAGCCTTCATGTGAAAGTGCATTCGCACGCTTTTATGTAGAGTATGGATGTAATGGATGTTTGATGGGCAGGGATGTCCTCCAGTACTACCATGTTTCCTCCTCCAAGTTACACTTCTGTGTAGCATACTACTGGGGCAAGGGGGGTGGGTGGTATTTACCATTCCCTGTCCTACCAGCGCCCACCAGGAGGCTAGTGTTCAGTAGGGCAGTCTTATGCACTTGATTGCCTGACATCAAACCATGTTTGTTTCCAGACAATCCTTTGATATTAGGAAGAGGTGTGGCACAGCGGCCAGGGTGCCTGACTCCGGACCACGGGGTTCACGGTTCGATCTCTGGTGCCAGCGGCAGGTTAGCCCAGCACCACGTGACTTTGAGCAATAGCTCGCTTATTCTTCCAGAGAGCCCCCAGCGCTGGGACACCTCTCCGGAGGTAGCTGTGTGCTTTACAATGGCTGCTATTTCATATTTCGGAAGTTCAGCTTAAGCCAACTGTGGGCTTTTCACACTGATGAGCACAATGTCGCTTAGGGGGATCATTGAGAAGTAGAATCATGTTGAGCCGGATTTGGAGATCAAGGATTCCCTTCTCAAACTCTATCAAAGTGAAATCCATCCATGATTGACAATACAGCATCTTCTGCTCGTTAAGGTGATCTATCACCAGGTAAACGAGAAAGGACTAAGGATATGTATTCTAAGGATTCCATTACAATATTCCTTGTCAAAAATATATTTAGAGATCTCACTTTCAGGAGTCGAAGAGCCTGACCTTGAGGACATTTTCAGCCAATATTCTGCTAAGATATATGATGCCCCCTAAAAAATGGAAGTATTTCGAGAGATCAGGATTTCCTCGCTTCCTCTCTAAGAAGCAGCTGGTGGAGGGCTTCAGGGTGAGAGGCTGATTTAGGGTTTGTTGGAGGGAGTAGAGGCAGGAGGACTTTAAGTCTGCCACCCTGCCTCTACTCTGCCTGCTCAATTCAAACATGTCCACTGGCCCCACAAACATCTCTAGACATTGGCAGGAACTACCATCAATGCCGTTACTGTCAATGTAGGAAATGCGTGATAGATGGCTCTGTCAAATGTGATGGCCATAAATCAAACTTTTCCAACGTTTTTAATTTTTTCAAAAACAAACTCCCAAAGCAGGAGTTTGTTTATGAAAAATAAAAAACGAATGACCCCAGAGCCATGGGTATTTTCGTCCATGGTGTGGGGGGTCACATTTGAATTTTTACTATTCCTCACTACCAGGATATTACTGGCTGTGACGACACTAAAGAAAAAAAGCCATCTGGACACCCACTCTGAATAGGGTGGATGGTCCAATGGTTTACTTCTGACAGCCCTACTCACTGGAGTTCTTGAAAGAAGGTTTACTTAATCGGCATGAACCTGGCAGACTGCACACTCTTAAATCGAGTATTCTGAGGGTTTGGGGGACTGGGGACTCTGAAGCCACTGCAAATGAGAACCCTCTCTGGCAGGCTCTAAACCATCCAGAGTTTCCCTCTGACCTCATCGTTAACACTCTTGTTGTCGGAATAATAGGAGTTCCTTCGTCGCCTCTAATTAGGTGACACAACAAGACCCAGACAAGAATCGAGTTGAGGCAGACCTGGGACGTTCTTTTTCAGAAATGAACTTTTCACTATGTGGTGGGTCATATGCCACATATGCTAGGTGTCCTTGATAGATTCTGTGGCCTTGCATGACACTATCCAGGAGAGTGTTCACTGAGATGATCTCTCAGTAACCATGAAAGTGTGATCAAGGAAGTTGTCTGATGCAACCTTCGATGTTCTATCACCCGTGGCTCCTGCTTAGAGGCATGCCATCGCCTCCAGGAGGCATCGTGGATGGTCAGGTGGCCCTAATGACTCACCTTCCTTTATTAGGATCCAAATTATTAGGCCCTGAATTGCCTGGTTTGTTGAAGCAAACAACAGTGTAAAGTAGATAGTTTAACCTTGCTCTGCATGTCAATCATTCTTATCCCGACATCCGCATCAGCGGCACCTACAGCATCCCACACAGCCCTTGTGTTGGAAGTCCTATGTGCAGCGGATCCTATTCCAGGACTAGTCAATATGAAAATTAAAGTTCTGGGGGGGGGAGGGAGGGAGGGGAGACCAAGGTAGGATAAATGTCAGAACAGGGTGGGCAGCAATCAAGGGAGAAATCGCTCAAAAGGGATTTAAAAGAAAAAAGATACTAAAAAAGAAAAGTAGGCGCCAAAAATATGTATATAGGAAACATACAGGAAGAATGAATCAACGAGATGGCTAGGGTAAGAATTACTACATTGAATATATGTGGCCTGAACGATATAAAGAAGAGGCAGAAGGTAGCTATGGGGCTGAAAGCAATGGAAGCTAACATAGTGTGTCTGCAGGAGACGCATATAGAGGGTGGTCAACAGTACTTATTAAAAACATTAGGGTATAAACGTATAATTGCCTAAACTCAGGGTACTAGAACTAAAGGGGTAGCTATTCTAGCGAAAGGGGGAGACCTCCAATTTACAAGAGCAGTAGCTGATAAATTTGGAAGATGGGCCATCATGGAATGCCAATATAATAATGGGGAAAGCAAGATGACGATATGCAGTATATGGCAATGTGGGAGATGATCCAGAAGGACTGAGTAGTATTACTAATGAACTGGTACACTGGCCTTTACCCCTAATTGTTTGTGGGGACTTTAATTTACATCTACCAGGGGACTGGTCAATGGACCCTGCATACATATACAAAGGGAGGAAACCTAGGGTCTTCAGGGCATTCAAGGAGCTATGTGAATTACACGGGTTGATTGATACCTGGCAATCGAACCACCCTGGAGACCATGGGTACACATTCTTTTCCCATCCACACTCTCGTCATGTGCGACTCGATTACATGCTCATCTCCAATTTTATGAAAAACACATGCACTATAAATAAACTGCCAAGGGTACTATCGGACCACAACCCACTAGAATTAAACGTAACATGCAATAGAAGTAGCCCTACAATGAGGACCTGGACGTTTGAAAGGGCTTTTTTAAGAAATGAAAATTACTGTAAACACATGAGGGAGTGGATTACATCATTTTTGGCAATAAATATGGGTAGTGCACCGATTGAGATAGTTTGGGATGCTATGAAGGCAGGCATTCGAGGTGAAACTTTTCAGTTCTCAGTCCAAACTAACCGAGAAGGAAAGACACAACTAGCTACGTTACAAATGAACCTGAGTAAAGCAGAGACAGACCTAATTCATGCGACACAAAGTGGGCAGATAACGGATGAAGTAGCACAGGTGGCAGTCGCCAGAAATTTGGTGTCAGAGATCTTGATAGAGAAAGCTATTACTAAAGCCACAATATACAAAAAGAAATCATATGAGCTTAGCGAACAGGTTGGGCATCAACTAGCGGTTCGCACAAGAGAAGAAGTAACAGCTAACATTATAAAGAGTATTAAAGATCTAGATGGAGGGCTGAGAACTGAACCATCCGAAATTAGAACAGCATTTCAGTGGTTTTATCAAGAACTATATAAAGAACCAGACAGCGAACAGGGGAACCCGGAGGAGTATTTAGAGCAATGCGAGGGCAGCTGTCTGGATGAAGAGGATCAGGCTAACCTAGACAATCCCCTTGGGTGGGATGAAATTCTGCTATCCTTGAATTCACTGACAGATGGCAAAGCAGCGGGGATAGATGGGATTCCTACGGAATTTTTTGTGAAATTTTCGGATCAGCTTAGAATAATTATGGTGGAATTATTCAGCTCTATTTTTCAGGGCGGGAATCCACCTCCTTCTTGGTCAACTGCGAAAATTATGGTTTTTCTGAAGAAAAACAAGGACCCCATTCAAATGGGCTCCTACCGACCCATTACACTGATAAATGGGGACTCCAAAATATACTCGAAACTCCTATCTGCCCGATTAGCACCAATTATTTATAAAATAGTCTCAGCTCGACAACATGGGTTCATCCCAGGGAGAGCAACAATGGATCATGTACAAAGAGTGATCTCGTTATTTGACTTCACGGAAACAACAGGAGACCCTATGGCGCTAATTCTACTGGATGCGGAAAAGGCGTTCGATAGGGTCTCCTGGAAGTTCCTATGGGCAGCTATGATAAGATGCGGGATTACTAGAGGCTTTATTAAAGCCACCCAAGGATTATATGTGGATCCAGGAGCCAGTGTCATGATTAATGGGACCCTCTCGGAGAAATTCAAAATTACTAGGGGAACAAGACAGGGGTGCCCCTGTTCACCTCTCCTATTTGCTGTGTACATTGATGCATTCATCCGTAAACTTGAACATCATCTCTTAGTGGCTCCTATTAGCGTATTTAATCAGGACACAAAAGTCTTAGCATACGCGGGCGATATCGCGTTGGTCACCTGTGATCCCAATAAAGCACTGGGAGTAATTGAGGAGGAGGCCCGGAGATTTGGAAGGGTTTCTGGGTACAACCTGAACTCAGGGAAAACCCAGATTGTCATCAATGATAAACTCAGGATGAGTGATAACAGGGTAACTGACCATGCAGTCTATCTCGGAGTTAATATTAGTGCAAAGGTAGATAATATTGTGAAGCTAAACCTTGACCCACTGCTTAACCGTACCAGAAAAGAACTAACCCGACTGGATAATTTGCATCTCACAATTGGTGGAAGGTGCAATGTCATTAAAATGCTCTTCCTGCCCAGATTTCTGTATTTCTTTCGTACCATATGTCTGGAGTTTACCCCCCAACAGTTTAAAATCATTGAGACTATGTTTTCCAGATTTATTTGGGGTTTTAAGAAACCGCGTCGTGCATTCAAATGGATTATGCTGACTAAGGAAAGAGGTGGACTAGGTATGCCTAACTTCAAACTATATTACTGGGCAACGGTAATTAGATATAGTAAGATCCTGATATCTAAAGAAAATAGCAATCACCCTATTCCAACTCCGCAAGAATTGATTCTGGGAGCTGGGTGCGAGGGATGCCTTTGGCGACATGTTAATGATAATTATTTCAAGAAAGTGAAATTTAAGAGCATCACTAGCATTTATAAATTCTGGAGCAATATAAGAAAACTGCTAGGACTGAGCCGTTATTCATGCTACACACCAGTTAACCATAATAATGATTTACCATCAATTTTTCAGGATAGCTGTATGACTAGATGGAAAGAGGCAGGGATTAATCAATTAGGCTGTTTTTTTGCACCTAGTGGCCTAAAAAGCTTCTCAGAGCTGCATTCGGAATATGACATCACCCATAGGGATTTTTTTAAATATTTGCAGATTAGGGATTATTTGTTAAAAAAAGTAGGGGGAAGAGAAAAATTTCAAATCAATACCACAATAGAAACCATATGTAGGCCAAACACCCTTAAAATATTGAGTGAACACTTCCCAGATGACATGGCCAAATAGCTAGCTGATTGGCAGACCAGACTAACAATTCTCCCCTCAATTCCCCAGCGCGCGTATGAACTATCGCAAACATGTCTTATGTCCATAAAATTGCAGGCACAATTCTATAAAACTTTTTTTCCCCTCTACTATACACCTCATAAGATTGCAAAATGGACATCAGGAAAGGGAACAATATGCCCGCGCTGTTCACTATACGCAGCCGATATAACTCACATGTTTGCTTCCTGTAACACATTATCTAATTTGATAAATGAAATATCTGAATTTTTATCAGGGATTTTTCATGTGAGAATATCTATTGCAACCGAAGAAATCATGTTAGAAGTAGCCTATACATATGCAAGGCCTGATTTTCATAGCTATGGCTGTTCTCCGACTCTGCATAGCCTCTTCTTGGCTTGACCAAAACCCTCTGGCTTTTGTACTATGGAGGACAAGATTATTAGCGATATGTAGTTTAGAGGTGGCAATATATAAAACCAAGGGCATTAACAAAAAGAAAAGAGGTATGCAGATTTGGGGACCACTACTTCAGTGGATACAAAACCACACCTAGGGAAACTTAATCTGAGCTACTTAATGTATTTTTATTATTATTATTTGTATGTATTTATGATTGGTTATTGTGGCGGTGTGTGGTTTTTTTTTTTTGGTTGCTGTATGCTTTCACTCTTTCTTACCTTTATTTTTACATGCTTTTTGTACGGTATGATTTAATACCTTGGTCTTGGGGGGGGGGGGATATAACTGTGAAAAAATTGTGAATAAAGATATTAAAAAAAAAAAGAAAATTAAAGTTCCAGACACAATTCACCAAACAAAACAGGAGACTATCCGGAAGGTGGAAGATACAGTCTTTATATGGCTGTTATGCTATGCCGTCCAATATGGGTCGGGTCATCAACTCACCTGCTCAGCTATGTTATCAAATTCATGGACAGTCCTCTACTTCCCTAGTACCAGCAAACCCTGATGCTTAGGTGTCCGAACATGGGAAAGACCCTTCAGAAAAGCGTCTCTTCTCTCAGGTTGAAGATGGAAATCAGACAGGTACCGATTGAGAACTGGGGGGCATATTTATGAGAATGTTGCATCATGTTTGTACCACACAACATGGTACATGTGTGACGCAAACCTGTAAGTCTGATTTTTGAAGCCACACAAAGCCACTTTGTGTGGCTCTGAGTGGCTTCTAAAATCTAGAGTAACGCAATGCAGAGCAAATCCCTGTTTTGCTTCACTCTTTACTTTGATTTTGACTCATCCCCAGAACTTGTAAACCTGGGGATGCGGCAAAACCTTCCCAGGGGAGGTTTAATATGGAGAAATCTCTCCATTTCTCCTAATTTCTTCCACTTTCTATGTGTGCTGCATTCTGTAGCACGCATGGGAGTGGAATATGCTTTCAGGATTGGTTTTGTACACGAAGGTGCCTCTTCTTGCACAAAAACAATCCTGCATGCAACACAGGCACACTTACACGATGGTGCGAGGGTGCCTGCATTGGTGCTTGGAACCCAAAAGGGCACCAGCGCAAGTGAAAGGACAGGCAGGTGCCCTATTGCCTTAAATATGGTGCATTCCTGCCCTTTCCCTGTCATGCAGTGCAGCACAGCAAGGTGACTTGCGTCATTTCATCACAATCTCGTAACTTAGATCCTGGGTCTCTTATTCCATTCTGTTTCTGGTGCCAAAGCCGATGGGGGCTTCAGGTTCCTTATTGACGTAAAGATCAGAAACACATTTGTAACTCAGAAGTCTTTCTGATTTTTTTTTTTAGCCCATCATATTTTTATTTGTTTATTAATTTTATAGTTGGTTTTATATAGTACACTGATGATGACCTAATCCTTTACATAAAAAAACATGGCTGTGAAATTATGCAGCTGGTTTCAACAGATTCACAACAGAGTAGGACATTTTATGCATTCACAATAAGTGCACAATTTTGTACGAACATCTGCAGGCATTAATGCTCAGTAGGGAAGATATTAAAGCCATCAGTTGGATAGACACTACCATTACTTTAAAGTCCTTAGTATATGGTGCCAAGGGTACCTAGGGCCTGTAAGTTAAAGTGTCTCCCCCGACTGCAGCACTAGTTGGGCCACCACAAGGCAAAAGCATTACTCCCAGGCTTCCATTGCTATCTTCCCACTACTAATTACACTACTAATTCAACTTTGCTATTTCAAGCCATGTAAAAGCCCAATACTTCCTTTTTATTATTTATGAAACACCTTCAGGCCTACTGATCCCTACAGACAGGTTGCACTATATTAAAAGGTTGGACCTGTAGTTTAATGTTTTAAGGTCCTAACAGTAACAACTACCATTGTCGTTTTTACTGTTAAAATGCTAGTTGTTCCATTGGCGAGTGTAGAGTTGCAGGCTGATATCTCAACCCTGCTAACTTTAGAATGAGACTACTAAAGTTGGTACG
This sequence comes from Lissotriton helveticus, assembly GCF_964261635.1. Classification (NCBI taxonomy): domain Eukaryota; kingdom Metazoa; phylum Chordata; class Amphibia; order Caudata; family Salamandridae; genus Lissotriton; species Lissotriton helveticus. The sequence goes on from NC_136067.1 coordinate 74,116,576, forward strand.
TCAGGGTATCAAAAGAATCAGTGCACTAAATATGATTTAACGGTTAAATTGAACTCAATGTCACTGGTGGGCAAAGTACAATTTTAGTAAGTTGCCACTTTGTTGCCCAAGGTTTCCTGTGCCCCTTTACAGTTGCACACAAAGATCTGTCCTCCAGCCACGTGGGAAAAAAGTGCAAATAACTCCCAGGAAAGCCTAGAAAGGGTCTGCAGAGGGAGGAGATGGTATCTCCTCCTAGCAAGAAAAGCCACAGGTTATGGGTACCTGCTGCGAGCTTTATGGGGAAGCTGCTTTTGATGGGCAAATAGCAAACACACACAAGAGGAGCTAATCCTTTGTTTAAGTAGACGGGCAGTCAGGCAAAGCAGGGGTAAGCACTGGTCAGGTTGGTTTTCACATGGACATGAAGCCGGAAGCTAGCCACTCCCCTAGGGTGGATTAAAACCGATAGAGGGTTTCAGTCATGATGGAAATGGGCAGAATAGAGCCTTCTGAGATAGCCAGATGCCACACGCCACAGGAAGTAGTCATCAAGTAGAAGGAATCGAGGTAGCCCATTGGCTATGGACCACAACTTTCCCTAAGGACATTTCCAGGGAATATAAGAGGCACACCTGGCCCCCTGAACTGATATCTTGCCTAGGCTGGAGGAGAGGACTGAAGAAAGACTGCCCTGATGACCTTGGATTTTGCAAAAAAGAGGCTGCATCGAAGTTGGGCTGCATCTGCTGCTCCTTGGGCTAGCGAAGAAAGGAGCGTGCCTGTGGTGTACTGCTCATGGAGAAGTTGTACCACAAGCCCAGACAAGCAGAAACTCCAAGAATCAGTTGGTGGACTTCCTGTGCCAGCACCAGGGCCACAAAAGCTGGTGAAACCTGTCTGGGCATGTTGGTAGCCCTTATCACCGTACCATTGCTCACTGCAGCAATGCAGTCTGGGAAACAGAGTCCAGACACTCTGAATTTGCACCTGAGTCTGCTGGACCTGAGAGAGTCTCGGAATGTTGTTTAGTTGACCAGAAGGAGCGCTATCGCCAGAAGAAGGAAACCTCTGGTTCGATGTGTCTGGAGACCAGTAGTCCAGTTGTGACTGGACTTTTGCTAGATACAAGAAGACTTCAAGGGACATTGATCCCTGTAGCCAAAGTTGCCCCACCAGGACAGTGGACCGAGGAGTAGCCCTAGAAAGTCCCCCATCGATCGCACAACATAATCAGTATCCTTCAGCATCCTGATTCCCTTGGATAAGGACCACTCCATAGTAGTCAATAGCAATTCGCCATTAACACTGGAACTGGACGGGACACTGCTTCTTCTTGGAGGTAACTGTTCTTTGGGACTCTGTTAGACCCCCTGACCTGCTTCGAGCGGAGTTGGTCGCCCAAAGTGATTAGAAGTGATCAATTTGCCCATACATGTTCGAAGTTAAGTGAAAAATTGTGATTGACTGTTTCTTTAAGTAATTTTATCCCATAGATGGATCTTTTTCATTTCGGTGTCTAAAAATTCATTAAAATTTAGGCTATTTTTATAAATTGGTGTCGGATTTCTTGAGAGTTATGTTTCGTTCTTGTTCAAATATGTTGCCGCTGTTTAAATGCTTTGCACTTGTTCTTGTGTATGAAAGCCTGAATGCTTAAGAGCCAAAGCTACCCTGGGTTGAGCTAAGGTTGGACAAACAAGCCTGACTGGACCCAAGATAGGGTTGTGAGTGTATTATACTGTGAGGTCTCACAAGCATACCATATAGTAAACCACATTCCCTCACACAGGGCAAGGTTACATGACCATGGCTGTGGCTGCCAAGATGCTTACAGTCAGCAGAGGCTTGGGGTTGGTTTTCCGTTGGCCATTGGCATCATTAAGCAAAGGAGTTGAAGGATCTTACCCTGGTCAAGCCTCAGATCCAAGCTGACAGATCCTGGTCGCTGGTCAGCATGACATTCTGCAGAGGGATTCTTTCTTCCAGCCTGCTGATCTGACAAGGGCTACCAACCATCTGAGATGGGGCTACTCTTGGGACCAGTCGCCTCAGAACAAGTGGCTGCTAGTGGATGGTCAGGGGTCAGGTGGCTGAGCCCTATGTCCACTGTCAAGGTAGTACTACGGACATGGTCCAGGGGCTATATTCGTAGATGGGGGCTCACCTGGTGTCTCTTTGGGTTTATGGGTTGATTGTGGTCACCCCATCTTTGGTGACATCATCATTCTCTCATGTTTCAATTACTGTGTCAGAGGTGTGAACATCCATCAGTCCTTTGCATGCCAGACTGATAACCTCCTTCTGCAGTTCTGCTCTGTGTCAATCAAGGGGAACACTGGATGCTCTGCCACTCACTTGTCCTCTAGATTTTCTGTACTCCTTTCCTCAGATTCCTCTTCTCCTACGGGTGCTAAAGAAGGTTCAGAAGGAATGTTGACCCTGGTTGTTCCATACTGTCATCCGTAGTCTCCACACCTGCTGTAGCGGAGCCACCAATATGTTATTCTGTCATTGCTGCACACCTTTGATGTTTTAGAGTTTTTCTGACTCTGCTCCATTGCACCCGCTCCATCTGTAGATCTGAGTCCCTGTCTGTCACTTTTGTCCCTGCTGGATGTGAGGAGAAGTCTTCTACATCCACTGTGAGCTGGTGCGTTTGGTTAGCAGTTGCCAAGGCGCGTGAGAGCTGTGGGGACCCCTCCATCCTTGGTTTCATGACTAGCCCACATATTGAACAGTTGCCTCCAGAACTCACAAGAAAGGCAGCCTTCGGCATGAGGTGTTGGGGGAGGCTGTCTGGTCCTCTCAAAATACATTTGTCCTGCACTATATCTTGGTCCTTCCCCTACAACCCCAATGGGCCTTTTGGGGTGAAGGATCTGGGTGTGATTTCTGCTTGTGTGGAAACATTCACAAGAGTAGCAGTACTTTTCTGTTTATGTTTTTCTCATCTTGCTTTCAGTTGTTTGAAAAGAATTGATTGACACAGAGGGGAGTCTCGAAAAGAGAAAATGTTTGTTTCTGGACATCTGCTTCTCGGAATCCACATTTTCTTTAGTCAGGCAGCATCTACCATGTAGGGTACTTTTACAACCAACCATTCCAAATAATTCCTAAAAAGAAATATTCCATCTGGCTCACCCATACACAAGACCCAAGCAAGACCTAGCAGCATTGCTGCAGGTGAAGTCTGGGTCGCGCTTGATACTTCTTTATCGCATAAGGACTCGGTTGAGGAAGATGGATGAGAAACCAAGAGATGAATTACCATTATTATGTATTACTCCAAATCTTCCTCATTATGCCTTCCTCTTGACTCGTCATTATCATGCTGCTAGCTTCGGAACAAAATGTGTGATGCGAGTTGGAAGCGGTTTAATATTCTCAGAAGATAAGTAGAAAAAATATGGCGTGAGGCTGGGCAATGGGGCTAGACTTTTTAAATGTATTAACATGTAAAGTGTGCCTGTCTCGAGGTGGTATGCCTCAGAGCATAAGGACTGGGATGAGAAAGAATTGGATTTGGAGTAATGACTACTGTTATGTATATCAGTCATAACTTAGTCAATTTTGAATGCTGAGCTCAGTCCCTCTCTTTCCACCATGCTCTGGAACCTAAGAGCAGGGCAGGGACAAGCAACAAAATCACATGAGAAACAACCCTCTGCCTGACATGTCTTGGATTCACAGATTTTGTTCCCTCAACAAGTCAGTGTGGTACAAGTCTCAGTCTACCAGATCCATGATGGGGAAGTAATAACACATTTTAGAACATTGTAATGTTGGGAGCTCCATTGAAGACAATGGAGTGCTCTCTGTTTCTACAGGCCGGTAACGGCCAGCAGAGCAACATTCCAATGTTTTACAAAGGCCTCTCGGAGCTCAAGGGGATTTAAATCCCCTCGAATTTGAGAAGCCTTTGTTTTATTTGTTAGAACATTCTGCCCTCTAGTGGTAGAATCTTCTAATAGCCTAATACCCTTCGTAGCAGGGCTATTCCGGCTATTAAAGTCCTGCTCCCTTGTGAAAGTCTCTCGCCTTCGGCCTTTAAGGCGGGAGCGGGCCTTTAATAGCCGGTATAGCCCACTAGGGCAGGCTATATGACTAAAATAGAGAAATTGTTTCGTTCAACCTCATAGGTTATTAGGTCAGGCAACAGTTGCCAAGGCCACTGCAGAACATTCTAGTAATTTCATTAGCAAGTGAGCATTGCAGATGATTTTTATGCGTTTATATTTTTGTTCATCATTGACAATGTACAGAATATATTTTCACACTTGATTATATAGCTATACACTGATGTTATAATGTTGCTTTTGAACCAATTTTTCCAACATGCATTTCCTAGGCATCAGTTTAGACATAAACATCATCTTGTCCAAAATGGAAGCCACCTTGTCACTCAAGTTTCTTTCCCCTTTCCCACCTCTCTCCTCTCAAACTCTGCAGCACGCAGTCATGTTGAGACACACTGGTTTGTCTCCACTATTATTGCTATTCTGCTCTCAATGAACTTTGAGTCACAACTTGAATCATTTCCAAGGTCCTTTCACTGGTTCACAGTACCTATTCATTCATATAACATGTTACTGTTCATGTATCTAGTTTTATTCTAGCATCTCCAGACGACATTTGCATAGGGGGTGCTGAATAAATATTCATATTTCTGGATATTGCTTGAGTGTTAAGAAAATATGACGTTTATTTTTCATATGTTCTAATTTGCTGATGAAAAACTACATTTGCTCACACCACACTGCAACTCTGTAATTCCATATTTTAAAATAATGTATAAAAAAACCTCGGTTTTGGGGTGATCCAGAAGACTTCACTCTTCTACTAGGGATGCAGTTAGTTCCTTCTACGGTTTTGATGCCCACTTGAGACATAAGAATACTTTCAAAATTGTTGCATTCTCTATCTAATTTTTATTGAGAGCCGTCATGACATTTATTCTGTACCACTTCATTTTCAATTTTTGATTTGAATGTTTTGGGCAGTGCCTTAACGCGGTGACACATTCCCTCCTGCAATTGTGCTGCAGCACCGTCTCTGATCCAGTGAATGTGGGCATTCTGGCTGAGGTAAAATTTTAGGGGTGTTTCAATTATATAGGTACCCCAGGCCCACAGGATCTAAGTCCAGTAAATTGGGTCTGTTGAGATCGGCGCCTGAGTCTAACAAGAGTTATTGTTGAGTTTTTCTCGTTCCTCATCCGCCACAAGTGATCCAATGCAGAAAGCACCATCCACTCTGGCAAGTGACCAAGCTACGTGGGAAGTAACTTCAGGTTGTCCCCCCACCCCGTGTTGACAAACATTGCTGTGTGTGGTCGCGCGGCCAATGTTCTCAGGTTGGATGTTCTTAAATTCTCCCCCTCGACGTTCCCACATGGTGCAAAGTATGCTTCCCCTCCTGCTTAATCAACAGCTGCTGGCTCCCAGCCCTGGGATACCTGGCAGAAGCCAAATGAAAGCTGATCCCTCTGTCGCTGAACTAGAGGAAGCCTTTTGTCATGATCAAGCGTTGGCAATCGATGAAAACAGGAGACGGAGGGGAGGTGAGAAACAAAGATACAAAAACCAGTCACCACGTGCTCTTTTGGCCTAATCAAGTTGGACGCGAAACAGGTATCTAAAAGAATAAAACAAAAGAAACAAAAGAAATGCAGCCACGAGAAAATGGCCGACCAATCAGAGCCCAACTGCCCAGTGACGCCCCTTTTCAGTAGGATATGCCAGAGCTTAGAGGCAAGCCTAAATTCAACAAGTGGGAGGGAAGTTTGCACAACTAATAACATCAGGGAGGGCTTAAGTGTTGCGCTGAAGCAGAAACACAGCCACAAGTTGGCCTCCAGAGGCATTACTGGCTTCAAGGATGGCAGTCACGTGATGGGCCACCGCGACGATGAGTGAGATTGCAATAAGCTTGGCGTGAAATGAGACAATCCTCCTTTCCTAGGCACTGGCAAGTGAACACTCTCACGGTGTGACACACCTAGAACAAGCCTTTTTAACGTATGGGCAAGAAGCTGTGCCATGGCTGATGCTTGGCAAAGAAGGTGGGGGAGGCCCTCAAGATGGTTGTCAGTGCAAGTGTGTAAAGAGGACGATAAGCAAAAACACTCTCCAGTGTTAGAGAGAAAATGTTCCTACAGGTATATATTTTAGTTTAATGAAAGTTCAAAAACACATTGTTTCAAAAGCGAAACATCCTAAATACAGACATCAAAGGGAAAACTGGGGCCAACTCCTTCTGCAAAGAGTTAAGAGTCACAAAGAGTGCCCTTCTCAGAGATAAAGTGGATGCAAACAGAGGGTTCAAAAGCTCCCTGTGAGGGCACTTTGGACGTTTATGATTACATAGTTCAACCCTAGTGTTGCGTCACAAAAGGACATCAGTACTGAGCTCATACTATGAAGACACTGTCCTGTCCTGGCTCCCTGAACTGGGCAAAGAAGGGCAGTGTCTCCTGGGAGGACACAGGGATTGAAGGGCATTAAAAAAAGTGTGGGAACTGTGATGGTGTGAGAAATGGGGAGCGGGGTCAGTGGGGGTGACCTTCAGATAACTACATATAAAATAACACAAAACTTAAATGAAAATAAATTCAAGTTAAGTTAATCACTGGGAAATGCACTATTGGGCCGAAAGGGAGCAACACAGACCACTGTACTGACTTCTTGTGTTAAAAAGGCTGCTTTACTGAAGAAAGGTGCACATCACAAAAAATAAAACCCTAGGCCTTCACCTCACAAAACCAAACCTCATTATACAGTAATTCACCTATCCCCTTCCCTAAAACCCTCACCCCCCCCGTTTATATCTTTATCTTGCAACTGTGTAACTCTCACCCTGTTATTGAACTGGTGACCCTTAAATTCCTTAACACTTTGACCTACATCTATCAACACCCCCATTGTCCTGATTCACCTATCTTCACAACAATAATCTTAATCTAGCACCATGGCTACTGAAACTGCCAACCGCATTGCACCTGCTCCAAGCGACTACCAAATACAAAAACAACTCCCTGCGCATCTGTGGTCAATGAAAATTCAGCCTGTGAATACTCTAAATATCATACAAGGAAAGGAAAGAAAATACCCAGATTCTAGGGAAGGGAGGGTGGAAAACAACTTGCTAGTAGTGGCCACCTAGCTACATGGTGCCTAAAATGGCCTCATATATATTGGGCTGACAGCCCAACAGACTAAAACCCAACAATAGCCCAATAAAGCCCAAAGTAGTGAAAGGGCGAGATTTTGATCGATACCTTATATCTATTGATCCAAACCTCAATCTGGTCGACTGAACCTTTGTTGCCTGTCTTGGAAGAAAACAGTACACCTATCTGCAAGTTAGTTCACCCAATAAAGGACTCTACTCTCAAAGATCACGGACAACTTCTAGGTTTCAAAAGTTTATTGTAAAGATATAATGAGCTGCAAATACAGACATCTCAGAATGAGATTCACGAGATACACAGGTCCAATTACATACATGTGCTCTCGAAAAGCCCTCAGACGAGCAACAGAAATCACTAACACAAGTTCTAAAAATAATAAAGCTATCAGCATAGACGCATATCGCTCCTTCATTTAGATTGGAGGAAAACAAACACAGGTTAGGCGTCCCTACCCTGTTCTAGATGGTATCCCTACTTAACCAAATCCCAACCTAACAAAGGTGTCAGCAATGAATGACCCCCAAGGGAAGTCACCCACTCTAAGTCTCTTGGTGAAAACCTAAAGTTCTCCAGTCATGACCCCTCTCTGCCTACCCATCCGCTCTCTAAAGGGTCCTCAGGTCTCTGCTCTAACTCCACCCAGGGGTGCTGTCCCTAATACAAAACAGTCAACAACATTTGAGACGCCCCTTGCGAAACGCCTCTCACGTGGTGCAACTTCAGGCTTTTTCCATGATGCTTTGTATTGGGCCTCAGACGTTAGAGTTGACCTTGCTTCTCAGACTCTTCTCCGGCCCGCTGATACCCCTTAAACATTCCAGAACCCTCCTCCATGTCTGGGCCGTCCACTGAACAGACCTCTATTCATTCATTTATAATTGGATCCCCCCTTTCCTGTTGCAGACAGATATCTGCCGCCAAGAACCCAACTCTCATAGACTTCTAAAAAGGCTTGCAACATTTCTCAGCCCAGACATGTACGTGTAAATCAATGCTAAAACATTTCAGGCCTACAATATTTCTCATTATGATTATAGCATTCAACTTCTTCATTTAATTAAAGCATGTTAAAACTCTTATTCTATTATTCAGAAAACATTACTATAAATCATGGCCCATTAATGCAATGACCAAAAACGTTAAAACAATCTGTGTCGTGAAAAGAAACACCTTCCCTTTTAGCTCCAGCTCTGGCCCTGAGGCCTACCACGTTCTGCTCTTAACCACATACCACCTTATGTTTTAGCAGCTTCACGACATGGATTCAAAAAAATAATCACATCTAATAAAGTCATATAATGTCACACATTTCTGTATTAGTTCCACTTCTACTTAAATCTCTATATTAGCTATACATTTAGAATATAATTTCAGATACTATTAGCACTCATGGCATTTCTCTTCATGTTTTATGCTTACTACAGGTAAGTGTGATGTACTCATACAATTAAATCAGTTTGCGCTCTCTCAGTTCCCCCCTTTGATGACCTCTCGGGGTCATCACTAACATTTAAACTGCAGTTATTGCTGGCATTCTCTGCGCTTCCAGAGCTCTCAGACTCCTGTACTGATTATCTTGTATGGCAGCCAATCTCTGCAACTGTTCTCTTTGGGCCCTTTCTGACCTTCTTGCTCTGTACCATTTGAATACCCTCACCAATCCCCACAATATTATCCCACAGATCAATATTATGATGATAGGTTTTAGGATATACCAAATAAAGCTTTTGCCTAAGGTGGAAAACCACCCTCCAACTGTACTCATTCCGTGGCCCACCTTTTCCCAGACATTTTCTCTACTCAAGTCTTCGATCTCCTTGTGTATATTAGTTATGTTCTTAATAACCTTCTCAAGGGGCTTCGAAAGGTCTGGAATGTAAGTGCAACATTCCTGGACCTTCAAAGCCTTACAGACTCCGCCCTCTTTTGCTAATAAGACATCTAATGCAAGCCGATTTTGAAGAACCATAGCCCTTATCGATTGCATCTCTCCTTCTACCAGCATTAAGGACTGAGCAGTGCTGGCAGACAACCTGTCGACAACTGTTGCCAGTCGTCTAATTTTAACATCATTAAGGATTATTCCCAAAAGAGGGAACATAGCTCCAAAGACATCTCCAACCATTTCGGCATCACCTACATCTCTCCTTCCCCTCGATGATGTCTGACCCTCAATGATCACTAAGTCTTGTGCATGATATATTTTGGGGAAGACAATTGCCAAGTAACATGATCCATACCAGTTGTCAGGTAGTCTCACGTAAGCATTTCTTCCACATACAAAATACACATTTGGAATCACTTGCATTCCCTTCAGGAAATCCTTAGTGTAGTACTCTAAATTAAAAGCATGTTCACAGTCAACTTCACCCACGTATACATTTTCATAATACGTTTTGGCTCGGTGAAGACATAACTTTCCTCTCTGCGCTTTATCTAAAGCTATTGGACCACTACTACCCTTTCTCTTATGTGACTTCTCTTCCTCGGTCCAATCTAATTTCCCTTGTCCTGATTTTTTCAAAATCTTTTGTCTCCTGTAACGATCATCCACCTGCCCTATGAACTTTTTCTCGACTTCTGACACCTTGCATGTCAGATTATTTCTACGGGCATGTGAAGTATCTAAGGTAATCCAAGGAATGAAGAACTTGGCCAATCTGTCTTCACTCTTCCAGTAATCCCATTTGTTCATCTGCTTATAATTTGGGACTTCTGGCAACACTGAATCATAATTTGAGAAATAGTATTCAAAACTATCTCTCTCATAAAATATACTAAGCAATATGCTACATGTAATGCCATATGTCAGAGGGAGGTGATGATAGCGAATTCCTTCATCTACAGACGCCGGCAACTGCATGCAGACGTAGCAATCCTTAACCTCCATGGCATCCACGTATTCATATAAAAGTTTAGCATAAGCATTTGACCTAAAGTCTCCTTGGGACTCGTCTACATGTAACCTGCGGGCTTCTGCAGCCAATAACGCTTTCTCTTGAGTGTTTTCCCTTTTCTCACCAGCAACAATAGGTGTAAGCGTTACTACAGAACTCACATCAGTTACCTTTACCTCTTCTTCATGTCCCTTTACATAAGAAATTGTTACCACTAAAGCTATTAATATTATCACTCCTACTATTAGTGTACCTATTATACATTTAGCTCTGCGGTTCGGGGTGCCGGCCTCCATTTCGTCAGATATTATAGCTCTCTCTTTATCTTTGCAAAAAGTTCCTTTCCTCTCGTTCCTTTACAGTCTTTTTTAAATCCTTTTTGTCTTTAGAATCCACACAGCTGGAGGCTGACAGCCTTTTTCGCAAAAAGTCCTTTAACAGTTCAAAAAGACAACCCTAGCCCTTCTCCATCAACTCAAGGGATTCCCTAAAATTCTCTGCTTCCTGGGCGCTAGGTAATCTTCTTTTTCTGCTTGCTTTATTTACAAAATCCTTTAACAGTCAACTATCAGATTTGTGGTTGCAGCTTCAATAGCATAGTTCAATATTTCCAAGCGAAGAGTGTGCTCTTCATGTGCTGTTATCGTTGTACCAAAGTCGGGGAATTGCAATTCTGTAAGAAACATATGTTTTAACTTGCTGAGGCGGGGAGGTCTGGGGAGCACGAATGTTAGTGACCCTTCTTGTTCGACACCGGGTACCAACAGTCGTATTTCCACGGTGATAATGGGCTCAGAACTGGACACCACCACCGCTCGGATCCTCCCTGTCTCCGGTTTCACAGACATTTGTCGCCAGATATGTCCACTCAGGTGTGGAGTATCTTCTGTTAGGCACACGCACTCTTCTTGACCTTCTTCGGTCCGGTGCTTCAGCGCCCTGAGCACCTTCTTCTGGGTCTGAGTCTTCTGATATCGGAGGAAGGGTTGCTTCTGGAGTTGACCTCAGGCTAGAGCTCCTTCTTTGCGGCCAATTAGCTTCTCCACGTGCCCTTCTACTCCTTCTCCTTCTGGTCTGTTCTCGCTCTCTTTCAGACCTGTCAGGGTCAGACTCGTACTCCCAGCTACTTTCTCCTTCTGTAGCGTCTTCAGTTTCGCTGTTGTACTGACCGTCCTCAGCTTGGTCAGACTCGTTCCCTGCTTCCGCGGGCACCTCTACAGCTTGACTAGCCCCCTCTATGGCTTCTTGGTCCTCAGCTGGACGTCCATCCGAGAGAGGAGCTGTTTCCAGAGGTGCTGGAACCCTTTTCGTATGTGACGCGTGGATCCAATTGGGCAGGCCTCCCACCTTTACAGCTGTGCTTGTGATCAGGATGACCTGGTAGGGCCCACGCCAACGAATATCCAAGCAGCTTCTTCTCACATGTTTCTTCACCAGGACCCAGTCCCCAGGATACAGGTCATGGCAAGGGCCCTGGCACGCTGGAACCTCTGCAGCCTGCACCTGAAGGGACACAGAACGCATGGCGTCAGACAGCCCCTTACAATAGTCCAGGATCATATCATCTGTGATATTTAACAGTGCAGTAGCTGGAATAGATGGCAGCCTCATTGCTCTCCCCATTAACACCTCATGTGGTGACAACCCTGTTCTTCTGTCTGGGGTACTACGAAGGCTCATGAGAACTAATGGCAGGGCATCAGGCCAACTCAGGGTCGTTGAGGAGCACACTTTAGCTATTCTGGACTTGATCGTGCCATTGATTTGTTCCACAATTCCTGAGGCTTCTGGTCGGTAACTGCAATGTAGCTTTTGGTCAATATTTAGTGCAACACAAATCATCTTCACAAGCTCGCTGTTAAAATGTGTTCCCCTATCTGATTCCAAAAAGGCCGGCACCCCGAAACGAGGGATAAGTTCTCTAAGCAGTAACTTAGCCACTGTGAGGGTGTCGCACCTACGTGTAGGGTATGCCTCAACCCATCTGGAGAACACACAAACAACCACCAGGACATAGCGGAGGCGGTTGCACCTTGGCATTTCAATGAAATCTATCTGCATTCTGTTGAATGGACCTCCAGACCTTCCTATGTGACTTAGTGCAACTGGTGTTCTTTTTCCTACGTTCAGCTGCTGGCAGGTCACACAACGCTGGCACACTGCTTCTGCTGCTATTCTAAACTTAGGATTGTACCAAGTCTGTCTAAACACTCTCAGCATAGCATCTCTCCCTAAGTGTACGGGACCATGTATGAGCCTAGCCATTGGACTCACCATCTCATTGGGCAACACTGCTCTGCCGTCTGCTGAGACCCAAAAATGAGTCTCACCCATTACACATCCTGCCCTTTCCCATGTTTCTTTTTCAGAATCAGGAGCATTTTCTTGCATGATTGACAGTTCATCCCAAGTATCAACAGTTTCCAGTATCATGGCTAATTCAGTTCTTACATTTATTCCACCCACATCCACCTCTGTGAAAGAGTAACCTTGTTCCGCGCAATACCGCGCAACTTCATCTGCATATCTATTGCCTTTCGAAACAAAGTCCTCATTTCTGGTATGTGCGATGCACTTTACAACTGCGATACTTGCTGGACATTGCAATGCTTCTAACAACAGGCGCACAAACTCTCCATTGCGAATGGGAGAGCCTGAAGAAGTCATGAACCCTCTTTGAGACCATAACTGCCCGTAATCATGAACTACCCCATACCCATACTGGCTGTCGGTGTATATGGTGACTCGAATTTGATTGCCTGCTAAGCAAGCACGTGTCAGGGCAATAATCTCGGCTACCTGAGCGGAGTGTACTCCTTCCAGGCACCCAGCTTCCACAACTCCTTCAATTGTACAAACAGCATAAGCTGCTCTCAACTGCCCAACTTCGTCTCTTACACATGAGCCATCGACAAAGAAAACTTCGTCTGGGTCAGTCAGTGGCTCATCTACGATGTCGGGTCTGGGTTTGGTGCATAGTTCAGTCACATCGAGACAGTCATGGTCTGTATATTCATCATCATCATCAATATCATTTGGAAGTGGCATTAAGGTAGCAGGGTTCAAAACAGAGCATCTCTTGAGGGTCACATTCTCTGCAGCAAGAATAACTTGCTCATAGCGCGTGAGCCTGCTATTGGTCAGATGCTGTGTTTTGGTCCTGGTCATTAACAATTCAACAGAATGTGGCACGCACACCTCTAACGGGTGTCCCATAACGATATTTTCACATCTCTCAATGCTGACACCCGTTGCAGCAACGGATTTGAGACATCCGGGCAACGCTGCGGCTACTGGGTCTAAAGTAGCCGAGAAATAAGCAACTGGTCTACGGGCATTCCCATGGATTTGGACCAACACAGACAACGCACAACCTTCTCTCTCACAACAGTAAAGAAAAAATTGTTTATTGTAATCAGGCATTCCCAATGCCGGAGCACGACACAGGTCCTCTCTCAACTGTAGGAACGCCATCAAACAGTCTTTGTCCCATGGTACCGGATCACTCACCTCTTTGTGCGTCAGTTTTTGCAAGGGCTTTGCTTTCAGTGAAAAGTTCACGATCCACTGTCGGCAATAACCCACCATCCCTAGGAACATCCTGACCTCTCTCTGTGTCTTAGGCGCATTCATTTTCATGATCGCCTCTATCCTGTCTGGTGACACCTTTCGTTTGCCTTTCTCAATTCTGTGTCCCAAGTACTGTACTTCTGTCAGGCAGTACTGCAATTTTCCCGGGGACACCTTATGCCCATTGACAGCTAGGTGATTTAACAAAGCAATGGAGTCTTCCCTGCAAGCTTCTTCTGTCTCTGACGCCACAAGGAGGTCGTCTATGTACTGGACCAGAACTGACTTCTGGGGCAGCACTAGACTTTCAAGATTTTTCTTCAGAAGCTGGTTAAAGATCGATGGACTCTCTGTATACCCCTGAGGGATACGACACCATGTTAGGACGCGATTTTCCAGCTTAAATGCGAAAAGAAAATGGCTATCTTCGTCCAAAGGGATCGAAAAGAAAGCCTGACAAAGATCGATCACAGTGAACCATTCTGCTTGGAATGGAATCTGAAACAGTATCACTGATGGATTCGGTACCACTGGACAACACGAAACGACTATGTTATTAATCTTTCGAAGGTCCTGCACTATCCGAAATTTCCCATTTGGTTTCTGCAGACCCATAATCGGGGAATTGCATGGACTACCCACGATTTCTTTCAGTATTCCCTGTTTAATCATGGACTCGATCACGGGTTTTATGCCTGCAATCGTTTCTGGAGTCAATTTATATTGGGGTGTTCTTGGGAACTCAGCATGCGGCTTCACTACAATTTTCACTGGGTCTACCCCTTTGACCAATCCAATTTCTTCCCCAGTGAAATCCCATACTTCTGATGCCACTGTCTCTCTCAAGTCCCAGGGAAGCTCGTCTACTGTCAAAGTAGGGTACAGCTCCACACATATCCTTGAATTCGCAACTTTGAAATCTGCATCATCATCATTAGTCAATACCTCCACTCCCTGGGGTGTACAATATATAGTACAATTCAATTTACACAACAGGTCTCTTCCTAGCAAACACACAGGGCTTGAATCGCAAACCACAAACTGGTGCTCATCACTGTACTTCCCTATTTTCACCTGCACCGGTTCTGTCAATTGGCTGGTTATTCTCCTGTTTGCGACCCCTACCACCTGTATGGTCTCTCCAGACATGGGCAGGTCTGGAACTGCAGCTGATCTGATCGTGGATCTAGTGGCTCCTGTGTCCACCAGAAATGTCGTAGGGCACCCTGCTACTTCTGCTTCGACATAGGGTCCCCTCTGATCTACCTCTAAGGCTGCCCCAAGGGTGCAGTCTTCTCTTTCCACTCTCTGTCCGGTTAATGGGTCCACATAATAGCACTCTTCTCCTTCCACAAACAGGGGCATTTGTCTATAGGTCTTACCCATACTCCCTACTCGAGGAGGTTGCGGGAACTGGGCTCGGGGAGGAGCCCCCCCCCTTTGAGCACCTTTCCTTGGTATGGCGTTACCCCTCTTGTAGGCGCGCTCTGAACCTCTTCCTCCTCTATCTCTTGCTCTCCTATCTCTACATTGTAGGGGCACTCGCGTTTCCAATGCCCCAGCTCGTTACACTGGTGGCACCTAGTCGTTTTCTTCAAGGTAGCGATGTCTATTCTGGGTCTAAAGGTGGAACTCTCCTCATTACCCTTGTTCTGACTGTACTGCTTCTTTCCTCCTGTACCTGTCCCTTGCTGCTGTTGCTGTGGTCCCCCCTTCCCGGCTGCTTGCATCTGTACCACCATCAACTTTTCTTTTAGTTTCTTAGCCTTGGAATCTATCTCATCACAGCAGTACCTGGCATATCTCAGTATTTCATCTAGGGGTTTACTTTGCCAACAGATCGAGTGTTGCTGAATCATTAAACTAATATCCGGTCTCAGTCCCAGAACGAACTTGGACACAAATTGCCCTATGTCCTTTGGGTCCATTACATCCAAGCCGCTATACTGTTTAAACGCCTTCAGCAATCTCTCGTAATATTCATGAACTGTCTCTTTGGGTTCCTGTCTCGTTCGGTCTATTCTGACCCAATCTATGTCTTGCATTGGCACCTTCTCTTTCAGCCAAGTCATCACTCTCTCGAATTTTGCCATCACAATCTCGGACGGCCCATTAGTCTTGGCATCTCTCTCTGGCTCCGTTGTGGGCCACTCAGCGCTAACCTTGCATGCTGTCCACAGATCTCCTGGTACTACAATGTCAAACAACGTGTTCAGATCTATCCATAGGACCTTGGAGATTTTTACAAACCTCTCGACTTGCTTGTACCACTCCACAGGGTTCTCTCGTAACTTGGGGAAAGAAGTGGTAAAAGCAGCTAAATCTCCCCTACTCCAAGGGACATGTACATAGTTCCCATTTGCAACTTCACGCAAAGGGTAAGCTTCTATTCCCTGCTGTCCTGGTGTCATACCAATCATGCTTCTTCTGCCGGTCCCTTTCTTGGACCACCTCTCTTCCCACTTATCTAGTGCCCTCCATGTCCTTATTCCAGTAATCAGTTCCCTTATGTGTGTTTTCAGCCCAATCGTTCTCCTCTCATCTAGGTCCCGATCTGAGTAATGTAGCCTGTGGTTACCCTGTAATGCTTTGGTTCTTGACAAGTCCACCATATATTTGCCTGCTAGTTCGACTAACTTCTCATGGACTGCTCTCGCCTTTCGTGTGATGTCCTTTGCCATATACAGTATTTCATCCTGTTCATACATTTCCATTCTTTCTAAAGGCAGGGTACCATCTACCATGTCATCCAGATCTGACCTTAAGCTGGAGACATCAAGTCTCTTGGCTTTTATCTCAGCTCGCAATATGTCTTTTGAAGGGGGCTCACTGGTCTCCCTACCATCCCAACTTCGAGCTCTGCGTTTGGGCTCAGGAGAGTTAATGGGTGGCCTCCCTTGCTCCCATCTCTCCAGGTCCCATGCTCGGCCATCCGATCTTGGAAGGTGATGGAACACGGGCCTGTTATCCCTACTCTCTCTCTGCCCACTCTCGTCTTCTTCTCTCCTCTCACCGCACATCTCTCTGTTATTTTCCCTCTGGTCGCTACACTCCCTTTGCCTCGTATCGCTCAGTATCCGATACGATCCTTCCTGGTTCCCCATATTCCCTGGGCTACGCTCATTTCTGTCATCACAGGGACTATGGTGCGACCTCTCACAACTCCCATTCGGTTCTCTGGTGCCAGGTACACAGTGTGGACACTTAAAGCTGTTTCTGTACTCTTGTGCTCTCCTCTCCTCTTCACTGAGTATTGGGCGCGCCACCCCTTCACTCCCGGGGCCCCCGTTTTCCAGGTCTGTTCTACCTCCACTCCGGGCCCAATGGGTGACTCCCCTACTCCCTCTACAGTCCCACTCCGGACTACTCTCCCCAGCCCCGCAGTGAGTCCGTGCTCGGCTGTCCTGACTTTCCCTTTCTGCTTCTGCAGCATTGATGCACTTTTGAGCCTTCACTGCCTCGTCCCACTGCTTCATGTACTCATTTAGCTCTTGAAAGGATTTTCGTCCAGATCCCCTCAGATCCATTGGCCATCTGGGGCCCCCAGGATCTCCCCCTGGGTCCCCTGCTGTGTGCATCGGGGTGCTCCACTCTCTGGGTATCGGCATCTGACTTGGGGAATTAGTGGTATCGTTCCTCCTTGCCTCCTCTGCTCTTTCTCTGTCTTTCCGTTTCCGTTCTTCCCCTTTTGCTCTCTCTTGGTCATATATCGATATTATAGGACCTATGGTAACAGGTACCTGTAGTGCATCTGGTAATGGGTAGGATGTGGCGCTTTCCGTTTCCGGCGCTCTTTGTACCACAAACCTACCGACTACCTGTTGCACCTGACTAGGCTGGAGCAACTCTTTCTTTGGCTCAGGATCCCACTCTGAACTGGGAAGCGGTCTATGCTCTCCTGCATTGCCCCCCTTTGCTCCTTCAGTATTCTCGACCTCTCCCCCTGCTCTATTATACGGGGGTGGCCTGTCTGTCAGTAATCTGTTTATCAAGCTATCCTCTGTTTCGCTCTCATCATCTTCTTCTAGGGGACTTTTATTTACTGGCGCCTCTAACACTGGGTACAGTTTATTTATTTCCAAATTATGCACTCTCCATCTTTTAGCATCCGCATCCCACCTGGCATCCTGCACTGCCCTTACCGAGCGTTTCACCCTTTCTTGTCGTCTGTTCATATTCCTTTCATGCGCTGCCCTAAGCCAGGCATCAAGAGCTTCAAACTGGGTTGGTCTAGGCAAGGGTCTCTTTGAGGTCATGACTGATTTCAATCGATGTAACACCTCTAATCTGAACGTCCCGTACTTCGGGAACGTCAGTTCCTCATTTCCTTCAGTAATCTTACTCCACTCTGATATCCAAAGGATCGTATGCAGCCCAACATTTACTGCCATGTAACGAGCTGGCGTACCCTCCGGCGGGGCTTCTTCCCCTTCATACGATCCTCCCTTCTCTTTCTTAAACAGCGCTTTCAACCATTTAAAACACTTCATAATTATGCGCACAAAATCCAGCCTCGCTACTCTGTTTACTTCCTGATGACAATCCACCAATCCTGTCGCGGCTTTGCTAGCTTGGCCTATCACAGCACGGTCTTTCTCCTGTCGGCCAATCACGTCGCGACCCTGTCTGACGTGTTCGCTAGCTGGCCTATCACAGCGCGGTCTTTCGCCGGTCAGCCAATCACTGCGCGACACCACCTGACGTCACTTTTCTCCGCTTCGCAGCAGCACCCCTCCTTTCTCAACTCGTCTCCCGGTTATGCATGCGTCCCATTCATACACCGAAAAATGACTACTTCCGACCAAGCGGTCACTTCTCTCGACTGTACGTCCACAGTCTATCTGTAATTGTCAACACAACTGACGAGATGTCTATCGTCTCTCTGATAGGTTGCTTACACACACAGTAACTTCCGACCAGCGTCCGTTACTCACGCACTCACTCTTACGTTCCCCCTATCTCGGTCTCTCGGGTGATCAATGGTACCTCATGACCCCCTTCACACTAGTTGACAATTACTCTGGGTGTCCGATACACCCGAACCACTTAAGCTCTCCTTGAACTTAAGATTTCCACCGGTTGCGCGCGCTCACAACCTGTTCCACAGTCACTCTACAGACATTCAACTCCGCCAGACATTACAACATAGATACAATACAAAAACACCGCAATCTAACACGCATAACCCTTTATACTCACTCTCGACCGATACTGCTGCTTTTTCTGTCTCACGTCATCCGGATCTTCATCTGCGGGCTGTTCTTCCGATCATCGATTTCTAGGGGCCTTGGGGTAAGCTAACCTGGCCTAGGTCACCGTCCTCAAGAAGGCAACCATCCTCTGCTACCAACTGAAAGGGCGAGATTTTGATCGATACCTTATATCTATTGATCCAAACCTCGATCTGGTCGACTGAACCTTTGTTGCCTGTCTTGGAAGAAAACAGTACACCTATCTGCAAGTTAGTTCACCCAATAAAGGACTCTACTCTCAAAGATCACGGACAACTTCTAGGTTTCAAAAGTTTATTGTAAAGATATAATGAGCTGCAAATACAGACATCTCAGAATGAGATTCACGAGATACACAGGTCCAATTACATACATGTGCTCTCGAAAAGCCCTCAGACGAGCAACAGAAATCACTAACACAAGTTCTAAAAATAATAAAGCTATCAGCATAGACGCATATCGCTCCTTCATTTAGATTGGAGGAAAACAAACACAGGTTAGGCGTCCCTACCCTGTTCTAGATGGTATCCCTACTTAACCAAATCCCAACCTAACAAAGGTGTCAGCAATGAATGACCCCCAAGGGAAGTCACCCACTCTAAGTCTCTTGGTGAAAACCTAAAGTTCTCCAGTCATGACCCCTCTCTGCCTACCCATCCGCTCTCTAAAGGGTCCTCAGGTCTCTGCTCTAACTCCACCCAGGGGTGCTGTCCCTAATACAAAACAGTCAACAACATTTGAGACGCCCCTTGCGAAACGCCTCTCACGTGGTGCAACTTCAGGCTTTTTCCATGATGCTTTGTATTGGGCCTCAGACGTTAGAGTTGACCTTGCTTCTCAGACTCTTCTCCGGCCCGCTGATACCCCTTAAACATTCCAGAACCCTCCTCCATGTCTGGGCCGTCCACTGAACAGACCTCTATTCATTCATTTATAATTGGATCCCCCCTTTCCTGTTGCAGACAGATATCTGCCGCCAAGAACCCAACTCTCATAGACTTCTAAAAAGGCTTGCAACATTTCTCAGCCCAGACATGTACGTGTAAATCAATGCTAAAACATTTCAGGCCTACAATATTTCTCATTATGATTATAGCATTCAACTTCTTCATTTAATTAAAGCATGTTAAAACTCTTATTCTATTATTCAGAAAACATTACTATAAATCATGGCCCATTAATGCAATGACCAAAAACGTTAAAACAATCTGTGTCGTGAAAAGAAACACCTTCCCTTTTAGCTCCAGCTCTGGCCCTGAGGCCTACCACGTTCTGCTCTTAACCACATACCACCTTATGTTTTAGCAGCTTCACGACATGGATTCAAAAAAATAATCACATCTAATAAAGTCATATAATGTCACACATTTCTGTATTAGTTCCACTTCTACTTAAATCTCTATATTAGCTATACATTTAGAATATAATTTCAGATACTATTAGCACTCATGGCATTTCTCTTCATGTTTTATGCTTACTACAGGTAAGTGTGATGTACTCATACAATTAAATCAGTTTGCGCTCTCTCAGTTGCCTGGGCTATCCAGTTATCCTAATCTTCCCGGGGCACACCTCTCTTCAGTTGACTGCCCCCCAAAGCCAATTGTACATTATGAAACCTCTACTAGTGAAAGTGCAGCTAGGTCTGCGTGTTTGGAAAGAAAGCTACAGAGTTGCATCCTGATTGGTGGAGTAGAGAATAGCAAACTTTGTATGTTTAGTGCTATGAGTTCCCAGTCTGTGACAGAAAGCACTGTGACTATGTGAGTCATTATTTTAAACTTGAATTACAGATAGTATAAGATAGACTGCTACAAAATGGGCAAAAAGGTTTACGATAAAAAAAAGTGCTTCCAAAATATAGATTTTAGTAATATCCAGACTGGAGGTAATGCAAACGTTTTTTATAACTGTTTCTTACAAGGACGGAATTAACCGTCCCGGATGGTTGTTTTTTCACTAAAAGTAGGGGAACCGTTTTTCTTGAATTAAAAAAGTATGGGCATGTCGTGCCCCACAGATCCCACCCACTTTGACCACTGGAAGGACACCATCCCCTCGTGCCCAGACTCCACATGTCCCACAGTGCTTCTTTGTGTACCATGACTGTCCTATAGGTAGGTCCTCGTGTATTTTTTTGATTTGGTGGTCTACTGGCCTGGAGACAGCACTAGCTCTCTAACTGCCCATCAGCAGTATTTGATTTTATTATATATATAACCCAGTGGCAGTTGCCAGGGGAAACGACAATGAGTTCCGGAGTCACGCAAGCTGATCAGCAACTTGCCCATAACAACGACTCGGCCTTAACCATGCATACGCGTGGGTAAGGCTGATTCGGTCTAGTGTTCGGGCAGGGCGGAGTTTTGGAGGAGCGTCGAACAGGAACAGGTCAGAGGAGTTTGTGATTAGTTTTTAGGGAAGTTGGGGTTTAGGGTTACTTCTCAGGGGGAGTGGGGGCTGGGGTTAGTTTTTAGGGGGCATGTGGTGTTTTGGATTAGTTTTCAGGGGTGGGAGGTGTTGGGGCAAGTTAACAGGAGTGGAGGGCTCAGGGTTAGTTTTAGGGGTGTGGGGTTAGAGGGTGAGGGTTTGGGGTTAGTTCTCAGGAGTGGTGGGTTTGGGGTTCGTTTTCAGGGGCGGGAGGGGTTCAGATTAGTTAACAGGGTTTTTTTAGGGGGATTGTGTTTGTTTTAGGGGGTATGGGGCTGGTGTTAGTTTTTAGAGGGTGTGTAGTGTGGGGGATCGGGTAGTAGGTGTAATGCATTTTTTTTACCATGCATGCCTTTACAACAAAAAATCGTGGTAAAGGAATGCATGGTAAAAAAATTGTGGTTTAGACGAGGTCGTTGGAGCGACCTCGTTGTTGTGGAACTCGTTGTCCTGAGATACAACCAGTTGCGAGTTGGGTAGTTATAGTTAGGAAGTTAGGAAGATCTTCACATAGGAAATTTAATATTTAGTTTGTAAATAATTTTGGCACTGATTGATAAATCTGCACAAAACATTCCCAAAAACAATTTTTTTATCCTCAGGTGTTTCCTAAAAAGTGTCGGGGCGATCCGTCAAGCAGGGACTTAGAAAAAGTAGGTCAATTTCCCCATGCTATTTCCATAGGGTTTTCTTGGAAAGGGCAAAGGCTACAACCAAAACAACTGTATGCAATTACACCAAATTTGGCAGACACCACGCTTTTTGTGATTTGGTGTAAATCTGGTCAGTAGTTTTTGAGAAATAAAGTAGAAAAACGTTGTATATCTGGACAATTCGGTTTGCGAATCTCTACCGGGAGTTCCGCGATCATGGGACTTCAAAAAATCGAATGATCTTTTTGGCTGAGGGTTCTTTCCCCTTTGAACACCTCACTTCTGTGGGAGTGAGCGTCCCGCAGGCGCGAGCACTCTGATTGACTGGCCACAACAGGGAAAGAACATTGTGGCTCCCATTACTGGACTTGGGGCTTAGTCCCCTGTCGTGAAAAAATTATGATAAAAGAATGTAAAGGGTAAGGGTAGGGATACCCTGTCCTGCCAGCCTTTGTGGAGAGGGCCAAAAGTAAGAAAAATGTTTTTTCTTGTGATCCTGCGGTTCTCCAGCAGGATAGTGGTAAAAAAAAACTAAATGGCACCCACATTTTCTTTAATTAATAAATCACCCCCAGGGTGGGCCAAGGCCCGGGGCTTAAAGGATATATATTTTAATATGGGGAGGGGGGTACATTGGGCCCTGTACATGAGCTGAGTTTGGCACCGGAGACCCCACTTCTTGGGGCCTGGTGCATTTTTTAAAGGGGAGAAGAGCATTGACCCACATCGGTGAGCTGATTTTGGCCCTGGGGACCTCATCAGTGGCAGAAGCAACGCATTTTTCTTTCACTGCCCCATAATGCCCTGTACGGGCCTTTTAACTATATTTTTGGGAGCTTGGTGGCGCCCCTAGAAGAGTCAGGGGCATCACCAAGCATTTGTCTAATGCTGGTGGGGGGTCTGCAGTGAGTGCAGCAGCCCTTCAGCACCTTTTGCAAAATTAAAAAGACATTAAGACCCTAGGAGAGCTTACCATATTTATTAAAGCACTCCAAACTGGAGCTTTATGCTCATCAGCTGGAGTGCAAGGCCCTCTTGTGGTTGTTTCTGTGGTTGCACTTTGTGTTCTGAAAAATGTCAGACAGTCAAAGAAAGACTCAAAGACACTTTTTTTTATTAATGCTTTATTTAAAAAGATATAATTACTTTTAATTAAGCTTTTGAATATGTGAATGTATATAATGTACACTAAATAATAATTATTTGTTACTCTTTGATTAAGATAATAGGTCTGATATATATATATATATATATATATATATATATCTATATATATATATATATATATATATATTACCTACTGGCGGTCGCCAGTAGGTATATATAGTTAGGATTTTTTCTCTATGGGATTTTTGAAAATTCTATGTCTAATAACTTTGGCGTTTGTGGACGGAATTGGCTGAAACTTTCAGGAAAATGGAACATTTTGTTTCTGAGCAGCAACTGAAAATTTGGGGGGGGTTTGTCAAGGGGGGGCTGTTTTTCCCATGTTAATTTCCATAGGGCGGTTGGCCTCACTTTTAGCCCGAACGGCTGAATGGATTTCCACGAAACTTGGCAAAATTGTAGATATTGTTTGCCCGATGTGCCTTTGCTAGGTCTCAAGATATGTGCTCCTGTGAATTTTGAGTAAATTAGGTTTAAAAAAAGATAGATATCTAGAGCCGCGCCCCGGTGCGCGTACCGGGGAGCGCTCCGGGCGCGCCACGCGACTTGCGCACGGCAAGCTGATTGGTTCTCGGGTGTCTGTAAACATTCGAAACAGTCCGCAGCAGCCGCCATCTTGTGTCTCGGTAGGATTGAGACACAAGAGGTGGCAAAAATCAAAGGGGGAAATGAGCAAAAGGGGGCAGGGTACACCCCCCTGACCCCCTAGTTTTGATGTGGGGGCCATAAAAGGGTCCCGCGGGTAAAAAAAAAAAATGTTTAAAAATTCGATTTTCGCGGGGGGAGCGCCAGGTACGCGCACCGGGAAGCGTACGGGGGAGCATACCATGGAGATAAAAAATGACACTTTTAAATAAAAACAAAAAAAGCTTTTTTTTATAAATTGGTGGTAGTTCTGAAAAGAACTTTTTTTTAGTTTTTGTTGTTTTACATTTTTTTAGACTTTTTAAAACGATTTTATATTTTTTTTGGATTTTTGTCAGGGGAAAAACAAAAACAGGGATTCCAAACCTGCTCAACAGGAGCAAAAAAAATTGAAAATTTAGGGACTGGCAGGGCAGCGGTGTTGCTGTTTCTTTATGGCAATGAGTTCAACACTCTGCTCCCCATAGCAGAGCAGTTCGTCACACTCCGTGCACAGAAATTTGATGCCTGCAAACACCGGCTGAATGTTAGGGACCATTCTTCCACGGGGTGGTCCCGAAGGTGTTGCTCCACCAGTGGAGGTGCTGCCGCCATCTGTGGGTAAATTCCGTGCCAGCTCTCTGACACTCTCCCTGGCAAAGTTGTTAGGGTGTCTTCTTTTCACATGCCTGATTAAATTAGCATTTCCAAAACTATATTTTTTCAGAGGATTGCCTCTGGATAAACTACTACCACATATTTTGCAGGTTACTTTTGGAGCGTTGACTTTTTTTGTCCTTCAGGGATGTCATAGAATTTCCAGATGAAATGGGTTTTTTTCTTCTGCTGAGGAGGGTCCTCATCTAAAAATCCGTCTGAATCACTGCTGGATGACTCTCTTGCAGCCATTGCTGTAGATCAGAAAAGTAGGAGATGAACACAGTACACAGAACAGCTCTTGCTCTCTCCAAGTACAAAGCAATAGTGAGAGAAATGGGTGGGTTTCACACAATTTGGAAAAAAAAAAGTTCTGAACCAATGAAAAGTGTTATTTTAAAGTCACATGGTTTGACGCGCTTACGCTACGCGCCCCCGGGCGCGTCCCGGGGCGTGTTTCGTAAGCGCATCAGGGCGTTTACGTTGCGCGATCGTATGCGCTTCCGGGTGCGCTTACGCGGTGCGTCGTAAGACGCATCTCGCGGCTACGCGATACGTGTCTTATGACGCAAGGCTTGGCGGCTACGCAATACGTCACGATGTTGTTTTGGTTCGCGGCAATAGCGCTATCGGGACGCTCATCAGTACGCGCCCCGGGCGCGCCGCAAGATTGCGCTTACCCGTGCGTTCACCGGTCCGCGCCCCGGGAGCGCACCAGAAAGAATAAAAAAAAAAAAATGAAATAATTATACAATATAAAATTCGATTTAAAATGTATTATTTTTTAAAACTATAAATATTTGCTATTAAAAAACCTATGAAATTCACTGAAAAAACCATAGGTTATAGACCATATATAGTTAGGAATTAGCATTTACAAAACCTTGAAAATTCACTGAAAAAACCATAGGTTATAGACCATATATAGTTAGGAATTAGCATTTACAAAACCTTACTTTACTCACACAAAACCATTGAAATTCCATATATAGTTAGTTGCACTAACTATATATCGCGCACCCGCAATCCACTGCTGATGATGTCACATATTACATCATTCATGACATGGTCAGTGACATCACTGATGACATCACTGATGACATCTCAAATGACATCACTGATGACATCACTGATGACATCTCATTTGACATTACTGATCACATCACTGATGACATCATTCATGTGATGATACGATGAACCTCTTCAGACTCTAATATAACCTTAGATACACTCAGTGTAAACAGACACTCACAGACTGTCACTCATCCATGGAGTTACTCACACACCTAGTCAGTCTTGCAAAGAATCAATCACACCTCCATTTCCACACCTTACTTATTGAAACATATAATAACACATATTTACTCTGTTATACAATCCCTGATACAAGTTCACAATAATCCATACAGCCACTCACACATTCACTGGCTCTTATGCACAGTTATTTATATATGTCAACTATCACATGTACTGTGTTTTACATATGTACTTACTTTGACATGTAGCACTGAGATATCCATTCACTCACCAATACACTCATGCACACAGTCAACCGCCCATACAGCTGTTTCCACGTGCACTTTTGAACCCATACATCTAGTGAATCAACTGCTCACACATCTATGCACAGAGTCATACACCTCCCAGACACCCACACACACACTCAGTCTCCCATACAAATACTTGGGCAACTAATCAATAACCCATATAGTTAGTCATATAGCTAATGATCCACACATGCATCAGATTACAAAACAACAGACACAATGATGCACAATTTAAAACAGTTTAGTCACTAACCCATGCACTCAGTGAGACACATTTAATCACTCACTTATACAGTCAGTCATGCACCTACTAAATCCTTCATTCAGACACTTATACATCCACTCATTCTTCAATATGTAAGACATATTTTAACTTTACAGAAACATACAGTCACTGGATGTTGTCATCAGTGATGTCATCAGTGATGTCATTTGAGATGTCATCAGTGATGTCATCAGTGATGTCACTGACCATGTCATGAATGATGTAATATGTGACATCATCAGCAGTGGATTGCGGGTGCGCGATATATAGTTAGTGCAACTAACTATATATGGAATTTCAATGGTTTTGTGTGAGTAAAATAAGGTTTTGTAAATGCTAATTCCTAACTATATATGGTCTATAACCTATGGTTTTTTCAGTGAATATATATATATATATATATATATCCAAAAGCACAGGTTTACCCAAAGCGGAGGGACCACAAGAGGTTCAAGGTGATGCTCGTATTTCTTTAATGGCAGCTTGCAAGCAAACACGGCAACAGTGAAATCACACCAAAGTCTAAATGCCAGACGCGTTTCAGGACATTCACAGTCCTTTCTTCAGTGGCGAGTGATTTCTGGGAGACAGGAAGCACTTATTTACATCACGCACAAGTCAATTGAAAACACCTGCCTGTGAGGGCGTGGCTGTGTGCACAGCCTTCTGGATGCTGTAGTGCACGAAAGTATTCACCAAGTGGGTGTGCTGTCTGACTCCTCCAAATTACACACAATAAGTTCCCAAGTGGGTAGGTGCGGACGCTGTGCATTATCTGCCCTGCTTTTTCGCCGCGATTATCAAGCGATCTGGCCCCCTCCTGCAAGGCGCCAGGTCTCCTCCTTCCAATGGTGCTGGCATCTGTGGTACCAGCTCCGGACTCGCGCTCAGCGAGGGGCCCTCTCCCCGACCGGGACCGGCCGGAAAACATCCAAAAGCACAGGTTTACCCAAAGCGGAGGGACCACAAGAGGTTCAAGGTGATGCTCGTATTTCTTTAATGGCAGCTTGCAAGCAAACACGGCAACAGTGAAATCACACCAAAGTCTAAATGCCAGACGCGTTTCAGGACATTCACAGTCCTTTCTTCAGTGGCGAGTGATTTCTGGGAGACAGGAAGCACTTATTTACATCACGCACAAGTCAATTGAAAACACCTGCCTGTGAGGGCATGGCTGTATGCACAGCCTTCTGGATGCTGTAGTGCACGAAAGTATTCACCAAGTGGGTGTGCTGTCTGACTCCTCCACTGAAGAAAGGACTGTGAATGTCCTGAAATGCGTCTGGCATTTAGACTTTGGTGTGATTTCACTGTTGCCGTGTTTGCTTGCAAGCTGCCATTAAAGAAATACGAGCATCACCTTGAACCTCTTGTGGTCCCTCCGCTTTGGGTAAACCTGTGCTTTTGGATGTTTTCCGGCCGGTCCCGGTCGGGGAGAGGGCCCCTCGCTGAGCGCGAGTCCGGAGCTGGTACCACAGATGCCAGCACCATTGGAAGGAGGAGACCTGGCGCCTTGCAGGAGGGGGCCAGATCGCTTGATAATGGCGGCGAAAAAGCAGGGCAGATAATGCACAGCGTCCGCACCTACCCACTTGGGAACTTATTGTGTGTAATTTGGAGGAGTCAGACAGCACACCCACTTGGTGAATACTTTCGTGCACTACAGCATCCAGAAGGCTGTGCATACAGCCACGCCCTCACAGGCAGGTGTTTTCAATTGACTTGTGCGTGATGTAAATAAGTGCTTCCTGTCTCCCAGAAATCACTCGCCACTGAAGAAAGGACTGTGAATGTCCTGAAACGCGTCTGGCATTTAGACTTTGGTGTGATTTCACTGTTGCCGTGTTTGCTTGCAAGCTGCCATTAAAGAAATACGAGCATCACCTTGAACCTCTTGTTGTCCCTCCGCTTTGGGTAAACCTGTGCTTTTGGATGTTTTCCGGCCGGTCCCGGTCGGGGAGAGGGCCCCTCGCTGAGCGCGAGTCCGGAGCTGGTACCACAGATGCCAGCACCATTGGAAGGAGGAGACCTGGCGCCTTGCAGGAGGGGGCCAGATCGCTTGATAATGGCGGCGAAAAAGCAGGGCAGATAATGCACAGCGTCCGCACCTACCCACTTGGGAACTTATTGTGTGTAATTTGGAGGAGTCAGACAGCACACCCACTTGGTGAATACTTTCGTGCACTACAGCATCCAGAAGGCTGTGCATACAGCCACGCCCTCACAGGCAGGTGTTTTCAATTGACTTGTGCGTGATGTAAATAAGTGCTTCCTGTCTCCCAGAAATCACTCGCCACTGAAGAAAGGACTGTGAATGTCCTGAAACGCGTCTGGCATTTAGACTTTGGTGTGATTTCACTGTTGCCGTGTTTGCTTGCAAGCTGCCATTAAAGAAATACGAGCATCACCTTGAACCTCTTGTGGTCCCTCCGCTTTGGGTAAACCTATGCTTTTGGATGTTTTCCGGCCGGTCCCGGTCGGGGAGAGGGCCCCTCGCTGAGCGCGAGTCCGGAGCTGGTACCACAGATGCCAGCACCATTGGAAGGAGGAGACCTGGCGCCTTGCAGGAGGGGGCCAGATCGCTTGATAATGGCGGCGAAAAAGCAGGGCAGATAATGCACAGCGTCCGCACCTACCCACTTGGGAACTTATTGTGTGTAATTTGGAGGAGTCAGACAGCACACCCACTTGGTGAATACTTTCGTGCACTACAGCATCCAGAAGGCTGTGCATACAGCCACGCCCTCACAGGCAGGTGTTTTCAATTGACTTGTGCGTGATGTAAATAAGTGCTTCCTGTCTCCCAGAAATCACTCGCCACTGAAGAAAGGACTGTGAATGTCCTGAAACGCGTCTGGCATTTAGACTTTGGTGTGATTTCACTGTTGCCGTGTTTGCTTGCAAGCTGCCATTAAAGAAATACGAGCATCACCTTGAACCTCTTGTGGTCCCTCCGCTTTGGGTAAACCTGTGCTTTTGGATATATATATATATATATATATATATATTACCTACTGGCGGTCGCCAGTAGGTATATATAGTTAGGATTTTTTTGAATAGGGATTTCTGAAAATTCTATGTTGAATAACTTTGGCGTTGATGGACGGAATTGGCTGAACTTTTCAGGAAAATGGCACATTTTGTCTCTGACCGTCCCCTGAAAGTTTGGGGGGGTTTCGTCAAGTGGGGGCCGAGAAAAAAGGGGGGTCCCAAAACGTGTTTTTAACATTGAGTTTTCCATAGGGTGGTTGGACTCACTTTTAGCCCGAACGGCTGAATGGATTTCCACCAAACTTGGCAAAATTGTAGGGACTGGTACCCCAATGTGCCTTTGCTATGTCTCAAGATATATGCTCCAGTGGTTTTTTACGAAAATTAACTTTGAAAAATATATATTGGGCTACATTGGGCTATATATATGTTGGAGCCCAAATGTAGCCCAATGTAGCCCAATGTAGTCCAATGTAGCCCAATGTAGCCCAAAGATGGCCACCAGAGACAAAAAAAACAAATGTAGCCCAAATATCAGCCAGATGTAGCCCAACTATAGCCCAATGACAGAATGTCCCAGAGTGTTCTAAAGAACAACTAGAGCGCTAACAGTCTTACTTTGCCAGTAGGTATATATAGTTAGGATTTTTTTGAATAGGGATTTCTGAAAATTCTATGTTGAATAACTTTGGCGTTGATGGACGGAATTGGCTGAAACTTTCAGGAAAATGGCACATTTAGTCTCTGACCGTCCCCTGAAAGTTTGGGGGGGTTTCGTCAAGTGGGGGCCGAGAAAAAAGGGGGGTCCCAAATCGTGTTTTTAGCAATGAGTTTTCCAGAGGGTGGTTGGACTCACTTTTAGCCCGAACGGCTGAATGGATTTCCACCAAACTTGGCAAAATTGTAGGGACTGGTACCCCGATGTGCCTTTGCTATGTCTCAAGATATATGCTCCAGTGGTTTTTACGAAAATTAACTTTGAAAAATATATATTGGGCTACATTGGGCTATATATATGTTGGAGCCCAATGTAGCCCAATGTAGCCCAAAGATGGCCACCAGAGACAAAAAAAACAAATTCCATTAATCCATGAGGAGGAGCGGTGGAGAACGGGGACCTTATCAGAGGTACCGTTCCGCAATAACGCGAAGACAAAGTACTATGCACGCCGGTTATCTCCCGGAGCGCGCTGAACGTCCCCCGCCTTGCAGTTCCCTTAAGGGGTCCAGGATCAACATACACCTTGACTTTCCAAAGCTGCACTTTTCAACTAACTCGGGGGATACGAACTACCATTCCACTCGGACCCGAGCGGCAAACGTTTTTCAGGAACACGCTGTGATCTACTGCGATCATCCTTCACACCAGTTCTCTAAGAGCTACCTCATCTAGGACTACCGTATCAACCTGACTGTTTAGTATATGCCCTGATGAAATTCCCTAGGCACAATTGGGAATGAAACGCGTTGGCTGTGCCGTTGTATGTGAAAGAAAATAAAGAATACATTTAAGAAAACAACAGAAGATCTACATATTTAATGGACTCTTTGTGTTACTGACTTCATTGAGTGCGCCTCTTTACTCTTTTTCTCAAAAAAAACAAATGTAGCCCAAATATCAGCCAGTTTTAGCCCAACTATAGCCCAATGACAGAATGTCCCAGAGTGTTCTAAAGAACAACTAGAGCGCTAACAGTCTTACTTTTGACAAAAGTATGGCACACCTGAAGTCCTCTTGATTGGAATAAAGTGTTAACACTTAAAACATTTAATTTGCAAAGGAACAAAATGAGGTGGTTCATTTTGCCATAGAAAATATGATTAGTGCTGAAGAAAGAAAAATTAGGGCACATTTTGAGTGACTTCTCAAATCCTCTTATATTTCATTAAAAAAATTCAAATATGCAGTCTCCCAAGATGGCCACCAGAGACAAAAGAGCCCAAATGTAGGCCAAATATCAGCCAGATGTAGCCCAACTATAGCCCAATGACAGAATGTCCCAGAGTGTTCTAAAGAACAACTAGGACGCTAACAGTCTTACTTATGACAAAAGTATGGCACACCTGAAGTCATCTTGATTGGAATAAAGTGGTAACACTTAATACATTTAATTTGAAAAGGAACAAAATGAGGGGTTTCATTTTGCCATAGAAATTATATATATATATATATATATATATATATATATATATATATATATATATATATATATATATATATATATATATATATATATATATATATATATATATATATATACATACATACATACATACATACATACATACATACATACATACATATATTACCTACTGGCGGTCGCCAGTAGGTATATATAGTTAGGATTTTTTCTCTATGGGATTTTTGAAAATTCTATGTGTAATAACTTTGGCGTTTGTGGACGGAATTGGCTGAAATTTTCAGGAAAATGGCACATTTTGTTTCTGAGCAGCCCTTGAAAATTTGGGGGGGGTTCGTCAAGGGGGGGCCGAGAAAAAAGGGGGGTCCCAAAACGTGTTTTTAACATTGAGTTTTCCATAGGGCGGTTGGCCTCACTTTTAGCCCGAACGGCTGAATGGATTTGCACGAAACTTGGCAAAATTGTAGGGACTGGTAGCCCGATGTGCCTTTTGTAGGTCTCAATATATGTGCTCCAGTGGATTTTGAGAAATTAACGTTTAAAAAAAGATATATATCTGTTACAGCGGACCTGGCAGCGTCCCAGGACGCGTACTTTTCGCGCAACGGAGCTTTGTGAAGCGAAGCTGATTGGTTCTCCGGCGTCTGTCAACATTCCAAAAAGTCCGTAGCGGCCGCCATCTTGTCTCTCGGTAGGATCGAGAGACAAGAGGAGGTCAAAACAAAGGGGGAAATAACTATAAGGGGGCATAGTAGATCCTCGCTGACCCCCTAGGTTTGATGTGGAGGTTTTAAAAGGGCCCCGCGGGGCAAAAAAAAATAATAATAATAATAATCGAACGGCTGAATGGATTTGCACGAAACTTGGCAAAATATTAGGGACTGGTAGCCCGATGTGCCTTTGCTAGGTCTCAATATATGTGCTCCAGTGGATTTTGAGAAATTAACGTTCAAAAAAAGATATATATCTGTAACAGCGCTCCGCTTCGCGTAACGGAGGTTTGCGAAGCTGATTGGTCATTCTGTCACTGGGCTATAGTTGTGCTACATCTGGCTGATATTTGGGCTACATTTGTTTTTTTGTGTGTCTGGCGGCCATCTTTGGGCTACATTGGGCTACATTGGGCTTCATTGGGCTACATTTGGGCTCCAACATATATATAGGCCAATGTAGCCCAATATATATTTTTCAAAGTTAATTTTCGTAAAAACCACTGGAGCATATATCTTGAGACATAGCAAAGGCACATCGGGCTACCAGTCCCTACAATTTTGCCAAGTTTCGTGGAAATCCATTCAGCCGTTCGAGCTAAAAGTGAGTCCAACCGCCCTATGGAAATGAAGGAAATGAATGGGTAATTTGTAATTAGCAAATAGCTAATCGCAAACTAGGAATGGTAAAGAATCGCTATTTATTCCTTAAAGTTCGCTATTTAGGAAATGCAAAAAACTTTGATGATACATATGGCGGTTCATCTCTAACAAGATAAGAAGCATAGGGATACATTTATGATGACTGGCGCATCACCAGGGATGTGTTAGTCATTCTGTGCCGCTGTTCCGTCACCTATGGTGTGCTGCATTTACAATGCGGCGCATCATGGGGCAAAAACAGCACAGATGCGTGATGTATCTGTGCCGTAAAGGTGGCGCATTGCTGGAGTTGTATCGCAAGTGTGATGAAGCTCCAGCAAGGGTCGGGGTGCCCCTGTCGCAGGGTTTCTGTTCTCACACAGAACTGTGGACAGAGGATTGGAACCTCGGCGAATTAGGGTGTCCCAAAACTCGCGTTAGTAATCAAAAACTCCTTAGCAAGCTAGGTACAGTGTCACATTGGATATAACAAACTCTCAATGTTTAGACAATCCAGAATATGAACTTATAGTACCTCAGCATACGTGGAACTCATGAACAGTCGGTCGTTATATATTTCTTAGAAACCAGAACATGGAGTTAAGAAGAACACATGTGTATTTGAAATGTTTATTTACTAATGCCGTCTTCTCAGGCGTAGTATCTTAGATAATACAAGTACACATATTATCAGTAGCAAAATTACCAGCATAGTTACTAGTACATAAAAAGCGAATGGTGATAGTATGTTAACATGCTGTAAATGAATAAGAGTTAGCAACACTTATAAGCAGCCGCGGGCCGTGGAGGGAGTTACGGTGAGGCAGGGAGGCGGGAAGGGGGAGAAGCAGGGTGGAGAATACAAGTACACATATTATCAGTAGCAAAATTACCAGCATAGTTACTAGTACATAAAAAGCGAATGGTGACAGTATGTTAACATGCTGTAAATGAATAAGAGTTAGCAACACTTATAAGCAGCCGCGGGCCGTGGAGGGAGTTACGGTGGGGCAGGGAGGCGGGGAGGGGGAGGGGCAAGGTAGAGAGGGCTCCACCCTGCTTCTCCCCCTCCCCGCCTCCCTGCCTCACCGTAACTCCCTCCACGGCCCGCGGCTGCTTATATCTCACCCTCCCTAATACACATATTATATTATTTGCTAAGAAGGTCTCTTTGTGTTGGTTTAGGGCGTGCCCATACTTTAGTGTCTTAGATTTGAAGGAATCACATCAGCATACACCAGCTCTCTCTTCATGTGAACCGCATCAACTGTTGTGTATGTGTGTTCGGCAAAGCAATATAAAACCCGCCTCATGCCCAGAATTGGCAGAAGTTGCACTTATGTTATGAGTATGAAGTCGTGGAGATCAGACCTCATAACAATTCTGTATCGTGTTGTTCTTGAAACTTTAGCACTCGCTGTACAGATATAGTTTAACAAGCAAAGCAGATAGTAGAGCAATAACATATTATTCTCATGTAAACCACGATGAACTACTAGGTGGAAAGCTAAAGCAACAACTAAGTGTCGTGTGCAGAAGTTGCAAAAAAGGAAAAATGGCGTTTAAACCGGTAATGAGCCCATGCTAACTTAACACGGTGTAAAGATATCCAGGACCTAGATGACACCTCCCCATGATCCGGAAACGAACTGAATAATATAATAGAAGTGCCATCTCATGAGAGCAGATTGCAAGTTTATATGTGGACGGTCCGCAAGGTAAAGCATTAAAAACTAGGAAAATTTAATACTAAAGAAAAATAAAACAGCCAAGTACTTTATCGAGTCTTAAGCCAATAGGCAAGGTAAATAATAAAAACTTGACAAATAAGTCAATGAATTGTCAATGAAATGCTAGTACTCAGCATATCAAACATGAAAAAGGTCTATGACATAACTGTGTATGCAAAATAAGCTGCAACAGCCTCCAATAGGAAGTCACCGTCTTCATCCGAAAACAGTTCAGCCATCCAATTTAAAAGCGGAAAAGAACATACGTGCTCTCCCAGCACCGGATCCTCTATCACCATCAGAGGACAGCTCGGTGGGTTTTCAAGAAAGCTCTGACCAAGAAAGACTGTGCTGCCGCCAGTAAATTCCAGGGACCAAGTAGTCCATGCATCAATGCCACAGCCATAATCCTTTCGCCAGGACAAACCAACTCGTGAGTAATGATAGGAGTCATCAGCTGATTAAAGTCGACGTCAGGAGAAACCGGTCCGCAGAGACACAAATCAATGGCCCAATCGAAATCACAGGTCAGGCAGTGAAATACAGGCTGGACACAGGTGAAGTAGGAGAATCGAAAAGATAATCCATATGCCGTGCTTAATATCGCCAACGGCATTGTGCCATAATATTCTAGCATGCGATTGCGGAACAGTGTCAGCAGCTGCAGGGTGGGAGGTTGCATAGGAGGGACATCCATATTTAAAAATGTAAAAAAGCACAAGAGCGTCCGCTGGTAATGCAAGTAAAAATGCCAATCCACGAACCAGAGTGGAGAAAATAGAATGAAAGGAAGCAGGGATGACTCCAAAGATTTTCTCAAATGAAGTCACGAGACCACTGGTAACAACTTTAAAAAAGTGCGCCAGGGCTTTTGTGGAGGATGCGTTAAAGATAGTCGGAACCATCTTGCTGAAATTGAAAGGCAAATCTGAATTGAAAAGGGTCTGCACCTCTGTACGGGTGTTCGCTATGTGAAGCACGAAAGTTTCACGGGCCGAACTCAAGGCCACCTCTCTCTGAGACAAAAGAGCTCTTATTCTTGCCATGCCGTTGAAATCTGTCCCAAGGTTGGTATTTGTGGCCAGATTGAAAACTCCCTATGTTCATGTGTGGGAGGAAATAGAACATTTCTGCAGCAAATAACCCGTTCACTTACTGTTACGATAAAAGGAATACTTTTAATTAACTCAGAACAATCTTCATTATTGAGCATCAAATAACTACCATTTTCCAACAACTTGAACGTGGGGATGATAGCAGGAACTGGCGTGCCTTGCAACACGCAAGCCATATTTGGTCGGTGTTTGTTGCATGAACCGTGTAACTGTATGTGCCTACACATTAGTGAATGATCTGGCGTCTCAGTGCATTCCTCTCCATTCAGATAAACTTCTTGATCATCTTTGAAACATTGTATGTGTATGGAAGCGACCAGACCTCATGAAGAAAAGCACTACCTAAAGGTTCATAACGACCTATTGATATATATTTCATACAATTTGAAAACTTATATAAAGCAAAAGGCAGCGTTATTAAACCGTGGATAAGGCATGTTGCCAAAAAACCCGCAATCCTCTGCTGATGATGTCACTGAGCATGTCATGAATGATGTAATATGTGACATCATCAGCAGTGGATTACGGGTAATAGTATCTCTAGTTTACTCCCCTATAGCTGTCTTTCTTTTAACATAAGTGTCTGTTTCCTTCCCTTATACTTACTGTTTTTGGTTCGCTTCCGGTTCGCGTACCGGCGAGCGAACTGGGAAGCGAACTAAGAGAAATAGAGGT
The DNA here is from genome assembly GCF_964261635.1 of Lissotriton helveticus. Lineage (NCBI taxonomy): Eukaryota > Metazoa > Chordata > Amphibia > Caudata > Salamandridae > Lissotriton > Lissotriton helveticus. The sequence continues at coordinate 74,152,792 of NC_136067.1, forward strand.
TGGCACAGTTCCAAATATTGTACCAATTTTTTAATAACGGGGAGGTAGTTCTGAAAAGAACTTTTTTTTTTATTGTTTTTGTTGTTTTATATTTTTTTTATTATTTTTCGGAACATTTTTTTACTTTTTTTGAATTTTTCTGAACAGTTTTATATTTTTTTGGGTTTTTCTTGGAGGGGGCAATGAAAACGATTCATTGTAAAGGGCTCAACAGGAGCAACAAAACAAAAAAAGAAGTATTTATTATTTTGGGCGTTTCGTACAAACTTGCATATGATAGTCAATAGCTCTGTTGATCAGAGTGATGCTTCTTTCTCCGTAGGAAATGAATCCATCGCAAAATACGCAGATGTGTTTTACTTCACCAAATTTCATTTGTATATTTGGCACCATCTCCCTGCCCTCTGATCCCGTTACTTCCGGTACAACAGATCTTCTGGCCATAATAGGGAGATTATCTAGGTCGTTCCGAAACTGTGCAGCACTGTAGTTGTTAGGATGCCACCTAGTCATATGGCGATGCATTGTGTAGTTTCCGAAACTGTATTTTTTCTCGGTTCCTCTGGACAGTCTATCTTGACATATAAGGCAAGTTACGTATCTTGCATTTACTTTTTTCTGACCTTTGGGAATTTTAAAAAATTGCCAAATGAAGTTTTCTTTCCGGTGAGACGTCCTGGGCTGCTCAGGCAAAAACTGCCTCTCTTCGTGCTCGTCGTCCTGTTCCTCTTCTTCCTCTTCTTGTTGAATTATAACTTGAGCAGGTGGTCCACTCTTCCTTGGATGTGGTGGAGGTGGTGGGGAAGCACCAGCTGAAGCTACTAAAGAAGCCATTGCTCAGTGATCACAAAGGGTCTTTCTCTCACAATGATGAAAGTCAGAGTGAGGAAAGAAGGAGGGATTTTCATCATTTGGGAAAAACAAGAGTTCTCAACCAATCAAAAGTGTTCATTTTAGATTATATGACCTAGTCTTACATCATTAGGAAACCAAAAGTGAAATGAACCAATGAAAAGTGTTATTACCAAGTCACATGACTTGCTGTGTTTACGTTAAGCGCTTTGCAGGGCCTCCCGGTTTGCTTCCAGAAACCTGCGCTTTGCGACTCGCTTCGCGTACCAGTTCGCTAACGTAGCACGTCATATGACGTATCACGCGACAACGTGAAACGTCATGCGGACGGGAGGCGTCACGATGTTGTTTTCTAACGCGGCACTTGCGGTAAAGAAACGTTTACCGGCTCGCGGTCTATTTCGCGGCATCAAGGTCAGCTAACGGGAAGCTTCCCGATTCGCGAAGCGGGAACGAAGAAAAAAAAATATTTTAAAAAAAAATTATTCATAAACATATAAAATATATTTTTGGATTTAAAGAAGAATACATTTTACAGCTACAGATATTAGCTGTTAAAAAACCAATGAAATTCACAGAAAAAACCATAGGTTATAGACCATATATAGTTAGGCATTAGCATTTACAAAACCTTGAAAATTCACTGAAAAAACCATAGGTTATAGACCATATATAGTTAGGAATTAGCATTTAGAAAACCTTATTTTACTCACACAAAACCATTGAAATTCCATATATAGTTAGTTGCACTAACTATATATCGCGCACCCGCAATCCACTGCTGATGATGTCACATATTACATCATTCATGACATGGTCAGTGACATCACTGATGACATCACTGATGACATCTCAAATGACATCACTGATGACATCATCTAGTGTCTGTGTGTTTTTGTAAAGTTTAAATACGTTTTACATATTGAAGAATGAGTGGATGTATGGAAGACTGAGTGTGTGTGTGGCTGGCTGGGAGGTGTGTGACTCTGTGCATATCAATGTGTACTTGTATCAGTGATTGTATAAGAGAGTAAGTATGTGTTAGTATATGTGTGAAAAGTATGGTGTTCTGTGTTTAAATATAGATGAGGAAATCGAAGTGTGATTGATTCTTCACAGGACTGACTAGGTGTATGAGTGCATATGATAGTGTTCTAATAATAACTGACTGTATGTATGAGTAATTGTATGGGTGAATGAGTGAATGTGTGTGTAGACGTACGAATCAGTGAGTGCGTATGTAGTAACTGGTATTGGTGTGTCATGATGTCATCAGTGATGTCATTTGAGATGTCATCAGTGATGTCATTTCAGATGTCATTAGTGATGTCATCAGTGATGTCACTGAAGTATGGTGTTCTGTGTTTAACTGTACAGATGAAGAAATGGAAGTGTGATTGATTCTTTACAGGACTGACTTGGTGTGTGAGTAACTCCATGGATGAGTGGCAGTGTGTGACTGTCTGCATAGGTGTATGAGTGCATATGATAGTGTTGTAATAATGAGTGACTGTATGTATGAGTGATTGTATGGGTGAATGAGTGAATGTGTGTGTAGACGTAGGAATCAGTGAGTGCGTATGTAGTAACTGGTATTGGTGTGTCATGATGTCATCAGTGATGTCATTTGAGATGTCATCAGTGATGTCATCAGTGATGTCATTTGAGATGTCATCAGTGATGTCATCAGTGATGTCACTGACCATGTCATGAATGATGTAATATGTGACATCATCAGCAGTGGATTGCGGGTGCGCGATATATAGTTAGTGCAACTAACTATATATGGAATTTCAATGGTTTTGTGTGAGTAAAATAAGGTTTTCTAAATGCTAATTCCTAACTATATATGGTCTATAACCTATGGTTTTTTCAGTGAATATATATATATATTACCGCCACTCCACTTCGCAAGCAAGGACGCAGGCGCTCTCTTCTCCCGAAGAGACACATGGAGCACAGACCCAGGTTAGTAGAAAAATCGTTGGTTTATTAGCTGCTACTCAGTCGGCCATTACGCGTTTCGGTACTGACGTACCTTGATCACATGATCATATATATATATATATATATATATATATATTACCTACTGGCGGTCGCCAGTAGGTATATATAGTTAGGATTTTTTTGAATAGGGATTTCTGAAAATTCTATGTTGAATAACTTTGGCGTTGATGGATGGAATTGGCTGAAATTTTCAGGAAAATGGCACATTTTGTTTCTGAGCGTCCCCTGAAAGTATGGGGGGGTTTCGTCAAGCGGGGGCCGAGAAAAAAGGGGGGTCCCAAAATGTGTTTTTAACATTGAGATTTCCATAGGGCGGTTGGACTCACTTTTAGCTTTTAGACTCACTTTTAGCTCGAACGGCTGAATGGATTTCTATGAAACTTGGCAAAATTGTAAAGACTGTTTGCCCGATGTGCCTTTGCTAGGTCTCAAGATATGTGCTGCAATGGATTTTGAGAAATTAACGTTAAAAAAAATATATATATCTGTGACAGCGTTTCGGTTAGCGCCCGGTTCGCGTACCAGACGCGTAACGGAACTTCGCGAGGAGAAGCCGATTGGCTCTCCGGTGACTGTCAACATTCTAAACAGTCCGGTGCGGCCGCCATCTTGTCTCTCGGTAGGATCGAGAGACAAGAGGTGGAAATAAACGAAGGGGGAAATGAATAAAAGGGGGCAAGGTAGACCCTTCCTGACCCCCTAGGATTGATGTGGGGCCTATTGAAGGGCCCCGTGGGGCAAAAAAATTAAAAAAAAATGTTTTTCGATTTTTCACGGTGGAAGCGCTACCCGGTACGCGAACCGGGTAGCTTACCGGGTGGAGAAGTGTGGCTCACTGGTTAGAGGAGGCAGACCTGGAAGCAGAGGTCAGCCCGGGACCAGGGTTCAATTCCCGGCTCGGCGGGGTCTTGAGTCCTAAAATGTCCATGGACTCGACAATTTTCGCTCTGGTGCCTACTCGATTCACGGGTTCACACTCTGCGACTCTGGGCAATAGCTTGCTTAATCTCCACAACGGCCCCTCGCGGCGGGATGCCTGGCTTTCACCTGCTGGGGTTATCTCACAGGGGAATACCAGGACGGGTTCCCTAAGCAAGCGCTTAGAAACCGCTCGGTGATTTGCGCTATATAAATTCCTGTACATTTACATTACCGGTAGCGTAACGGGAGTCCGCCATCTTGCGTTAAGGTCTAATTTGGACACAAGATGGATGCTAAACAATGCTGGGATTGTGTAAAAGGGGGCAAGGGAGACATATCCTGACCCCCTAGGTTTTGTGAGGGTGGATGAGTAGACCCATATATGTCCCCAAAAAAATATATTTTTTAAAATGTTCGCGCGGTTAGCGTCCGGTGCGCGAACCGGGTAGCGCTCCGGAAATCGTAAGTGGTGAAAATTAGTAAAAAAAAAGTTACATTTAAAATGTATTTACAGTGATCATAGTTAGGGTAGCTATGAAAATAGCTTTTGGGTCTGTGGTAGATTTAGGTACTTATAAGTAGGTACCAATACATAGTCTTAAATTCAGGATGAAAATTCTGTTCCCCTCATCTGAGAAGTGCACACCATCTCCTCTGTAGATATCTTGCATGTAGTAACGCAAGTTTTTGTTGTAGATGGAGCCCATTCCATGGTCTCTCATGTAAGCTGAAACAGACTTATTTACATGCTTCCTCGCTTTCTCAATTTGTGGATAAAATTGGTTGGACCACCTCCATTTCTGTCTTTGGCATATATTTGAATATACCAAGGCAGTTTGTGGAAAAAGTGCCATCAATTGCCCAAAGGTGTCCTTTAAAAGCATTTCCAGACCTACCCCAGTCAAAGTGCCCAAATCATTTCCTCCACAGTGCACTATTATGAGGTCAGGGTTTGGCAAATGCAAAAAGGTTTTCATCAATGGTATCAATTGGTGACATCTCAATCCTCTGTGGCCAATCCAGTTGATTTCCACATTTTGTAAATTGAGGTTGTGTAAATTTCTGTTATCAGCATACCTTTGAGCCCAGTGGATGTAACTATGTCCAATAATCCAGACAGAAAACATGGTGAGAGGAGGTTCTGCTGCAGTCAGATGAAGTGTGGGAATGAAATGGCAGTGCGCTAACGGAACGTTTACCGGTTTGCAGACCGGGTCGTGGCACCAAATTGAGCTAACGGGAAGCTACCCGGTACGCGGACCGGTAGCGAAACAAAAAATAAAATAAAAAAAATATATACATAAAAAAATTATATTAAAAACATATAAAATATATTTTTCGATTAAAAGAAGAATACATTTTAAAGCTTTTGATATTTGCTATTAAAAAAACATTGAAATTCACTGAAAAAACCATAGGTTATAGACCATATATAGTTAGGAATTAGCATTTACAAAACCTTGACAATTCACTGAAAAAAACCATAGGTTTGAGACCATATATAGTTAGGTGAATATTTTAATCATACAAAACCAATGAAATTCCCATATATAGTTAGTTGCACTAACTATATATTTCGCGCACCCACAATCCACTGCTGATGATGTCACATATTACATCATTCATGACATGGTCAGTGACATCACTGATGACATCACTGATGACATCTCAAATGACATCACTGATGACATCACTGATGACATCTCAAATGACATCACTGATGACATCACTGATCACATCTCATTTGACATCATTGATTACATCACTGATGACATCATTCATGTGCTAATACGATGAACCTCTTCAGACTCTAATATAACCTTAGATACACTCAGTGTATACAGACACTCACACGCTGTCACTCATCCATGGAGTTACTCACACACCTAGTCAGTCATGCAAAGAATCAATCTCACCTCCATTTCCTCAACTATACAGTTATACACACCTTACTTATTCAAACATATACTAACACATATTTACTCTCTTATACAATCCCTGATACAAGTTCACAATGATCCATACAGCCACTCACACATTCACTGGCTCTCATGCACAGTTATTTATATATGCCAACTCTCACATGTACTGTGTTTTACATATGTACTTACTATGACATGTAGCATTGAGATATCCATTCACTCATCAAGACACTCATGCACACAGTCAACCGCCTATGTAGCTGTTTTCACAAGCACTCTTGAACTCATACACCTAGTGAATCAACTGCTCACACATCTATGCACAGAGTCACACTCCTCCCAGCCACCCCCACACACACTCAATCTCCCATACAAATACTTGGGCAACCAATCAATAACACATATAGCCTCTCGTATAGCTAATGATCAACACATGCAGCAGTTTACACCACAACAATCAATCAATCAATCATGCCATTTGTATAGCGCACTACTCACCCGGGAGGGTCTCAAGGCGCTTGGGGGGAGGGGTATGCTACTGCTCGAACAGCCAGGTCTTGAGTTGTTTCCTGAAGGCGAGATGGTCCTGGGTCAGCCGAAGGTGGATGGGGAGGGAGTTCCAAGTCTTGGCAGCCAGGTAGGAGACGGATCTTCCTCCGGTGGTGGCTCTTCGGATGCGTGGTACGGCTGCGAGGGCGAGGCTGGTGGACCGTAGCTGGCGGGTGGGCGTGTAGAAGGTCAGGCGGTCGTTGAGTACTTAGGGCCCAGGTCATGGAGAGACTTGTGTGCGTGGGTGAGGAGCCGGAACGTGATCCTCTTGTCGACGGGGAGCCAGTGCAGGTTCCTCAGGTGGCTGGAGATGTGGCTGCGTCGGGGGACATCCAGGATGACATACTGATTCACACATTCAGACAGTTTAGTCACTAACCCATGCATTTAGTACGACACATTTATTCACTCACTCATACAGTCAGTCGCGCACCTACTAAATCCTTCATCCAGACACTTATACATCCACTCATTCTTCAATATGTAAAACATATTTAAACTTTACAGAAACACACAGTCACTGGATGATGTCATCAGTGATGTCATCAGTGATGTCATTTGAGATGTCATCAGTGATGTCATTTGAGATGTCATCAGTGATGTCATCAGTGATGTCACTGACCATGTCATGAATGATGTAATATGTGACATCATCAGCAGTGGATTGCGGGTGCGCGAAATATATAGTTAGTGCAACTAACTATATATGGGAATTTCATTGGTTTTGTATGATTAAAATATTCACCTAACTATATATGATCTCAAACCTATGGTTTTTTCAGTGAATTTTCAAGGTTTTGCAAATGCTAATTCCTAACTATATATGGTCTATAACCTATGGTTTTTTCAGTGAATATATATATATATATATATATATATATTTCTCTTGGCTAAAATGCCATCAAATTATATTTATTAATATGTAGAGCCCTTCATAAAGCCAATAGGTCTACTTTTTTAGTTGTGTCAGTAGATTTACGTCACTTAAAATGACACCCTTTATATTGTACCATCATATTCAGCTGTAACACTATAATGGCACAGTCAAAGGCTGTGCGAGGTGTGGGGTTGCAGCTAGGTCTTGTGCCCAACCCCACGCCAGGCAAGACCTTCTTGCGGCCAGGCCCTGTGCCCAACCCCTCACCACAAATGGCTAAAGGCTGTAAGGCTGTGCGTGCCGGATGTTGGCTGCCTGCGGGGCATTGGATGCAGGGTCTGGCCGCAGGCTGAAGGACGTGCACAGTGTGGGGTTGGTATTATGCATGGTGATAAAATATTATTTCACTTTAAAAAATAAAAATATAGAAATTCACTGAAAAATCAAGGGTTAAAGGGACGTTATCGTTAGGTGAAATTGTCAGTTAAAACATATCATTTTAAACTAACAAATCGCTGAAATTCACCAGTTATATTTAGTTATCTCATGTAATGTGTCTGTGTGTGTGTGTGTGTGACACACAGAGGGACTGTTCAATTTTATTTTGCTTCTATCCATCCATCACAGCATGGAGCAGTGAATGAGACATCTTCAGCCATTGGCTTTTTAGAGTAATGGTACTTTTCACAATCACATGTGCACATCTACCTAAGAAGAAGTGCACTTCAGTGCCAAGACTAGTGAGTTACTACATTAGTTTTCTAATGCTATTAGGTTTCAATTCATTACCTATTTCATTTATCTAGTAATCCTTGTGTGTGAAAACTATTTGTTTAGCTTAGAGTAATTTAAAGTAAATCGTGTATTTTCTTTACACCAGTAATAAACATAAGTAAAACCAAAAAGGGTGTCTATTCCTGTTCTAAGAACCTCGTCTTCAAGGAAGACCCAGAACAGTTATTTTAAAATTAGATGCAACAGTTGATTTGTTCTTAAATTGAAAGTCTTTATTGTAATATATATGCAACATATTTCGGTAGTGGTCAATTTTCTCGTTCTCTTTTTCTTGTTACAGTGCCTGTGAAACATTGCATGAACCAGTACAAAGGAGCGCATGTCCACTGATATGTAGGCGAATCGATATTAATGATGCAGTGTGAGTCAAAGCTAGCGGTGCCACGAACTTTCCCGTATAACCCACGCATTTGTGCCGATTGACTGGGCATGAGATGGGCCATAATTAAATGTTCTCCACCCACTCTAACTCTCGTGCGGAGATATTCAGGAATGCAAGTTTAATGCCATTCCTTTATTCCATTTATGAGGATACTCGACTTATTTATTAAATTTTAACTTACTGCACTCGCCCTTCAATTTATGAATGGCCTGCCTTAAATGCTGTTATTGAAAACGCTCAAGTTACTGTTTGTCCTGATGATGACCGCATAGTTACCTAGAGGTTGAAACGCCGTCAACGCTTTTTGTGGCCACAAGTTGTGAAGGACACATTATTTCTGTTTTTGTTGTTCCTCTTGTATATGTAATGTCTGTTTGTTAGCCACGTGTTTGGTATATAAGTTGGTTGTTTTTGTTTTGCCAACACTTTCTTTGAGCGTTTGTTTTTACTTGAATTTTTTATGTCCAATAAATTAAAAGTGTTTTTGAAATTGTTTGGGAATATAGGCTTCTTTCTTCTCTTTTTCTCTTTATGAATCTTTTTTCCTTTGAATTTGCATTTGTTATTTAATCTCTTTACCTGAACCTTTTGTTAGGTGTTGTTATATCAATGCTAGCTACGTACGTGTTAGGGGAAAGCATTGTGTGTGAGAGTAGAAAGTAAAAGGGCTCTTTTGCCCGCTATACTTTCTGCGCTTGCAGCTGCATTCATGACTTTTGATACTAGGATACCAAAAACAGGCTAGCAGTAGCAACAGCTACTCCTAGAAAACAGACAGGTGTCCATCGTGCACGCATACCCTTAGGTGCAGTACACTGCATGGAGTAAACATGTTTGGCAAGAACAAGATTATTTAATCAGTTTCTCCCACGTGCAGTTGAGGTCTCATTCACAAGGAAACTGACCGGAACCAAAAGCCATACAGACTGGGGGCCAGCTCTCTAGTGGGGCAGGTCACATCAAGTGGTTGCAAAAAGTGCTCTCCCCAGGGTTCACAGAATAACCTGCCTAACACAGGTAGCTTTTTACGACCACCACAGATTTGTTACACACACAGAGATGTTGGATTGCAGGGAACAGGAGACCACCATCCCTGTGTTTGCATTTCAAAATAGGATTCTTTTTTTTTTAAGCAGACTGTGTTCCTTAAACCAGCTGCCTCTGTTTCAAAGGAAATGTTTCCCATTTGGGAAGATATCAGGTGCTCAGGAGCAGGCGGCTGTCCCCTAGCTGCCTGAACATCCTTTGAACAGTTGATAAACGTTTCCTTTCAACCGCCAAACAGACCATTAATACATCTCATTGCGATCCGTAATTTGGAGCGAACACTTCTTTTTCACCCTTTCGTAAAGGAAGCAGCAAGGGCTGCAAACACGATTTTTGTATCTGAAGATGTGCTGTCATGGATAGGTAGACCAGGAGCCAGAGATGTAGTCAAGGAGATTTAATGGTTCATGTAATTTGGTACAGGGTGCCCCACCGGGAGCATCATCCTGCTGCTCAGCCTCACTCAATCCAACTGGTCACTCATTCAAAGCATGCACACACACACCCAACATTCTATGACATCACACTCATGCAGGCTGAGCAGCCAGGACCAGGAATCATAGGATATAACATATCTCCTTCCTTCAGAAACAATAAAACATCAAGAACGAAAGTGAAGAAAATATTCACATTCCGTTCCTTGGAAATGAAATCCAATTAGGTCACAAAAATCATATCTGATAGGTAAATGCATTCTTAGTTCACAACAAAAATCAAATAGCATTCTAGGATATTAAAGTCAATAAGGTCAAATAAGATGGTAAGAGATAAATAATTCCTCTATAGTTCACTTAAGAACATATAGCATAAATAATTGTATTCTTCATATAGAATGGTAATGAAACATGTAAATTCACATTTAAAAGATTGCACATGTTTTCAGGCAGGATGCAATCAAAACAGATTGCAGATGTTTCAGGGAAAATGCAATCACCACACTTACCCATTACACTCTGAAGAACACCACAGGGAAAATGCAATCACCACACTTACCCAGTACACTCTGAAGAACACCACCAATCACCACAACACACCCATCTCCCTCTGCAAAGGAACATGAAAAATAAATGTGCACATGTTCCAGCAAGGATGTAATAACGCACAATAAATGACCTGCGAGGAAGGAACAACAATGTAATGCACACTGACAATACAGCACTACTCCTGAGTACACTTCCAACGCAACTCTGACGTGCGAGGCAAAAAAAACTGCTCTCCCAACGCAACCTTGACGTGCGAGGGATATTGCCAATGCACCCTTGACATGCGAGGCAAAGCACATTCCCAACACAACCCTGACGTGTGAGGGATGCTCCCAATGCAACCATGATGTGCGAGGGACACTGCCAACGCAACCTTAACGTGCGAGGCAAAAGACATTCCCATTGCAACCCTGACGTGCGAGGGACACTCCCAACGCAACCATGACGTGCGAGGGACACTGCCAAAGCAACCTTGACGTGCGAGGCAAAGCACATTCCCAACACGACTCCGACATGTGAGGGACGCTCCCAACGCAACCATGACGTGCGAGGGACACTCCTAACGCAACCATGACATGCGAGGGACACTCCCAATGCAACCCTGACGCGCGAGGGACACTCCCAACGCAACCATGACGTGCGAGCGACACTGCCAATGCAACCTTGACGTGCGAGGCAAAAGACATTGCCATCGCAACCCTGACGTGCGAGGGGCACTCCCAACGCAACCCTGACGTGCAAGGGAAAAGCAAAAAAAGTATAACACAGGGTACATGGCCCACAAAACATGCTTGGACAAAACACGGTACATACCCCACAGGCATTTTATAGAAAATCTCAGCATGTAAATAACAGTAGCTGCTAAAATAATATAGAAGTGCATTCACATTAAATGTTGGTTGAAGGGGCTTACATAACATTACCACAGTACAACATGCATTAACTGTGCAGGTAAAACATGAACAATTCTTCTTGCTTGTTTAGCAGAAATAATCAAAATAATAAACTAAAACTCAATAGAGAAGACTTGAAACCTGCCACAAGAACGTCTCTTTTGTCGCCTTTCAAGACTCCTGCTTGTCGCGTGCCGGACATGCGTAATAGAGAATGCGGAAGCTGCGTGAGCCGCCAATGGGCTGATGGGAGTCTGCACGTGACAGATGCGTAGGAGATGTCAGGAAGCCCAGCCGACTGGAGAGACTTGACTTTGAAGAAATCAGATACTGGAAACTCCACACTAGGAGCGTAGTAACTTGGAATACAGATTGACATCAACAATGTTTACATCTTCAGTAGTAGCAGGGCACAAATCCTAAAAAAAGAAGTGGGGGGGACGCTGACGTCACTACAGGAAGTGATGTCACGAAAAGTGGCTTGCACCATCAGACGCATTGCCTCCCCTCCCTCACCCCTTAGATGCGATTGCTTCAAAGAAGCCAGCGCGTGAGCAGCATTCTGAATGAGCTCCGATCTCGCCCCAGAGAGGCCAAAGAGTGAATGTGTGGCTCCATTTGCTCCAGTTATCGAGCTCCTGGTAAAATAAGTGGGGGGATGCCGTCCACCCGCGTGGTACCCCGACTCAAGCCCTGAATAGTAGTAATAATTAACATAGCTGCAGGCAGTAATGGCCTGTTAATTACATGAACCTGCAGTTATTGGCATGAGTTCCAAGCAAGGATATATTAAAAAGGGGCATGTTATTAACAGATATTATTGCCCTGCATTCAGGAGCAATAAAGCAATTAGCACGACTCATCAGATTATCCGCCCAGGGTGCTGTCCCGGTCAATCCAATTAAGGGCAAGCCCTGAGAGTAGCACAAGTAAAATTATATATATAGCATATTGTACAACAGTAGTGTCTCATAAGCGAACTACCAAATGACACGTGTCCATCAGGGAGAATCTGAGGACCCCTAACAACAGCCTAAAATAAGTGCAGCCAGGTTTGGGTTGGGATCAAAAATAGACCAGGGCAGCCTAAAAAAAGCGGCCCACATTTGTGGACTGTCTCTTTTCGCAAAACAAGGCTTCAGTGTTTTAAGTATTATGAAAAGAAAGAGGGGGGCTTCTCTAAAAGAGGCATGTTTTCTAAATTCACTGAGATAAACCAAATGCAAATGCTGCAAGGACTCTTTGTGCACTAATTTGTTCACAATGGTGAACCACACCTGAATATAAGTGAGGACACTCCTGCGCAGGCCCCACCCCCCCTGCATACATTAATCGCCCAACCCAGCAAGACACTGGGAATGACACCTCCCTCTTGGTAAAAGGTAGGTAACAGAGGCCCATCTGCCTAAATAAAGGCTGCTCAGGCCCTCACTAGGCCGCTGGCGGCATCTGAACAGCACAGACACAGCCCAAATAGGCCTCCACGCTGCCCAAAAAAGTGGTCCATAGCTGCAACTCAAATACTGGACAGTCGCCCCGTGCCTGAGTGCCCGCCTTACCAACCGACCCTGGGTGCAGCCGCCAACAGAACACTCATCTAACTTGATTGCTCACGGGCGGGGGCTGATCGCTCTTGGCGCCTCCTCAGCGCAGCAAAAGATGAGAGGGTAGGGAAAGGGGGCGGGGCTAGTCCTTTCTTATCAAAATGCAAGAAAAACAGGAGATTCACCCAGGGGCAAAGTCTTCAGCAGTGCAGCTGGTGTAGTGGCACCAGGGCCTAGAGGTGGGAGGAGACCAAACCTGTTCTGCATAAGGACCCTCAAGGTTCCAGCTATGCTTGCCACCTGGCTGGTTTTCTACTGGCACCACTAGCATTTCAATGTCACAAACAGTTAAAAAATTATGAAAAATAGGAAGGCACTTTAAAATGTATTCTAGAGCTGCATTAATGATTCCTCGCTAATATTTAAAGTAAACAAAGGTAGAAAAGTCATGTTACAAATTAATACATATGATTTTTGTCTAAAGCCATATTTAAGTACCACATCTTTGTAGGCTTTTAAAGCAGGAACACATGGCCAGTGTTTTTGTCTTGCAAATGTGACAACCCTAGCTGTACTTATTTTAGAGGCTGTTTCCTCAGGATTTCTTAAAAACAGCCTGAGGCCTGTAGAATGGAGGCTGGGGCCTGGAGCCTGGGACCTGAAATTTACGGCCTAGAGCCTGGGGCCTGGAGCCTGGGACCTGGAGCTTAGGGCCTGGAGCCTGGGACCTGGAGCTTAGGGTCTGGAGCCTGGGACCTGGAGCTTAGGGCCTGGAGCCTGGGACCTGGAGCTTATGGCCTGGAGCCTGGGACCTGGAGCATAGGACCTGGAGCCTGGTACCTGGAGCTTAGGGCCTGGAGCCTGGGACCTGGAGCTTAGGGCCTGGAGCCTGGGACCTGGAGCTTAGGGCCTGGAGCCTGAGAACTGGAGCTTAGGGCCTGGGGCCTGGGACCTGGAGCTTAGGGCCTGGAGCCTGGGACCTGGAGCATAGACCCTGGAGCCTGGGACCTGGAGCTTAGGGCCTGGAGCCTGGGACCTGGAGCATAGACCCTGGAGCCTGGGACCTGGAGCTTAGGGCCTGGAGCCTGGGACCTGGAGCATAGGACCTGGAGCCTGGGTCCTGGAGCTTAGGGCCTGGAGCCTGGGACCTGGAGCTTAGGGCTTGGAGCCTGGGACCTGGAGCTTAGGGCCTGGAGCCTGGAACCTGGAGCTTAGGGCCTCGAGCTTGGGGCCTTGAGGCTGAGGCCTAGGACCTGGAGCTTAGGGCCTGGAGCCTGGGACCTGGAGCATAGGACCTGGAGCCTGGGGCCTGGAGCTTAGGGCCTGGAGCCTGGGACCTGGAGCTTAGGGCCTGGAGCCTGGGACCTGGAGCTTAGGGTCTGGAGCCTGGGACCTGAAATTTACGGCCTAGAGCCTGGGGCCTGGAGCCTGGGACCTGGAGCTTAGGGCCTGGAGCCTGGGACCTGGAGCTTAGGGCCTGGAGCCTGGGACCTGGAGCATAGGACCTGGAGCCTGGTACCTGGAGCTTAGGGCCTGGAGCCTGGGACCTGGAGCTTAGGGCCTGGAGCCTGGGACCTGGAGCTTAGGGCCTGGAGCCTGAGAACTGGAGCTTAGGGCCTGGAGCCTGGTACCTGGAGCTTAGGGCCTGGAGCCTGGGACCTGGAGCATAGACCCTGGAGCCTGGGACCTTGAGCTTAGGGCCTGGAGCCTGGGACCTGGAGCATAGACCCTGGAGCCTGGGACCTGGAGCTTAGGGCCTGGAGCCTGGGACCTGGAGCATAGACCCTGGAGCCTGGGACCTGGAGCTTAGGGCCTGGAGCCTGGGACCTGGAGCATAGGACCTGGAGCCTGGGTCCTGGAGCTTAGGGCCTGGAGCCTGGGACCTGGAGCTTAGGGCCTGGAGCCTGGGACCTGGAGCATAGGGGCCTGGAGCCTGGGTCCTGGAGCTTAGGGCCTGGAGCCTGGGACCTGGAGCATAGGGGCCTGGAGCCTGGGACCTGGAGCATAGGGGCCTGGAGCCTGGGACCTGGAGCTTAGGGCCTGGAGCCTGGAACCTGGAGCTTAGGGCCTCGAGCTTGGGGCCTGGAGGCTGAGGCCTAGGACCTGGAGCTTAGGGCCTGGAGCCTGGGACCTGGAGCATAGGACCTGGAGCCTGGGGCCTGGAGCTTAGGGCCTGGAGCCTGGGGCCTGGAGCTTAGGGCCTGGAGCCTGGGGCCTGGAGCTTAGGGCCTGGAGCCTGGGACCTGGAGCTTAGGGCCTGGAGCCTGGAGCATAGGACCTGGAGCCTGGGGCCTGGAGCTTAGGCCCTGGAGCCTGGGACCTGGAGCATAGGACCTGGAGCCTGGGACCTGGAGCTTAGGGTCTGGAGCCTGGGACCTGGAGCTTAGGGCCCGGAGCCTGGGACCTGGAGCTTAGGGCCCGGAGCCAGGGACCTGGAGCTTAGGGCCTGGAGCCTGGGACCTGGAGCTTAGGGCCTGGAGCCAGGGACCTGGAGCTTAGGGCCTGGAGCCTGGGACCTGGAGCTTAGGGCCTGGAGCCTGGGACCTGGAGCTTAGGGCCTGGAGCCAGGGACCTGGAGCTTAGGGCCTGGAGCCTGGGACCTGGAGCTTAGGGCCTGGAGCCTGGGACCTGGAGCTTAGGGCCTGGAGCCTGGGACCTGGAGCTTAGGGCCTGGAGCCTGGAACCTGGAGCATAGGGGCCTGGAGCCTGGGACCTGGAGCATAGGGGCCTGGAGCCTGGGACCTGGAGCTTAGGGCCTGGAGCCTGGAACCTGGAGCTTAGGGCCTCGAGCTTGGGGCCTGGAGCATAGGACCTGGAGCCTGGGGCCTAGGACCTGGAGCTTAGGGCCTGGAGCCTGGGACCTGGAGCTTAGGGCCTCGAGCTTGGGGCCTGGAGCATAGGACCTGGAGGCTGAGGCCTAGGACCTGGAGCTTAGGGCCTGGAGCCTGGGACCTGGAGCATAGGACCTGGAGCCTGGGGCCTGGAGCTTAGGGCCTGGAGCCTGGGACCTGGAGCTTAGGGCCTGGAGCCTGGGACCTGGAGCTTAGGGTCTGGAGCCTGGGACCTGAAATTTACGGCCTAGAGCCTGGGGCCTGGAGCCTGGGACCTGGAGCTTAGGGCCTGGAGCCTGGGACCTGGAGCTTAGGGCCTGGAGCCTGGGACCTGGAGCATAGGACCTGGAGCCTGGTACCTGGAGCTTAGGGCCTGGAGCCTGGGACCTGGAGCTTAGGGCCTGGAGCCTGGGACCTGGAGCATAGGACCTGGAGCCTGGGACCTGGAGCTTAGGGTCTGGAGCCTGGGACCTGGAGCTTAGGGCCTGGAGCCTGGGACCTGGAGCATAGGGGCCTGGAGCCTGGGTCCTGGAGCTTAGGGCCTGGAGCCTGGGACCTGGAGCATAGGGGCCTGGAGCCTGGGACCTGGAGCATAGGGGCCTGGAGCCTGGGACCTGGAGCTTAGGGCCTGGAGCCTGGAACCTGGAGCTTAGGGCCTCGAGCTTGGGGCCTGGAGGCTGAGGCCTAGGACCTGGAGCTTAGGGCCTGGAGCCTGGGACCTGGAGCATAGGACCTGGAGCCTGGGGCCTGGAGCTTAGGGCCTGGAGCCTGGGACCTGGAGCTTAGGGCCTGGAGCCTGGGACCTGGAACTTAGGGTCTGGAGCCTGGGACCTGAAATTTACGGCCTAGAGCCTGGGGCCTGGAGCCTGGGACCTGGAGCTTAGGGCCTGGAGCCTGGGACCTGGAGCTTAGGGCCTGGAGCCTGGGACCTGGAGCATAGGACCTGGAGCCTGGTACCTGGAGCTTAGGGCCTGGAGCCTGGGACCTGGAGCTTAGGGCCTGGAGCCTGGGACCTTGAGCATAGGGCCTGGAGCCTGAGAACTGGAGCTTAGGGCCTGGAGCCTGGGACCTGGAGCTTAGGGCCTGGAGCCTGGGACCTGGAGCATAGACCCTGGAGCCTGGGACCTGGAGCTTAGGGCCTGGAGCCTGGGACCTGGAGCATAGACCCTGGAGCCTGGGACCTGGAGCTTAGGGCCTGGAGCCTGGGACCTGGAGCATAGGACCTGGAGCCTGGGTCCTGGAGCTTAGGGCCTGGAGCCTGGGACCTGGAGCTTAGGGCCTGGAGCCTGGGACCTGGAGCATAGGGGCCTGGAGCCTGGGGCCTGGAGCTTAGGGCCTGGAGCCTGGGACCTGGAGCATAGGGGCCTGGAGCCTGGGACCTGGAGCATAGGGGCCTGGAGCCTGGGACCTGGAGCTTAGGGCCTGGAGCCTGGAACCTGGAGCTTAGGGCCTCGAGCTTGGGGCCTGGAGGCTGAGGCCTAGGACCTGGAGCTTAGGGCCTGGAGCCTGGGACCTGGAGCATAGGACCTGGAGCCTGGGGCCTGGAGCTTAGGGTCTGGAGCCTGGGACCTGGAGCATAGGACCTGGAGCCTGGGACCTGGAGCTTAGGGTCTGGAGCCTGGGACCTGGAGCTTAGGGTCTGGAGCCTGGGACCTGGAGCTTAGGGCCCGGAGCCTGGGACCTGGAGCTTAGGGCCTGGAGCCAGGGACCTGGAGCTTAGGGCCTGGAGCCAGGGACCTGGAGCTTAGGGCCTGGAGCCTGGGACCTGGAGCTTAGGGCCTGGAGCCTGGGACCTGGAGCTTAGGGCCTGGAGCCAGGGACCTGGAGCTTAGGGCCTGGAGCCTGGGACCTGGAGCTTAGGGCCTGGAGCCTGGGACCTGGAGCTTAGGGCCTGGAGCCAGGGACCTGGAGCTTAGGGCCTGGAGCCTGGGACCTGGAGCTTAGGGCCTGGAGCCTGGGACCTGGAGCTTAGGGCCTGGAGCCTGGGACCTGGAGCTTAGGGCCTGGAGCCAGGGACCTGGAGCTTAGGGCCTGGAGCCTGGGACCTGGAGCTTAGGGCCTGGAGCCTGGGACCTGGAGCTTAGGGCCTGGAGCCAGGGACCTGGAGCTTAGGGCCTGGAGCCTGGGACCTGGAGCTTAGGGCCTGGAGCCTGGGACCTGGAGCTTATGGCCTGGAGCCTGGGACCTGGAGCTTAGGGCCTGGAGCCTGGGACCTGGAGCTTAGGGCCTGGAGCCAGGGACCTGGAGCTTAGGGTCTGGAGCCTGGGACCTGGAGCTTAGGCCCTGGAGCCTGAGAACTGGAGCTTAGGGCTTGGGACCTGGAGCTTAGGGCCTGGAGCCTGGGACCTGGAGCTTAGGGCCTGGAGCCTGGGACCTGGAGCTTAGGCCCTGGAGCCTGGGACCTGGAGCATAGGCCCTGGAGCCTGGGACCTGGAGCTTAGGGCCTGGAGCCTGGGACCTGGAGCTTAGGGCCTGGAGCCAGGGACCTGGAGCTTAGGGCCTGGGACCTGGAGCTTAGGGCTTGGAGCCTGGGACCTGGAGCTTAGGGCCTGGAGCCTGGGAACTAGAGCTTAGGGCTTGGAGCCTGGGACCTGGAGCTTAGGGCCTGGAGCCTGGGACCTAGAGCTTAGGGCCTGGAGCCTGGGACCTGGAGCTTAGGGTCTGGAGCCTGGGACCTGGAGCTTAGGGCCTGGAGCCTGGGACCTAGAGCTTAGGGCCTGGAGCCTGGGACCTGGAGCTTAGGGTCTGGAGCCTGGGACCTCGAGCTTAGGGTCTGGAGCCTGGGACCTGGAGCTTAGGCCCTGGAGCCTGGGACCTGGAGCTTAGGGCCTGGAGCCTGAGACCTGGAGCTTAGGGCCCGGAGCCTGGGACCTGGAGCTTAGGGCCCGGAGCCTGGGACCTGGAGCATAGACCCTGGAGCCTGGGACCTGTAGCTTAGGGCCTGGAGCCTGAGACCTGGAGCTTAGGGCCCGGAGCCTGGGACCTGGAGCTTAGGGCCTGGAGCCTGGGACCTGGAGCATAGACCCTGGAGCCTGGGACCTGTAGCTTAGGGCCTGGAGCCTGAGACCTGGAGCTTAGGGCCCGGAGCCTGGGACCTAGAGCTTAGGGCCTGGAGCCTGAGAACTGGAGCTTAGGGCCTGGAGCCTGGGACCTGGAGCTTAGGGCCTGGAGCCTGGGACCTGGAGCATAGACCCTGGAGCCTGGGACCTGTAGCTTAGGGCCTGGAGCCTGGGACCTGGAGCTTAGGCCCTGGAGCCTGGGACCTGGAGCTTAGGGCTTGGAGCCTGGGACCTGGAGCTTAGGGATTGGAGCCTGAGACCTGGAGCTTAGGGCCTGGAGCCTGGGACCTGGAGCTTAGAGCCTGGGACCTGGAGCTTAGGGTCTGGAGCCTGGGACCTGGAGCTTAGGGTCTGGAGCCTGGGACCTGGAGCTTAGGGTCTGGAGCCTGGGACCTGGAGCTTAGGGCCTGGAGCCTGGGACCTGGAGCTTAGGGCCTGGATCTTAGGGCCTGGATCTTAGGGCCTGGAGCTTAGGGCTTGGAGCCTGGGACCTGGAGCTTAGGGCCTGGAACCTGGAACTTAGGGCCTGGAGCCTGAGAACTGGAGCTTAGGGCCTGGAGCCTGGGACCTGGAGCTTAGGCCCTGGAGCCTGTGACCTGGAGCTTAGGGTCTGGAGCCTGGGACCTGGAGCTTAGGGTCTGGAGCTTAGGGCTTGGAGCCTGGGACCTGGAGCTTAGGGCCTGGAACCTGGAGCATAGACCCTGGAGCCTGGGACCTGTAGCTTAGGGCATGGAGCCTGGGACCTGGAGCTTAGGCCCTGGAGCCTGAGACCTGGAGCTTAGGGTCTGGAGCCTGGGACCTGGAGCTTAGGGTCTGGAGCCTGGGACCTGGAGCTTAGGCCCTGGAGCCTGGGACCTGGAGCTTAGGGCCTGGAGCCTGGGACCTGGAGCTTAGGGCCTGGTGCCTGGGACCTGGAGCATAGGCCCTGGAGCCTGGGACCTGGAGCTTAGGCCCTGGAGCCTGGGACCTGGAGCTTAGGGCCTGGAGCCTGGGACCTGGAGCTTAGGGCTTGGAGCCTGGGACCTGGAGCTTAGGGATTGGAGCCTGAGACCTGGAGCTTAGGGCCTGGAGCCTGGGACCTGGAGCTTAGAGCCTGGGACCTGGAGCTTAGGGTCTGGAGCCTGGGACCTGGAGCTTAGGGTCTGGAGCCTGGGACCTGGAGCTTAGGGTCTGGAGCCTGGGACCTGGAGCTTAGGGCCTGGAGCCTGGGACCTGGAGCTTAGGGCCTGGATCTTAGGGCCTGGAGCTTAGGGCTTGGAGCCTGGGACCTGGAGCTTAGGGCCTGGAACCTGGAACTTAGGGCCTGGAGCCTGAGAACTGGAGCTTAGGGCCTGGAGCTTAGGCCCTGGAGCCTGGGACCTGGAGCTTAGGGCCTGGAGCCTGGGACCTGGAGCTTAGGGCCTGGAGCCAGGGACCTGGAGCTTAGGGCCTGGAGCCTGGGACCTGGAGCTTAGGGCCTGGAGCCTGGGACCTGGAGCTTACGGCCTGGAGCCAGGGACCTGGAGCTTAGGGTCTGGAGCCTGGGACCTGGAGCTTAGGCCTGGAGCCTGAGAACTGGAGCTTAGGGCTTGGGACCTGGAGCTTAGGGCCTGGAGCCTGGGACCTGGAGCTTAGGGCCTGGAGCCTGGGACCTGGAGCTTAGGGCCTGGAGCCTGGGACCTAGAGCTTAGGGCCTGGAGCCTGGGACCTGGAGCTTAGGGTCTGGAGCCTGGGACCTGGAGCTTAGGGCCTGGAGCCTGGGACCTAGAGCTTAGGGCCTGGAGCCTGGGACCTGGAGCTTAGGGTCTGGAGCCTGGGACCTGGAGCTTAGGGTCTGGAGCCTGGGACCTGGAGCTTAGGCCCTGGAGCCTGGGACCTGGAGCTTAGGGCCTGGAGCCTGGGACCTGGAGCTTAGGGCTTGGAGCCTGGGACCTGGAGCTTAGGGATTGGAGCCTGAGACCTGGAGCTTAGGGCCTGGAGCCTGGGACCTGGAGCTTAGAGCCTGGGACCTGGAGCTTAGGGTCTGGAGCCTGTGACCTGGAGCTTAGGGTCTGGAGCCTGGGACCTAGAGCTTAGGGTCTGGAGCCTGGGACCTGGAGCTTAGGCCCTGGAGCCTGGGACCTGGAGCTTAGGGCCTGGAGCCTGGGACCTGGAGCTTAGGGCCTGGAGCCTGGAACCTGGAGCTTAGGGCCTCGAGCTTGGGGCCTGGAGGCTGAGGCCTAGGACCTGGAGCTTAGGGCCTGGAGCCTGGGACCTGGAGCTTAGGGCCTGGAGCCTGGGACCTGGAGCATAGGGGCCTGGAGCCTGGGACCTAGAGCTTAGGGTCTGGAGCCTGGGACCTGGAGCTTAGGCCCTGGAGCCTGGGACCTGGAGCTTAGGGCCTGGAGCCTGGGACCTGGAGCTTAGGGCCTGGAGCCTGGAACCTGGAGCTTAGGGCCTCGAGCTTGGGGCCTGGAGGCTGAGGCCTAGGACCTGGAGCTTAGGGCCTGGAGCCTGGGACCTGGAGCATAGGACCTGGAGCCTGGGGCCTGGAGCTTAGGGCCTGGAGCCTGGGACCTGGAGCTTAGGGCCTGGAGCCTGGGACCTGGAGCTTAGGGTCTGGAGCCTGGGACCTGAAATTTACGGCCTAGAGCCTGGGGCCTGGAGCCTGGGACCTGGAGCTTAGGGCCTGGAGCCTGGGACCTGGAGCTTAGGGCCTGGAGCCTGGGACCTGGAGCTTAGGGCCTGGAGCCTGGGACCTGGAGCATAGGCCCTGGAGCCTGGGACCTGGAGCTTAGGCCCTGGAGCCTGGGACCTGGAGCTTAGGGCCTGGAGCCTGGGACCTGGAGCTTAGGGCTTGGAGCCAGAGACCTGGAGCTTAGGGATTGGAGCCTGAGACCTGGAGCTTAGGGCCTCGAGCTTGGAGCCTGGAAGCTGGAGCCTAGGAATTGGAGCTTAGGGCCCTGGAGCCTGGGACCTGGAGCTTAGAGCCTCGAGCTTGGAGCCTGGAAGCTGGAGCCTAGGAATTGGAGCCTGGGACCTGGAGCTTAGAGCCTAGAGCCTGAGACCCAGACCTTGGGGCCTGGGGCCTGGCTCAGTGTGTATTCTTTGGGATGTTTACGGGTAGCAGAAGATAATGGAGTAATGGAGAGAGAAAGGGGCGGGATTGATGGAAACGGAGAGGGTGAGAGATAGAAAGAAACAGGAGAAGATGAAATAGTGACAGAATGATAGAAGGAGATTCAGGTGAAGAAGAAAGAAAGTAAAGTTGTACAAAAGGGGTAAGAAAGAGGAGATGACACAGCCTGAAATAAGGGCGTCAGGTAGAGGAGAGAGGGAAGGAATAAGGACGAGTGAGAGACAGATGTAATGAAGAGAGAGGGACAGGGGGTGAAGGAAAACATAAAGTTACTAGATGAGTGGGGAGAGCCATGGAGATAGGGAGGAGAGTCATTAGAGCGGCAGGTGTTGTGATGTCATGGTCCAGGGGCGTGAGGGGCCCACTGCAACCCGATTGTGCCTGTATTTTAATATCAACCCGAAGGGGCAGAAGGACCAGTTTGCTTACATTCGGGCCCATGGGATCTGGCAACACACAAGTGGATAGGCTGGAGGAAAGAACCGCTTTTTAGGTCGAAGCATGACCTGCATTCAATGCGTAAGCATTGATTGCAGTGTGCTTCGACAACTATTGTGATCCGTTTTTGGGAATGTGGGACACGACTCAGACGCGCGCTTTTGCAGTCTCAGTTTTGACCGCGGGAGCGCGCGTCTGAGCCGCGCCTGCGCAGATGAACTTTCATCCCCTGCTTTCGCGTCGCTCTGCTCGCATGCATTAATGGCACACACAGACACAGCCAGCCCCCACCCCTCTGCATGCACACACATACAGGCGCGCGCACATATAGACAGACAGACACACGCAGACAGACACACGCACATACACACGCACACAGACACACGCACATACACATACGCGCGTGCACCCCCTCCCCCCACACTTACCGGGGTCTTTTCGTGTGTCCCTGTCTCCCTCGGCAGCCTGTGGGTCAGTCTTGACAACAGGCGGGGCTCTCCACGACCACGGGAGCTCCGCTAGTTCACAGGCAAATCTTCCGGCTGACTACAGGAGCGCGGGTTAGGCTCCCGTCCGCTTCCTGTTTTTTCTATTAGTACAGGTTTGGGGACCTACTTCTCCCTTCAACAAAGAACGTAAAGTAAGCCAAAATTTATTAAGGGGGCGCCTGGGCCACCCTGGGCTTCCTGAACAGACCTATCATGATGGGTATTGTCTGGGCCAGCTCTGGGGTGGTGCAACAGGTGCCACTGCACTGGCCGCTGACTTCGGGTGGGGCACCATTGCTCTCAAGTATATTGTGGAATTAAAGGCACCTGCTGCCGTGTTGCTTGCCTCCATCAATTTTCCGGCGCAATAAAAATGTCAAGATAACTCTGGAGATGGATGCAGCTGCTGGAGAGAGACCAGAGTTTTGTCTAGTGGAAGTTTTGACTCATGAGGTAGCACAGAGGGCTTTTGCTGCAAAAGCACCTGTACCGTGCAGATTACAACGTCCATATAATGTAAACAGTTCAGTGGATTCGTGTTTATGTTCGAGAGTTCCCTTTGGTACTTCAGTTTATAAATTAAAATCCTAAGATAAAACAGTGAGCCATTATCTGCCATTAAAAAGAGCTGCATGCAGAAATACATGAGCGAGAGAGGGGTTATGGAGATTTGAGGGGCACTGGTAAAGGGTGGTCGTGAGGGAATTAATGGAGATGGAGGTAATTGGAGGGGGTGCCAAGGAGCATTGTCACACCGGGAGCCACCAGCATTAAAGCTGGCCCTGGTTATTGCCCTCAAAGAAAGCATTCTGATTGCCTGCCAGCTCCCAACATTCCACTCTGGTTACACTGATACACCTTGTTTTTATAAAGCGCTTTAAAGAGGGAATTTTCCATCTCCCCTCTAGGTGCTATAAATACGAGGCAATAAAATTAACAGACATATCAGTATTCTGAGATTCAGTAATGGTCAAACTTCAGACACTTCGAACTTGTGCATCCAACTTTATATATCTATTACTTGTACGGATTCTAAGACTCCTGGGGCAGATTTACAAGCCCCCTGCGCCACCAGTACGTCACTTTTTGTGCAGTACTGGTAGCGCAGGGGGCTCCTCCATATTTACCAGGACAGGAAAAGCCACCCTGCATGACTTTTCCTCTCCTGGTAAATACGGCCCCTTCACATGCAGCACTTTGCGTTGAAGGGGCGTTCCATGGGTGTTGCTGTGGGTGTTCCCACGCAACACCCATGGAACGAGACACATCTCTAGATATACGAGAAATCGTAAATCTGGAGACGCATCTGAATGCTACGTCACCCTAGAGGTGGCGTAGCGAGGTGCAACGAGGAGAAATGTTTTCATTTCTCCTCGTTTTTTCCTCTTTAACGGGTGCTGCATTCTGCAGCACGCATTGAAAGAGGAAAATGCCTGTAGTGATTATTTTTGTGCAAGAAGGTGCCCCTTCCTGCACAATTATTTTTTCCCAAGACGCGGGCATCCTTGCACCATGGTGAAAGGGTACCTGCGCCAGTGCATGGCTGCCGTTTGTGCGCCAGCGAAGGTGGGATGCACAGAGATGCAACATATTCTTGTAAATATGTTGCATCCCTGTGCTTCGGAAGTGCTGCAGGGTGGCACAGCCAAAAGGCTTGCGGTGCCACACTGTGGCACTTCCTTATAGATCTGCCCCCTGGTTTCTGTGATATGGTCTGTTATACTGAAACCATGCATGGAATTACGCAACCTACATTAGCATTACATCCAGTGGTAACAAAACTTTAGGGGGCCCCTCTGCAGAGCACATGGAGGGGCCCCCACCGGCGGCTCAGACCACCACCTACCACTGTGACCTACCACCAAGAAATCTAGGCAAGGAGGCAGGAGCTAAAGGACAGAGCCAAGAAGACCGGGAATGGAGCGGTCTTGCATGTATTGTATTGTTTTTTATTTATAGAGGGTGTACTACCCCTATGTGGAGCACTGAAGCTCTTGCATACATGAGTAGCAAGCTGCAATGTGTGTAGGGTGTGTGGTTGGAAGGGCATTGTATTTGTTTTGATGCTATGTTGGAAGTGTTGCCATTCCATGTTGTGCACGAGGACCACTGACTGGGGTGCATGCAGGTTATTGTGCAATAGGATGCAGTGCTTAGCAATGGATTACGAGGTGAGAGATATGCACACCATTTTGTTTTTCATCTCTCTGCAGGTCCCTTTATGGTATTTATTTTTTTCAAATCCCACCTTGGTGTTTACTGCACAGAGTCGTCCATTCTGAAAATACTGTGCCTACTCGTTAAAGTTAATGGGCCGGAGTAGGCATATATTAAAGAGTACACAGTGAGTGATGCAACAGTGTGAGAGTAGGGTAAGAGGAGCGACTGCAGGGGGAGTGAGGTGACCATATG
The DNA here is from genome assembly GCF_964261635.1 of Lissotriton helveticus. Taxonomy (NCBI): domain Eukaryota; kingdom Metazoa; phylum Chordata; class Amphibia; order Caudata; family Salamandridae; genus Lissotriton; species Lissotriton helveticus. The sequence goes on from NC_136067.1 coordinate 74,177,889, forward strand.
TAAGTGCAGAGTTGGTCGAAAGAATGCATTGTTAGTGATCGGCTTATTTGAGTGAGATTTCAGATTGAGCAGTGAGGGGGACAGGTGAGTGAAGTGTGACATGAGTGTAGGGTGAGGTACAGGGTCAACAGCGCAAGTAACAAGTGCACTGTGAGTGCCGAGTGATGACTGAATGCAGGGTGAGCGGGTGAGTGGTGAGAGTGCATGGTGGTCAGTGTGAGTGCATTATGATTGCTGTGAGTGCAGGGTAAGTGTAAAAGTGAAGGGCGAGAATGAGGAATGAGTTGTCTGAATGCAGGATGCATTCCCGAACACTTGAAGTAACTCAGCATGTTATTGACGGCGGCGTAGGGTTTCAGGTATAAGTTAAACTATTGTTATTCTGGCATTAATAGGGATAGAGGGTGTAGGAAATAATGTGCTGATCGTGCAACAAACTTCCAGTCTTATGATTAGGGTTACCATCTCATTATTATGATGCCCCTACAGGACAAAAATAAGCGTCACCTAAAGCCATATTTTCAGCACTTATCTGTGCATACTTCGAACAGCAAATATAAATAGAAAACACTTTTAATTGTGTTCTAGCGATGCCTGAATGATCCATGACTAATAATTAAAGGGAACTAAGACAGAAAAGTCACATTACAAATGAATACATACATTTTTATTTATAACCCTATTTAGTGTCGTCGAGGTCTTTCAGGGTCTTTAAACAAACACATGGCTGGCATTTTTGTTTTGGCAACCCTACTTTATATTCCTTTTCATGAAATGCATTCTCACACTACAGCAGTAAATGGTAATTACAAATGAAAGGAATAGGCAGAGTGGGGGCCCAGCGGAAACTGGAATCAGAAAACAAAACTACGTCTAGGTAACCAGTTTACAAAGGTATGTAAATATGCAAATGGTCTCTGGCTTTGAGGCAGTTGCCTTCAACCCCCTTGCTTCTGGGCCTGGTACGTTTACACTAATCAACAGCCTTTGATACTATCATCAGACACTACTACTGTGACTTGAAAAACTGGGCCTATAAATAAATGATCCCCTCCCACCTCAGCAACAGATAAAGCTTTGTATCTAATTCAATATTTACCTCAGCTGCTCACATCCTGCTCTACGGCATCCCACAAGCGTCACTCATTTCACCAGTCTTGTTCAACCTCTAATTTACCTGATCAGATCCATCAACCTCACTTGCTACAACTATGCAGATGACATGTAGATCATTCTAAAACTAGGAGACCCTACAAGCGTCAATAGTCAGATGTTCGGTCTTTAAAGCACTTTACAGTTCCATAGAGACCTTCAAGGGGAAGACACACAGTAGCTACAAGTGAAATTCCAATGATACGGATAAGGACACTACTGTCGAAAATAGCTCCTCAATTAATCGCATCTGCTGATTAAAAAAAGACCACTGGTGGAGCTACATTCTCAGTACAGGTGGAAAACACTCGGCCTCCTTGCCAGCAAAGATACGAAATCTACAAGTCCACCGTAATTTCAGGAAGGAAGTAAAAACCGGTTTCTTCCAAAGATAAAAACCATAATAAATGGGTCCCCTGACTTCAAAACAAATTAACAGAACAGAAGAGAACACTTCAGTCAAGCATTCCAAAAGTCACAGAAACACCACCATTAGATTGCACGAGGGGTGGCTGCACACCAAGCAGGGTACATGAGAATAGTGCTCAGGTAGCACTGGAGTCAATACAATTTGATTCTATCACTGCTGAGTGTAATAATTGCAGGCTGGATGCAAATTATACTGTCTCAGGGGTGCCAAAATGTCACAGGACCATAACCATTGCACTGCCATTTGCAGGCTGAATGGCAAGAATACGGATTGCACATGATGATAAATCACTTGTAGTCCAGCGAAGTATTACCATAACAGATCGGAACTGCAATTGGACACTGTCTAGAAACCACCACCAATCCACTGGAACCAAACTACTCAATACCAAAGAGGACATGTGCCTAATGCGTGAAGAGATCTGCCATATGTGGCTGCCATTACAGCCTTTACAGCCGCCACATTGACCCTCTGCTCTATTTTATAATGAGGCAAAACTGTGACGAGAAAAAACAAAGCTTTCTTCTGCCAAATTCTTAACCACAAGAATTATCTTACGGTTTCTTTTGCCACACATGGGCTCTCGGGGTACCATCAGGAATCACATCTTGCCAGCCAACAGAGACCAGACACCTTATCCAGTTACTAAAGCAAATACCTATCTCCAGTATCATACCCGTCGAGTCACACTTAATTCAATGAGAATTACACTCTCCTTCACTGACAAAAACATCACCCTGTTGCGGTGTCAACATAACCAATCTCCTTCACAAGCAAAACACATTCCTTGAATAACACAGTCCCACTCCTTCAATTTCAGGACCTTCAGCTTCTTCGTTAATAGTGTCTTCACCTTCAGTTGCAGAAATGAATTCCTTAAGTAGCGAAAAACCACTTTCACAAGTGACAGACAGATTTTTTGTGAGGGGAACCTCCAATGACTTCCAGTTAACAGACTTCAGATCCTGTTTCCCAAACTGGTGTGAGATACAAGGACCATACCCATCCTCCAGTGAAACACCCAAGCCCCTTCCTTACCTATCCAATGAGAGCATTGCACCCAGGGCTTGAAATGGAAAAATAGAAGTGCAGGTACCCTTTACCAGAGTACCTGTTTGTTTCAGAGAAGTACCAGTACTCTCCAATTAAAGCTATTACCCCTTTCTTGAAAGGTGCAGGTACTCTCCCTCTCAGAACAAAAAAGTGCCAGTACTCAGTACTGGCCCATTTAAAGCACTGATCGTACCCCAAACAGCCCCTACGTTACTGAGCGTATGTACTGATGAGAGGCCAGACCTCTGCTCTGTGATATTGTATTGTATTTGCATTTATATAGCGCTATCTACACCTGACGAGGCGTCAAAGCTATTTATCGGCGAGTACGATGCTACTCAGGAACTTATAACGAATTAGTGGTGAATTAGTATGGTGAAATATGAGAGTAATTTGAGTGGTGAATATGTTAGTCAGTTATTTGGAAAGAGAAAGATAGTGGAGGGTTAGTGGAGGGAAAAGGTTTGTATTTATATAGTGCTTGCTGCCTCTCATGAGGCGTTGAAGCGCTTTTCTGTGAGTAGCACGCTACCCCGGAACCCAAACAGGGTAGAGACGGAGACACAGAGCCAGACACACACACACACACCACACGCACACAAGAACTCTCATGGACATTCCATCAAGGTGTGTGTCAAGCCTGTCACAAACAGGCTTTTAGACCCTAATCCACATACAACACCTGACATTGTGTGTCAGGCCTTCATCATTCACACACAACCACATGCAATTGGCCATTTGGTGTATTATTCCGTCTTCCAGGAACTCCTTCCATTGGAATGTATGAGGGTCAATTTTACATCTGAAAAGTATACTTCAATGTCTCACTATTTGTCACATTTAGTTCTTTATCTTCTATATGTGTTCTGTACAGAAAGCAACTACTTTTTGCTGTTTTCCCCACCATTGGTAAACCCGCTAGGTTAACAGAATTTGTGCATGCAAAGCATGGAGGAGCATTTGTGCATGCTTATATGTGCTTTCATTAGCTCAGCTAAGCCTTAACTAATGGCTTTTGCAGGTGTGTTTTTCTTTCTCTCCTTTGTCAAACAATCACTACTCAGAAGGAAGGCTTGAGGTTGTACTTCAAGACTTTTTTTTACAAGGATGACCCAAGCCTATGTGTCCTGCCTCTCACAGACATGAAACCAGGCTGGGCATTAGGCCTCTCACAGACATGAAACCAGTCTGTGCATTAGGCCTCTCACAGACATGACTGGGGGCCGTGTTAGGACTTTCAAAGGATGGTATGTCTGAATTTTGAGATTTAAATATTGTGTTACCAAAATATTGTAGCAAATACATAAGTGTAAGTGCATATAGGTAAGTATAGCATTACTCTTCTTATCCCTCAGAAAAATCAGAAACGAATACAACAAAAAGATCCTCAACTCCAAAAAAGAATTTATAAGATCAGAATTGGATAACGCCAAAAACAGACCACGGAAACTATTCGAAATCTTAAAGCAACAATCCAATAAGCTAGCCAAATCTACCCAAGAGACTACGAAAACGAAAATAAGCTGTGAAGAATTCGCGAAATTTTTCCCTGAAAAGGCCAACACGCTTGAAAGAGAACTCCAAAGCGCAGCTGACAACCTCCCCAACCAACCACCATCAACGATCGACACTCGATCGAAAACGGCCGATAATAGTACAAAAAACAAGGCACATTGGGATACCTTCAAATTATACGACCAAAATACCATCACCAAAACACTCTCCGATATCAAACCTAACAACCACTACAACGACCCACTCCCGTCAAAATGCCTAAATGAAATCAGCCATATTGTGATTCCAATTTGGACCAAAATAATAAATGCCTCGTTATCCCAAGGGATCCTCCCAGATTGCCTAAAAACAGGCCAAGTCGTCCCCATCATCAAAAAACCCACAGCGGACCCGGCGGATCCTAATAACTTTCGCCCAGTGACCAATATTCCATTACTTGCCAAACTAATCGAGAAGTGCGTGCAAGATCAAATGAGCCGACATCACCAACTTCTCCCTCCTAGACGACTACCAATCAGGATTCAGAACAGGACATAGCACGGAAACAGCGATCCTTCATATTGTCGATGACGCACTACAGGCCCTAGACCAAAATCGAACATGCCTACTGATCCTCCTGGACCTGTCTTCTGCATTTGACACGGTAAATCACGAAGCATTACTGACCAGGCTCAAGGACAGGATGGGAATGTCTGGAAATGTGCTGAAATGGTTTGAATCTTTCCTGCAGAACAGAACACAAAGATTCCTGGTCAACCAATCACTTTCACCATCCTGCCCTAACTCAATTGGAGTCCCCCAAGGATCTACATTATCTCCATCTCTGTTCAACTTGTATGTCTAACCTCTTACAGAAATTCTTCGAAATTCAAAGATATCCTATCACATGTACGCAGATGACACGGAAATATATATCAAGATCGCGTCTCTGGAAGACATCAAGCTAATGAATGAGGCATTAAAAATGACACTGCAATGTCTAACGACCAATCATCTGAAGCTAAATGCACACAAAACAGAGTTCCTACTAATTTCACCACCAAAGAACCATACAGAAGTGAAGGAATGGACCAAGCTGGTGACAGCACTAAAATGCACCCCTACCCTAATTAACTCAGCGAAATCACTAGGAATTACATTAGATGAGAATCTAGACATGAAGGCCCACATTGAATCAATGGCAAAAAGTGCCCGCTTTCAATTGAACTACATAAGAAAAGTGAAACCATTCATCTCAAAGGCGGATCTCAAACTGGCAGTCCAACCCTTAGTTATCTCGAGGATTGAATATGGATGCACTACCTTAGCCGGTCTACCAAAAATCTCCACAGCACCATTAAAAGCATGCCTCAATGCAGCGGCAAGACTCATCACCGGATCTAGAAAATTCAACCATATCTCTCCTCACCTGAAAGCATTAAATTGGCTACCCTATGAAGCCAGAATTCAGCTAAAAATAGCTTGTATCACCCACAAAGCACTCCACTACAATACACCAACATACCTCGCCGAGAAAATTGAATTATCAGGAGGAAGCAGACCAGCTAGAAGTGCCAAGGAGCTGTTGTTGAGACCACCCATTTTCAGGAAGAAGAAAACTTATGACAGAGCGTTCTCAGGAGCAGCCCCCTCCAAACATTAGGAAAATTCGAAACACAGCTACATTTAAGAGGGAAGCGAAGATCCTCCTGATGAGTAAGTTCCTTACATAGGTAAGACAACTCATCACTAAAACTGAAATAGTGACGTTCCAATACAGAACATCTATGTAATTAAAAGGGAAAGTTACCGGCGTTAATGGAGATAAATACTCTACGATATGACCCATGAATCAGGACTGGCGGTACACATTGAGACCAAGCTATATTTTGATATTTACCTTATGCTACTGTTACTGTATGTATATATATATATGCTCACCTCCTTAGAGTCGAATAATTATGTACCTCTTATCTCTTTAAATCATTATACTATATATGCTTAATCTCTAACCTACCTCTTGTAATGTAAAGCGCTCTGATACCTACGGGTCTTGTTCGCGCTATACAAAACTTTACAATAAATAAATAAATTAACTCCACTCCTAAGTACCTTGAACTCACTTGCCTCACACCCACCCCATCTGTACAGTCACCCCTCTCTAGCTGCACAGCCATCCATCTCCAGCTATGCACTCACTCCCCTTTAGATACAGTCACCCCTCTAGCTGCACAGTCACGCCACACATAGTTCAATCACCCTCTCTTGCTGTACATTCGCCCCATCTCTTTCTGTTTCCCCCATATTTTATCTTACAATCACCTCTCTCCTGATTCAGTCCGCATTCCCTTGCTGCAGTCACCGCTCTCTCACTGCTCAGTCACCCCCACTGCTGCACAGTCATCCATCTCTTACAGCACAATCACACTTCTATTTATTCAGAGCCACCCTCCCTTCTTTCTTCCCAGTCACCCCTCCCTTCCTGTGTATTCACCCTACTCTAGCTGCACAGTCACTCATCTCTCCTCTAGCTGCACAGTCACTCCTCTCTCCTCTGGCTGCACAGTCACTCCTCTCTTTCTTCCCAGTCACCCTTCTCTAGCTGCATAGTCACTCCTCTCTCCTCTGGCTGCACAGTCACTCCTCTCTTTCTTCCCAGTCACCCTTCTCTAGCTGCATAGTCACTCCTCTCTCCTCTGGCTGCACAGTCACTCCTCTCTTTCTTCCCAGTCACCCTTCTCTAGCTGCATAGTCACTCCTCTCTCCTCTGGCTGCACAGTCACTCCTCTCTTTCTTCTCAGTCACCCTTCTCTAGCTGCATAGTCACTCCTCTCTCCTCTGGCTGCACAGTCACTCCTCTCTTTCTTCCCAGTCACCCTTCTCTAGCTGCACATCCCCCACTCTTAGTCATCGATCGCATGATGCACATTTCCCCACACTGTACATTCACCCACACATACTTGCACAGAGTGCAGTTACAGTCATAAGCACATTTGCACACACATGCTTACAGACAAAGCACGTTCACACACACAGTTTTTAGATGCATGGCAACATTTTCGAAAAGTACAGTGGAAGATATGGAAAATAAAGTCATGGTATCCAATTTTCTCCTCTGACTACTACTGAAGCAGTAGCAATTTTAGGAGGAAGACAGGTGAAATACAGGAGGCCCGGCTGCCAGCCGAGGCTGTACCAATGATTGTTTAAGAGGCCAGGGCTCAGGCGTGCGTACCAGCACCTTAATTAATGAAGAGAAGATGCCTGGGCATGTCGTGCGCACGGTGCACAGGCCCGGACTGGCCGTAGCGGGCACCGGGCAATTCCCCGGTGCGCCGCAAGGGTGGGGGCCGGTTTTGGGCCCTGGGGGCCGTTTTTGTTACAGGGCCGTTTTTGCAGCATAGCTGCAAAATCGACCCTGTAACAAAATCGGCCGAAAACCGGCCCCGCCAAGGAGCTCGGTCACACCCCCAGGAGGCCGGCCGAGCACTTTGCCAGGGTCGGTTTTGGTTCTCAGTCCGGCCTTGGAGGCGCATCACCGTTTAATCAATGAGGAGGCGGCGTGCGCACCATTTAGGCTGGCTGGCTCCGCCGAGAGTGACTGGCCCATGGAGTCCGGGGCCCCGGGGATTGCGTGGGCCTGTGTTACGCCACTGTTATTTAGGTGTCCTGTGCTCTACTCGCCGCCATGCTCTCATGGCTGATCTTACCTAAAAGTCCTCCTGACAATATCCTTTATCCAGTGCTTTAAATGGGCCAGTACTCAACGGTACTGAGTACTGGCACTTCCAAATTTTCTAGCCGTCAGTACCGGCACTTTTCTTTAATAAGGGACAGTACCGGTACCCTAATTGATGGCATGACAGGCTAAGATTTGCTATCGCCTGGAATGCAGGACAAATGCCGCTCTGCATTTCACAGCTGCACTGGGCCTCTGAAGTAGACTTTTGCAGGGACGCTGGCAACGTCCAGTAGTGCATATTATAATTTCCCCAGGAGGGCTTGCATCATGCTGTGATTAACAGGACAGGGTCTAGGCAGACGCTGCACTGTTGATTAGGCGTTAAACACCATTCTGCTGCAAGCCCCCCACCTCGTCCCCCCTTTCAGTCAGGTGCGTGAAATGGCCAGACCGGGCCAGCGGTCAGTAATCCAGTCCATTTAGGTATTGCACTGCCCCTAGAAAACGAGTGGCAGCCGGTTTTCTTATGTCTGTTTTTTTCAGCAAAGCAGCTGCTTTCCATTATGTGCCCCATTAACACTAATCGCTGCATTTACATAACAGCGATGGATCCATGGGTGTGAAGGTAGCAATGCCCAAAGAGCAATGAATAGCAGAGAATGCTACAGCACACCAGGAACTGATCTGGTTGGGGGACAACGACATGAACATAGAACGAAGGGGAGGGTGGAATGTAAAAAAAGCGAGGTGACAGCTGAAGTTAGAATTGCCACTTTTTTCAGATAAAAGTACCAGATATTTGTTCAGTTTTGAAATGAGTCCTTAGGAATTGTATTTTAACACAAATTTGTGTAAAGTAAAAAATCTGCTGTATTTCTTGAGGTAATGGCTTTAGCTATTGATGAACCTCATGCAATTGCAATCGAATCGCCTCTTTTAATGTCGGGAATCAGTCTGATAAAGAGACATGAACTAACCATTAGCCTGAGATTTAGTTTAAAAAGGAGCCTTGCAGAATTTACAGGAAGTGACGGAGTATGCACACACACACTCACACACGTGCACAGTCACACACAAATGCACACAGACACACATACACACACACACACACACAAACTTCCACAGCTTGGAAATAGTTTTGTACTTTTGAAGTGAAAAAATTATTTATGCTTTTATTTACTGGGAAAAATATCAATCCTGATTTAGTACGTTTTTTTTTTGCAAGTCTTTATTTAAAACTACAGGCCTCAACCTTAAGTGTGCTCTATGAACACAAATAACGAAATATAGGGCAACAAATTACTGGCCAGGTGGCAAATGTAGGGTATGGGTACATCATGGAGGAGAGAAGATGAGGCAAGTGGAGGAAAAAAAAGTGGCAAAATGAAGAGACTTTGTAGAGAAAGTAAGCTAGAGGTGGCAGTAAGAGGGTCAGAACCAGGGAGAGAAGGTTGGAGGCTGGGTAGAAATTAGAGGTGAATCGAGAAGGGAGAAGAGGTGTAGATAAAAAATACTGAACCCGCAAGAGATAGGAAGTGCCTGGCCATAGGGAAAAGGGCAGAGGCAGTGCTTTAAATGGGATGGTACTAACAGGTACTGAATACTGGCACTTCTTATTTTTATCACTGTTAATCCCGGCACTTCGCTACTGCCTGGCAGAGTACCAGTACTCATGAAAAGTAAGCTAATTGGCTGCTAGTGCTGGTGAGCACTAGGCTGTCCAAGAAGAAGGTACCTCTGACAGCCAAGGCGCTTCTGTAGTCCTTAGCTCAGTAGCTTTTGTGTACAAGTCTGCTACGTTCTTTGTGTGTGTGCACGCTTGATGTTATACAGTATTGTGCCAAACAACAACAAATAACGGTATGATATTAAGAAGTTGCAAATAATACAAAACAGGGACATTTTTAGCATGTTATGCTGTTTGGCTTTCATTATGTGTAATAATGTAACCGGTTTTGTTAACATAATGCATTTCCGTTGTATTTTGATATGTGCTGCAACTGGTATAGAAGTTATTATGTATCATCATATCTTGGCCATAGCCCCGCCCACTTGCCACAACTCTAGTTCACTTTACTGAGTACCTGCACTTATTTTTTCCAATTTAAAGCACTTCCTTTACCTTCAGGAAAGTTCTTTAGTGGATCTGTTTGTTCCAGACTCGCTGTTCGGCCTTCATTGTACTTCTGGTTTGGGAGAGTGATTGCTTCCTACACCGCAGCCCAGTTCTGTGGCTGAAGACAGCACTGAAGCGCGTGCGCAGAATGCACCATATAATAGTGACGAGCATAACATTAAAACAAACCCCTGGAGCTCGCCCCCCTGCCCCCCCCACCCCCGCACTGCGGGGGCGTTTACATCAATACCGACTAGTTCCTTCCAAAAGGTTCATTCTCAAGGGCACTCCCCAAGGATTGCTAGATGGATGTTGTCCATTCTATTTCAGTCACCCCAGGGTGCAGCGCACCGGCCCATGGGCCCGTCTGCTGCGTCAGGCTCACAATGACTAAGGTACATCACCGTCATCGGTGACTTGTTTTCGTTTGCCCATGCTGCAGACCCTGGCACATACACTCAAGAAACTGGTATGGTAAGCAAGATGGCATCTTAATTTGGCAAGGTGCCCTGCATTCAACGCTCTACTAAAAATGATGGAGATGATAGGGTACCATTGGCGGGCATTAGTGACCTACACGCTGTCAGCCTGCTGGCCTCGACTCAAGAGATGATGGGTGAGATGCCACCCGGAGCCCTGAGAAAGAGCTGGCAGTGAAGTCTCAGCGACACCATGAATCTGGCTGAGCCAGCATCCTGATGCAAGCAGATCAGGGCGCGGAAGGCCTGGAGATGCTGAGCCAGGCTCAGGGTGGGGGTTCTGGCAGGAGCCAAGCTTAGGGTGGGGGTTCTGGCAGGAGCCAGGCTTAGGGTGGGAGTTCTGGCGGGAGCAAGGGGTACTGAGTACATGATTATTTTGCTGAAGAGCAGGCTGGAGGTGGCCTCACCTCTTGGGAAATATTGGCAACTTCCTGTCCTGTTGGACCATAGCTGAGCACATCTTAAACACAGATGCGTCAATAATGAGTCAGCACAACCAGGAACTTGCTCCCAAAACACTCTCAAGCATATCAAAGATTGTATTCAGAATGTTCTTGCTTTTTCAACAGAATCTGCAAACGGCCAGGCTGGCAGCTGGGTGACTCGGGCATTCCCCCGGTCGGTGGGCAGTGATCATAGGGACTCCTGCTGTATGGGGCTCTGCTGTGATCACCAGGCCACAGTTAAGGAAACAGACAACGAGGGTGAGATGGAGGAACAGGCGAGCACAGAAATAAGAGTCCACAAATAAGAGAGATCACTGCAGGCCTTTCTTACAAGCACAAAGTCTACCTTTTCATCTCCTTCATGTTACAACACATTTAGAGGCGAGTGTAAACATTAGGTACAAAAACACCTGAACACAAATCACACTTATGCTACTATCAGGTGTAATTTTATGCTTGAATTAGGCAACAGAGGCAAAATAGAGACTAACACACCCAAATTATGTTTGCTCCCATTTTGCATGTATTATTCCTCATTTTCAGCATCTTGCATCATTAAAAATATCGCCCCATTGGATTCATGTTAGAAAGTCTACACCCAATGGGACAATATTTTTTGCAATCGATATGTGATATTTATGTCTGACAATATTTCTGTTTGCGATATTCTGAAATTCAGCCGTGGAAACCTCAAGTTACCACACTTTGCACACAGCTGTCAGTTATTTAAGTGTAAAAGCAGCAAAAAACATCTAGTACCTCTCTCTGCCCTGTCACAATGGCTTAAAGGACATGTAGTGATCTGCTGGACAGATCTAGGGGTATATTTACAAGTCCCAATACCCACACGTGATGGTGGCGATAGGGGCTTCGCCTTATTTACAATGCAGTGTTGTCCACCCTAAGCGTGGAAGGGTATACTCAGATGTGAGTCCCTTGCTCATTGCACCATCAGGATTCAAGCAAACCGGGCCGAAGAAGGCTGAAATGGCAGAAACCGGTCCCCGGAAGCTTGTTTCCTTCCCAGTGTAAGAATTGGCTTTTGTAGTCTGGTCTGCCCTGTTCCCATGATGCACTGGGCCAGGGACAGACTAATTTGCATACAGCCAGGTTCTGAAACTGGGATGGTGCAATGAGCTAAAAAAAGGTGTTGGATCTAGCCCTGATCTCTTGACTGGGTGAGAGTACTCTGCTTAATTCAGAGACTCTGTCCATCACCACCCCTTGTTGTAAATAGCCTTGTAAATAAGGCCGCCTTTCATGCTGTACTTAGCGTGAAAGGGGAGGGCAATGGGTGTTGCGGTAAGCGTTCTGCCACAACACCCATTGATTTTGATGCTGCCCCTATTTACAAGGGTGGCGTAGGAGGCAGCGCCATAATTAAGACCAGGGAAAACCTGATCTTAAACAGACAAAACGAGGAGAAATGCTTTATTTCAACCTCGTTTTTGCTGTTTCCATGTGTGCTGTGTTGTGCAGCACACATAGAAACAGCAAATTGCCATTGATTGTTTATGTGCAGGAAACTGTCCCTTCCTGCACATAAACAATCAAAAACAAAAATGACGTTTTACAACTTCTATGTGTGCTGCACACATAAAAGTTACAAAACGTCATATAAAGATTGTTTATGTGCAGGAAGAGAGGCCTTCCTGCACATAAACAAATCTTCCCCTCAAAACAGACAACCTTGCACTTTGGTATAAGGGTGCCTGCCTTGGCGCTAGGCTGCTAAGTTTAGCGCCAGTGCAGGGGAAAACGCAGGGCTGCACTATTATGTGGGAAATATGGTGCAGCCCTGCATTTCGAAAGTGGCGGACTGAGGCGTTAAACCCGTAAGGCTAACGCTGCACTCCGTCACTACGTTGCAAATATACCCCTTAGTGTTCCAGCACATACTCTATGTCACCAGCCACTCCACGAGGGCTGGCGGTCAGGTGACCCTGCTAATAAAAGAGACCGGGCGCACGTGCCCTGGGACAATTCAAGTTACATGTGTTTCCTTTCCAGGAAAGAATTGGCTTGGTAGTTTGGTCTGCCCTGTTCCCATGATGCACTGGGCCAGGGTCAGACTAATTTGCATGTAGCCAGGTTCTGAACTGGGATGGTGCAGTGAGCTAAAAAACGGTGATGGATCAAGCCCTGATCTTTTGACTACTGGGTAGGAGTGTTCTGCTTAATTCAGATACTCTGTCCATCACCACCCCCTTTTGAATCGTTTTGGCCACCACAAGTGTGGAAGGGTATGCTCAGATGTGAGTCCCTTGCTCACTGCACCATCAGGATTCAAGCAAGCCGGGCTGAAGACGGCTGTAATGCCAGAAACCGGTCCCCGGAAGCTTGTTTCCTTTCCAGGAAAGAATTGGCTTGGTAGTTTGGTCTGCCCTGTTCCCATGATGCATTAGGCCAGGGTCAGACTAATTTGCATGTAGCCAGGTTCTGAACTGGGATGGTGCAGTGAGCTAAAAAACGGTGCTGGATCAAGCCCTGATCTTTTGACTGGGTAGGAGTGTTCAGCTTAATTCAGATACTCTGTCCATCACCATCCCCCTTGATGAATCGATTTGGCCACCACAAGTGTGGAAGGGTATGCTCAGATGTGAGTCCCTTGCTCACTGCACCATCAGGATTCAAGCAAGCCGGGCTGAAGACGGCTGTAATGCCAGAAACCGGTCCCCGGAAGCTTGTTTCCTTTCCAGGAAAGAATTGGCTTGGTAGTTTGGTCTGCCCTGTTCCCATGATGCATTGGGCCAGGGTCAGACTAATTTGCATGTAGCCAGGTTCTGAACTGGGATGGTGCAGTGAGCTAAAAAACGGTGATGGGTCAAGCCCTGATCTTTTGACTGGGTAGGAGTGTTCTGCTTAATTCAGATACTCTGTCCATCACCACCCCCTTTTGAATCGTTTTGGCCACCACAAGTGTGGAAGGGTATGCTCAGATGTGAGTCCCTTGCTCACTGCACCATCAGGATTCAAGCAAGCCGGGCCGAAGACGGCTGTAATGCCAGAAACCGGTCCCCGGAAGCTTGTTTCCTTTCCAGGAAAGAATTGGCTTGGTAGTTTGGTCTGTCCTGTTCCCATGATGCACTGGGCCAGGGTCAGACTAATTTGCATGTAGCCAGGTTCTGAACTGGGATGGTGCAGTGAGCTAAAAAACGGTGATGGATCAAGCCCTGATCTTTTGACTGGGTAGGAGTGTTCTGCTTAATTCAGATACTCTGTCCATCACCACCCCCTTTTGAATCGTTTTGGCCACCACAAGTGTGGAAGGGTATGCTCAGATGTGAGTCCCTTGCTCACTGCACCATCAGGATTCAAGCAAGCCGGGCTGAAGACGGCTGTAATGCCAGAAACCGGTCCCCGGAAGCTTGTTTCCTTTCCAGGAAAGAATTGGCTTGGTAGTTTGGTCTGCCCTGTTCCCATGATGCATTGGGCCAGGGTCAGACTAATTTTCATGTAGCCAGGTTCTGAACTGGGATGGTGCAGTGAGCTAAAAAACGGTGATGGATCAAGCCCTGATCTTTTGACTACTGGGTAGGAGTGTTCTGCTTAATTCAGATACTCTGTCCATCACCACCCCCTTTTGAATCGTTTTGGCCACCACAAGTGTGGAAGGGTATGCTCAGATGTGAGTCCCTTGCTCACTGCACCATCAGGATTCAAGCAAGCCGGGCTGAAGACGGCTGTAATGCCAGAAACCGGTCCCCGGAAGCTTGTTTCCTTTCCAGGAAAGAATTGGCTTGGTAGTTTGGTCTGCCCTGTTCCCATGATGCATTGGGCCAGGGTCAGACTAATTTGCATGTAGCCAGGTTCTGAACTGGGATGGTGCAGTGAGCTAAAAAACGGTGATGGATCAAGCCCTGATCTTTTGACTGGGTAGGAGTGTTCTGCTTAATTCAGATACTCTGTCCATCACCACCCCCTTTTGAATCGTTTTGGCCACCACAAGTGTGGAAGGGTATGCTCAGATGTGAGTCCCTTGCTCACTGCACCATCAGGATTCAAGCAAGCCGGGCCGAAGACGGCTGTAATGCCAGAAACCGGTCCCCGGAAGCTTGTTTCCTTTCCAGGAAAGAATTGGCTTGGTAGTTTGGTCTGCCCTGTTCCCATGATGCACTGGGCCAGGGTCAGACTAATTTGCATGTAGCCAGGTTCTGAACTGGGAAGGTGCAGTGAGCTAAAAAACGGTGATGGATCAAGCCCTGATCTTTTGACTGGGTAGGAGTGTTCTGCTTAATTCAGAAACTCTGTCCATCACCACCCCCTTTTGAATCGTCATTTGCATGGCTGCAGGACAGTGGATACTTTATTGTGCATGGTTATTTAAAACCTTTACAATATAAAAGAGAAGAATTTGGTTAATAAAACATGAGTCTATTTCATGCGTGTTAAGACAATAATTCCATCCTTAAAAACATAGTGAGATAGCAGCAGCAAAGTTAAAATAAGCTTAAAATCATGTTGATCGGCCTGTTTGAAAAACCTGTTTACGTTACAAGAAAGAATGGTTAATTATTATAACAGTTCGGGGTATCCCTGTTGTATAGTCAGTGATATTTGGTGTAAGACAAAGTCAAGGTGTTGCGCTAGAGCTTGCTCTTCAAGGGAACCGTTGGATTGATCCTCTCGTCCTTTACGGTACTGCTAAATTTTGTTAGTTTCCTTCAACGTTTTGAAGCGTGCCTCTGCTGTTACAAGGAATTTTACCATTCGGCAGCTCAGTTGGATATCATCGTCTTTGAAGCAAACGAGCATCACTTGCCTGTAGGTCCGTATCTTACGGATGTTAAAAAGTGGTCTCAAGCAGGAGAGTCGTTCTTGAATAAGTTTGCTGCAGATAGTGATCAAATGAACTGTGTTTTCTTTGCCATTCCCGCAAAGTCGACATGTTGTTGGTAATTGTGGCCGTAACCATGGGGGTAAGTGGGCCGCTGACGCAATAGCCCTAGGCGAAATTTCAGGAACTTCTCTTTTATTTTTTTGGTAAAGCCTGTCTGTAGATAAGCTTGAGGCGAGGGCATGATATACGATTGGACTGTAAGCCAGCCATGAGCCCGCTTTGATAGAGCGGCTTTGTCCTGCAGCAGTGATTCTTTCCGGACTGTCTTGTTGATCACCTTTTTGAAGCCTGCTGGGGAGCCTGGGAGTTCCCATAATTGCCGTAAGCCAAGGTCGTCGATGGCGGCCTCCAAGTACAGCCTTGCAGGGAAGGTTTCTTTATTTTGAAGTTCCTTCCACAGGAAAGCATTTAGGGTTTTCGGGTCTCCCCTGCTTACTTTATGCCTCCTGACTGCATGAGGGACTAGGGCCCTTGACCTTACAGGACCCTACTGATGTTCCTATGCAAATGGAAAAAGTAGTGGCGAGAGAGGCCTAGTGGCATTCAACAGGGAGCCTTGTTGGAAACCTGTTGGCTGAGGAAAAGATCTCTCAGTGACAATATTGATAGACAGCTGTATCTGAAGCGGCCGTTCCTGTTGGACATCCAGGGATTCAAATGAAGTGAAATCGGGAAGGTTTCAGTCCCCCTTCTGTTTGCACTTAAGACCTCATTCCTATAATCATCCCTGTGACTCTGCCTCCCCTGGAGTTAATGATGTCACGTGCACCAGTCACTTTGGGGGTGAAGTTACAAGGGGGTTACACGTGGGATCCTGAGAGCCCCCTTACAAGTGAGTAATTACCTGAGATCAGTAGTTCCAGGGCCTATTTCCCCAGAAATGCCTCATTTCATGCCTCATATTTGTGGTCCTCTGTCGAGTACCAACACAAATAAAATCTTTTTGACTTTGACTTTGCCTCATTTCACCGCAGAATTTTACCAGGAGATTTCCGCTCTCAGCAGCTGAAGTCTCCAGGAAACACAAAACAGTGCGGTATTCCTGTATAATGAAAGAGGAACTTATCATGAAGGCTTTAAATGGGTTAATTTCGTCCTGTAGTTCTCCTTTTACTCTCTTACTAAGTAAGCTCTGTTCTTGCTGGCCTGTACTCAAATTTCCCACTCTCAGATTCTTCCAACATTAGTTGTTTGTCCTCACTGAATCTTGATCGCACACTCTGCCACTGCTTCACTCCAGCTCATTGGGAAACTCATGTCAGTTTACAGTTTGCTGTTCCCTTTAATGTTCTCACCAAAGCAACGCCAACTTCATTGGTCATGTTTCTGCGATGGGCGACAATCTGGGGAATCCAGCTGTGCCAGCTGCTGCCCCTGGTGCCACTTGGCATTGCCACCTCTACTAATAAAGGGCAAGACTACCATGGCAGGAGCAAGTCAACAGCTGGCAGAGAGAGCTCTTTAGTTGACTCAGCTACAGCATGAAACCCAAGGGTGGGTGATGTCATGTTGATGCATTTTGGTGATGAACACGGTTACATGTGCTTTATTTCTAAGGGTAGCTGCCCTCCATCTCTGTCCTATCTTTGCTCTTTCATTTCTCTTTACAATCCTTTTAGGGCCTTTTGCTATATTTTGTATCCTCTCTCTGACATGACCACTCCCTTCACCCTGGTATTTTAACTTATTCTCAAACTATTTTGTGAATCCAAGTTGTAATTGTTTTTTGATCATAGCTTCCACATTGTAAGTCACAGAGTCAGAATTTAAGACATTTTAGGACTGTAAAGTGGATAATGCAAACTCCGCCAATATTGTGGTGGTTCAACATCATGTATTTGGGGTTAGGGAGAAAGAAAGAGCATATCTGATTGGTTGGTGCCTCAGAGGCAGGGTTGAACATCCATGTACATGTGTGGGTATTCACATACCTTTTACAGGCAGTTTCACTCCCTGTAAATGCAAACCCATTGACAGGTGAAAGTCAGGAATAAACTCCTTTCAGGAGTGCCAAAGAGATCGACTTCATTTTAATGACGCGGTATGGGAAGAGGTTTCTGCAAACAGAAAAATATTTGTCTAGAATAGAAAAATGCTGTGGTGTAAAAGCTTAATTTGACAAGGTTTAGTTAATCAACTTTTCCACATAGTATAATATCTGCACCCAGATCCCAAAATACCTGATGGGAATTGGAGCAGAAATGTATGACTGTCATAGATTGGCAGGAGTGGACCTGAGACTCTGAATCCACTCCAAACCGTGGAGAAATCCGAGGGAAGTCGATTTTCATGTACAAGGAAGTAGAGGAGAGAGGTGTTAGCCGTAATGGCTTAACGCCTTTCTCCTCCAATTCTGAAACGCAAGGCTGAACCATATTTCCAAGAATGTGGGGCAGCCTTGCGTTTCCTATGGCTCTACGTTTAGCCACGTAGCACCAAGGCAGGCACCCTTGCCCCAGAGTGCAAGGGTGTCTGCATGCAGGGGAGGATTGTAGGAAGGGGGGAACAACCTTTACAACGCAGTCATTACATCGCACTACATTTTCAACTCAGTCATTACATCGCAACATCCTTTACAACGCATGTCACTACAACACAGCCATTACATTGCATGTCACTACAATGCATGTCATTACAACACACGTCACTACAATGCAGGCTTTACATCGCATGTCATTAAAACGCATACCATTACAATGCATAGTACCCCTACACCATCCAACACTTGCCCTACTGTTGCACCCACTGGAGTTTGAATAGTATTTTTTACCCCTAAGCTATCCAACACGAACCCTACTGTTGCACCCACTGGAGTTAGAATAGTATTTTTTACCCCTACAGTATCCAACACTTACCCTACTGTTGCACCCACTGGAGTTAGAATAGTAATTTTTACCCCTACACTATCCAACACTTACCTTAAATGCAATGTAATTATATGCGTTGTAATGGTATCTGTTGTAAAGGTATAATGCGATGTCATGGAATGCGTTGTAAAGGTAGTTATTTAAAATGTGATGTAGTGGCATGCGATGTAAAAGGATGCGTTGTAAAGGATGTTGCGATGTAAAAACTGCATTGTAAAGGCATGCATTGTAAATGTATGTGTTGTAACATCATACATTCAGCACACATGAAAGTGAAACAATGGAATTTTTAAAAAAGTTTGTTTATGTGCAGGAAGGTACACCTTCCTACACATAAAAAAACAATGGCATTTTGCTTTTTCACACGGCAGCACACATGGAAAAGGCAAAAACAAGGAGAAATAATGCATTTCTCCTCGTTTCGCCATCTGTAGACCAGTTTTTACCTGGTCTTAATTTTGGTGCTGCCTCCTATTCACGCCACCCTTGAACGTAGGGGGCAGCGTCCAAATGAATGGGCGTTGCGGTGGATCGCCCACCGCAACACCCACTGCGCACCCCTTTCACGCTAACCATAGCGTGAAAGGGTGCCTTATGTACAAGGCAGCGTTAACCACATTAAGACACAATACAACACAACAATAACACAATAGAACAATGCAGCACAAACACGCAATGCAATGCAAACACTACAGAGTGCATTACTCCCACAACATAATGCACTACAATCCAAGTAGAAATATTTCTGTGTCACACATGAATGTGTGACAACTGGGAAAAGGAATGAATGTACCCTATGTAGGTGGTCAGTTGAATCAAACAGATTTAAATAACTGCACTGAATATGCTATAGAAGAGAGCAGCTGGCAAGGTCTAGGTCACTTACTAAAGATCATTGTCTGAAGGGGTGTGTCTGTGAGGGAATATTAGCCAGACACTATGGGGAAACTCACAAATTCAGATATATTTTAGGGAGAACAAAGTCTTGTATTATTGGGGTACTGGGTAGCACCTTAGAACCGCCTGCCAGAGTATCTCCACTGGGTATCTGGAGGATGACAGTATTTCCGAGTATAGTACATTTTTTGTAATCCTGCCTTTGTGGTCACTAAGTGATATAATCTTCAATTGTAGGGTAGCAGAGAACTTGTGACCTCTGATAATTGGTGCAAGAACATGCATTGGTGCATGGAGTTGGAAGTGTGACACAAGAACTACAGGTATACAAAATATTTTTCAAAATATGGGTATGATGGAAAGAATGTCACACAATATGATGACCCTGGAATGTGTAAGTAGAAACAATATATACATATATTCTTTGAAAAAAACAAAGGTTACAAGGACTTTATAGTTAGGCTGACATTTCCTTCGTACAAAACCAGAGAAATTCAGCCATTGCAGTTAATGAGATAGCTATAACTCGAGCCCTCGCAATCCACTGCTTATGTTACATCACTCATGACATGGTCAGTAACATTACTCCTGACATCACTGATGACATCTCAAATGACATCACTGATGGCATCATCAGTGATTGTGACTGTTTTTAAAAGTTTATGAGTGTTAAAAATATATACCAAGGTGTATTGGTGAATTAGTGGGTGTATGAGTGCCTGATTAGATGATTCAGTGGGTGTGTGACTAACTGTATGTGAGTGATTAGGTGTCTCAGTAAATATATGGGTGAGTGACTGGTTGTGTGAATGTCTGTATCTGTCTGTCAGTTGGTGTCTATGTAGCTGTATGGGTGTGTGGGTGGGTACGTGAGATTCTGTGTGGGTGAGTGATTGATGTCTGATTACCTCTATGGGTTTATGAGTGTCTCTGTAGGCTGGTGAGGGGGTGTGAGACCACCTGTATGAATGAGTAACTGGATGTCAGTGGCTGGATGTGTGTATGACTGTGTTGGTGAGTGAGTGCTCATATCAGTTGTCTATGGGTGAGTAACTGGGTATATGAAAGGCACTATAGGTGAGTGATGGAGTATATGAGTGGCTGTATGGGTGAGTGAATGTGAGAGTCACTGCATGGGTGAATGTGTGCTTGTGTCAGTGACTGTATAGGTGAGTGAGTATGTGTTAGTATCTGTATGAGTAAGTGTGCGAGTGTATGTGTAACTGTATGGGTAAGTAAGTGGCTGTGTGATTGACTGTATGGGTGAGTGAGTAGGTGCGCGAGTAGCTCTATGAATGACAGACTCAGTGTATGAGTGACTGTATGGGTGTATTGAGTGAATATGTCAGTGGCTGTATTTGTGAGTGAGTGGGTGTATGAGTGGCTGTATGGGTGAGTGAGTGGATGTGTGTGCTGTTGATCTATGAATCAGTGAGTGTCTGTGTAAGTACTGCTATGGGTGTGTGAATGGGTTTGATGCAGGTGGTGTGGAAGTTGAAGTGGGTATATGAAAGGTTATTTGGGGGTGTGAGTGGGTGCGTCAGATATTCTATGGATGATGTAATCAGGGATGTCATCAGTGATGTCATTTGAGATGTCATCAGTGATGTCACTGACCACGTCATGAGTGATGTGATATGTGAGGTCATAAGCAGTGCATTGCTGGGACGCAAGTTATACTTAGCTCACTAACTATAATGGCTGAATTTCTCTGGTTTTGTACGAGTGAAAGTCAGCCTAACTATAATGTCCCTGGCTTTTTCAGTGAATTTCTAAGGTTTTTTAAATGCTAATTCCGAACTATTACGTCCCTGTAAACTTTGATTCTTCACTGAATTTCTATGTTTTTTAAGTAGGACTTGCGTTTACAGAGTGGTGGAGCAAGGGGGCGGGCCTAGGACTAGCTCTCAGTAATCCCGCTGTGTAGGACTTACTAGAGGTAACAGGAGGGGTAATTTCCCCCAAGGATGCCCTTGGAGGCCAACTACCCATCCTGTTACCTCCAGTAGGTCCCACACAGTGAGATTGCTGAGACCTTGTTGGATGCCATGCCTACTTTCCCTACCACTCTGCAAACGCGCCTCCTGGTGCACTCTATGTTTTTTATTTTGTTTTTATTTTTAGAGTTTTATATAGCGCAAACTAGACCCGAGATATCAGGTATCAGAGCGCTTTACATGAGCACCAGTTTTGTTACAGAAGGACACATTCATTTTTGTTAGGCACGTGGAGATTAAGTGAATTGCCCAGAACCACAGGATGTTGAGCGTCGCTGCCGAGACTCGAACCCGGTTCCCCAGCTTCGAGTTCCACTGCTCTTACCATAAGGCTACATCCTCTCCCCAAGTTGGGGGATTAAGTCCCCTTGGCTATTGAGGGTCCTTGGGGGCCAAATACACATCCTGTTACTTCCAGCAAGTCCCACACAGTGAGATTGCTGAGAAGGTTTCTGTGGCCACGCTCCCTTTCTCCACCACTCCTCAAACGTGCCTCCTGGCACACTGCTGCTTGGGGTAGAGGTCCACTTCAGTCCTGAGGCCCTAAGGAGGCAAGGAGACCTCACCCCCAGCAGCAGTGCACATTTGCAGAGTGGTGGTGAAAGAGGGCGTGGCCTCTGATCACCTCTCATCAATCCTGCTATGAGGAGCTTACTGGAGGTAACTCTACTCAAGGCTAACAGTTAACATATGCTGCAGAGTGGTTTAAGGAATGTCTCAATGTAGACATATCTGGTAATCACAGAAGATAACCTAAACAACTTAAACATCCCCTTCGCCCCCCACCCAATACCTCAAAAACTAGAAGTATCTGTCATGTAATCAACTAGGAAAGCTGCCAACCGGGTGGACCTACCCCAATTTCATCCTTATGTACCATATAGTTATCCAACTTCCTCTAACCTCAGTGCCAAACTTACAAGCAAAAAGAAGAAAAGGAGGGAAAGATAAACAAGGGTACCCAGTCTCACCTTTCTGCTGTCAGTAGTCTGTATGATATCCTGAGGGAGTGATAAAGCCTATCAGCCAATGTCTTTACCTTGCGATGCCGTGTTGTCCATTGATGTGGCAGTCGGGGTAAGGAATGAAGAACTTATGTGTTTCGGTCTGAAGTGGGGACTGACCAATGTCTTTGGGTGGTTCTTCAGGCCCTCTGCGGGAGCCGCCTCCAGTCTTCCCTCTCCCTGAGCAACCCCTATGTCAGGTCTGTTCTTGGTGGAAATCCAAGCGTTCCTCCACCCATGTCCATGACATCTCCATTGTGTCGAAAAAGTAGTTATGTTAGTTGGAAATTACTTTGAGTTGTGCCAGAAACAGAAGAATGTAGCGTATTTGCACGGCTCTCAGTTTTTCCTTGACCTCCACGAATGTGCACCACTTTTGCTGATCTTTGAGCGTGACCCTGCCAGACTTGCACATTAGCATCTCTTGTTTGGAGAGGCATGAAGAATGGTGTATTTATCTGCAAAATTGAATATTCTGGCAATGATTGAATGTGGGGGGGCCCTACGGGTGGCCAGGGAGCCAATGACCTAAGCGCCTTTTCCACCGGGAAGTTTGGGGAAACATCATCCTTGGGGATCCATGAAGTCAGTCACTGTGAGATGAACTAAGCTATGGACGCCCTCTTGGTCCCTTCTGGTATTCATTCGATGCTAATGCCACAGCGGGAGCATCCCTCCACATCTTCAAGTCTGTCCTCCACGTGATGGGCTGTTTAAGCCAGGCATCACTTCCTGTAGGCCTCGAAGTGAATCTTCTGTTTCGGATATCCATCCTTCTGCCTCAGTGACTCTCTCTACCGCATCACAGAGGTCTTGCCGGAGGAGTGAAAGGTCTGCCATAAGTGCACTTGATCTTGCTTTCCAGGGATGATTGTGAGTCTTTGATAGCCTGGAGGATGTACGTTCCTTGGTCTTGAGAGGGCCCAACTGTTGATGGAGGAGGCAACTCCAACAGCGGGGTCACAGGTTTTGTAAATGTGTCTATTCATCCTTGTTTGTCTTTGCACATGGTGTCAGTATTGCTGATATCCGGCTCGGTGTAAGCAATGGGTGTTTCGGGCTGTAGTAGAGACTGGCCGCTGCCCGATGTCTTTGAGTGGTTTTTTGGGCCCTCTGTGTATAGCCCGTGCAATATCACTGGCCAAATGAGGACACCTGTTATGTGATTTGCCTCTCCAGTTTTTAAGGCTATTCCCCTGCCTTTGTGCACGTGGAGTCCTACCTCCAGCCAGGACCCTTTCCTTGGCAGTGATGTCGAGTTTGATCCCCTTTCAGTCCAGTTGCCCCCTTCCCTTGTCTACGGTTTTCAATCCAGCCGGGTACTTGCCAGTGGGTCTACTATTGTCAAGTCTGGTGGCTCAGTGGGCTAATGCGTCTACTGCAGGGGCCTGTGTTCGACCTCATGGTCACATGTTCAAATCCCGGCGGGTCCACTCAGCCTTTCATCTATCTGAGGTCGATAAAATGAGTACCATTGAGTTGGGTAACAACAAACATCTGTTATTCAGCGCCAAGAGACCCGTAGTGGTGAACGTGCACTTTACAAATATAAATGTTATGTTACTATATGCATGGCCAGGATGCACATGCAATGTAGGTTTCCCCAGGTTATTCACAACTATTTGGGGCTGGTAATGATGGTGCCCCACCCGGGTGTATCACCCTTTGTGTCTTTGCATGGGGGGGGGGGGGGGGGTCCAGTACATCCGCCTGAACCTAATGTTGCATTTAGAAGTGCCCAGCCTTGTATTATGGCCCTGCCCGAGCCAGGCCACCCTGGGCCACCCCTCCGAAACCCCGTATCCCCTCCGCTCCACCAGATGTCTCGAGGCCGCCTATGCTTCTCGCACAGCCCGCTCGTAGCTTCTTCTGAGTTGTTCAAGGTCTGGGGGTTGTGTGTTTGTGACCTCTAGACTTTACCGACGTGTCTTGTCCCGTGGGCCTCTTTATAATGCAAGAATGCCGACGGCTGGCAGGGAGCTCCCCCGACGTACAGGGTGAGCCGTGGTAGGCAGCCCCCACGATATTCTCTTCCGCACTGCAGGTCCACACTGCGGCAGCCCAACCAGCCACAGCAGGTGGCACTTCCCTGCCTCTTCCTCTCTTCCAGGGATCGGGGGTAGCAGAAGTCTGCATCATCTGAAGTGTGTGGTACAACAAGAGCCGTGCCCTCGCATACCCCGCTGCAGGCCTGCGGTGCTCACCTCGCTCCAGTGCTCAATGTGCCCCTTGCCACGCCGGATCAGGAGTCCTGTGCTGCTGTCTCTGTTTCCTTTCGCCCACAAAAGCGGCCCCCTGCCCCCGGAGCCCTTTCTGCCGCTGGGCCGCCTTGCCACTACCAGTGTGTTATCTATTATCTGTTGTTCCCCTCTGGTCAAGATTATAATCGGATTTCAGGCAAGATGGTGGCGCTGCTCAGCAAAAAGCCAGCGGCATGTTTGGCCTCATTGCTACGCCCGAGAAGGTTCCTTAATTGTTGACTCCTATACGAATCACCATTAAATCTCTATGAACTTTTCATTATGCCCTTTCTTCAATTAGGCTTCTCATTTACTAATGCAGAATCTGTCACTACACCCCAGCCAAAGCCTAGTGTTCTGCAACTGATGTTAGAAAGACTTGAATTCCTTAAAGCACAGAATAGTGTTCTGCCTTCTTTTGCCTGGTCCTCTACCAACACTAGTAGATTGAAAAGTGTTCACTCCATATCCATAAGGGAAATACTAGACCACCTGACATTTCAAGCATAGCGCATATTGGCTTCTATGCAGCAAAAGCCAGTAGCAATACGTTCTCCTGGACTACAATATTTATTTTCTTGACTTCAGTGCCACAAATCTGATCTCTAGAGGAAATATGACATACCATTCAGTGGCAGTTGGCACCATTAGAGTGTATCACTTTAAATGCACAACTTCCCCCACCCATGGAGTTTATTAATGCGCTTTACAGCTAGACTGTTTTAAACAGCAAAAACATGAAGAACATTATAGATATGAGATAGAACAAATAATTGTAAGGGTAGATTCATAGTCTAATAGGGGAGCAGAGTAAGTTAGCCATCACCTGCTTTTTAAGAGCGAAGAGGGTGGGTCGAGTTTGGGAAGTGTTCCAGCAGGTACTTGCAGCTGATGAAGTACTGGCTTTGTGCTTGAGATATTTTAGATCCGAGTGTCACAAGAAAAAGGTAGTTCTTGCTTCTGGGCTCCAGAGAGCATCCAGAAATGGAACGGAGGTTGGCCACATAAGCTGGTTTGCTATGATGGAGTGCTATTTATAATCTGCATTGAAGAATTCACATACCCCTTCCACCGCGGCAGCAGTGTGAAAGGCTTGTGATCACCGGCCTACCCTCAAATCGTTTCAAAGTATTAACTGTCAGTCCACAGAGCAACCTATACAACCACAACCTGACTATCCTATACTTTAACAAATCTGCTCGAGATAAAAGAAAAGAAAAACAGCACAATCTCCCACCAAAGCATATACAGAAAAAACACAGCAGTGGCAGGTGGGACTAATTCTCAACAATAAATTGACTGAAAGACAACTGAAAGCTTTGTTACCAAGAGAATATAACCAAACTATCAGCATTGATAACAAGCTCACCATGAAATCACAGATCAACACCATCTTCTCCGCCTGCTTCATCACTCTGCACATGTTATGTAAGATCTTCAAGTGGCTACCCCTACACTCGAGACGCACCATGACACAAGCCCTCATCACCATCCAACTGGACTACGGCAATTCCCACTGTGTAGGAATTGCTACACACCTTCTACACAGACTTCAGACCATAGAGAACGGCGTAGCCAGACTCATCCTCAGCCTTTCCGACAAATCAACATCACACCCCACCTTAGGAAACTCCACTGGTTCCCTCTAAAGAAGAGGTGCCAATTCAAGCTGCTGGCCCACGCACACACAGCTCTACACAACCAAGGACCCCCCTACATTAACCACTGCCTGAACTTTCACCAACCTTCGAGAAGGCTATGCTGTGCCTCCCTTTCACTTGCCCGTACTCCCTGCATCTGCCGAAGCAAAAGTGGAGGAATCTCCTTCTCCCACATCGCAGCAAAGACCTGGAACAGCCTCCCCACGCACCTCTGGATCATCACCTTACTTCCGTAATTCTGAATGGCCCTCAAGACCTGGCTGTTCAAATAAGCCGTGGGGCCCTGCAATCGCTTATCGGGTGATTAGCTGCACTTTATAAACCCTGATTGATTGATTGAAACTATATATGGGATAAAAGACACAAGCCTTTAAGGACATAGCAAGCAGTCTAAGGAAAGCGGCCAATCTGTCCCCAACACAATGATAAAGGAAAGAAAAGAATACACAGAATAGTTGTATTTACTCTGACTGGCGAGCACACCACACTATGTAAAGCTTCTGAACAAAAGCTCAGTGAACCCAGTAACCATCCCTAACTGCCATCCAGAATAGATTTACATATCAAGACACTGACAAAAAAGGATTGAACCCTTTAGAACTTGAGGCGACTCCAATAAATCAAAGAATCCATAACTCCAAACTCCTTCAGGAGTCAAAGAAGGGCGGGAGCGCTAGATATAACAGCCAGAAATGTGTGGCAACATAGCAGCTCAAACCTTTCCAAAGCAAAGAATAGTAGCTCAGACCAGATCAAATGAAAATAACTGACAAACTGGAAAGCAGAATTAAAGACTTGAAAAACCCCCTGGGCACTTTATTGACATTAATGCAACTATGCAAACAGTTGCAAAACATGAGGTCGAACTTAGCATCTGCAAAACATACAACCAGTGGCGGTTTCTTCACAAGAGTGGGGAGCGTCACCTCCCCCCGTGCGCTGCAAGCCACGCAGGAAAAACTAAAATGGCAATGAAAAGATTTTCTTGCCATTTTGTCTGCACTGCAGCAGCCAGCCTGCTGCAAGCCGAGAGACATGCGGGTCGAGTCCTCTACTGCCGATTGTCAACATGGAGTACTGAAGCAGTGGCTGGCCAGACACTTCAAAGTGCGCATGTCACTTTGGCTGGCTGTCTTGCGTCAGCCAAAGTGACATGGGCACTTTGAAGGTCTCCGCTGAGTGGAGACCGAGCCTGAAAGAGAATACAGCCAGCCCCCTTCATCTAATCCAGGTGCTTCTCTCATGCTGGTTAATAGCATGAGAGCAGCGTCTGGATTGGTTAGAGGAGCTCAACTTCCACAGCAGATTCAGTAGTGAAACACAGAGGAGACCGTGCAGCTGTGATAAGTACTATATATATTTTTTTATTTAAAATGTTATTCTAGTTGGTTTTTTCAGCTTTTGGATGGAGGGGTTGTTTTTTTTGGGCTTTTGGAGGGAGGAGTGTTTAAAACTTTGGGGTTTTGGAGGGAGGGGGTCTCCTATTTTGTTTTTTTGGGAAGGGGGCGCTTCACTCGTCTCACCTCTTTCAAAGGGTACCAGCCGCCTCTGCACACAACCTATAGAATGTTGAAACAGAGAGCCTAAGAACTACATAGGTGTCTGAGTAAACAGAAACATTGGAACATGTTCTGTGCCATTCTAAGAAAAGACAATCTAGGCACACACTATAAACAAAAGAGATAATTTCAGGAGCCAAATAGGTTTCATCACCAATCAAAAGACAAACAACTGTATACACATGGCACACCCTAGCCAACAAACACATCCACAGAGCACTGAAAGGAACACAGATGCATGCTTTCTAGATTTCTGACCAGGTTTTGCACATAGGACTCTTCTTAACACTGTATGGGAGGATTGTATAAAATAGAATAAAAGGAATCTCTTCAAAACGCAAATGCAGTTGGATAATAGGATAATAGTCAATGGACATTGATGACGCCCCAACTCTATTAAATCTGAATCTGAATAACCAGGCTCTTAGGCTCCTAGGTGTCTCCACCCTTAGCAGTACTCATAAAGATATGAAGATTATCAACCTGCTGTATGCAGAGGATCCTGTTCTTCTGTCCACAACAGACCAGCGCGTACCACAGAGCCTCACCTTTGGGCAAAACAACTGCAACTCTGGTACCTGAATATAGAGCTGTAAGTAGTGGGGCAGGAACAATTTTCAGAGTGCATTTCGAATGAGGTCGCACACTGCTCGTCCCATCAGCGTGTGACCCCGGAGCATGATGGTCCATGTAGTAGGTATCAGCGGGTGCGCTTCTACCCGAGTCTTGAGTCTTGAAGGCATTCACTTGGTGTGCTTGCCATCCCTGGACACGTGTTTCGCGGTTATTACCGCTCGTCAGCAGGGATTAGGCGTGTGCACGGGGTTGCTGAGTGGGCTGCCGAAAATATTCATAGGTCCAGATACCTTTCTGTGGCACACAGGTGCGTAATCTCGAGGTCGTCACCTCCACCGGCTCAAGGGAGCCTGTATAAATAGTAATTCCGAATGAGGTTGCACACTGCTCTTCCCATCAGCGTGTGACCCCGGAGCATGATGGTCGATGTAGTAGGTATCAGCGGGTGCGCTTCTACCCGAGTCTTGAGTCTTGAAGGTATTCACTTGGTGTGCTTGCCATCCCTGGACATGTGTTTCGCGGTTATTACCGCTCGTCAGCAGGGATTAGGCGTGTGCACGGGGTTGCTGTGTGGGCTGCGGAAAATATTCATAGGTCCAGATACCTTTCTGTGGCGCGCAGGTGCGTAATCTCGAGGTCGTCACCTCCACCGGCTCAAGGGAGCCTGTATAAATAGTAATTCCGAATGAGGACTCACACTGCTCGTCCCATCAGCGTGTGACCCCGGAGCATGATGGTCGATGTAGTAGGTATCAGCGGGTGCGCTTCTACCCGAGTCTTGAGTCTTGAAGGTATTTGGGAAGGGGGGGCGCTTCACTCGTCTCACCTCTTTCAAAGGGTACCAGCCGCCCCTGCACACAACCTATAGAATTTTGAAACAGAGAGCCTAAGAACTGGATGTATGATGTTACAACGCAGGCTATTACAACGCCTGCCTTTACAACGTGGTTTTTACATCGCAAACCTTTACAACGCATAGCGCTTAGAGGTGCTGGATAGTGGTAAGTATAATTTTCTATTCCAACTCCAGTCCCCGTGGACTCTAGGGAAGGTGTTGGATAGAAAATTAAACTTATTCCCTATCCTAGAGCGCCCCCCAGCGCAATGCGTTGTAATGGTTTGCGTTGTAATGACCGCGTTGTAATGGTAATGCGTTGTAATAGTTTCTTTGTAAAGGTTGTTCACCCTAAGAACTACATAGGTGTCTGAGTAAACAGAAACATTGGAAAATGTTCTGTGCCATTCTAAGAAAAGACAATCTAGGCACACACTATACACAAAAGAGATCATTTCAGGAGCCAAATAGGTTTCATCACCAATCAAAAGACAAACAACTGTATACGCATGGCACACCCTAGCCAACAAACACATCCACAGAGCACTGAAAGGAACACAGATGCATGCTTTCTAGATTTCTGACCAGGTTTTGCACATAGGACTCTTCTTAACACTGTAGAGGAGGATTGTATATAATAGAATAAAAGGAATCTCTTTCAACGCAAATGCAGTTGGATAATAGGATAATAGTCAATGGACATTGATGACGCCCCAACTCTATTAAATCTGAATCTGAATAACCAGGCTCTTAGGCTCCTAGGTGTCTCCACCCTTAGCAGTACTGATAAAGATATGAAGATTATCAACCTGCTGTATGCAGAGGATCCTGTTCTTCTGTCCACAACAGACCAGCGCGTACCACTGAGCCTCACCTTTGGGCAAAACGACTGCAACTCTGGTACCTGAATATAAATCTGTAAGTAGTGGGGCAGGAACAATTTTCAGAGTGCAGGTTCTGCCATCAGTGCTCTGTCACTGAAGTCACAGGGCAGGAGCGTAACACAGGCCGCCGCAGCCCACGCGGTGCGGGGGGGCCCCTAGCTCCAAGGGGCCCCCTCTGCACTAAACTCTGGCCGGGGGAGCTCCTGATTGAGCCCGGAGGGGGCCCCCCTAAGTACCGTGCAGGGAGGCCCCCTCACTTTTCGTTACGCCAGTGTCACAGGGATTGTCAAAAATCCAAGTGTCACTCAAAGAACAAGTGTAGCAAATGAGCAGTGCTTATTTTGGAGCACACTGTGAGAAATAAATCACTAAAGTATGGTGTGGTAGTCCACGGTCATTTATAGACAGCACATTTTTCCATTTATCTGTCCACTAAGAGTGGAAATCGGTTTTCAGTGAATACTTATCATTTAAGCATCAGCAAGTAAAGTGCCTTGATTTGTTTTGAACCTATTAAAATATTTTTTTCATCACACTTCAGAATAATCAAAATAAAGAGCTTACTGTGTACTTTCCTAACTTCGTATATATTTTGAAATATTTGCACAGATTAAGTTATGTTGTGTTAGAAAAAAAATGAACATCCTTTCCTTTCACACTCAGCAGAATTGTCCCATAGTTCACATTTAAAAATCCTCTCACTTGGCAGCCTGAGAACCAAAAGTAAACACTAATCTCGATGTTAAAAGAAGAGCAACACAAGATCCAACAAATTTACCAAACCCTCACTACACACTCCAAAGCAACTATTTACCATACCCGAGCGGCTTGGGAGGCTGATCTGCCAGCTCTGACTGATGATGACTGGGCTGAAGCCCTGGCTAGCCCTCGGTACGCGGTCGTCTCCATCAGATACAGACTAATTCAATTTAAATACCTTCACAGGGTATATTATATGCGTCTCCGCTTTTGGAAAATGGGGGCAATTCCATCCCCTATTTGTCTCCGATGTGGCGCAGACGAGGGGTCGTTCCTGCACGCGGTGTGGAGCTGCAGTGCATTGCAGCACTTTTGGTCACTGTGTTATCTTGCATGTGGCAGGTACTTGTGTGGGATGTCCCGAAAGACCCTAGATTGGCGCTCCTACACAGTACAGAAAATATCCCCCGGGGGACAGGTATAGATGACACTCATTGTTTTTGGGGCTCACTCTGGCTAAGCGGGACATAGCACAGCACTGGAAGGATACGTCCCGGCCCTGTATAACCAATTGGAAAAAGGCCCTGGAAAGATGTATGTCAGCGAAGGTTGCTGTGTTCCAGGCGAAGGGGTGTCCCCATAAGCATGGGAAGATCTGGTCTAGGTGGGCCAAGTATAGGGGTATTGATTTGTCCTTAATGTCTCAGACGGTTCCCAGGGACCCTATTGAACGACTCGTGGTGAATGATTTACCTGTGTAAAGTTTTGGTGTTAAGAAGACGTGGACGGGAATTCCTTTGGTTTGTGAATAAAATGCTATCAAAGTATGTATGGGGTGCTCATGGGGGTGGGAGGGAGGGGTTTTTCTTGTGGTCTGATGTTCTGCAGACTTTTGGGGTGGGAGTTATACAGTACCCGAAGTCAATGCCAGTTTGCGTTAACTAGTCTAACCATCAAATATGTAACCAGCCGCACTCATTTGGAAATAACAATCCACTTGTCTGGACACTAACTCCTTGGGACGGGCCCAGTGCTTAATTTGAGCAGGTAGTGTCCGGTGCCCAGCACCTGCACTTAATCATCAATACCAGCGCTTTTGATGAGCACCAGTTAAGGACCCATGAATATATGGGGAGATTAAGTGCCCAGAATATAGGATTTTGAGCAGACGCTGAGTCTTGAACCTGGTTCCTCAGCTCTGAAGTCAGCAGCTCTGGCCGTTACTGATTCATGGTTAGTAGTTGGTGCTGTTTTAGGCGGCGCTAACAGGAGGAATGGGCTGGCGCAAGCTGCCTCCTGACAAGAGCCCTGGCACTTATTTTTTTACAAATTAACCACTGGATGAGCCCACCAATAAAACTCTTGTTGAACCTATTTGATGGGACTGTGAAATCAATACACTGATATAGCAGGGAGGTCTTTGGCTCCACATACACCAATGAGGACAGTACACAAAAGGGCAATTCATCCCAACACAACAATACCCATTACAACCAGAGACACAAAAAACAGACTGCTAATGACTGACTCCACCCTGTGACGAGTAGAGTCATCTGCTTCCAGGGCAAAGCTCTGTAACCTCAGAGTCAGTGGTTCTTAACCTGGGGTCCATGCACCCCTGGGGGGCAGTGACCCCCAACTCGGGGTCCGCTATTATTTAGAAAATTTAATTAAAATTAAATTATACTTTCAGATGAAGAAAGTATATATACAAAAAGACAAACAAGTTTAAAACTCTCTGTAAGGAAGAAGGAGTTTAGAATTGGAGGGCAACAGTCAACGTGGACTCCTTATCTTGTTTCGTGGAAACAGCAAAAGGGCAACACAAGGAATAAAGTGTGGACGATTGGTGGCCTCACTGGTAAATCCTGACAAAACGAGAGCAAGCACTTTGTGCAAAAACGACAAAATGGTATGGAGTACAGAATATCACTTCGCCTTTTCCAAATACAACTACATTTTGAAATGCTCGGACCTTCTAATTAAAATTATAATTTCAATTTTTGCATCGGTTTTTGTTTATGAATTCAGTAAAGTATTTATAATTTGTGAATGTGATGTACTCTTGTTTCTGTATTTTTGGGTGTGTTTTCGAGGTTCAAATCATAGACATTGCTCAGTTGAGGGTCCCAGCAGTGATACAGTGGGGTCCACACAAGTCTCTCTAGATGATGGGGAATCTCATCCCCTCATGGGGGCGGTGCAACCCTCCTTCCATAGGAGAAGTGTAGGTGAGCAAAGAAACAGAAGTAACTCAGGAGCACAGTACATGAACATGTTATTCAAAGGAAATAAACACATGTGCATCTCACTAAGAAATCCAAACACCTGCTCTACTAACCAAAAACTACACCCTACCAGAATATTATCTGACGGTGAAGAATCACAAACACAAAGAACTAATGTCAAAATACAAGATAAACCATTGCATGTTAGAGATTGTAATCGGGCAACAAAAAATGTCCTAAAACAGTGGTTCTTAACCTTTTGACTTCTGGGGACCCCCACTTATTTATTATTGGAACCCGAGGACCCCTGCTGAATCATTATTGGAAGTCGGCAGCCTCCCTCTGAGTGATCAATGGAAGCCGAGAACCCCAGCCGAAGTATTTCCAATGACTGGATTGGCAAAACAATACACAAAAGAATACAGAAACAAGCATTCATCAAAGAAAAACACACACGTAGAAATATTTTATTTAATTCACAATTTATTGAAACAAAACAGCCCGTATCCATCAAGACCCCCCAAACGCTGGTCCAATTTAAGAAAGAGTTGAAGACTCTTCTGTCTAAAGAACACTACATCACAATGCAATACCTCACTGTACCTCCCGCTTTCCTTACTTACTCAATTGAGGCAGTCCTGTCGTGATTTAGTAAGTAAGGAAGGCGACGGCAAAGACTCTGAGTACCATCCACAGCCCGGCTTCCTCTCCTATCACCCATTGACTTTATGCCTGCCTTTGACCCTGTACAGTGCACCGCTGCCTTTTGGCTAGAGTCGCGCTATAGAAATAACACATGCATACATACTCCCTTAGCTGCATACATACTCCCTTAGCTGGCAGTCCTACTTCCTGGCCTAGAGGCAGTCCTTCATTTTGAGCTGCTGGAGGCAACCGGCTCTCATTTCTGTTGGGGCAGCCCTTATTTCTTCAAATAAGAAATTTTCCAACAGCATGAGAGGGAAAAAAACACAAAGCAGAAAGACTGAGGCAGAGTAAGACTGAAAATCCATCACAAAGAGAGAACGCAGGAACCTGCAAGTGTGAGATAAGGGGGCAGAGAGCGACTGGTAGTGAAATAAAGAGGCCTAAGGTGGATTTAAGACTATACATCCCTGTTGTTAGGTGCACTGACATTTAATTGCACCAGCTGCAGGCTTCTGAGCACAGGTTTGGGCACCGGCACTCATTCTTTTACAAATTAAGCACTGTAGTGGTTCATTCCCTGGTGGGACATTGCAAGAGAGGTCTCCCGCGGCTGGAACGAGACACACCGTGCAGCCCAAGAGTAAGATCGATGATCGCAGGGGATCACTGACATAATATAGAATGACAAAATATAGACTTACCAAAATATAGTCACCAAAATATAGAATGTCAAAATATCGAATTCCTATCTACAAACAGGTAAGTACAAAAATATCGAATCCAAAATATAGTCTGTGAAAAATATAGTCAGTCAAAATATCGAATTTTTTTAAATGTCTTAAAAGTAATTTAAAATTAATGAAATAATAAATATAATTAACTTAAACATACTTAGAAATACTCAAATAACCTTAAAATTAAGATATAATTAATTTAAGTTATTAATAAAAAATGTACAATTTTTTACCGTAGGATAGCAGGAGGGTAACATTTAATTTTACCACTCCAGTGAGTGCAACAGTAGGGAAAGCGTTGGATAGCGTAGGGGTAAAAAATACTATTCCCACTCCAGTGAGTGCAACAGTAGGGAAAGCGTTGGAAAGCGAAGGGGTAAAAAATACTATTCCCACTCCAGAGAGTGCAACAGTAGGGAAAGCGTTGGATAGCGTAGGGGTAAAAAATACTATTCCCACTCCAGTGAGTGCAACAGTAGGGAAAGCATTGGATAGCGTAAGGGTAAAAATTACTATTCCCACTCCACAGAGTGCAACAGTAGGGAAAGCGTTGGATAGCGGGAGGGTAAAAAATACTATTCCCACTCCAGTGAGTGCAACAGTAGGGAAAGCGTTGGATAGCGTAGGGGTAAAA
The DNA here is from genome assembly GCF_964261635.1 of Lissotriton helveticus. Classification (NCBI taxonomy): domain Eukaryota; kingdom Metazoa; phylum Chordata; class Amphibia; order Caudata; family Salamandridae; genus Lissotriton; species Lissotriton helveticus. The sequence goes on from NC_136067.1 coordinate 74,213,044, forward strand.
AATACTATTCCCACTCCAGAGAGTGCAACAGTAGGGAAAGCGTTGGATAGCGTAGGGGTAAAAATTACTATTCCCACTCCAGAGAGTGCAACAGTAGGGAAAGTGTTGGATAGCTTAGGGGTAAAAAATACTATTCCCACTCCAGTGAGTGCAACAGTAGGGAAAGCGTTGGATAGCATAAGGGTAAAAATTACTATTCCCACTCCAGAGAGTGCAACAGTAGGGAAAGCGTTGGATAGCGGGAGGGTAAAAATTACTATTCCAACTCCAGAGCGTGCAACAGTAGGGAAAGCGTTGGATAGCGTAGGGGTAAAAATTACTATTCCCACTCCAGAGAGTGCAACAGTAGGGAAAGCGTTGGATATTGGAAGGGTAAAAATTACTATTTCCACTCCAGAGAGTACAACAGTAGGGAAAGCATTGGATAGCGTAGGGGTAAAAATTACTATTCCCACTCCAGAGAGTGCAACAGTAGGGAAAGCGTTGGATAGCGTAGGGGTAAAAAATACTATTCCCACTCCAGAGAGTGCAACAGTAGGGAAAGCGTTGGATAGCGTAGGGCTAAAAATTACTATTCCCACTCCAGAGAGTGCAACAGTAGGGAAAGTGTTGGATAGCTTAGGAGTAAAAAATACTATTCCCACTCCAGTGAGTGCAACAGTAGGGAAAGCGTTGGATAGCATAAGGGTAAAAATTACTATTCCCACTCCAGAGAGTGCAACAGTAGGGAAAGCGTTGGATAGCGGGAGGGTAAAAATTACTATTCCAACTCCAGAGTGTGCAACAGTATGGAAAGCGTTGGATAGCGTAGGGGTAAAAATTACTATTCCCACTCCAGAGAGTGCAACAGTAGGGAAAGCGTTGGATATTGGAAGGGTAAAAATTACTATTTCCACTCCAGAGAGTACAACAGTAGGGAAAGCATTGGATAGCGTAGGGGTAAAAATTACTATTTCCACTCCAGAGAGTGCAACAGTAGGGAAAGCGTTGGACAGCGTAGGGGTAAAAAATACTATTCCCACTCCAGAGAGTGCAACAGTAGGGAAAGCGTTGGATAGCGGGAGTGTGAAAATTACTATTCCCACTCCAGATAGTGCAACAGTAGGGAAAGCGTTGGATAGCGTAGGGGTAAAAAAATACTATTCCCACTCCAGAGAGTGCAACAGTAGGGAAAGCCTTGGATAGCGGGAGGGTGAAAATTACTATTCCCACTCCAGTGAGTTTAACAGTAGGGAAAGTAATGATTTAGTATATTATTAAAAATAAATTAAATATCAATACCAATAAAACATTAATTGAAATTAATAACCAATTTAATATTATGTAATAATTAATTAGAAATACAACTACATATTAGTTATTAAAAATTAATAACCTATTCATAATTATTTAACAACTAATTAATTTTCAATAACAAAAACTAATTAATAATAAAAATTAACACCAATTAAAAATTAACAGTAAATTAATTATCAATACACAAAAAGTATTTTTAATATGTAATTAATTACAATTACATTACTTTCCACCCTATTCCCCTATAAACCCACATCCCACTACAGAAAATACATTAATACAATTATCATAATTATCAAATATTTAATTAATACAAAATAATTACCAATTAATAAAAATTAATTGCCAAATAATATAAATTTATTACCAAATAAAAATTAATTAACAATACATTTAAAATCAATACAAATAAATGAAAAAACGTATTTACTTAATTACAATTAAATTACTTCCCACCCTATTCCCCTATAAACCCACAACCCGCTACAGAAAATAAATTTAGAAAATTAACATAATTAACAATTAATCAATTAAATACAAGTTAATTGGCAATTAATAAAAATTAATTACCAATTAAAAAATAACAATAAATTCAAAATGAATACCAATAAATAAATAAAAATATTTAATTAATTACAATCAAATTACTTCCCACCCTATTCCCCTATAAACCCACAACCCGCTACAGAACTAAAAAGCAAAATTTATTTAAAAATTAATAATTGCTAAAAATTAATATTTAATTTAATATAATTAAATTACTTCCCACCCTATTCCCCTATAAACCCACAACCCGCTACAGAATTAAATTACGCAAAAATTAAATAACATAAAATTCATTACTTAAAATACATTAAACATACATTACAAAAATTAATCTACACTTTTCACACATATACTAACATACAAAACACTTTAAAAAAATTGATATTATTACTCATCGATATATATTTAATGCCTATATTGTATTCTTCGATATTTTGACTTCTATATTTTGAAAATCGATATTACTTACCTTAAATTCGATATTTTTAACCACTATATTGTGTCCATTCAATATTTTGTCCATTCTATATTTTGACTTCGATATTATGTCCATTCTATATTTTGGAATCGATATTATGACTGTTTACCGATCGCAGGGCCCATCATGAGTCACAAGCATGTGCTCCCTTGGCAGCCTGATTCAGCACCATCTCTTAGGATGCATGCCACATCAGACTCTGGAGGAAGAGCAGTAAATGGGCAGGCATGCAATGTCACTACTTGAAGGCCATAACCTATGAGGGACAGTTTCGGTACCCAGCATCACCCAATCTATTCCTGCATGGGTCCAGGCTCATAGTCCTCACGAGATGCTAGATGTAGACCTACACTGGTTCAGATGTAGAAGTATTGGTAGCCTCATGATGTAGTAATTTTTTGTGTCAAGTGACCAGTGTGGTTTGTTTTCCTCAGTATAAACTCACTGGCCCACTGACTATGATGATGCTCACTCTGTTGAGTCATTCTTGCTGTAGTCAAACCTGTGACCACAAATTAAGCCAATTGAACTACTGTACAAACTAAAGAGGCCAACTAGCCTTTGTAGGTCGAGCCTGGGCAGTGCATGTGCTGCTCCACGAGCCATGCTCTATTGGAGTATGTACTTGAAGCCCCGCCCACTCTCCACCCATATTTGTCAGTGACGTGTGTCATTGTCCTTTGTAAATGCTGGCTTCTGATTCAATAAGAGGCTTGTTAGTTCCTTCTTAGTACCACTTTGTCTTCATTTGTAACCTCCCATGATGACTGGCCCTTTTACTTCGGTTGTTGCACGATACGTCTTCTCTAGTCTGTAAGCACTATTTTCTTTAATGAGTTTCTTACTACAGGAGGGCAGAAGGGTCTCTCATGTGCAGTTGTGACCACCGGCTTGTTTAACTCGTAGCATAGGGGAGCTCTTCAGGGGCCATGGGAGACAGAAGGGGCAACTCATCAATGCCTTCAAGCATTTGGAAGGCAATAGGTCTCGCATTTGTGAGAGTTTAAGCTCTTTTCATTGGAAATTACTTTGTTTTAAAAAACACAACATAAATAAAAGCCATTGTCATTTACAATGCCAATAGCTCAAACTCGCATAAATGCAAGACCTATTGCATTGAAGATGCTTGTTTTGTTTGGTGGGAAAGAGGAAATGCTTTATCTTTCCTTCTTATATCCCTATCTCTGCCTAAGGAAGCCACCCCTATATTGCACCATCACACATTAAACCCCACACCCTGACATGCTATAGTTGCTATATGGTGTAGCAGATGTGGCATGAAGTTATCTCCATGTTGAAGGGATTCAAAGCTAGAACTATTTATTCAGAGGTTATCACTGACGCAACCAAAGTAATCAGGCCACACATCAGTGAAGCAGCTGAAGGCCAGCCCCAAATTTAAGGTGGCCAGTAGGACCCTCCCGAGCTCTCTTGCGGATGTGTGTATATTGAGTGACAAAATATCGCCTGGTATAAATAATGAATTCAGAATATCAGCAACCAAAACATTACAAAGGTAAGTCTTTGTAGGTAAGTATGCATTTACTATTCATAACTCCATATCGAAGTAGCTTGAAGATACATACTCACTTCCCTCTTTTCAAAGTCACTTTTAAGAAAATGTTAAAACAGGAGGAGGGGGGTTGAAAAGGAAAAAAGAGCAAGAAGTAGGAATATTGTGATCCTTGATGAAAAAAACAGCTTTATAAATGCTATTTATCTTGGAAATGTAAAGAAAACAAGTTTGATTGGCATGGGCCACCAACTTGGATTTCAACAAAATAACATGTAGCCATCAGGTCCCGTTTGAGTCCAAGACTGGAACCACCCCATATATAAAATCTGGCTGTATCACACGGCTGCCAGAGCTGCTAAAAACAGAAGTGACTTTTTGAAAAACTCTAAAACATATCTGCTCACTCTCTTTGCTTGCTTGTAGGCCCTATATGTCTCGTCTAATTCTTGTATTTGACGGTCTATAGAAAGCTTTTTAAATATTTATGTGTTTAACATTTTAATCAATTGCATTGTTGTAGGCACTTGACCTTATCAACGCATTTTGAATGATGTGTTATCCTGCTTGCTTGTACACTGGATGGGGTTTTTGAGGTAATTAATTGCTGCATTTTGACTGTCTGCAAACAGTTTATTATATTTTTGTATTCGTTTGAAGATTTTTATTAGATTGTATTGTTCAGGAATTTGAGATTATTAACGTATTTTGTAAAGTGTTTTGCCCTTCTTCCTTGTATGCGCTGTAGGTTTTGGGGATGTACAGGGACATCTTAAGGAATTAGGGGGCCCAGGGCCAAACGGATTTTGGGGGCTCCTGTTCAGAACAGTTTTGAATTTCTGATCCTGTTTCAGCTCTATTACGCCATCTTTGGGCAGGTCACTGAAAATAATCAGACTCACTAATCCAAATTCAAAATGTGTTTATTTCTAAAAATTCAGGGACAGTGATGTGTTTTCAATATTGTAACACAGCAGCAGCTCACTAATATTACTGCAAATAATCTCTTGAGACCACCTCCCATTTCTCATACATGGGATCTGGTTTTGATCTAAAAGAACAATATTTATGGATGTTTGATGAAACCTAACCACAACATTTGTCTGCAAAATGTCCATAAGAGACCATACATCACCCACATTAAAAATAAATTAAAGGTAAACTGTATTTAAAAAGATTTGTTTAAAAATGAGTCAAAGTCGTCAGGGCAAGACTCTGCAGAACAGAATTGGCTCTGTAAGGGGGCCACTTGAAAGGCTGGGGCCGTGGGCTTGAGCCCACTTTGCCCATGAGTTAAAAGTCTCTGGGGATGTAAACAGAATTCATTCTTATGTTTGCCCATTAACAATGTTTTTTGGTTATTATATTTTTATTGGATTGTACTGGTTTAGGTATTTAAATCAATGAATATATTTGTATGGTTTTGGTACTTTAGATCCGTGTCGAATAAAATAAAATGAATGAACTGTGTGCACAGCAGCAGCAGGTGGAGCTTATCTACAGTAAGCTGTGATTCAGGAAGGGGGCAGCTCTGCTATCTGCTGAGCACACACTCCGAGAGGCTGCCCTTCCTCCTGGGCATTCACAGGCTTCCACCGTTCATCCCTGCCTGGCTTTGATCTGGAAGTGAGAGCGGTGGCAGTGTTTCTGACCTGATAATGTTTCCATTTATGATACATAATGTCAACACTGGGATTTGTCTAAAAGGGTTCACTGTTGGTGTTAGAGTGTGGTCAGTGTGAAGATTAGAGCTATTCACAGCACTCTCTACACCTGCAGGAAGCCAAGGGCCCCACAGGTGCCTTGTTAACCCTTTCCTTATCCTCCTTGCCTAAAACTGTGGCCCTCAATTATTGGGGTTTTGGAATACGGCAGTGCAGCAAGTCATCTTGCTGTGCTGCCCTAAATCAAAGTGAAAGGGCAGGAGTGTGCCATATTTATCCAATACAGTACATTCCTGTCCTTCCCTCCTGCGCTGGTGCGGTTTCTACTGCCTAGAGACAATGCAGGCACCTTACACCATGGTGCAAGGGTGCCTGTTTGTCGGCAGGATTGTTTTTGTGCAGGAAAGGAATTTTCCTGCACAAAAACAATCCTGAGAGACGTTTCCTTTTTCTATGTGTGCAGCAAAATGAAGCACACATGGAAAGAGGAAAAAACGAGAAAACAAGTTATTTTACCTTGCCACGCATCCCCAGGTTTACATGGTTTGTAACTCTGGAGAAGTGTAAAAATCCGTGGGTAGTGCTTGGGACACCCAGCACAACGCCCATGGAATGCCTCCTGAGCGCAGAGTACGGCAACGTAGCGATTTGTGCTGCCTTGCCTTACTCCATATCTATGAGGCCATTCAAAGCCACGCAAAGTGGCTCTGCGTGACCTCATAAATATGATTTTGTAGTTTGTGCTGCCGCAGCATCAAAAAAAGTGATGCTCTGGCGGTGCAAGCGGTTTATAAATATGGCCATGTGTTCATACCATCTTTTTACATATGTTGTATACATAGGCATTGACTATGATTCACCAAAATTCACGGTTTAGTTGAAGTGACCTCATGCTCCCTTTGCCCCCCTCAGATTAAATGCATTTACATTTGTTTTATTTAGAAAGCACAAACCATACCAGAACTTAATAAGCTTCAAGGACCTTAACAAAACCAAACACAACAATATACCAGAGCAATTCAGAAGTTACAATGCAATAAACCACTTATGCACTGACTATAGCTGTAAATAATCAAATAGGTAAGAAACTAAACAGATCTGATACAAGATCAATGAGATACACACTTTCAATGGGAGCACTTTATAAAATTGTTTCTCTGCCTATACTTAAAACAGTTAAAATAAGCAATAGCCTGCAGTTGCAATGGAAGTTGATTCCAGAGCAATGTCAAGTGTTTATCAACCACGTTTGCTTAGCCACCGTTTAAGAATAAAACCTTTGAAGTCCATAGTTGTGGCTTGTAAAACCCAAAAAACAATCTGCCAGATAATTGTGCGATTTTCCATCAAGACATTTCCAAATCACTCCAAGCGCACTCATTTAAACAATTCTACCGCTGAAATCACCAAAATTAGGCCCTCCCCCTAGAGATATGATTTTCTGCTATCTCAGAACTTTGGATATATCATAGATCATATGTACAGCAGGAGTCTATATATGTAATAGGTTATGCGTACAGAAGGAGTCTGAATATACTATAGATCACACATAAAGCAGGAGTCTGAATAGCCATAGATTACGCGTACACAAGGAGTATGGATTTGTAATAGATTACGTGTACACCAGGAGCCTGGATATACCATAGATCACGCGTACAGCTATAGGCTGGATAGCCATAGATTACACTACACGGATCCCTACCACGGCAGCAAGCTGGAGAGAATCATATGAGCGATCGTGCTCTCTATGCTCAGTTAAGACATCCAGTTTTGGACACATGATACCACAATGTGTACGGAGTAAACCCCGCACTGATTCCATTATTCTGTTTTTAGGTATCGTCCCGTTTTTGCTAAAACCGTTTACTGTCATGGCAGCGAACTCGAGAAAACAACACACACGAATAAGCTTCTAATCCTCGGGTAAGTAATTTTCAGATTGGCCATGTAATACTTCAATATGCACTTTATAATTCGAGTACTAAATCAAATATCTACTCCAGGTATCGTCCTGTTTGGTTATAAATTGATCTCTACCACGGCAGCAATATCGAAGGAATCTTAGTAAAGATTACGCCTCTAATCTCCAGATATGGCTCCAGTATGCCATTGTACATTGCTTTAAGCCATTAGGCGGATCCAGCATTGTCCCTTGATTGCACCACTACAGTGGTAGGTCATGTCTGGCTTATATATTGTATGGTTTGGCTTTTAGAATTGCATATTTAATAAATATTTTACTTTTTTACTTCTTTTCCATCTAATAAGCAACAGCACCCGGCTGGGTCAACTGTAAGTGCATTTATCCTATTACTCACGCATGGTGGTCACTCATTACTATCTAATCAACGAGCCCGCATACGTCCAGGTAATTAAACTGTCCCCCTGTCCTTCTACAAGTCATCAACATGTCTAGTGTTCACACCCCTCACCCTTTGCCTTTCCATTCACAGACGTCCCACACTGCCCAGTCCTGACGAGACCCATCATCTTGCTAGGGTCGAAACGCCGTCGACGCCCCCAGAAAACGCACCTTACAAACAGTGCCTATGATTTGAGATAGGAGGAAATTGCTAAGGTCACAAACAGGGTTTTCCCTCTTTTTATTTTATGGTTAGGCGATTTTAATTGTGTGTTATGCAAATTTAGTGGGTCTAGAGTATGTGGATTGGTGGATTCAACTGACCAGCCTATGGCTCATTTTATTCATTCGAAACAGGGGGAGGCTTTGAACAGTATTGTTTTGAATAATGATTTATGTATCCTGGATATGTCTAGCTTTTCCGGTTCACCGAATATACCCACTTTTCAGGGTACAGGGGGCCGAGTGAGTACAATCGACTTTGCTATGGTATCTAAGGATTTTACCCACCTTGTAAAGGATTTTAAGATTGAGGCGAATCCCGCCAGCGACCACAACCCCCTAATTTTGAGTTTTAACTCTGTCCTTGAGAAAACTCAGACTGCGGAACAACCGATAAAACATAGTCAAAATCAGGAGGTCACCTTAAGGTGGGATAAAGTAGATGTGAGGCAATTGGAGGCGGACATCTTTAAGAAAAACAAGGATGGGATAGAAATTTGTTTGACGCCTATATCCGACCCAGATTTTATAATCAAGAACTTTGAATTATTACTGGGAAACGTGGCTTCACACCTTGTAAAGACAGGGGGGAGGAAACAAGATAAGGGACCCAAATGGTTTGACGAAGAATGTTCTGCTGCTCAAACAAGTCTAACAAAGGCTTTACGGCAAGTACCACGTGACAGAGATGTGGTCAGATTAGTTAGGAAAAGGTATAGAGATGCAGTCATCAAAAGTAAAAATGACTTAAGGATTAAGGCATGGGAAGATCTGGAAAGAGCGGTTGAACTGAGGGACACCAGGCTTTTTTGGGAGGTAATAAACCGACCTTTTTTAAAAACTGGAGAAGAGGGTACCATCCAAGTGCATATACCAGAAGACTCTTGGGTAGCTCACTATAGTAAAATGTTCAACCCAAATGAGGTATTGCTGACTACTACTGTGGGAGCTGGCGACTTCAATATGGAGTCAGCAAAATTACTTAGTGACTCCTGGCACTACAATTTCTGGAAAATAACTTAATGACAAAATCAGTGGCACAGTACTTAAAACTATGTCTTAGACATCGTTTGAATTTACAAAATAATAACGATCTTCTCATTTAAAAAGTATTCTGTCAGTAAAATGTTTCTTTTTAAGTATGATTTTAGTACTGAATGAATTCAACGTTTTTTTTTTTAAATGTTTACTGTATTTTGTACTTTTATGGTTTTTCAAAAACGGAAACCGAATAAAGATGATTTGATTGATTGATTGATAGTGACTCATTAACGCTTCCTGAGGTAAAGACCGCCTTGAGTAAGGGTGCTGCATTAAAGGCCCCAGGGCCTGATGCAGTACCCTTGGATCTTTTCAAACATAATTTAGAGGTCTAGTCACCACTACTCTTAAATGTTTTTAAGGCAATAGTGGTGGGGTCTATTCCGATTTCCTGGAAAGAGGCGGTTGTGGTACCCATTTTCAAAAAGGGTGATAAGTCTGACCCGTGTTGCTACAGGCCAATATCACTAATAGACGCGTCCTGCAAATTAATGGGCAGAGTGATATTGGCTCGTCTTGAAACATGGGCGGAGTCAGCAGGGATTATTGTCGAATCCCAATACGGGTTCAGAAGAGGTAAAGGAACCACCGAGCAGTGTCTTAATTTGGCACTAATTATGGGCAAGTACATGGGTGCCAAAAACAGTTCCATCCACTTGGCATTCATGGACTTGTCCAGTGCTTTTGACACTGTATGTAGGGGTAACCTATGGCAGATGATGGAGTCTATGGGGTTTGAGGAACCTTTGGTTACCTTGCTTCGCAGGCTCCATGCCGCCACAACAGTGAGAATTAGATATGGCCCTGGTGGGGAGAAGACTAGACCCATATTATCCACTGAAGGTGTCCGCCAGGGATGTATTTTAGCTCCTTTTTTATTTTTGGTCTATACCAATGGATTAGAAAGTTTTCTGTTAGAATCTGGCGCTGACTTTCCACAGGCTAATGGCAAAAGGATTCCAATGTTGTCATACGCAGACGACACTGTTTTAATGACCCTCACTTCCAATAGCATGCAGATCTGTCTGAATGCTTTTGATACATTTATGGAAAGTTTAGATCTTAGGGTCAACTTCACTAAATCCTTTGCCATCACTTGCGGCCCGAGAAGTGTAAAAATCCGCAGGTATATGGTGAAGGACTCAATTATAGTGAAAGTTGATAATTTTAATTATCTGGGTAACCTATTTAACAAGAAATTGAATTGGGACCCTTTGATATCAGCTCGGGTCCAAAAGGTTACACAATCAACTGAAGCCCTTTTTCGTTTTGCCAGTAAATTAGGTCAACGGCGAATAGCAGAAATAATATCCTTGTATAAAGCCAAGTGTGTCTCCGTTGTAACTTTCGGCGCTGGAGTCTGGGGGTCACAAAACTGTGAAAAGTTGCAGATTATGGAGAATAAATTCATAAAACGACTCTTATCTGTCCCATCGGGTACGTCAAACAGTTTTTGTCATGGGGAGGTGGGTATGGAGTTTGTAAGTGACATTATACATGTAGCTCCACTACTACTATGGTCTAAAGTTTGGCAATCTGAAGAATTGAAATAGACAAAGGATATTTTACAAGATTGCCTTAAACTTGACCACTATAGGGAGATTCCATGGCTCCTATATGTTAGGGATACCTTTTACAAGATTGGGTTAGGTAATATGTTTGAAAACCCTGATATGATTAGCAAGGATTCAAAGTTAATTATCAAAAATGCCTATGGTTCTAATTTGGGTACCTTAAGGAATAGTGAGCATGCACTGTATGTTAGGGGCAAATTGTTGCGGCCTTTTTATCTATCGTATATCATCAATACGCAATGGCGTTTTTATTTGACAAGGTTTCGCCTCAGTACTCTACACTTTCTTTTTGCCTTTCCAAAGCAAGGGGGGTGGTGTGAGAGACTACCTCCTTGCCCCTGTAATGATAGGGTCTCGCAAAGTACTTTGCACCTTATCCTTTTCTGTGCTTTGTATAAGGTCCCAAGAAATACTTTTATTAGACCAGTTTTACTATCCTTTGGATCATGCTATTACAAAGAGGGCTATGAACATTTATTGTCCTTGTCAACCCCAAACATTTGTAATGCTGTACTTAGTTTTATTAGATCAGTCTTTGCTATTAGAAATCGATATTGAAATAAGCTGTGGGTAGAAAATTTCTATAAAATGTTTCTCCTGTTGGCCTGTTGATGAAACTAACTTAGCACTTTATGTCATGTCCATGATCAAGGTTAATTTTAATGTATTGTAAATCCTAAATATGTAAATATGTATCGTGGATTTTTATGACAATTTATGTATTTTATATTGGTGTATACTTTTATGACTCCGTTGTGGAATCGAAATAAAGTTATTTGAGAGAGAGATTTGAGATAGCTACTGTGACATGTATTGTTGTCATTATCATTTACTTGATGGTCGTTTTCTTTTCCTTGTACAATATTCCTTGAAGAAACCCTGTATATCACACCCCTTTGTATAACTTATTGCATTTATTGGTTCTCACTTTTACACTTTGGGTCACCTCTGCACTTGTGATTATGAACCCTACATGTATGTAAATATTGATGGATTATTTAAACAAAATAGAACAATAATGATGGTTGAAATCTAAGTGTGTAGAGTCTTTTCTTTTTCTGACATCCCTTTAAAGGGAAACAACCCTTACAACGCAACTATTACAACGCACACCGTTACAACGCACACCATTACAACGCAGGATCCGTTACAACGCATGCCTTTACAACGCATGACATTACATAGCAGATGCTATTACAACGCATGCCATTACAACGTAAGTATTGGTAAGTATGTTATTTTTTTAAATCTTTTTTTTAAATGTAAATTAAATAAATTAATTTAAGTAATAGTATATATTTAGTTTTGGGTTATGGGGTACAGGGGTATTTTTAGGTTTCAGGGCTAGGTTTGGGTTTTGGGGTACAGGGGTATTTTTAGGTTTCAGGGCTAGGTATGGGTTTTGGGGTACAGGGGTATTTTTAGGTTTCAGGGCTAGGTATGGGTTTTGGGGTACAGGGGTATTTTTAGGTTTCAGGGTTAGGTTTGGGTTTTGGGGTACAGGGGTATTTTTAGGTTTCAGGGCTAGGTTTGGGTTTTGGAGTACAGGGGTATTTTTAGGTTTCAGGGTTAGGTTTGGGTTTTGGGGTACAGGGATATTTTTAGGTTTCAGGGCTAGGTTTGGGTTTTGGGGTACAGGGGTATTTTTAGGTTTCAAGGTTAGGTATGGGTTTTGGGGTACAGGGGTATTTTTAGGTTTCAGGGCTAGGTTTGGGTTTTGGGGTACAGGGGTATTTTTAGGTTTCAGGGTTAGGTATGGGTTTTGGGGTACAGGGGTATTTTTAGGTTTCAGGGCTAGGTTTGGGTTTTGGGGTACAGGGGTATGTTTAGGTTTCAGGGCTAGGTATGGGTTATGGGGTACATGGATATTTTAAGGGTTCAGGGTAAAGGGTATTTTTAGGGTTCAATTTTTAAATAAATAATTTTAAATAATTTAAATAATTAATTTTAATAATTTTATTATTTTTTAATATTAGTTCTTTAATAATAATTGTTCTTTTTAAAATAAACTATTTTTTAAAGTATATATATTTACAAATTAATTATTTAAAAATAATTTAATTTATTAAATTAATTAAATTTTAATAAATTACATTTTTTTTTAAATAATATACTTACCTATACTTACGTTGTAATGGCATGCGTTGTAATAGCATCTGCTATGTAATGTCATGCGTTGTAAAAGCATTCGTTGTAAATGTATATGCGTTGTAAAAATTGCGTTGTAACGGTGTGCGTTGTAAAAGTTTGCGATGTAACGTCATACATCCCCCTTTAAACCATTGAAGTGTTATTAATTAACATATGCTGTATCGATTATTAGTCGTACATTTGTTGCACCACTGGAACCAATGTTTCTGATATATAGATTACACTACAGCAGGAGTATGGATGTGTAACAGATTATGCGTACAGGAGTCTGGAAATGCCATAGATCACACATTCAGCAGGAGTCTGAATAGTCATATATTATGCGTACACCAGGAGTCTGGATATGTACCAGATTACGCGTACACCAGGAGCCTTGATATGTAACAGATTACGCATACACCAGAAGTCTGGATATGTAACAGATTACGTGTACAGAATGAGTCTGGATATGTAGTAGATTAAGTATACATCAGGAGCCTGGATATACCATGAATTAGGCGTACAGCTATAGTCTGGATAGCCATAGATTACGTGTACAGCAGGAGTATGGATGAATAATAGAATACACATACAGCAGGAGTCTGGGTAGTAAACAACCTTTACAATGCAACTTTTACCACGCAGTGCCTTTACAACGCAACTTTTGCAACGCAAACCATTTCAACGCATTGCGCTGGGGGGCGCTCTACGATAGGGAATATGTTTAATGTACTACCCAACACCTTCCCTACTATCCACGGGGACTGGAGTTGGAATAGTAAATTAAACAATTCACTATCCAGCGCCTAAAAGCACTATGCGTTGTAATGGTATGCGTTGTAAAAACTGCGTTGTAAAAGCATGCGATGTAAAAGCATGCGTTGTAATGTCATACATCCGTCTGGGTATACCATAGATCACACATACAGCAGTAGTCCGGAGAGCCATAGATTACATGAACAGCAGGAGTATGGATGTGTAATAGATTACGAATACAGCAGGAGTCTGGGTATACCATAGATCACACGTACAGCAGGAGTTTGGAGAGCCATAGATTACACGGACAGCAGGAGTCTGAAGAGCCTTAGATTACGGGTACAGCAGGAGTATGGATGTGTAATAGATTACGAATACAGCAGGAGTCTGGGTATACCATAGATGACACCTCCAGATATAGTCTGGACAGCCATAGATAACACGTACAGCAGGAGTATGGATGTGTAATAGATTACGAATACAGCAGGAGTCTGGGTATACCATAGATGACACCTACAGCTATAGTCTAGATAGCCATAGATAACACGTACAGCATGAGTATGGATGTCTAATAGATTACGTGTACAGAAGAAGTCTGGGTATGCCATAGATCACGCTTTCAGCAGGAGTATGGATGTGTAATAGATTACGTTACACCAGGAACCTGGATATGCCATAGATCATGTGTACAGCAGTTGTCTGGATAGCCATAGATTACGTCTACAGCAGGAGTATGGGTGTGTAATAGATTACGAATACAGCAGGAGTCTGGGTATACCATAGATAACACGTACAGCACGAGTTTGGAGAGCCATAGATTACACGTACAGCAGGAGTCTGGAGAGCCTTAGATTACTGGTACAGCAGGAGTCTGGATGTGTAATAGATTACAAATACAGCAGGAGTCTGGGTATACCATAGATCACGCGTACAGCTATAGTCTTGATAGCCATAGATAACACGTACAGCAGGAGTATGGATGTGTAATAGATTACGTCACACCAGGAGCCTGGATATGCCATAGATCACGTGTACAAAAACAACAGGTGATGGACAGAATGCAGAACAATGTCATACATTCACCCCAGTACAGAGATCTGGGCCTAAATCCATCGTTTTTTTGCTCACCATGCCTTTCCAGTTTGAACCCAGCCATATGCAAATCAGTCTTGACCCTGTGCCCCATGGGAACAGTCCAGCCTGAACTGCTAAGCCAGGTCCTCTCTGGACTGGAAACAAGCATCCAAGGACCAGTTTCAGGCTTTCAGCCCTCTTCAGCCTGGATAGCTTGATTCCAGTGGCATGGAGAGCACGGGACTCACGTCTGAGCATACCCGTCCCACTCGGGGTGGCAAAAGCAAAAACAACAGGTGATGGACAGAATGCAGAACAATGTCATACATTCACCCCAGTACAGAGATCTGGGCCTAAATCCATCGTTTTTTCGCTCACCATGCCTCTCCATTTTGAACCCAGCTATATGCAAATCAGTCTTCACCCTGTGCCCCATGGGAACAGTCCAGCCCGAACTGCTAAGCCAGGTCCTCCCTGGACTGGAAACAAGCATCCAAGGACCGGTTTCGGGCTTTCAGCCCTCTTCAGCCTGGATAGCTTGATTCCAAAAACGATGGATTTAGGCCCAGATCTCTGTACTGGGGTGAATGTATGTCATTGTTCTGCATTCTGTCCATCAATTGTTGTTTTTGCATAGATCACGTGTACAGCAGTTGTCTGGATAGCCATAGATTACGTGTACAGCAGGAGTATGGATGTGTAATAGATTACGAATACAGCAGGAGTCTGGGTATACCATAGATCACACGTGCAGCAGGAGTTTGGAGAGCCATAGATTACACGTACAGCAGGAGTATGGATGTGTAATAGATTACAAATACAGAAGGAGTCTGAGTATGCCATAGATCACGCGTACAGCAGGAGTATGGATGTGTAATAGATTACGTTACACCAGGAGCCTGAATATGCCATAGATCCCGCATACAGCAGTTATCTGGAGAGCCATAGATTACGTGTACAGCAGGAGTATGGATGTATAATAGAATACGCGTACAGCAGGAGCCTGGGTATACCATAGATCACACGAACAGCAGGAGTCTGGAGAGCAATAGATTACACAAACAGCAGGAGTCTGGAGAGCCATAGATTATGCATACAGTAGGAGTATGGATATGTAATAGATTGCGCACATAGCAGGAATCTTGATAAGCCATTGATTACACGCGCAGCAGAAATCTGGATAGGCCATAAATTACGTATACAGTAGGAGCTTGCGTAAGTAATAGATTATAGGTACAGAAGAAGCATAGATAAAGCGTATATTATGAGCACAGCAGAAGTCTAGATAGGCCACAGATTGCGCAGATTGCAGGAGCCTGGATAGCCATAAATTATGCATTCAGCAGGAGTTTGTGTAGGTCATAGTATATAGGTACAGAAGAAGTATAGCTAGGCTGTATAATACGCACACAGCAGAAGACCAGATAGGCCATAGATTGAGCATACAGCAGTAGCCTGGTTGGACCATTATGCATACAATAGGTCATAGTATTTAGGTACAGAAGATGTATATCTATGCCGTATATTACGCGGACAGCAGAGGTCTAAATAGGCCATAGATTGCACACACAACAGGAGTCTGAATGGCCATAGATTACGCATATAGCAGGAGTCTGAATGGCCGAAAATTACACATATAGCTGGAGTCTGAATAGCCATCGCAGAGTTGGCTGCTTATCCCACCCTTAGTTCCGTAGGCTCCTGTTTGCTGCTGAATTGGCACGAGCAAGGTGAGGAGTGGGAGTGGCAAAAGGTAAACAGGCCTTTCAGAGAGGCGTTCAATTTCTCTCCACCGTACTTCCTTAATGCCAGCTGAAACCAGGGCGACCTCTGGCAACTCCTACATCCGTGTTTACAGGGCTATAAAGCAGGAAGTATTGGGTGACTTCAGGGTACTTCAATAATAAAAATCCAGAAAAGTGGTTTGTAGTAAATGGGGTTATTAGTTGACAGGGGCAGAAGCCTTACTCAAGTAGTTACCACAATCCCTGTCGGAGTGAACAACAAAAGTCACTAAATTAACCTGTGCTTAACCCTCTGGTAGCATGGCAGGAAGCAGTCAGGCTTAATTTAGGGGCAACGTGTAAAGTATTTATGCAGTACACAAACAGTAATAAAGTGAAAACAAAACACCAGAAACCTTCCAAACCAATTTACAACAATAGAATACATTTGAATAAATAACAAAATGAACAAAATCCAATCAGCAGAACCAGAGATATACTTGTTTCAAGTTTTACATGTAAACAGCATCAAGAAACGCAAAGCGCCACTTGTGCTTATTGGGTAGCACTAGACTGAGGGAAATTAACAAGTTCAGGCCGACTGCGATGGATTGCGGGTCAGATAAAGGGAAGAGGTCAGTCCCGCTGAAGAGTTACCTTCCCAAATCTTGCGCGTCTCTTTCGGTTTAAGCATTATTATAGAGGCAAAGTTTCAAATTGCAGATATGGCCTCTGAAACATACACAGACATCTCTCCAAAGGGAACTCTCAGGGTCTAATAACATCTACCAGGTGAAGTGAATGAGGTAAATCTTTTACACTCCTGGTGTAATGCGATCAAATGGTTGGCTGTGATCAAATCTATTGTGGAAAACCATGCGATGCCTTTTGTGATCGATATGAGATCATTAATTCGTTAAATGTCCTACCACCCTACAACCTGAACATTTCCGAATGCATGTTGGACACTTCTTGTTATGAGTTTAGTGCTCTGAACTTTCACATCAATAGTATTTGTTATGCTCATCATTACACTTTGTTTTATTCTATTCTGGCTTCTTGGTGTTAGTTCTCCCCAGGTCTTATATTTGGTTCCACTTACTAAACCTATCGTAATCAACTCTACCAACTACTTCTTTCTGTTCATCATCCATCCACCTGCACAGCTTTCACCCCACTTACATACTACAAAATGCTATTCACAAACCTAATGACGCACACATCAGTTGCTCCTGGGTTATAAATTAATCAAACCCAATAAACCAAAAGGTGCAACAAGTATGAAGGACCAATCAAAGGGGAGATGTATCAATTCAACTGAGTCATCGGAATATCATTGTTAAGCCATCAATATGGCTCTTCAGTTAGTAAACCCCTTTCTGCTCTTTATAAAAGGGTTATTGTGGTGGAGTAACTTGATTGAGTGATTTTGTCAAGAACCATCCGTCTGTATTTGTTCCCTTTGGGCCCAATTCACAAAGGTAAATTCACACTTTTGTGTACGTTAATGATTGTTTGCTATTCACATAGGTATTTTACTGGTAGTATCTTTACGACTACAGACTCTCCGCACATAAAAGATAGGACTGTCCTATCTTTAGGCGTAGAGACTCCACAGTCATCAAGATACTACTAGTAAAATACCTTTGTGAATAGCAAACAGTTGTAATCTTACAAAAAGCTTTACCTATATGAATCAAGCCATTTGTGCCCAGTTCTGGGACGTTGTTGGTCCTCCTGGATCCAGCATGCTTGCGTCTTATGGTGCTTTTATTTTTCTACTCTGATGCAGGGTTTACGTATTGCCATCCCCACTTTCATTAGACCACAGGGTAATATAATGTGGTAAATTACATAGCCTATTTATTTTCTCATTCATTGCACATTTAATTTGTGACATTTTATGGTTTTAGTTTTAGGTAAGTGATATTTATGTAAAACTAGTTTAAATTTTTCTTTTACATGTTATGTTTATTATTTTTTAAGAATTATTATACTGTATTATTTTTCCCTACGCTTTGACATAGGGAGCTCTCCGCTTCGGTGGCAGGGACCTACGCCTAGGTGTGACAAGTTACTTATAATAACTTTAGGCTGGTAAATCCTCTTCTGGCAGGCTCCAGACTCTGTTTTGAGGGGCAGAAACAATTACATCTGCACCTAGTAGTAAATGTAAACTTGTAACTGGTGAATAGCAAAAAAGAGTAAAGTTACTACTAGGCGGATTAGTACATTTACATGTGAAGAGGCCCCATAAACTAGACGTATATGTGCTTAATCTCCTCTGGTCAATGTTTAACACATCTGATTACTGTAGTAAAAAGTCCTAGAGTAAGAACATAAGGGCATTCAATTTTCAGCTCAGTTTTCCCTTTTCAAGGGTTCCCGAAGACATCTTTCTGTAATGCAGATTGAGATGTCAGTCCTGATTGAAACAATTCGAATATGATTGAAGAGGTCTTCTCTGCGTGGGAGTTCCCCAACGTGCACAGAAGGGCCCCAGGTCAGCAAAGTATATGGGACTGCAGGGCATTCTGCCTATGTTAACATCTCATTGAAGCTGAGTGACAGCTGGAGGGTAAGGCCCAGACATAAAATGTCAAGGCATGGCCAGGGCGTGGACAAAGCTCAGCATCGTTTGTTGGAGAGCAAAGATGTGAAAATAGATTCAATGTCTTAGAGCACTGGTCAAGGATGAGGTGAAGGACCTGAGTGTGAGTGCAAGGTGCACTCTTGATCAACACTAGTTCAGTGGAGTGTACTATAGAGGGTGGTCCATTCCTCCAGGTCAAGCTGCATAAGGCATAATAGCAGCCACAGCTGAGTAACTGCAACCTACAGATCAGCTGAGCCATTGCATGCCAGGCACATACATCCCAGCATGTTGAGTAGCAAAGAGGGAGGATGATCAGAGGAAACACTGAAAATTGTAATTAAACATTATTACCTTAAAAGAAGCATGTACTGCGGATGTGCAGTTGGAGTTAAGTATGGAGTGATTGGTAGTAACTGTTCATTGACAAACCCAACACCATCAAACCTTGGCACACTCTGGAAACTGAGATCCAACTAAACACTATCAAACAAAGCAGCACTCTGCAATTAAAACCTTACGTGATGCCATAAAACAAACTAGCATTCTGCAATTAAATCCTAACGTGACACTGCCAAACAATACAGCATCCCGCAATTAAAACCTAATCTATCCCAATTAAAGAAAGTGGCATTCTGAAATCCAAAACCCAACCGGGTTTATCAAAGAAATATTTATGATCTAAAATATGAAACAGACAGAAAGGTAAGTTACACTTGTGAGTAATTTACGCGTGTCACAATCTGAGTGTAAAGTTACTCAAAAGTTTAGCTTTGCATTTATACAGAAATGGAGAGTGATAGAGGGAGAGAGCAAACATTGAATATTAAAAATGAAACTGACGGCTGTTAGGTCCAACAACTACAGGACATTGGCTAATCTCCAAGATCCACTGTATTGCAGCCCCACACGAATGCGCTGTTACAGTCCCAGCACTTGATTCAACTGTGCCCACATTCTAATAATGCACTTGAAACCTCTAGGAATTCCCCTTCTCCAACATTGCACATTCTAGCTACAGTTCTACGCAAGATAACACCCCCTTTCTTACAATAATAAAGAATACTGAGTTATATTAACATGCAATTGTTATTATTACCTCCTATATAATAACATGTATATAAAATAAAAGAAATATAAGAAATATTCTGTTATGAACAATCATATTCTTCAAATCTTCTTAGTGACACTACTTTCCTTTCAAACCTTCCTTCCTTTCCTGAAAGATTAACTTTCAATTCTCCTCTCACCAACATACTCTCACTTCATCCACTTCTTTCTTCCCTTCCTGTCCTATTTCCAACCTCAACACTTCTAATTTCAACAACACACACACCTTCTTTCTTTCTACACCTAATGCAACCAAAATCTTTCTGCACCTTACTTTTAACCTCTTCCTACAATCCACTTCTTGACAACTTACTCAAATGCCACATCTTTACATCCTTCAATAATGCTGGATTACAAACAAAACGTTATCCATGTGGAAAGGCACAGAAAGTTTGCTTTCTCTCCCTCTTTATCCTCAACATTTGCTCAACTTTAATATCCACATCCTTGGTGTTATTCTTCCTGTCATAAAACTCTTTACTCTCATTCTGGGCCTCCTTAATTCTCATTCTTACTTGATCTTTAGACCATTCAACCCATATCGATTCACTCATCCACCCTTGATTATGCTTATCAAAAGGTAGTCTACACTTATATTGGCAAAAGGGCTAAATTGCGTCACATCGTTCGGCGTAATCTGGTATGCCCATACCATTTACGTACTTCATTCTCCCAACAGATACTACCACTTCTGGCCAATTTAATCACACCCTTTGTTACATGGTTAAAGGGTTCCATAACTCCATTTCCATCTGGGTGGTAAACCAAAGTTGTTCTATGTTGTATACTATTTTTTTAATGAATTCCTCAAATCTGTTAGACTTAAATTGTGTTTCATAGTTACTAATTGCTTGGGTAGCCCTTCATTAAGGAATACTTTATCCATTCCTCTGTACCATTACTAGTGGTAAACAATTCTACACTATTTCACATACTGCCTGTTATATCTGGGGGTCTCTAGTTGGCAATTGTATTCACCTTTGTCCAAATAGGGACCCTTACTTCTAAGTCAGGATAAGGGGATTACACTCCTTAACAGCCCCTGCTCACCCCCTTGGTAGCTTGGCATGAGCAGACAGGATTATCTCAGAGGCAGTGTGTTAAGCATTTGTGAATATACACAGTAATACAGTGATAACACTACAGATGGACACAACACATGTTTTATAAAAATAAGTATTCTTTATATAGACTTAAACACAAGACCACAAATGACAAAAATCCACAATACTACACTTAAGATTACTTAGAAGATGATTAAAGTCTCTTAGTTCAAGTTGTTGGTAAATACGACAAAGTTCTCAACAAAGTACCTGGATGTGTAACACAAAGTGAACAAAAGGCTCACAAAAGGGGAGATGCGTCGGTTCCGTGACCCGGGGGAACGGTTTGGTCCTTCCTCAATGCTTGCGCAGAGTAGGGGACTCGTCGTGAGCCTTACCCGTGCGGAGGTGATGAGTAGATTCTCAGCCTGCGGGCCTGTTGCGGTGCGTAAAATGGCGCCTTTATGCGATGCGATGATCCGGTTGCGATGCGAGAAGATGGCGCCCTTGATGCGGCGATGCGATGGCGCCCTGGCAGGCTTGTGACGACTCTGTACTTTGGAGCCGCGACTGGCCCTGTGACACGCTTCTCCGGTGATGCGATGGCGACTCTCTCGATGGCGTCACGCTTCTCCGGTGATGCGACAGCAGGCTTCTTCGATGAACACACGCTTCCAGGGAGGTGCGACGAAGGCTCGCTTCTCCGGCGTTGCGATGATTTCAGCTGCGGCGGCGACACGCTTCTTCTCGATGCATCGCGCTTCCAGCTCCCAGCTCCCAGCAGCACGCAAGTGTCTGGAGTCAGAATTCCCAGCAAGGAAAGTCAGGAAGAAGCTGGAGGTGAAGTCTTTTGTCCCTGAGGCTTCAGCAGGAGGCAAGCACAGTTCAAGCCCTTGGAGAATATTCTGTAGATGAAAGTCCTTACAAAGGTCCTTCTCCTTTCCCTTGGCAATGAAGCAACCACTGCAGCCCAACCCAGCAAACAGCACACTGGCAGAGGGGCAGTCCAAACTCCTGCAGCTTCCTTGGTTCTTCTCCTTGGCAGAAAGGTTTCTTGCCCAGAAGTGATCTAATTTCTTGGGATCAGGGTCCCAATATTTATACCCCAAAATCCACTATAGGAGTGGCAGGGTATGCTCAGATGTGAGTCCCTTGCTCACTGCACCATCAGGATTCAAGCAAGCCGGGCTGAAGACGGCTGCAATGCCAGAAACCGGTCCCCGGAAGCTTGTTTCCTTTCCAGTAAAGAATTGGCTTGGTAGTTTGGTCTGCCCTGTTCCCATGATGCACTGGGCCAGGGACAGACTAATTTGCATGTAGCCAGGTTCTGAACTAGGATGGTGTAGTGAGCTAAAAAACGGTGATGGATCAAGCCCTGATCTTTTGACTGGGTATGAGTATTCTGTTTAATTCAGATGCTCTGTCCATCACCACCCCCTTTTCTGAATCAACCCAGCAAACAGCACACTGGCAGAGGGGCAGTCCAAACTCCTGCAGCTTCCTTGGTTCTTCTCCTTGGCAGAAAGGTTTCTTGCCCAGAAGTGATCTAATTTCTTGGGATCAGGGTCCCAATATTTATACCTCAAAATCCTTTGTTCTCTGAAGGCAGAGAGGCCTCTGCCTAGTTCAAACCAGTTCCTGAGCACTTTGTTTACATGACTCTCTTCTTCCTTTCACTGTGCAGGGCAGAGACATCAGCCACCCCACTGGAGGTGGAGCCAGCACAGGGGAGGGAAGATACAGCTCTGGAGCACTATGTTGACATGATTCCTCCTTTCACAGTGCAGGGAAGAGACATCAGACAAGCCACAGGGGGTGGAGCCAGCATTGTAGAGGGAAGGCCCAGCCCTATTCAGGTCCCAGGTGCAACTCCTCCCTCCCATCTAGATGCAGATCTCTCTATTCACCACCGGGCTGCCCCAGACTGTCTCCTGGAATCCCCCCAGCCCTGTCACTCACAAACCCAGACAAGGAATACACAACCCAGCAGAGGCAGGCTCAAATGGTTAGGCAAGCAAATACCTGCTTTCTAAAAGTGGTATTTGCAAACACAGAATATTAAAATAAACTTTACTAAAAGATGTATTTTATTATTCTGAGTTCGGGCATACTAAACTTGAATTTCTACCATGTTCCCTGAGTCAGTTAGGATTATAAGAATGTAATAATCTAACTGCCCATTCTAACCTATGGAGAACAGGTAGCATCCAATAGTGAAAAACAAAAATGGCTGTAATTCACTATTAGAACATGCTACACACATCAGAGCATGTCCTACCTTATACTTACAATGCACCCTGCCCTTGGGCCTACCATAGGAGTGTCTAATATGAAGCAAAGGGAAGGTTTAGGGACTGTCAAGTGGGTGCACTTGGCCACGTTGACATGGCAGTGATAGACTGCACATAGGCCTTGCAATGGCAGGCCTGAGATACACTTTACAAGCCGCTTCTGGGGTGGCAAAACCAGTGCTGCAAGCCCACCAGCAGCATTTGATTTACAAGCCCTGGGCACACATGGTGCACTGTACTAGGGGCTGACAGATAAATCAAATAACCCAATCATGAAATAACCAATTTGTGCATCAATTTACATAGGGAGCACTTGCACTGTGGCACTGATTAGCAGTGGCACAGTGCCCAAAGCATAAATCAAGCAAAAACATATCAAAACAGAGGAGGCAATCCATCAAAAATGGAAGGGAGACTCACGCCAATGGTGCCAGGTCTAACACTGCCCATTTAGAAGAATGATTACAAGCCACTAACACATAGCTCACTTCTCCATTTTACTTTTGTGTTTGCTCCATAATATCCTCTCCACTTCTATTCCACATCATCTTCAGACATGCTAAAGTACATAAAGGTGGTTTTAAATTTTACCTAGATCTTACCCAAATTCTCATTTTCAAAACTATTTCTACCTCCTCTTGATAGCTCTCCCAATACAGGGCCACCAATAAACACTCTTCCCCATAAAAACTTGCGAAAATGTTTTAACCTCCTGAACACAAGCTTAAGTTTTCCTTTCCATACCAGAATATATTTTCTCAGGTGGTGTTATTAAGCGTGATGGAAAAGCAATCACAACTTCATTCCCAATGTCTGAAATCATCCTTGGTTTTGGGTGCAAGTGCTTCCTTTACCTCACAAATGAGATTTTATTACAGTTTAATTACATCTCTTCCTACTTTATGCCCACAATATGTACCGGTAGGTTTATAAAATGTACACTTTGAAAATTCTGCTGGCAATCCTTTTTTCCATTAAAATGTGCATCACCTTCTCCAATCTCTTGTCATGTTCTTGTTTTTTTCCCCAAAACCAAGATATCAGCTTGAAAAACTAATATTCCACTCTTTAAAAAATTTCATACATTAGCCTTTAAAATACTGCAGCAGCTAATGCTAATCCCAATGGAACTTGAAAAAAATTAAAACAGCCTATGGGAGTAATAAAGGTAGTACATTTTTTCTATCTAGATGCAATGATACCTGATGGTAAGTCGCTGCTAAATCAGTGATTGAAAACCAATTAACTCCTCTTGTTTTCATCACTCATTTATTTTGGGATGAGGAAATTTGTCTACCATAATTTTGTTATTAAGAGTTCTAAGGCTGACACGTAATCTAACCCTACCGTTTGCTTTACTGGCCATGACCAAAGCGAATACGAATTCTGCCGGTTCAACTGGTTCTATGATTCCTCTCTTTTGTAACTCCTCCAATTCATGAACTTCTCAATCTTTAATACATATAGGTACATTCCTTACCTTATGAACTGGTGAAACAGCAACCTCTTTTATTATAATTTTGTGCGAGAAGCCCTTCCATTTTTAGATTTTTTGATTAAAAACATCATTAAATTTCTTCTTTATCTACTCTCCAACCATTTCACCCTCATTTTATTTATCAATTACACAAGGTTCCTCTTCACTGAACTCCAAAATAATCCAAATTCAGCTTGGTCCATCCATCCTAGCACAGAAGGTATTTGTAATGCTACATAAAGGTTACCTCCTGCAGTCCTCCCTTTTAATTCGAAAACGAATTTTCTGAATACTAGCATTTCTATGGTTTCACCTGTAAAACTTTCTGGTTTAATGTCAGATGGTTCCAACACCCATCCTAACAGATTTCCAAATTTATTTTTCCATACCTCTATGTTAATTATGGCATAAAGTGATCCTCAGTCAGCTACAACACTCAAACGGTTGTATGACATCACAATGCATGCTTTTACCACGCATGCCATTACAACGCAATTTTTACAACGCATAATCTTACATACTACGTCATTTTCATTCTTTTCTGCACTACATAGAACTGCTTTAGCACAACTTCCAGTGAGTTTTGCTTTTTTGACTATGGAAATTATATCCTTTAGCACAGATTCACCCTCAACTCATAATTTATCATGAATGCTGCTAATGCTAGTGTGCATAACAATTTGAACTGGAATTAGTTCTTCCTCTAAAGTACCATATCTACAATAATTGAAAACTTCCTCTAAACAAATACTTAATCTTAAATATTTTCTTGCATTCCTTGTTTACGTTGAAAAGGTTTATAACAATCCATTGCAGCACAGACTATTGGGGAAAAGTAAGCAACAAAATAAACCAAAACATTTGTAAAAACATCACCCTCTTGCCTAGATTTATTTTCCTTTCTATTACGTATGTTCAACCTATCCAGACCTATACAATGCATTAATATTTTCTTTTTCCTTTCTGCTGTAAAATCCTCATTGTCAAAACTGAGATATAGTTTAAAAAATTATCTTTCCACTCCTCCCACTGCATGTTTGTTTCTTCCTGTTTAAGTAAAAATGGCTGTGGAGAAGGTACGTTTAAATTTTGCACTGCACACATTTTGACTACTAATTACTGTAACAGCCCAGTGAGGAACATTAACAATTAATCACTTAAAGAAAGGTTGAAAAACAAATATTTCACTCCTATGAATGTGTAGTTATGTCACAACAGATGCAGCAGATCCTTCAAGATTCGTGTAAGTTTGTCAATAAGGTCAGGATACGCAGGTGGAGGGGGATGGTGTACTAGGCTTTGGTGGCAAAATGGGAGAAAGAGCGTCCTCCAGTAAGGCAGTGGTGTATGCAAGGGATCTGACCAAGTGTGAGGTGTGTGTAGAGGAGTTTTCTGGAGACGGTGGAAGTGTAGTCAGTGTTTCAAGTAGGCGGGTCCTTGGTCATGGAGGGCTTTGTAGGTGTGGGTCAGGAGCTTGAAATGGCATCTCTTCTGGACCGGGGAGGCAGTGGAGATCTTTAAGGTGCTGGGTGATGTGGGTTCCCTTGGGCATGCTGAGGATCAGTCTGGCAGCTGCATTCTGGATTGTCTGGAGTCTTTGAATTAGTTCAGTGGTGGTGCCTGCATAAAGTGTGTTGCTGTAGTCCAGTCGGCTGGTGATCAGGGCCTGCGTAACCGTCTTCCTGGTGTTGATGAGGAGCCACTAGAAAATCTTGCAGAGCATGTGGAAGCAGGCTGAGGAGATGGCATTGACCTGACGTTTCATGGAGAGTTCGCTTTCTAGGGTGATGCCAAGGTTGCGGGCGTGGCCTTTCGGTGTGGGGGTAGGTCCGAGTTCCCACACCCACAAGAAGTCATTCCAGAGGGCGGTGTGTTTGCTGAAGATGAGGACATCCATCTTGTCTGTGTTAAGTTTTAGGCAGTTGTCCTTCATCCATGCTGAGACGTCCTTCATGCAGTTGTGGAAGTTGGTCTTCATTGCGGAGGGGTTGGTAGAGAGCAATAGGACGAGTTATGTGTCGTCAGTGTAGGAGATGATGTTGTGAAATCTGTCAACGTCTGCAAGTGGATTCATGTAGACACTGAAGAGTGTTGGGCCGAGGGACGCACCTGGGGGAAAGTGCAGATGTTGTGCTTAGCTTGAGATGTGAAGGGAGGGAGGCAGACTTTCTGGGTGCGTCCTGTGAGAAAGGATGCCATCCATCTGTTATACCAGTATGGTCTAGGCGATCCATGAGTGTGTGGTGGGAGACCGTGACAAAGGCAGCAGAGAGGTCAAGCAGGATCTGGGTGGCTGATTCTACTCTCAAGTAGGGTGCGTATGTCGTCTGTTGCGGCGATCAGAGCTGTCTAGGTGCTGTGATTGGTTCTGAATCCTGATTGAGAGGGGTCTAGCAAGTTTTCTTTTTCCAGGTGTTCCATGAGTTGTAGGTTGATGGCCTTATCAAGTACTTTGGTGGGGAACAGGAGTAGTGAGATGGAACAGTAGTTCTGAAATCAGTTGGGGTCTGCCGAGGGTTTCTTGTGGAGGGGTCTGATCTCTGCTTGTTTCCAGGCATCAGGCACTAACTGTCAGCGTGAGTAGAGGTTCCCAGCACAACTTGCCCAAATCAAATTGGCGGCACACCGGCGTAAGGTCGCCATGCTCACCTTTCACATTGATGACATACTAATCACAACGGAAAAGTAAAGCGAAAGCAAGCGTGTCTCTATTGTCAAAGGCACAAGCCAATGTTCCCTGCACATTTCCCCAGCCAGAGGAAACACTCCCAAGAGAGCCACAAGGAGGCGGGGCACGGGCTAATGCACACCGGCACAGATCAAAAGATTCTCCCAAAACCTCACAGGGTGCATCTGCAAAGTAACAAATAATATACGGATGCGCCCCACAACATCAAAGTGACGCCAACTGTGCACATCTAATATTCTGCTTCCCACACAGATAGTAAAATAAACACTTTGCATAGCTTCTTGAGAGATGCAGGTGCAACTAATTTTGATAATACTTAAAGTCACAAGAATTCAAACTCTTACGGTAAATATCCACAGTGTTGCTCAAACTTTACACTTGCAAGTGAAATGGTGAAAATGGTGAGAAAAGGATATATGAGTGGCTATCCACCCCCATCTCATTGAGGAATCAGCCCCTGGTGTCAGGAATCCTGTTCATCCCCAATAACCTGATTTACTGCCCATGGGAACCTCTCAGCTACTCCTGAAGGGTGCAGGAACTACCTCCATCACACTCAGATGGATGCTTACTAACTCTGCAGACCACCGGAGCGCCCGTTATAGAGGCTACCCAGAACCGTCCACTTTGGTGCTGCAGCACAGCCATTTGGAGCACATATCTTGTAAGTCAAAGGCTGGGCAGTGGCTGCCTCCCTTTGGCTCTGGAGTCAGAAGCGGCAAGTTTCAGGATGACCTAAGCCCTTCCGAAGGAGCCGCCACTATTAATGACTGGGGTGTGGTCCCTTGGCACTGTGTTGTTCCACACCTGCTGTTGGTTGCCAGAGATGTCCCTACCAACAGCTGTGGGGGGGGGGGTCTAGTTACTTGGGTAGCAGGTGGGCTGGAGGGTAAACCAGGAGTGACATGTCTGGAGGACCTACACTGAGGAGTCCGATGCCCACCTCCCTCTCCAATCAATCAATCAATCAATCATAGCATTTGTAAAGCGCACTACATATCCGTGAGGGACTCAAGGCGCTAGGGGGCGGGGGGGGGGGGGAGATGCTACTGCTCGAAGAGCCAGGTCTTGAGAAGTCTCCTGAAGGTCAGAAGGTATTCGGTCTGTCGTAGGTGGATGGGGAGGATGTTCCGTGTCTTGGCGGAGAGGTGGAAGAAAGATCTGCCGCCGGTGGTCACTCTTCGGATGTAGGGGACGGTGGCCAGGGCGCAGTCTGAGGAGCGGCGCTGGCTGGTTGGGGTGTAGAGGCTGAGTCGGCTGTTGAGGTATGCTGGTCCAGTGTTGTGAAGTGCCTCGTGTGCGTGGGTGAGGTGTTTGAAGGTTATCCTCCTGTTGTTGAGCCATTGCAGGTCTCTCAGGTTGAGTGTGATGTGGCGGCAGCGGGAGATGTCGAGGATCTGGCGTGCGGAGGTGTCCTGGATGCGTTGGAGCAATTTCAGGAGTTTGGCCGGGGCTCCTGCGTAGAGTGTGTTTCCGTAGTCCAGTCTACTGTTGAGGAGGGCCTGGGTGACCGTCCTACAAGTTTCGGAGAGGATCCACTTGAAGATCCTGCGAAGCATGCAGAGGATGTTGAAGCAGGACGAGGAGACGGCATTGACCTGCTTCAACATGGAGAGGGTAGAGTCGAGGATGACCCCTAGATTGCGTGCGTGGTCGGTGGGTGTTGGGGGTGATCCTAGTGCAGTCGGCCACCGGGAGTCATTCCAGGCCGAGGGGGTGGATCCGAGGATGAGGACCTCCGTCTTGTCCGAGTACAACTTCAGTCGGCTGTTCCTCATCCAGTCGGCGACGGCCTTAATTCCTTCATGGAGGTTGGTTTTTTGCGGTGAGGGAGAGGATCAGCTCGGTGTCGTCGGTGTAGGAGATGATGTTGAGGTTGTGCCATCGTGCGACATGGGCGAACAGTGCCATGTAGACGTTGAACAACGTTGGGCTGAGGGATGAGCCTTGGGGTACGCCGCAGATGATCCCGGTGGCTTTGGAGCGGAAGAGGGGGAGGCGGACGCTCTGTGTTCTGCCGGAGAGGAAGGAGGAGGTCCAGTCCAGGGCCTTTTCTTGTATTCTGGTGTCGTAGAGGCGTGTACGAAGTGTGCAGTGGCAGACCGTGTCGAAGGCGGCTGACAGGTCCAGGAGGATGAGGGCTGCGGTTTCGCCGTTGTCTAGCAGAGTCCTGATGTCATCGGTGGCAGCGATGAGGGCGGTTTCGGTGCTGTGGTTGCTGCGGAACCCGAACTGGGATGGGTCCAGGATGCTGTTCTCCTCGAGGAAGCTGGTCAGTTGTTTGTTGACGGCCTTTCCGATGACCTTCGCCGGGAACGGGAGCAGACAGATGGGTCGGAAGTTCTTGAGGTCCTTGGGGTCTGCCTTGGGTTTCTTGAGTAAGGTGTTGATCTCTGCGTGCTTCCAGCTCTCGGGGAAGGTCGCTGTCTCGAAGGAGATATTGATGGTTTTTCGGAGATGGAGTGCGATGGTGTTGCTAGCTTTGTTGAAGATGTGGTGTTGGCAGGGGTATTCAGGGGATCCAGAGTGGATGGTGTTCATGATCTTGATGGTGTCCTCGTAGTTGAGGTTGGTCCAGGAGAGTAGGCGGTTGGTGCGGGTGGTGGCCGTGGGAGTGGGGGTTTCAGTGGTTGCCGGGTTGGTGATGGAGTTGAAGCCGTCAAGCGATCTTGCGGTGGAAGAAGGTGGCCAGCGAGTCACAGAGGTATTGTGAAGGGGGGGTGTCGTTGGTGTTGGAGCTGGGGTTGGAGAGTTCCTTCACGATGTTGAAGAGCTCTTTGCTGTTGTGTGCCTTGTTATCTAGGCGGTCTTTGAAGGAGGTCCTTTTGGCGGATCTGATTAGGTGGTGGCGCCTGCGGGTGGCGTTCTTGTGGACTGTGTAGCTTTCCGGTGTTCGTTCACGGATGCAGTTTTTTTTTAGTTTTCGGCAGGTTCGTTTGGAGGCCTGGAGGTCTTCGGTGAACCAGCTGGCTTTCTTGCTGGTGTGGGTGTTGGAGGGCTTCTTGAGCAGGGCGAGGGTGTTGGCGCAGTTGTTGATCCACTGTCTGAGGTTGCGGGCTGCGTCGTCGGGGTCCGTCGGGTCTGCCGGTGGGCTGTGGGCGAGGGTGTCGGTTAGCTGGTCTTCGGTGACTCTGCTCCAGCGGCAGTGAGGCATCTGCGGGGTGTGGTGGTGCGTGGTGTGTTTCCGGAAGGTGAAGTGGATGCAACGGTGGTCGGTCCAGTGGAGTTCGGTGGTATGGTTGAAGAAGACGTGGGAGCATGCTGAGAAGATGGGGTCAAACGTGTGGCCGGCGGAGTAGGTGGGTGTTGTGACGAGTTGTCCGAGTCCGAGGTTGTCGATTAGGGTGGAAGAGTTGGAGTCGTGTGTGCTGACGAAGTCGGCGATGGAGTCGTTGAACTGTGGTCGGGGTTCGGGGGTCTGTAGACGAGGGAACCTCTGAGGGTGGTGTTGGGGTCGGTGTGGATCTGGAAGTGTAGGCGTTCGGCGGTGCTGTCGAGATTATGAGAGTGTTCCAGTGGACGATGGCAATTCCTCCTCCTATTCCGTTGCTGCGGTCCCTGCAGGTGATCTTGTAGCCTTCCGGGATGGCTATGGCGATGTCGGGTGCCGAGGAGGGGTTCAGCCAGGTCTCCGTCAGGAAGACATTGGGTGCCAAAGATGTCCCTACCAACAGCTGGAGGGGTGCGGTCAAGTTACTTGGGTAGCAGGTGGGCAGGAGGGTAAACCAGGAGTGACATGTCTGGAGGACCTCCACTGAGGAGTCCGACACCCATCTCCCCCCTCTCACCCTCCCCCCGTTCATGTGCTACATGGGTATGTATTTTTATTATTCCATGACAGTAAGAATAAATGTACTACACAAAAATGCTATTTAGAAGTTTACCAATAAACACACATTCTCACATTTATTACTACAGTGCAAAGTCAAAGTCAGTTAAACTATCACAGAATAGCTAAACTGGCTGGAGAAAGCACAGCTGAGAGTGCATGTGACAGAGGAAGACAGTTTTGCTTATAGAGGCCTGTTCAGTGAGCTTTTATCTCAATGCAGGGGTCAAAGACATTTGCACATCATAAAACAGCAGGGCATAAATCTTGCATGGAGGGCCACGAGAGCGCTACTTATTTCCATTTTCTGGGAAGGGAGGGGCATGGATGCAGGAAAGGAGACAGAATTACAAAACCACCATTTCATATTTTGCACTGGATAGACACTGTCACTTCTAAACACTACTGCCCTTGGTGTCTGAACGGGGTCAAAAAACCTTCAAACCTCTCCATGAAAACATTACAGCTGCTCTAAGAAAACGGTCATTCTTTTGCAGAATCTCCTCTGGTAGAAAACAGCATTTTTTCAGCCAGCACCGGTGCTAACTGTTTGATGTTCTGACTTCAGGCCAGCTTTGTATTCCTCTTGCTGGAATAATGTTTTTAAGGAAACTCGGAGCTGGCGGTGGCCCAGGGAATGCTGGGTATCTGTGTGTACCAGGGGTGTCTTAAAAGCATCTTATCTGCGGCCTAATCACGCTGACATTTGCTTTGGCGGAGAGCGCCGCGGAGTGCGGGCCCGACAAAAGGCGCGGGTCAGGAGGGTCCGCGTCCTGGGAAGTCGGAGAAATCGCCGTCAAAGGCCCACATCTGATTAAACCTGTTAAAGATGACCCCGGTCATTCAGAAAAAGAGAAGGCGGGAAACAGACCTGAGGAGAAAAGCGGAGCCTTAGGGAGGACGAACGGCGTACTCTGGGACTGTGGGAAGGAATATCTTGCAAGCACTCTGCTGACGCAGCACTGTTTCCCAGGTCCCTGCTTGCCTGATTAAACCCTATGGAGGCCCTAGGCAGTCGGAATATCGGGGGGCCCCTCGCAAATTATCTCCTAATCCATTTTTTATTTTACCAACCAGCAATTTTAATAAACCGATTTTATTACACAAAACTAAACATTAACAAGTATTAATATTATTAAACATTTTTTTTTTTATACACCAACAAAACTTTTTAATTTTCTTTCAATATCAAATCAATGTTATTTTGATCTGTTGTCTTGGGGCCCTAAAAGAAGTGGGGCCCATAGGCCGGTGCCTTTTTGGTAATCCGGCAATGCCCAGCTAATTTCTTGGAATTTTGGGACTAGTGTCATGCAAGAGACCTCTGCTGCAAAAGAAGTCAATGGGAGAAATACGTTCGCCAAAATATTTTTTTTTAACTCTTCCTCTTTCCTCTTCTAAAATGTTGGCATGTAAGTGTGTAGGTTTATTTATTTCACATTAAAACAACGACTACATGCCACAGAAGAGAAAAAAATCTGCCCTGGAGCAGCTCATTGCGGATGGGCCTTGGAAACAGAGCAGCTACGCTGAAGGAGACCTGGGCTTCCTGCTCTGTCTTGTGGGCTTCGTTCATAGATATATTTATAAAAATGCAAAAATTCACCACCTATCTGTGAAGGACATGTGGAAAGCTACAACTCTGTCAGGTTTCCCAAAGTATGCTTACTGTAACTCATTCACTCTTGTGCATTACATTTTAGGTGGTCAATTAAAATAAGTACGCTAAAATCGTACATAATATGTTTTCCTTTTTCTCCACTATGGAAATATTTTTTTGCTATGACTGAAAACCCTTGCCAATGGCCCCGTTATTATGCAGCCCTGCTTCCCGGCATTCGTGACCTCCGTAATGCAGTTACCGATTGCGGAGGTCCCACCACGAGTGTAGAGACGCCACCACGAGTGTAGGGCCCCAAACACAACTGCAGGCCCTCTGCCACAAGTACGGAGGCCCTTTGTGAATTGGCCCCTGATTTGGCAAGTACATTGGTTGTAAGCGTTTACTATCCAGGGATACCGGAGATAGTGGCTCTGTAATTATGGTTAGGTCAGAGCTTCTATAGATTTTTTTTTAATGTTTTCTTAGTAACGTTGGCACCTTTCGAAGAATCTGCACAAAACTTCCCCACAACAAAGTACATCCACTGTGCCTTATTCGCGGCAAGTTTTGTGCACCTTCATAAAGTGAGAGCCTAGAAATAGGGCTGAGGCCCCAATTGTGGTATTTCCTACTATAAACTTCCAAAACTCCTAAAAGCTGACAAAAATGGATCAACAGAAGTACATTAAACTTAAGATGCAAATAGAGCTTAATAAAGGACGTACCTTTGCTTGTTTTGATGTAAATCCACCGAATAGTTTTTGAGAAATTAATCTTTAAAAAGTGTTCCATCTGGTCATAAGGAACTAACATTTTAGAGATATTGTTGTTTTGCGAATACTCAGTGGATTCACAAATACACAGAGTATCAGTAAATTCAGTTAAAAAACATAAAATCACATCATTGGACCAGGGAGCTTTTTCTCCCATACTGCATTGAGGATTCACAAATGCAGTAGTGGATTTGTGAATCTGCCACACTTTGATCGGCCGGCCGCCACAGAAAAACTTCGACACTCTGGAACCAATCGTTAAAAAATGAATCTTCCTTTAGGTATTGTTCTGTTCCATGTAAACTAGCTACCAAAGCCGCACAAACGCTGTCACCCTGGTTTCCTTGGGGAAAGCAAGAACCCCATAATGCTCACTTGAGGAATACAGGAACAGGAAATGGACCGCAAGTCCATCTTCCTTGTATAGATGTGTAGCAGTTGCCACGCTCTTGACCACACTCCTTTATTCAGGTGTTACACCTCTCGGTGTGACCTGCTAGAACTGAATTTTTCCATGGAGAAACAAAACACGCACACACACACACACACACACACCCACACACACTCTCTATCCCTCACACACACACACACACACACACACACTATTTGGATGCAGTTAAGAGAGTACTACTGGTGAATGGAACACAGCAGTCGTAAATACCTTATGAAGCTCTACAATATTAAGGGCTATATACAAAGAGGTAGACTCCACCTGGGAATAACCACCTCTAATGTATTCATGCACAAACACATCTTAACCTCATTGCAAATCAATCAGGATTTGTAAAGCCCAGCTGTATTACCCGTGAGGGTCTCGGGGTGCTGTGGGATCATGCTGCGGGATTGTACTGCCTATTACTATTGGTTGAACAACCAGGCCTTGAGGTTCTTCCTGTACTGCTGTAGTAAAGGTGAGGTCCAGGGGGAGGTGTTCCAGGTCTTGGTCGCCAGGTGAGAGAGGTAGCGTCTTCCGTTGTTTGCCTGGCGGATGCCTTGGGTAGCTGCTAGGTAGAGGGATCTAGAACAGAGTTCTCTGGTGGGTTGGTGAACATTCACTTGTTTGTTGAGGTAGGTCGGTCTTTCGTTGTGTAGTGCCTTTTAAGCATGGGTGGGCAAATTGGAAGGTCCCCCCATTACAGACTATATGTATTTACCCATGGAAAGCACCCATCGTTGGGATGCAGGTAAAATGCTCTTTACCCGGGGCTACGGTTCAGCAGCCAACAATTTCTAGTCATTTCCATGGTAGACACCCTACATCAGTATTTTGGATATAACTTGAGCTTCTGGTTTTAAGTCAAAACCAATTATAACATATAAAACACCACCAAAGAGTATGTTTATTTTTCAGTGGAAACCGGAAAACATCAGATTTTGCTGCACTTTTACTGCCTTGGCACCCTCTTGTGTCAAACTGTATAAATGCATCCCTACCTGTAAGCGCTTTTCTGTGATAGAGGCTCCCGCTATGACCCACGTGGGCCGTTCTAAGTCACTACATAAGTGTTATGGACATTTTCAAGGTATCTGGGCCCCTGGACCCCTAAGATCTACTTTTACTCCCTTTTTAGAAGCAAGGCTCACATCCTATGGCTTCAACTCATTGTTAGCCTCATGTTGCTGGGTAGAGGCCAGTAGGTTTGCAGTGGAATGCTCAGGATCATCTCAATCCAGGGCAAGGAGCACCTCCATGATCCAAAACGCCTTCACTGACGGTGGGACAGAGATTCGCTTAAGAAATCTCAGGTATCAGGATTGTGGCACAAATATCACTGTGCATATGGATGCCTCCAGAATCAAGATTCTTCCACAAACACAGCACTACTACTATTAGGTTTACATTGTAATGTTCCAAAAAGTATGCCTAATGGAGCTATGTTCCCTAATGCAGAAGGATCAGGAGCCATTTCATCAACATGTTCTGAGACCATGTGCCAGGCAGAGGTTCATTAGTTTGGTATGCGTTTAGTGGATACATGAACTCAGAAAATGTATGTCCATTTCAAAAAGAGGCTTCGAACTAAGGGGCTCATTATGATGGTGGTCGGATAAGCATAACTCCGCCATCACCGCGGGCAGGAGACCGTCTGACGAGACGTTGGCAGTCCCACTGCCCAATGACAATGTGGCCGCCGGACTGGTAGACGAAAAAGTGCTCAATAACACTATGGTTTGTGCTGTGGCCCTGGAAAATGGCAGCAGCACAAGCAGCAGTTATGCACCGTGTGGTGCCTGGCACATGGTGCATGAATATGAATGGGGCACTACATGTGCACCCAGGGCCACATTAGAGTGCCCCGTGGGGTTGTGGGCCCTGCTTGTGGCCCCTAAACTCCTATTCCAGCTACCTTTCATGGCGACATGACCACCATGAACAGGCAGTCGGAAAGGAACATTGTAATCCTGACTGTGGTGCCATTCAGGCCCACAATTCCGACTGCCTCCCCGTTGGGATCTGTAGATCCTGTCGGAGGAGGCGGTCTGTCCCTCATCCATCAATGGTCCGACTGCCTGCATCATAATGAGGCGGTTGGACCAATGCCCAGTATGTCTGGCGAACTGCCACAGACGGCTTGTTGGTTGCGGTCTGCCCAACATCATAATGAGGGCCTTAGTATTGACACCAGGCTTGACACTTGGCATCATCACTTGGAGGGTACAACGAAGGGAGTTAGGAGCTGGAAATAATGTAGAAAGAACTGACAATAGGAATAAATGAGGAGAGAAAGGAAATGAAAGCAAATTTATTTATAAGCACTTAAACACCATCATTGTGATCATACACATAGCAAAAAAGATTACACACAGATAAGCACTGATTTATTTAAAAAGTTTTGAAAACTTTGGAAAACACTGAAGAAACCCAACGGAATTCACAACTAATGGAAGCTGAAAACAGGAAAGCCTTGATATACCCCTATTGTCCATCAGAATATAGTACTTTGTTGGTGAGCAACGTTGAGCATTATGTAGAGCATCTGCCATCAGACACAGGCATGAGCACAAAAAACGCAGAGGCTCTGTCAGCATAATGAAATGAATAGAAGATACCACATGGAAATTGTACAAGGGAAGGTTGTCCCTACAATGAATTTCCCATGTGCTTCTAGGATAAGAAATACTGTGGGAAGCTTTTGTGAATGCCCACTGTTGGACTTGGCCCTTCTGGCAGGTTCACCCCTAAACTTTTTGCTTTTAATTGTGACTTGGTGTTAGTGATTGTTTTGCTTCTGCGCACTTTACCACTGTGTCCCAGGGTAAAGTGCGTGCGTGTGGTGAGGTTGGCCTACCCTCCCATAGGAATGCATGGGGAATGTATGTGTCCATGTTAGTTCCTGATGTGTGAGGCGTGCAGGCTAGAGTTTGGTATGTGCGAACACGTGAGAATGAATGCTGCGCGATGATGTGTGCGGTGTTCATGAGTCTAGTGTGGAAGTGCCACTTCTAGAAGTTGGCATGTCTGTGTAATTTATGTGAATTGGCTGTCTGGCTTGTGATTGGCTGGAGCTGGCTGGTGAGCCTGGCTCCAGGAGTCAGGATGGGTCTGCCCCGGTGGTGAGTGGAGAGATCTGCATGACTGATGTGAGAGAGGAGTGCACCTGGGACCTGAATAGGGCTGGGCTTTCCCCACACAATGCTGGCTCCACCCCCTGTGGTGTGTCTGATGTCCCTGACCCATCCTGTGAATAGGCAGAAGGGCTGAGCAAAACAAAGTGCTCAAGAACCAGTTGTATCTGGTTCACCCCTTGCCTGCACCTTTGTAGACAAAGGATTTCTCTGTATAAAAGAGGGGCTGTGACCCCATGAAAAGTTTCTTGTTTTTCCTGACTAGAATTTACCAGGGGCGTGCTGCTGCTGGGGCCCAGGGGAAGGCTTGCCTCCCTGGGCCTTGCCCAGCCCCTGGATTCCCTGCCCAGTCCCTGGATTGCTGATGGACTTTGTAGCAGAGGGCCCTTTTCTTCCTTTTAGGGGTAATCCCTTGGGGGCTTGATGGTCTCTATGCCCCCTAGCGCCTAAAATGCGCTTTATTTGAAATGGCCTGTTATTGGGGGCACCTAGCTCCTCATTGCTGCATCTACCATGGCAGCACAGATGCCCACCCCGCTTATTTCAACATTCTAAAGGCAGGAGCCTGCCCTGCCTTATGCCCGGGGATTATGTGTTCGAATTAACGCAGGTTCCCACCCTGCATGATGGCCCCTTGTCCTTAATTATTTGTAGCACGGGTGCCCACCCCGTGTTAATGAGCCTAAGCGGGAGCCCACCCCGCTTCTACTTGTATTTTGCCACCGAGGGAGCCTACCCCTC
Source organism: Lissotriton helveticus (assembly GCF_964261635.1). Lineage (NCBI taxonomy): Eukaryota > Metazoa > Chordata > Amphibia > Caudata > Salamandridae > Lissotriton > Lissotriton helveticus. Next base: position 74,251,140 of record NC_136067.1, read on the forward strand.
GTGGCTGCCCGGGAAAACGACCGCCGCCGCGACCGCGGCGAAAACAGGAAGTCAGGTAGCCCCTTTTGCCTGGCGGCAGGCGGGACTTCCGGTTTCTGAGAGGAAGTCCCGCGCACGCCTGGAAGGTGAGGGAGCCTTCGAGGGAGGAGGTCGGGAGCCCACCCCGCCTCCTCGAGTGCCGGTAAAGAAGTCCCAGGGCCCCCAGGAGGGGGCCCGGGTGAAGCAGGTCGGGCAGCGCGGTGTCCCATGTGTGAAAGGGAAGCCCCACGCCGCAGGAGAAGTGCTGCCGGTCCCGCAGCACAGGAGGAAGAGACTGGCCCCGGAGACAGCTGACCGGTAAGTACAGCCTGCTGGGGGGAGCAAAACGAAGGCACCACGCCGGTGCCTCACTCAGAGCAGCCCCACTTGGCAGAGGGCTGCTCTAACGCTTGGGCATTGTGGTATTTAGAGCCCACGAGGCTCCTAGGGGGCATCTTCTGTATCAGGGGCCTGTGGAGGTCCCGGGGGCCCGTGTTCCCCCAAAGCCATTGCGCTCCAACGATGGGCAAGTGTTGGTTCAGAGCCTAGAGGGCTCCAAAATGCGCAAAATGTCTTTCTAGAGCCTAGAGGGCTCTCAGGTGCACAGTTGTTTTCAGACCCAGATGGCTCCAACGGTTTGGCGAAGTCTTTCTTCCAGAGGGCCATTGAGGGCCCCTGTCGCAGTTTTGAGTTCCCAGCTGCGCAGCAAGTACTGGGCAGCTGCTACGTTTAGGTTTTTCCTTCTAGAGACATGTCCTTGGATTCAGGAGTGAGTCGCCCTCCTTCATCCCTACATTGGCCTTCCCCAGCTGCGCAGCACTTAGTGCCAGCTGCAGCGTTTAGGCCCTGTTCTGTCCCGAGCTGCCCAGCAAGTAGTGGGCAGCTGCTACGTTTAGGTTTTGGCGCAGCGGTGCAACCTGGACCCTAATGTGATTTATGTGCTGTTATGACTCATGTGCTATTGCTTTTTGGGTGTTAGGAAATGTACTGTGTGTAATATGTTTTGGCGCACCCTGTGTTCTGATACCTCTAGACATATGTTTATGCTTACGAGGTTGTTTTATCTAGTATGGGTTATACTAGTGTGTTCATGGTTCCCTGCGTGATATATGCCGATATATGCCTAAGGTGGTTAGGATTGCATAGGAGGTACTTACCTTTTACCAGTGGTTACTGGTTGTGTGCTACATTTGCTATTTGGTGCTACAGTTATTATATGTTCTATTTGCTAAGCGTTATTCCTACAAAGTGCTAGTTCTACCAAGTGCTAGTTCTAAAAGTGCTTATCCCTGACATTGGCCCACGTAGCCCTGTCCCATGTACATAAACCCCTGTAAATTCTGCCCATGCCTATGGCACATTGTAAAGTGTGTGTTTATTATCTAATGTGTTTGGTATAATACAAAGGCTATTTTTTATATATAACCTTGTGTGGAGTTCCTTCTGTGGGGGGCCTGGGATGTTGTTGCTGGTGGGTGTGTGCGCAAATACTTAACTTACATTGCCTCCGGGATAAGCTTTACTGCTCGTGTCACGCTACCAAGGGGGTGAGCAGGAGTTATCTTGGCGTGTAACTCCCTTGCCCTGACTAGAGTGGTGGTTTCTGCCTGATTTTGGCGCCAGCCTCAGCCAACCGGAAATCCCATTTCTAACACTGGAAGTCAGCGGAAAGGATACAGATTTGTGTTTGCACAGTACCACAGCGACAACTGGCTCCACTACAAAACTCTGCATTTTAGATAGTCACATGAAAGGGGATTATTGTTTTTAAGTTTGTTCAAAATGTCATTTCTTTGGAAATGTGTTTCTTGTGCACTGTGAGTTAGGTGTCACTAGCTCGGGAGGGTAGATCATCCCCTAAGTGCAGTGTGAGGTCTCTGGATTCACCAGTGGGTGGGATCCAGTGAAAGCATCATAAGTGTGTCCAAGGCATGTGTTCCCCGTCCCGTTCCCGGAGTAATGGTACCTGTGTCACGTGGTGGTCAGGTTGAGAAATCAGGGGCGGTAGAAAATGTCTTACCAGTCTTGAGAGGGGTTTGGGGATGAATGTGTGATGCGCTGGATGAATGTGAACGTCCCATTCGCCGTTCCCGGTGTAATGGTACCTGTGTCACGTGTGGTCAGGTTGAGAAATCAGGGGCGGTAGAAACTGTCTTACCAGTCTGGGGGGGGGTGTGTGTGTGGACAAGTGGTGTGAGTTCTGTGGGATGGGGAGCTTGCTGAATACTTTGGTGTGGACTACTGTTTTAGCTCCAACCGGAAATCCCATTTCTAACACCCACAAATTTCCAACTTTGTGGTTGTTCACAAGAGGTTGCTTGCACCACCCCAGTCTCTGCAGAGGCCTTCTGCTCCATGTTTTCTTCACCTACCAAAAACCTACCCATTCAGGAAAGTTAACCAAGAAGGTGTACTTTTTCAACATGAATAATTAGAAAAGAGTTTGTGAAAGTTTGCAAATCCTGATTCTATGAATCAAGTTGTGCTCCTTACAAACGCAAATCTAATTACATCACAATCATTAACTGTATTCTTGATAGATCCTTTACAGTCCTCCACTACCTTTTTGGCTAGGTGCGCAGTATACAAGTATATAAAAAAAAAGAAGGGAGTGAAGAGATATATCAGTCATGGACTCAATCTCCTCTGTAAGTTATGAAAAAAACAAAAAGAGTCCACTCAGAATTTACAAAATAAAGTGCTTAACCTTCCAAAAAGTGACTAATATGTGGAAGCACTTTGGAGTGAAGTGGACTATGTGTATTGGGGCTCCCACCAATACACATAGTTCACTTCACTCCAAAGTGCTCCCACGTATTCGTCAGTCGTAGCACGCCCCGTCCCGCAGCGGGCGGGAAGAAACTGATGATGACGCATGACACCAAGGGATTTTTTTTGTGGGTGAGGGTTATTTTAAACGACATTATTGCTTTCCCATGCTAGTAACCAAAAAGGTTCACTCGGTTTAGTCACTTTTTGGAAGGTTAAGCACTATACAAGTATGATATACATACATACATATATACATGTGTAAAACTGAAAGCATTATAAAAATGAAGGAGGACCCCACACAGACTTATAGGGGACTGGCGGGAAAGTTAGTTTTTCAAGAAAAGAATGTCCCCACGGAAAATGGACAATTTCAAGTGTCCAATTTCAATGTATATTCCCTCAAGAAGACCTGTTATCTAAAGGACAGCACGCCAACAATTGGGCGGGAAAGGCAAAGGTACAAGGTTTGGTGTTATCCTTATCAAATTATGTACAAACTGGAACTACAAGGTGTTATCTCAAATACTACTGTGTTTGAAGGAAACCAAGCTGCAAACATTAATAAAAAATACAAAAGAGAGATGATCCCCACACTATGCGTTTGGTAAAAACTCCGTTACAATTTATTCTGATTCAAAAACAATTTTTCATTATCACAATATTAAAAACATGTCATACATTTATTAAAAATTACAGTTAAAACACAAAAGAATCAACAAAGTTGACGCGGCGTTTCGGTATTCTGGTAGTAGACCTTCTTCAGGACTGATTCTAAATGAATTTAAAAACACAGAGTTACCATTCTTTTTTTGTTGCAGATTCAACATACATCTAACTTTTGTCGAAATCATCTCTTTATCTCCTCCTTGCAATTACACACCTTGTTTATCATGTGCTGATTTCTTCTATGCACTAGTTCCTTGTAATACGAAAAAATACTACACATTATGTGGATCTCATTTCTATAGCATATTATCACTCTAAAAAACATATTGATCACTATACCTCCACATGCCTACACTAATCACAAAACTAACATTGTTTACCTTTCCCTTGGACTTGTTGTCCAATGCTGTTGATCCCTTGTTTAGGTATATTATGCACATATTTACAGTGTTCTTGTCTTGAGTGATAATATGCTATAGAAATGAGATCCACATAATGTGTAGTATTTTTTCGTATTACAAGGAACTAGTGCATAGAAGAAATCAGCACATGATAAACAAGGTGTGTAATTGCAAGGAGGAGATAAAGAGATGATTCCGACAAAAGTTAGATGTATGTTGAATCTGCAACAAAAAAAGAATGGTAACTCTGTGTTTTTAAATTCCTTTAGAATCAGTCCTGAAGAAGGTCTACTACCAGAATACCGAAACGCCGCGTCGACTTTGTTGATTCTTTTGTGTTTTAACTGTAATTTTTAATAAATGTATGACATGTTTTTAATATTGTGATAATGAAAAATTGTTTTTGAATCAGAATAAATTGTAACACAGTTTTTACCAAACGCATAGTGTGGGGATCATCTCTCTTTTGTATTTTTTATTAATGTTTGCAGCTTGGTTTCCTTCAAACACAGTAGTATTTGAGATAACACCTTGTAGTTCCAGTTTGTACATAATTTGATAAGGATAACACCAAACCTTGTACCTTTGCCTTTCCCGCTCAATTGTTGGCGTGCTGTCCTTTAGATAACAGGTCTTCTTGAGGGAATATACATTGAAATTGGACACTTGAAATTGTCCATTTTCCGTGGGACATTCTTTTCTTGTAAAACTGAAAGCAGCCTTTACAGAATGCACACACTCATGGAAAAAACATTCAACACCAGAATATAATATGCTACTGTCACCAACACCAATGACACATCAATGCTCACTTACTCAAGCCCAATTCAAATGATCCCAGATCCGTATGGCAAGCAGCCCAAATCATTGTCTTATCATATCATCTAGACGGGCCAGATCGATATGGCAACATACATTCATGGCTAGTCCACAGCGCCGTGAGTCCATCATTTGATAGACGGAAGCTATACACATATAAGTAATAGGGGAAACTGGATGAGAATTGCCAAATAGTGCATCTGGTGTCAATAGTAATGCAGAGGTAAGCACTGTAGTTAGCTTAAACAATGACTACGGGTCTTAAAATAGATGTGAGAATCGAAAGTAAGAGAAACTGGGCTATAGAGTAAGGCATGCACAGACTTGCCCCTGCAACCTGACTATTGTCTATTTAAATTCAATATTATTTATCAGCAATCCTTTGTGTTTTACAAGACTGAGGTGTTATGAGTGATGGGTTTCACCTGACCGCATTTTCTTTGTATTTGTTTCATGTGTAGGACGCCAAATACATAATCCCTTATTCAATACTTCATTAACAGCTTTTATTTATTAGTGTAATTTTCTAGGAATGTTAGTAGCAGTACAATTCACATCGGCAACTTCAAAGTGATGTGTGAGAGCTATACCGAGTCTTGAAAGGAATAAGGTCATCTCCTTGCTGGCCTGCCCCATATTCAAAACCAGCGCCATCATTTATAAAGCACCCACGCTTATCTTGCAGACAAGCTCACCATCTCTGGGGGCTCTTGGCACACCCACAGGCAGGACATCTCCAGCCTGCAGGCAAAGAAGTGATAATCATTAAAAACAGGTCAGCAGCCTTTTTTCATCTATGCATCCAGGATCTAGAGCAATGTCCCTGTATCCATCAGGACCGCCCCTCTTTAACCCTTCCGCTGCGCTGAACGTTCCGCGCTGGTGCGGAACGTTCCATTGCGCGGGCGGGGCCGCGACGTTCAACGGACGTGCGCAGCACTACCGAGGTAGTGCACGCGACGTCCGTTGAACGTGGCCAGCACTGAAGGGGTTAAAGAGCACTACATGTTAATGCGGTAACAATTCACAAACTACCTACCTCTCCTGTCACTTGTTGACTTTATGTTTGTGTTTGACCCTGTAAAGCACTCCATTGCCTTTGGGCTGGGTTTGCGCTATGGAAATATCACATACATACACACATACATAAATACATACATACTCACATGAGGGGTTAGAGATGAGTTGAATGTGAAAACTGTTCACTGACCTGATAATCTTAAAACAATCTTCGTAGGAAGACAACTCAGCCTAAAACTGATCCGAATAACTGAGTTTCTTATGTGTCCGGAGCACGGGATTTGCTGTGCTGCACAAAACAGAAAACAGCGCAAACTCACATCTACTAAGATTGACCTGTTGCTGTGTCTTCCCCTTCACTGGCACTATTAAAGGCTGCCTTGTATGATGCACAACGTGGCAGCGGTGAGTGTGCGCTGTAAAGTATAGGATTCCTACTAAAAACATACCTTCCAGTTCCAAGGCCTATGTGTAGACAAACATAGAAGGATGCCACGCACTGGATGTGAGCTGTGCACTTCTGCACACGTGCAAAGCATGTTTCTTCTTGGGGCATGAAAGCATGTTTCCTTGTTAGCGCCTCAAGTAGGTGTTATGTTTTTTACTCAATCCATGGTCTAACTATCTTAGTCGATAGTGCCAAAGCCTATGAGTGTTTACATTGATCCACCCAAGTAACACCCCAGTAACACCAGCTTCACGCAAAGCAGAGGAAAGGTATTTGCACTGCAAAAAGGGCGCCTTTCCTTTGGTAAAGGCCTTTTGTGCTGGAAAGTAAAAACAAATATATCGCTTTGAGTGCCTTTACATCACTTTGCAATGGAGCAAAGCTTTAGCAAATCTGGGGCAAGGAGTCCTAAACCAGAAATACGGAGAAAGTCTTGCTAAACAAAGTGGTATGTTTGCAAAGGTATAGCATTCTATGTGAAACTTATTAAATGCATATGTTATATTAACGAAAGTGCATAGTTTGGAACTTTTTGGCTATGTGTAATCCGTCCCTGCTGCTGTACATACAGTAGACTGCTGTAATGCAGTACACTGATGCAATGCTGTAATGTATACTACTATATGAAAGTTATTTGCATACTATTTGCATAATGTACCCAATGTGCTAAGAATGAGTTAGGAATCTTTTCGAAATCATTTTTTTAGCTGACCTGTAAATGGTACTATTTGCATCTTTCCTATAAGCCTCCAGCCCTCCTTCCTCCCTCAAACAAAGGCCTATGGGATGAAAACCCACAGCTTGAGAGTAGCACCTGAGGAGTCTGAGAGATGAAAACCCAAACCAGCCCACCAGGGAAATGCCCGGTAGAATAAAAAGGCCTGTCCAACCCTGATTGGTGCCATCTCCTCATGGGAAGTGCTTTTACACCTACGTGCCAGGCTAGAGTGCACCGTGTGTATTTGCATCTGCCAGACATGTTACAGATTACCATTAATTAATCGTTGCAACCGGGAGGGCTTGCACGATACTGCCCCAAAATGCAGTTCAATGCTGGTAAAAAAGCTGCTGAGGCTGGGAACAGGCTGGGAATCATACAAGGTTACCACATTGTTTATTCCCACTTAATGAACACGGTAATCATTAACAAAAAATCACGTAAAACATCAGATAAGGCTAACGTCAACTGCAATATGAGAGGAAAAAAGAACCACACACAGCTATATCACAAAGATACACAGACGAAAAGGAAAAACCATTAAACCTTATGTATATACTTATCATAAATCACTATTATGGAATTGTATAATAATATTATTATTATTATTAGGCGTTTTACAGAGCACATGGTGACTCTATTCGGAATGTCCCCGCACTAGGCTTCCAAGGAGCCTAGGGTCCACCACGCACTGAAATGCTCAATTTGTCTAAAAAAACAATGTTAGAAATGGGGGTCTCTAGTTGACAGAGGTATGTACCTTTTGTCCAAATAGAGACCCTTGCTTCTAGTCAGGGTAAGAGGAATACACACCTTAGATAACCCCTGCTCACCCCCTTGGTAGCTTGGCACGAGCAGACAGGCTTATCCCAAAGGCAATGTGTAAAGTATTTGTACCAACACTCACAGTAACACAGTGATAACATCACAAATGGACACCACACCAGTTTAGAAAAATAAAGTATCTTTATCTAAACTTATCAAGACCAAAACAACAAAAATCCAGCATACGAGTATTAAGAAAAATGACTTTCAAAAGGTTTTAGCAACTGAGACCATAGAAAACTATGGATGCGTGATTTCTTGCAAAGTACCTGTCGTTGCGACAAAATTCACCAAGCCAAACAGACGCAGCGATGGGAAGCGTTGAAAAACAAAGAGATGAGTTGATTCCTGAGACCTTCGTGGATGCGATGCGACAGTAAAGTTGGACACAAGGGAGTGGTGCATCTGGTCCAGTCTGTAGGGGTAGGCGATGCGTCAATTCTGAGACAACTCTGATCCTCAGGTAATGCGTTGGGGAAAACTTGCCGCATATGGACGATGCGTGGAAATCCGGGATGCATCAGCGAACAATGCAGCTGTGTCGAGCAGCGATGCATTGATTTCTTCTGCCACGATCCCTCGATGCGGCGATTCTTGCAGCGGCCACAGGCGGTGCATCGGTTTCAGCAGCAGTGCAGAATGATTCTTCTTGCACCACGGCGTTGCGTTGGAAAAACTGTTGCAAGAAGAGCTATGCTTCAATTGTCCTATTATTGCATTGCTTTCCAGCTCACGGCAGCAGAAACAACCTCCAGAGGCCCCACACAGTCACAGGCACTCCTGGCAGGACAGAACTCCCAGCAAGGAAGTTCAGGGGAGCTGGGGAAGAAGTCTTCTGTTCCTAAGAATTCGAAACAGGAGACAAGCTCTAATCAAGCTCTTGGAGACTTTCCTCCAGCAGGGGACACAGTACACATCAAAGTCCTTTTCCTTTCCTTGGCAGAAACAGCAACTGTAGGCGTTTGGAATTCAGTCTATAAAATCAGAAATTACAAAGAATTGGCACATTTGTAAAACTGTGCTGGAAACTGAAAACTTCGCACTTCAGAGTGCGGATCACTGAATAACCTACGTTGGTTTGAGATAAAGGCTCAGATGTAGAAAAAACATGCCAACTCATGGGGTGCCCATTTGGGGAACGCATTGGTCGACCTGGGAATACAAGTAGCATGGGACAGCAAGATGGACCAAGCACCATGCGCTTGGTTAAGCAATGCCATAGCAAAGAAATTGCCACATCTGCAAGATAAAACCATCCTGGCAAAGTCTTGACACGCTTGGACCATGATAAATTCTTGCAACTTCAGGCTGCAAGCAAATGTCTCAGCCCACTTTCATCCAGTCATAAAACTGAGTTTTATGATACATTAGAACATTGGAATGTTGGGAGCTCCATTGCAGGCAATGGAGTGCTCGATGCTTCTACAGGCCGGTAAAGGCCCACAGAACAACATTTCAATGTTTTACAAAGGCCTCTCGGAGCTCGAGGGGATTTAAATCCCCGCAAGCTTCGAGAGGCCTTTGTTTTATTTGTTAGAACATGCTGCCCTCTCCTTCCAGTTATGGAACGAAGGCCCAACACTTGTAGCAGGTCACCTACTGGATCCAATCTTTGCAAATTTTAACAACTTAAGATGTGAGCCTGCATCTCCCATTCCCTGGTCTGACTACTATCTAATTTATTTCAAAATCTGGGTGCCTACTACAAAAGACCATGTGAATAGAACTGAGGCCTGGTTCAGGAATTGGAAAAAAACTGAACATAACTGAGCTCAATTCGCAACTAATACAGTCAAAACCTGATAGTAATCTCAGTGAGCTCAAAATCAGTGACCACAAAGAGATCAATAAATGGCTATCGATAGCCGTTCAAACGATTATCCCGCTCACCTTGAGTCAACGGAAATCTTGTACTCCCCGGTCCCGTGGTTCATGGAGAAATTGAAGGAAGAGAAAAGCAACTGTAAGAAGCTAGAGAGGCAGTGGAGGAGAAAGTATGATACAGCCAGCAAGGAAGTCTATAAGCTGGAGCTCAATGCCTACCACTTGTCTTGCAAAATAGCTAAGGGAGAACACACTAAAAACACCATTTTAGAAGTCCAATGTAATCCCAGCACTCTTTTTAAAGTCCTAAAGGACCTGGCAGGAGCTGCACTCCAACCAGAACCCCAGACATTGGGCCCGATTACGATTGTGGTGAATCCGCATCCTCCGGGCCGGCGGAAGCCACCGCCGGCCCGGAGGATGCGGATTCACCGCTGAGTTGTGAGAAATGACCCCCCGCCAGATTAGGATGGCAGGGGGGTCATCTGCGGACATGGAGACCGTCCGCCGCTTTTCCGCCGCGAGACCGCGGCGGAAAAGCTCTAATATGGTGGCGGTGTCTATCAGACACCGCCAGCCATATTAGGATTTGCATTTTGATAAGCCTTTTCGCGGCGGCAATGCCGCCACGAAAAGGCATACGGTCTTTTCTTTGGGGGCCCGTTGCGGGCCCCCAGGGTGGAGGGGGGGTGGGGGTGCACATGGGGGGTACCTATGGTACCCCCCTGCATTTGCATGCACGAAGCGGCAGGCACCGCGCGGTGCCTGCCGCTTTGTGCATGCAAATGCAGTGCTTACATTTTTAACATTGCGGCGGGTGCTGCTTCAAGCAGCACCCGCCGCAATGTTAAACATACAGGATGTGACCGCCAGGGTGGCGGTCACATCCTAATTTGCACGGAGGGAGGGGCTTCCCCTGCGGACGGTCCCTCCACCTCTGGGATGGCGGACGGACGCAGGTCCGTCCGCCATCCTAATAGGGCCCCTTGTCTACCACACAATGCAATCTTGTGCTAACTTTTTTAATGAGAAAATAGACAAGATCTATTCTAATTTCAATGAAGGTTGCGATGCTACAGCCATCCCACGGCTGACCCCCACTCTTAAGGAGTCTGATAAAAGGGACAATACCCCTGAGTATCTACTCACTGCCTGGTCACCACTAGACACCACTACTTTTAAGGAAATACTAAACAGCATCACCTCAGGTTCACCTATAATAATAATAATAAAGGGTTTTGTAAAGCGCTCAGTAACGCCATCACGGCGTGTCCCCGCGCTAATGGAGAAGTGGCAAACAAAAAAAAACTCACTAGGAAACCCCCTCACCAGAGCCTCACAGTGTGTACAAGTGGGTCTTCAGCAGAGACCGAAATATTGCCTCTCTGCTCTCCAGCCTTAGAGCCAGCGGGAGTTTGTTCCAGTTTTGGGCGGCCAGTAATGTAAACGACCGCCCTCCCATTCTGGATCTCTTTATTCGCGGAACCGTCAGCAGCCCCGTACCTCCCGAGCGCAAGGCCCTTGGCGGCTCGTATTTGCAGACTAGGTCCCGAAGATAGGCGGGAGCCCTCAACCAGACAATCCGGTGGCACATAAGCAGGCATTTAAACAGAATACGTTTCTTTATGGGGAGCCAGTGGAGAGCATCAAGCGCCTTCTGTGAATTGGCTCTCCTCGGCCTCCTCAGCACCAGGCGAGCAGCCGCGTTCTGGATGACCTGCAGGCGGCCCATACTCCTCTCGGTGGTACCAAGGAACAAAACGTTCCCATAGTCCAACCGAGAGGCGACCAAAGCCTGCGTCATCGTCCTTCTGGCAGTCAGGGGTAGCAGATCCAGAGTCTTATTTAGAACCTTCAGGACCCCAAAGCACTTCCCCACAAGGCGTCTAATATGACCCTCATAGGACAGTGTGGGATTAACCCACACTCTTAGGTTTTTTGCTTCCTCACCTGGTACAGGAGTGGTGCCCAGACAGGATGGCCACCAATCGGCTGACCAGCTACTGCTCTTCCCACCCACCATCAAAACCTCGGTTTTGGAGCCATTGAGCTTTAAACAATGGGCATCCATCCAGTCTGCCAAGGCCTGCATGCAGGCCTTGAAATTGGAGGATGCTCCTGTGGGGTTTTGAGACAGCGAGATAGGCAGTTGAGTGTCGTCGGCGTAAGACACCAACTCCACCCCAAATGCTTGGACAACCTTGGCCAGGGAGGCCATATAAAGATTGAAAAGTGTAGGGCTCAATGCTGAGCCCTGTGGCACTCCCTGGTCTAGAGGCACCTCGGAGGAACGGCAGGACCCCTGTTGAACTTGAAAGCAGCGCCCCGTCAGGAACGACTGCAGCCAGTTCAGGGCGGCTCCTACGACCCCAGCTTCGTTTAGACACTGTAGCAAGATGGAATGGGCTACAGTGTCAAACGCTGCGCTGAGGTCGAGCATTATCAAGGCCATAGTGTGCCCCGCATCCGCTCCAGCTCTAAGGGTCTCAGTTGCACGCAGAAGGGCCGTCTCCGTCGAGAAGCCCGCTCGAAAGCCTGATTGGAAGGGGTGAAGAATATTGGCTCTCTCAAGGTGTTCAACTAATTGAGAGTTCACCACCTTTTCTGCGACTTTGGCCAGATAGGGAAGCAGCGAGATGGGCCTAAGGTTCTCCAACACGTCAAGACCGACGTTGGGCTTTTTCCTAATAGGCAACACAACCGCCTTCTTCCAGTCCTCCGGGATATGTTGAGTGGAGAAAGACATCTGCAGTACATGCCTGATGTAAGGTTCCAGCCCTGACAGACCACCCGACACCACTCTAGGAGGCGCAGGATCAATGGGAGATCCGGACCTGACGCTGCGGCAGATCCTGTTTAAGCTCTCAGTAGGAGGAACCGTAAACAGTTGTAGTGTATTGCACGGATCCATAGGTGTCCTTGCAGCCCTGAATTCAGTGCCACTCACGGGTTGTTTAGAAAAAGAGGCGTAAATGTTCTTAACCTTCCCCGAAAAGAAGTCAGCTACCCTGTTGCATTCTGCAACCGAGTCTACTTTCGGGGCATTAGAACTCTGGACCCAATGCCAGCACGTATCTTGAAACAGCTAGATCCATACATTTTGGATATAATTAGAGCACTATTAAATACTTCCCTAACGGAAGCAGTTATGCCCGTGGACTGGAAGCATGCTATGGTGGTACCTCTGCTGAAAATGGCTAATGGAGACCCGGAGGTCTTTTCTAACTTTCGCCCAATATCGCTTCTGCCTATTTTTTCCAAAATCCTGGAAAAACATGTGAACAAACTGCTAGCGGATTTTGTTAACAGCAACAAGCTACTACACCCCTCCCAATCGGGGTTTAGAAGGTCCCACTCTACTGAGTCCACCCTATTAGGGGTAACTGAAGCGATTCGTAAGGAATTGGACAATGGTGGCTCGGTGGCACTCATTCTTTTAGATTTGAGTGCCGCATTCGACACCATCTCACACAAAGCCCTGTCTCAGGCCCTGGAGGACATAGGGGTAAGAGGCATAGCACTGGAATGGCTGAAACAATTTCTCTCTCACCGGACTTTCCAGGTCTTTTCCAAAAACAATGCCTCCGATGTCTTGAACTCCCCTCACGGGGTCCCCCAGGGCTCCATACTGAGCCCGCTGCTCTTCAATATTTATGTGACCCCGCTGGCCATAATAGCAGAGGAAATGGGTCTCACAATATATTCCTATGCGGGTGACACACAATTATAGGTCGATTCCGATCCGGTAAAATGCGCTCTGAATCGTCGTACGGAGAGTTTTTTCCCCATACGAATCGTACCCGTAGACGCCCCGTACGTACGACAAAGTACGATCCGTACCAGGTGCCAAACTCCGTACGAGTCGTACAGGACTCCGTACGACTAAGATCTCCGTACGAGTTTCTCCTTCGGAACCGGCTGTACGCGACATCACTACGGTTCGCGGCTGGTTTTTACGACCCAGCAAGTACGATTCGTGTCGGGTACGCGCCGTATGACCCTTTTCCTACGGGAGCCGAAAACAGTCGTAAACGCAGAGTTCGCGCCGAAACAGGTACGGAAGGCCCCCCCCCCGGGTACGGCACGCACCCCCCATGATCGCAGGGGTACGCGCCGTACCCCTGTGATCATGCGGGGTACGTGCCGTACACCCAGCGTACATGGGGTACGCGCCGTATGACCCTTTTCCTACGGGAGCCGAAAACAGTCGTAAACGCAGAGTTCGCGCCGAAACAGGTACGGAAGGCCCCCCCCCCCGGGTACGGCACGTACCCCCCATGATCGCAGGGGTACGCGCCGTACCCCTGTGATCATGCGGGGTACGTGCCGTACACCCAGCGTACATGGGGTACGCACCGTACCCCATGTACGGTGGGTGTACGGCACGTACCCCATGTACGCTGGGTGTACGGCACGTACCCCGCATGATCACAGGGGTACGGCGCGTACCCCTGCGATCATGGGGGGTACGCTCCATACGGTGTGTAGGTGATCGTGCGCTTTTCCGTACGAATCGACGTGTACCGTACGAATCGCGCCCGGGTCGGCCGATCGGGATCGGAATCGTCCGGTCGTACAGCGTCCGTACGAGTCGTACGGAAACGGCTCCGGATACGATTCGTACGGACGGGGATTTTACCGGATCGGAATCGACCCGATAGTGTTCTCTCTATCAACCATCGACAAGTCCAACACCTTCTCCCTTCGCAGTGGGCTTCTGAGAATGGCAGATTGGCTGCATACCAAGAAACTAAAACTTAATGGGGACAAAACTGAGTTGATTATTTTCGGGGAACACGAAGAACTCTGGGGTCCTACTCATTGTCCGACGGAAATGGGCCCTACCCCGGTAGCGGTCCAATCCGCACGTAACCTGGGGGTGATAATTGATGAGAAACTGTCTATGTGTGCCCAAACAGCTAAAACGGCCTCAACTTGTTTCGCCATCCTTAGATGGCTGAGGAAAATCCTATGGCAACTTCCAGAAGGGGCGCAGAGAACAGTTTTACAGGCCCTCATTGGCTCCAGACTTGACTATGGGAGTATCCTATATCTAGGAGCCAATAAAGCTATCATCAATCGACTTCAGGTCGTTCAAAATGCGGCCGCTAGGCTGCTTCTCCATCTTCCGGGGCGAACAAGTGTTGCGGAACATCTTAAGAAATTGCATTGGCTGAAGATAGCCAATAGAGTTAAATTCAAAGCCCTGTGCTATATGTTCAGAATTGGCACAGGGGAAGCTCCTGCCTATCTATGTAAGCTGGCGCATAAATATCTACCCTCTAGAAACCTTTGGTCAATGCATCAGGCCAAATTTTCTGTCCCTAGATTCAAACGTGCACGATTGGGCGGGCGCTCATTTGCCTACTTGGCCCCGGTTCTGTGGAACTCACTGCCACTCGAATTGCGTCTTGAATCAAGGTACCTTCAATTCCGAAAGGGCATTAAAACTTGGCTATTTAATCAATAGACTCCACACTCCTATTTGTAACTTTCCATCTTATCAAGCCTAACTCAGATCCAAGGCGCTGGGAAACCCTCAGGGTAGCTGTTGCGCCATATAAATGTAATAAATAAAATAAATAAATAAATAGTAGCAGGGATATACCGGCTATTAAAGTCCCGGTCCCTTGTTAAAGTCCCTCGCCTTCGACTCAGACCTTTAATGCGGGAGCGTACCTTTAATAGTCGGTAAGCCCTCTAAGGCGGGCTATAATGCTATACTAATTTGGATTTATTGACTCAAAATATCTTTTTCCAGCTAGGAAGGACAGGAAGCAAGTCCCAGACTGTCATTTGTGTGGCTAAAAAATACAATCAATAAGTCACCTCATGTGCATGTGCACAATAGTCACGGTCCAAAGGAAGATGCTTCTTAAATCAATCATCCGGGAACTAAATATTCATACTTGTAGGCAAGCTGTCATCAGCTGGCTGAGAGGTGCCTCCATACAATGGGCATGTCGGGGAGTACATTTTTTGTCACTGGTGAACAAACTTCTCCTAAAAGCGGATTAGCATAAGTAATTTCAGCTTAAGGACAGACCAACTCAGGAAAATATAGAGCCAAATATTTTACCAAATACTACATAATCATTGCACAGAATGTGTTAAACTGAGGGACTTATCCTGGGAAATGGGATGGTTCTTATAAATATTAATCAATTGTTATGATTCATTGCATTTTTAGAATATGATATTTTGGGTATACAGTCATAATATCGAGTAAAAAATATAGAATGGGCAAAATAGCGAGTATAAAATATAGAATGGGCAAAATATCGAATGGACAGAATATAGACAACAAAAATATAGAATTGTAGGTAAGTAAGTTAATATTTATATTTTTAATAATATGTAAATGTTTTTTATGTTAGTATATGTGTTAAAAGTGTATTTTTATTTTATAATTTATTTTAATTAATTAATTAATTAATTAATTAATTTTATGGTATTTAATTTTTGCGTAATATAATTCTGGAGCGGGTTGTGGGTTTATAGGGGTATAGGGTGGGAAGTAATTTAAATATAATTAATTACATATTTTAATTTATTTATTGGTATTTATTTTGAATTAATTGTTAATTAATTTGTAATTGGTTATAATTAAAATAGAATTGGTATTTAATTTTTATTAAGTTATTATTTGATAATTATGTTCGCTTTATTAATTTATTTTCTGTAGTGGGTTGTGGCTTTATAGGGGAATTGGGTGGGAAGTAATTTAATTGTAATTAATTAAAAAATGTAATTTATTAATTGGTATTTTTTTAAATTAATTGTTAATTACTTTTCAATTGTTCATTAATTAATTGTTATTGGTAATTATTTGTATTAATAGGTAACTATTTTTTAGTAATTAATTATTTTTATTATTTTCAATTGATTAATTATTATAATATATTAAATTGGTCATTAATTTTAATTAATTTGTAATTGGTATTTATATTTAATTTATTTTTAATTATATATGAATTATTCACTTTCCCTACTGTTGCTCTCCTTGGAGTGGGAATAGTAATTTTTACCCTCCCGCTATGCAATGCTTTCCCTACTGTTGCCCTCCCTGGAGTGGGAATAGTAATTTTTACCCCTACGCTATCCAACGCTTTCCCTACTGTTGCACTCACTGGAGTGGGAATAGTAACTTTTTACCCCTACGCTATCCAACGCTTACCCTACTGTTGCACTCTTTGGAGTGGGAATAGTAATGTTTACCCTCCTGCTATCCAATGCTTTCCCTACTGTTGCCCTCTCTGGAGTGGGTATAATAATTTGTACCCCTACGCTATCCAACGCTTTCCCTACTGTTGCACTCCCTGGAGTGGGAATAGTAATTTTTACCCTATGCTATCCAACGCTTACCCTACTGTTGCACTCCCTGGAGTGGGAATAGTAATTTTTACCCCTACGCTATCCAACGCTTTTCCTACTGTTGCACTCTTTGGAGTGGGAATATTAATTTTTACCCCTACGCTAACCAACGCTTTCCCTACTGTTGCACTCTCTGGAGTGGGAATAGTAATTTTTACCCTCCCGCTATCCAACGCTTTCCCTACTGTTGCACTCTCTGGAGTTGGAATAGTAATTTTTACCTGCTCCCTATCCAATGCTTTTCGTACTGTTGCACTCACTGGAGTGGGAATAGTAATTTTTACCCCTACACTATCCAACGCTTTCCCTACTGTTGCACTCTTTGGAGTGGAAATAGTAATTTTTACACTCCCGCTATCCAACGCTTTCCCTACTGTTGCCATCCCTGGAGTGGGAATAGTAATTTTGACCCCTACGCTATCCAACGCTTTCCCTACTGTTGCACTCACTGGAGTGGGAATAATAATTTTTACCCCTACGCTATCCAACGCTTTCCCTACTGTTGCACTCCCTGGAGTGGGAATAGTAATTTTTACCTTCCCGCTATTCAACGCTTTCCCTACTGTTGCACTCACTGGAGTGGGAATAGTAATTTTTACCCCTACGCAATGCAAGGCTTACCCTACTGTTGCACTCCCTGGAGTGGGAATAGTAATTGTTACCCCTACGCTATCCAACGCTTTCCCTACGGTTGCACTCTCTGGAGTGGGAATAGTATTTTTACCCCTACGCTATCCAACACTTTCCCTACTGTTGCACTCTCTGGAGTGGGAATAGTAATTTTTACCCTCCCGCTATCCAACGCTTTCCCTACTGTTGCACTCCCTGGAGTGGGAATAGTAATTTTTACCCTTTGCTATCCAATGCTTACCCTACTGTTGCACTCCCTGGAGTGGGAATAGTAATTTTTACCCCTACGCTATCCAACGCTTTTCCTACTGTTGCACTCTTTGGAGTGGGAATATTAATTTTTACCCCTACGCTAACCAACGCTTTCCCTACTGTTGCACTCTCTGGAGTGGGAATAGTAATTTTTACCCTCCCGCTATCCAACGCTTTCCCTACTGTTGCGCTCTCTGGAGTTGGAATAGTAATTTTTACCTGCTCCCTATCCAATGCTTTTCGTACTGTTGCACTCACTGGAGTGGGAATAGTAATTGTTACCCCTACACTATCCAACCCTTTCCCTACTGTTGCACTCTTTGGAGTGGAAATAGTAATTTTTACACTCCCGCTAACCAACGCTTTCCCTACTGTTGCCATCCCTGGAGTGGGAATAGTAATTTTGACCCCTAAGCTATCCAACGCTTTCCCTACTGTTGCACTCACTGGAGTGGGAATAATAATTTTTACCCCTACGCTATCCAACGCTTTCCCTACTGTTGCACTCCCTGGAGTGGGAATAGTAATTTTTACCTTCCCGCTATCCAACGCTTTCCCTACTGTTGCACTCTCTGGAGTGGGAATAGTAATTTTTACCCCTATGCTATCCAACGCTTTCCCTACTGTTGCACTGGCTGGAGTGGGAATAGTAATTTTTACCCTCCCGATATCCAACTCTTTCCCTACTGTTGCACTCACTGGAGTGGGAATAGTAATTTTTATCCCTACGCTATCCAACGCTTTCCCTACTGTTGCACTCTTTGAAGTGGGAATAGTAATTTTTACCTTCCCGCTATTCAACGCTTTCCCTACTGTTGCACTCACTGGTGTGGGAATAGTAATTTTTACCCCTACGCAATGCAAGGCTTACCCTACTGTTGCACTCCCTGGAGTGGGAATAGTAATTGTTACCCCTACGCTATCCAACGCTTTCCCTACTGTTGCACTCTCTGGAGTGGGAATAGTATTTTTACCCCTACGCTATCCAACACTTTCCCTACTGTTGCACTCTCTGGAGTGGGAATAGTAATTTTTACCCTCCCGCTATCCAACGCTTTCCCTACTGTTGCACTCACTGGAGTGGGAATATTAAATTTTACCCCTACGCTATCCAACGCTTTCTCTACTTTTGCACTCAGTGGAGTGGTAATAGTAAATTTTACTGTCCCGCTAACCTACAGTAAAAATATTCGATATTTTTTATTAATATTATGTTTATATATATGTATGTATTTAAAAAATTAAATTGTATGTTTATTTATTTTTAACTTAAATTAATTATTTATTAATTTTAAGGTAATTTAAGTATTTTAAGTATGTTTAAGTTAATTATATTTAATATTTTATTATTCTTCAATTACTTTTAAGACATTTAAAAAATTCGATATTTTGACTATCTATATTTTTTACAACGATATTTTTGATTCGATATTTTTACACTTACCTGTTTGGAGATAGGAGTTCAATATTTTTGTATTCTATATTTTTTACTCGATATTTTGCTACATCGATATTTGTGTTATCGATATTATGTCAGTGATCCAATATTTTGCTAAGTGTAAGAATGTGCATTTCAACAAAAGAATTGCACTTTATAGTAAGGAATAACCAAATGATTAATTGAAGTCGTTTAGAAAGTGAGATTTCATATAGAGTAAGAATGATTCTTTTAATATATGAAATTGCACTTTATGGTTAGGTATAACAAAATAAAGTTTCTTTTGACTTCAGACTGTTAAATATGTTTCATCCAGTGGACTCCACATTATAGTGTCCTGACACAAGAGGAGCAACATTAAAAACACATTTAACAATGACTAACCATTCTCTACTGGTTTCTGCCATGTAGCATTGTATATATTTTGTGGACAGCACCAGTGGGCAACTTTTGACATGCGTCAGTATTCACCTCCACTGCGCCGTTGTGTTGGAGCACTTGCAATATGATAATATGTGTCTTTGGCATACTAATATATATATTACCTATTGGCGATAGCCAGTAGGTATATATAGTTAGGACCTAGCTGCCATAGGAAATCCGCAACATTCTATTGGGAATAACTTTGGCGCCGGTTGAGGAATTTGCGTGTAATTTTCCAGAATTTTGGCCAGCTCCGCTGCGCTCCTTCCCTTAAAGTTTCGGGGAGATTCGTGAAGTGGGAGCTGAGAAAAAAGGGGGGTCCCAAAACGTGTTTTCCCCATGTTAATTTCCATAGGACGTTCTGACAAGGCTACAGCCCGAACCGCTGAATGGAATTACACCAAACTTGGCAAAATTGTAGGGACTGGTACGCAGAAGTGACTTTGCTATATTTGGTGAAAATTGCTCCAGTGGTTTTTATGAAAATTAACTTCAAAAACACATATATATCTGGGCGGAGCCTAACCACACATCTCATCGTGAGATCTGATTGGCTGTCAGCACTTCATCCAAGAAGTGTTGGCAGCCATCTTGGGACCAATATACATGATAGCACCTCATTAAAAAGCATTGTAGTTAATGGAGGGTTTTAGGACTTTAGTTACATTATAAATAATTTTTTATTTTAGGAATTGTGGTGTGTTCTAAGGTGATTTTACCATGTGAAAAAGCCTTCTGCTGGGATATCATGAATCATGTTTGAAAGAAAACTATTATCTCATGCTTTTCCCACAGTGGTTTGGAAGGGGATCTATAAGCTAAACTGAAAGCATATTTTCTGTAAATTCACATTATCTTTCTCAGTCATGTGAGAATGAAGTCTGACATTCTCAGTAAAACATGTACATCCAACAAGGACAGAGACTGTCAGTTGATTCCTTTGTGTTCTACTGCAGACTCCTAGAGTGTTCTAAAGAACAACTAGAGCGCTAACAGTCCTACTTATTACAAAGGTATGGCACACCTGAAGCCATCGTGATTGGAATAAAGTGGTAACTCTTAAAACATTTAATTTAAAAAGGAACAAAATAAGAGGGTATATTTTGCCATAGAAAGTATGATTAGTGCTGCAGAAAGAAAAATTAGGGCACATTTTGAGTGACTTCCCAAATCCTCTTCTATTTCATTAAAAAATTCTGACATGCAGTCTCCCAAGATGGCCACCAGAGACAGAAGAGCCCAAATGTAGCCCAAATATCACCCAGATGTAGCCCAAGTATAGCCCAATGACAGAATGTCCCAGAGTGTTCTAAAGAACAACTAGAGCGCTAACAGTCTTACTTATGACAAAAGTATGGCACACCAGAAGCCATCTTGATTGGAATGAAGTGGTAAGTCCGAAAACATTTAATTTAAAAAGGAACAAAATGATGGGGTTCATTTTGCCATAGAAATAGAAAGTATGATTAGCAGCAGACTTCTCTGGTGAGCAGTAGCTTTACTGCAGTGATCTAATGAGCAACTAGAGTGCTAACATTCAGAATGTATGGCAAATGTGTGACACATCTGAATGCCTTCTTGATGGAACCAAAGTAAACAAGCATTGAAAATGCAATAGATCTCGCCCTCGTTTAAGTTAAAGCCATTCTGTTTGTAATGAGGTGGATTTTTAGCTTTGCTTTTATTAGTGTTTTTAAAACTTTCATGTAAATATCATGCATATGTATGCATATATGTATATGTATGCATGCATTTATATTTGTATTTATATAGATATGCAGATTATATATGTTTATATATGTATGTATATATATATATACACATACATAAATGCATATGCGTATAAATGCATATATATATGTGTATATGTGTGCGTGTAGAGAGAGGTAGAGAGGTAGAGGTGTAGAGGTAGAGAGGTAGAGGTAGAGAGGTAGAGACTAGTAGAGAAAGAAGTAGAGAAAGGTAGAGAGGTAGAGAGAAGAGACTGAGTAATAGAGTAGAGAGTGAGTAGTAGAGAGTAGTACAGAGCAGTAGGGAGAGTAGCAGAGAGTGAGTAGTAGAGAGTAGTAGAGTGAATAGTAGAGTGAGTAGTAGAGAGTAGTAGAGAGTGAGTAGTAGAGAGTGAGTAGTAGAGAGTAGTAGAGAGTAAGTAGTAGAGTGAGTAGTAGAGAGCAGTAGAGAGTGAGTAGTAGAGAGTAGTAAAGAGTGAGTAGTAGAGAGTAGTAGAGAGTGAGTAGCGGAGAGAGAGAATAGTAGAGAGTAGTAGAGAGTGAGTAGCGGGAGAGAGAGAATAGTAGAGAGTCATAGAGAGTGAGTAGTAGAGTGAGTAGTAGAGAGTAGTAGAGAGTGAGTAGTAGAGAGTAGTAGAGAGTGAGTAGTAGAGAGTGAGTAGTAGAGAGTAGTAGAGAGAGAGTAGTAGAGAGTGAGTAGTAGAGAGTGATAAGTAGAGAGTGAGTAGTAGAGAGTAGTAGATAGTGAGTAGTAAAGAGTGAGTAGTAGAGAGAGAGTAGTAGAGAGTGAGTATTAGAGAGTAGAGAGTAGTAGAGAGTGAATAGTAGAAAGTAGTAGATAGTGAGTAGTAGGGAGTGAGTAGTAGAGAGAGAGTAGTAGAGAGTAGTAGAGTAGTAGAGAATGAGTAGTAGAAAGTGAGTATTAGAGAGTAGTGGAGTAGTAGAGAGTAAGTAGTAGAGAGTAGTGGAGAATATTCCAAAGTTTGGCACAGCACCACTTGCACAATAAGTCCAATTTAATCATATCACTTAGAGTCCTTATTGAAGCGCTGAATCTTGGTGTATATTCAAATGCTTTTATTTTCCTTAAGTTTATATACCACAGCCAGCTGACGCGTTTCGTTCTGTACAACAGAACTTCTTCAGGGCGTTCTTATTTCCTTCAAGTTATGTCGGTATCCTGTTGTCATATAACTAGATATTTCTTCCAAATGTTAGACGAGACGTAAGTACATTCTTATTCAAAGTGACTAGGTATCAATTTTACCCACACAATTCAGGCAGACTTGAGTAATGTATAGCATCCTCAAAGTCAGTCTTTCAAAAATTCCAAAGTATAGGACATGATAATCCAAATCCAAATGTTTCTCAAGAAAAGTCATTTTCAATCGTTCGGAATTTCGTCGTTTGGGCAGATATGACCCAGGGACCCACAGTATGCAAGGGGAATTAGTCCCCCCTCTGCAAACGCACCAGTGGCCTGCGTTGCAGAGAGGGGTAAAAAGAGGCATAGCCTCATTACACCTCTGTGCAATGCAGCCCCCTGGCACATACTGGAGGTTCCAGGTGGGCTAGGTGGCCCCCAGGGAGCCCCAGTATGCAAGGGGAATTAGTTCCCCCTCTTCAAACATGCACGGGGGCTGCGTTGCAGAGAGGTGTAAAAAAGGGTGTGGCCTCATTACACCTCTCTACAATGCAGCCCCCTGGCGCATACTGGAGGCTCCTGGTGGGCTAGTTGGCCCCCAGGGACCCCCTGTATGCAAGGGGAATTAGTTCCCCCTCTGCAAACGCGCCAGGGTGTTGCGTTGAAGAGAGGTGTAACAAGGGGCATAGCCTCATTACACCTCTGCAATGCAGCCCCCTGGCACATACTGGAGGTTCAAGGTGGGCTAGTTGGCCCCTAGGGGCCCCCAGTATGCAAGGGGAATCAGTTCCCTCTCTTCAAACATGCACGGGGGCTGCGTTGCAGAGAGGTGTAAAAAGTGCGTGGCTTCATTACACCTCTCTGCAATGCAGTCCCCTGGTGCATACTGGAGATACCTGGTGGGCTTTCAGGTGTTATATAGTTAGAAATTAGCATTAAAAAAAACTTGAAATTCACTGAAAAAACATAGGTTTCAGGCCTTATATAGTTAGGAATTAGCATTTAAAAAAACTTGCAAATTCACTGAAAAAAACATAGGTTTCAGGCCTTATATAGTTAGGAATTAGCATTTAAAAAACCTTTGAAATTCACTGAAAAAAACATAGGTTTCAGGCCTTACATAGTTAGGAATTAGCATTTAAAAAACCTTTAAAATTCACTAAAAAAACTATAAGTTTTAGGGGTGTTATAGTTAGCTGGACATTTCACTCATACAAAACCATTGAAATTGCTCCTATATAGTTAGTTGTACTAACTATATTTCGCGCACCTGCAATCCACTGCTGATGATGTCACATATTACATCATTCATGACATGGTCAGTGACATCAGTGATGACATCTCAAATGACATCACTGATGACATCACTGATGACATCATCCACGTGACACTCACATACACCTTTTCATACACTAGTAAAATCTTTCATCGCTCTTTGTAAAATACAGAGTATCATATTTGAATCCATTGTTACAGCAATACAAGTATCTAAAAACCCACTCAGTGATTCATATATGTATTCACACATCTAATCACTTACCTGTAGATTCACTCATACATGCTGTCAATGAACAATAGAACACTATCAAAAATACTTATACACCTAAATCGACATTACACACCAGCACACATCCTATTCACATATGAAGTCATCCTACTCACTTATGCAAACAATGGATCATACTTACATATTTACTTAGCTACACACTTATACAAACACAACTTCATATATTCATTTAGATAGTAAGTCATACTTAGTGAATTATAAATTCATTATTACAAGTATAATGTTATCCATACAGTCACTCACACAATCATTGAGTCTTATGTATACTTATTAATATACAACAACTGACACATACACTGCCTTTTATTTTTCTAGTTTGTTGGACATGTACCATTGAGAAATATATTTGCTCATCACCACACCCATAAAGATATTCACTCACCCAAACAACTGTTAGAACATGTAGTTTTAACTTCATATATCTAGTGAATCAACTATTCACACATCTTTGGGCAGTCACACACCCCCCACCGAACCACACACACATTCACTCTCCCATACAAATACTCAGTTTATTAATTTTATTTATTTGTTTATTTATTTATGAAATTTGTAGAGCGCGAACGAATGCCCGAGGGCGTCTTGGCGCTAAAAACTCGATTCATGACTCTCCTGATATACAGTTAACTAATCAATAACTAATACAGACTTTCACATAGCTAGTAACCAACTGGAGAACCAGTTTACACAACTGACAAAGTGATACAGATATTCAAACAATGTAGTCACTATCCACTATATTTAGTGAGACACTATAAATTGGTCAAGTAAACAATCAATTACACTGCTACTAAATCCTCCATCCAAATATTTATTTTTATATACCCACTCATTCTTCAATGCAAATTGCTATATATATAATGCATATTTAAATAACGAAGAAAACCACATTCACTGGATGATGTCATCAGTGATGTCATCAGTACTGTCATTTGAGATGTCATCAGTGATGTCACTGACCATGTCATGAATGATGTAATATGTGACATCATCAGCAGTGGATTGCGGGTGCGCGAAATATAGTTAGTACAACTAACTATATAGGAGCAATTTCAATGGTTTTGTATGAGTGAAATGTCCAGCTAACTATAACACCCCTAAAACTTAGAGTTTTTTGAGTGAATTTTAAAGGTTTTTTAAATGCTAATTCCTAACTATATAAGGCCTGAAACCTATGGTTTTTTCATTGATCTATATATATATATATCTATATTCACTGAAAAAACCATAGGTTATAGACCATATATAGTTAGGAATTAGCATTTAAAAAACCTTATTTTACTCACACAAAACCATTGAAATTCCATATATAGTTAGTTGCACTAACTATATATCGCGCACCTGCAATCCACTGCTGATCATGTCACATATTACATCATTCATGACATGGTCAGTGACATCACTGATGACATCACTGATGACATCTCAAATGACATCACTGATGACATCACTGATGACAACATCCAGTGACTGTATGTTTCTGTAAAGTTAAAATATGTCTTACATATTGAAGAATGAGTGGATGTATAAGTGTCTGGATGAAGGATTTAGTAGGTGCGTGACTGACTGTATGAGTGAGTGATTAAATGTGTCTCACTGAATGCATGGGTTAGTGACTAAACTGTCTTAATTTGTGCATCATTATGTCTGTTGTTCTGTAAACTGCTGCATGTGTTGATCATTAGCTATACGAGAGGCTATATGTGTTATTAATTGGTTGCCCAAGTATTTCTATGGGAGATTGAGTTTGTGTGGGGGTGGCTGGAAGGTGTGTGACTCTATGCATAGATGTGTGAACAGTTTATTCACTAGGTGTATGAGTTCAAGAGTGCATGTGGAAACAGCTACATGGGCAGTTGACTGTGTGCATGAGTGTATTGATGAGTGAATGGATATCTCAATGCTACATGTCATAGTAAGTACATATGTAAAACACAGTACATGTGAGAGTTGGCATATATAAATAACTGTGCATGAGAGCCACCGAATGAGTGAGTGGTTGTATCGATCATTGTGAACTTGTATCAGGGATTGTATAAGAGAGTAAATATGTGTTAGTATATGTTTCAATAAGTAAGGTGTGTTTAACTGTATAGTTGAAGAAATGGAGATGAGATTGTTTCTTTGCATGACTGACTGGGTGTGTGAGTAACTCCATGGATGAGTGGCAGTGTGTGAGTGTCTGTATACACTGAGTGTATCTAAGGTTATATTAGAGTCTGAAGAGGTTTATCGTGTTAGCACAAGAATGATGTCAAATGAGATGTCATCAGTGATGTCATCAGTGATGTCATTTGAGATGTCATCAGTGATGTCATCAGTGATGTCACTGACCATGTCATGAATGATGTAATATGTGACATGATCAGCAGTGGATTGCAGGTGCGCGATATATAGTTAGTGCAACTAACTATATATGGAATTTCAATGGTTTTGTGTGAGTAAAATAAGGTTTTTTAAATGCTAATTCCTAACTATATATGGTCTATAACCTATGGTTTTTTCAGTGAATTTTCAAGGTTTTGTAAATGCTAATTCCTAACTATATATGGTCTATAACCTATGGTTTTTTCAGTGAATTTCAATGGTTTTTTAATAGCAAATATCATAAGCTGTCGAATGTCAAGTACGTGGTAAGTGAAAACATTTTCGTGTTTATGCACACTGATCTGCTTTGAATGGTGCCCCCCCCCCCTCATTTCTATTAGGAGTACTCTCTCTTTGCAGATAGTGAAAGGTAGTTAACGCAGGTCTTTGCCCCCATTGTAATCCGTCGTGCCTGCTTCTCTCTCCATTTGATTGATTGTTATCCAAGTATTTACTGTTTTAGAATTAGTTCTCTTTGGTTCATTCTCTATTTACAAACAAACACAGAGTCGCAATACTCTGTTTAGTCTTTGCAGATAACGAAAAATCGTGTAAAAAAAAAAGAAAAGGAATCGAGCAAAATCAGTAGGCCACTAATGGGATCTCTTTTTGACCTCGCTAAAATAGAAACATTAGGAACAACCCCTCATGACAAATACAAAACTAGTGAGATGAACTGAACTCCACACAATGATGGCTGCAAAACAGCTCGGCTCCGCCACCCACCCCGCCCAAAATAACGATAAAGAACGGCTGCCATGATTGGTTGCGGAATGACCACGACGGAGCTACGAAATGGTGCTGCTCTCATGCTAACCCCAGCTTCAGTCTGAAACATCCAGAAACACTGTAGACTACCAATTCGATCAGTTCCGGTAGCGCCCCAATGTAACCCGGTAGAAAAGAACTAGCTCTCCCCTCTTTGACTGATGGTTCTTGTTGCCTGTCCCTTCTGTTGTCATTTAACAGAACTATTTAGCCTGCTGAAAGGGGTTGTGTTCCGACCGCTGGTTGGTGGAGACATTTTGACTATATTCTGTACCTGCGTTGTCGCGTAATGCGTCATATGACGCGCCGCGTTAGCGCATCCGGAAGTCATCCGGGGCGCGCAGCGCGTAACGTAAGCATAACAAGTCATGTGACTTGTTAATAAAACTTTTCATTGGTTCATTTTACTTTTCTTATTGTAATGATGAAAGGCTTGGTCATATGACCTAAAAATTACGCTTTTCATTACTTCCGAACATTATTTTTTCTTAAATATATGTTATAATGTTCCAGGCTAATGTACTTTCCCGGAAATTTTACAACTGTCCTGCAAGTAAAATATATTCTTTTTTCGAGAAAAAGAGCGTTTCTTCGTCCCATGACGGAGCCGTTGAGCAAAAGAGGGTCGACCTGCTGTCTTAGTCGCCGATACGCCTGAATATGAGATTCTTATCGATCACTTTATGTTGCAGGAATAGAAAACACAACAGCCCTTGACCATTTATCTTTACTGCGTTCCTTCGTATTATACCTTTTACCCTTCATGTAATTGGTCTGCTTTATTTCACTTGCCTTTTAATGATTCTAAAACAGTCACTATTATTAAAAACTTTACCAATGTATATACTACTACCATGTTTTCTTTTAAAAACCTTTATTGTGAAAATTTCATTATACAAATACGAGCCTATAACCACGTGGGCCTGCCACAGAGCAAACTGTAATCGTATATGATGAATAGACATTTACACTGTAGAGGAACGTAACGGGCGGGCCATTAGGTTGCAAGAACTAAGGTGTCTAACAGTTACGGAATCGGTGGACGTACATTTTATAATTAAAATACGACAGGGCCAGTTACAATAAAATTATCTAGATATACATTTGCGGGCAAGTACCATGGGTGACGTTAATTCGAACTTTCAACAGTACAGTAATCAATAACACATCAGAACTTAATATCAATTGGGATGTCGAAATATTCAATCAATTCTCGTCCCCGCCCGCCATGTGCTTCAAAACTGCATACGTATCTCGTGATTTCAAGGTTCTGCAACCAGTACACAACAAGGAGTTACGAGTCCCATTTATTCCGGCGCCATTTTGGGCGAGGACGGGCAGGTCCAGGATATAGTCAAAATGTCTCTACCAACCATCGACTATGATGATGTTCATATGCTGTATTTATTAGAGTAACACTCATCTGTCCACATGAAATTAATTTGCCACAATCTAAACATGTCATTTTAATCTTTCCAAAGTTCTTCTAAATATTTGGGACCGTTTCCCTTGCCTCTGAAGCTCTCAGTGCCACTTCTTTGATGAATGTACTAGCAGGTCAGGGGTTCTCCTCCAAATCTCTCTTTTATGCAGCACTATAATTAATTGGTGCCACCTCTCCATATGACGATGCATGGTATAGTTACCACAACTATATTTTTTTTCGGTTCCTCTGGAGAGTTCATCGTGGCAGATGAAGCGTGTAACGTACCGGGCATTTACCTTTTTTTGCATGTACAGGAAAGGAAAAGAAAATCGAGCGTCCGAGTTCTAAGGTGTCCCAGGGCCATTTTAGTGGACCAGGCCCAAATCCAAAGAACAGGCCGCCATTTTGAGAGTCCTCTTGCAGCCGCCTGTCGCTGTAGCATCAAGAGCAGCCGAAACTCAGCTGAATGGCAACTGAAACGGTAAAGGGGCGCCCCACTACAGCAGACGAGCCTCCACCTAGGAAGGCCCATTCACGCCGGCTCCCCCCCCCTTCGGGCACCCCACGCCGTTATTCGGAGCAGTATTGTAGGATGGCCACACCAGTGCGGCAACTTGCTAGACATCACCTCGGTGGTAACCGAATCTCAACGCCTTGTGGTGTCTCCTATTCAGAAAACATTGTTATGCTGCCTTCGACCTATTCGCCGCAAGTGCGCACACAACTCAACTGCATAGCTTGCTAGACACCACCTCGGTGCCATCCGGATCTTGGAATGTCAGCACCTTTTGGTGTCTTCTCTTCAGAAAATATTGTTGCGCTGCCTTTGGCCCCATTCGCACATCGGTCCGCTACTGACGCCATCTCACAGGCTAATGGGGCGCCCCACGCCGAGTTTCAGCATTGTAGAATAACCACACCAGTACAGCAACTTGCTAGACATCACCTCGGTGCCATCCGGATCTCGGCGCCCCACTGCAGATGAAGTGCCTCTCAACTATGAAACCACCACGGTGACATCCGGATCTTGGCGCGTTGTGCTGCCTTCGGCCTATTCGCACATCGGTCCGCTACTGACGCCATCTCACAGGCTAATGGGGCGACCCACGCCGAGTTTCAGCATTGTAGGATGACCACACCAGTACAGCAACTTGCTAGACATCACCTCGGTGCCATCCGGATCTCGGCGCCCCACTGCAGATGAAGTGCCTCTCAACTATGAAACCACCACGGTGACATCCGGATCTTGGCGCGTTGTGCTGCCTTCGGCCTATTCGCACATCGGTCCGCTACTGACGCCATCTCACAGGCTAATGGGGCGACCCACGCCGAGTTTCAGCATTGTAGGATGACCACACCAACTTGCTAGACATCACCTCAGTGCCATCCGAATCTTGGCATCTCAACGCCTAGTGGTATCTTCCATACAAAAAATATTGTTACGCTGCCTTTGGCCCCATTCGCACATCAGTCCGCAACTTAGACATCACCTCGGTGCCATCCGGATCTTGGCATCTCAGCGCCTTGTGGTGTCAGTCAGAAAATATTGTTGCGCTGCCTTTGGCCCCATTCGCACATCGGTCCGCTACTGACGCCATCTCACAGGCCAACGGGGCGCCCCACGCCGACTTTCAACATTGTAGGATGGCCACAGAAGTGCGACAACTTACTAGACACCACCTCGGTGCCATCCGGATCTTGGCGCGTTGTGCTGCCTTCGGCCTATTCGCACATCGGTCCGCTACTGACGCAAACTCACAGGCCAACGGGGCGCCCCACGCCGACTTTCAGCATTGTAGGATGGCCACACCAGTGCTGCAACTTGCTGGACACCACCTCGGTGCCATCCGGATCTTGGCGCGTTGTATTGCCTTCGGCCTATTCGCACATCGGTCCGCTACTGACGCCGCCTCACGTGCCAACGTATTTTCTCCGCATTTTATACCCTATGCCGCATAACAGGTCATGTGACTTGTTTATAAAACTTTTCATTGGTTCATTTTACTTTTGGTTTCCGAATGATGGAAGGCTTGATCATATGACCTAAAAACAACACTTTTCATTGGATGAAAACTTTTTTTTTCCCCCAAACGATGAAAGCCCCACCTTGTTTCTGGATGTTTCAGACTAAACTGGCGTCAGCATGAGAGCACCACCATCTCGTAGCTCCGTCGTGGTCATTCCGCGAGCAATCATGGCAGCCGCTCCCCACCAGAAGCCTGCAGGAGTCGGGGCCCCCAAAACTTTTGATGAATTCTCAAGGCGGAGGGGACGCTTTCGAGAATGGGGTCCAAGACCTAGCAGACAAGCGTCCGATTTCCAAGGTGTCCCAGGGCCATTTCAGTGGACCACGCCCAAAAAGGAAAGAGCCTGCCGCCATTTTGAGAGTCCTGTGGCAGCCGCCTATCGCTGCACCGCAAGAGTGGGCGCAACTCAGCTGAATGGCGGATTTTGACACAGTGGACCAAAAGCGGACGGAATGGCAACTGAAACGGTAAAGGGGCGCCCCACTAAAACAGATGAGACTCCACCTGGAGAGGCCCGTTCACGCCGCCTCCCCCGGGGCGCTCCACGCCGTTATTCGGAGCAGCATTGTAGGATACCAAAACCAGTGCGGCAACTTACTGGACATCACCTTGGTGCCATCGTTCTGCTGCCTTGGAACTATTCGCACAACAGTTTGCTACTGATGACCCACCCCCCGCGACGCCCCACGCCGTTATTTGCTGGGTGGCAACTTACTAGACATCACTTTCGTGTCATCTAGATTTCGGCGCGTTCTGCTGCCTTGGAACTATTCGCACAACAGTTTGCTACTGATGACCCACCCCCCGCGACGCCCCACGCCGGAAATCTGGACGTTGTGCTGCGTTGGGACTATTCGCACAGCCGACCGCTACTTCGTTGTTTTTCCCTAAAAATGTTTATATGTTATTACTATTTTTGTTTTCTTGTATATATTTATAAATTATTAAAGTTTTATAATCTTACTACTTTGTCGGAGTGCTATATATTTTTAATGTGACACATAATTGTAAAAACTTTGATGTACAAAGAGTCATCCCTGGAATCTTCCGCTTCACGCTCGGTCCCCTCCCCAATCACAATACAGGATGGTTTTCAGATAATAGCAACGCTTCTGCTGTGACGGATCTCATCGAGTGTGGGCCTTGATCTACTATAACTCCTTTGAAGAGGGGTGATTCTTTACAGCTGTGGCCATAAACTACATCTGCAGGGCTAGCTGATAGCCTAGGACCGGCCTGGACAATCGGACACAGAGGAAAAGGAGTGTCAGAGGGTGCGGTAGTGAATAGGGCGAAAGGGAGGTGTCGGGCGGGCACAGGGTGTGATTCTCAGGGAAGAGCAGCGCAGATGGGGGGAGGTTTATTACCCATGCATAAGACAGAGAGCGGGGGTGACCACTGCCTGGGTGAGATGCTTGCGAGGGTGGGGAGCCATGCTAAGGATCGACAGCGTGCACAGAGTGGGTCTGGTCAAGGCATCTAAAATGGCTGCCGTGCACGACAAAAGTGTGGCATTTGAAAAAAGACAAGATGGCGCACACAATGTTTTTCAACAATTCCTGATTTCCTTCGAATCGAACGTTAACAGACGTTGGGGCATATTACCAAAGTTAAGCGATATTTATCCCTAACGATGCATTGCAAAGATTTTTTTACCGTCAGAAATTATCGCAGATAAACCTTGCTATTATCAAGGTTTATCGCAAATACGATAAAAAACGAGCGCAATGCATTAATATCGCTGAAAACTCCGCGATATTCATGCATTACCGAGCTAATGCTCTTAGCCATGTTATCCACCTCCCATTGGATAACATGGCTAAGAACTGCTCAGGGCAGCTGTTACTTTTTGGAGATATTCGCGCTTATCTCGAATATTTCCAAAAGTTGATAATAGGAGATAGCGATGTTAGCGACTGTTTCCAGTCGCTAACATCTTGGCATGCCCACTTTGCATGTCATTAGTGATAAATATCACTCACATGCAAAGTGGGACCCAAGATGGTCGCTATCTCCTACTAGCCGTCGCTAACTGGTGTTAGCAACAGCTAGGTAATACAGATATAATTTTATCTCCGCGAAGCGGAGCGCTGTTACAGATATATATCTTGTTTTTGAACGTTAATTTCTCAAAATGCACTGAAGCACATATATTGAGACATAGCAAAGGCACATCGGGCTACCAGTCCCTAATATTTTACCAAGTTTCGTGCAAATCCATTCAGCCGTTCGATTATTATTATTATTTATTTTTTTTGCCCCGCGGGGCCCTTTTAAAACCTCCACATCAAACCTAGGGGGTCAGCGAGGATCTACTATGCCCCCTTATGGTCATTTGCCCCTTCGCTTTGGCCTCCTCTTGTCTCTCGATCCTACCGAGAGACAAGATGGCGGCCGCTACGTACTGTTTGGAATGTTTACAGACACCGGAGAGCCAATCAGCTTCGCTTCGCAAAGCTCCGTAACGCGAAAAGTACGCAAAGCGGTGCGCTGTTACAGATATATATCTTTTTTTGAACGTTAATTTCTCAAAATCCACTGAAGCACATATATTGAGACCTAGCAAAGGCACATCGGGCTACCAGTCCCTACAATTTTGCCAAGTTTCGTGCAAATCCATTCAGCCGTTCGATTATTATTATTATTATTTTTTTTTGCCCCGCGGGGCCCTTTTAAAACCTCCACATCAAACCTAGGGGGTCAGCGAGGATCTACTATGCCCCCTTATAGTTATTTCCCCCTTTGTTTTGACCTCCTCTTGTCTCTCGATCCTACCGAGAGACAAGATGGCGGCCGCTACGGACTGTTTGGAATGTTGACAGACGCCGGAGAACCAATCAGCTTCGCTTCACAAAGCTCCGTTGCGCGAAAAGTCCGCGAACCAGAGCGCTGCCCGGTCCGCTGTTACAGATATATATCTTTTTTTAAACGTTAATTTCTCAAAATCCACTGGAGCACATATATTGAGACCTACAAAAGGCACATCGGGCTACCAGTCCCTACAATTTTGCCAAGTTTCGTGCAAATCCATTCAGCCGTTCGGGCTAAAAGTGAGGCCAACCGCCCTATGGAAAACTCAATGTTAAAAACACGTTTTGGGACCCCCCTTTTTTCTCGGCCCCCACTGGACGAACCCCCCCCCAAATTTTCAAGGGCTGCTCAGAAACAAAATGTGCCATTTTCCTGAAAATTTCAGCCAATTCCGTCCACAAACGCCAAAGTTATTAGACATAGAATTTTCAAAAAACCCATAGAGAAAAAATCCTAACTATATATACCTACTGGCGACCGCCAGTAGGTAATATATGTAGATGTATATATAGAAATATATACATATATATATATATATATATATATATATATATATATATATATATATATATATAGCGAGAGAGAGAGAGTGAGAGAGGGAGAGAATAAAGTTAACTTCATAATTGCAATTTATTTTTTGTGTATATATATTTGCCAAGGAAGTTTAAGTTTATCCTTCTTTCGAAGGAACCATTGTTCTTCTTAACATTGATCTGTTCAGGTTCCCAGGGTTGCCCCACAATAGTTTGTCTTCTTCATCGTGTTAAGGCATCAGCTGATTCTTGCTGTGGAGAGTTCCAGGCCCAACAGAATCTATGCTTGATCCAAGTCATTCACGAATCCCGCCAATCCCAAAAACAAGGTTAAACCTGAACATCACCATTGTAATTACTTAATGATCCAAGGTATTAAACATTTTTCTCCCTTGAAAAGCATTCACAATGTGACAGGTTTCCCATGTGAGAAGAATAAAGAACTCCATTTACCAAAGCAATGTACCATAGTGAAACCGTGAGTCTCAGACACATTTACTATTAACAATGACACCATTACTATTCCTTGCAAATCCTGAGAGGGAAGCGCAGGGGTGTTTCTACTCCATCCTTGCAATTGGCATGGAAATGTCTCTGTGGCTTGTGCACCCCAGCAGTGGCAAAGTGCTGGACTTAGCTTATATCAGCTTCTACAGAGTATCTCACCGCTATATTGCTTGCATTGTGTTGCATGGTGCAAATATTGCAAGGTGAGTCTAGGTAACTAGATGTGGAGATACGGATAGTAACGCTGTGTAGTGTAAACAATATTTTTGCCGGTTGATACCGTGGCCCTCGTTAGGGTGTGGTACAACCTTTTCACGGGGATAGCTTACTCTGTGTGATTACCACCAGTGAGGAAAACAAAAAAAAGTGTTGAGTTGATTGCTTGAATTGATCCACCCACCGGTAATTACCCTGGGCCATCATTTTTAGCCTCCATGCTTCCACGGACAGGAATAAACCATAAGCAAATTAGCCTTGCTTGGATACGTCCAGTCCAGGCCCTGCCCCTTCTTTAAACGGGAATGCACACAACCCCAGGCATCATCTGTAGGATGCAGCTTGAAATCTATGGAACCGTGAGCACGGGACCCACACCTGCTCATACGCGTGAGATGTACGGAGTAATAGTGAGGAAAATATAAAAGCGATGGGTAGTTTGCATGAATGAACCCCATCATTAGTCCTGCAATTCCTCAGACTCCCTCTGCAAACAGAACTTACACTTTTTCCCTTGCTCCCCCTGCCTCTCCATCCTTTTCCTGTCCTCTCATGCTCTCTACGGGAACTGCTCTGTCTCTCTGCCCTCCTTCATCGATATTTGCCCTCATCCACCTCTTTCTCCCTTACCCTCTGTCTCCCAATCAAGAAACAACTTGAGTACCCGCAGCTCTCTCTATATGCTTGACTCCTGGGTGGCACATGCTCTTGGTGACCCTTTTGCTGAGTCTTTTCTTCTTCTCCCATCTCTCTCCCGCCAATCCTTGCTTTCTCCATGCTGGATCCCGTCATTGGTTTTGCCAATGCTGGATGCCTTTATAACACGTCAAGATTTGGCCATCTTGAAAGTGCATTTGTTTTCCTTTCAATATGGCTGCCACATTGCATAACACCATCTGGTGTGATGCAACATGGTGATCATCTTTACAGTTTGTAAACATCATTTTCTATCAGTTAAGATGGCTACTACAAAAAGGAAATAGATTTTCAAAATGAATGGTCGCCACTATTGCTTTTGCCAGCAGCAACCAAAAAGCATTGGTAAATCAAAACCATCAGACGAAAGTGCAGTTTATGAATCGGGCCCTTAATGTCCTAAGTATACTGTAGCCTATCCTTGTCTCACCAATAACATCCAATCAAAATGTACATTATTCAGCTTGTTAAAGCCATAAAAGTGCAACAGCAAATTAAAATCCATGCTAAATTACGCAGTAAGCCAAGACAGGTTAAAATACTCATAGAAGATTTCATAATACAATGCAATGTACCAGCTACCAAATAAAGGGCCAGTTAAAATCAGCTCTGAAAAAGAACTCAAATCTGAAGCAAGATGTGAAGATGCATTCTTACAAGTTAAAACGAATTCCCACAAATACACACTTTGAGGTTCACTTGCCAACCCTATTTCCAAAACTGACCGAAGCCGCAATATATTAATTATCCGTTGAACAGATCAATTCAGTTTGCAAGAGTTTCAAGTGCAGGAGTGCAGGTCTACATTTTCGAATATTAAGAGTCTGCAGTAGGGGTACTAAAATCATTTTCCTTGGGGCTGTGTAAAGTTTACAAAACACATAAAATGGAGCAGCGACTGTGAGGAAACATAATCATATAACCAAGGAATCAAATCTCAGTCTGGAAACGCAACCTTTGGATTAGAGATTAAAAAATGAGTTCTATTAAAGAGAAATCTCACCAAATAAAATTGATAGTGGTATGTAGGGACATTTAAGAGATAGGGAGCCATATTATCAAGTAATTGCGATAAAGATCGCAAAGCGCGCATAGCGAGTTTTTGTCTATCGCTGAATTACATCGCTGTGTTAACGGCGTATTAGCAACGCTTTGCTAACAGGCGATGCTCAAACCAGCGATAGACGCCGATAAACATCATTAGCGTATGAAATCAAGCGATGATTTTACAGCGCTAATGAAAAGCTTGTAAATATGAGAGTGTGGACTTAATCTGTCAATCCACCTCCCATTTAAAAGATAGCTAAGTCAGGATTTTACCTAACGTTAGATTCCTGTGATAACCGCGGTTAGCACTGCTATTTTTATCGCATCGCAGGCCCGGCTTGTTAATAGTGTGATGTTGTCTTTGCAACTATTGTGCCGTTGTTTTGTGAAGGAACGCCTACTTTGCATCTAATTAGCAATGCGAGGCGTTAGTAAAACTGCTGCTAACATGCTAATGCATGTTAGCGGCGCATTGATGATATGGAGATAAATATATCGCCGCTTTTCGGCCAAAAACGGCCACTAAAGCGGCGATGTTGGGCTTGATAATATACCCCAAGGTCCCATATGAGGTGCAGTCGACAGAAGTAGGTAGGCAGCCACTCTCTGTTTACTGCACTCTGCCACCTCCTATTTAACATGGCAATATATCTGGGTTTGATTGTCACTTTGCTTGAGTAATTGATATACTCTGGATTCTCAAAAAGTTCCAATTACTGTATTAAAGCAAGTTGATCTTTAATATACATCAACCATGCTATTTTATGAGTTTTGTAAAGTCTCAAGCAGTCTTAGATCACAGTTCGGGTAAGCAAATTTTCTGGTTTAGGCCATGCAGAGAGACAGAGCAACAAGGGGCGCAATTTAAGATAATCCTCTGGGTACATTAATCTTATCTCAGATGGCCCAGGTATGCCAGTGTGACGGGGGGAACAGATAACAATTTTCTCACGAATTTGTATTACATTTTCTGTAAATGGCATCTCTCAAATACCCCAGATTCCTGCCCCAAAAGTAGCCACTTAGACACACTTGCCCCTATAAATATTGGTTATCACATCTATTGGACTGGAACCCGGTTTAGCAGAAAACCTCAAGACTGCAGCTATAGACTGTTCCATTTGAGATTTCCTGACTTTCATTAGATGAGACCAGGTACCTTTGTCATCGAAAGAAGTCACTAGATGTGTAAAAGTGGATAAGCGAAGCAATCTGGAATTTCTGACATGATGAGGCTTCATTTTACAAGACTGTTGTCCACACACCATGGAATGTGATTTTGTGTCGTTAACAGACAAATCCAGGTCATTAATAAAATGAACAAAGCTGTCTAATAATCTATGAAGAACTATCACTGTTCTAGCCATTAAGAGACAGTCATCTGCATACATCAAAACAGGTAGGTATCTGGTCCCCACCTTGGGAGTGTCAACCAAAACATTCAATAGAGAAGATTCAAGCCCATTAATCTAAAGACAAAAAATGAAAGAAGCAAGGATACATCCTTGCCTGACACTCTGCACTATTTGAAAAGGGGGGTGCCTTCTCCATTAGGCACACACCATGGCAATCACTTTCCTCTTTCTCATGAGATTCCAGGTTCAGATGCCCTTGTGCAGCAACCAGAGGTTCATAGACCTTGAAAAGTAGGAGTAAAGAGCGGTGGCCCAGCTCAGACTCGATCAGCAAAGGACTGTCGCCGACAGGCCTGCTCTTCACCCAGGCCTCGCCTCACCCTTCTCAGCTCCTCTGTTGTAGTGGTGTGGCCTGGAGCACGGTCATGAGGCATCTGATGGCACAACCTGTGACACAGTTAAGTTTGAACTTAAAGGCCCCACCCCACCCTCCTCAGCTCCTCCGTTGCAACAGTGTGACCTGAAGCAAGCCCCTGAGGTGTATGATGGCACGCCCCACATATACTATTACTATATCAATGGGTGCTTTTAATTGTAGCTACACTGGCATCTCTTGATGTGTGTAATATGATTTTCTGGTTAGGACTTGCATGATCTGAAATTTACAACATTAATCAGTATTGCCCTACCTTGCTAAGAATGCCCTCTAGATGCCAAGAATAGATATTATTCATGGATGAGGGCTAGCATATCCTAGCATTGGGATATACGCCCCACCCCTAAAGCCTGAAAAGTCATTTTGCCCCAGAAGGGATGGGGGGCAGAAAGCCCACTGGATAACAGGGATAGATTTATTTGAATGAAAAAAGCCCCAACAATCTTTCTGTCCCTGGGTCCTGTAGCCTGACTACTGCAGCCATCCTGTGGCAAGCAAGAGCAAATGTGTATTTTTCAGGTATAGTTTCAACATATTGCCTGGCAGAGAGAGTGTTAACCCCTCTATCCCCCCCCCCCCCCCCCCCCCCCAGGTGGGGGAAAGTCAGTTTGGTGCCCAGGATAGGGGCTGCAGTGCCAGGATGGGCAATCTGTTTCTTACTTTTTTCCATGACTGTCTGGTGGGCTTTCTGACCGCCCCCTGAGATGGTCGGAAGGTGGTAAACACCCCCACACTGCCCACCTAGAGGGGATGTAGTTCATCAGACAGCCTGGGAAAATTGGGGAATGAAATAGGGTGGAACTGTGGACCACCTTGTCATCAGGCCCAATCTCCAGGCATGAGACAAAAACTGGTACCCCCCAGTGCAAGGCCAAATGGGGGGTTGATTAATCAAAAGTAGCATTTGTTCTATCTTATTTGAGTGGGAATGCTGCCAATTGTGGTATTCCTTAAATGAGCTTAATGAGCCACTGTTGTGAAATATCTCGGTCTTCTGAGAGCAAAATCAGAGATTTATTGATAGGAAATGAAATGCTCTTTCCTTAGATAGTGAGCAGAGGTGGACTTTTGTACCTGCCATTTCCTTGGAGGGAGAAAGAGGGACACAGCGGGACTCCGTTGATCAGGAGTCTGCGCTCTCGCCGGCAGCACAGCGCTCCTCCCCCATCCACAGCAGCTTCATAACTGCTCGCGGCCCCCGCTTTGCGGGAGCTGCTCGCAGCGGTGGACTTTTGTACCTGCCATTTCCTTGGAGGGAGAAAGAGGGACACAGCGGGACTCCGTTGACCAGGAGTCTCCGCTCTCGCCGCCAGCACAGCGCTCCTCCCCCAGCCACAGCAGCTTCATAACCGCTCGCGGCCCCCGCTTCGCGGGAGCCGCTCGCATCGGTGGACTTTTGTGCCTGCCATTTCCTTGGAGGGAGAAAAAGGGACACAGCGGGACTCCGTTGACCAGGAGTCTCCGCTCTCGCCGGCAGCACATCGCTCCTCCCCCGGAAGCTATCCTGCTACTTCTTTACCACCTGACCCCGCTGCACGGGACCAGGAGTCTCCGCTCTCGCCGGCAGCACAGCCCTCCTCCCCCGGAAGCTATCCTGCTACTTCTTTACCACCTGACCCCGCTGCACGGGACGTGCGCGGGGCGTGCGCGGGACGTGCCCGTTCAAGCCCGTTACAGACCGGAAGAGACCGGACCGGGCCCACTCTCTTTTGTCCACTGAAAACCGTGAGTACCCCTAGCCCTTATTGTCCGTTTTGCCCGTGGCACATGGCGGCCCGTCGAGGTATGCGACCTACCACCACAGGGCATGTTGCCGGGACTTTGGATCAGTTTATTGAGAGGGCTTCCTCGATCTTAGAACGTGAGATAGCCGTTACGGAACGGCGTCTGTCCCAGGATGCTAATTGAAAATAGGCTGGCAAAACTGGAGGATTTAAGTGGCAAAAATATTGACCTTGCCAAAGAACTAATAGCCAATACAGCTTATGGCCGAGTACAGGCAATTCCAGCAGGGTCCCCGAGAAATACCTTGCAGCCTCCCATCGCCAGTTCGACAAATTCACTAGGAGATATCTGTGACCAACTGCCCAGTGAACGGCAAAGCCAAACTCAGCCTAAAGTAGCAGAAACTTCACGATCTTTACCATTGGTAAATCGCAAGCTTTTGGATCAACCCAAGAAGGACTTCCCTCTCTTGGAACTACCGTGTATCGATCTTCCCCCGGAAAGTGCTCCTTATGTGGTCGTCCTAACAGGGGTCCCTAAACTGGCTACCAACCAAACGGAGCCGTACATGGAACTTAAAAACAAATCGATGTACTGGTTGAATAACTGCAGACCTCTGTCTAGGAATGTGCGATCACAAATCCTGTTTGCGAGAAGGGTTGGTTGGGTGGGTCATAAAACTAAAGATGTGGATGGGGATTGTGTAGTTATTAACTTCCAAAACCCTAGGGTGGTGGATCACGTTTGTAGAAGCCACCCTAACAGTGTAGTTCCTAACATAAAAACTATGAAGCTAAGCTACTTCTATCCCCCACCAAATTCCCCTCTTTTCCATCACATTAGGTTTCCCGCTCAATGGCAGCCACAATCTGATACCTGGCATAATGAAGAGGGCTTGTGGGGCTGGAGGGGCAGTAATGGAATTTCAAGTTTCCCGGTAACCAATAGGTTCAGCCTCCTAGAACAGGTTGACTGACTTTGGGAGCCCATAATGTGTTACTCACAGCCTACCACAGCTCAACAGATGATCAAAAGTTTTGGGGGGTCTGTAGCGCCAATTGAAATCCCCCCAACAACTGTGGAAGCTACGAATTTGGGGGGAAATTTGCCCCGAGCCCTGAGTGAGCCCGCGGTTGGGCAAATAGACTACGTAGCACCTATGGTTCAACCTCCTACTCTCCCCATCGGTGGCCAAATTGTGTGCGCCGAACATTTCCAGTATACCCTTTGTTATGTTATGTTATTTGTTTTTATATAGCGCTCGAATCACCTGGGGGCATCTCGGCGCTTCACTCTAACTCACCGCCAAAGAGGGCAGCAGAAGAACAGAATTAAACAAAGTTTAATAGAGGGTTTAGTACAGGAATGCTTTAAAATGTTTTCTGAAAGCGAGGTAAGAGGGAGTTTCTCGTGGAGATAGTGGGAGACTGTTCCAGTATTTGTAATCATGGGGGTGGTTCTGATACTTTAAAGCCGCAGGTAAATCTGGGTAATATGCTGGTGTCCCCGGACAAGTCCCTGAAAATTCATTCCTGGAATATTGCGGGCCTAGCAACCAACATAGATAACCCTGATTGGTGTGCTTTTGTAGACCTTAATGGGATCTGCTTATTCCCGGAAACATGGGGTTTAACCCCCTTACATAGAATGGGATATATTACCTATGTTGGATTTGCCACTAAGGGTTTGAAAGGAAGATCATCAGGTGGGCTGTGCATTTGGGTGGGTATACACCTTGGACTTAAGGCCAAAAGAATTAACACAAATAGCCCAGACCTTACGTGTATTCTTATGACTCACAAGAAACGACCCAAATTCGCATTAATTAATATCTATTTGCGGCCTGTACGGCAAGGCGGAATTTCTCAGACCCTAGAGTCTTTAATCATCCTACTGAAACTTCTCCCAGGCAATATCGCCCTGTCGATTGGAGGTGACTTTAATTGCCACTATGAACCTCTTAGTGGTGTCCCTCCCATTACATCAGAGGAAGATGAAATTTGGTGTATTCCACCCCGAGTATGTATCCTGCCAAAAGCTGGACCCCTTTGGTTCTCCAGCTTACCTCCCTCACTTACTTATTCTCTATGAGAGCTTGCAATGGGCGATTCCGTGGGGACTCCCCCGGGCAACCGACTTATAGCGGAATGGGCCATGCTTCCGTGATAGACTATTTTTTGGCTAGTCTGGAACTTTGGTATAAAATTCTAGACTTTAAAATTACTAGACACACGGAGAGTGATCATGACCCTCTGACGATCGAATTGGATTTCCAGTTGATTAATGAGGACCTCGATGATGTAACATCTATAAATAGTTGTTAGACCCGTCTGCTTCTGAGAGTCCCCTCACCACTATGATTTCTTTTGTTCCCCTGTACCTCCAAAAATTTGTCGTTTTTTATTTGTCTACCAGGACTTTTTATGTGTTGTCTCATGGGGTTAGATGTTCCTTGACGCCCAGTTGCTCACAAGGTTTGGGGCACCTATTTACAAGGCGCCTGCCCCAAACCTGTGGCATTACAAACTGGGATTGTCAACCTGTATAGATGAACTTAAAATGGTGGACACCCTTTTTCCTCATGTGAAGTGACTCCCCTTGGAGCCTTCATGAACCCTGGCCTTTTGAGGTTTTGGCGCCCTTTGTTTGGCGCGCATTTCTGACAGGAATTCCTTTATTTTCCTCAGGTACACAAAATGGCTGCTCTAGAACCCCAGTACGGTGGCTGTGAGTGTCCTAAATACCCCTCAAGATTGCCATGTCATTGTCACAGCCAGAGAAGGTTCTAGAACCTTCTGGCTCGTGCCAGTACCCCAGGGCACTGGCTATATAAGGCCCAGTCCCTGGCGGCCATTTTAGATTAGACTAGAGAAGAGGAGATTAAGAGATTCCAGACTTGACACCAGATTGACACCTGCCCTGTTGACCCCTGAGGTGGCTGGTAGCGCAGGCAGTAGAGCAGCAAAGGGTTGCTGGCGTTGTGTCTGACTGGCGTTCCAGTCAGCTACGTGAGAAGTGATCCTACGCCTACAGCGCCTGCCCAGCGAGTGCCTCATTGCCCCCAAAGACTGTGGCCTGATTCGTGTGCCTCTCCGCCCCCCCGGTGGTGAACTGTGGTCGATATATCGAGTCGCGAGGCGAGAGCAAGTTCGCCGCGACCGCGATCGTCAGCTGTGCCCCCTTCGCGACCGGTGCCTCTAGAGGGGAGCTCGGACGTCTCCGAGCCCCACCAGCGTAGAGCGCTTCCTGCGCAGATTGAAGGTGAGGTGGTGCGCCGGGGCGGTGAAAGGCTGGC
Source organism: Lissotriton helveticus (assembly GCF_964261635.1). NCBI lineage: Eukaryota > Metazoa > Chordata > Amphibia > Caudata > Salamandridae > Lissotriton > Lissotriton helveticus. Next base: position 74,294,418 of record NC_136067.1, read on the forward strand.
CTTCGTTGGGCGGGACTAGCTTCTTTGCCACTCCCCAGTGACCCGGGAGCTGTAGCTGTGGGCGGGAACCACCCTGAATGCGGAAGTCGGAGGGAGGTCCGTGGAGCCCCTGAGAGCCCCGTCGCTAACGAGAGGAGTGCTGTGCCCGACTGAATCGTATCTTGATTGCAGCCGATGTGAGGTGGGCCCGTTTTCTCATAGTGAATGCAGCGTTGTGAAGGAACTGTGAACCGGCATTTACTTGACTGTGCGCGAAGGTTGTGTGACCTCTCCGGCAGCCCGTTCGTCAGCCTAATGACTTTGAACTGGTGCCGCCTGTGCTCAAGTGGTGCTAAAGCCCATAGGCGCGCATAGACTTCACCGGCCAAGCAGAGATCCTATCCCGGTGACCGCCGAGTGCAAATGATGTATTTACTGTGTTTCCTTGCCTTCTAGATATACGTGCATACGCCTTGAGTGATTATTAAAGAGTCCCAAACCTTATTTTGTGCTCAGAGAAGCCTTATACCTGGTCATTGAAAACAGCATAAACTGTAAGAGTTATCTTTCCCATTTGAAACCTATTGCAGATGTAATGATTCTAAAGTATTTAATTGGTGGCAGCGATACCAGAAGAAACATGTGGTTGTTTATTTAAATGAACCAATATTTATTCTGATATTTATTCTGATATTTATTCTGATATTTATTGTGATACTCATTCCTGAAGTTATTCTATTTATTAATACTATTTATTACCAGAACTGTATGACCAAAAGAAATGTATATGTGCTTTCCCAGTCAACCCTATTTACAACAAAGAACTTTTATATAAAGGAATCATATTTTTCTACAGCAGTGGTGTGGTGTCCTTCTTCTTGGTGTGGATGTACAAGGAGTTATTATTGGGTCAGAGCCGGCTTAACACTACAGCCTTCACTTGCCTTGTCACTTGAGCCAAGCTACCCCCTTTGTGCTGGGCTTGCCCATCGCAGGTCCAACAATAGTGATCTAAGAGTGGTGCAAGGCGGGAGGCGAATTCGCTGGGCAACGATTAAGCAGTCTAGAGAAAATATGGCCACTCTGTACCAAAGAATACTTCCCCAACTTGAAAGGGTAAATCCCATTCTTGTCAATAACACAGCTAATGGTGTGGGAGCAGATATAGGTGGAATTCATAAGGAACTGGTTGCAACTTTGGCGGATTCTTTTTACAAAACAGGCCCTGCCAAGCTCAAAAAGCCGGGGGACACAAATCCCTGGTTTACTAGGGGTTGTAGGGACGCAAAGTGTGCACTTCTTAAAGCCCTTAAGCAAGGCAACAAGGCATATGTCACAGAAGTTAGGCAGGCATATAAGAAAATAATTCACAATGCTAAATCGGAATGGGAAGCAGAACGATGGCAAGCCATCAGGTCTGCGCTTAACAGAAAAGATTCAAGGACCTTCTGGAATCTCGTTCATACCGGGAAACCGGAGGGTAAAACATTGATCGATCCTAACATTCCTGAAGAATCTTGGGCTCTCCATTTTAAAGAGCTCTATTCTATTAATCTGAACAAGAGTGGTGAACCCCCGTCTAGCCTATTGACCATAGGCCCAATGTGGGGTACACCACCCTGTACGCTTATGGAGGTCCAAACGGCACTTAAAAGCCTCCAACATAACAAGGCGCCAGGGTTAGACCGGATCCCAGGTGACCTTTTTAGAGACGAACAGATTATATGGGCCCCATATCTGTCATTACTGTTCAATGCTATCCTCCATGGCTTACCGTTACCAACTACTTGGACGGGGTGGAGATAATTCCCATATATAAAAAGGGTTCTCCGCTCAAACCGTCCAATTATAGGCCCATCAGCCTTATCGACGTGAGCCCGAAAATCTTTGCCCGGCTCCTCTTGCAACGTCTGCAGGACTGGATCGATGAGAACAGTATCCTGACCCCGCTTCAAGCGGGTTTTAGGGCTAACATTTCAACTACTGACCAACTCTTCAGGCTCCAGGTCCTCCATTGGAAACATGTTGTATTGGATGGGGGAAGCCTTTATCTAACCTTTGTGGACCTGAAGTCCGCATTTGATATGGTGGACAGCAACCTGCTTTGGAACCTACTGTTATCAATGGGGGTTCCGCCATATCTATGTTATCAATTTAAACTTCTCCACGAAGGGACATATGCCAGAGTTCGATACGGTAAGAATGGACAATTAACGGGCCCCTTTCCAGTTGAAAAGGGTGTTCGACAGGGCTGTGTCCTTGCCCCCACCCTTTTCTCCCTTTTTCTTAATGGGCTCATAGACGAGCTTCTGGCAACTAAAGATATCGACTCCCCCAAACTGGCCTCTCAAAGATTTCCTGCCCTTATGTTTGCACACGACACCCTGCTGCTTTCTAAATCACCTATGGTCATGCAGCGGGTGTTAAATCAATTCACTAAATTCTGCAAAAAAGGAATCTGGTGGTCAATATCGATAAAACCAAGTATATGGCTTTTAATGCCAATACTACCAATTCCCCTCACCCTATGATGGAGGGTATGCCTTTGGATAGGGTCCCTACTTTTGAGTATCTGGGTCTAACGCTGAACGATAATATGGGGTGGGGTCCCCAAAAGGTCAAGGCGAACCTAAAACTAACGCAGGCTGTCGGGGCATTCTAAATGTACAAAAAAAATGTGTTGTAAAAAAGATAAGTGCCCCTCTTGAAATTTTTAGTGTTCAAGCAAGGTCTTCGTCCCTTTATGGGGCGGAACTCTGGGGCTACACAGCATCAAATGAATTAACTATTACAGAAAATAATTTTATTAGGCAGATTATGTCCCTCCCAACTAATACGCCGCTTGTGCCGCTAAGGCTTGATTTAAATATCCGTCCGATTTCTGAGGTTATAGCTTTGCGGCCTCTGTTGTATTGGAGGAGACTTTGGAGTACTCCTGAGTTGGCGAGCTATAAGGAAGAACTAAAAGGGGTATTGGGTTCTTTAGGAACCGATAAGATCCCCTGGCTCTCATTTGTTAGGCAGTCCTTTATTTCGATCGGGCTGGAGAACCTCTGAATTAATCCTGAGGATTCTAGTACTGCCATCTTCAAGAAAACACTTGCCCTAACAATAAAAGATTACAACCTAATGAAAGTACATGGCTCTGCCAAAACTTCAAGCCTAACCCACGAGTTCCTCGACTTCAAGCCACATTATAGCTTTGAACCTGAACTAGATGCTAATGCTATACAACCCACTTTAGCGAAGAAGCTATTCTTACAATTTAGATACGGAACTCTGCCCCTACACGCACTTACTGATAGGTGGACGGGAGGCCATTCCCGCCCATGTCCAGGATGTGGGAAGGAGGAGGAAACCCCCCTAGACGTTATACTCTTATGTCCTATATATGCAGCAATCCGGAAGAAGTGGGTTATCCCGTTATGTAAAAACCTTGGTATTAGGAATTATCTTGTCTTCTATAGGATTCTGAGAACTGATACTAGTACAGTGATAGTAGCTGCAGTTCCAAAGTTTCTGTTCTCAATGTGGCTTATACGTAGGAAATTAGTTAGTTAAATTCTGTTATCCATCTGTATTAATTAAATCTTGTAGACTTTGGGAATGAATGTGTGTAATAAATGTAATTTCACAATTTTTTTAATTTCATCTAGATATAATTTAAAATGTTATAGTTTTTAAATTTTGTCTTCCTATTCTGATAATTTGCACTGTTGATGTATTCTAAATCAATTGGTCTATTTTTTAATGTATGTAATTTAAAAAAAAAGGGAAGAATGTTTGAAAACAGTTTTTTTAACAATGCATATGCTTTTATGGTTATATCAAACCGCAATAAAGTTTTTGAATGGAACTGAACTGAATTTAAAAAAAGGTCATCAAGATGCAATAAGTTATATCACCACCTTTTATCGTATGGTAGTGGAGAGTGGCTGGTCTGAGGAGAAGAGGTCTACTCTTTTATAAAGGCTTATGAAATAAATTGAAAGGTGTATTAGCACAAGTTGTAAATCTTTCTACAAAGTGTGCAGAGCTCTTAGATCTTTGTACAATTAGATCATCTTTTAGCGCAGCAACGCTCAAAGAAGAATACGATCACCATAAAAGTTTAATTAGTCCTGAACCTATGCATCTACTAGATATGGTCCTCTGTCAAAAGAAGAAAAAAATAGAAGGCATGTGCAAAGTGAATTATATGTGCTGTGGTAAATCTGGATATTTTAGATTGTCAGAGCAAACCCAGGATTTGAAGATTCAAATACCAGTAATAGCACAGTTAGAAAAGTTACAGCCACAGGAAAAGTGGGTTCCTCAACAATGAAGGGATCCTCTTTGTCTAGTGAGAAAATCAGTTTGTTCCTGATTGGGTATTGCTTATTTGATAGTTCGTATGAAATTGACTACCCCCCTGAGAAAATATAAAATTGTTTCAGGAATTTTAGATTCAGGCGCCTCTGTATGGACTGTATGGTTATGAAGCTTGCACAATCTTTACAGATACTTGTGGTCAAGAAGAAAGTTCCTAGGGGGGGCGTGGCTTGCAGGGCTGCGAAATGGCCGCTACTTAGGCGAGCTCCGCCAGCTAAGCTATTTATCCTGCCATAATCCTTAGAAAACCTTCGCTCTGGGCGGCGCAGACATCAGCGCGGAAACCGGAGAAGTAACCGCACCGGCTGATCTGACTTTCAGCCCGTAGGCTGATGTAAGGAGTGAAATATTGCCAGCCGAAGACGAGCGGAAAGAGGGGCTAGTGGAAGGCCGGAGAAGGACACCGAAACTCGAGCCCCGCTCTGAAATCAAGCCGGAGGCTGGGCAGGACGCGCTTGGAGGCAGCGGCTGTGACCTGCCGTGTGAGGCGCGGAATCTACACGGAGTGCTTTGCAGACCCCCACCGGTGAGGTTAGTGCTGAGACCCCTCACATTGCCCTGCAATACCTGCCTGCAGTCGGAATCCTGCTGAAGGACACTGAGAAGGCTGATCAGCACGGCAGCCATTATTTAGGCGGCCCTGACGTGGCGCTGAACTGTTCCCAATATCGCTGGGGCCGGGATAAACTGTGTGGCGCGCTGTATCTTTCCCCCGATGTCTCCGACCTGCTGGGGTCCTCCTGATAATTGCCCTGAAGTCCCACTACGATCCTTGTGTAGTTGACTCTGTCACGCTGTGCTACGGGGCTATGCCTGTCTGCCTGGTGAAGCGTGGTCTTTGTGGTGGACATAGCTGAGGCATAAGGGTCACTACTGTTGAAACCTGTGGTGAAACGCTACACGAACCCGGGGCATACGTGTCGGGCGTGCTGTTCCCTGCCATTGTGAGCACTAGCGAGACGCCATCTTCTACACTGCGTTATACTTCGCCGCCCTTTTGTCTGCTGAGGCGCCTACTGAAACTTGCTGCAGTGTAGCTCTACATCCTAGCTAACTAACCTGGATCCTGGGATCATAGGGTATATCATGGCACCTGTGGTTAAACCCTGCGAATGTAACTAGGGTAGCTGGTGGATTGTGTGATGAAGTCCCGATCGTGGAATTTTTGTGTGTGCTGCAGGCATTAACTACCGCACATCCGTAGAGGTGAAGATGGCTACTGACCGCGTCTGACCCTGCTTTCAGGCTATATCCTATACTGCTCCCCCCAACTGATTGTCTGTGGGGCTGACTGCATATACTGGCGTTAACAAGAGGGTGTACCCTTGGCCTGCGCCCTGTTTGAAGGTCTGGACTACAGTGTGCTGTGTGTACCTATATTGTGAGTACAGAGTCATATGGCGGTCACATCATGGTCAGGTCAGACGCCAGACAGTGAAAAATACCATTCCCTACTGCAAAGGGTGGGAAACCACCTGAACAGGACCAAGGTGCATCGGGAGAGGATGATGTTATAGAGGACCAAGGTGGAGATCTGAAGTCGCTCATGCTGGAAATGCGCTTGAGCCTGAAAAGTATAGACGCCAAACTGGACACCCTGACCTCGCAACTAGACGCAGTCAAATCGCAGGTCACGACGCATGAAACAAGATTGGACAGCCTAGAAAACAGGCAAACCGAATTTCATGAGTTCAGGCAGGAGACAAAAGAGCAACTCCTCAACATGGACAAACTACTCACGGTCATAAGGGCGAAGAATGATGACCTTGAAGCGCGCTCTCGGAGAAACAACCTTCGCCTCCTAGGGATTCCGGAAACTACAGCTATGCCCAGGATGGAGACCTTTGTGGCTGATCTGCTCCAAGAACTATTCGACCCTCATCTGTCCTCGGTGTTTGCGGTTGAAAGAGCACATCGGGCGCTGGGTCCTAAGCCACCAGTTGGAGGTACGCCCAGACCCATCCTCGCGAAGATTCTGAACTATCAGGACAGAGACACCATCCTGAGGCTGTCCAGAGAGCGTGGCCCTATCACCCATAAAGGGAATAATATATCACTTTACCCTGATTTCACCCCTGCGGTGCAGGCTGCACGCCGGGAATTTCTTCCGGCCAAACGATTACTTTTACAAGCACAAATCCCCTACTCCCTACTTTATCCAGCCAAGCTCAGGGTGTCACATGAGGGCACGTCTCATTTCTTTGTGGACGCCAAATCAGCACTCAAGTTTGCGAAGCATATCTGTGGGCCCACTGAGAAGCGAAAAGGAGTTGGGGTGGACCCTCTGGTGAACCGTATCTGTGATAATGACTGAGTGCTGCCATGAAACATGTGCACTTTGGCAGTGCTCATCTACCTGCTTATTATGCCATGTGAATACTACATATGTTGACAACAATGTTTAAATAATGAGAGTATGCCTTGAGGTTGGTTTTGAGGCTACGTAAGTGTCCTCACCTTTCGTTTGCCTGTGAGGGCTTGTTACATGCGGTTTATGTCTATATGCTGTTATATGTGCTTGGTCTGTGCCGCCTCTGGGAGAGGTCTGCTGCTCGAAGCTTAGCCACCCTTTGTGCACAGGGGAGTATGCCTTTGTCACCTCGCCCCCACGGGAAATTTCCCATTGTTTGTGAGTTTCCACGCTCTGCGTGTTTATGGGGGGTTCAGACACGACCTAATTGGGGGGTTGATGTGGGTGGGGGGATGGGGTTAGTTGGATGATTGGTAAGATGTCAGTACGATAACTGTATGTTTAACATTGTCATGCATCACACCTTTCTTGAGAGCCATGTTGAGAACGGCAGCACACAATTTGCTCATAACCCATGGGAGTGACTAAAATCCTAACGTGGAACATCCGAGGTCTAAATGATGGTAGAAAAGCAACGTTGATGCATACATATTTACAAAGGCATGCCATTGATGTTTGCTTTCTCCAAGAAACTCATATTAACTCTCAGCCATCAGTAAAATTCAAGCATGCTAGATGGGGGACCACATATTCTGCCATATATTCTAACTATGCTCGAGGGGTGGCGATATTGTTGCGTAAAGGCATGGACTGGAGAGAGTGTACCACATACATTGATCCGGATGGGAGGTATATTGTGGTGAATGGGGTGCTTAGTGGCAAACTAGTAACATTAGCAGCAGTATATGGTCCGAACGTAGATGAACCTGAATTCTTTAGAACTGTCTGGGCTCGAATTGTTGGGAGGAACTGTGATACCATAATCTGGGGAGGTGATTTCAACGTGGTACTTGATGATTCCGGTGACCGCAAAGGTGCATCTAGACCGCTACATCCACACGCTAACCAAGCCTTACATGACATTATGCTGAAAGGGGCTCTGACAGATATTTGGAGAGTGAGGCACCCCGCTGCATGTGAGAGTACGTATATCTTGAGTCACCATGCTGCCTGGTCCATATTAGATTTTTGGCTGCTCACCCCAGATGTGGCCGCCTCGACTGCTCGTGTTGATGGAATGGCCCTCTCACTATCGGATCATGCCCCATGTTTATTGGAGTTGAACATTCCTGGTGCCCCGACCCGTGCATTTAGTTGGCGTCTGCCGCCGCATGCGCTCCTTGACGAAGCTTTCAAGGAGGAGATAAGGAAAGATGTTACAGATTATTTTGATATTAATTCAGGCTCGGTGTCCACGGACTCGGTGCTGTGGGACGCCTTCAAGGTGGTTATAAGAGGAAAGTGTATTGCGAAGCAGGCGGGGGTCCTTAAGGCCATTAGAAGTACTATTGGCACAATTGAGGGCAAACTAAAAGATCTAGAGAATCAATTCTGCGCGGACCCTACGCCTGAAACAGCAGCCAAACTGAAAGCGAAATTGCTAGACTTTACTGAGGAAGCACAGCGGGAATTGAAATTCCTGGGTAAGCATGCGGAGGCCCGGCATTACGGGGAGGGTGATAGATCGAGCCGCACCCTGGCAAGTACCGCAAAATCTGAATACATACACACAATTGATAGCCCCACAGGAAACACCATCGTAGGTCAAGGTGACATTCTACAAGCATTCAAAACTTTCCATTCTGACTTGTACATAACCAGGCACACTACCACTCCGGAAAATCTTGAGGACCTTCTAGATTCCATCGCGCTGGTTTGGTTCAATGATGGACACAGTCAATACATGGACCTCCCAGTGACGGTCGAAGACATAGAGAAAGTGATTAAGGGTTTGCCGTTAAATAAGGCGCCAGCCCGGATGGGCTCACCACTGCGTTTTATAAAACATATGTGGAGGAATTAGCGCCACGGTTGCACGCGGTATTTGCGGAATCTGTGGAATTGGAGATCCTTCCGGCATCGATGAGAGAAGCCCTGATTGTTACATTGCTGAAGCCGGACAAAGATAGCCAACCTCTAGACTCTTACAGGCCCCTCTCCCTCATTAATGTTGATGTAAAAATCTTCGCTAAACTCATTGCTGACCGTCTACAACCTCTCCTCCCGATGGTGGCCCTGCCGGACCAATCTGGGTTCATACCAGGGGGCTCCACATCTCATAACCTAAGGACCATATTTTCAGTCTTGCATTATCTCCATCCCACTGTCCATGCGGCTGCGGTGTTTCTGGATGCAACAAAAGCATTCGACTCTCTTGAGTGGCCATATTTATTTCGCTTATTGCAACGTATGGGATTCAGCCCTTTATTTATCAACCAGATACGCCTCCTCTACACCAAGCCGACAGCATGAGAGTTAACGGTATGGGGAAACATCCTTTACAACGCAACTTTTACCACGCAGTGCCTTTACGACGCAACTATTACAACGCATGTCATTACAACGCATTGCACTGGGGGGCGCTCTAGGATAGGGAATGGATTTAATTTACTATCCAACACCTTCCCTACTATCCATGGGGACTGGAGTTGGAATAGTAAATTAAACTATTCACTATCCAGCACCCCTAAGCGCTATGCGTTGTAACAGCATGCGTTCTAAAAACTGCGATGTAAAGGCATGCGTGGTAAAAGCATGCGTTGTAATGTCATACATCCAACGGTATGATATCAGACCCCTTCGAGATCTCCCGAGGAACTAGACAGGGATGCCCTCTATCTCCTTTATTATTCGCCATAGCTATGGAACCGCTCGCAGCCCGAATATGGCAACATCATACTAGTAGAGGGATAGATTTTAGTACGCGCAGTTTATTAATTTCCCTCTATGCGGATGATGTTACCCTCTACATCCTGAACCTGGCTGACAACCTGAACCCTCTGCTGCGGGAATTTGTGAAATTTAGTGGCCTATCTGGAGTGTCCATAAACTGGACCAAATCGGTAATATTTCCCCTAACAGACAACACACCGGAGGTACAGTCAGAGTTCCCACTGCGCTGGGAGGCAGAGGAAGTAAAGTATCTGGGAAAATGGATAAGCCGCAACCTCCAGAACATTTGGTCTTTGAACTTCGGACGGGCTGTGCATTGGCTTGAGGGCAAGGTGGCAAAACGGTCGAAATTACCACTCTCTATTGCTGGAAGAGTGGCGCTAACGAAAATGATAATACTGCCCGAATTTCTATATTTGTTTACGAACATCCCGATTCCGCTCACTAAACACTTTTTTACTTGTTTGCGTTCTCAACTTTTATCCTTGATATGGGCAGGCACTCAAACCAGAGTTTCCTGGGCCTTGTTGACCTTGCCATTGCGGCAAGGGGGGTTGGGTGCTCCGGACATGCGTTTATATGCTCTATGCGCGCAGGCCCAATTCTTGCATTTCTGGGCATACCCGACGCCCTATCAGCCGCATGTGGCGGTTGAGCTGGACTCGGTGGCCCCACTGCCCTTGAGTATGGCGCTTTATCACAAAACTCCAAGACCTACTACAGATGTTGATTCGGCCGACACCTTGCGCTGGGTATGGTGGGAGTTGCAGCGGCAAGCTCGACTCCCATGCTTATATGCACCAGCCATTCCACTGAAACGGAACCCAATGATTCCCTGTTTGGCGGAAAGTGATGGTGTGATGTCCCTAGCTGGCACTCCCTTGCGCACATTTGCGGATGTATACCCGGATGGGAAATTTAGGGATCCACAAATTGGAGAGGAGGGATCGCCTATACCGTTCAGGGACATGTTTACCTATCACAATTTGAAGTCCTCCTGCCGTGCACTCTGGAACGGTTTTCCGGACGAGCCTACAACATTGCTGGCACTCCAAAACATATTAGCTCGAGCCTCACCCAAAAAACTAGTGACTCGCATATACACCACCATGCAAGACCAAGCCCCGATTACGCTGCCCAATTCCATGAACCTTTGGAATAGAGAACAGAACCCGCCATTGAGCGCGGTACAGTGGTCCTTCTGCTGCAAACAACTCCTAGAACTCTCACCTAATTACAAACTCCGCCTGATACATTTTAAATTCCTACATAGATATTACCGTACCCCTGTCAGCCTCCATCGCATGGGTTTGAGAGATGACACTAGATGCTGGAGATGTGGCATGGAAGATGCCACGTTCTAACACGTGGCTTGGGATTGCCCTTTCCTTACTAACTATTGGACTGAAATTTTTGATGCTATCAATCAGATAATTGACAGGTCGGATGACCCAACACCACATATTGGTCTTCTGTGGTTGATCACTGGGCCCAGAACCTAAAAGACGTAAACTACATGCTTTGCTCCTGCTGTATGCCAGAAGACGGGTGGCTATTAGATGGGGTCGCAGGGTCTTACCTACATTCGCAGCCTGGCTATCTGATGTTACATACGGGCACACACAACTTGGCACATACTGGGAGTTGATGCCCACTGCATCTAGGCCCCGCGATATATGGAACCATTTCTGGTATGGGCATGGGCCAGGGCAGCTTCCCCGCCATCTACACCACCAGCGACTGAAATGGAGGGTCAGGATAGTCAAATCGGTGTGCATGCTCCAGCATCGGGAAGGATGGAGGAGCTACCTCAAACATGTGCAGCTTAAAGTGACCCGTAAATTGCTCACATGTTATTGACCTGTAAACTAGCATATTGTCCTGCCAGGTAATGCTACTGTCCATACAATGCATGTCCTTATTCGTGCTCATTATGTTATGCTAGCCCGTTACTCACTTGTGTTCGTCTGGCTCATTCTGCATTGGACATTCTAAAGCGTGACTGATGCTTGCTTTTACTTGAGATATTGATTAGTAGTACTGACGTCTACCTGTTTTTCTTTGTTGTTGTTATTCTGATCCTAAGAAATGTAACCTGTCGTATGTATAACTCAGTCATGTACATTTACAGATATCCTATTTATGTGCCATTTTGCATGGGATGTATGTACTGTGGATACCTGAAAACTTTAATAAAAAAATAAAATAAAAAAAAAAGAAGAAAGTTCCTGAAGAAGTTAGGGGAGCAGATGGTTCAGCATTATCTTCAGGGAATGTAAGCCTCCAAACTGACATGATTTCTGTGGTATGCATTGGAAGTCATTAGTCAAATTTGTTTATCTAGTTGATGTCCCTACCTCCAGCATACAGTGAATTTGTGTTTTTCATGGTTCATGTTACATAAACCTAAAATTGATTCAGCAGCAATAACAATAGAAACGATTATTGCATGAGTTACTGTTCAATAACTAAAGTACAAGCTCATAGTTATCCATAAAAGGATTTTTAGGGAATAATGTCAACTCCTGTTATTGATTGCACAGTTAATTTACCATCTTGCTATGAGAATTTTCATGATGTGTTTCATAATAACATAAACAAGAGTGTTACCTGTACATTGAATTTATGATTGCAAAATTGTAAGCGTTAACATAGAGAGCTCTAAAAGATCTATATGAGTTTGAAAACTCCTTCTATATTGCCGGTCCATAAGGTGGTACCATGTCCTGCCAGGTTACCCTTAACTCATACATATACCACGCCGAAAAGGATGTTTGGTACTTTATAATGGTATGTTTAGGACAATACTGTCAGTGGTCAGTTGAGGTATCGTTGGTTTATCGTTGGTTTATCACATTCATATATTGACATATTTCTTAGTATTTCAAGAATAATTACACGTGGACAGGAATATCAATACATAGACCATCCTCATACTCTTTTTTGTCATACATAATCACTGATACCATATTCTATTCCATATAACATTTACTAAGGCATTTAACACGTACCATGGGACTTTTTACAAGGCTCTAAACATCAATTGAGTAAAATATTCAATATTAAATGTTTTTGATAATATAATCTAAATTTGTGGCATTTATGTTGGTGACACAGCAAGCATGAGATCTGTTCACTCTATGTGAAAAGGTTTATATGAAACTGGTGACAAATGTGTGTAATAAGGAAGGAAGTTAGAATTGTTCTTATAAGGAAACAGGACATGTTGTTGAGTGAAAGAAATGACAAAGTGGTGTTGATAGAGCAAGCAGTAGATCAAATTATGGTACCAATACTTATTTTGATAAGTCCGCTCCTGTACTTATAATAATAATATTCAACATTGGTAAAGCGCAAACCATCACCCGTTAGGGTCTCGAGGCACTGGGGGCCATCGGGAAGATTAAGCAAGCGATTGCCCAGAGTCACATGGTGTTGGGCTAATCTGCCGCCGGACCCGGTGATCGAACCATGATCCCCAGATTCCGGAGTTAGTCACCCTGGCCGCGGCGCCACACCTCTCCTTCTTAGGACAAATCTCCCCACTCATTGCATTTAATGATTTACTTGACAGTCTAACTCTTTAAAGGTATCAGGTCTAAACCTGGTATAAACCTGGGGGCTCATTCAAATGCCCCGTGCACCACCGAAACGTCACTTTTAATGGAGCTCCATTGGCGCACACTGCAGAGTAATAACTACGAGGCCTCATAAAGCCATCCTGTGTGGTTTTTCATAGCCTCATAGATATGGCGTGGTGCAGCGCAGCACTAGTCGCTGCATTGCCTCAGACAGCGAAAGGGAGGCGTGTCATGGGCGTACGGTAGGTGCTCTCTCGTAACACCCATGGCATTTAACACATTCCCAGATTCACAACATGGTGTAAACCTAGGAATGCGTCAAAAGCCTACGCCTCCCCAGGGGTGGCGTAACTGTTGTTTTTGTGAAGTAAGGTGTCCCTTGCTGCAAAAATACAACCTGATTTCAATGCAATCACCCTTGCACCATGGTGCAAGGCTGCCATGTTTTGGCACAAGGCAACCTTTTGTGCCCCAGCGCAGTAAAAAAGGAAAGGAATGCAATGTATCTCATAGATACGGCACATTGCTCTCCTTTTCTTTTGACATAGGGCAGCGCAGCAGGAAGGTTTGCGGTGCTGCCCTACGCCTGAAATAAGTAAATGAGGCCCCTGGTCCCCAGAACCATAAGGAAAATGTCGTGTCTAGACAGACTCAAGTGAAAACTGAGAACATGAGAAAGTGAGAATCATACCGTTAATGAACCTCAATTGATTTTGCTAGCTGAAACTCAGAGCAGTCATTTTATAGCCTTGATCAAGCCTTTCTAATCAAAGTACTTAAAGAATTTCAGTCTGTTGATATATAAGCATAACTGAGGGAAAACAGGTGTAAGAAATAAAAGATTTGTATTTTCCTATAGCAAAACTAAAAGAACAAGCTATGACTTGGCTTTATTGCTTTAAGGCGGCTGGGCATCTAGGAGTAACTCAAACAGTAGCTGCAGTTAAAAGATATATATTTTTTGCCAAGATTATCAACAGATATTAAGTAGCATGTGCAGACCTGTGCTCTATGTGCTCAAATTAAGAGTTCATACATTAAACCTAGTGGCCTTTTAAGACCGATACATCAAACCCATACAGAGGAAATCTATGGGCTTTATTACAGAATTACCCAAGAGTAACAATTGTACTGTCATTCTAGGGCGTGTTGATCTTTTGACTAAGATCGGACATTTTGTTGTAGTGCCTGAGAAGCCCTCTACTAATGAATTAGCACAAATATTTGCACATTCGATTATGTGTTGTGCCACGTTTTGATAACAGATATAGGTTCTCAATTCAACTCAAAATTCTGGTCTGCACTAAGTAAAGAGTAGGATATGAAAGTTTGTCTTTCTACTGGTTATAGTCCTCAAATAGATGGACAAATAGATTGAGTGAAGGTTATTGCAACCTAAAGAATTGCCACTAGATCTAGATTCATCTGCATCAGTTCCTTCAGTAAAATAATATTGAACTGAACTTTAGAGAATTCAAATGTCTGCGCAAAGGTCTTTATAGAAAGCCAAGACTACCTATAAATTCTAAGCAGACTAGAAGAAATTTATATTGCCTACGTCTATAGTAGATGAAAAAGTCCCGTTAATCACAAAGAGTGTACATCTGTAAAAAGCTTCTAAGTTGTGATCCAAGTTATCATCTAAGAAGTTGTGTTCCAAATTTGTTGGTCCATTTACCTCTAACAAATTGTAATTTTTTTTTAAATGTGGTTAAAATTACCACAATCTATGAACATTCATTCTGTAGCAACACTTTGTTTTGCAAAGACACATGCCGCTTCAAATTCTGCTTCAATTTAGCTGAAATTATTACAAAAGACAAGGGTCCTATGCTCATTTGAAAATTTTCAACAGACGAATAATATTATATAGACCACAATAAGTACTATATACGTTTTACCAGTGTGCAGCCGGACAAAGGATTTTAATTCAATTGGTTTAATAAAAATAAATACAAAAAATATATAAACACACAATAATACAAGGGCACAATCGTGTACCACACAAAGGAAGAAGGTAGGAGGAAAAGACACAAGATTAGTGTAAAAAGTACGATTTTAAAGTAATCAGGCAAACACTTTGGAGCAAATATAGGCTTGCCTATAAGATATAGTACCACAAGCTCTATAAGACAATAACCCACATCAATTTCATTCAATGGTTAATATGTGGTATTGTTTGAAAAACAGTCGATGTTTCGATCCCTCGCTCCTGGGTGAGTGGGATCATCATCAGGACTAATTTGAATAACAATTGCCTGGTTAAACAAGTTGACGCCTGTCAAAATGAAAGGATAAAAGAACAGGAGAGAGGGGTCAAAAAGACTTAACAAAAGTATTTACATAAGGCGGTTAAGGTTATTTACATATCCATATGCGCGACCTATACCATAATAATAAGGTGACTGTGATCATAGACGACTTTAAGTTGACATTTTCCACAATTATGCAAGGCCACCTCTAGCATTTTTTCTCTTATTAGCTGTAATTTAATCAACCAAGTTGAATATCACGATTCAAACGTGTCCGAGTGCATCGTCAGTGACATGGTTTGATTCTAGGTACGTGTGCAGCTAATCACCGCATTCGAAGGAACCAAGTGAAAAGAGTGCAATATTATAGTAAGAGAGGATGGTGCCTAGTAAGGGCGGGAGCTTGACAGAGTGAAAGTAACCAAAAATTGAATTGGCAAAATAATTAAGCCTTACCGACGTTGCGGCGAAGGAAATTTTATTGGCGGGTCTATGCCCGCGGGAACACCGCAGATCTTGGGATCATCTATTATAAATGAAAAGAGTTCGGTAATTCTAATCGTGAAAAATAGAAAAAAATGTAACCGTAGGTTATTTGTTACCCACGAATTACCTGTTCCTTAATGTTGATGGGACCTCACAGGGTTTCAAAAAACGGAGGTAAATTGGTACTTGGCGGAAGGGTGATCCAAATGGCCAAACGGGTTAAAACGGCACCGCAGAATGGCGGAAGTGAAGCCGTTTAGATGCTATAAAAGAAAATACCCTTATTCAGTAATTCGGCCGTACACAGGAATAAAAATTGGGGGTGAGGCGAGTAGTTACACTTACCTCGAAGGAGTCATCTGTATACGCGAGCAGAAAATGATCCAAGGCACGATGGCAGGAACCTGTGTGCTTGGATCCCGGCGTACTTGTTGAAACTTAGTCATAAAAATCAATACCGGACAAGCAAGGCATCAAAGGGTGTCGGACATTTTGAATTGGTGAAACGCTTACATGCAATAATGTGCAAAGTTAGTAACAGTGGCGGCCATCTTAAAATGGGTTATTTTGAATATTCTTATTGTGTCTCAATGCGAACAGTGAAACCTCTACTAGTGATCGATCCTGGCAATTGCGATGAAAGGGGTGACATTTTTCATGCAAGGAAAACGAATAGTAAATTAAATAGATCTGCCCATGAGGTTGCACGGTAATGTTGCAAAACCAAAATGACATGTGGGTATAAAATAAGCAGTAATATGTTTAGAAACATTCAGTTATTCCCATGTTGTATTTACTAGGATGACATGCATCCATGACTCAACAAAAGACTAAAGTTAAACAGGAGGTTTACATAGTGTCACAAATAGCAGGCCACCTGCAAGGGGGAAAAAATAACTGGTATATTTTTGAGCCAATTATCACAGTAAAGTAGTCCAATCCTCCATTCTGTTCAATCCATTTTTTATCGTGTCAAATTGAATTATTGATTTTAATTCTTCCTTATTGAGGAGTTGCGCCATATTGCCACCCCTCGGCGGAAGCTTCAATACTTCAAAACAGTCAATTTAGCTGAAGGCTGGAAATAAATATGAAATGCATAACATGTTAGATGCCTGAATTGTAAGAAAACAATTGCAATATTTAATAAAGTGGAAGAAGAACAACCCAGAAGAGTGATCATGGAAGGTGCCCTCTAATCTGCATACTCCACTATTAGTATTAGAAGTCTACAGAAGCCTCCGGATATCCCTGAGCTGGGACTTTCAGACTTCAGTTCTTCGATAGGTGGGGCACTGTCAAGATCCATTGCCCAGACTTATATGTGTGTGCTGGGCAGGCACAGAAATGCCTATCCCTTGAACTTCAATCTGAATTTTAAAGGTGCTCTAGTCTTTTACTTCAGAAGAGGCCAGTGGTACATGCAGACTGTGGGTATCACTTGCTATGAGACATTGCAGCTGCAATGCTGGCACTATGTAAAAAATGTGAGGGAATAAACTACATTTCCCAGACTGCTAAAGAGCGCTCATGAGACTTGTAAATGTTGCCAGAAATCACAGATCCATCAGAGAGTTCCTTTGTAAGTTCCTCGTGTATCAGAGAGTTCCTTGCTAGGCAATTGTGATAAGTATTTGCTGCAGCCAGAACCTTGATGCCAGGAGAATGGAACTCATTGCACTATCATCTGAACTTACAAAGGACTTATTGATTTGAGGGAAGTATTCTGAATAGCACTTAACATCAAGGACTTACACTTTAATTTGCATTTTATTTCTGGAATCATCCTTGATAGGATTACAAACACTATTGTACTGAAGTTATCTTTGCTAGGACTACAAACTATATTGTACTGGAGTCATCTTTGCTAGTACCACAAACTCTATTGCACTTGTTCACGAGAGGAACTTGTGAATCCATAACTTGTACAGACTCTGTTTATATTATTTGCAACATGTATGGGATAAGGTATGGCCAGTGGTGGGGAAGAGAATGTATGTTCTTAGAAGTGGAAGCACAATACTAATGTGTATTCAGTATGTTACTGCTGATGAACTATGTATATTGAGAATCATTCAGATAGAAGACTTGATGTGTGTGTTAAATTGAAGGTAGTTGTCTACATTGTAATGACGTGCTGTGACCACAAGTTGTAGAAGGCTTTATAAAGCTCAGTTAACGATTCGTTGATTAAATGTTTATGTAAATAGAAGGCTTCTTCGTCCAAGCTACTTTTTTAAGGCTGTGAAATATATACACATGAGTCATAGGCCAATTTGGTCACCCATTATATAGCACCACATGCCAGCATACGTCTGCTGTATATACTTACTGTTTGCTCGGGCGGGAGGTGTTCTTGTCATTTCTTAGCAGTGCCTTACTTCTTATAATTCAGTGTCTTTAACATGCTTGTCAAATAATAATCTTTCATTACTTAGGACAAGACTTTGTTACTTCAAGCCCACCCCTTCCTTCTTGTGACTATTTGCAACAAAATATATTGTCTGTAAACTTCTTTACTACCTAATGCTATTTATCTAATTGCAGTGAGTACCATTCCCATGACATTTAATACACTACTTTGTATTATTTTACTGTCCAAACATGGATACTTTTGTTTTATCTCCAATATTTTTGCAATGTAAAAAAACTTCTTTTTTTTGGGAACGTTTTATTCCATACAAATTGTTCTTTCTTACTCATTCAACAGTGGTTCAAAGGTAGCTACACCTGTAGATATTTTGTTTGTTGCTTTCTTTCACTACTGGATGAGATTGTCAAGTTCATATCTTTCAGTTTTTCTACTCACGGCACCACCATTTTCTGGAGCAATAGGTTTTTTCGAATCTAATTCTGTGGTATTCCATTTTATCTTACTGTTCATTCCCATATGCACTCTGAGCATGCCTCTTTTGTTATGGACAACACTGGGCTATTTATTACTTTATCTACTGTGCACTTCTTGCCACCGTCTGCTTTATGGCGACTAGTTTGTGTCAGCCATGACTCATGCATATATATTTTACATGAAACAAACAAAAGGTGATGGGAGGAATGCTTGCTATTTGTCTAACTCCTGGCAACCATTCAAGGTAGCATCCCAAACAATCGTTCTTTTGCTCATTGCTCACCACGCCACCCCAGTTTGGACCCAGACGTATGCAAATCAGTCTTGACCCTGCTCCTCTTGGGAACAGTGTAGGTCCTCACCAAACCGGAATACAAGCAAGCTAGAGCTGGTTGTAGCCCTTATAAAGTCTCATCAGCCAGGTATAGCTTGGTTCAAGTGACACGGTAAGCGCAGGTCCCACCTCTCAGAATAGCCTTGCTATGTAGGGGGGTACGTGAAACACACATAAGGTGATGAGAGGAATGCTTGCAATTTATCTAACAACTAGAAATCACTCACGGTAGCATCCCAGCCCATTGTTCTTTTGTTCACCATGTCACCTCAGTTGGGACCCAGTCATATTGCCAGTGGTTAGACAAATTGCAAGCATTCCTTCAATCACCTTTTGTGTGTTTTATGTACTGCCCTAGGTGGCAACTGTAGGTCAATATGTGAGTTCCGTGCTCTCTGTGCTACTGGAAGCAAGCTATATGTGACTGATGAGCCCTAATCTGGGTGAAACCGGTCCAAGGTTGTTTGTGTTCCAGTTTGGTGAGAACCTCGCTTGGTACTTCTCGCTGCACTGTTTCCATGAAGAGCTGGGTCAAGCTGATATGCATATGGCAGGGTCCTAACTGAGGAGGCATTGTGAGCAAACAAATGATGAGTTTGGATGCTACCCCGGATGACTGCTAGAGGTTAGACAAATTGCAAGCATTTCTTCCATCACCTTTTGTGTTTTTTAGGTCGAGGTAATATCCGGTCTGCCGAAGGCAGAACCGGAAGTACCAAGATTTAATGTTTCTTAGTGTGGACTATTTGTCCCGCCTCTGTTTTTGCCTCTCTCCCATTGGCTGGCTTCCTAAACGGAGACCAGCCATTGGAGGAGAGAGCTGTCTCTCCGAATAGGCTCCGGCCTTTTCGGATTTGGAGGTGTGTTCGGTGTTCTTATTTTCACTTTTAGGCCACGCTCATTCTGAGAACACCGAACACGCCCCCAATCCGAAAAATTTGGAACGTTGTGTCCGCCATTATTTTTTTGTCTTCCCATGAGGATCGTCTCGCTTTCTCCGTGATGCAAGGACCGGCAGGTAAGCCATATTCTTTTTGCTTACATTCTCTCTTTTTTTGTGTTTGCTTTCTGTGTTTCCCTGTGTTCTGTTAGCTGTTTGTCCCGTCCGATGTGTCCTGTTTGTCCCGTCCGATTTGTTAGCGTCACCATCCCGTCACCATCCCTAAGAGCTGAGTGAGCCTGCTTCCAGTGAATTCGGAGCGCTGCAGGGCTCCCTGTGTTGTGGGCAGTGGAGGGGAGAGTTGGCTGAGGGAAAAGTGCTCTCCCCGTCCGTTCACCGCAGCGGGATATGAACGCTGAACAAAAAGATGCTTCCAGATGAGAGGCGTAGACTACCCTGTATAACCCCCCTCGAGGAGACCCACCAGCCGACCTGGAGGGTTGGCTGCCGGCCGCAAGTCAAAGATTCCCCTAAGTGGTCCCGCCCTCGTTCCTTTTTCAGGCAGGACTGTGACTCGGAGGAGTTCCAACTTTTACCCTGGTGCAGGCCGGGCCAGCGAGGAACGCCGGGCCCGTTCTCCCCGACCTGCAGCATCAAGGTCATCTGCTGGAAGCGGGACAGGAGATCGCCAGCATCAAGGTGAGACCCGAGTCCTGCGAGGGCTCAGGATCAGCGAATGGCCCGCACATGGGGTAGGGACTCTTGTCTTTGCTCCCGCTGCACCGCAGTCTCGCGGGCAGCTGTAGGGAAGCCATATATACCCACAGGAGACCTCAAGGGAGGTCCCAGCTGCGTGGCTCATGGAAGTGAGGCACCTGTAACCAGGTCGCTGCAGTGACTTGTACCGCATTATCCGTAGTGGCTGGGCAGATGGCCCAGCCGCCCAGGAAAACGGGAGAACCATAGAACTGGTAGTAGGTGCACAGAGATCTGTGGCCTACGGATATATGCTGAAATACCGTACCCTGTGGCCTACGGGCTACAATTGCCATTCCTGTATCCCATGGTGATCTTGTGGGGGGAATCTATGTGGTATCCCCCTTACCTACTAACTCATGCCATAATGTATGTTGGGGTGACATGAGCAGCACAAGGAAGGTGTTGTTTCTTATAATGTTGCCATAATGTTTTCAGGACTTGCAGGACTTCTAAGTAAATGATTTACTGCACTAATGGTGGCAAAGTGATCATGATGCATATGAGGTTATGACAAACATCCCTACGGCACAATAATTCATGTAATGGTGATCTTTTGCTTTATATGCATCTTTATGACAAGCGCCTAGTGGCGCAGTGATTTAAGTGATGTGGTCTAATGTGGTTTCCATGCTACAAAGTGATTTATGGCCTAATGTGTTTTATGTATGAATACTACGTCACTCTCTCCCTAACTCTCTCACTAATACTCTCACTACATCTCTATCTCTCACTACCTCACTATCTCTCACTACCTCACTATCACTCACTATACTACACTCTCTCACTAACTCTCTAACTCACTACTCAACTCTCTCTTTCTCACAGCAACACAATATCACTACAACAGTAACTATCTCTCACTGTAACACACTACTCAAAATTCACTCTCTCTCCATCTCACTACCTCTCTATCACTACATCACTCTATCCGTTTCTATCTCACTCTCACTACCTCACTATATCACCACACACTCTAAAAAAATAACTACATCACTCTCTCACTACCTCACAACTTCACTCTCTCTTTCTAAATTACTAATTCACTCTATCTCACTACCTCACTCTCAAATACACTAAGTCACTTACACTCTCTTTCACTACCTCACTATCTCACTACATCACTCTGTTTCTATCTTAATACCTCACAACATCACTAACACTCACTACTTCACTCTCTCTTTCAATACATCAATCTTTCACTATCCCACTACCTCACAACATCACTCTCCATCACTACCTCACTCTCTATCTACCTCCCTCTCTCACTACATCACTCACTCTCTATTTCAATACCTCTCTTTCTCGCTACCTCACTCTCTCTCTGCTAATGCAATATATCTAATGCAATATGTAACACATATGCAAACACTTAAGCTATTAACAATAGAAATGTCAATAACATTTACTTAGGGATAAAAAATAAAATAAAAAAATAATAAGCAATGCCAATAGCTCTACCTATAATATTGCCGAGACCATTGCATTGTAAATGCTTGTTTATATATTTTACAGCCTTGAAAAAGTCACTTGGATGAAACACGTGTCTGCTGTATCTTTCTCCTAAACAAGTCTTCTGCTTGCATAAGCATCTGATCAAAGAATTTTTATCTGTGATTTTAGTCTTCAACAACATTTGGTCACAGCCCGTAATTACTGGTCCTATCTGCATACGTTTTCGACTATATTTACGGCTGCACTATTTATAGACACTGAATGGTTTAAGAAACATATTTCTTTGTTTTTTTTAGACTAGAATAAAAGATGTAAATGCATATCTTGTTTGGATGATCAATTAACTACTTTCTGAGTGTGATCTTTACCTTTTTGGCATTGTGTGGAGTGTGGAGTGTGGAGTCTAACCACTCTCTGTTCTTTACCCTGTCGGTAGCAGCGATACAGCTCAATATAGCATCCACCTCCTTATACAGAAGGCACTTACTCATTTTGGTATTCACAGAAGTTAGGACTCCTAACTTTACGACTCCTAACTGAGAAAAATC
Source organism: Lissotriton helveticus (assembly GCF_964261635.1). NCBI lineage: Eukaryota > Metazoa > Chordata > Amphibia > Caudata > Salamandridae > Lissotriton > Lissotriton helveticus. Next base: position 74,317,051 of record NC_136067.1, read on the forward strand.
CTAACTTTAAGACTTTCGGTATTCACAGAAGGCATTTAGGAGTCCTAAAGTTAGGACTCCTACCTTGTGTGAATACCGAAATGAGTAAGGGCCTTCTGTGAATACCAAAATGAGTAAGTGCCTTCTGTGAATACCAAAATGCTAGTAAGTTTAGGATTTTGTCTTAAGTTAGTTCTGTGAATTGGCCCAAAGACTTTTTGTTGTTTATTATTTTGGGGCTTGTTAGTACACACAATTTCCAAAATGTGGGGTGGCCATTTCTATTTTATCCTTAGGAGCATTTGAATAATGTGGGAATGTTAAGCCCCAAATCCTGAGCAAAAACAGTAATGTTCATGTGTTTGTGAACATATAGTTGTTGGAAACCTCTTCTTTTAATTCCAGTTATTCACTTCTTGTTTCAGTGGAATTACATCCAATAGTATAACATTACACTTGGTTAATACAGTCACAGCCAGAGGATAAATGTAGCAAACACGTGTTTTGTCATTGGGTCATTACCACTGACTTCCTCAGGGCAAGAATGAGTAAGATTACCGACCACAGTTTATGCAAAATAATAAAAAGAGACATCACCACTGAGACATCCACTGGCCTAGGCCATGGGAGTAATGGTTGGGTTTTCCAGGGAGGGAATTGAGAGTAAGGGGAGGGGAGGGAGAGGGGTAAGGGAAAAAATAAAAATAAATATTCCTCATGAGCGGTCTTGCTGTGCTTTACCTAGAAGGAGAAAATGGGCAGTATGTAACAAGTATGATAAGTATGATGAGCAGGGTTAATAATAAGGAGCTAAGGTTCCTTACATGGAATGTTAACGGGCTCCGGGTTAAATCAAGGAGATTACTTATTTTGAAATATTTAGAAGATTCACCAGCGCAGGTTATTATTTTGCAAGAAACACATTTAACACAAAAGGAAAGTAAAGAGATATTTAGTACTCAAAAATGGATTGCAAATGCTATTTTTTCATCTCAAGACTTGGTTACAAAGGGAGTGGCTATTTTGATTAGAAAAGGATCTAACATAGTAGTTGAAAATAGTTTAGTGGACAGTGGAGGAAGATGGGTGATTTGTAAACTACGACTGTTGGGTGAAGTGCTGATAGTTGTTGGTTATTACGGTCCGAATGTAGATGATCCCACAGTTTTAGAAAAAAAATTGAATTGGAGCTATTGGATTTTTCAGGTAAAGTCATCATGGCAGGAGATTTCAATACAGTATTAGATGGCAAGCTGGATAGAGCTGGCAATGCTAGGGCAATAATGAATAGTAAAATGACCACCAAAGTTAAGTCAGTGATGGTGCAGCTAGGGCTTTGTGATATTTGGAGACTTAAAGCAGCACAACAGTTAGGGTTTACTTTCTATAATAAAAAATACAAACATAACTCACGGATAGATTTTTTTCTGATAGACAATAGGTTGAAAGAGCGAGTTAGAGGTGTAGATCACATAGGGGCACACCTATCAGATCATTCTGCTGTAAGTTTAAACTTGAGTTTGGAAGTAGAAGAGATGAGCTCAGTTTGGAGACTAGACCGTACAATTTTAGCTGATGTAGAAGTTCTAGAAACTCTCAAAGAGGAGATACAAGTTTTCCTAGATGTAAATGTGGGCTCAGCTAAGGAAGATATAGTATGGGAAGCGTGCAAAGCGTTCATGAGAGGTAGAATGGGAGCTCAAGGTGCAAAGAAACGAAGATTGTATTACAGTCAAGTTTTAAATCTAGAAAAAGAGATTCGAGAGTGTGAAATCAATCGAATCCCCCAGGGTGCTACTACTTTAGATGGCCCATGGGAGAAAAAACTTTTAGATTTAAAGGTTCAACTTACTGCAACACTTACACAAAGAGTTAAAGAGAGATGGGAAGCTAGTCAGTTGGCACACTTTTCATATGGAGAGGGATGTGGCAAGTTACTAGCGTGGAAAGCCAAGAAAGATGTCATACGGAATCAAATTAAGGAGATTAAGAAACCGGGCACAGGTCAAATTATAACAGAAAATAAACAGATTGTAGAAGCATTTCAGGAATATTTTTCGAATGTTTATACAGAGGACCTTTGTCCAGATAAGGATGAGATTGAGACTTGGTTACCTTTAATAAAACCATTGGCAGATGAGGATATGCTTGAGTTAAATAAGGAAATCACCCAAGAAGAGCTGATGAAAGTGATTAAGGATAGTAAAAGAGCGAAAGCCCCTGGGCCAGACGGTATACCCGCAGAAGTGTACAAAGCCCTAGGAAACACGATGGTCCCCACTCTGTGTCATCTGTATAATAAAATTTTTAGAGGGGAAGCGACAATTCCAAGCTCTTGGAATGAGGCAAATATTGTTTTAATACTTAAACCAGGGAAATCTCCAAAAAATATGGATGCGTACAGGCCGATCTCACTGTTAAATTGTGATTATAAATTCTTCTCTAAAATGCTGGCTGACAGGCTTAGTAAAATCATCCATAAATTGATACATGAAGATCAAAGAGGCTTTATTAAGATGAGGTATTTAAAAGAACTTACCTACTCCTTGATAGGTATGATAGATTTAGCCTCTAAGTATGAATATCCCTTGGCTGTGATAGCATTAGATGCTGCCAAGGCTTTTGACCGAGTTAATTTTGTATATTTAAAAACTCTCCTGCAGTATCTCAACCTAGGAGATAAATTTACGCAATCCATTTTTTCTTTGTATTGTGCACCAACATCGCGAGTACTTGTAAACGGAACTCTTACACTTCCTATTAGAGTAATGCGGGGCACCCGACAAGGATGTCCCTTATCACCTTTGCTTTTTAATATATACATAGAGTCTCTTGCATGTAAAATTAGAGCCTCAGAAGAGATACCCCCTTTTGTTGTGATGGACTGGTCAAAGAAACTTGGCTTATATGCGGATGATATTATTGTTTATTCTACTAATTTAGTTGGGTCTTTGAAAAATTTAGTAAATACAACAAAAGACTTTGGTAAGATTTCTGGATACCAGTTGAATCAAGATAAAACCGAGATAATGACTTGGAATCTTAATACGAGAGGGGTAAAAACTACAACAGAAATGAGATACCTTGGAGTTAGGATAACTCAGAAGATTGAGGATTTGGCTAAATCTAATTTTGATAGAGTGAAAAAAGAGGTTGGTGGCACGCTAAAAGGCTGGATGAATATACCTCTGTCAATATATGGGAGATCTAACCTTGTAAAGATGGTGATAGTACCAAAAATTACTTTTTTGTTTGAGACTATTCCGTTGGGTTTTAAAAAGGAATGGTTGGCGAAATTTCAAAGTATGATAACATCATTTATTTGGGCGTCAAAGGCCTCTCGAATCTCATGGAAGAAAATAAGGAGAAGTGTAAATAAAGGAGGATTGGCGGCTCCAGATATACAAATATATGCATGGGCTTTTTGTTTAAAAAACTGCAGAATGCTGTTGGGTACCCTTTTTAGTTCTCAGATCGGCGGACTTTTTGGGATAATGCTGAAGATATCAGGTTATCATGAGTTTGGTTATTTATACAAGTTTGGAGACCCCAAATTTTAAAAAAAAGTGAAACTCAAGACTCTGAGGGACTTGGCCGAGATATGGTATAAAATCAGGAAAATATCTAAGATCCCTTATCTTAGTTATATGGCTCCGATATGGGAATCTCCGGGAGCTCCTTCCTGGACAAGAGATGCGTTAGCTTTAAACTTGATAAAGGAGCCTGCTTTGCAAAGGTGGAAAGATTTGTTTCAAGATGGCAATCTAATTTCTTGGAGTTGTTGTCAGCAAAAATGGGGCCCAGTTTTTTCAAAATACAAATACTTACAGATCCAAAGCTGGGCAAATCATTTAGAATCAGAGATTGGAACGGAAAATGATTTTGAGCTAAAGTTGGAGTCAAGGGATTTTAAGAAGGAAGTAGCTTTCTGGTATTGGCGAATACTAGAAATTGAGGATGGACCATTCGACCTACCAGAGACCCTGTGGAAGAACAGCTTGCCAAGGATTGCGACAGAAGATCAATGGCAAGTAACTATGAGCATGCTATATAGAATTGTTAAACCTGCAAACCTAAGGCGAAATCTTTTATTTACCATTCACAGGGCATACTGGTCTCCGTACAGACTTTCTAAATTTAAGGATGGAGGGATTGTCGAATGTCCAAAATGTAAAGCTCCAAATGTCGATGACTTGCACATGTTTGTATCTTGTCCAAATATCAAGCAATTTTGGATTGACGTGAGTAATTCTCTTTCCAAATCGTTGAATCAATCCATTGAGGTAAGCCCTGAATTAATTATTACTGGGAGATATGATTTACAAAACAGAGTTTTGAGTAACAATGTTAGACTTATTTTTTATGCTATATTGTTAGCACGTCGAGAGATATGTAAGTTATGGGTCTCACCACTTAGTCCTATTTTACTGGACTGGATCTTAGCCATGAGGTACATGGCTAAGCTTGATATGTTAGATCGCTCTAAAAGAAATAGAGGTTTTTGGATACCCTTTTTGTTAAATTTTGGTTAAGTTATATTTACGTTAAAGTCCAATGATTAAGCCCGTGCTTATCTCGCTGGTATATGGACTATCCTAGGACGATGAATAGAGATGGTGGAGGACACACATGTTGGGTCAGGTGGTTAAGAAGGATAGTTTTGAGGAAGGCCAGACCCAAAATATGTGTTGTCTATGCCCCATTACTCTAACCCAGCCTAAGAGATAATAACAGCCCAGTGGTGGATTAGTACGAAGTTATGGGCGGCAAGACGGCAAATGAGGATAAAAAAAAAAAAAAAAGAATGAGTAAGAAAATTGTCTGCAATTCCAGATGTAGTATGTCCAGCCGGTATTTTTCCCTGGAGTACTCTCCTTTTGCTGTGAGATACTATCTTATATTACTTATCGTTGAAGACAGAAATGGAAACATAGGTTTAAGGGACATATACTGGACATACTGCATCAGGAACTGCAGACAATTTTTTCTATCATCTGGCTGTGACTGAATCAATCAAGTTTAATGTTATAGTATTGGATGTAATTCCACTGAAACAAGAAGTGAATAACTGGAATTAAAAGATGTTTCCAACAACTATATGTTTACGAACTCATGAGCATTACTGTTTTTCCTTAGGATAAAGACTTTTTGTCAGTTATTAATGCACTTGGCAAATATATCTTCAGTGGAGAATCGCAGTGCTGTAAATAACATGGGTGCATGTTAGCAAGAAGCTCGTTAAAATTATCGCCGTTTTAGCATCAGGAAACTGCTGCTAAAGCGGCGAAAATGGGCTTGATAATATGCGCTATAGAATTCCAATAGAAGCCCAGGTTAGATGTCCTACACATCTAACCTGGGCTTCTATTGGAATTCTATATCGCATATTATTAAGCCCCTTATCGCCGCTTTAGCTTATTAGCATATTAACCTCTCGCTAATATGCCCCATAATCACTATTTTCATTGTAGATATTTTGACCAAGCCGGATTTATCATTGACACAGCCAAAATCATGCAGGTTTGCCTTTATTCATTTCCTCACCTTGAAGCATTTAAATCCATAGCCTTGAAAGCCTTCATCATATTTCTTCTGCAGTTCAACAAACGCCTTAACAGGTTCCCCATAGAGCATCTGTCCTGAAGTTAAGGTCCCCTTCACCTCATATTTCTAAATCCCTTTGGAAAATTACTATCCAAACATTGTATTTCCCAAACCGGGATGTACTCATGTCATTTTCAGGATTGGAATCTGCTTGTCACGACCCTTCAAATGCGTGCTAAATCCACCACCGTTGAAACATAAAAGCCTCTTTTATTTACAGAACTTTGACAGCTTGATTCATATTGATTTTGCTTTGGCTTACTTATGAGGACTCCTGGTTTACTACTTGAATTCAAGATTAAGACAGGAGTATTACAAGAGTAAGTCCATCATACTCACTCTAGAAGTTTGCTGGTAATAAAGGATCTATCAATCTCTTCACATACCCAATTGCTACAGATATACAACAATACTCTGGAGCAGCTTTTCCTCGCAAAAACAAAATAGGTTTGAGATGGTTATTAAATATTTCTTGGTCACTGTAGAAGGCATGAACTGGAATAAGAGACACTGGGAAATTTCTATTATTTTTAATTTAAATTAATCCTTTTTCCACCAATGTTAATGAGAGTTTCACCTTCTTAATTATAGCTTAATTAGCTAACAAAGGAATTCAGAGTCCGACATGCAAGCCATGGGTTTTTGTGGGGTGCAGACTTTGGAAATGAGAGTAAAGGATATAATTGTCTGACCTGTTTCTGAAATATACAATGTGATTTTAGTTTGCATATTTTCCTAGTAGACCCCTCTGCTAGATATACTGCTCACTTTATAAAATGTTAGGGAGTCTTAACCAGTTAAATTAGTCTATTAGTCTGGAAAGTTGTGTTTAATAATTGACCACTTTTGGCCAAGATGCTGGTGTACATGGAGCTTGGTGTCTGTTTCTACCTGGCTTCATGATCAGTGGCAAGCAAGATGGCTTGGATCCAACCCACCTGTACATATGTTCCTGGAATTGGTGGTAGATGAAAAAAAGTGGCAGTGGAGTTGAGCCAGGGTGAAAGGTCTGAGCAGCTTTGTTGGAATCAGCTGAGGTCCAGTGGACAAAGCTAGCATAGGTTGCATCTGGGGTGTGAGAATGAACCTTGCTGGATGGAGAGAACAATGACGATAGCAGAAGGTGCCAACATGGGGGTCTCCAGGCCATGTGATTTTTTTCACACTGGTGTTCTCGGGGGGAAGTGGGGTGCAGGAATTTTGGGGTGAGCCTCAAACTGAGTCATGTATGCCAACAGACCCAATTCATACAGGATAATCCCAATTTCAAAATGGTTTTATTTTAGCAGTCTCCCGCCAAAAATTTCCTGTGAGGAAAAATAAGCCAATTGGAAAAATACAGTCCCTGTCAGGGCTCGGGTGGCTTGCGGTCTAGGGCCCGCCCCACTCAGCATTCGGGGGTACCCGTGTGGCAAAATGCACCACTCATCCTTAGGAGGGCGTTGGTGGCTGATATGTTCTAGGCCTGCTTGTGCATCTGTCCTGCACCCTTGTTAGACTGTCTGTGTAGGTTGCCTTTCCTTGAAACGCTGTTTTCTGACGTTCCGCCTAATGCGTGAGGTTTGGCATGTGCAAAGCGTCCGCCTAATGCGTGAGCTTTCATAGACTGGTCGCGTACGTGAGCGTCGTAGGCACGCTAACCTACGCGACCGCGCCCTGTCTTCTGTGCTCACTATTCTGGTCGTTTCTAGGGAGAGGCTGTGTGTTCTCCTTGCTCCCCATCTTGTTTTGTTGCAGATCCTGTTTTTGGCTGAAGAAATCTCCGGAGGCTTTCGGTGATCGACCCAGGGGGCGTGGCAGTTTCCAGCTTCCTCCGTTTTCAGAATTCCTGACTTGAGGAGTCGTTTTGAGTGTCCAGAGGGGACGCATTGACCTTCAGAGAAGTAGAGTAGGTCGTACTCTACAGGTAGGGAATAAGTAATCTGTGTTCATGGCGCAAATTATCTAAAGGTTTATTTACCTGATTAGTAAGAGTCAATTAGGCTGCTAATTAACAATAGATGATTTTAAATGCACAGAAATTCTGACTCTCTTTATGTTTACTTTGAATTGTAAAATTCATCTCATTGCTGGCAATGGTTGTATAATGTTTTTTGAGGAGCGCAAAGCTAATTAAAGGCGCGACAATTCTATTTCAATCGCAGAATATTTTGGCGCAATTCTTTATTGGGATATTTTGGCGAAAAGGCCAAAAGGTGATGTTTACTGGAGCTTATGTAAAAGTCAGCATTGTGATATTGTTTATGAGGTTGCTCTTCAAACTTTGGTAAAGGAGTTTATTTACTAAAGTGCGGTTTTATTTCTTTGAAAGAAGAATCAGTCGCTATTCACAAGAAATGAGAATAAATAACATTGTGAATAGTAGTGTGGTTAATGAATGCAAATTAACAAGAAGTCTTTAGGATTCATAAGAGAGTTATTTTTAGAGGCTTGTGTTCCAGAAAATTCCCAGTTTGGGTTTAAAGGTCATTAGACAACTTTGGATTCTGGACATTTTGTTACTAACTTTTCCTTTTCAGATCTCCTTCCCTGCTGTTCCCTTCCTAATTCCCTTTCCCCCCCCCGCTTGATCACTCCAAGATTCTGTGTAATAATTACATTCGGAATTGGAGGTATCGAGAGGTGGGTCCTTATTACTTCACGACAGACCCCGAGGAAGACTTCGCCTGACAGAATAGTGAGCCCACGAATTATTTTCCTCCCGGTCTGTATGTGAAGTCATAATGACTACCATCAATGACATAATGTCAGCAATCATGCGTTTGCAAGCAGACTTAAAAGAAACCATGAATGCAACTGCTTTGTTAGCAGCTAAGGTAGACAATATCCAATTGCAGGGTACTCCTCTTCCTGATGACGTTCAGGAAACTGGAGCTAGTAGGGCAACTACGAACATAGCTGCTACTGTGCCCCCCCAGATTCCTTTAGCAGCTCCTGAACGTTTTTCTGGGGACTCTTCCAAGGTGCAAATCTTTTTGACCCAGATAGAATTACATTTTGCCTGTAGACCAGCTGCGTTTCCAACCCCTCAGTCTAAAATTGCGTTTTTAATTTCTTATTTGACCGGAGATGCCACAAACTGGGCAGTTCCTTTGGTCAGACAAGATGACACCTTGTTATATAACTGGAAACGCTTTGTGGAAGAATTTGAAAAGGTTTTCGATCGACGTACTGTAACCTTATCAGCAGATCGAGAACTGCTTCAGTTAAAACAAGGAAATAGGGACCTTGTTTCTTATTTGTCTCACTTCAACAGATTGATCGCCGAAACTTCTTGGCCAGAGGAAAAAAGAGCAGCTCTTTTTTATCAAGGTTTAAAAGATGATCTAAAAGATGTTTTGGCGCAAATTGACCCTCAACCAACTGTTTGCTCTGAATTGATCAATCTAACTCTGCGTTTAGATCACAGACTTTCTGAACGAAGATCTGATAAAAAAAGAATAGACAAACCTAATTGGAGATCTGAAGCTAAATCCAGGCCTCAATTCACAAACTCTGAAGCTAGTTCTGAGCCAATGGAAATTGGAACTTTAAGACAACCTTTGTCAAAAGAAGAAAAAGACAATCAACGAAAAAACGGACAATGCCTTTATTGTGGTCGAAAAGGTCATTTCGTGAAGGACTGTTTGACTAAGCCTAAAGGAAGATTTCCGAACCCTAGTAAGTCAGCAGCTTTGGAAAAAACTGATCAAAAGTCGGAAAACTAGCTTGCCCAAGATGTTTGAAGGGAGATCTCTTGGGAACCATTGCCTTCCCTTCGGTGAACTCATGTGTCTCTAACTACAAAGCACATTTTAGATTAGCAGTGCAAATCAGGTTAATTCGTGAAACATGTCAAATGGAAGTTTTGGTTGATTCTGGGGCTACAGGTAATTTTGTGGATTTAGAAACTGCCCAACGCTTAGGAATTATCTGTGAACAAAAAGAGACTCCAGAAATTGTTCAAGCAGTGGATGGAAAAATATTAGCCGGAGGTCCAGTAACCATGCAAACATCCAAAGTTGTTATGTTCTGTGAGGATGCTAAGCAACAATTACATAAGGAAGAGCTTCAGTTTGACGTTATCCAAGCACCTCAATATGGTTTTATTCTTGGAATGCCTTGGCTTTGTTTACATAACCCAATTATCGATTGGCGGAAGAGAGAACTGGTTTTCCTATCAGATTTTTGCCATTCTTCTTGTCTAAACACCTCAAAACCAACTCTAAGTCAATTGGCCACAGCAGAAGAGAAAGAGACGCTTTTACCTAACATGTACAAAGAATTCGCAGAGGTCTTCAGTGAAGTTAAGGCAGCCCTCCTTCCTCCTCATCGTAGCTATGACTGTCAAATTGATCTCGTACCTGGTTCCAGTGTCCCAAATTGTCGCATCTATGCTTTGTCAGAAAAAGAAAACCAACACTTAAGACAGTATCTTGATCAATACTTAGAGAATGGATTCATCCGCCCTTCCAAGTCCCCGGCAGCATCTCCGTTGTTCTTCATTCCAAAAGCAAACGGGGAATTAAGAACCTGTATCGACTATAGGGCATTGAATAAAATCACTGTCAAAAATAAATATCCATTACCACTCATCCCTGTTCTGTTGGACCAAGTGAAAAGGGCCGAAATTTACACTAAATTGGACCTTAGAGGGGCCTACCATTTGGTTCGTATTAGACAAGGTGATGAATGGAAGACTGCTTTCAAGACTCGATACGGACTATTTGAATATTTGGTAATGCCATTCGGTCTGTGCAATGCACCAGCGGCTCTCCAGTTTTTTCTGAATGATGCCTTGAAAGAATTTTTGGATCTTTTTGTTATCGTCTATATAGACGATATTTTGATCTATTCCGATTCTGAAGCTGAACATGAAGGTCATGTCAAAAAGGTTTTGAGCACTCTTCAGTCTCACAACTTGTATTGTAAACTATCTAAATGTGATTTTCATGTTAGAGAAGTTGAATTTTTGGGAGTTCTCCTCACGCCCACTGGAATGAAAATGACTGATAGAAAGATTAAAGCAGTTGCTGAATGGCCTACTCCAACATCAGTTCGAGACATACAATGCTTCTTGGGCTTTGCGAATTTTTATCGTCGCTTCATTGATCACTTTTCTGCTGTGGTAGCCCCCATCACACGTTTGTTGAGGAAGAAGGTGAAATTTGAATGGACCTCAGAAGCTGAAAGTGCGTTCCAAAAGTTAAAAAAGGCCTTTACTGAAGCACCTGTTCTCATGCATCCCAACGTAAAAGAACCTTTCATTGTTGAAGCTGATGCCTCTGATGTAGCCATTGCAGCCATTCTCTCTCAAAGGCATCACACTACTGGTCAAATGCATCCAGTTGCTTACATGTCTCGAAAATTAAATCCAGCAGAGCAAAACTATGTGATAGCTGAAAAAGAACTACTTGCTATTCTTGAAGCCTTCAAAGAATGGAGACATTACATTATGGGAGCGAAATTTACTGTGACAGTTTATACTGATCATAGAAATCTACAGTTCATGAGTTCAGCAAGGATGTTAACCCCGCGTCAACTCAGGTGGATGATGTTCTTTGCTGAATATGATTTCATAGTAACTTTTCGTCCAGGTCAAGACAATAAGAAAGCCGATGCCTTGTCCAGAAAAGACTCTTCTTTGCATCGCTTTGAAGGAACACCTCAACCTATAATCGATCCTGGCAAGGTAATCTGTGTACTCTCAGCAGATCAATTCCTGGAGAATATTCACGAAAGTTTTCCTCCTTCTCAGTGGAAACTATGGTTGAACCCCAAAGTTGGTCAAACTATCAAAGAAGGAATACCTTTCCATGGAAAAAAAGTGTATCTGCCCTCTTTGAAATTACAAGAAACTGTGTTCCACTGGTTACATTCACATCCTATGGCTGGACATCCAGGCCCCAGAAAGACTGTGGAGAAAATACAAAAGATGTTTTGGTGGCCAACGCTGCAAAAAGATGTAATGAAAATGGCTAATGATTGTGAAGTCTGCGCAAGATTTAAATCCGATCACACGAAACCAAAAGGTTTCTTGCAGGTTCTACCAACACCAACTGAACCATGGAAACATATTTCTTTGGATTTCATTACCGACTTGCCGCCAATCAATCAGCATACTGTGATTCTAGTAGTTGTGGATAGTTTAACTAAATATGCACATTTCATTGCTTGTAAGCAATTACCTACTGCTGGACAATTAGCACAGTTATTTTTGCAACACGTGGTGCGCTTACATGGTTTACCTTCAGTTTTGCTTTCAGATCGTGGTTCTCAATTTTCTTCCAAGTTCTGGCAACAATGGTGTAAAAATCTACAGATTGCTTCCAATATGTCCACCAGTTATCATCCTCAAACTGATGGGCAAACTGAAAGACTGAACCAAACTTTGAAGCAATACTTGAGATGTTATGTTACGGACTCTAAGAAATCTTGGTTAGATTTGCTTTGGATTGCTGAATTTGCATACAATACTTCGCCTCATTCTTCGACCGGATCCTCTCCGTTTGAGGCTCTCTACGGTTATGTGCCTAACACCATTCCGTTGACTCTACCCAATGATGGGAGTGGTGTGCCGGCAGTTAGAGACTCTGTGCAGCTTATGCAGACTATTCATCGTCAGGTTCAAGATCGCTTATTACAAAGCAAAAAAAAGTATAAGGAGCAGTATGATAAAAGACATCGTTCAGGTCCTCAGTATGCCCCTGGAGACAAGGTTTGGCTGTCCACAAAGAACTTGAACTTTAAACACAAGAGTATGTTCCAACCTAAGTTCATTGGTCCTTATCCAGTTCTACGTCAGGTGAATCCTGTGACATTCAAACTATTGTTGCCCAGGTCCCTGCGCATTCATCCAGTGTTCCATACTTCCCTCCTAAAGCCTGCTAATCAGAACCTGGCTCCCCGTCCAGCACCGATCTTGGTTCATGGCAATTGGGAATATGAGGTGCAGAACATTTTGGATTCTAAACGTCGGGGCTCCAAGTTGTGGTATCTTGTCTCCTGGAAGGGGTACGGTGCTGAGAATGATTCCTGGGAACCGGCTGACAATGTTCATGCCCCTCGCTTGTTGCGCCGTTTCCACCTCCTTCACCCTCTGAAGCCGGGCCCTAGACCGCTCTTGGGAGGGGGGAATGCTGTCAGGGCTCGGGTGGCTTGCGGTCTAGGGCCCGCCCCACTCAGCATTCGGGGGTACCCGTGTGGCAAAATGCACCACTCATCCTTAGGAGGGCGTTGGTGGCTGATATGTTCTAGGCCTGCTTGTGCATCTGTCCTGCACCCTTGTTAGACTGTCTGTGTAGGTTGCCTTTCCTTGAAACGCTGTTTTCTGACGTTCCGCCTAATGCGTGAGGTTTGGCATGTGCAAAGCGTCCGCCTAATGCGTGAGCTTTCATAGACTGGTCGCGTACGTGAGCGTCGTAGGCACGCTAACCTACGCGACCGCGCCCTGTCTTCTGTGCTCACTATTCTGGTCGTTTCTAGGGAGAGGCTGTGTGTTCTCCTTGCTCCCCATCTTGTTTTGTTGCAGATCCTGTTTTTGGCTGAAGAAATCTCCGGAGGCTTTCGGTGATCGACCCAGGGGGCGTGGCAGTTTCCAGCTTCCTCCGTTTTCAGAATTCCTGACTTGAGGAGTCGTTTTGAGTGTCCAGAGGGGACGCATTGACCTTCAGAGAAGTAGAGTAGGTCGTACTCTACAGGTAGGGAATAAGTAATCTGTGTTCATGGCGCAAATTATCTAAAGGTTTATTTACCTGATTAGTAAGAGTCAATTAGGCTGCTAATTAACAATAGATGATTTTAAATGCACAGAAATTCTGACTCTCTTTATGTTTACTTTGAATTGTAAAATTCATCTCATTGCTGGCAATGGTTGTATAATGTTTTTTGAGGAGCGCAAAGCTAATTAAAGGCGCGACAATTCTATTTCAATCGCAGAATATTTTGGCGCAATTCTTTATTGGGATATTTTGGCGAAAAGGCCAAAAGGTGATGTTTACTGGAGCTTATGTAAAAGTCAGCATTGTGATATTGTTTATGAGGTTGCTCTTCAAACTTTGGTAAAGGAGTTTATTTACTAAAGTGCGGTTTTATTTCTTTGAAAGAAGAATCAGTCGCTATTCACAAGAAATGAGAATAAATAACATTGTGAATAGTAGTGTGGTTAATGAATGCAAATTAACAAGAAGTCTTTAGGATTCATAAGAGAGTTATTTTTAGAGGCTTGTGTTCCAGAAAATTCCCAGTTTGGGTTTAAAGGTCATTAGACAACTTTGGATTCTGGACATTTTGTTACTAACTTTTCCTTTTCAGATCTCCTTCCCTGCTGTTCCCTTCCTAATTCCCTTTCCCCCCCCCGCTTGATCACTCCAAGATTCTGTGTAATAATTACATTCGGAATTGGAGGTATCGAGAGGTGGGTCCTTATTACTTCACGACAGACCCCGAGGAAGACTTCGCCTGACAGTCCCCTTATTTGTTTTTTAAATCTCCCTTCTTCCAATATCAAAATGAATCATGAGAGAACAGACAGGGCTGTCTATGCTTGCATTGTTGTCTGCTCTCTCCTCACATAGAGCACCTGTGTGACATCTGTGGATAGTGCTTACTGTCTATGAGCATCCCAACTTCTGGGCATGAGGTGTGTACATGAAGCTATGTCTGATGATGGGGACACATCAGATATGCTCTGAGAACACAAGAAATCTAAACAGTATCTGTTGACCCAGGTTGTACCCAAGAAGAACTCTGTTCACCCTTGATAACTACCACTGATGTGTTGATGGTCATCTAATCAATGGCCGCAGTCACAAAGGAAGAGCTTAAAGCGTGCCTTGCTGCACTAACATCTGACATTGATGACACTAGGACATAACCTCACTCATTTGAAATCTGACCTGGGCAGGCTGTGGAGATACAGACAAGGTGGTCACTATGACTATAGCAATATTGGAGGCACAGATCAATCGTCTTTTTGACAAATGCAAGAACCACCACAGGTGGGATAATATCTAGGTGTACAACCTGATGGAAGGTGCAGGAGAGAAGACATTGTGAAGTGCCTCCAGGAGATATGCTGTGCAGTTCTAAAATAAGATGTCTCCTTTTGTAGTGTAGTTCCTATTTTCCCAATAGGCTCTGCGCATTGGAATAATATAAACAGCAGTTTAGATGTAGGACTGAGGTAATCTAGGTCTCTACTGACTATGTTAGACTTAATTAGGTTTGCCAGCTAGCTCAGAGGTCACTAGAAACTTTCTCGAGTAAACAAGGAGGTGTTAACTTCCCTGAATAGACAAGAAGGGATTAGCTTCTGACAACCGCATAAACATGACAACTTTGCTCCCTCCAGGACAAGGAGTATATCTCCAGAGTCGTGTGAAAACAATAGACATCTATTTCACTCAGTCAATCGTGCATGCTTAATTTCACCAGGAGTGCAGAGAAATAGAGAGACGGGCGTTTTCAATAAAAGTTGTTATTTATTGAGCAGTCTTCTTTCTCATGCAAGAGAAATGAATTGCCACAATTGCAATACTTATCATGAAGTAAAGTGCGTACAGTAAAAGGAGTATTATGAAATAATACTGTAAAAGCATTGATATGGTTTCTTAGCCATATGATACTTTAAAACTGATAAAATATATACATACATAAAAACATTGACTAACGTACTCAACTGGTGCTTCTAATATACGCCTACCCCGGTGTACCTGACCTAAGCCTAATACGTGGGAAGGAGTAAATAAGTTGCAGTTTCAGTTAAGTTGGTTTTTTGCCAAGAATCTGAATCAAGAAATCTCTTAAGGTTTTAGTCAGCTCCGTACCTTGGTTATAGAATGAAGGAGGTCTTGTATCTCGTGTCTCAGGACTCGATCTCCCAGCAACCCGCAAGGGTGACTGGAAACACCGGAGCTGGATTTCTCGGCAGGAGAAAAGACAGCGTCTCTCTCAGTTCGTCAAATGGGAGGGTCGGCTTCCTTCAGCACTCGCATCAGCTGGGCGTCGGGCAAGTAGATAGCCGCTCTGCTCCAAACCACTGTGTGTTTGCTTAAGGCAACGTTGGTATATTTATACCTGAAAGGTGCCGTGTTTGACGTAAGGTTGGACATAAGATGTCACTAAGAACTAACAGTTCTTTCTGGACTCCAGGAGTTCTTGTGCAAATCAAAACAAAAGCAGGGGGAATTCACGGGCTGCTGGAGGCTTGGTTTGTTTAAAGAACGCGTTGTACTTTCTAGGAGTCTATGGGAGTAGCCTTGCCGTATTTGGACTGCATTGGCTATGCCTAAATATGGATTTGATTCTTATGCCTTTATAAGGGTATGTTTTGTTATAACCACATAAGGGCATGAATCGGGGATATCTAATTAGGGTCCTAGATAGATTCACAACACCCACTCCACGTATTATGTCAATCATTACTAAAATACTAAGCAATAGTAAACATATAACGATGCATGTGTTTTCCAACCCACCCCAAAATACATAGATTGCATTTGAAATGGTGTATGGTATATACACGAAAATGAGTATTATACTGTACGTCTTTTTAAGCAGTTGTATCATTCAGATAATGCATATATAAATATCGGCTGAATGAATTGCGAAAATTACATTTATGAAATGGCTCTTAATACAGAAAAGAAGGTCGAGACCATTTCATCACATATTTATACAATACTGTACATGTGTTGAGGCTGAGGTAAAATATTGTCTCTAGAGTCTCTAAAAATAGAAGTTCTGTTCTCTAAGAATAGTTCTACTTTAAGCAGAGTACCATGTGCCAAAAAAAGGTAAATATTTTGGAAATGGAAAAAATAATTTCGTTTTCAGGGGAAAAATAGTTCCAATTGTTTTCAGTGTTGTTTATCAAAAACTGAAGGCCGAATTCAGAGTTCAGGCAACGCTGTGTGCTCTGTTGTTTTAAAAGTTATTCTCGTTGTCAGGAGAGAACATCATATCAGACAGGCTTGCGAAAAATTGGTCTACAACAGTAGGTGACAGTTCGACCAAGTTCGAAAAAGCTGAAATTGTGCAAATGTGAGAATCATTGCTATCATCGATGTCTGGATCAGCAATGCTCACAGAAGGTTGTACCTGTGTGGTGCTGCTTTCATCTCATACTTCACCGCCACCTAATCGTAATGGTGAAGTCTCAACGAATGCCGTCATCAGAATAGGTAGCCGCAAGGGACAACACGTTGCATGAGCCGTTACCGAACCAAGCAAAGTATCGATATCCATAGGTACCGCTGATGGTAGTGTAAGACAGATGTCCAACACGCATTCTTCTCCGCATAGCAGACATCGAAGCGCAGGTAAGATGCAATCTTGCCAGATTGGTCTGAATGAAAGAAACCAGGTTGCACTCAGATGTCTTAGCCGGGCTAATCCGAGGACTTTAGTGATTCGGTCTCGGTAGCGTATTGCTAGGATCGTTTCTTTCATTGTAGCTGGAGTTTTGTCTGTGGCTTGGCTTGCCATATCGGAGCAGAAGGATCACAAATAAAATTCCTGCTACGAGTCCCAAAAGAAGAGGCAGGCCGCCGAATACAGAATGCACAAAATTCGGGAAAATGCCCAGAACTGTTTCAAAGGGTGCTAACAGTCCCGAAAAAATTGTCCTAAATACATGTGCGATGCCAGTGGTATCAGACATGTTTAAAATTTGACCTAACATTTCTACGAAATTTACAGGGCAGTTTGTTGATAATAGGGAATGTATCTCTGCCGCTGTCCTTGCAACTTGCAGATCATACGTCTCTTTGGACGAGGTTAAAAGCACAGTTGTCTGTAAAAGAATAGACTTCATTCTGCTTAAAGTATCAATTCGAAAATAAGAGATATTCAGAGAAGGCCATAATGCTGCCTCCATGTCTGGATTGCCGTTTGGATACAATACTTGCATGCAGCAAATGACCCTGGATGTAACGGTTACGAGATAGGCTTTTCCTGGCACCATGCCACAACAGCTGTGGTCACTTATTAGAACGTATCTGCCGTTGGAAAGCTGTCTGAAAAAAGGCTCTATCTGTGTTGCAGGAGTGCCGTGCAGGTGACATGAAAGGTTATTTGATGAACCTTCGGAGGTTCCATGCAAGTTAATACCTTGACACAGAAGGGTACCACTTAGTGATTTTTTTACAATTGTTACCACTAAGGAATACCTCTTTTTTCCCTTCACTATAACATTTATGTGTATATGGTAATTTCCAGGTTGATTTGATGTATCCTTTACCCAACCTTTCATACAGGCCTGCTGGTATATATTTTTGGCAATACTTAAACTGGAAAGTTGTTATCGGAATTGTTATTGTTCCGTGTATTATCCATTCAATGACAGGTCTCTCTGACATTGTCAATGGTAATCTCTCAAGTTTTTCAATGCTCAGAATCGTATAGTCTGCTCTTTTTTGTGCCAAACTGATTTGTTTATCAGTAAGGTTAAAGATAGAAAATAATGACGTTGTGTTGATTAGACGCCATGGCACGTAGCCTGAACGCAGGTTTTTCAACGTCCAGCCTAGCTGTACAATAGAACGTAATTGGGACTGACCATGTTGTAACATTAGTAAGTCCTGCTCTATTATATCAATAGCAGATGATACAATACTGTCCAGTGATGAATTCTGGAGGACAGAGTCGTTAACCCATTGTCCACTAAGGAAAGGGATTTTTCCAAATTTATGCGATCAATTTCTCGTATATTTTCTGCTGTTTCAATTTGCGTTACTTTCCAAGCTTCGTTGTAAGCAGCGTATATACAGGCGTATATGAAACGTTTTTGACGCTGTTTGCTAGGTCCCAGTATTTAATCTCACAAGTCAGCACCTTCTTTAAGTAAAGTTAAGAGTTGCTTAATTTCTGGCAGTGTGGATTTCTGTAGCCACTCAAGGCAGAGTTTTCCTACACTATATGTTGTAACTATCCCTGGATGTTGTCTCTGGGGATATCTTGGGTCTGCCCTGTGTTTTGTTCAGGAATCTATCTTGACAGTTATTAGTGACTGTGGGCCAGATCAACCATTTTTTCCAATCAGGATTTGTTCTGTTTTGGTGTAAAATATGGGATACGTCCATCTCCACATCTGTAGTGCTATTACTATCAGGTATGGGTGAGGTTCTGTGAATTCTGAACCCATGGGTTCCATTTTGTGTATGGCAGCCATTTTGTGGTTGCCCTCACATTGGCCATGATTGTGGCTGAAACTAGTCTTTTAAGGACATGTAGACCTTAGCTTGAGTTCATGCTGACTCCTGTTTGACCTGAGTGAACTGACCCTGTTGCCTGAAGCTGACCTTCTTAAACCAGTTCCTGCCCTTTGCTGATCAAGATTGAGGATCAAAGCACAGGACATTGTAGAGTTCGGTATGCACACACACACCCCTTATCCTGCTTTCTGTTCCTTCTTTTATGGTCTGTTTATGATATGGGTTGTGGTCCTTTTATTATGGGTTTGTCCGGCTTGTCTAAAGAAGAATGTTGGGTTTGTTCAATGATTGACTATGGGACGGACAACTGTAAAATTGGTTTGTCGTTTGGCATACCTTGCATGTCCATGTTAGGCGTTTTTTGCATGCTTGCAAAAGCTAGGACTGCCCCTTACTTGTATGCTGACGTTTGTAACCCTAAACATATAAAAGGCCTCTGTTTTCTGTATTCCTCAGACTACCTCATTCAGTTGCTACGACTTCTGTGTGACGTGGCCTCACTTATTAAATTTAATAAAGATGTCTTTTCATATTTTCAGCTTCTGTGCCAAGTTCTTTTTTTATTAGTAAGTATTCCCTGAGAATGAAGATTTCAGTTCTTCAAATGGCGCGGCCAACGTGGGCTTCATCAGAGAAGTGACTTTCTGAAGGAGTGATCTTGTCAGAAGACTGAAATCTACTGAGGAGGACAGGACGGGACTCTAGTACTCTGTGCACAGGAATTCTGGAGATTCTCTGTTTCTGCAGCCCAGTATATTTCTGCTCTTCCTGATTTTGATCCTCCACATGATGTCACTCCTGACTGAGAACCTTTTTGGCGTGAGTATTCTTAAAAAGACCATTAGGTCATGTAGAACTTGACAGTTAGAATTTGGATAACCTTTTGATTAGTAAGAATAAGAAGTACAAGTGGGTCGCTCCCACGACTTTGTTTGGTTTCTTGGTTTTGATTTGGTTATTGCAATTACCAAAGCCGAGGGGTTGGTTTCTTGGTTTTGATTTGGTTATTGCAATTACCAAAGCCGAGGGTCTCGTATATTTGCGAGTATATCGTTTTTGATAACCCCTTGAAGTTTGAAGCTAGATTAGTGAGCTATAAGATGCCTGGTCTTAGCAAATTTAGGACTGTAACTTTGGAACTTTGGAATTTGTGTTGGCCAACTTTGGATTTGTATAGGTTTGTAAATACGAAATGCAATTTGTGTAGAACAGGTAATGAGGAGAATTTTCTCTATTTGGTTTAGTTGAACGGTGCACGTACGAAAAGTACATTAAGCACTACATTGATTATAATACTGTATATTTTGCAATATTTTTGGCATGCCTGTTTAAAAGCTCACATAAGAATGTGTGGCTTTATGTGGAAGGTACCATAGTGTGATGTGAAATTAATTAGCCGGCTCTCCTAGAAGGAATACTTAAATAGGTTTAAGTATACAAACATATTTCTTCCTTGGTGATTCTGTAATCCCCAGGGCATTAAAATATGACATAATACATATAAGGATCCTTTGTTCTGCGCAATGTTATGAAGGAAGATATGCAGAGCGATTTTTTGGTGTTCTGCTAGCCAAAGCTAGTGAATTGAGTGTATTTTCGCTTCTTGGACATACATCAGTCTGTTGGGCTGTTTTTGCAGTCTTTTGAAACACTATTGAGAAGCGTTTCTTGTAAATATGACTTACAACTAGTATTTACAAATGGTTTGGTTTAAGTACAGTCTGTGGGCTGTCCTTGGTTTCTGTCCTGAGTATTGATTTGTGGGTTAAATTTGTGTTTAATGTCTATGTGGTTTTCTCATTAGTGCAATTTCTGTAAGTGAATAGCGTTGGCGCTATTTATGAAATGCATGGCTAAAGCGCGCCGTATTGTGTGTCCTGAGTGTTTCACCCCTTTCTGTTTAATTCTGAAATAAGGGATGCAGCTTGCTTTTATATGTGAAATTAGACAAAATGATTGGGTTTATTAAAAATAATTATTAAATTATGAAAAATTATTATTAAAAATAAGTGCTACAAAATTCGTTTTTTACTATTCATGAAGCTTAATGCTCATACTGTGACCTCCTAGCATTATAATTTAATTTGAGTTGTGTTGCACTGCATAATGAGGACATTAGCATATGACATCTCACTTAGCGCAGGCGTAAAAAACTCATTTTTCCAAGGATTTACATGAGATATGTCTAATGTCTAATATCTGTAATGTGTAAAGAACATTCTGAGGATGATTAATATGTAACATATTTATAGGATATTTATTTTTAAGTGCTCCAAATATCAAAGTCGATTTGTGGTATTTTTGCCATTTATAATAGCTTTAAAGTGCTTTTAGGCTTCAGTAAATGCATACATTTAGTTATAATACAAATTTGCAGGCTGTCCTCATTTGGGGTTTGCTTTTAAATGGCCCAGTGAGATTCATTTAAGGTTGATGAAATAAGTACCATTGCAACAAGCACTTGTTCTAAAACTGGTATGTGTGTTATTAGGTTCTGTGAATTATTCACAGTAAATGTTGTTTAATAATCTGGAAACAGAGATAATTTTTTTTGCGCATAAAAAGGAGACATTATTTTTCAAAATAGAGTGAATTATTGCAGGTTAGGAGGAATTAGGAAGGCTTTTTGCCTTTGTCAGCCTCAGAATGAGCAGAAGTTGGGGGCTAGAAGAAGCTGCAGCTGGCTCAAGTGGCGCTGAGATGCTATGTTTGGCTTCCCTGTAAACAATGGAAGGAGGCTGTCATGTTGACATTTGTAACCTTTTAAATTAGGGACTTGTCTCTGTGAAATGCAGAATGACCTTGCTAAACAGGCCTCTAAAGGGAAGGGTTTCTAGTTTCTCCACAAAATTAAAGAACTTAGGGGCATATTATCAAGGGGGTTTATCTCCGCTTTTTTGGCTTTAAAAGCCAAGAAAGCGGAGATAAAATTATCTCCCTATTACCTAGCTGTCGCTAATACCATTTAGCGACAGCTAGTAGGAGATAGAGACCATCTTGGGCCCCACTTTGCATGTCAGTGATATTTATCACTAATGACATGCAAAGTGGGCGTGCCAAGATGTAAGCGACTGGAAACAGTTGCTAACATCGCTATCTCCTATTACCAACTTTTGGAGATATTCGCGCTAAGCGCGAATATCTCCAAAAGCTAACACCTGCCCTGAGCAGTTCTTAGCCATGTTATCCAATGGGAGGTGGATAACATGGCTAAGAGCATTAGCTCGGTAATGCATGAATATCGCTGACTTGGTAATACCAAGGTTTATCTGCGATAAAAATCGCCGCAGCTCAGCAGTTAAATTTTGTCTCTAACCAAGCAATAGCGATAATTGATAATTATCGCTATTGCTTGGTAATATGCCCCTTAATTCCAAAGGGAAAATATGAAAAAGGTTTCTTTGAAAGTCCCAACACATGCTAAATGCTCTGCAGAAATGATATATTTGTATCTCTGCCTCTAAAAAATAATGTCTGCTAGTTGCTTTTATTTGACCGAAAATGGAGCATTGCATTAAGTCTTAGACAGAAAATAAGATGAAGCTTTTTATTGAAATTTTGAAGGCTACATGCCTAAGTGAGAACGAATTGTGGCGCAAGGATAACATGGAGTGTCAGTGAAAGAATTTTACTTTTGGAAAGTTAAAAGAGCTTCATGTTGCAAGGTGACTGACAAGATGGTAACAGTTAAGTAATGGAAATTTATTTTTGTGTCTGTTAATGTGTATTATGTTTTGTCTTCTGATTAAAAGTTATAATTGATGTCTGTTTGTTATGAGAAATGTCTCTCTTTTGTGTGTTGTGTATTTTTTTTTTGCTTCTGCCACCAGATCATTCATGGATTGTTCTGGGTGATTTTAAGGCTGACAAGACACTTGAGTTTGGTTGGTTGAAAAGAGATGTGTTTTTGCGTAATTTCTTTGAAAAGAAATGTTTGTGCATTTTACATATTCTTGCATTTTATCCTTTTATGAATTGTTCCTGCTGGTCCTGTGTGTCAGAAGTGACACACAGTAAGTTGCATTTGACAGCTAAATCTCCACTACCTGGTGATCTGCTGTCAAAAAGGAGGGTAAGGAAAGTAAAAGTAAGTGTGAGGAAAGTAAGAGAAAGTGTGTAAAAGAAAGAGTAATTTTGATGAAAGTGTAATTTTGATTTTAAACCTGACAAATTGAGAAGGCCTCAATAGTGGGTTTTGGGCTGCAGGTTCACAGTGCATAAAGTACAGGACTTGAAGTGGGTGCGTCACCGCTCATTTACATATGTTATTGTCTTATCTATGTTTTTTGTGCTTGATATACAGCAAGTATATCTGATGGCTTGACATGTGTGTTTTGTGCTTTTTTTTGCATGTTTTTTGTTTTATGTTGCTGCTTTTAATACTATTACAAGTTTACCTGTGTTGTGAAGGGATATACATGACGATGTGTATCCTGCAAACAGTTGGGTAGATTTGCTTTGACACTAAATTTCACAGAAAAACAGACCACACTTCATCAGTGTATGTCAAATTTGGCTCTAATGGTATTTGAAGGAAAATAAAAAAGAGATATACAGAATCAAAGTGTGTCACATGCTGTTAGTCACGTACTGCCCCTCCCCTTAAGGAACAGGCAGCCCTAAAATTATGTATCCTGAATTGGACGTAAGGATAAATTATAGATCTGTGACTTTTGTGCATGGTGACCTAATTTTTATATTACATTAGTCAGTTTTGTTCTGCTTCCTAAATAGTGTATGGCCTTGTACCATAAAGGAAACAAGGTTTAATTTTTTTTTTCCCTGAAAAAGGAACTGGAACATTAGCTGAGATTACTGTACATGGTGTAGAGGCCAGCGGTAGAGCTGACTATCATGAACTATTTTGATTTTTATGTATCACCCCCACTCTTGGTGTTGTGTCACATGCCTGACTATCACCCAAGTAATTTCTTGTTCTTCCTATAGATTTTTCTTTCGTCACTTCTCCCCTGATTGATGTTGCATCGTCCCTAGTAATTGGGGATGTTAGCTGTGTCCTAGTCCCATTTTCCCTTTTCCATATTCCTTTCACCAGTTAGCCTTCTTTTATTATTATTAATGTATTAGGTTCATACTTCCAGATTGCAGTAATGTACCAGAGACCCCCTATATTATGTATAATTCCCTTTTGTATGACTAGACTTTTTTTTAAAGAATTTTCTTTAGGCCTAACTTGATGTTTTTCAGTCTAACCGTCATGGTAGTGATGGACTGGTTAACTGACTCAATGCTATTATAAGACAAGTTTCCACATTTTGATTATTAGCCTGTGTATTGCGTAGTGCACTTGATGCACAGTTATTAAAAGGGAGGTATCTACATGTCCCTGATAATCTGTATTATGCGATTTCTCTTTTGAAATGTTTTAGATAAGGAATTTAGGAACACCTATATGTAATTATTGAGAGAAAAAATGTGTTTACCCCATTAGGCGATGTCACTATGTGTGAGGACATCCATTTAGATAAAATTCTCATATAGTTATCTACCCTTAGATGGTAGAGGATATGCTCTCACATGGAAACCCAATTCAAGAAATTAGAGGCACTGTTTTGGTTATTGTAAATGTAGTTGAGCTTATATAGCGCACAGCTACCCGCAGTGGGTGTCCCGGCGCTTGCTTAGGGAACCCTTCCTGGTATTCCCCTGTGAGATAGCAGGGTATCCACAAGGTGAAAGTCAGGCATCCCGCCGCGAGGGGCCGTTGTGGAGATTAAGCAAGCTATTGCCCAGAGTCGCAGAGTGTGAACCCGTGAGTCGAGGAGGCACCGGAGCGAGAATTATCGAGTCCGTGGAATTTTTAGCCCAAGATCTGCCGAGGCGGGGAATTGAACCCTGGTCCAGGACCGATCTCAGCTTCCGGGTCTGCTGCCTCTAACCCCTGAGCCACACTTCTCCACAATTATTGCCTTTGTCTTTGTATTCTATGAGAATGACAGTGTGTTCTAGACCAGAATTGTCTCATGGCGTATGGCCACTCCCTCGCAGATTGCAGGCCACCTGCTTGCAATCCTCTTGTTAAAAACAAACTGTTTTTTTACTAAATTGAAGGAAAATAACAAATGTGTCCCATTTCCTACGTCACTAGGTTCTGCGGGATTAAGTCATAATAACCTGCGGACCTTTGATGAAAAGCTAATTCCCATCAGTGACAGTCCCAGCACCTAGACAGCGATCGCCAACATGTCATCAGTGGTATCTCCAACGTTTTGTACTTGCTTCATCAGAAGGCGTTGAACATCAGAAAAGAAGGAGGAGCTGGTTTTGCCACAGAACCAGAGTTTCAGTGCAAAAGAGCGAAAGAGAAGGATTCCAGTTATTTTAAGTTTTTAGTTTCTCACCTGTCATGTGCTGGTAACCTCTGACAGTAGGCAGTCCATTGAGCCCCTTGGCCTGAGTTTTGCCCCCCCCCCTTTTCTTTGCTCCAACGGAAAGGCAGTGCACCAGAGGATCCAGGATTGGAAAAAGGCACTACATTGTGGTACCTATGATTAAATGAAAGAGCAGCCCGAGCATCCTCTGACACTGAAAAGCGAGTGTTGGAGTCTGAAAGTGTTGCTGAGTATGAAATCCTGTTGCTCTTTCCTGATTAATAGTACTTGGGTCTGCATGAGATGATCTGTGCCCATGATCAATGGAGAGCACACTATCTGTAGTGCCTGCCGCAGAGAAGAGATACTGGTGCACAGCCTTGAGACATTGAGACTGTCAAATAAGCTGCGAGTGTTTGCCAGGAGGGCACTCCAACGGATACTGAGAAGGACCATTTTCATGAAAGGCCTGAATGAAGAGGCCCATGCGGAAGAAAACAACAGAAGATGATTTGATGATTGCATAAAATGGGTGTTAAGAGACTGATTTTTGCTGTTTTGCTGGCATTTTTTTTAAAGTAGTATTCTGTTTAGTGAAAGCAGAATAAAGTCCATTCCCTGTGGAAGAGTATCCCTTTTCACCTCAGAGCATTGATGAGGATCACCACTGTTTCACCTGAACATATAATACGTTACTGAAATGCATAGGAGCCATAAAAAAAGTTACTAGATAATTGTAGGATTTGCTTTCTGCTTAGAGTTGTGAAAAATTATAATTTTGTTTGTAATAGTGGTCATTACTTTCTCCTGTTGTCCATATGTTCTTAATAACATGTTTTCTAGTATTTTTAAGCATGACGTTGTCTTTTGTGGGTTGGATCGTTTTCACTACCCAATTGACTTGTGCACCCACCTCCCAACCTATGTCTTTTCCTACTACTACTTCTTTGCATTCTTTTCATATCTTACCTGAACACAAGCAGATTAGAAGGTCGGAATTTGTGAATAATTCCTTTGTACAGTTTCAGCATCAATACCAGTTAGTAATGAACACCACTAATTGTTGGGCGTGTGGTTTTATGCCACATACTACATATAGCGGTATTCCCTATTTGGTTCTGTCATTTAGTTACAATGGGTCTCTATGGGCATATCAGACGATGTTTTATGCCAACGAAGTCTATCCCTTGCGTTCCATGAAAGATAACTCGAGTAATAATGCCTTAGTGAAGGGAATAAAGGATAATATTGACATCGATTCAGATACAGACTGAGTGATTGCCTATGTAAGGGCAAAACGAGGGTCTGAGGTTATGTGAATTCTGAACCCATGGGTTCCATTTTGTGTATGGCAGCCATTTTGTGGTTGCCCTCACATTGGCCATGATTGTGGCTGAAACTAGTCTTTTAAGGACATGTAGACCTTAGCTTGAGTTCATGCTGACTCCTGTTTGACCTGAGTGAACTGACCCTGTTGCCTGAAGCTGACCTTGTTAAACCAGTTCCTGCCCTTTAGCTGATCAAGATTGAGGATCAAAGCACAGGACATTGTAGAGTTTGATATGCACACACACACCCCTTACCCTGCTTTCTGTTTCTTCTTTTATGGTCTGTTAATGATATGGGTTGTGGTCCTTTTATTATGGGTTTGTCCGGCTTGTCTAAAGAAGAATGTTGGGTTTGTTCAATGATTGATTATGGGCCGGACAACTGTAAAATGGGTTTGTCGTTTGGCAGACCTTGCATGTCCATGTTAGGCATTTTTTGCATGCTTGCACAAGCTAGGACTGCCCCTTACTTGTATGCTGAAGTTTGTAACCCTAAACATATAAAAGGCCTCTGTTTTCTGTATTCCTCAGACTACCTCATTCAGTTGCTACGGCTTCTGTGTGACGTGGCCTCACTTATTAAATTTAATAAAGATGTCTTTTCATATTTTCAGCTTCTGTGCCAAGTTCTTTAGTAAGTATTCCCTGAGAATGAAGATTTCAGTTCTTCATGGGCTTTGGAATAGACGGTTTGTTTAAGTCTTTTATCTTGGCTAAACCAAGACAGGTTGTCTGTTGAATGGTGTCATTCAGGAATATTATCTGTTCTCGGATCATGCAGGCTCTAAATAATGCTTCTAGTACCTGCCAGTCTTTTGAACCCCAGATGGTTTTTGTTTCAATGTTGTTTTTCCAAAATTCAAAACCAACTGTAGACATTTTATCATAAAATTTTTCAGAGTAAATTAATTTAGTATTTGTCAACATTGTTTTCATTCCTGTCTTATTTAACATTTTAAAATAAAACGTTTCTGGATCACTGTTGTTAAACCCTGAGAAGTATGTGAATTTCTCATAAAATGTTTTCAAGCTGCCTTTTGGCGGTGTTGGACAATGTTCCCATTGATTATAAGTTAAAACATTTCTAGGTTGAGCAGATTTATGCAAATAGTGATGACCATAGTGGTTAAAACAGTACATTTCTTCATAGTTCGATGAACCCTGTAAATAATCATGTTCTGTAAATTTTGCTGACATTACTAAATCTGACATCATATTATTAATATTTTCAAAGTCCCAATCATCAGAGAAAGTACTTGGTGTCACAAAGTCATTTAAGGAAACCTTAAATTGATGTGGATATTTCAAGAGCTCAATCGGGCCATAGATTTCATAATCCGTTTTGTCCCATGCTACCCCACCGGGTATAGGATTGGCTGTGATGTTCACTGATGACAGTTCTCTTTTTTCGATGTGTGAGGATGTGTGAGGCTTTAAGACCAAGTTGATGTTCTGACTTGCTGTGTCCATTGTATTATATTTTCCTTCAATGAATTTTCCCAAACATAGAACCATGATGAGCCAAACTAGGAGGAAAAGTACACCTAACACAATCCAAAATTCAATCCATGGTGAAATTAGATATGTTTCTTTTAGTTGATGAAAAAGTTCAGTAATTTTTTCTTTGAAAGTTTTTGTTGCTGGCGTTTCTTCATGTTCACTTGGATCATCAGAAAAGTCATCGAAATTGATGAAGTAGCCAGATTCAGTTCTGTCAATTGTTGGAATTGCTTCCGGATTCTCATTAGTCTTTGCATTTCTCTTTGTTTCATTAGCATAGTCTGAGACTACATCGTTGCAGACAGGCATTTCTTGACGAACTGTTGCAATTTGGGTTTCAAGAGGCACAAGTTCCATGGCTTTGTTGCATAGTCCTTTTTTATTCACTGCAGGTTTATCAAATGTGATTAGTCTCTCAGTTTGAACCTCTTGGATTGTAGCAAGATTTGGTCTTCTGCTATTTCTTGGGAGTCCACTGGGCCTACTACTTATTATTGGCCACATGATTGTGGTTTTACCAGGTCGATGGATAGAACTCTGTTCTCCTTTTTACCAGCAAGTGGCGGTAGTACTACTGATCTTGTTCCGCTGACAGCTAAGACAGGTACTGCTGTTCTGTAAGAAGGCCCAAATTCCTTCTTCACCGCGATCTTTTCTCTGACTAGATCCCCAATCTTTGGAATCCAGACAGGTCTTGCTGGGACAGGTGGTTTCTCTTCAGTGGCTGTTGGCTTTAACTTTATGTTACTAAGACTTCTTCTTGTTTCATTTAAGTCCTGTAAAACAGCCAAACGATCTTTGATATCAAAGGCTTTTTCTTTTACCACTGAAGTCTGACAATCTAAGTCCTGGATTTTCATTCTAGTGCCGAACAATAGTTCGTAAGGAGTGATACCTTTTAGAGAATTTCTTGGCAGATTGTTAAGACTACGTTGGACACTTCTTAAATGTTTGACCCACCCATCACCTGAACCTAATACCCTCGCCGTTATAGATTGCTTTATGTCACGGTTTTTTCTTTCCACTACCGCATTTCCCTCAGGATGGAAGGGAGAAGAGTACCGCAATGCAATGCCCATGCTGGTCATGGCCTCTTTGTAAGCTCGAGAGCTAAACGCAGGACCCTGGTCAGAATGTAGCATGCCAATTGCGTATGTGCCGATAAATACTCGCAAATCTTTTATAACAGTTCTGTCGTCAGCCGAGTGCTGGGGCCTACATTTTTAAGTGAATCTAGTCTTATTAATTATGGGAACGCATTTCTCCGGCTGGATTTCTGCGTATAGATTGCCTGATGCTTTCTAATAAAGGTGTCCTGGCAGTAGCCTGGTCCGGTTCACCACTGCGACCTCTGTTGCAGTCTGGACAATCCATTACAAATTTGTAATTTTGCAGGCTCATCCCCGGCCACCAGTATTCTGTTTGTAATTCTTTTAGAGATTTCACGATCTCTTGGTGCCTTACAGCCTGATTCATGAAGCTAAATTGCACTCGCAAAGGGCAAGATTCTCAGAATCTTGCCTTTTGCGAGTGCAATTTTGGCATTTGGGATTCACAATCCCAAATGCAAAAATCGCTAATGAAGAATTAGCTAATATGCGAGGATTAGCATTTAAGGAATCTCTATTAGAGATTCCTTAAATGCTATTCATGACACTTTCAAAAATTGCGATTTTGCAAATTTGGGCCGCTATTTACCGAGAGGTCAGACCTCTCGGTAAATAGCAAAAACTTAGAAAAATGCTTTTAAAAGCATTTTTCTAAGTTGCATGTTGCACACACACATGTCCTTTGGACATGTGTGTGCGCAACACCTGTTCAAATGTGCATTTTAGGGGTGGTACAGGGTGTCCTTTGGACACCCCTGGCACCCTTAAAATCGCTATCTTATTTGCGAGTAGTAAATTGCTACTCGCAAATAAGGGATACTCCCCATTCATTCCTATGGGCCTTTTGGCCCATAGGAATGAATGGGGAGTTATTCCTTTTTTTGCGAGTAGCAAATTTCTACTCGCAAATAGAGAACATGTAGGAATCGCTATTTATTTAGCAATTCCTACATGAATACCGTTTTGCGTGTCCTCAATAGCGAGTCGCTATGATTCGCTATTAGGGCCACGCAAAACGGCCCGTACATGAATCAGGCTGTTAGACCCTGTCCCATGTGTGCTTCTTGAATCAAATAAGCCCTCCGGTTCGTGTTTGGAATTACTCTGTCCCCCACTCCAGGGATTTAAGCAAAAGGAACGGAGTTTGCATCAATTATGTATGTATTACTGAGTGGATAGTTGAGAGGTAATGCTGCATATTCGCCTTTTAATGAGGCTTTTACTGCCAGCATGGTTTCTCCATCTATGTGTTTTTTAGAACGCTTTGTTGTGGATACGGAAGCCGGTTGAACCGCTGCCGCTGTGGCTCTGTAAGCCAATGAATTCCCTGCAACGTGAACGCCATCACGTTGATGACTCAGTGTATGTATCACGTGAGTCTTTTGTAGTTCTTTCTGCAAAAGAACTACTTGTTCCCAAAGCTTTTTATGCTTTATTGTGGCACCTGTCTCATCTTTGTAACCGTTTTTGACCCAAGTCTGCATGTCATTATTGTAAGACTTGACGCAGTAATGCGAATCGCACACTATTAGTGTGGGGAATTCGCGATCGGTATTTTCAAGCGCCATCTTTAAAGATCTTATTTCAGCTAGCTGAGCTGTACAGTTTCTGAGTGATTCAGTTTTGGTTATTAATGGTCTGAATTTACCTAAGCGCCAGCGACCTTTAACAATCGCGCACGCAGCACTATATGCTTGTTTACCCATCCACAACATAGGGGCCGATTAGGATGGCGGACGGACTTGCGTCCGTCCGCCATCCCAGAGGTGGAGGGACCGTCTGCAGGGGCTGCGGCGGTCCCTCCGTGCAAATTAGGATGTGACCGCCACCCTGGCGGTCACATCCTGGATATTTAACATTGCGGCGGGTGCTGCTTCAAGCAGCACCCGCCGCAATGTTAAAAGTGCATGTTTAACATTTACATGCACAAAGCGGCAGGCACCGCGCGGTGCCTGCCGCTTTGTGCATGTAAATACTGGGGGGTACCATAGGTACCCCCCATGTGCACCCCCCACCCGCCTACACCCTGGGGGCCCGCAACGGGCCCCCAAAATCAAAAGTACACATGCTTTTCCACGGCGGAAAACCCGCCGCGGAAAAGCATGTTTACAAATGCATCCTAATTTGGCTGGCGGTGTCTGATAGACACTGCCAGCCAAATGAGAGCTTTTCCGCCGCGGTTGTAATCCGACCGCGGCGGAAAAGCAGCGGACAGAAACCAAGACCCACCAGCCATCGTAATGCGGCGGTGGGTCTTTGGTGACTCCGCAGAGGATTTTCCACCTCCTCCGGGCCGGAGGTGGCTTCCGCCGGCCCGGAGGAGGCGGAAAATCCTCCATCCTAATCGGCCCCTAAGTGTTGTGCAAATCTGTCCGTGTAGATTACAGAGGTGTATTGTTCGAGAGGCAGAATTTCGATTGGCAGAGGATATTCATGTTCGTATTCTAGATCTTCTAGTTTTTTCATTTTTGGATCAAAAGCGTGTTTCACATCTTCTGCAGCAAGATAATTTTCCCATTGTATCCATTTTGGATCTAATGCCACAGCATTTGGAATGCCTGGTCTTGTTACTGCCTCAAGGGATGATTCTGCTGTCAAAACAGATATGTTTCTCCCTTGGACTAGAGCTCTTTCTTTTGCTACACCAGTTTGAACCGCAGTTAAAAAAAATTCAGTAGAACTGAATTTCATTTCAGCTTGTGTGTACAAGTGTGATTTGTAAGCTATTGGTACTGTTTCTCCCTCATTAGAGGTCAGGTACGTGAATCCACATCTTCCTGGGATGACTCGGATTACAAGGTTGCATATGTTTTCGCGTGTTTGCAGTTTTGTTTTAGTTAGCATGTCTGTTTGTAATGATCTTAAAATTTCTGTGTGTTTCTGAGTCCAATTAATTGGTTTGAATCAGGTCTTATTAATTCATAGAGAGGTTTAACCCTCTCTGTATAATTTAGAATGTATGTTCTTCCGAAATTCAGAAAATCTAGTATTGATTGTAAGTTCTTCAGCGTTTTTGGAGCTTGGAGTACAGCACATTTCTCTAAGAAATTGTCTCCTAGGCTTTTGCCTTCACTTGATAATTCATATCCTAAAAACAGGACAGTTAGATGGGCAATTTGTGACTTTTTAAAGTTGAATTTATACCCTTCTGCTGCGAACCCAAGTATTATGGTGTTCACTCTTTTTAAGTGTGTCTCCAGGTCGTCGTCTGTAAGATAGATTTCATCGACATAAGATAATGCCTCACCATCATACATTTGTAGTAACTCTGTTACCCTTGCTGAGAATAATCCTGGGCTATTCTTGAATCCCTGTGGGAGTCGACAGAATTGTTTTTGCGACCCCATTGTTGAGAAAGCGGTCAAATACCTGCTTTCAGGTGCAATGTTTTGACAAAAGAAGCCATTTGAGATATCTAATGTCGTCTTATATTTTTTGCGCACGATGTTATTCATTAGTGCTGCACTGTGTGAGTTTTGTATTGCAAATGTTTTGCAGCAAGAGTTTAGGTGTCTGTAGTCCAAAACTAGACAATATGAATCGTCTGGCTTGGATACAGGAAACAAAGGATTGTTCATTTGTGAGGTGCATGTTTCAATCACCCCCTGATATTCAAGTTGATCTAAGATCTCCTTGACTTGTTTTTTAGCTTCTTGCTTAACAGGATACTGCCTTTGTGCAGTGGGTTGATTTTTTAACTGGATTTTATGGTGAGGAGAATCCTCATCCCATCCTACATGATTTTTATATAATGCAAGCGCTTGGGCTACTGCCCATTTTCTAGCAAATTTTTTTTTTTTCATGAATTGGAATGTGATTTGAGAAGGCAGGCATAATCATTTCTTCGCCATGAGGGCACTCCCTGACAAACTCTGGTGGCCAGTCTTTCTCAGCTAACAGGATGTCATAGCCTTTCGAAAGGTTATCCCAAAAGAGACCCCTTACTTTCCTAGTCTTGTCCCCCTCTATACGTAATGTTATTTCATATAATTTATGGGGTTTGCTAACTCTGGTGTCTGCAGTTTCCACTTGAATGTATTCATTCGTGTCCACTGTCTCCAGAAGATTCATCAGGATCTTGCGAGCTATGGTTACTTCTGCTGCGCTGTCTAGCATTGTCTGGGCCCACTCTCCGTTTTTCAGTTGTGTCCTCAGAATCCTCGGCATGTTTTATTTTAATACTAGCTACCTTCTTCTTTGGAAATTGTAATTTTTTACTTTGATGAGCAGGTTCCTTGTCTTTGGACTTGACGTGCTCTTCTTTGTTTTCTGACCGTCCTCTTCTTTCCGATTTCTGTGAGGAAGTCTGAAAAGATCGAGAGGGACGTGTATCAATATCTTGATATCTGTCAGGTTTTCTTAATTTATCCCTATCTCTAAGGTTGTATCTTTTCTCAGAGGGCTCCCTCTGGGGAGACTTGCCTCCTTGTTCTGGAGATCTATTTCTCCGTTGAGGAGATCTTCCTCTGGACTGGAATCGTTTTTCCCTGGGAGTGGATTGTTTATTACCCTCCCAACTCTTTTTTGGAGTGTTCAGAATATTTTTAATAAATGTTTTTTCAGGATTTTCAATTAGTTGGGGTTTTACTGGTTTCCCACCCAAACTATCGCTACCTAGTTCTTCATAGGATTTTTCTATGATTCTGGCAAGTTCAAAAGGTTGTTCTGCTATATCTGTTTCTTTCAATTTCTGAAGGTATGTTATATCGTCCATTGCCAATTGAACTAATTCTCTATATGCCTTTGTTAATTATTTTAGTTTAACTAAAAGTTCTTCACTTGACATCTTTTCAATGTCAGGATGTGGTGTGTAGCTGGCTGGAACCGGCCACGTGGCTCCTGGTCTACCTAGTGGACCGAGCCTGGTGATGTGATTTTGATGTCTTAGGGCGCCATTAAACCAGAGCAGGTGCTCTTGGTATGTTAGTGGGATTTCAACGTCCTCGAAAGGAGCGTATTCATCCGGAGGTTCCTCTATTTTGTAATAGTGGAAATCTTGTGTCACAGCGTGTGCTGCTGGAAAATGTATCCATGAATGGAATACCTCTGTCTGCCGATATTCATGGGCCTCTACCACAAATATGACTGTACCACCTCTTGGTGATAGTCCATTTTCTATAAGTTTAAGAGTTATAGTTCTTCTTACGTTTACCGGAATGATTATAACATTCGGGTCATCATTTTGGAGACTTGTGTCATCCGCTAAGAGATGAGCTGCTATTCTAGCTCTCTCTGTTTCATCGTCACTTTCCACCATTTTTACTGACAGAAAGTTTTCTTTGCAGAGCAAGTTTCAAGGGAGACAAAGATTAGGTGCACAATATTTTGGAACACTGTATCCTTCAACGTTGACTAAACTAAAAATTAATACATAGGAATCTCTTCCTACTAAGTTCCGGCCGATATTAACCTTTTACCCACTCCAGACGTCTATTGGAGTATTTACGGGAAAAAGGGTCTGTTTGAAATGCACGACTGAGTTACTCTAGAGTTTTGCGTTAGATTATCGCCTTACCAATTGTTGGGCGCCATGTAGTGTAGTTCCTATTTTCCCAATAGGCTCTGCGCATTGGAATAACATAAACAGCAGTTTAGACGTAGGACTGAGGTCATCTAGGTCTCTACTGACTATGTTAGACTTAATTAGGTTTGCCAGCTAGCTCAGAGGTCACTAGAAACTTTCTCGAGTAAACACGGAGGTGTTAACTTCCCTGAATAGACAAGAAGTGATTAGCTTCTGACAACCGCATAAACATGACAACTTTGCTCCCTCCAGGACAAGGAGTATATCTCCAGAGTCGTGTGAAAACAATAGACATCTATTTCACTCAGTCAATCGTGCATGCTTAATTTCACCAGGAGTGCAGAGAAATAGAGAGACGGGCGTTTTCAATAAAAGTTGTTATTTATTGAGCAGTCTTCTTTCTCATGCAAGAGAAATGAATTGCCACAATTGCAATACTTATCATGAAGTAAAATACGTACAATAAAAGGAGTATTATGAAATAATACTGTAAATGCATTGATATGGTTTCTTAGCCATATGATACTTTAAAATGGATAAAATATATACATACATAAAAACATTGACTAACGTACTCAACTAGTGCTTCTAATATACGCCTACCCCGGTGTGCCTGACCTAAGCCTAATACGTGGGAAGGAGTAAGTAAGTTGCAGTTTAAGTTAAGTTGGTTTTTTGCCAAGAATCTGAATCAAGAAATCTCTTAAGGTTTTAGTCAGCTCCGTACCTTGGTTATAGAATGAAGGAGGTCTTGTATCTCGTGTCTCAGGACTCGATCTCCCAGCAACCTGGAAGGGTGACTGAAAACACCGGAGCTGGATTTCTCGGAAGGAGAAAAGACAGTGTCTCTCTCAGTGCGTCAAATGTGAGGGTAGGCTTCCTTCAGCACTCGCATCAGCTGGGCGTCGGGCAATTAGATAGCCGCTCTGCTCCAAACCACCGTGTGTTTGCTTAAGGCAACGTTGGTATATTTATACCTGAAAGGTGCCCAGTTTGATGTAAGGTCGGACATAAGACATCACTAAGAACTAACAGTTCTTTCTGGACTCCAGGAGTTCTTGTGCAAATCAAAAGCAGGGGGAATTCCCGGGCTGCTGGAGGCTTGGTTTGTTTAAAGAACGCGTTGTACTTTCTAGGAGTCTATGGGAGTAGCCTTGCCGTATTTGGACTGCATTGGCTATGCCTAAATATGGACATGATTCTTATGCCTTTATAAGGGTGTGTTTTGTTATAACCACATAAGGGCATGAATCGGGGACATCTAATTAGGGTCCTAGATAGATTCACAACACTTTATGGTGGTGACAGACATAGTCCACAGTGTCCGAAAGGCTAGGAGATGAGGTGGGAAAATGTTGTATTTTCCCCTAAAAGACACATGTTATTGGGGGTTGGGGGAGGTGTACTACTGTGTCAATAAAATGATCATTCTCCAAGAGCCTGCAGAGGACACCCATCTGAAACACTGCACTCTGGATGAAGGAAAATGCCTAATAATCCTTCAGAAAGACCACAACTGTGCAGGAGACACTTCAGGTCAGAACATTACACTGAGTGCATGCGTTTCTAGGGGACGAGGGTGAGGTTGTGATTATTCAGGAGTTAAACATTGAAATCATAGAAAGCTAAAGAGATAGTGTCAGAAGATGCTGATGTATTGCAATTAGATTATGATACATAACGAGTGGCAGAAAGTTAATTTCAAGAGTGTGATGAGGAGGAATATATATGTTTACACCTAAAACCACTATGTGAATCGCTAGCAACACACCTCTTTTTTGCTAATGAGAAGGGAGTGTTGGGGGTGTTCATTATCCTTTTTAATTTTACCTGGCGAGCCGAGGGTGGATTCCTATGGGGTCTGGCTCCAGGTGATCCCCTTCCACAAGGTGTGACCTGCTGAAGGGACAGTAGCCAGTGGCAAGCTTACCTGAGTCAATACAACTCTAAAATGATAAGAAAGATGTTCTAAGGTAAGATTAGAGAAAGTCCATCCTTCTCTGGAGTAGAAAAGCAATTGCTAGCTTTAACACTATTTTCAGTATGAATTCTGACCACGAAAGCAAAACCCCAAGAACCTTCTGACCTTTTGTGTTTGTTGCAGAAGGTGTCAAAACAGTCACTGCAGCAAGAACTGGGTTGTGGTGGCCAAGCGTTCATAGTGACAGCATCTTTTGATCATCCACTACTTCTAATGTTTCTAGACTTCTCTGTTTTCTTTTGGAGGACCCATATTAGTACCACTTTTTGGCTCTTTGTGGCTCTGCCTATAGGCTTCCTTGTCTTATTGATATGCCATTTTTTAGGCCTGGTGTTTATCAAGACATTTTGAAGTTACTGAAATTATGGGCCTCATAACTTTACAACTTTTAGTATTCACAAAGTGCATTTATGAGTAGTAAAGTTAGACTTTTGTCTCAGTTAAACTTAACCCCTTAGACTTTTGGTCTCAGTTAAATTTAAGACCAAAACTTAAGTTTAACTGAGACAAAAGTCTAACTTTACTTCTCGTAAACGCCCTCTGTGAATACCGAAAGACATAAAGTTAGACTTTTGTCTCTGTTTACCTTTGTGAATCGGGTCCATAGTACGTAAGTAAATAAATGATGGCTGTTGGGACTCTCTTTTGTTAATTTGTTTACTCATGGACACCACAGAGGTGTTGGGCGTCTTATCATTGGGAGCTGCAAAGTACCCTGACTAATCAGTGTCATGTTGGCCATGTTGACTTTTAGTGTGATCGTTCGAGGATGGAGGGAGGGTGCAGATGTACTCTCTTACTCAGAGAGGGCTCCGATCAGCTTGGGGGATGAGTACATATTGAGGGAAAACATTTGGTTAAATTCTATTTTTGAATGTGGAGGGTCTAAACACTCTGGCAAATGACAAAATGTTGAATTACCTAGTTACTAAGGCATTCAACTTCCGTTTCTTACAGGACTTGCACTTGTTGTACAGGGATCAGTTTAGTAAGAAACAAATTCAGCACAATTGTGGGCAACCAACTGGAGTGGCAATTGTGGTCAGAAATATCTAAGAGTGATGGTAGAAATAGTCACGGCAGACCTGAATGGCAGATTTAGCCACAATGGAGGCACAAGGTATGCCTTTTACAATTTTGAACATGTATGCTACTAACAGAGCACAACATATTTTTTATGGACCCTATCAAAAATCAAATACAAGAACTAAGGCGTGAACTCGTAATTTGGAGAGGCTTATATCTACTGTGTGATCCAACTTTAGTCACTCCTCACAGCCCAGTATGAGAATATAGGCACAGAGCAAAAGGCTCAGATCCACATTTGTGCGAACATCAATGGGGCCGATTGACAGAACTAATCTGAGATAAAACCCTAAACTTACTACTTTTGGTATTCACAGAAGGCATTTAGTA
Organism: Lissotriton helveticus; assembly: GCF_964261635.1. Classification (NCBI taxonomy): domain Eukaryota; kingdom Metazoa; phylum Chordata; class Amphibia; order Caudata; family Salamandridae; genus Lissotriton; species Lissotriton helveticus. Next base: position 74,355,017 of record NC_136067.1, read on the forward strand.
GTTGTAGAGTTAGGACTCCTAACTTTACCACTACTAAACTGAGACAAAATCCTAACTTTACGACTTTCGGTATTCACAAAAGGTATTTAGTAGTAGTAAAGTTAGGAGTCATAACTTTTAATACTACGAAATGCCTTCTGTGAATACCAAAAGTAGTAAGTTTAGGATTTTATCTCAGTTTAGTAGAAGTAAAGTTAGGAGTCCTTACTTTACTACTGCTAAATGCCTTCTGTGAATACCAAAAGTAGTAAGTTTTGGATTTTATCTCAAATTAGTTCTGTGAATCGTCCCCTAGTCTTCAAATATTAAACACATTAAAAACTGCCCCAAATAACTGCATTAATATGTTCAACAATTACTGTTATGTGCAAATTATACAGTGCGACAACCTCAGGCCCTTTAAAGTTTATGCATGCCCTATGTTTTGCACTGCATGCTGAATCGATTTTGGAAGAAAACCCTCCAACCAGACTTTGGGAAAAACCCACAGTTGCTGGCTGCAATCAGTAATATAGTAATATGTGTTTACTGTCTTTAAGTGGGATGACAAAAGTGGGGGCTTTCTAAAAGGAAATATGGCTAATAAATTTCTGTGATTCACATACTGTGCCTCGTGACCGGTATTTTGTTTTCTCTCTGAGACGTAATTGCATCCAGATATCTAACACAACTGACATATACCTGACACCTGCCAGAAATATTGGCGTTGTCAATTGTTGTTAGCTGTTTAAGATAAATGAGTAACAACAATGATTTGCTAGAAATAATTAACATTGGAAAATGTTTCAATTCTAAAATTGTGGTACTGTGAGTTAAATATTATTGTGGCCTGTGGAAGGAGTATTAACCTTCAGTTATGTGTGCTTTATGTTAAATATGTATGCCTTTTTTCTATGCACATCTACTCCATCTGCACATTCAACCTCTTCTCTTTCCATTTAGCACCCTCTTTTCACTCTCCCCCAAATTCACTTCCTCACATCTCCCTCATTTCACCACCCCAAACCTACATTGCACTCACTCACATTTAAGCACTTTATTTTCTTCTACTTTTGCCTTGTAAACATTTTGACATCTGTGCACCCCCGTCACACACACACATTTACACAGAATTTCGATTGCAATTGGAATACATGACCATTGTTCTGTGTGCTCTGCAGAGAGGCCAACCTACTGACAGGCACTTTGCTTTGCCTTCAGCCTCAGCGCTAGAGCTCTCAATCAAAGCCCCTCATAAACACCTGCCTGTCACAACTCAAAGTATCCATTGTACAAGAGTAATAAGATGCACCAAAAAATAAAGAAACACAACATAATGAAATAGTTAACACTCTTGGGGAATGCAAGATTAAGTACAACATGTGTAATGAAAGAACAACCAATTCTCTGACATGCATTACCTTAATGTTTTAACATTCATTGCTCGTAAATCAATCCATGCTTTTGGCATTAATGCTGAGGGTGTAAAGAATGGGCAAGTTTTATCACCATACAGCATGTAACAACTGTCTTTACTACAGGCACATATTTCTCCCTTTGCGCTTGTCTCAAGGAAACAAAAACCCTGCTCATCTTTTGAATCAATTTTTTGGGGGAATAAATATAGCAGCTCCACTTCTAATGGGACCAGTCACCTGCAGCCAGGGCCTGGGGTGTCACAGTGAGGAAGGCTAGCAAGACCAAGGGTCTCAGCACAATATATACAACACAATATTTACCACTTGCCATTACTGAGGACAAGGCGCCAATTCACACAGGCTTGCATCCAGTCCTACCGTGTGATGAATGGGAAAAGGGTGGGATCTATTCCTGTGAATGACAGACATCTGGCCTCCTGCAGGGATGCAGACTCTGATGGCCGAAAGTCTGACACTAACAGCGTCACTGGCCTACACTGGATACCACTATAGACTACAATGGCAATGAAGGGCTTTAGAAAGGTAAGACCTGCGCCGTGCATTACATTGCAGGAATTTAATTTACTGCCTGGCCTCCATCTCCTGCTTCAGGGAGAGGCAGGGCAGGCAGCCTGGGACAAACAGCCCAGACTTTAATACATTGATTTGTTTGGAGACAAGATCATATCTCTAAATAAAACAAACCAATAAATATTTTTTTTAGGTACATGTGTAGGAATTTCCGGGGGGGCACAGCCCCAGTGCCCAGATGGAGAAACCGCCCCTGGGGTCTGGTTGACACCAAGATGTACTTATATGCTTGGGACCACAAGTATACGTTCTTCTCACATCCTCAGCGAACATACCGTAGTATAGACCACTTGTTCATGAACCAAAGCTTTCTAGAGTGTCTGGAGGAGGCCTACATTGCAGAAATCTCAATTATTGGATCAAGCTTGAATCGGAATTAAATGGCATGGTGGCAGGAACATAAGAGCAGGTCGCTCAGGGAGGTTCAACCCCATCTCATTGAGAGATCTAGCTCACAATTGTGAGTCTCATGGTTACTGAGAATTTCTTTTGGTTAAACAAGCCTAAAAATACATATAAGTCAATGGACTGGGATGCCTGCAAAGCACCCATTTATGTTACTCTCTTGGCCCTTGAAACCAGGATAGGAGTGAAAGACGGTTGGAGGAGAACTACCTAATAAGAGCCTCCTGAAACTTCAGCTGCAACATAAGCAAAGCCATATCAGACAGAAACAGAACAAGATTATGACCGTTAGGGGATCTCGAAACCTCCTGTATACAAATAGAGCAGTGATCTGGCTTGTAACCTTCAAATAAATTCTTTTTGGGAAAAGGCAAATTACTCTGACAGGCTAAAGTATTTATGTGAAAAGTGCCCTTGCCCACTGGAAATGGACTCATGAAGGAAGATGACAAATGGTGTCTCTTCCGAGTGTTCTATCAAAACTTTACAGCAGGATGTCGAAACTGATGCCGCGGTTTCATGATATCTCTCAGAGGCGACTCCCCCGACTGCTTCCCGTAGTGGCAAATCAAGGTTTGTAAGGTGAGGACTGCAATCAAGATGCTTGAAGTACACAAAGCAACAGGCTCTGATGGATACATTGCTGGCTTGTATGAGCATTTTGAAGATTAACACTGCATGTGACATCAATCTTTACTCCTTTACTCCTTTCACTGTAGAAGGCCGAGTCGCAGAGTCTATGCGAGGAGGTGATATCATGCTCTTTCTGAAGCCAGGGAAGCCCAGGCTTAGAGAACAATTTTCCCTTTCAATACAGATGCAAAATTATTTACAAAGGGCCTCACTAAAAGATTGGACAATGTGATGCCTTAACTTATAGATGTAGAACAATTGGGACTGATATAGGTGACACTGTCCAGCAGGTGTTCCTGATGAAGTCAATTAGAAAGGGAGCCAATTATGGCACTCATACCCATAGGTCCCCAGCGTCCATTTTCATTTCTTGGCCCTGACCTACTGGAGATTGTTACTAGCCGCCATGGCCAGTGGGCCCTTCCTGGGGTTGCGTGTAAAGTAGAGTTGTGTTTTGTGTCTGTGGGCTGATTCAGTGGTTTGGGGAGATGCTGCTTTCGGCCTGTTGAAGACCTTGTGGGAGCATGCAAGGCGGCACCACTCCGCGCAGTTCCTGACACTCTGAGAGCAAGAGCATGCAAACATGTGCACCAGGAGGAGGCGGTAGTTGGCATGGTAAGCCAAAGGAGAGGCGAGTGCAGACAGAAATGAAGACTCAAGCATCGTCTTAATGCTTGGCTGTGTTCCCGGGTCATCCATGTTCTCATCCACTATGTGATGCTTGGCTTCTTCTGCACTGTACACTAATGTTTTGTTGTTGTTTTCCAGTGCTATCAAGCTGGATGTGAAGCACTGTGGTCCAGCTGTTTCTCACCTGCATTCTCCACTCCAGTACCTGTCAGGAAAGAGAAGGGTAGAGCCCAAATAGACATTATACAACAGATTAAAAGTCATCGGCTCTTGGTGGACCTACAAGATAGGCTGGATGAAGAGAGATAACAATTGAGGGGATGGAGGAGGCAAATAGCTAGGCACAGGCAGATACAGTCTCAGGTTCCAAAGGGCTGAGAGTGGAGCTATCCATTAGGGACATTGCTAGGACTTCATATGCTGAACATGTTTGTGGAGGCGTGGTGGAGTACACTGCCTGACAACCTTTGACATGCAACAATCTTAGTCATACACAAAAACGGAAAGCCAGTGGAGCAGTGCCCCTCTTACTGCAGAACCCCTCCCTGAAACAGTCTAATTAAGGTTATTTCTGACCTGGTCCACCATTATCGATCAGATTTCTTGGCGCGTTAGTCCATACGGATGAATCTGTGACAACTACACAGCTGGCTAAATAGACTAAAAGACACAGATGACCCCCCGCACATCCTATCCAGAGATTCTGAAAAGGCATCGAGCTCTAGTGGTTTGTGAAACTAATTTGAAATGTTAAACAAATTGGCGATTAAGCCACAATTTAGGGCATGGGTGAAATTATTGTATGCAGAGTCCATGGTGGAGGTGAGCCCTAATGGTACAACACCAAAGACCTTCCCACAATATGGGCAGAGGTGTGAGAGGAGATGTCCGAAGTACTAGATATACAATTTCCCATGGTGCCACATTTTGTACTAGTGCGAGTGCTGAAAGATATAGGGGCATATTACCAACGATTAGTGATATTTATCGCTAACGATGCTTAGCAACAAATTTTTTAACGCTAAGCATCGCTGGAAATTATCGCAGAGATAACTTGCTATTAGCAAGGTTTATCTCAGAAGTGATAAAAATCCTCGCGCTGGGGCGTGGCTAGCAGCCTACGATGGCGGCCGCATCTTAGAGAGGCTCCCGAGAAGAGGCGGCTTCCCACTGCAATCCGACGTATTAATCCTGACTTTAACGGTGCTTGAAGGGGTGGACCGGACCCGGAGTCCTTGCGGCACCCAGCGCAGCATTTTGGGGACGGCGGCTGCCTGCCCGCAGAACCGAAACACTTGGCGGAGCCCGGAGAGAGGTGGGGCCTATCGTCAGCCTGGAGGCAGCGGAGTAGCGGACAGACTGAGGCCGGGTGGAAGCTGCTTCTCGCCGGCGGTGATTGGCCGGAAGTGCCGGCTCCTTGGACGCGCTGCCCGAACATCCGTGGGGTGTCCTCCGGGAGCCCGGTGACAAGGGCGGGGGCCCCGCGACGTCCAGCAGCAGCCAACACGACCGTGAGATCAAGCTCAGAGGTGCGGACAACGCCACGGATCGAGGAAACGGAGCCGCCATTTTACGCGCTGGACGCGCGTCACACCCCGAGTCCCTGCAAGGGCCGCCCTTGCTGAGCGGAGATCAGGGCGTGCACACGGAGGTCCGCTGTCTTGGCGGACTCACCTTTGGCACCGGCGGGCGTGAGGCGGTCACATACGGCGGGGGCGGTGAGTCGAAACCCCCCCCTCCTGGAAAGACTTTGACGAGGGCTGGAGGGACACTAACAGCACGCACGCCGAGGGGGCACTACGTTTCAGCGGAACGCGGGGACACGACCCAGCACTTGCCACGGCCCACTGCACCCCGCCTGGCCTGCTGACGGACGCCCCGCGGGTGTATGGGCTCGGAGGGCCGCCTAAGTCGCAACGCTATTGGGTGGGGTGTCACATCAATTACCACGCGTGCAGATAGCGCCCTGCCTGCCCTCGCGTTGTGGCTGGGGAAAGACCCAGTAGTCAAGGACATACGAGGGGCCACGGCTCTCACTCACTGAGGACTCAAGTGCGCTACCGTCCCACAGACGGTTACATGTAAACGAGTGACCAGCCTTCCTTGGCCCGAACCCCGACCCTCTGTGGCTGATTGCAACGCCAGTAAACACAGCATCATGTCAAACAGAGGCCCCGGCACAGCGCTACCCAGGCCAAGCTAGACAATTCGCCTATGAGAGGCAGTCTCCTCCCCAAGAGCAACGCAAGACGGCGGGGAAAACGACGGAGACCGAGGGGTCGAAAAAGGCCACAATTGAGGATGTCTTGGCGGCACTGGCTCAGGTGCAGGCGACAGTGGAAGCTACAGCCACTGAGGTCACCTTGATACGGGCGGACCTCCAGAAAATGAATGAAAGGGTCAAACAAGTGGAGGTCGTCACCAAATCCTTGGTCGAAGATGTGTCCGAATTACAAACGGCGATGGAGCGACTACAAACTGACAACAAACTGCTCCGAGACAAACTGGACGACCAGGAAGGACGCTCCCGGCGCAACAACGTCCGAATTTTAGGTGTGCCAGAATCGGAAGATACGGGGGCCATGGACCTCTATGTGGAGGACATAATCAAAACCAGGCTCCAGCCTAAGGGACTGTCGAACTTCTTTTCAGTAGAGCGGGCCCACAGGGTGCCGGGGGGAAAACCTAAGACAGGAGGCCCGCCTCGGCCAATACTGGCAAGGCTGTTCAATTTCAGGGACCGCGACGCCATCCTGCAGGCCGCAAGAGTGGCGCCGGCCATCCAGATACAGAACTCGAGAATAGCCTTCTTCCCGGACTACACGGCGGAGGTCTCCAGGAGGAGAAGGACGTTTCTGGAGGTAAAAAAACGTTGAGGGAGAAGGAACTGCCATACTCGATGCTATTGCCGGCCCGGCTGCGAGTAGTAGCGGACAAAAAGGTGTGGTTCTTCGACACCCCGGACGCTGCCCGGGACTGGCTTGAGGGATGGCGCACCGTGGACCGGCAGCGAAAAACACACAGACCAAATCATGACCGCGGAGGAATCAGCGGGACTGGCTCACAAACGTCTGGTCGAGAAGGAGCGGAGGGCCCTCCCTCACATGGATTTGCAGGGGCCGGTGGTGAGGAATGACCCCTACTCTGAGATCGCCGTTGGAGGCAGTCGCTGACCATTGACACACCGTTCAAATGCTGCACATGGACTCTGGCAAGGCTACCCCGGAAGCACGCAGGGATTACGCCTGCTCGGGGAGACGCTCTCCCCCCTACACGCAAGTACTCTGGTTGTGGGATGGGTCAAGCACTCTGCTCAGTTGGGGGGGCGGGCAGTTGAAAGTCCGTTAGGCAGGGGTGCAGGGAGGGGGGGTTGGGGAAGGGGTTGTTCTTTTAAAGTTAGGAACTCACATGTACGGTCAAGGACAAAGACTAGGCTCCCACATGAGTCAATGTAAGGTGGGTGGAGAGGGCAGGGGTCTAAAGCTTCCATGAGGACCTTCAGCACTTTCCTACACGACTACATACCCAGCGCCCGTGACACACTTGCCCATCGATATACCATGGACCCCATAGTATCAAATGGCTGACGTTCCAATTCCTGAAAGGGGAGGAGTAGACGTTGAGACACAATGCCCCTCCTTACGCCTAATGACCTGGAACGTGAGGGGACTGGGGGACAGGGTGAAACGGGGGCTGGTACTAACCGCGCTTAAAAGACAAAAACCCACCATAGCACTACTACAGGAAACTCATTTAACAGGGGGGGCTACCAAGGCCATGGATAGACGAGGCTACAAGATGATAGTCCACTCGGATTTCACGTCCGGCTCCAGAGGGACCGGTATTCTGATACGGAAAAACACGCGGTTTATCCCCCTACTTACTAAGACTGATGATCAAGGCTGCTTCGCAGCCCTGCAGGGGCTGTGGGGAAAGCTTCTCAACCTAGTTTCAGTATACATTCCACCGGCACTACACTCGGTACACCTCCCTAAACTGGGTGACTTTATTCTGACTCTCCCCGAGGGGGAGGTTATCCTTGGGGGGGACTTCAACGCAATTCTGGATACACAACTCGACCGGTTTCCAACGCCAGTCCCCATGGGAGGGATCCCCCGCCTCCAACGGTTCTTAACAGCCATGGGCCTGATTGATATTTGGAGGCACCTCCACCCCGGTGCGAAGCAGTACACCTTTCATTCCGCGGTACATGGGAGTCTGTCTAGAATCGACCACTTTCTGACCCTGGGAGATGGTCTCCAACATGTAGATACAATGGCAATTCACCCTCGAGGGATCTCGGACCACTCCCCTCTTACTCTCACACTCTCCTCCCAGGAACGAACGCGCAAACGCATATATCCCATACATGCTACTTATCTCAAGATTCCCCAGGTTCGCAAAGCTCTTAAAAAGGCGACAACACAATATTTCACTGAGAATGTCCACTCGGTGCGCTCCTCCGAGGTACTATGGGAGGCATATAAAACGGTCTTACGGGGACAAGCCATAAACTCCATCAAGGGCTACAAAAGAGACCGGTCTCAGGAACTAGTTGATCTGGACTTAACTTTGCAGGAATTGACAACGACACACGAACGACACCCCACTCCATCCACCCTACACGCACTGACACTGCAACAGCAGCTATACAACGATCACTTGCGCATCCACGTGAAAGGGCACCTAACCGACACTCAAAATAGGATCTACGAGGTGGGCGACAAGGCGGGGAGAATGCTGGCATGGCTTGACAAACGGGAAGGGAGTTCTAGGGGAATCCAACGTTTGAAGGACGAATACGGGGGGATACATACTAACCCGGGACACATTGTTGAACTGCTTGCGGCCCTCTTTGAATGGGTGTACACCCCTGAACACATGGTTACTTCTGAGATGGCCAGGGAAGTACTAGGACCGATCGAGGTCCGAACGCTGTCCTCGGAAGAGTCATGTGAGTTGGAAGCAGACATCACCGCTGATGAAATACAACTGGCTATTCGTGCCTTAAATCAGGGTAAGGCTATGGGATCTAACGGAATACCTGTAGAGTGGTATCAAGCGGTGCCTGAGACCCTCAGTACACATCTGCTAGGGATGTTTAAGGAAAGTCTGGAGAAGGGTACACTTCCGCCGGACCAGAGAGCGGCGACTATAGTGGCCATCTCCAAACCAGGCAAACCACCTGAAGAATGCTCCTCTTACCGCCCCATCTCGCTGCTTAATGCAGAGGCCAAAATTCTTGCCAAACTCCTAGCGACGAGACTCTTGCCCCATTTACCATCTCTTATACACCCGGATCAGTCCGGATTTATGCCACACAGAAATACGGCATTAAATCTACGCAGACTGCACGGAGTACTGGCCAGGGCGGAATCGGTCACATCACAAGCAGTGATATTAGCCCTTGATGCTAAGATGGCTTTTGATCTTGTAGAGTGGACATACTTGTTTGAGGCGCTGTCGCGCTTGGGATTTGGGCCCCGCTTTATTGCATGGGTCAGACTGTTGTACACTGTCCCGGTGGCTCGGGTGGTGGCCAATGGACATATCTCGCGGATGTTCCCACTAGGGAGGGGTACAAGACAAGGATGTCCCCTCTCGCCGTTGTTGTTCGCGATCTCGCTGGAACCCCTTGCCACTCTTATTAGAACCTCGCCCCTACTCAAGGGCATATGCTGGAAGGAGGGGTGGGAGGACCGGCTGTCCCTGTATGCAGACGACATGCTGATATACCTAACTAATCCGGACAGCGGAGTACCAGCCCTATTACATCTCTGTGATACTCATGGCAGAGTATCCGGCTATACACTTAATTGGAGCAAATCGGAATTGTATGTTTTGAAGGGGCAGGTTCCGGCCCTCGGCGTGGGGTGTCCTCTGAAGATAGCGGGCTCGTCGTTTAAATACTTAGGAATTCAAGTTACTAGTGACCCCGCGGAGTTCATGGATAAAAATCTGAAGCCCCACTTAGACAGGCTCAAGCAAGACGTTAAATTTTGGTCGGGACTCCCGTTGACGCTCTTGGGATGAGCTGCACTTTATAAAATGATGGCCCTGCCAAGATTTTTGTATGTCCTTGAAAATACACCTTAACCGGTAGCCCCTAGGTTCTTTCAAAAGGTTGCTGCATTGGTATCTAACCTTCTATGGGGGAACCTCCCCGCACGCATCGCCCAATCCAAACTGCATAGAGGTTGGTTTGACGGTGGTATTGCCTTACCCAACTTAAAATTGTATTACTGGGCGGCACACCTCCAACCCATCAACCAATGGCTCCATACTTCACAAGCCGAGCCAGCATTCCAGGCTGACAGGGGGCAACTAGGCACTAACAGCTTATTGGCTCCATTATATGACCAACACAAAATTCGCGCCTTAGTGGAACCCACCAAACTCACGGTGACGCTCTGGCATACAGCGACGGCTGCTCTGGGTTGGAATGGGAGGATCACCAAGCTGACTCCACTGTGGGACTCTCGAGTCCTCGGCCACATGAGGAACAGCAGGGGGTTTTCACACTGGGACACTATAGGGATATCCACGGTGGGCGATCTTTGGGACAGGGGGGGGGTAATGCCCTTCAATAGACTGAGAGAATTGTACGAACTCAGCGAGAGGGAGCTCTACAGATACATCCAGATACGACATGCATTGCTAGCGGCTCTGCCCATAGACACTGACCTGCCCGAGTCTTCCCCGCTGGAAGATCGCCTCCTCACTGAATTTATGATTGACCGTGCAACCTCTCTTACCTACCGCAAATTACTTAATAACTTACCAGACCCAACACTGTCCTTAAAGGCGAAATGGGAGGGGGACACTAGTGAAATGGACGAACATGAATGGAATGAGGCACTGGCGTCACCTAAGGAAGTGGGCATCTCTGCACGACTACGACTAGTGCAACTGAAAATACTACACAGGGTGTACTATACTAGGACAATGCTACATCGTATTAACAGGATAGAACACCCTTACTGCCTTCATGGGTGCGGGGAGGAGGGCACGTTCTTTCACACCATATGGGACTGCCCCCTAATTCAGGAATATTGGAGACAAATATTGCGAACAATCTCACAAACACTAGAAATAACGCTGTTGCCTGAACCGAAGAGATGCCTTCTAAACGTATGGGAACCTACGGATCTCTCTAGACATGGGCAACTCTGGGTTACAGTAGGATTGATGGTAGCAAAACGAGATGTCGCACAACGCTGGGGAGTGGCAGAAGTGCCGACCAAGTCACAATGGTGTTTAAATATGGACAGGGTAATGATGACGGAAAGGGCGGTGTACTCTAGCCGTGCCTGCCCGGGGAAGTGGAATAAAATCTGGACCAAATGGAATATATACAGAGGGGAGATTTGCGACCCCTTGCCGGAGGACGACCAGGATGAATCAGATGAGGAAGAGGGCTAGTAAAGTGGGCGTTTTGTGAGGGGGGGAGACCAGGGACTAGGAGAGTGGCCTTTTATTACGTTACCACTCAGGATTGACAGGGGGGGACTACATGGAGCGCCAGCTCAGAGGGCTATATACTTGACCACAAACATGACCCTCAGGGGCTGTAACGAGAATGGGGGGGAATCTGACATGAGACACCTTGGTGAGATATTTACAAACGATCAGTGTTGCTCTATGAACGACCACATTATTGTTCCTAACGGTTACTTTGGTTTGTTGTTGTTCATGAAAACTGGAAAATCAAAAAACATTAATTTCTGAGAAACTGCTGCTTGTGCTGCACCTCTTCATTGCAGCAACTGTATTGATGTCTATACTGTTGAATACTCTACCAGAGACTTTATGGTGCTATATTGTGATTAATAACCTGCTATAGCGGCCAGCCCGTTGGGTTGTAGGCGTTCCGCAGTGTAATCTAATGGTGCAATAAAGGTTTTTGGAAAAAAAAAATAATAATAATCCTCGCGCTAACTGCCAAATGAGAGAATATCGCTGGAAAACCAACAATAATCTCTCGAAGTTTGGCGTTAGCTTGATGATAGGGGCTCACAAACTTAGCCATGATATCCACCTTCCATAGGATATCATGGCTAAGTCAGGAAAATACCAGGTGTAAAAAAAGCAGTGCTAACCGTGGTTAGCGCTGCTTTTTTTATCACTAACAGGGTTAGCGAAATCCTTGATAATAGGAGAAATGTCGCTTAACAACATTTCTCCTAATATTTTTCTCTGGAACGCCCCCTTTGCATCTCATTAGAGATGCAAGGGGAAGCGTAGAGAAAAAGGGTGCTAACATGCAAATTTGTGTGTTAGCACCCTGTTGCTGATAGGGAGATAATTTTATCTCCGCTTTCTTAGCTTTTAAAGCCAGAAAAGCGGAGATAAATCCCTTGATAATATGCCCCAAAGACCTTCCTAGATGGAATTTAACCCTGGGGGTGCTGGGTCTTTAAGTGGCCGTACGAGACATTATTATCACCACCTATTACTACATGCAGGATATTAAGGTTAGTCAGTCTTTCTCACCATGCGGGTCTGCCCACCTCTTGCATAAAACTTCAGAAATGTGAAGGAAGCCCGTGTGAAGGGAGAGAGGGAGAGGCATTTGCTCCCACAGGTAGTTGATTGGAAGACCTTGACTACAACAGCAGAAGAAACAGTAATGGCACAGCCTCTTCAACCTTGTGAGTAACTGCAACTTCCCTCCCAAAAGAGAGAGTGCATGGAAAGTAAGCAAGCTTTAGGATCTACACCCAGGGACTAGAGCAGACCTTTAGGAATTTTGATGAAGCAAAGCTTCGCATATTTTGCGGCTTGCCGAAATCAAGAACCTCGTTTATGTGTAATAAGGTAACAAAAATGTATGTTTTACTAACATTTATTTTGTTTAAGCAAAGTTCCCGAAGCTTGCCTGTGTGTATTTCTAATGAATTAATCCATGTCCCTAAAAATGGCCGCCGCTTGTATTTTAGTTACTGCGCATGCGTCAGCCACACTCACGTGTCCTGACGCGTCTGCAGAAGTGGAGGGAAAGTTATGCGCATGCGTAATTCATAGCTGTGCTTATCATGTGGTACTGCTCGTGCCACTGCTCTTGTGTCCGTATCAATGTAGCTAACATTTAGATGCAATAAGTTTATTTCTTGATGATGAGTTAAAAGTACAAACCCTGTGATGTGTTTTCATAATGACATTATTATGTATTAATTTGTTTTCGCTTACTTTTCATGTACCGCGGGAAATGGGGGTCTGAGTGAGAGGAGAGCCATATTGGAGGTCCCTTCTGCGCCTGTGCGACATTCGGCAGCACGAGGGACCTTGGCTGATGGAACATAGCCAGTTGGCAGTGATGAGCGAGATGCTCCTGAGAAAGTCACCTCTGCCCTGCGAGAACAGCGAATGTGGCTCCTTATATGATACATTGTAATATTGCGCTACTGTTTGCCGTGTAACTTCTCATGGGAACCCCAAACCTGCTAGGCGGTACCCAAATATGTTAATGAAGGCTTCAAATCGTGTATTGTGATTGGTGTGTTACCCAAACCCTACCTTAGGACCAATCGAAATTGAGGGATTCTGACACTTTGCAACATTGGGGGGTGGTACACTGTCCCCAAACTGTATATCTACCCTGGGTTCACCTAGTGAACCGTCCGACTTGTCTGGTTTAGCTGACCTGTCACTGACCCAACGCACTCAATAGGTGACTGAAGATACAGAGCGCTGCGAAGCACTCTGTCCGAATTTGACCATAGACTAAGGTTCTACTGAGCCTTAAAGTGCTGGCGAAGCACTTTGCTGGGAGTTCGCTGACCCAATCGGGGTCTTGATCGATAGCTGCAGAGCGGGTGGAGCGCAGGCGTTGCTTCCGAACTGTGGGTTCCGGTCCTGTCCTGAAGAGGGTCCTGTCCTGAGGGTTTGCTGTCCTGTCCTGAGGGTCCTGTCCTGATTCCTATTTCGAGGGTATCCTGTCCTATCCTGGGTGTCCATTTTGCACCTGCTGTCCTTTGAGGGGTATCCTTCCTCGAGGGTTTCCTGTCCTTAACTGACCCGTGGCCAGGGTTTGGTTTCCACACTTTTCTAGGTAAATATTGCTCTGAACCTCTTGAAATTCTTGCACCTTCTGAATTTCTAACTTTTGCTTTAATAAAGTTCAACATTGCATATGTTATATTTTCCATGCCTTTCCGCAAACTATTGAAAGTCATTTATATTTTTCCATAAAGTTTATTCCTATGTCTTCTCATTTGTTAGAAATTATATTTTGCATAGCAGTGTGTCATTTCCTGATATGGTCTAGAACTTCGTTGCCTAGGTTGTTCAAAGGCCCCTTCACCTTAAGTGAAGCGTGTTATTCATTATAAGCTCTCCTATAGTCACTCACACTTAGGCTATCCCTGTTTAGATAATACTGACTTGCATAGTATCTTTTCTCGTTACATTTTATTTAGTACCTTGATGATTACTCTGTCATTATTTCTTTATGCATATGTGATTTACGTTATCTTGGTTATTGATTGCCTTATTTTACTGTACCTCATGCAAGAAAATATTGAATTTAGATAAACATTTTAAAACTTCCAGTTGTCCGTGGTCATTTAAACAGTATTTGAATGTTATTGGTTGGGTTTGTATTTTGCTGCCTTTCCTTTACAGCTAGCTCCCTGATTCATTGTGGTCATTAGGCACCCGCATCGGTGGATGGTAAGTCGGGTGCACCGAAAATTGGTAGCAAGGAACACACACACACCAACTTGATAGAGCTCGTGAAGTCACCTGATCGATGTATATGGTGATTTGAAAAGTATATGGGCCCTGAAGCCGGAAAACGGCGAAAACTGTTGGTCGGGTGGCCTCGCGCGCTCTATCAGTTTTCTGGTAGCTAGAGGATGGTTAGGGACTAGTTGAGAGTAAGGCAGGGATTAGTTGGACTAGTTAAATCGGAAGCTGCTATTATATTAATGCTGCTATAAGAGCGGCTGTTCTGAGGGAACTGATCACTCTCTTGTGAATACGCTGCTGAAATTCATGAATTACTGTATTGCCATTATTCTTGTTCTTATATTGTTATATGTACTAATCCATGCAATTGTCAATCGTTTTGTTGTATGTTGTCCGAACTCCCCGGGGAATTGAAAGGGCAAGTGGTGAATAGAATCCATTGTCCTGAGGTCACAGGTTCGAGGAAAGTTAGGTGCAGGTTAGGATAACCGGGAAGCACTAACTAGGGTTTTCTGAATACATGTGTGAATAAATGACAGTAACGGGGTTCATTGGCAAAATTCCCATAGTGGCGTAACCTAGTAAGGGTCACATCGGAAGAGTAGCAGGTTCCTCGGAGCTAGCGTGAAAGCAGAGGGGTCCGCTGAGAAACCTTAAGCTCGGAATATATCCCGGAAAGAAGTGGATGAGTTTAGGGGAATAACAGGTTCACCGATGCTAGAGTGAAGGGTAGGCGGAAGAGATCTGCCCGCAGCGCGTGAAAAGTAAATGGAAGTAGTTTACTTGCAGTAAAAGAATTCTTTCTCTGTCTAGACACTTGAGCACTGTGGCGAATGTGTATTTGTTGTAAAATAACCAAGCACTGAGCACTTTAAAAGAAAGAAAGTTTCCGTTACCTTGTGAAGGGAGGGAGTCAGTCGCGAAGCGTCTCTGACGTCACTCTGTGCCGCGCTGGGATTGGTAGAAGCAGCGGGCGGGTAGCGGAGCTGAAATCGTAAAGGAGGGGTGAGCGCCGGAGCGTGGGAACTGTCTCACGAAGGGGCCGCGCACCCATTGGCGGAGCTTATTTTGTGTCACGCACCCATTGGTTGCACGAATTTTCTGAAGCGCGTTCTGATTGGAGGTAGTTTGTAAACAAAGTTAGCGCAGAAGTCGTATGTGGCACTCGCGGACTACAGAGACTCGACCTGATCCAAGGCATCTAGGGTTTGAAAGGGATCAGTGGAAGGCTAATAGATACGATATTATGTACGGAACCAAGAGAAAAATGTCCCTTGTAAGTAAGGTGAAAAATTATTTTAAAACGGACAAACCGATTAAATCTAGAGAAGGTGTTCTTGTCCCAGCACCCAATACTCCCGCCTCATTCATGATGTTTGACCGAGGGTACAATACCTGTGTGTGGCTGGAGAATTGGGTGAAGTACACAAAAGATGACGGAGTATTGGCTTTTCCGTTAGATGGTACTTTCAATGGTAGGATCTTATTTAATTTAAGAACCCGAATGAATGAACTGCATCCCAGACCGAGACTAACGCAGTATGAGGCATTAGAGGAATGGGAGATTGAGGCTTTTGAAAGAGAAAGACCCCGAATGGACAAGGGTTTGACCAAGTGGTACCCCAGGCAGAAACAGGAATCCAGGGATAAAAGGATGAAACAGTGGAGGCAGAGCATGATTGTTGAGGGTCTGTTTCCCATGATGCCTGCATGTCATAACATTGGAGCGGGTGAGAAAAGTACTGAAAAATGTAAGCATTGGGGGGCCCTGGGGGATTCAGATGATGAACTAATAGATGACATCTGTACCAGAAGTCCGCCACCTTACAATGAGGGAACCCGACCTTCCAGTGTAGGAGATGTTCCCCGACGCCACTTCCTAAAAGAAGAAGACAGGTCCCTGGGACTGGGAGGGGGTGGTCAAGTATTGCCCTATTCTGAAAAACCCGAACTGACGGAAACAAGGGATATATATCCCAAAGTGCCCGCAAGTCAGGAAGAAAAATATTCACGTACGAAAACCTTTTTTCCCAGACCCTTGTATGAAAGCGAAGAGAAACCCTCGAATTCAGGACTGCCTTTTGTTCAACCTCCATATGGGGAAGAGCGCAGGTCCTTTAATACTGGAACTTTATTCCCGAAACCAAATTATGGGGGAGGACCAAGTGAAACGCATCCTACTGCCCCGAGTTTTACTCCTCCATTGACCCCCCAGATATTACATGACACAACTCTAAGAAGGGTACTAGTGGAAAAGGAGCAAGAGGCTCTAGCTAGACAAAGAACAGAAATAATTCAGAAAATTTCTCAGTTAAATACCAGTCCTGAGGCATTGACTATTCCAGTAACTATTGGACCGGTGGTCCCGTTATATGGAAATGGTCAGGGAAATCCGATTACTCCAGTTATGACCCCAGTCATGGCAACCCCGAGACAGGAACCGATCATTATAGATGATCAGTCCAGTGAGTGCGAGTCTGACGTTGCGTTTTTGGAATTGCCAAACAAACAGACTGGAAAGGGAACACAGCAGAGGTATAACCCTTTTAATACAAAGGAAATTAAATTAGAGACAGCAACAGGTACTAGGAATGTCTCTCTGGTAACTCCGGATGAAATTGAGAGTTGGAGTCGTGAATTAGAGAAGCAGACTCCGCAAACAAAGCCTTTAGATCTCTACAAGCTGAGGGTCGAAATAGAAGAATTAATGGCAGGAAATGTGGGGTTGGATCGATTGAATACCTACTCTGAAGAAGAATTGTCGTTCATATGTAAAAGCTTTACAAGGAACACCAGAGTGCTCCATGAAAAACTGACCGAAACAGCAGTTAGTATGGGGGTAGATATCTCAAAATCCAAGCCCTTACAGAAACCGTACAGAGCAGACTTCTCAGACAAAGATATAGAACACCTGAATGTGGCAGGGAAGAAGTTGCAGATTAAAGAATTAATGGGGGTACTGCAGAAATGGGGAGATGTGGAGAAATGGAGAAGCAGGTGGGCGAAAAAGAGGGAAGAGGTTCGCTCCCGACAAGTGACTCCCGAGTTTGCTTTAAGAGAGGTAGAAAAACCTGAGCAGTTATGCCCCATGCGCGAAGTTCCAGGGGGAAAATATGTGCATGTCCCCTGGTCTAGGCAGGATATTGTGTCCTTCACGAACGATTTTCCAAAATTACGAGAGAAACCAGTTGACTGGTACAGGCAGGTGGAGAGGTTCGTGAAGGTACAGAAATGTCTGTGGAAAGACCTGGATGGGTTTTTCGACATTGTGGTTCCGGTAGATTTATGGACCCAGTGTAAAATAGCCATAGATTGGCCCAGTGAAGAGTATCCCAGAAACAAGGAAACTGGAGAGCCATCAAAGGATGTCATGCGAAAGTATGAGCAGGTAATTCAGCATTTGAAAGAAAAGGTGCCCGCAAAGGAAACTGATTGGACAAAAATAGATAGAACAACACGGGAAAGGGACGAGACAGTGCACTCCTTCTATGAGAGGTTATTGCAGGTATTTAAAACATACAGTGGTATTGACAACATCGACCTGAAGGATATGACGCACTTTATTTACAGGTTTGTAAATGGTTTAAGACCTGAAATTTGTCAGTGGATAAAAGATAATAAAATCTGTTGGCATACTAAGAAAATGGATGAGGTCCTGCGGTACGCTAAGTACTGCGAGGACGAGATGGCAGAAAAGAAAAAGGCCCTTAAGGAGAAGGTTATGTGGGCTCAGGTGAAGCTCGCAGAACAACAGGAAAAACAATTGAGTAACATGGTTAAAAATGCTGAGAACAAAGGTCCTGGGGGAGGGGGTGGAGGAAAGCCCCGGCCCAAATTTAGCAGGGAAGAGGCTATGAAAAAATTTCCCTGCCATCAGTGCGGCGAAATTGGACACTGGCGAAACGAGTGTCCCCAATTAGTCGATGTTAATGAGAAAACTCCTGATTTAACTCCACAGACGCAGAAAGAAAGACCAAGAAAGACTCAACCCCAGGTAAAAACAGTTCAGGTGCCTCGAGCACCCAAGCAGGTATACAGGGGAAGACAGGCAGAAAATGAAGAGATAGAGGTTTGGGAAAGCGGGGAGAACAGAAATACAGCAACTTCGCAGTATCTGCTGAATGATACCTTCCTTTGTAATGATCAGGACTGACGGGGCCTGAGAGGGGAGGACGAGGAGTGCGTACTTGGCGCTTCCTTGCCGGTAGACCAGTCTGGACCATATATTGAAGGAAAGGTTGACGGAAATGATGTCACCTTTCTGTTGGACACTGGCGCTACCCGTTCTACTGTAAGAACAGTGGACGTTCCAAACCTACCCCTCTCGGGAGAAAATATCCAAGTAGTGGGTGTATCTAATCAATTGATTAGTACTCCTGTTACCGAACCAATGGAGATTTCAATTGGAAATTTTAAACAGATGCATAGATTTGTCGTCTGTGACACCAGTCCAGTGAATCTACTGGGTCGTGATTTGCTGTGCAAAATGAACTGTACCATCTTTTGCACACCAAAGGGTGTTGAAATACAGACCCCAGATGAAGATGGCATTTATAAATTATTGTTGCTTAGACCTGACTCAGAAATTAAAAGATTGACCCTGCAGGACTTGCCCCAAGAACTCCAGGAAGCCGTAAAGCCAGAAGTGTGGGATTTCACTGGAAAAGATGTGGGTTTGATGAAAGATGTGGACCCCATACAGATAGCCATCAAGGACAATGCAGTATATCCTAACACTAGGCCCTACCGAATGAATGCTGAAGTGAAAGCAGGTGTCACTCTGGAAATACAAAAATTATTGGAAGGAAACATCATACAGGAAGTGATGAGCAGCCCATGCAACTCACCGATTATGGGCATCAAAAAGCCTAGTGGCAAGTATAGGGTAGTGCAGGACCTGAGAAAGGTTAACAAAATTGTAGTTCCTTGCTGCCCTATTGTCCCAAACCCTGCAGTGATATTATACCAGATTCCTTGGGATGCTGAATGGTTCACTGTGATTGATTTGTGTCATGCATTCTTTTCGATACCCCTGCACCCCGACAGCAAATTTCTTTTCTCATTTGCTTTTGAGGGTCACGTGTATTGTTGGAACAGGGTCCCTCAGGGGTATACAGAGAGCCCCTCTATCTTTAATCAGATCTTGAAAAAATGTCTAGA
Source organism: Lissotriton helveticus (assembly GCF_964261635.1). NCBI lineage: Eukaryota > Metazoa > Chordata > Amphibia > Caudata > Salamandridae > Lissotriton > Lissotriton helveticus. The sequence goes on from NC_136067.1 coordinate 74,374,522, forward strand.
GACTTTGATCTTACCTGGGAACTCTGTGTTAGTGCAGTACATAGACGACCTTCTAGTGGCGTCTAAAAGTCACCGGGACTGTGTGGTTGACACCATTGCCCTCCTAAATCATCTGTGTGAGAAAGGGCATAAAGTAGCCCCTGACAAACTACAGTTCTGTGCGAAATCTGTAAAATATCTGGGACACCAAATAGAAAAGGGTGTCAGAAAAGTCACATCAGAAAGAGTGAGAATAATTCAAAAAATGCAGTTGCCCCGTACTCAAAAAGATGTCAGAATGTTCCTGGGTGTATTAGGGTACTGCAGGCAGTGGATTCTGGGATTTGCAGCCTTAGCCAGGCCCTTGATAAAAATGACCACGAGAGGAATGCCAGATGTTGTACAGTGGGACGATGAAAGTCTAATGGCTTTCACAAGATTGAAGAACTGTCTGTGTACCGCCCCTGCGTTGGGAATGCCAGATTATTCCAAGGAGTTTGCCCTTTTCTGTGACACTCGCGATAATTGCGCATTGTCTGTCCTGACTCAAGAACATGGCACGACCAGAAGGCCTGTGGCTTATTTCTCTGCCACACTGGACCCAGTAGCTGCTGGGTTACCAGGCTGTCTGAAAGCAGTAGCTGCTACCTGTGCAAGTTTGGAACAGAGTGAGTCCATTGTCATGGGACATCCTGTGACCGTGTATGTTTCACATGGAGTGGTAATTCTATTGACCAGAACTAAAACACAGTATCTCACCCCTAGTCGGCTGACTAAATACGAGAGGATTCTTGTGGGTGCAGCAAATGTAAGCATTGTTAGGTGCGGTATTCTGAACCCTGCCACCTTACTCCCCGACCCCTTGGAAATGGAAGGTGGGGATGATGATGAACATGATTGTATTGACCTAACAGAGTTCAGTACCAAGCCACGCCCAGACATAAAAGAAGTACCATTGCCTGAGCATGATAAAGAACTATTTGTGGATGGTTCCTGTCTAAGACATGAATTAGGAGGCTTGAGTGCTGCTTATGCAGTAGTGTCTTTCACAAAAATTGAACAAGCAGGTTACCTATATAACATCAAGTCTGCACAAGTAGCCGAATTGATAGCCATGATAAAGGCTTGCAAAATTGGGAAGGACTTACGCATAACAGTGTATACTGACAGTCAGTACTGTTATGGCGTTGTGCATGACTTTGGCCAATTATGGCTACAGAGGGAATTCATGACTTCCTCAGGTACTCCCATTCGGAATGCAAAGGTTGTTCATGACCTTTTAGAGGCCATCCAGTTGCCCAAAGAACTGGCAGTGGTAAAATGTACTGCTCATCAAAGGAGCATGGACCGAGTATCACTGGGGAACGATTATGCTGATCGAGTGGCTCAATGGTGTGCCAAAGATCGGTATATTGTAAATCCAAAACGAGGGGGGCCAGGAACCAGCTGCCAGCTTCAGGTGTTTGAGGAAGTGCCTACATGGGATGAGGTGAGAGAGTGGCAGGAGTCGGCTCCTTGGCAAGAAAGAGAGAAATGGAAGGAGGATGGGTGTAGACCGAGACGTGTGGATGGTGTGATTTTGGGCCCAACTGGTATGCCTGTGTTACCCCGACACTTGCTTGGCACAATGGCAAGATTAATACATGAAGGATCACACATTGGTAGGGATGCCATGATTCTGGTATTTCAACAGACTTGGTACAGTAAAAAGTTCAGGAAGGTAGCAGAGTCCCTCTGCCAGAGGTGCCTGTCATGTCAACAGATGAACCCAGGCAAGAGGACAATGGTTGAACTGAGCAAGATTGGGAGATCAGGGGGTCCCTTTATAAGGATACAGGTTGATTTTATCACCATGCCCCGTTGTGAAGGGAAACGATATGTCCTTGTCATTGTTTGCGTATTTTCAAAATGGGTAGAAGCTTACCCTACTCCTCAAAGTGACGCACTGACAGTAGCGAAGTGTTTACTAAAAGAACTGATACCTAGGTTCGGAATACCATGCATTATTGAATCAGATAAGGGTGGACATTTCCAGAATGACATACTGGCTGAACTCTGTAAGGCCTTCGGAATAAGGCAGAAACTCCATTGTGCATACCACCCAGAGGCTTCTGGAATAGTGGAACAAGTAAATGGAACTATCAAAAACAGACTAGCAAAGCTGACAGATGCTACTGGCATGACCTGGGTGAAGGCCCTGCCCCTGGTCCTGATGGGACTAAGAAGTGTTCCAGACCGCAAGACAGGCCTAAGTCCCCATGAAATCATTATGGGAAGAGTGATGAGACAAGCATGGGTGCCAGGAAGCAAACTGTTGAGTATTACTGATGATTTGGTGCTTGAATACTGCAGAAGATTGGGTGACCAAGTGCGTTCTATCTCTCGCCAGATTGGAGACGACGGCATCCTCAATCCAACGACTCCTCTCCACAGCTTGGTTCCAGGAGATTGGGTCAAAATAAAGAAGCACACTCGATCAAGCTGTCTGGCACCAAGGTGGGGAAAGAAACGCCAAGTAATCCTGGTGACAACCACTGCAGTAAAAGTCGCAGGTGTTCCTCAGTGGATCCACGCTGGACACACCCAGAAGGTATTGCCAGACAGAGGATTTGAAGAAGAAGGGCAACCAGCAGAGGACCCTGAAGGAGCCAGACCAGAAGCAACTGACAACGAGCAGCCCAGCACCAGTCAGGTTGCAGGAACAGCAGACGTTGGCCCAGGAATAGTTGACTACGAACTGCCAAGAATCCAGCCTGCTGAAGAGGTCCAGGAAACTGAGCCAGGAGTAGCTGAAGACGAGCTGCCAAGCATATGGCCAGAAGAATGGATACCGATGATTGATCTGACTGAAGATCCTATCAGAACAAGAGAACGACTTAGTGAAGGTAGAGAGTGGACTAGTCAGGAAAAGCAAGGCACAGGCGAAGAACCTCAGCCGCTTGAGATTCAAATCAAAACTGAGGAAGGAGAAGGTCAGACAGGGACAGAGCAGGTATTCGATACACCACCGCGAACACCTGATGCAGATAAGGGAGAGACTAGAAACAGAGTGATAGTTCGAGCAGAAGAAGATCAAGAGATCGAAGTGCTTGAACAGGATCAGAGAGGGTTAGAAGAACGGGTTCAGGAAACAGAAACAGAAATAAAGACCATCGAAAGCCAAAAGCAAAATATTCCTGAACAAGGCCAGATTAGCAACCAGGCAGAAGAATTTGATGCTAGCCCTGGAACTAGTCAGATAAGGGAAGTAGGAGAAGAAAGTGGAGAAGAATTACCACAAGATAAGGAGAACAAGAGAATAAGAAAAGAAAGTGAAGTCCAAGTACCGACTAAGAGACTAAAGAAAAGAAACAACCTTGAGCCTAGGTTTGTAAAAAGATTGAGACTAAGGATAAAGACAGTGGAAGAAAAACGTGCAGAGGAAAGAAGAAGTGCTCGAATAGCAGAGCAAGAAGAAGACTCTTCCAAAAGAAGGAGTGAGCGAATAAAAAGACAAAACAAAAAGTACAAGTCTCCTGAATGGACACTGGTTTTGGAAGAACTTGAAGATCTTGATATAACTGACGTGAGCGACGGAGAACCTGTCCCAGAGTACTCAGCTGAAGAGGAAGACGAACCACCGTGAATTTGCACAAAGTAAGCTAGTTGTGTAAAAAGCTAAAAAGAGGGGTGAGAACACTCCTTCTGAGCTAAAATGTCTGATTCAACAGTGAATGGTAGACCTAGTTGCAGCCGTTTTAAGACGTGTTGCAAGGTGTGTATATGTAGTGTAGTAGTACTGATAGTTATCTGGATAGGACTAACAATTTTCATTCCCTTTGCTGTAAGTAAAGATACTAACATTGTCCCTACTGAAGTTGTAAATACTGACAGTGAGGAGTTGACAACACAGAGTGTAGAGAGACATGAAAGAGCTTTGAGACAAACAAAACAGAACTTAGAAGCATCAGATGAGGGAGGACTACATTATCATGGAGTTAAGAACAAGACACACTTAAACGTTTTCGCAAACTTATTAATACACTATGTAGAGACTATGGAAATTGAAGATTGCTATGTCTGCATGAAGCTACCTACTTCGGTGGCTGAAGGCGTGACATACCATCATCTGCCATTGACATATGGAATTTCCTGTAGCATTTTAGCTAGTTTATTTTACAAAAGGGGACCGTTACAGTATTATTACTCTAACAATGACGTGATTTTTTCTGAACTTCCTATACGTGGGAACTTGAATCCTGTACATACCAAAACTGACACCATAAGATATATGGGAGACTACTTTCTGACTATAGGGAACATTGACATAGCAGACGCACACAGAGATAACTTGACTTGTTCTTTGCGTGAGCAGGAAAAGATGTTCCTGAACATGGCAGAGAAAAGGAGAACTAAAATTCAGAAGAAGGCTAATGACGAAAGTCAGAAAAAGCCAAAGTGGGCAGAAAACATGGAAGGCACATCATCTGGTGGAGCGGGTCCTGCTCTGTTGCTGGATTTTGAAAAGAAAGGCAAGCTATGTCTTCACCGCGAGAAGACTAGCTATTATAATAATGTTTTCATTGGTTCCAGTGAATGCGAACATAATTACAAGGTAATTGGAGGTTGGGGTTTCAAAAATGGGTCAGAGCCTGTGTTTCCTGGAATTTATTATATTTGTGGGGATAAGGCTTATTTCAAATTGCCGGATCACTGGTATGGAAGCTGCTACTTTGGCATTGTTTTCCCGAAAATATACCATGTGAATGGAAAAGCTGGAAGCAATGAAGATACTAATGGCTTAGTGCGTAGTAAAAGAGAGAGTATAGGTGAAATTATGGGTAGTATTTTCAGTGCACTGATACCTGGAGTGGGAGTGGTTCTGAACACTCACAGAATTTGCAAATTGTCTACTATAGTAGATGTGCTGTCTACTGAAACAGCTCATGGATTTCTGCTGGTCAATACCGAAATGGTTGCGATCAGATCAATGGTTTTACAAAATCGACTTGCTCTTGACACCTTATTAGCGAAAGAGGGCGGAGTCTGCCGGATGTTGAAGGCGCAACATTGTTGCACTTATATTCCGGATAAAAGTGTACAGATCAAAAGATATGTGAAAAACATTACTAATTTGGCAAAGGAACTCAAACCACTCGAGGTTGATAGTGCCTGGAAGAGACTGGTAGATGGTCTCTCAAATGTAGGTCATTGGCTTGCTAGCATAGGTAAAAGCTTATTATTCAAAATTCTGATGCCCATTGGTATTATAGGTCTTATTATACTTTCCATTTTCTTATGCTGTAAATACCGCAAGCGCACCAAAAAGCACGAGGTAAATGCAAGAGGGGTGAAACGAAGTGTGGATGAGATTGAATTAGAGGAGGTGAATGATCAGATATACAAAAAGGTGAAGACTTCTCACCCTGCTAAAACTGAAAGAGAAAAATTAGAACGGTTTGCTGGAAGAAATAGAACTTTATAAAGTGTGAAAGAAAGTTGGCATCTGGTTCCATTATAATTTGTGATGATAGTAGATATCATCAAAGAGGGGATTGATGAAGCAAAGCTTCGCATATTTTGCGGCTTGCCGAAATCAAGAACCTCGTTTATGTGTAATAAGGTAACAAAAATGTATGTTTTACTAACATTTATTTTGTTTAAGCAAAGTTCCCGAAGCTTGCCTGTGTGTATTTCTAATGAATTAATCCATGTCCCTAAAAATGGCCGCCGCTTGTATTTTAGTTACTGCGCATGCGTCAGCCACACTCACGTGTCCTGACGCGTCTGCAGAAGTGGAGGGAAAGTTATGCGCATGCGTAATTCATAGCTGTGCTTATCATGTGGTACTGCTCGTGCCACTGCTCTTGTGTCCGTATCAATGTAGCTAACATTTAGATGCAATAAGTTTATTTCTTGATGATGAGTTAAAAGTACAAACCCTGTGATGTGTTTTCATAATGACATTATTATGTATTAATTTGTTTTCGCTTACTTTTCATGTACCGCGGGAAATGGGGGTCTGAGTGAGAGGAGAGCCATATTGGAGGTCCCTTCTGCGCCTGTGCGACATTCGGCAGCACGAGGGACCTTGGCTGATGGAACATAGCCAGTTGGCAGTGATGAGCGAGATGCTCCTGAGAAAGTCACCTCTGCCCTGCGAGAACAGCGAATGTGGCTCCTTATATGATACATTGTAATATTGCGCTACTGTTTGCCGTGTAACTTCTCATGGGAACCCCAAACCTGCTAGGCGGTACCCAAATATGTTAATGAAGGCTTCAAATCGTGTATTGTGATTGGTGTGTTACCCAAACCCTACCTTAGGACCAATCGAAATTGAGGGATTCTGACACTTTGCAACATTGGGGGGTGGTACACTGTCCCCAAACTGTATATCTACCCTGGGTTCACCTAGTGAACCGTCCGACTTGTCTGGTTTAGCTGACCTGTCACTGACCCAACGCACTCAATAGGTGACTGAAGATACAGAGCGCTGCGAAGCACTCTGTCCGAATTTGACCATAGACTAAGGTTCTACTGAGCCTTAAAGTGCTGGCGAAGCACTTTGCTGGGAGTTCGCTGACCCAATCGGGGTCTTGATCGATAGCTGCAGAGCGGGTGGAGCGCAGGCGTTGCTTCCGAACTGTGGGTTCCGGTCCTGTCCTGAAGAGGGTCCTGTCCTGAGGGTTTGCTGTCCTGTCCTGAGGGTCCTGTCCTGATTCCTATTTCGAGGGTATCCTGTCCTATCCTGGGTGTCCATTTTGCACCTGCTGTCCTTTGAGGGGTATCCTTCCTCGAGGGTTTCCTGTCCTTAACTGACCCGTGGCCAGGGTTTGGTTTCCACACTTTTCTAGGTAAATATTGCTCTGAACCTCTTGAAATTCTTGCACCTTCTGAATTTCTAACTTTTGCTTTAATAAAGTTCAACATTGCATATGTTATATTTTCCATGCCTTTCCGCAAACTATTGAAAGTCATTTATATTTTTCCATAAAGTTTATTCCTATGTCTTCTCATTTGTTAGAAATTATATTTTGCATAGCAGTGTGTCATTTCCTGATATGGTCTAGAACTTCGTTGCCTAGGTTGTTCAAAGGCCCCTTCACCTTAAGTGAAGCGTGTTATTCATTATAAGCTCTCCTATAGTCACTCACACTTAGGCTATCCCTGTTTAGATAATACTGACTTGCATAGTATCTTTTCTCGTTACATTTTATTTAGTACCTTGATGATTACTCTGTCATTATTTCTTTATGCATATGTGATTTACGTTATCTTGGTTATTGATTGCCTTATTTTACTGTACCTCATGCAAGAAAATATTGAATTTAGATAAACATTTTAAAACTTCCAGTTGTCCGTGGTCATTTAAACAGTATTTGAATGTTATTGGTTGGGTTTGTATTTTGCTGCCTTTCCTTTACAGCTAGCTCCCTGATTCATTGTGGTCATTAGGCACCCGCATCGGTGGATGGTAAGTCGGGTGCACCGAAAATTGGTAGCAAGGAACACACACACACCAACTTGATAGAGCTCGTGAAGTCACCTGATCGATGTATATGGTGATTTGAAAAGTATATGGGCCCTGAAGCCGGAAAACGGCGAAAACTGTTGGTCGGGTGGCCTCGCGCGCTCTATCAATTTGACTCACCAGCTTGGGTGTGCAAGTAGACTGTGACTAGCCCCCAGGCAAACAAGGATACTTGCCCAGCAACGCAAGTAGACTAGAGCGCCTCTGCTTCACCGGTATGGAGAAGGACAAGTATGGAAGGCAAGCAGCAACACTGTAAATGAAATTCAGGTCCAAAATGGAACGGGGACCATGGGAACCGAAGAGGGAGAAAAGTAACAAAGATGCAGGGACGAAGGGATGGGTGAGAAATGTAGAGAAAGCGAAGGAACCATAACAATTGATGCTGCCAGACACCTGCTCATGTGCATTAAGGGTCTTTATACTACTCTATCTAGAGTGACTGACCCGGAAAGGTTCTTGGCTATGGCGGTCCCCATAGTGGCTGCTGTAGCATAGGGTTCAGGCCTTCTGGCACATTTCTAAAGTCTTTTGGGTTTCTCTGCTTTTATGGTCTTGGTGAGGTGCCTCGTATGCTCAAAGGATGAGCCTCTACTAATACCTGCAGCTGGTTTGGCCGCAAAGTAAGGCATCCAATGTGTGTCACTGTTTAAGGTATCAACAGCTATTATTTATTAAAGTACTGGCATGTGTAAAGTTCCTGGGAATGAATGTGTACTGTCAGTTTGTTTTCCTTTCCAACAGCATATGTGCTGCATCCCCTGATATTCAGAGGTGTTAATGCACACACTACATCACTAGTAGCAATAAACAACACTGTGCCAAAGTGCTAAAAGCACACTATATCACCAGTAGCAAAAGACAACACTGTGCCAACGTGCTATCAGCACACTACATCACTAGTAGCAATAAAAAAACATTGTGCCAAAGTGTTTACAGCACACTACATCACTAGTAGCAATAAACAACACTGTGCTAAAGTGATAAAAGCACGCTATACCAATAGTAGCAATAACAAACACAGTGCCAAAGTGCTACCAGCACACTACATCACTAACAGCAGGAAACAACACTGTGCCAAAGTACTAACAGCATACTACATACCTAGTAGCAATAAACAACAGGGTGCCAAAGTGCTTACAGGACACTACATCACTAACTGCAATAGCAACACTGTGCCAAAGTGCTTATAGCACACTACATCACCAACAGCAATAAACAACACTGTGCCAAAGTGCTAGCAGTACACTAATCACATACAACAATAAATACCACTGTACCAAAGTGCTAACAACAACACTGCATCACTAATGGCAATAAATAACACTGTGCCAAAGTGCTAACAGCACATTATATCACCAATGGCATTAAACAACACTGTGCCAAAGTGCTAACAGCACACTACATCACTAACTGCAATAGCAACACTGTGCCAAAGTGCTTACAGCACACTACATCAGCAACAGCAATAAACAACACTGTGTCAAAGCCTACCAGCACACTATTCATATACAACAATAAACAACACTGTGCCACAAGGCTACAATGAATCAATCATTCATACCACTTGTATAGCGCACTACTCACCCGGAAGGGTCTCAAGGCGCTTGGGGGAAAGGGTCTGCTACTGCTCGAACAGCCAGGTCTTGGGTTGTCTCCTGAAGGCGAGATGGCCCTGGGTCAGCCGAAGGTGGATGGGGAGGGAGTTCCATGTCTTGGCCGCCAGGTAGGAGAAGGATCTGCCTCCGGCGGTGGCTCTTTGGATGCGTGGTACGGCGGCGAGGGCGAGGCTAGTAGACCGTAGCTGGCGGGTGGGCGTGTAGAAGGTCAGGCGGTCGTTGAGGTACTTGGGGCCCAGGTCGTGGAGAGATTTGTGTGCGTGGGTGAGGAGCCGGAACGTGATCCTCTTGTTGACGGGGAGCCAGTGCAGGTCTCTCAGGTGGCCGGAGATGTGGCTGCGTCGGGGGATGTCCAGGATGAGTCGGGCGGAGGCTCTCTGGATGCGTTGGAGTCTTTTCTGTAGCTTGGCTGTGGTTCCGGCATAGAGGGTGTTTCCGTAGTCCAGTCGGCTGGTGACGAGTGCCTGGGTGACCGTCTTCCTGGTTTCGGTCGGGATCCATCGGAAGATCTTGCGAATCATGCGTAGGGTGTGAAAGTATGATGAGGAGACAGCGTTGACTTGTCTGGTCATCGAGAGTGAGGAGTCCAGGATGAAGCCCAGGTTGCGTCCGTGGTCTGTTGGCTTGGGAGGGCTGCCCAGGGCGGGGGGCCACCAGGAGTCGTCCCAGGCAGAGGGCGATGGTCCCAGGATGAGGACTTCCGTCTTGTCTGAGTTCAGTTTCAGGCGGCTGTTCTTCATCCACTCGGCGACGTCTTTCATCCCTTCGTGTAGGCTGGTTCTGGCGGTGTCGGGGTCTCTGGTGAGGGAGAGGATCAGCTGGGTGTCGTCGGCGTAGGAGATGATGTTGAGGTTGTGTTGGCGTGCGATGGCTGCAAGAGGTCTCATGTAGACGTTGAAGAGGGTGGGGCTGAGTGATGATCCTTGCGGTACGCCGCAGATGACTTCGGTGGCCTCGGATCGAAACGGGGGGAGGCGGACTCTCTGTGTTCTTCCGGCGAGGAACGAGATGATCCACTCCAGTGTCTTCTCTTGGATGCCGATGTTGCTGAGGCGTTGAACTAGGGTGCGGTGGAAGACAGTGTCGAACGCTGCAGAGAGGTCCAGGAGGATGAGTGCCGCTGTTTCCCCGTTGTCGAGCAGGGCTCGGATATCGTCGGTGGCTGCGATGAGGGCGGTCTCGATGCTGTGGTTGGCTCTGAAACCGGACTGCGAGGGGTCAAGGGATCCGTTCGTCTTGAGGAAGGTGGCAAGCTGTCTGTTGACGATCTTCTCGATGACTTTAGCAGGAAAAGGGAGGAGCGAGACGGGGCGGAAGTTTTTGAGGTCGGTGGGGTCCGCTGTTGGTTTCTTCAGTAGGGCGCTGAGCTCGGCATGCTTCCAGCTCTCCGGGAAGGTGGCGGTGTTGAAGGAGGTGTTGATGATGTTCCGGAGTTGGGGTGCGATGGTGGAGTCGGCCTTGATGAAGACGTGTGGGGGAAGGGGTCGGTTGGAGATCCGGAGTGGATGGTGTTCATCGTGCGGGCTGTGTCTTCGGTGGTCACAGTGGTCCAGGTGCGGAGGGTGGTGGTGGGGGGCGTTGGTTCGAAGGTTGGGTGCGTGGATGGTGCGCCGAAGCTGTTGTGGATGTCGGCGATCTTGCGGTGGAAGAACGAGGCGAGGGAGTCGCAGAGATCTTGTGACGGAGTGATGTCGTTGTTGCCGGCACTGGGGTTGGAGAACTCCTTGACGATGCTGAAGAGTTCCTTGCTGTCGTGGGCGTTGTTGTCCAGTCGTTCCTTCAGTGACACTACATCACTAATGGCAATAAACAACACTGTGACAAAGTACTAACAGCTCACTACATCACTAACAGAAATAAACAACACTGTGCCAAAATGCTAACAGCACGCTAATCTCAAAAGCAATAAACAACACTGTGCCAAAGTGCTACCAGCGCACTACCTCACTAATGGCAATAAACAACACTGTATCAAGGAGCTAACTGTCCACTACATCACCAACAGCAATAAATAACACTGTGCCAAAGTGCTACCAGCACACTAATCACATACAGCGATAAACAACACTGTGCCACAGTGCTACCAGCACACTACCTCATTAAGGACAATAAACAACACTGTGCCAAAGTGCTTACAGCACACTACATCACCAATGGCAATATAAAACACTGTGCTAAAGTGCTAACAGCACATTCTATCACCAATGGCATTAAACAAGACTGTGCCAAAGTGCTAACAGCACACTACATCACTAACTGCAATAACCAACACTGTGCCAAAGTGCTACCAGCACACTACCTCACTAATGGCAATAAACAACACTGTACCAAGGAGCTAAAAGCACACTACGTCACCAACGGCAATAAACAACACTGTGCCAAAGTGCTAACAGCACACTACATCACCAACGGCAATAAACAACACTGTGCCAAAGTGCTACTAGCACACTAATCACATACAGCAATAAACAACACTGTGCCACAGTGCTACCAGCACACTACCTCATTAACGACAATAAACAACTATGTGCCAAAGTGCTACCAGCACATTACATCACCAACAGCAGTAAACAACACTAGCCAAAGTGCTACCAGTACACTACATCACTAACAGCAATTAACAACAATGTGCCAAAGTGCTATCAGCACGCTGCATCACTAAAAGCAATAAAAAACACTGTGGTGCCACTACATCACTAACAGCAGTAAAAAACACTGTGCCAAAGTTCTACCAGCACACTACATCACTAACAGCAATAAACAACACTGTGCCAAAGTGCTACCAGCACACTACTTCACCAACAGCAATAATCAACAATGTGCCAAAGGGCTACCAGCACACTACTTCACCAACAGCAATAAACAACACTGGCCAAAGTGCTGCTAGCACACTACATCACTAACAGCAATAAACAACACTGCATGTAAGTGCTAATATCACATTTCATCACTAACAGCAATAAGCAACACTGTGCGAAAGTACTAACAGCACACTACATCCACAAACTTTGCCAAGACAGCATGTATCAGTGAGATTCTCCTAGATATCTTTTGGCGGGGGGCTACACTGGAAAGGAAGTGTCACTGTTAGCAGGAGCCTGTTTGGTCCTCTGAGGTCTCATCAAGAGTCAGGGTCTCTGAGCATTGCTTCCATTTGTGGAATCTGAGGTCTCCAAACCCTCAATGTACCTTGACAGCGATTGGTAAACTTAACTTTCCAGAGTACTTTATTTTGCTGTAATACTCTTGCACAATACAGAACAGAAGAAGTCCTCTGGCTGGCACGTGGTCTCTATCCTGTGGCCAACTTAACAGCTGGAGCAGCTGCTCTACGGTCAACTGAGTATCTAAAACCTGGGTCAATCATTTCACCCAATTATATGAAGCCCCAGGAAACAAGGAGTCATCTGTTGATAATTGCTCTAGAACTGCATATAGCACAAACCCCCTAGTGCTTAGTCTAGAAGAAACTGAGCAAGCTATTAGCTCAGTTAAAAAGCGCCTGGTCTAGACAAAATACCTGTGGACCTCTATAAGCATGAGATTGGAGTGTGGGCACCCTACAGTAACCATCTTTTTAACATATTTGCTACCGGTGGTAATCTACCTGATAGTTGGAGGGGCGCTGAAATCATTTTAATTTTCAAAAAGGGAGATAGAGGAGTCCCTTCTAACTATCGTCCCATTAGTCTTTTAGACATTTTGCAAAAGATTTTTGCGAGGCACCTTTTAATTCGTACAAATCGGTGGATTGATGAGAATGATGTCTTTACCAAATTTCAAGCAGGCTTTAGACGTAACACCTGTACAATCGATCAAGTGTTCGGATTTTGCTGTATTTGTTGGAAATATGTTTTTTTATTGAAGGGACATATTTATGTAGCTTTTGTTGACCTTAGGGCAGCTTTTGATTTAGTTTTGCGGGATAGTTTATGGGATTGTTTGTTTGAAATGTGACTACGAGTCTGCTTACTCGAGCAGATTAGAAGACTGCACAATAACAACTTTGCAAGGATACACTGGGGTCCGAATGGGGAACTATCTAATCCTGTTCCAATTAGGCGGGGAGTCCGCCAAGGGTGCGTGTTGTCCCCTACTCTCTTTTCTTTATTTGTCAATGATATTCCGGCACACTTAGAGGAGAGTCAAAATGACTCACCTAAGTTGAATGGAGAGAGGGTTCCCGCACTCTTATTTGCGGACGATACCATTCAAATCTCTCAATCGCCGAGTGGTCTGCAAAACCTTTTAAATTCCTTCAAATTGTACTGTGATAAGAAGGGTCTAGAAATCAACACAAATAAGACCAAATGTATGGCCCTTAATCCCCACAAATCCTTCAAGGGCCATTTCCTTCTTAACAATCAAAAACTGGAACTTGTATCGGAGTTTTCCTACTTGGGCGTCTCTCTTGACTCCAAAAATTCCTGGAAGACACAACTAGAAAAAAGTAAAACTATTTTTAATCAGAACACTGTACCCATCACAAGACGACATGGGGCCAGCATAAACAAATCTATTACACCAGCCCTGGAAGTGTTTAAATTCAAGGCACAGGCCGGTGCCCTATATGGTGCCGAAGTTTGGGGTATGAATGCGGGGAATCTTTTTAAGAAAAGCGAGAATAACTTCTATAGGAGTATTTTGAGATTGCCCACACGCACTCCACTCTTACCCCTTTTTTTAGACCTTAACATGAAGTGTACGGACGATCTTGCAGTACTCCGTCCACTCCTATATTGGGTTAGACTATGGAGTACTCCAGATCTTGCAGATTACAAAAGGGGTATTCTAGAGGTGAAGAACCTTAATGCTTATAATACTAACCCTTGGTTAAAGCATGTAAAAACTTGGCTTATTCAAATTGGTCTTACCCACTTCTGGGAAAACCCTGCACTTTTGACACAAAGTTGCAAGAAGCTTGTAAAGGCAAGATTCTTGTCTTATATCTCTTATAACTCCCTAAATGATAATTCCCGTGGTTCCATTACCAGTAGTTTTCTTAACTTCAAAAATGTACCACACTTTGAGGAGTTTTTAGATGTGATACAACCCCAGCTTGCAAAAAGTCTGTACCTAAAATTTAGAAACGGAATACTTAAAACTAATGTAGTCCTAGCTAGGTGGGAAAAGCACACCGGGACAGCAAAAAGTTTGAACTGTACATGTTGTCAGTCCAACTCAAAAGAGGATGAGAAACACATATTGTTGTTCTGCACCACATACGACAGAGCAAGCAGACGATGGATAAAGCCCTTGTGTAATGCCCTAGGTATTCGTTCGTATGTGGAAGCATTTAGGATCATCAAAACTGATACTAGTCGTCTTACTGTGTTTTGTGTCAGTAGATTCCTATTGCTTGTAAGTTATTCACGCAAGTAGCGGGGGTTGGAGCTATAGTTGCTTAGCTGGCCGTTCGCTATGCAGAGGTTATGTTGTCCTGATTGTCCGAGGAATATTGTTGAGTCAATCTCTAGGATCATTCTCTATGGTGCCACCTAAAAAGTTTTTTATCTTGTATTATAACAAAATGTTATATTTTATGTGCCTTTTTAAACCCATGAACCAACACTAAACTTGTGAATTGTATTGTATTCCAGCTCCCCAACAGCATATCATGTATGCACTTTTGTACCCACTGTGTAAAATGTACTGTTGTTTTTATGTGTCTTTTATGGCCAGATTGGGCCGAAATAAAGATTAATGAAATGAAAATCTGATGTAAATGGTAGAGATGAGAAAGTTCCAACACTCGTCATAACATAACGCCTATTTGTAAAGCAAACATTCACTTAGAAGGGTGTCTTGTCAATACAGGTGTCTACTAAGGGTATTTTGGAATTTCAGAAGTTTATTGTTACCCAGGTCAGTGGTACTAGTTGTATTGATCTCAGAAGGACTCCCAGTGACCTGCACCTGTGGCCTGGAGGCCAAATACCATGTTTCTGTGGGCAGTAGCACCACTAGGTCTGTACATCTGGTAGAATAGCTCATAAAGCTTGAAAACCTTAAATTCTCTGCTCCCATGGCAGAGTGTAGGATTCTGTTCCCAACTATCCCCCTAACAGCCTGTCCTATTATTTCTCAACACTCCCAGCACAAAGTCTTCTAGACAAACACACTGTGCCATAGGGATTGTGTCCTCTTAGATGGTTATCCCGGTACCTACGCTATGTGAGTTTACCCTATTAGGCCAGTTTAGACAACTCACTTTTCTCCCTTTTCTCCCTCCTAGTGCCCTCCCTCTTTACAAATGCTCTTATTTCAAAGACAGCATGTGTCTACAGAAACCGATTCATCACGCTTTCATCCCAAATAAACAGTGGTGCTTCAAGTACCCGCTGTTCCGAGATACAAACCTAAAAAGTCCTAAGCTCATCGGTAAAGATTCAGGCTTACATCCCTTCACTGTTGACATCATTGACGACTCCAAGTGTGATCTCCTCGATGTCATTGAGTCTTGGCATGGTAACCACTCGCAAGCAACTTTAGGCATCCTGGCTGCACCGGGCTATCCTAGATTGGATGGAAAAAGAGCACACCCAATGACCTATCATGGATACGTCACAGAAATCTGGACCTCATTTTAAATCATTTTTCTCTCTAAAGGGTTCTGTGGTGCTGCTTCTCAAACATAAACATATATTTGCAAATCAAGCCCAGTCTCCACCAATGGCCATCTTAGGAAGACCTCTCAGACACATCACAGAATGAGAACTGATTCCGCCCTAAAAGGCATCTCTTGCAGGACAGTTATGAGTGTGAATGCAGTGCTAACAAGGTATAATAATGTAGTGCAAAATAGCTTTTGATAACATTGCGGATGTCAAAAAATATTGTACAAAAGATTCACCTCTTGGTTTTCCAATGATTTGTTCTCTAAGTGATAGAAGACCAAATCTTGGAGAGAAAGTGGGGATCCCACAAACACTCAGAACACTGGGCACATAAACCACCAAGAAATAATTGAAAGCTTGACGGCATCACCTCCAAAGCTGACTATCTAAATGCAAGATAAAGGTGAACAACTCTTTGACTCAAGTATTTGGTACATTAAACTAAACTCTTAAAAAAACACCCTGACCAACACTGTACCACGTAGTGCCTGTACACATTCAATTATTCCCTGGGTTGTCCAAACAAAATCGCATAAATCAGCCTCTCTTCTTTCACTCTCCAATATGTGGCGATCACTGGATGGAGCATAAGTAAGCTGGGTAATTAAAGTTCCAAAACATGTTTCTTGCATGAAAATATCATCCCACTCATAATTATCTACATATATTTCAAGAATTCTGTGATTTATGATGCCAAATTATATACTGCTCTTGGGAAAAAGGGTAATTCTTGGAATCCTTCAAAACAGGCAGGTCCAGACTGGAAGCCAATATCAGCTCTGGCAAACTCATCTGACTAGGCC
The DNA here is from genome assembly GCF_964261635.1 of Lissotriton helveticus. NCBI lineage: Eukaryota > Metazoa > Chordata > Amphibia > Caudata > Salamandridae > Lissotriton > Lissotriton helveticus. The sequence goes on from NC_136067.1 coordinate 74,391,053, forward strand.
AGCAGAGATCAGAAGATCTGTTTTAGCAGATGGCCCACATTCCACCGTGATCCACCCACATTCGGTGATGTGAAAGTGCAGGTTTCAAAGGTGGGATTCCATGATGCTCAGTTGGGGGACAGCAGAGGTTGGTCAGGCACTTGTGAATGGGGAACCTTTGCATGTTTGTGCACAGCAAAGATTGCAGCTTGGAGGGGACTCAACACAGAGCTTTTGTTACCAGGGTTTAGCACTGAGGGCCAATCCCCAATACATTCTAGGATCCAGCTAATCGCAGACAGGGAGGAAGGCCCAATAGCATCTCTCACAATCCACAGAAGCACATGAGCCAGTGGAAACATCATTTCCAACCAGGCTCTGATATGTGCAGGTGTGGAGCCTCTATGCAGGTGGCTTTAACAGACTTCTGGATAAGTGGTACTTGGAAATGTTTTATTCAGGGGTGCTCTGTACAGTTGAGTCTAGAGAGAAGCTTAATTCTCATCCTTGGTCACAATTTTATTTGTGTGTTACTTGTAATAGGTCCCTGATGTCTGATCAGGATTCATCATGCCTGCGAACAAGCACACCCAGGGGGCCATTAAATCTTGAACGCCCTGTTTTTTCTGCAAATTTTCTGATCTCGCAATTCCTGTATATTCTTCTTCCTCCTTTTATTTGTTTTATTTTTATAAATTCCTATTTATTTTCGTATTTATCGATTGTGACGTCCCATTGTATATTTTAAAATGCATGGGTATTGTGCTAACATGTATTGATCAATAGAATGTACTTGTTCATATGACATGAGCACATGTTTGTGATTTAAGGGGAGCTGTTTGAGAAACTATATAAGATTAATTTCTCTCTCCTTGCGGCTGGACGTGGGCTGGGGGTGGATTAAAACTCAGCCCAATGTCACTGGGAGAGAAGCATACCATGCCTTGTGTTAGAATAATAAATTGCTCTCTTCATGTCCTAGACCTGTATATCAGAAGGGCTCAGACTCACTATTCAGCTTTCCCACTTGACTGTGCATGTGATCCTGGATAAACCACATTGAAAATATTTACTCTAAACAGGCGAAACAAGGAGAAATGCTTTATTTCTCCTTGTTTTTGCTGTTTCCATGTGTGTTCTGCTTTATGAAGCACACATGGAAACAGCAAAACGTTTATGTGCAGGAAGGTCTCCCTTCCTACAGATAAACAATCATTAAAAACAATGACCTTTTCTAATTTCTATGTGTGCTGCATTAAGAGGCACACATATTAGTTACATAACGCTAATTAAAGATGTTTATGTGCAGGAAGGGACACCTTCTTGCACATAAACAATCTTCCCTTCAACGCAGACACCCTTGCATTGTGTTGCAAGGGTGCCGGCGTTGGCGATAGGGGTGCTAAATGTAGCGCCAGCGCAGGGGGAAATGCAGGGCTGCACCATATTCTTGTAAATATGGTGCAGCCCTGCGTTTCTAAAGTGACGCAGTGTGTCATTAGCCTTCTAGGCTCAACAACTCACTTCGCCACTTTCTTGTAAATATGCCCCTTAACTTCTTCATGCTTCTGCATAAAGACTAGTCGCTGTTCTTTACTTTTACTTTTTACCTTTGTCACACCTTGAACGACACTGTCATTGCAGGTCGGTGTTACACTGAACGAATGTATCTTATGTGCCAATGTTTTCTCCTAGTTTTATTCCCAATTCACCTTTCTCTTTCTTCCCCATTACACATAACATTAATCAAGAGCTTGTGTTTAACCTCAACTGGGTTGGTCCAGGTGATGGAGCAATGATTCGCACGTTACGCGACTTGCTTGTACTCATGAACCTCGAATAACTATAATAAAATAACTCAACATGTTTGTCTTACTAATTTCCCCGTTATTCTGACATTTTGGGTGTCCCAGAGACGCTTGCATATGTGTGTATTAAACTTAACAACGCATGTCATTAAAATGGCCGCTGCTTAGCGGGGTTTTCTTCTGCGCATGCTTTAGTCACACTCACGTGACGTGACGTACTCGCAGTTCTGGTGGGAATCTTTTGCACTTGCGCACTAGCATTAAGATGGCCGCTTTGTGTTCTCACATGCCGAAGCTTACGCTGATGCTTTTGCGCTACTGTTTGTTTGCACTAATATTAATACTATAAGTTAGTATAAAGTAAGGGGAGTCATATAGGGATTCCTGGTATACAGTGTATTCATTTATTTCTGTGTTTTAATTTGTTTTCGCTTACTTTTCATGTATCGTAACTCTTGGGCCTGGGAGGGAGGCAAACCCCATCTTAGAATTCCCTACTGCGCATGTCATTCTGGCAGAGGGAAGAAAACCTTGTACCAGTGTAACTCAGCCAGCTGGCAGCCACAGCCAAGATGCTCCTGAGAAAGTGACCTGCGACCCAGCAGAACGAAGCTGAACTGTCCTGCAAATGCAACAATTGTATACAATCCATTGTATTTTGTAGAACATGTCATGGGAACCCCAAATTCAATAGGCGGTCCCAGAGTATGTAAATGAAGACTTGTAAAGGTGAAATGTGGTTGGTGTGTTAACCTGGCCTACTTGTGGACCAATCGAAATTGGGAATTCTTACACTTGCAACAATTGGGGGGTAGTACACTGACCCAAAAAACAGTATAACTAGCCTAGGTTTAGCTAGCGAATTTGTCCGACTTGTCCGAATAGCTGACCTGTCACTGACCCAACGCACTCAATAGGTGACTTGATACAGAGGGCTGCGGAGCACTCTGTCTGAAATTTCCATAGACTCGAGGGTTTTGTTAAGAAACCTTAAGTGCTGGCGGAGCACTTTGCTGGGGAATTCGATAACCCAATCGGGGTTTTGACTGATAGCTGCAGAGAGGGTGGAGCGCAGGCGTTGCTTCCAAACTGCGGGTGCTGGTCTTACCTTGGTGGTCCCGTCCTGATCCTAACCTGGTTTTCCCGTCCTGTCCTGGGGTGCCCATTCTGCACCTGCTGGTCTATTGGCAACTGTCTTTCTTTGGGGTCCTTTCCCGTCTTTAACTGACCCGTGGCCAGGGTTGGTCTTCACACCACTCTAGGTAAATATCGTGCTGAAAAGTCTATTCTGCACCTTCTATATTTCCTTTCTTTTGCTTCAATAAAGTCATACTCTTGCATATTTGACTTTCCATGCTTTTCGCACCACTAAATGAACCAGTCATACATTAATTGATGTTATTCTAGCATGTTCCATTTCTTACCCATCCTGTAAGTACATTCCTGTTTTCAGTTCATGATATATAGATGTTCCTTTTCTTTACCCATCTTCTAGTAGATTCAAGTAATTGCACCGGTTTATTAGTATGGTCTATTTGTACTTTACCTATAGTTCCTCTTTATGGGGAAATATTTCATTGTAAAATTCTAGTATGCTCTTTATTCTTCCCCGTCCTTTAGTCTCTCAATATTAAGTCTAAATTCTGAAACTGCTGCCTAGCATGTTCCCTGTTCTTACCTTCCTTTAGACTCACAAATGGTTGGTTTCATTTACTTCCTTTATGGATATGTGCTCTTTATGATCTTGGTTATCGACTGTTTATTCACTGTGAATCTTATGCTTTCTGAGATTGATGAATATTAGATAAAGGTTTTCAAAACTTCTTGAGTTTGTGGTTATTATAAAAAGTACAAATAGAATATATAAAGTATAAGTATTTTGGTGTCTGCCTTTTCTTTACAGCTAGCTCCCTGATCCATTGTGATCATTAGGTACCCGTAGCAGTGGAGTGGTAAGTCGGGTACACTGGAAATGAAATAGGAAGGAACTGGGATACTGGTAGTTAGAGCGTAAGGTTACCTGATTATGGAGAATTGATTTTTATGGGCCCGATACGTATATGGTAAAATAATAGTCGGGTGACCTGCGCGCTCTATCAGTATTTTTCTGGTAGCCAGAGGATGGGTAGGGACTAGTTAAGATAGGTAGGTTATTTGTTGATAACTGTGAAAATTTTGCTGCTAAACGTTCGAACGAATTTACAAATGTTTTATTGATTTGAAAATTACGAAATGTTTTAAATTGTTTTTCTTGCTGCTGTATTGATACATGTTTTAACAAAACTCGTTAGTGATTGTTATATGTTTGTCTGGAATCCCCAGGGAATTGAATAGCGAGTGGTGAGGCGAATCCACTTCGCTCTGAGGTCAGTGGCTTGAGGAAAATTAGTGCATGGTTAGGCAGAACTGGAAGCGCTAATTAGGGTTTCTGTATGAATAGTTGAATAAATGATAGCAACGAGCTCGCTAATGATACTTCAGTTGTGATATAACCTAGTAAGGGTCACACGAGAAAGGAGTAGTAGGTTCATCGGAGCTTGAGTGATAGCAAAAGAGTTCGCTAGTGAAACTTTAGACTTAGTATATATCCCGGAAAGAAGTGGATAAGTCGAAGAAGTAGCAGGTTCTCTAATGCTTGAGTGAAAGATAGGCAGAAGAGATCTATCCGTAGTGTATGAAAAGTAGACAGAAGAGGTTTACTTGCAGTAAAAGAAATCTTTCTTTCTAGACACTCGAGTACAGTGGCGAATGTTTTACGTTGTAAATTAATTAAAGCACTTGCACCTTAAGAAAGAAATAAAAGTTTCCGTTACCTTGTGAAGGAGGGAGTCAGTTGCGGATCTGCTCTGACGTCACTCTATGCCGCGCTGGGATTGGTAGAGACAGCGGGTGTGTAGCGGAGCTGGTATTGTAAAGGAGGGGTGAGTGCCGAAGCGTGAGAACTTGTCTCACGAAAAGGCCGCGCACCCATTGGTCGAGACTATTTGAAATCGCGCATTTGGTTGGTTGCACGAAAATTAAAAGACGCATTTAGATTGGAAGTGATTTGTAAACAGAGTCGCTTGCGGAAAAGTATATGTGGCATTCGTATACTCCAGAAACTAGACCGGACCCAAGATATCTAGGGTTTGGAAAAGATCAGTGGAAAGGTCGTAAAAGCGTTATGTACGGAGAAAAGAGGAAAATGACCTTAGTAAGCAAAGTAAAGAATTATTTCAAAAGAGACAAGCCTATCAAGACTAGAGAAGGAGTTGTCATTCCACCTCCTAATACTCCCGCATCTTTCATGATGTTTGACAAAGGGTACCACTCTTGTGTATGGTTGGAAAATTGGGTGGAATACACAAAGAATGACGGAATTTTGTCATTTCCGTTAGATGGTACATTTAATGGCAGAATTCTATTCAATCTGAGAACCCGAATGAATGAATTGCATCCCCGACCCAGACTGACACAGTATGAAGCCTTAGAGGAATGGGAAACAGAGGCTTTTGAGAGGGACAAGCCCCGAATGGATAAAGGGTTAACCAAATGGTATCCTAAAGTGAAACCCGAGACCCGAGAGAAAAGAATGAAACAATGGAGACAGAATATGATAGTAGAAGGATTGTACCCTATGATGTCACTAGGAGACCCGGTGGGAGGGAAAAAGACAGAAAAACCAAACATTGGGTGTCCAGTGGGGATTCAGATGACGATTTGTTGGATGACTTGTTCATGAAAAATCCACCTCCTTATAATGAAGGACCCCGATCCTCTAGTGTAGGGGATGCTTGCCTGAGACCTCCTTACCAAGAGGGGTCTAGACTTGTAAATGTACGAGACGGCTGTCAAGTACCTCCTTATCAGGAAATGCCGAGACCTTTAAGCACAGGAAATCCATTCATGAAACCTAATTATGGTGAGGGACTAAGTACGACGCATCCAACTGCCCCAACCCTGACGCCGCAAATAGTACCTGAAGTAAGCCTGGAAAGAATACTGCAGGAGAGAGAGCGAGAGACATTAATTAAGCAGAGAACAGAATTAATTCAGAAAATCTCCCAATTAAATACAAGTCCTGAAGCCCTGACCATCCCAGTAACTATTGGACCAGTGGTTCCTTTGTATGGGGAAAAGCAGGGGTGTCCAAAAACTCCAATTATTTCCCCAGCTGTAGTACAGCCGAGAAAAGAACCCCTAATTGTAGATGATCAAGAAAGTGAATGTGAGTCTGTGATTTCCTTAATGGACTTACCGATAAGGGAACCAGAAAGGGGTTCAAGAAAGAAGAATACTCTTTTCAGTTCAGGAGAAGTGCAGATTGAGTCAGCTTCTGGTACTAGAAGTGCCACTGTAGTGACTCCTGAAGAGATCGAGAGATGGAGTAGAGAATTAGAGAAACAAACTCCTCAATCAAAACCACTAGATATTTACAAATTAAGAATAGAATTGGAAGAACTGATGGCTGGAAATGTGGGGTTGGACAGACTAAATACCTTTTCTGAAGAAGAACTGCTGTTTATCTGTATCTGTAATCGCTCCCGCACTGGTGGCTGCCCCGCTGCTGACGTTGACCGCGCTGTAGCTATTGATTCTCTGCCGATAAATTGTGACGTATGTCCAAACAGCGATTGAAGTATCATAGCTTTGATGAAAGGAAGCAAAAACTGATAAAAGTGACCTTCTACTTTCTGCCTCCCGAGATATCTATCAAAGGATCTCGTATGTTGGAGTCCCTGCACAAACATTTCTGTCCCTTGAAACTCGAACATTTGTTGAAAATAGGACTTTGATGCTTGATATTTGTAAGGGTCATCAAACATATGCACTTAAATCTATGTCCTGATGATGGTCTTTTGAATTTATTTCGCCAAAGACCGAAACGTCGACTGTTATGTCTAATCCTGCACATCATTGACTGACTACAATTGGCTTTCATTTATGTTTGATTTGAAGTCATTGTTTTATCCTATGTAGCAGTTTAGACTCATTCTTAGATGTATTATAGGAATATATTATCAACTCCCTTGTACATCTAAATACATTTTGCTTTGTACCCCTATTTTTTTCTGTATCCCGTTATACAAGTAACATCTTTTCTCAAGAAAATAACAATCTTTTGATAAAAAACCTGGTCTTTGTATGTATTGTTTCTCGTTATATGTGTGGTAATATCATTTACTGGTCTTTGATTATTAATTTCAGCTATACAAATCAAAACAGTGAGGGTGTTTCAAATTAAATTCATTCCCCTCCGAGCTGGTATTTCAATATCTCAACAAAATCCCTTGCTGGCCCATTACTTTTTAATAAATAGTTTATCTGTAAGAGCATTACCCGTAATACCCGAGTGTTCCATGAGAAATTAGTGGACACCGCGGCAAGTATGGGAATTGATATTGGGAAATCTAAATCATTGCAAAAACCCTACAGAGCAGAGTTCTCAGACAAAGATCTGGAAAATATGAATGTGTCAGGGAAGAAGGTACAGATCAAAGAATTAGTGAATCTGTTGCAAAAATGGGGAGACTTAGAAAAGTGGAAAGCCAGATGGGCAAAGAAAAAGGAAGAGATTAGATCCAAACAGATGACTTCCGAGTTCGTCTTAAAAGAAGCAGATAAGGCAGAGAAATTATATCCTATGCGAGAAGTGCCAGGTGGAAAGTATGTACATGTTCCATGGTCCCGACAGGATATTGTGTCCTTTACCAATGATTTCCCAAAATTACGAGAGAAATCTGTGGATTGGTACAGGCAGGTAGAGAGGTTTGTGAAAGTACAAAAATGCCTGTGGAAAGATCTGGATGGGTTTTTCGATATCGTAGTTCCCGTAGAATTTTGGACAGAATGTAAAATTGCCATTGGTTGGCCTAGTGAGGAATTCCAGAGGGACCCTATTATAGGGGCTCCTTCTGATGAGGTAATGAAAAAATACCATCAAGTAATGTTACACTTGAAGGGGAAAGTGCCTGCAAAAGAAACTGATTGGACCCGAATAGATAGAACTACTCAGGATAGGGACGAAACTGTGCATTCCTATTATGGAAGACTGTTGCAGGTGTTCAAAACGTACAGCGGTATAGATAACATTGAGATGAAGGACATGACCCATTTCATTTACAGGTTTGTAAACGGTTTAAGACCTGAAATTTGTCAATGGATCAAAGACAATAAAATCTGTTGGCAGTCTAAGAAAATTGACGAGGTTTTAAGGTATGCCAAGTACTGCGAGGATGAGATGGCGGGCAAACGAAAGGCCTTAAAGGAAAAGGTCATGTGGGCACAAGTAAAGTTAGCTGAGCAACAAGAAAAGCAGTTAGGTAAAATGAATAGTACTGCCCAAAACCAAGGTTCTGGGGGTGGAGGGAAGCCCAAAGTAAAAATGAGCAGAGAGGAAGCTTAAAAGAAGTTTCCCTGTCACGGGTGCGGACAGATAGGGCACTGGAGAGACAAGTGTCCATACACACACAATAGTAACCCCCAAACTAATGATTTAAATCCACAGACGCAGAATGAAAAACCAAGAAAGACCCAGCAACAGGTAAAACCGACTCAGTTGCCCCGAGCACCTAGACCGAATTTTAAGGGTAAAGCACAGCAGGGTGAAGACATAGAAATTTGGGGAGGAAAGGAGGATAGAAATGCAGCAACCTCACAATTTTTGTTGAATGATACCTTCCTCTGTGATGAACCTTACTGACGGTGCCTGAGGGGGGAGGACGAGGAGTGCGTACTTGGCGCCTCCTTGGCGGTAGACCAGTCAGGGCCATATATTGAAGGAAAGGTTGAAGGCAATGATGTCACCTTTCTGTTGGACACTGGGCTACCCGTTCTACTGTAAGAACAGCAGACGTTCCAAACCTACCCCTCTTGGGAGAAGCGATCCAACTGGTGGGCGTATCTAATCAATTGATTAGTACCCCAGTTACCGAGCCCATGGAGATCACAATAGGGAATTTCAAAGAAATGCATAGATTTGTTGTCTGTGATTCCAGTCCTGTAAACCTATTGGGACGTGATTTGTTGTGTAAAATGAACTGTACCATCTTTTGCACACCAAAGGGCGTTGAAATTCAAACCCCAGATGAAGTTGGAATATACAAATTAATGCTAATAAGACCTGACTCAGAAATTAAAAGACTGACGATACAAGACTTACCTGAAGAACTCCAACAGACAGTGAAAGCAGAAGTATGGGATTTCACTGGAAAAGATGTAGGACTAATGGCAAATGTTGACCCTATTAAAATAGCCATAAAGGAAGATGCAGTTTACCCAAATACTAAACCATACAAAATGAGTGCAGAAGTGATAGCAGGAGTTGCCATTGAAATAAAAAGATTGCTAGAAGCAAACATCATACAAGAAGTGTTGAGTAGTCCTTGTAACTCCCCGATAATTGGCATCAAGAAACCTAGTGGTAAGTACAGGGTAGTGCAGGACCTGCGAAAGGTAAACAAAATTGTTGATCCTTGCTGTCCTATTGTTCCGAACCCAGCAGTGATTTTATATCATATTCCATGGGATGCTGAATGGTTCACCGTTATTGACCTATGTCATGCATTTTTCTCGATCCCATTGCATCCAGACAGCAAATTTCTCTTCTCATTTGAATTCGACAGTCACGTGTTCGTTTGGAATCGCGTCCCTCAGGGGTATACAGAAAGCCCCTTAATCTTTAATCAGATTCTGAAAAAGTGCCTTGAATCCTTGGTTTTACCTAGAGAGTCAGTTTTGGTACAATATATAGACGACCTCTTAGTGGCGTCTAAAAATCAGAAAGACTGTGTTGTTGACTCCATTGCCTTACTGAACCACTTAGGTGAAGGAGGACATAAATTATCACCTGACAAACTACAGTTCTGTACCTCTTCAATAAAATATCTGGGGCACCAGATAGAGAAAGGTATCAGGAAAGTTACTTCAGAAAGAATTAGAATAATTCGAAACATGCATTTACCCAACACTCAGAAAGAGATCAGAATGTTCCTTGTAGTTGTAGGATACTGCAGACAATGGATTGTGGGATTTGCAGTCCTAGCCAAGCCATTGATAAAAATGACAAGGAAAGGAGCAAAGGACCCAGTAGAATGGGATGAAGAAAGCATGACAGCATTTACTAAATTATGTGAATGCCTATGTACAGCCCCTGCACTAGGAATGCCTGACTATTCAAAGGAATTTGCACTGTTTTGTGATACACGAGACAATTGTGCACTGTCAGTCCTAACTCAAGAGCATGGCTTGACTAGATGTCCAGTAGCATATTTTTCTGCTACTTTGGATCCAGTGGCTGCTGGATTACCTGGATGTCTGAAAGCAGTAGCTGCAACTTGCGCGAGTCTTGAACAGAGTGAATCCATCATTATGGGACATCCTGTAACTGTGTATGTTCCTCATGCAGTTGTAACCTTACTAACCAGAACAAAAACCCAGTATCTCACACCTAGTCGGCTGACTAAATATGAGAGGATTCTTGTGGGTGCTGCAAATGTAACAATTACTCATTGTAACATTTTGAATCCAGCAACCCTATTACCAGATTCACTGATTGCAGAAGCGAAAGGAGAGGTCGAGTATGACTGAATTGACCTGACAGAATTTAGTACCAAACCACGCTCAGATATCAAGGAAATGCCCCTACCTGTAGAAGATTACGAGCTGTTTGTAGATGGCTCATGTCTGAGACATGAGAATGGAGGCTTAAGTGCTGCCTATGCTGTAGTCACAGTATCCCGTGCTGTAGAAGCATCCTATCTATTTGGAGTAAAGTCTGCACAAGTACCCGAATTGATTGCATTGGCCAGAGCCTGTAAAGTTGGGAAAAATAAAAGAGTAACCATATATACGGACAGTCAGTTTGGTTACGGGGTTGTGCATGACTTCGGCCAATTGTGGCTGCAAAGAGAGTTCCTGACTTCTTCAGGTACTCCTATCAGAAATGGAAAGGTGGTACAAGAATTACTGGAAGCAATCCAGTTACCAAAAGAATTGGCAGTGGTCAAGTGTACTGCTCACAAATCTGGCGATGACAATGTGACAGTAGGTAATCGATATGCTGACCAACTGGCCCAACATTGCGCAAGACATCAAATGTCAGTCAATATCAAATTGGGAGGGAGCGGAAACAGCTGCCAACTTATGGTGTTTGAAAGTGTACATACATGGGAGGAGCTGAGAGAGTTACAGGATGCAGCAGTACCCAAGGAAAGGAGAAGATGGAGAATGTTTGGGTGTCAACAGAGGAGTGAGGATGGTGTCATTGTATGCCCTGATGGTATGCCTGTATTGCCTGACAGCTTGCTTACTCCTATGGCCCGGCTAATACATGGAGATACACACATTGGTAGGGATGCCATGGTTCGTGTCTTCCAACAGACATGGTTCAATTCGAAATTCAGGAAAATAGCGGAGAAACTCTGCCAGAGGTGCTTGACATGTCAGCAGTACAATGCCGGAAGGAAAACAGTAGTTGCCCTGGGAAAAATTGGAAAAGCAGAAGGCCCTTTTAAAAGATTACAAATTGATTTTATTCAGTTACCCCCTTGTAGAGGAATGAGGTACGTCCTTGTCATTGTTTGCCTGTTTTCAAAATGGGTAGAGGCTTACCCGGCCAAGAAGAATGATGCCATAACTGTAGCTAAATTGTCATTACGAGAACTAATACCTAGGTACGGGGTTCCAGTCACAATTGAATCAGACAGAGGTGGGCATTTTCAGAATGAAATAATTGATCAAATCTGTGGAGCATTCAAAATTACTCAAAAACTGCACTGTGCATATCGTCCAGAGGCTTCTGGAGTGGTGGAACAACTGAATGGCACTATCAAGTCGAGACTAGGAAAGATGTGTGAATCTACTGGCATGAACTGGATAGAGGCTTTACCTCTTGTACTGATGGGAATCAGAAGTATTCCAGACCGAAAAACAGGCCTGAGTCCCCATGAGATCCTGATGGGAAGAGTAATGAGACAAGCATGGGTACCAGGACACAAACTGATAAGCATTTCTGATGATTTGGTACTAGAGTACTGCAAGCAACTGGGTGACCAAGTGCGTTCTATCTCTCACCAGATTGGGGAAGACGCCGTCGCCAGGCCAGCAACTCCAGTCCATAAACTCAATCCAGGTGACTGGGTGGTACTTAAGAAGCACACTTGATCGAGTTGCCTTGCACCGAAGTGGGGAAAGCCAAGACAAGTAATTCTGGTGACCACGACAGCGGTGAAGTGTGCAGGAGTACCAAAGTGGATCCATGCCAGTCATATGAAGAAGGTAACCGAAGACGAAGAAACTGACGCTGAAGGTTGTCCAGCTGAGGGGTCTCCAGATGTTGGTCCTGAAGTAGCTGATGATGAACAACCGAGCACCAGTCAAGATGAATGGATCCCAGTAATCGACCTGACCGTTGATCCAATAAGAACCAGAAGCCAGACATACCCAGATAGTGAGTGGGATAGTGAGGAGGAGACAGGAATAGAAGGAGATAATCAGATCATCGAAATCCATGTCAAATCTGATGAGGAGGAAGGTCAGATAGGGACAGAACAGGTTATTGACACACTTCCAAGAACTCCTGAGATTGAAAAGGGACAGACAGAAATTAGGGCGAAAGTTCAAGCGGAAGAAAATCAAAGGTTCGAAGTGCTTGAACAGGATCAGATAGAAATAGACGAATGTGTTCAGGACACAGAAATTGAAACGTCCAAAAGTCAAATTCAGCATACACCTGAACAAGGCCAGCTTAGCGAGCAGGCAGAAGAAACTGAAATAAGACCTGGGACTAGTCAGATAGAAAGGGAGGAAACAGAAGCAGAAGTGCCACAACAAAACGAAAATAAAAGAGCATTGGAAGAAAGCCCAACAACAGTACCAGTTAAAAGGCTCAAAAAGAAAAATAGAGAACCAAGGTACATCAAAAGACTGAGACTAAGACTGAAAACAGTAGAAGAGAAGCTTGAGCAAAGAAAACAAGCTTCCAGTAAAACAGAACAAACTGGAGAAAGTACTAAGCGAAGAAGTGCCCGAATAAAAAGACTGAACGAAAAGTATCAGGATCCTGAATGGACTTACCTGGTGTTAGAGGAATTTGAGGATCTTGAAATAAGTGACGAAAGTGATGAAGAAGTAAATGCTGACCAGTCTACCGAAGAAGAAGAACCAACTTGAAGTTGCCTTGTGAAAGCAACCTGTGTAAAGTTACAAAGAGGGGTTGGAAAGCTTCTTTTGAGCGAAAATGTCTGATTCAAGTGTGAATGGAAGACCTAGACGCAATTGTTGTAAAACATGCTGCAAAGTATGTGTATGTAGTGTAGCTTTAGTACTAATAATATGGATAGGATTAACAATTACTATTCCTTATACGATGAGTAAAGATACTATATCTGACTCTACAAAGAGTATGGCAAAAGACACTGACGAACTGACAACACAAAGTGTAGATGGACATGAGAAAGCACTTAGCGTTAGACAAACTAAAATGGACTTAGAAGCACCAGATGAGGAAGGACTACATTATCACAGAATAAAGAACAGGACTCATTTAAACGTATTCGCAAACCTTTTAGTGCATTATGTAGAAGCAATGGAAATAGAAGATTGTTATGTTTGCATGAAGCTACCTACTTCTGTAGCTGAGGGAGTGACTTACCATCACTTGCCATTAACATATGGAATTTCTTGTAGTATTTTAGCTAGCTTATTCTATAAGAGAGGACCGTTACAGTACTATTACTCTAACTCAGACGTGATATTTTCTGAACTTCCTATACGTGGAAATCTGAACCCTGTACATACGAAAAGTGATGTCACACGTTATATGGGAGAATATTTTCTGACTATAGATACCATAGATTTAGGTGAAGCACATAGAGATAACTTGACCTGTTCATTACATGATCAAGAGAAAATGTTTCTAAACATGGCAGAGAAAAGAAGGGAAAGATTCCAAAGAAAGGCGAATGATAAAAGGCAGAGAATTCCTAAATGGGCTGAAAACATGGGAAGCACCTCAAATGGTGGGGCTAATCCTGCTTTGTTGCTGGATTTCGAAAGAAAAGGGAAACTTTGTCTTCACCGAGAAAAGACTAGTTATTATAATAACATTTTCATTGGTTCCAGTCAATGCGAACACAATTATAAGGTAATTGGAGGTTGGGAATTCCAAAATGGGTCAGAACCTGTGTTTCCCGGTATTTATTACATATGTGGAAACAAGGCCTATTTCAAATTGCCGGATCACTGGTATGGAAGCTGCTATTTTGGAATTGTCTTCCCGAAAATATACCACGTGAATGAAATTGCTGGAAGCAGTGAAAGCACTAACGGTTTAGTACGTAGTAGAAGAGAAAGTATAGGGGAAATAATGGGTAGAATATTTAGTGCATTGATACCTGCAGTGGGAGTGGTTCTGAACACACACAGGATTTGCAAATTGTCTACAGTAGTGGATCGGTTATCTACTGACACTGCTAGTGGATTTTTGATGATCAATACCGAAATGGTTGCGATCAGATCTATGGTTTTGCAGAACCGACTTGCCCTTGACACCTTATTAGCAAAAGAGGGCGGAGTCTGTAGAATGTTGAAAGCGCAACATTGTTGCACTTACATACCTGTTGAACTCAAAAGGTATGTGAGGAACATTACGAATTTGGAAAAAGAACTCAAACCACTGGAGGTTGATAGTGCCTGGAAGAGACTTACTGATGGTCTCTCCGCTGTAGGTCATTGGTTTTCTAATTTAGGTAAAGGTTTGTTGTTTAAGGTACTGATGCCAATAGCAGGAATAGGGTTTGTCATATTCCTCATATTTGTCTGTTGCAAATGTCACAAACCCCAAAAGAAATATACTGTGAACAAGAGAGGCATGAAACGGAATGTGGATGAACTTGAATTAGAGGAACTGAATAATCAAATTTATAAAAGGGTGAAGAATTCTCACCCTAACAAAGAAACTAAAGAGAAATTGAATCGAATGTTGGAAGAGATTGAACTGGGAAAAATATAAAAAGTTGGCATCTGGTTCTATTGTTTTGTGATGATAGTAAATATCATCAAAGAGGGGATTGATGGAGCAAGGATTCGCACATTACGCGACTTGCTTGTACTCATGGACCTCGAATAACTATAATAAAATAACTCAACATGTTTGTCTTACTAATTTCCCCGTTATTCTGACATTTAGGGTGTCCCAGAGACGCTTGCATATGTGTGTATTAACCTTAACAACGCTTGTCATTAAAATGGCCGCTGCTTAGCGGGGTTTTCTTCTGCGCATGCGTTAGTTACACTCACGTAACGTGGCGTACTCGCAGTTCTGGTGGGAATCTTTTGCACTTGCGCACTAGCATTAAGATGGCCGCTTTGTGTTCTCACATGCCGAAGCTTGCGCTGATGCTTTTGCGCTACTGTTCGTTTGCACTAATATTAATACTATAAGTTAGTATAAAGTAAGGGGAGTCATATAGGGATTCCTGGTATACAGTGTATTCATTTATTTCTGTGTTTTAATTTGTTTTCGCTTACTTTTCATGTATCGTAACTCTTGGGCCTGGGAGGGAGGCAAACCCCATCTTAGAAGTCCCTACTGCGCATGTCATTCTGGCTGAGGGAAGAAAACCTTGTACCAGTGGATCTCAGCCAGCTGGCAGCCACAGCCAAGATGCTCCTGAGAAAGTGACCTGCGACCCAGCAGAACGAAGCTGAACTGTCCTGCAAATGCAACAATTGTATACAATCCATTGTATTTTGTAGAACATGTTATGGGAACCCCAAATTCAATAGGCGGTCCCAGAGTATGTAAATGAAGACTTGTAAAGGTGAAATGTGGTTGGTGTGTTAACCTGGCCTGCTTGTGGACCAATCGAAATTGGGAATTCTTACACTTGCAACAATTGCGGGGTGGTACACTGACCCAAAAACAGTATAACTAGCCTAGGTTTAGCTAGCGAATTTGTCCGACTTGTCCGAATAGCTGACCTGTCACTGACCCAACGCACTCAATAGGTGACTTGATACAGAGGGCTGCGGAGCACTCTGTCCGAAATTTTCATAGACTCAAGGGTTTTGTTAAGAAACCTTAAGTGCTGGTGGAGCACTTTGCTGGGGAATTCGATAACCCAATCGGGGTTTTGACTGATAGCTGCAGAGAGGGTGGAGCGCAGGCGTTGCTTCCAAACTGCAGGTGCTGGTCTTACCTTGGTGCTCCCGTCCTGATCCTAACCTGGTTTTCCTGTCCTGTCCTGGGGTGTCCATTCTGCACCTGCTGGTCTATTGGCAACTGTCTTTCTTTGGGGTCCTTTCCCGTCTTTAACTGACCGTGGCCAGGGTTGGTCTTCACACCACTCTAGGTAAATATCGTGCCGAAAAGTCTATTCTGCACCTTCTATATTTCCTTTCTTTTGCTTCAATAAAGTCATACTCTTGCATATTTGACTTTCCATGCTTTTCGCACCACTAAATGAACCAGTCATACATTAATTGATGTTATTCTAGCATGTTCCATTTCTTACCCATCCTGTAAGTACATTCCTGTTTTCAGTTCATGATATATAGATGTTCCTTTTCTTTACCCATCTTCTAGTAGATTCAAGTAATTGCGCCGGTTTATTAGTATGGTCTATTTGTACTTTACCTATAGTTCCTCTTTATGGGGAAATATTTCATTGTAAAATTCTAGTATGCTCTTTATTCTTCCCCGTCCTTTAGTCTCTCCATATTAAGTCTAAATTCTGAAACTGCTGCCTAGCATGTTCCCTGTTCTTACCTTCCTTTAGACTCACAAATGGTTGGTTTCATTTACTTCCTTTATGGATATGTGCTCTTTATGATCTTGGTTATCGACTGTTTATTCACTGTGAATCTTATGCTTTCTGAGATTGATGAATATTAGATAAAGGTTTTCAAAACTTCTTGAGTTTGTGGTTATTATAAAAAGTACAAATAGAATATATAAAGTATAAGTATTTTGGTGTCTGCCTTTTCTTTACAGCTAGCTCCCTGATCCATTGTGATCATTAGGTACCCGTAGCAGTGGAGTGGTAAGTCGGGTACACTGGAAATGAAATAGGAAGGAACTGGGATACTGGTAGTTAGAGCGTAAGGTTACCTGATTATGGAGAATTGATTTTTATGGGCCCGATACGTATATGGTAAAATAATAGTCGGGTGACCTGCGCGCTCTATCACAGGTCTATAGGGAATGTTGGTCAAAGTGCTTAATTAATAAAAAATTAAATGAATTAAAAACACATATTTGCAAATATCAATTCCACTCTCCACACATACAGTGCCTGTCCTTTAAGGGTGTGCATGTATCGGAAGTTGTTTTAAAAAATGTAAGTTTACAATTTTTGGAATTGTTAAAAAAAAAATTGTGTGAAATTCTTTTTTAAAGTAGGATTTATTATAAAATTTGCTGCAAAAGCTCAATTTCAAAAGGAAAATTCTCTTGCAAAAACAGTATTTGTGAGAACAGTTTTTCAAGTGAAGTCTTGGCGGAATGGGTCCTCTTAGACTAAACACAAGAAGATTTCATACAAGGGGGGGCCAATAGGCCCCCACGCAAGCATGGCGGGGCCCGGTCCCTCCCATAACCCGTCCCCTTTGGGGCCGCGTTCCCCGCCCCCTCGCTCCGGAAGTACTGGTGTGCTTCCGGGGCGAGGGGGCGGGGTCGCGGTGACAAAGGGGTTAAGAGCCTGGGGAGCGCGGGAAGCGGCCTCTTTGTGCCCGCGCTCCCCAGGCTCGCTCCTCGCCCCACCGTGGGGCCGTTTAATTTTCTCTTCTTTATTTTCCAGGTGTCGTGCGGTTTCCGGCGTTGCAGATTGCGGTGGTTCGGGGACGCGGACACAGAGAGCGATTTCCAGGTGTGCACCAGCGAGGATTGCGGAGGATTCTGGACGATAGACTACCCCAACGCGTTTTCTGAGGCGGACCGGGAGGATCGCTTTTCGGGCGGGCACAGCAGTCCCAGGGTCGGAGGACCGCGGTGTTTTACAGGATCCCAGGGCGAACCAAGTCGGGAAGGCGGAGCAGGCGGGCGAGGTGATCGAGTGAATCCAGACGCTGGTCGAGCATCGGACACGAGGTATTTTGTGGGGCAGGCGGGGGCTGGGCAGAGGCTCAGTGAACGTGCACGAGAAACGCACGCTAAAGGTAATTAGTTGTCTCGGTTTACTCGCAGCGGGTGAAGCGTCTTGAGAGGCCGGGCAGGGAACAGGGCTCCGGGTCTCCTGATTTCACTCGGGCCAATTAGTTAGAGTGTTCCGAAATCTGTACGGGCAAATAACTTTTAAAAGCGGTGGAAACGAGTCCAGCGCACACTGTGTTTTGGGGGCGTGTTGTTTATCTGTGCGTCAATTGAGATTTCAGACAAGGTTAAGCAGGGACAGCTGGGGCAGCGGGCAGAAGGGAGACAAAGCAGAATAGAGCTGGTTGTGCTGTAATTCATTGCACTGTTGTTTCACTGGGTATATTTTAGCAGACCAAATATACCTGCTAGTAAAAGCAGCCTGGTTCTGCTGTGATCTGTTGCACGCTTCTCACTGTTTTATATGTAACTGAATTGGCACGCTAAAGATGATTTATTGCCTCTTTTTTACTGCTTGGTAGGTTAACTAAATTAGCACGCTAAAGGGGTCCTGCCGGTATACGTGGGGATTTATTGCCAAATAATTGGTAGAACTGAATGTGTACAGAACAAGGGCATTTCCTGTGTTGATACCTGGATTTGTACTGCCGAGAAAGGTGATCTGATTACCTGTATTTGCGTGTTTGAATAAGAAATAACGTACTTTCTAATTTCAGGGGGACAAGCTTGGGACCTAAGTCTGTGTGATCCAGCTCGGGCACCTTCAACAGGGTCAGGTACGGAGCACGGTGTGCTCATAAATATGTCTCAAAGAAGGGGGCGTGTCAATCCAAATGTGGGTGTAATGTTACAAAAAATGATGCGCAGAATGTCTGCAATGGATAAGAGACTGGGGAAGGTTGATAAAATGGATAAGGCTTTAGCGGTTCTAGGGGCCAAAGTAGATGCCCAGGCCGGTCCATCTGGTAGACCCAAGCGGACTATAGTACCGCCCAAGCCAAGGGGCGTCTTTGTGTCACCACCCAGGCGAGCAAGAAATAAGAGAGTGGGGGGGCAGCCACAGAATATTACTCCCATCCTACCTCCTGCTGGACCAATTCTACCACCACAGGCACCCCCAGCTGCCCCACTCCCGCCACTTCAGGTCCCGGTGCCCGTTCCAGGCCCGGTGCCCCAGTTGCCAGTGGCAGTGCCAAATGTGCCAGTAATACCGGCGGCGGCACCAGTACCACCCGTCGCGCCACCACAGCCTCCGGTGCCCCTAGGTGCGGGCCCTACTCCCACTCCCGCGCCGGGGCCCGTGCCAATAGACCTGGCAGCTCAGGTGGCGGCTATTCTGCCTTGGTTAGGGGGGGGTGCGTTGCCGGTCAATACTGCTCTGACAACGGAGCAACAAACATTGGTGACGCAGATATTGTTGGCTAGTGGTAGGGGCGCAACGCCGCCTGCACCGGTTTCTCCCCAAACAGGTCCAGCGAATGATGGAGGCAGTGCCAAGACTGCGGAAGCAATTTTACCCAACGACAATGGGAATGGTAAGGAGATTGCCCTGCCTTTGCTGGGCGAAGGAACATTGCCCTCTAGGGGTGAGTGCTTAGCACAGCATGTGTCACAGTGTGTAAAGGAAATGATATGGGCCGACAAGTATGTGAACATGTTTTCTTTGCTAATAGATAACAGGGAGTGGGAATATGCAAAATCACAGAAGGAAATGTTCTTGCCCAGTGAATGGAGAGCGAAGTTGTACAAGTTTAGGGTGGAAGAAAACCTCATCAACTGGCTGAGGGCTTTTGCAGTGTTCGGCGCAGTAATGGGCGAACGTTTTAAGGGGATGCAACCAGCCATGAACTGCTACCAAAGTAGGATAACAATGTTCCATGAGAATCATGCAGGGGATGTATGGAAGGAATATGATGTTGCTTTCAGAAAGTCCAAAGAATTTGATAAAACTTTATCATGGGACAAGGTAGACTCTATCTCATGGCACAATCAATTCGAGAAGGGTCAGGGGGCAAGCACAAGCACAAATGCGGGTAGGGGGTATTTCCCCAGGCCGCAGCAGGCGTTTCAACAGCCCTTTCGATCTGCACCGGGAGGGGAGACGGCCCAAAAGCAGAAAGCGAATGGAGGGGCGAAGGGGGTATGCTGGGACTTCAATAGGCGGACATGCAACAGGGCACCAGGTACCTGTAAGTTCAGGCACGCATGTAGCGTATGTGGCCACACTTCCCACCCCGAAACAACATGCCGAAATAAAAGTAGTGGTGCAGGAAGCAGGGGCAGGAGGAAACCTGAATAGTAAGATCCACCCGCTAATAGCACATTCACCCATCCAGCTGTCAGCTTTGATCCCCTGGTTGAACAGGTACCCGAATCACACGTCTGCTAGATTATTACAAGAGGGTTTCACACATGGTTTTCGAATTCCTGCTGGGGGGTATGTCGGGAGACCACAGTGTAGGAATCAGCTATCAGTCTTTGCCAATCCAACAGTGGTGTCAACAAAAATAGCTAAAGAAGTGCGTTTGGGGAGGGTAGCAGGACCATTTCACGTCATTCCCACGCAGAATTTTGTGTGCTCTCCTCTGGGGGTGGTGCCTAAGAAGGAACTAGGGGAATTTAGGCTCATCCACAACTTATCCGCACCAAGGGGGGCATCATTAAACGATGCTATTGATGATACAATTTGCTCAGTGAAGTATGCGTCCTTCGATCAGGCAGCGGGCATGCTGAGGAGTTTGGGCGCGGGTACACTGATGGCTAAGTCGGACATTGAGTCAGCCTTTAGACTACTCCCGGTTCACCCACAGGACCAGCACCTGCTGGGTTTCTCCTTTAAGGGACAGTACTACATGGATAAGTGTATGCCCATGGGTTGCTCAATTTCATGTGCTTATTTTGAACAGTTTAGCTCCTTTTTGGAATGGGCATTAAGACAACATACGGGTCACCAGTGGGTGATGCACTACCTGGATGACTTTCTTTTTCTGGGCCCGGCGGGTTCACGGGAGTGTGCGTCGGCGTTGCAGGAATTTTGCGTGCTCATGCGCTCTTTCGGGGTCCCGTTGGCACAGGGGAAGACAGTTGGACCAGTGACATGCCTGGAATTTTTAGGCATTGAACTGGATTCTGTTGAGGGGTGTTTTAGATTACCAGCAGAAAAGATCCAAAAATTCAAACAGACTCTAGGACTGTGCTTACAAGCGAGGAAGGTGAATTTAGGGCTGTTGCAGCAGACAGGGGGACAGTTGAATTTTGCTTTGAGAGTAATTCCTATGGCTCGCCCATTTTCACGCTCAATTGCACAGGCCATGAGGGGTCTTCGTGAAAAACATCACCGGACACGGCTGTCTGCTGAAGTGCGCCAGGACATGCGGATATGGATGGCATTCCTGGCGGATTTCAATGGAAGAGTGCTGTGGGGTGCACCCACGGTGTCTTCGGAGGACATTGGTTTATGGACAGATGCGGCGGGCAGTGTTGGGTTTGGGGCCATCCTTGGCAAGAAATGGGTGGCGCAGAAGTGGCCCGCCTGGTGGGAGGAGAACGGGCTGACGGTGAACATTGGTTTCCTCGAGCTCTTCCCAATCTGGGTGGCACTGAAAGTCTGGCCAGAGGAGCTGGCCAACAGATCGGTAATATTCTGGTCAGATAATATGTCAGTGGTGGAATGCATCAACCAACAAGCTGCAAGGTGTCCACTCATTTTACGCTTGATAAAAGAGATTGTACTGTGTTGCATGACAAGGAATGTACTTTTCAGAGCAAAACATGTCCCAGGGGTGTTAAACAATGCAGCTGATGCCCTTTCTCGCTTTAAGATGCAGGTGTTCAGGGATCACTTGCCGGAGGCAGAGACAGCGCCAGCCCAATTCCCGGCGATTCTTTGGCAAATTGGTGCCCCCAACTACATGACCTCGTGGCAGCCAGCCTAGCACCCAAGACCAGGACGGCATACGAAGGGGCGTTCAGGTCTTACTGTCACTTTCTGGGACAGGGCTGGGAGAGTAGTTGGACTATGGAGGCTAGCTTCAATGAGTATTTAGGCAGCCTACACAAGGAAGGGCGCACGGTGGCAACAGCCAACAGGCACAAGGCCGCTATCTCCTTTTTCGCACGGGCACGGGGGGGCAGGGACCCTACACACAGCTTCCAGGCCCACAGGGCATTAAAGGGATGGCGGCGCATGCAGCCCCCCTCCGTAGATTCCAGGAAACCCATAGGTTTTGAACGTCTGTCAGCTGTTCTCCTCGCGCTGCCGGATACATGTAGCTCTACATCTGAGGTGGGCCTATTTAAAGCGGCTTTCTCTTTAGCCTTCTATGGGGCATTCAGGGTAGGTGAACTCGTTGCGGCCAACAAAGGTGATAAGATAGGCGGCCTTCAGCTGCAGGATATCAGCATAAAGGGCGACACTATGTGGATCAGCATCAGGAAATCTAAAACTGATCAGGACGCTAGGGGCCAAAGTTTGGCGTTACATCGGGCAAGGAACAATCCCTGCTGCCCGGTGACACATGTGGAGGAACTAATAAGACAGCGGGCACAGGAGTGTGTGGGGTCACTGCTGATGCATGGGGATGGGACTCCTCTTACCAGGTTTCAGTTCCAGAGGGTACTAGCCATGAGCATGGCAAAAGCTGGTTATAACCACAAAGAGTTTGGGACACACTCCTTCCGGATAGGGGCAGCCACAGAAGCAACGGCTAGGGGTTTGACCACAAAGAGTGTACAAAGAATTGGGAGATGGTCCTCAAGCGCTTATAAACGCTACGTGCGGTTGCACATGTTGTGAGAGCTGCCGCCATGTGGAGTATTGCTAATACCTGCTGTTTTTCTGGTTATTTACAGTTTCACGGGCCTGTGACGCAGGACGGAAACTACCCATGGAGCATCAAGGCAACTTTACTACAGCATGGAGGGACCAGGAGGACAGACAGAAGACCGTGGTCATTTGGGTAGTGGGGCATTCATATGTCAAACGTGCTAACAAAATTTTTCTTGCAGGTTCAGGCAAACAAAGGGTGGAAAGTAGGGGATGCAGGGTCTCCTTCCATGGCAGGGGGGGGCTCCGCCTCAATCAGTTCAGGGACTATATGTCGGACTTACTAGCGCGACATGCTACACCACCCTCGGCGGTAATACTTCACTTAGGGGGGAATGATCTGGCAGGTCTGGGCAGAAGGGTCCTCCTGGAAGAAATTATATCTGCAGCGGGTTGGCTAGCAAAGCGGTTACCAGGTAGTGTTGTAGTATGGTCACAACTGATACCAAGGATGCAATGGAGGGGGGGAAACTCAGTCAGCGCGTTGAACAGCTCGTTAAAGAGGGTCAACAACAAGCTGGACAGGTTATTTAGGACGCCGGTCTTACAGACCATCCCTCACGGTTGTATTTGGGGGGAACACTTCTACTTGCGGGATGGGGTGCACTTAACAGAGGAAGGGAACGCCCTTTTTATAAGAAACATCATGGCATGGGTGGAAATTTTTTGCAGGAGGAGTATGACCTTTCTAGAAGGGGGGAGTTCTGGGGGGGGGCCAGATAGTCGGTTAACTACCTGGCCTGTGGCGGTAAGGTCATTAATCGGTGAGCAGCATTTTAAGGTCCTTACGGGGGGGGCGGACCCATTCACGAAAGGGGCCGCCCGCGGGAGGGGCCATTTGGTCTCTCTCAGAACTTCAGGGGCAGGAGATGGTCTCCATTAATTTAAAGGGTGCGGGGGAGGGAGTCTACGCTTTCCTCAGGCTGGTAGCCACCCCTCACAACACTATGACGTCACTAAGGTGCGCGAGTGTCTGGGCCCTCCTGTTATGGTTAAATGGAGTTCGGGGAGCGCACGTGGGTGTAACGTGCCCTGGGTTGCGCATGCGCATCTTCAACGCGAGAGCGCAGCTGTCAAAGGATCTGACACCGGTTGGCGACCTTGCCGTAGGCCTTTATTAAAGTTATTAAAAAGGTATTAAAAAAGTTATTAAAAAGTATTGGAAATATTAGAATGCAGTTTAATTTTCAGGATGATTAGATTACGTTAGGAGACACGCTGTATTAGCTATTTGTTAAGGTTAGCCCATCATACCATGTCAAAACGGATGTCAATCTAATATTCTGAAAAGTGTGCATTTTAATAATTGTCAGAAATGTTTATTTGATTAAAATTTTTGATTTGTTTTTATATTTTAATAAATACGGCCAGGGGGGGGGCCCCGTACCCCCCCCTTGACTTCCAAAGACCCCCATGTGTTGACTGGTTGAATTGGGTAATTCAGTCGGTGTTCAAGGGGGGAGGTGGCCGGCAGTCCAAGACCATGATACAAGGGGGGGCCAATAGGCCCCCACGCAAGCATGGCGGGGCCCGGTCCCTCCCATAACCCGTCCCCTTTGGGGCCGCGTTCCCCGCCCCCTCGCTCCGGAAGTACTGGTGTGCTTCCGGGGCGAGGGGGCGGGGTCGCGGTGACAAAGGGGTTAAGAGCCTGGGGAGCGCGGGAAGCGGCCTCTTTGTGCCCGCGCTCCCCAGGCTCGCTCCTCGCCCCACCGTGGGGCCGTTTAATTTTCCCCACCCTCCATCCCTTATTGGCAGACCTTGGGGCTTGGCAAATGGTGAGTATCAGGTGTCAGTATGCCGGAACATAGATGTAAGGGGGACTTGATCCAGTGGGCCTTGAATTTCCTGTTTACTGGAAGGAAGTACAGAAGTTAAACGTTGTTGCAGTGCCGTGATCTTAACGAATTCTTTCCTTAGGCCCCTTTTTCCCGCTTACAGGAGTAACTATATATGTAGATGTTTATGCTTTGCTGTGTGTTAACAATTTTATCCTTAGGCCTTTTTCCCTTTAGAATAGCATTGTCGTATTTATTATGTGTCTGGCGGTAAGGTCATTAATCGGTGAGCAGCATTTTAAGGTCCTTACGGGGGGGGCGGACCCATTCACGAAAGGGGCCGCCCGCGGGAGGGGCCATTTGGTCTCTCTCAGAACTTCAGGGGCAGGAGATGGTCTCCATTAATTTAAAGGGTGCGGGGGAGGGAGTCTACGCTTTCCTCAGGCTGGTAGCCACCCCTCACAACACTATGACGTCACTAAGGTGCGCGAGTGTCTGGGCCCTCCTGTTATGGTTAAATGGAGTTCGGGGAGCGCACGTGGGTGTAACGTGCCCTGGGTTGCGCATGCGCATCTTCAACGCGAGAGCGCAGCTGTCAAAGGATCTGACACCGGTTGGCGACCTTGCCGTAGGCCTTTATTAAAGTTATTAAAAAGGTATTAAAAAAGTTATTAAAAAGTATTGGAAATATTAGAATGCAGTTTAATTTTCAGGATGATTAGATTACGTTAGGAGACACGCTGTATTAGCTATTTGTTAAGGTTAGCCCATCATACCATGTCAAAACGGATGTCAATCTAATATTCTGAAAAGTGTGCATTTTAATAATTGTCAGAAATGTTTATTTGATTAAAATTTTTGATTTGTTTTTATATTTTAATAAATACGGCCAGGGGGGGGGGCCCCGTACCCCCCCCTTGACTTCCAAAGACCCCCATGTGTTGACTGGTTGAATTGGGTAATTCAGTCGGTGTTCAAGGGGGGAGGTGGCCGGCAGTCCAAGACCATGATGCTGCATAGAATATAACTCATGTAATAATAACTTTGGCAGCGCTTGCAAAACTTGTCACGCCAATAGTGTTCATTTGAATCTGATATCTTTACAAAATCCCAGGCCTCGTCTTCAAAAATATCTGAGATGAATATTTGAAAGGCGCTGTAAATGGAGAAAGGAACGACATAATGTATCAGAAACATATTTGCACTGTACGAGTCCATGCCAGGCTGCTGGAAGTCCGGTTATCTGTGTACAGTGAGCAGAGCCCTGCAGGAATGCAAGATGAAAGCCGGCAGCAATGTAAACTGCGGGGCTGAACCTGGGCAAGGTTAAGTAAGCAGGCCCGAGCCCCGCCCACTCGCTCCTCGGATAGGCCGGGATGTTTACTCTCCCGCGCTCCATCCCCGGCCGCCATCTCTGACCGTCCTCCGGTTTCACACAGGCAGCACTTTTTCAGACACAGGAGACACCGAAATCTGTTGGAGGCGCAGACAGGAATTCTTTGGCAGTCCTCTCAACTCGATGCATATATTTTTTTAAACCTTCCCTTTTTCTTCTCCACTTTTTCCGAGGCAGCATGAAAAGCTCAGGTCCTTCATACATTAATGCTAATGAAATACTGTGCCAGTGTTATTAAACGGAAACAGAGAAGTGCTGTGTTACTCACTATCCAGAACACCTGTTTGCTCCTGAAAAGTGCCAGCACTCTGTCATTAACTCCTTGCATGCTGGTGACGAACCCCAGCCGTCACGCTCCGCGCTGCTCGTGTGCGGATGACGTCTGGGGTTCGTCACGGCCCCGCCCTGTTCGTTTGTATACCACACAGCGGCGGAAACGGGCCAGCATCGAAGGGGTTAAATATATTGTAGCAGTGATGAGAAGTAGTGCAGATAATCTCTGTTTCATATTGAAGTACCGGTACTCATTACTGAACAGTTACATGCCCATTTAAAACACTGTGCTGTACTGCACAGACTATTTCAAGATGGCCGCTGGCCTGCGATATGTGATTAACCATTAATGCTTCTCATCATGCAGTATGTACAACAGTGACACTGTACTCGCCCTGCCAGGCTCTCCGTTTCCTTCCTTCGCAGACCCTACACTTGACCAATATTTAAAATCAAGACGCCTTATTGAACATTATGATTCGGTCACAGTGCTTAATTTGTAAAACAATGAGTGCCAGCGTCCAAAGCTCTGCTCAGAAGCCTGAGGCCAGGGTTATTAAATGTCAGCGCTCCGAATACCAATGCTGTGTAATCCACTACCAGAACCAAGTTCCACTTTATCTCACTCTTTCAGGTTCCAGTTTTCGCCATTTGTGATGTTTTTTCCTCCTTCTTTCACCTTTGTGTATTTTTCCCTCTTTTGATCTTGGTAAATGTCTCATAAGGAAAAATAAGTGTGGTCCCCAAAAAAGAGTGCCTTTGGGTATGACCAGCAACCACCATCTCAAATTAATCACTGGATTCAGGAAGTTTAAAAATATAAGCAGCCTTGAAAAAGTACCATTCTCTTCAATTGCACAGAACTACAAACTCATCTAGTTACGGGATCCAAACTCAGGGGCCCCATTACGATGGCGGACGGACTTTGGAAAACGGGACTGACCGCCAGAGGTGCGGCGGTCCCGTAAAGCCAATTAGGATGCACCAGCCACACTGGCAGGCGCATTATGGTATTTAACATTGCAGCGGGCGGTGCTGTAAGCAGCGCCCGCCGCAATGTTATATTGGCATGCTGTGCATTGTAATGCACAACGTGACAGGCACTGCACGGTGCCTGCCATCTTGTGTATGGCAAAAGAGAGGGGTACCATAGGTACCACCCCGTGCAGCACCCGCCCCCCACCCCCTCCAGGGGGCCCCTAACGGGACCCCAATGCCATTCTCCACATGCCTTTCCATGTCGCAGTCTCCGCCATGGAAAGGCATGCCCACCGCACTCATCGTAATATGGATGGCAGTGCCTGCAAGGCACCACCACCATATTGTGTGCCTTTTCTGCCCGACTGGCGGAAAAGCGGCGGACGGTCTTTCCGTCCACCGCGGTGCTCCTCGCCATACTAATATGGCGGGGATGACACAGGGACATTTGACGCCGGATCAGCACCGCCGGCCCGGCAGTGGCGATCTGCCCGTGATGTCTTAGGGCTCTCTTGGTGGCTACAATGCCACGATGTCCTAAATGGGCTAGTTCAATGACTTGCTGTCTTAGGCTTGCAGGTGTGATGATTCTTGCGCCTCTCAATACAACACCTTCTCTGGTAAAGGACAGTTCATACTGCACATTTATATATAAATACTAGCAGCCCGTCCCGACGTTGTCCGGATATGAAATTGAATGTGTGTAATGTGTGTATTCAGATACGGTCATTCGAGTGTTCCCCCACTTGAGGCCCAGCTGCAGCCCTGGTTGATGTTAGCAGGCGCGTGTCCCCCCGCTTGAGGCCCACCTGCAGCCCTGGTTCATGTTAGCAGGCGCGTGTCCCCCCGCTTGAGGCCCAGCTGCAGCCCTGGTTCATGTTAGCAGGCGCATGTAATTAATGTAGTAATCCGCCGCCTGAGCCCGGCTACAGCCCTGGCTGATGTTAGCAGGCGCGTGTAATTTCGTTTAATGTGATAGTTCAGTAACAGCGCGCATGAGAGGCTGCAGTAATTGTCCCTGCAGACACGCTCAGTCGCGTGTGCCCCCGCTTGAGGGCCAGCGGCGACCGTCTAACAATTAGAATTGTGTGAGTCTTGAATGATTGTTTCCCGCTGTTCTTATTTTTTTATGACCCACACCGACGCTCTTCGGCCCGAGTGCTTTTTAGACGCACCCAGGCCAAGCCACACACTGCGTTCGGCCCTTTCAGACGCACCGAGGACAAGTCACACACTGCATTCGGCACCCCCAGTATGTGTGAGACAATGGGCAGTCCCCCAAGGGAGTCTTGCGAATGGTTACTTACCAAGCTTTAACGCCTTAGTGACGCCCCCAGCACACGGCCACAGCAGACGATCTGATTAATGTGCGACCCAGATGGCATGAAGTGCGGAACGTAGCACACTCCCCCAGCGTATGTCACGCCCCCCAGGGTGCCCCTTGATGTGGCGCAATTGCGTAATTGGCGCGTCACATGGCAGGAAGGGCGGACACATGCCCACAGCGCGGACACACGCCCTCAGCGTTTGTCACGGCCCCAGCGTGTCACGCCCCCAGCATGCCCCTTGATGCAGCGCAATTACGACTCACATGGCATGAAGGGTGAAACATACCACACGCCCCCAGCGTTTGTCACGCCCCCAGCACACGCCCACAGCAGAACGCAGACACGCCCACAAGGGACTACTTTGCTGGCACGGTTCTTTTACCTTTTAAATGTATATGGTGGCCGTCTGCATAGCCTATGTCCTTCTGCTGCAACTACCCTTTCCAACGCTGTATTGGGTGTTGTGATTGGTGCTGTGGTTACTGAGATTATCCGCCTCAAAGGTTTGGGCTCTCTCTTTATAATATTAGTATGGATTTTTAATTCAACATCGTCAGCAAAAGGTTGAGTACTCTTCTTTAATGACTAAGCTGAAATATAGTCTTTGAGAACAAGCATGTTGTTGTCAGCATTTGTATCAGCAAAAATCTGCTCAACGGATAGGGCTGCTGGCGTGCTGGACCTCACAATGAAGTTTATGTACTCCTCCACCGTTTTGGAGGTTGGAGGTTGTACTGTGACAATGTAGCGGTACTCGTGAAAAGTAATCAGCAGGATTCTGATCTTTACCTTGCTTGTGTACAATTGCATAGTCATGTTCTTGTAGTCACTAACCCCACCTCTGAATGCCAGGGGACATATTGGCTTTCAGGTTTCCAAAAGTTGTGAGCAACACTTGGTGGTCTGTTACAATAGTGCAACATTTTTGATAGAGAAACACATGAAAATGTTCGCAGGGCCAACTAGATCCAGACTCTCCTTCTCAGGCTAAGAAAAGGCATGTTCTGTCTCTGACAGATTTGACGGACAAAGACCACTAATTTGTCTCTGAGCATTTGGGGGACTATTATGTTGAGCAAGCATTGCCCCCAGACCCACCAGGCTAGCATGAACTGTGATCTCAATATGTGATTTGGGGTGAAAATCATGGGTGGGCAGTGAACTATGCTCCGTTGGCGGAATGCGCAAAGTTTTGGCACCCCGCGCTCCAAGAGTTTGGCAAAAAAATGGCGCCAGCTGCCAGTGGAGCGGAGTTTCACAGGCATGCTCACCCACTCCTAATTATAAGCCATAATTCATGACCAGATGCAGGGTCCACAAAGCCTCCATCATCACCTGAGTATCCCGGGGGCACTTGTCTGAGTGATGTTACAAGCAGGATTCCTGGGGTCTCCTGACATGGGACAGTAGCAGCGGAGGTTGAATGGAGCCACATCTTGGAGCTGTCTTCAGATGTCGATGATTGGTTTGTATTGGTATCTGGTGGCAAATGCTTTTCAATTTGTATTTTTAATTAAGCAACACCATTCCCTTGGTTTTCTTACGTGCTCATCTGTTATGCAGTTTATAGGCTGATCTCAAGAACTCCTTTTGCAGCAATTAGGTCCATACAATACACTATGAATTGTTCTATGCAAATTGTTATATGCGCTTGCACTTCATCTGGGCCAGGAGTTATTCCTCCATCAGAGAATATGTGCCAAAGAACTTAAGTTTGGTCTTGTGAAACTCACACTTTGCTACCTTCAGAGTGAGACCTGCATCCACAAGTAGCTGGCACACTTGTGTAAGGGCCTTGTTCTGCTCCTTTTACGTTGTCCCAAATACCAGAATGTTATCACTGTAGTTAAAAGGATGTGCAACAGGTTGAATTATTTGACGTATAACATCCTGAAATATTTTCTAAGCGAATGACACTCTAAAACTCAACGTTTTGTATCTGATAAAAACAGAATGAGTCTAAAAAGTTGTAATGTACCTACAGTTCTCTCCCAGCTGGAGTTGATGGTATCCTTTGTTTAGATCAAGATCGGAGAAGACTTTGGCTCCATTCAGCTGCATGATCATGTCCGCTATGTATGGACCAGGATGTCTTTCTCTCTCAATTGCTTTGTTGGATTGGCACATATCACCACAAATGTGCACTGCATCTCCTCTGTTCTTTTCTGGCACCACCACTGTGGTTAAGACCCAGGGCGAAGGACCAGTGCAGTGCTCAATGATGTCATGCTTCAACAGTGTTTCCAGTTCTTTCTCAACAGCTTCTTGCAAGTGAAAAACGAGCCTTTGGCACCGCTGGGCAACAGGGCAAATGTCCTTGTTAATATGTAGATGCATTTTTATTTTCTTAATCCTTCCCAGGCCATAAAACTGGGATGGGAAGATGTTATTAGGCAGGTTTATTTTTAATATTCATGTTTATACTTAGTTAATATACAAGCATATGTACATATAAAGTATGAATTATTAAACTGTATCACTAATCTATCTCAACAAATTAAAAAATCAGTTATACAATATAAAGTCTATATTGGAATAAAAAAACACTGAACAGAAAAAATAAATACACTTTCTTGAATTGAAAGTGGTTATTACAATACCATGTATTCCGGTCATATTCTTGTCAATGTGGGGTATGGTCAATAGTCTCTGATTATTCAACAAGATGGCTCCTGATCTAAAACCCCAATTATACATCTTCAACATCTATGATCTGAAATGGCCCAAATGAAAAACAGAGCAGCAGTAAATGCTGCAACGCCTACGATTCAAACCCCCTAGGCTACATAGTGTGTTGAAGAGCATATTAAAGGGGGAACTCAATCATTTATTTAAGAGTTTTATATAGCTCTGGCCAGACCCGAAGGTATCGGAGTGCTTTACACCATTTTTCATATAGCAATCAAATACAGAGAGTGACAATAGTTAACTCATAGATGTGTGACGAGTCTTGTTCGGGGGGGTGGGGGGGACATAGGAGCGAGTCCAGAGGGAAGGGAAGTAAAAGTCTTCTTATTAACTGTATCCTCTAATAGGCGGCACCTATCCCTTCAGAAGAGTTTGGTTGAGGAAGAGGTCTTTGTGCTGGCTTTTGAATTTAATGAAGGAGGGGTTAGTCCTGATATGGACAGGGATGGCGTTCCAGATTTTAGGCGCATTTCCAGAGAAGGAGCGTGCTAAGGTTTTTTGTTAGCGGGTTTTCGGAGAAATGAGAAGTAGAGTGTTGGTACTTCTGAGATTCCTTGTCTGACCCGCTTTATTGAGTTTGGAGGCCAGGTAGGCAGGTTTGCCAGTGTGCAGAGCTTTGTGTGTGAGACAAGCAGTTCTGAAGATGGCACGCATTTAGATTGGGAGCCATCTTAATTCTCTGAGAGCGGGAGAGATGTGATTGTATTTCTTTATTCCAGTGACCATCCTGGCTGCTGCGTTTAGAGTTGATCTGAGGGGAGCCAAGGGAGGTTTTGCCGTGCCTGTGAGGTTGCATTCCCGTAATCCAGTCTGGACAGAACTAGGGATTGTGTAGCCTGTTTAAGGCCATTGGGAGGGATGAAGGGTTTTATTTTGTGCAGTGTCCTTGATATGTTTGACCATGTCTAAGTTTGGGTCCAGAGTGATTCCCAGTGATTTTACAGAGTCGGCCGGGATGAGATTACAGTTGAGAGCACACAACATTATGTAGGCAAAACCCAATTGCTTATGACCTCCAAATACGTTTAGGACCTTTGAAAGGAACAAAATCAGCATTGGTGGCGTTAAAGCCGTGCTCTTCTCCACGGGTGGCGAAGCGCTGCTAGCAATCTTGGCTCTCCAGGATCTTGCTTCAACATACGGTGCCCCTGAGAATGACATTCTACTGCAAAGACAGACAGCTTGGTGTAGGGTCTTCTGTGCCTCTCTAAAATACATCACTGCATTCCTTTGTGGTCATTCATTGCATTATCACTTGAGTCCCTCAGAATATTCATCTTGAGTTTCCTAGCCTGGCGTCTCCCAAGGGTCCGGGCTCTCCCACTCCTGCTTTACTCCTAGATGCGGGAACTGTCTCAGCTAAGAGGCCAGTCATAGATCCACTCTTGAATGTGCGATGATGACATTCAAATATACATTTAGCTGGAGAATAGCTTACAGGAACGCAATAACATCAGTGGTTTCTTCGATCATAAGAAAACACTAAGTGAAAGAAAGCTTCCCATGCTAAATGGATCAAAGGGAGAAATCCTAATCCTAGGTGACCATGATACAACCTGGCTGACATTTCAATGCCCCTTCAGTTTAGGACCTGTCCACCACCCTTTTCAGAGAGCAAACAACCTGGAGATTGTCTATAACTCAAAATGCTTACTTACCACAACTGTACGTCAAACTGAACGTGGGAGTTCAGAAATAGATATTGCGGCCCAAAATATCAAGGCTTAAATATCGAGAACCAAAACATCATGAAGGTAAATAAATGAGTATAAGTAGGTGTAGATTTATTATTCTTAACTCCGCATCTACTTACCTTGAAGAAATAAATATTGTCAACGTACATACCTGTGGAGCTGAATATCGTTAACCTCTACTTACATATTTTAGCCCTCTACATTTTGGCCATGATATTCTGGTAGCACAATATTCAACACCCAAATCAATGCAGTGATCAAGGAGGTGAACATACAGCCGTCCTTATTATGGAAAATCCTCTCTCTCCTCCAAACCTCAAATCAAAGTGAACATGCAGGAGGCCTTGTTTTCGGGTAGATGGATGACTGTAAAGTGGTTTAAGTCTGCCCAAGAACCTGACTGACAGACTAAAGAGGCTACAAATCCAGCCACCAAAATGTGATCCACTTACATAAATTTTACCTTGCCAAACCAGCCTTTTGAATGCTCAATACATTCCAAGTGGATGTGATTAATACATTCTAGTCATTCTGCCTCAGCCACAAGGCTGGTTGGAAGTCAGGTCCATCATATTCGTAAACACTGGCGCCCCAGCTACACCACTAGAAACCATCAATCAATAGCATCACACCTGTTAAAGCGTGGAGGGTGATCCCTAGGGGTGGTAAGTCCAATACGGTGGAGCGCGCTGGGCCAACATCTCATAGCCGGACCCAAATACAGAAAACTGATCAAAATCAAATGTTTATGGAAAACCTTTGTCTATGACTCTTCCACAGGGGCTTAGTGAAGGATGCCAGAAGCTCAAAACCATATCATGGTTTTGCGTGCACAGTGGCGGTGTGTGAACCTTTAAAGTGGTGAGGCACAAATTCATACACTTGGCTTCCCAACCCCCATGTCCAATACTTCCCACCTCGCAGGCTTTCAAATTGAACACAAACACATACATTTAAATACACTCTCACACATACATTTAAATACACTCAGCTCCGGACCACCTCCTCCTCCCAAGCCTTCAAATCTGATCTCAAAGTTCTCCTTCTTCAAAGACATTTCCAAATGTAATTCATGCCCTCTCTGCTATCTGAAGGAAGCCCTTCAACTGCTGAAAAACCTACTTGATTTGACTATGGAAGTGTCTTCCAAGTGTGTTCTTGTGGTTTGAGGGTCTGCCTCTTATTGCAGTATTGTCCTTCCTCCTGTGTCTGGGACTCGTGGGTGACTTGCACCCGTCACTCTCTCCGGTAACACACTGTTTTCTACCTCCTACATTTGTTTGTTTCGACACCTGCACAAGTGCCACCAGTGCCTACGTAACGTTTGTTCTTGTGCTGGAGTGTCCTCCATATATTGCAGTTTTATACCTCTATATTTATTTTGTACGCTTTTTGTAACCTGCACACGTCACTTTTTCCTCCTGCAATGCACCGTTTGCTACCTCTTGTATTTTGTTGACTCACGATTGTCACTTTTGTAATGCACCGTTTACTACCTCTTATCCTTTGTTGGCGCACAATTGTAATTTTGCTTCATTTAATGTAACGTTTGCCTTTGTATTTTGCTCACTTGTAATGTTCTCATGTATCAGTTCTGTTCCTATTGTGAAGCGCTCTGACACCTTCGGGTAAAGTCCGCACTATATAAAAATGCATAAATAAATAAATAAATAAACATGCAAAACAGTCACATAAACTTTTACATGCACTCCCTGGCACAAAACACACACTCATGGAAACACAAAACTTGCCTGTTCCTCTTTGACATGAGTGTGATTCCTGACTCCAGCTAGGCTTGCAGAAAATCAGTACTACGTGCACAAACCTCTGCCCAATCAAATGGCAGAATAGGGTTGAAGGTAATGAAGTAGATGTTTTTTCTTTATTCCAACATTTGTTTGGGTAAGAGGGTGCATGATTGACAAGCCCTGAAGCTCCATTATCTAGTATGCTGCACTGCCTGACTCTAGTGCAGTAGGTCAGATATGTACTGTGTCTGTGTGAGGCTGGCCTATACCAGCCCCTGCCCTGCAATACAGCTAGAGGAGCCCTCTTCCGCTGGCAAGGTAATATGTACAGCTTTAAAAAGCAAACAAACAATCTGTGAGATCGTCTGTTTTCATGTTGAAGTTGTAACATGCCAAGCCGTTAGAGGAAGAGCGAGGCCGTGGGTCGCCGCCCTGGTGCCTTCTATGGCCGACCCGCCCCCCCATGCTGCACTTCCTGGATCATATCCAATGAGAGGTGGCATACAGCTCCGGTGAAGAGCATTGCTGCCAAAGCAGCTGCCGGGGCAGGTGACCAGTGAGGTATTCTCCTCAAATACGCTGGAGAGTCCCAAGAACTATGCCTAGCCCATCATCTTCATGTCTTGTCAACTTATCAATGAGTCCTCAACTGCATCAAATGGCTGTGTCACCATTCATGCGTTGCAACCGGATTCTTTGGTGCACGTGCCCGGCTTATGCACAGGTGAAACTCCATATGTCACAAATGACAGTTACAACCAACCACTTGCAGATGAATGTTGGATGATCATCAACACTAAAAAGCATTGCCTGAGGAGGCTGATTTCTCCTCTTACAATTTTGTCTTTTATAAGCTCCTCGCGACAACTAAAGCCGTGTCTAGCCAGAACTAATTATGAGCCCGGAGCTTAGAGACATAGGCCCACATGCATCAACATTGCCATTTGCGATTCCTTATTAGCGAAAAATAAGGATTCGCTAATAAGGAATCACAAATGGCTATGCATGAAGAAATCGCAAAAAAATAGCGATTTCTTAAATTCCTTAATTGCGACTCGCAAATTGCGAATCACAATTAACGAATACCTCCCCATTCATTCCTATGGGCCTAAAGGCCCATAGGAATGAATGGGAAGACATTCTCAATTTGCGATTCCCAATTAGAGAATCGCAAATTGAGAATGCAATTTCAAGGGTGCCAGGGTGTCAAAAGGACACCCTGTTGCACCCCTGAAATCTGCCTATAAGTACATCTTGCACACGCACATGCCCCAAGGGCATGTGTGTGTGTAAAATGGAACTTTGAAAAATGCACTTTAGTTCATTTTTCAAAGTTTTTGCAAATTACCATGAAGGTCAACTTCATGGTAATTTGCTCGCTCCTATTAGCGAAATCGCTAATTTTTTTTGTTTGATGCATTGCATTTAAGGAATCTCAATTTGAGATTCCTTAAATGCAATCGCAATTTAAGTAATCGCAATTTTGCGATTTCAAAATTGCGAAAAGTACAAAAATTATGATGCATCCCAAAAGTTCAAATTTCATTCGCAAACGGCCGATTTTTGCAATTCGCACCATTTGCAAATGCAATTTTCAATGATGCATGTGCCCCATAGATTGAAGACATATACTTAGCATCTCGCCTAGGAACATACCTCTCCCTCAGCACAACCTAGCTCAATGCTAACTTACAATGTTTGGCTTTTATAAGTTCCACACAACAGCTAAAGTGGTGTCTAGCCAGACCTAATTATGAGCTCGAAGCTTAGAGACATAGATTGAAGACTTATACGTAGCATTACGAGCAGGATCATACCTCTCCCTCAGCACATCCTACCTCAATTCTCCATCAACACCAAGCATGTTTTTAGAGCAAAGCTCCCTTTTAAAGACTACTCTTTCCAACATGTGTTTCCACTCCTTGAAAGCACGGTGAGCATCTGTCAACAACCAGCATGCAGCGGACACTTGAGACCAGCTGCCAGTCCAGAAAGATGGATGACCTGCATAGATGCCAGTGTACCATGTCCACATCAGTGCTGAGCCAGCTGCCTGTCTGCTAAGAGAACAGCTGGAACAGGACTGGACTGGCCAGTACCCTTGGCAGGCGGATGCCCAGCTGGCTGGCTACAGTAAAGGCGATGCCATGCAGACTTCTCAAGTTCCGGGTCAATGCTAGCGCACTTCACATGGTCAAGGTTTTTACTTTGCATCTTGGCACTTGTATTTCGATTTAACCCCATCATGAAATCAGTAGTACCTGTGCCAAAATCCACATTAAAACCTGGACTGGATGAGCTGCTCCTTCTGGACCTGTGAAACTTGAGATCTCCGAGATGGCTTCTGAAAACGATTCTCCTTATTGGAGCATATGTTTCTAAAAGATGTATTGTGCATTTCACCCTCTATGCTGTAGTCCTCCCTCCCACTCTTTCATTTAAATCAATGCTAGCCAGTCATGAGCAATTGTGTACAGGTCCCCTTTCCAGTGTACTGGGCGCGCTCAGGCAGCCTGGCTTCAACCCTGCTACCGGTCAGGTCACCCTGGAACTAGAACTCTTATCAGGGCAACACCGGTCCTAGGTTGCTCGTATTCTGGTTCAGGAAGGACCTGGCCTGGCAGTTTGGGCTGGACTGTTCTCATTGGAGCAGAGTCAAGGCTGATTTGCATATGGCTGGGTCCAAACTGGGGTGGCATGTTGTGCAAAATAATGATGGATTGGGATGATGCCCAAGTCATTACCAGTGTCTGAGATCAATTCAGGCATTCCCCCATCACTTTATGTTTACTTCAGTGTGTCGCCCTAAGTGGGATGGGTATGCCCAGAAGTGGGACCTGGGCTTAGGGCGCCACTGGAACCAAGCTATATCTGGCAGAGGAGCCCTGGTAAGGATGAAACTGGTCCCAGGATGCTTGTGTTCTAGTTCAGGAAGGACCTGGCCAGGCAGTTCGGGCTGGACTGTTCCCATTGGAGTAGAGTTAAGAGTGATTTGGGACCAAACTGAGGTTGCACGATATGCAAAATAATAATATACTAGGATACGGCCCGAGTAATTACCAGTGGCTGAGATTAACCTCATGGCTGCCTCTGACGGCCAACGGCCATCACGTGCACTACCTTTGTAGTGCTGCACACGTCCGTTGGCCGTCGCGGCCCTGCCCGCTCAATAGAACGTTCCGCACTAGCTCGGAACGTTCGCCGCATCTAAGGGGCATTTCAAGCATTTCATCGATCACTATTTGAATACTTTGGTTCTGATGCCCCCACCGTGCCTCCCTTCTGATGCCAAATGCAAAACAACAGGTGATGGACAGAATGCAGAACAATGTCATACATTCACCCCAGTACAGAGATCTGGGCCTAAATCCATCGTTTTTTTGCTCACCATGCCTTTCCAGTTTGAACCCAGATATATGCAAATCAGTCTTGACCCTGTGCCCCATGAGAACAGTCCAGCCCGAACTGCCAAGCCAGGTCCTCCCTGGACTGGAAACAAGCATCCAAGGACCGGTTTCGGGCTTTCAGCCCTCTTCAGCCTGGATAGCTTGATTCCAGAGGCATGGAGAGCACGGGACTCACGTCTGAGCAAACCCGTCCCACTCGGGGTGACAAATGCAAAACAACAGCTGATGGACAGATAGCAGAACAATGTCATACATTCACCCCAGTACAGAGATCTGGGCCTAAATCCATCGTTTTTTTGCTCACCATGCCTTTCCAGTTTGAACCCAGCAATATGCAAATCAGTCTTGACCCTGTGCCCCATGGGAACAGTCCAGCCCGAACTGCCAAGCCAGGTCCTCCCTGGACTGGAAACAAGCATCCAAGGACCGGTTTCAGGCTTTCAGTCCTCTTCAGCCTGGATAGCTTGATTCCAGTGGCATGGAGAGCACGAGACTCACGTCTGAGCAAACCCGTCCCACTCGGGGTGACAAATGCAAAACAACAGGTGATGGACAGAATGCAGAACAATGTCATACATTCACCCCAGTACAGAGATCTGGGCCTAAATCCATCGTTTTTTTGCTCACCATGCCTTTCCAGTTTGAACCCAGCTATATGCAAATCAGTCTTGACCCTGTGCCCCATGGGAACAGTCCAGCCCGAACTGCCAAGCCAGGTCCTCCCTGGACTGGAAACAAGCATCCAAGGACCGGTTTCGGGCTTTCAGCCCTCTTCAGCCTGGATAGCTTGATTCCAGTGGCATGGAGAGCACGGGACTCACGTCTGAGCAAACCCGTCCCACTCGGGGTGACAAATGCAAAACAACAGGTGATGGACAGAATGCAGAACAATGTCATACATTCACCCCAGTACAGAGATCTGGGCCTAAATCCATCGTTTTTTTGCTCACCATGCCTTTCCAGTTTGAACCCAGCTATATGCAAATCAGTCTTGACCCTGTGCCCCATGGGAACAGTCCAGCCCGAACTGCCAAGCCAGGTCCTCCCTGGACTGGAAACAAGCATCCAAGGACCGGTTTCGGGCTTTCAGCCCTCTTCAGCCTGGATAGCTTGATTCCAGTGGCATGGAGAGCACGGGACTCACGTCTGAGCAAACCCGTCCCACTCGGGGTGACAAATGCAAAACAACAGGTGATGGACAGAATGCAGAACAATGTCATACATTCACCCCAGTACAGAGATCTGGGCCTAAATCCATCGTTTTTTTGCTCACCATGCCTTTCCAGTTTGAACCCAGCTATATGCAAATCAGTCTTGACCCTGTGCCCCATGGGAACAGTCCAGCCCGAACTGCCAAGCCAGGTCCTCCCTGGACTGGAAACAAGCATCCAAGGACCGGTTTCGGGCTTTCAGCCCTCTTCAGCCTGGATAGCTTGATTCCAGTGGCATGGAGAGCACGGGACTCACGTCTGAGCAAACCCGTCCCACTCGGCGTGATAAATGCAAAACAACAGGTGATGGACAGAATGCAGAACAATGTCATACATTCACCCCAGTACAGAGATCTGGGCCTAAATCCATCGTTTTTTTGCTCACCATGCCTTTCCAGTTTGAACCCAGCTATATGCAAATCAGTCTTGACCCTGTGCCCCATGGGAACAGTCCAGCCCGAACTGCCAAGCCAGGTCCTCCCTGGACTGGAAACAAGCATCCAAGGACCGGTTTCGGGCTTTCAGCCCTCTTCAGCCTGGATAGCTTGATTCCAGTGGCATGGAGAGCACGGGACTCACGTCTGAGCAAACCCGTCCCACTCGGGGTGACAAATGCAAAACAACAGGTGATGGACAGAATGCAGAACAATGTCATACATTCACCCCAGTACAGAGATCTGGGCCTAAATCCATCGTTTTTTTGCTCACCATGCCTTTCCAGTTTGAACCCAGCTATATGCAAATCAGTCTTGACCCTGTGCCCCATGGGAACAGTCCAGCCCGAACTGCCAAGCCAGGTCCTCCCTGGACTGGAAACAAGCATCCAAGGACCGGTTTCGGGCTTTCAGCCCTCTTCAGCCTGGATAGCTTGATTCCAGTGGCATGGAGAGCACGGGACTCACGTCTGAGCAAACCCGTCCCACTGGGGGTGACAAATGCAAACCAACAGGTGATCGACAGAATGCAGAACAATGTCATACATTCACCCCATTACAGAGATCTGGGCCTAAATCCATCGTTTTTTTGCTCACCATGCCTTTCCAGTTTGAACCCAGCTATATGCAAATCAGTCTTGACCCTGTGCCCCATGGGAACAGTCCAGCCCGAACTGCCAAGCCAGGTCCTCCCTGGACTGGAAACAAGCATCCAAGGACCGGTTTCGGGCTTTCAGCCCTCTTCAGCCTGGATAGCTTGATTCCAGTGGCATGGAGAGCACGGGACCCACGTCTGAGCAAACCCGTCCCACTCGGGGTGACAAATGCAAAACAACAGGTGATGGACAGAATGCAGAACAATGTCATACATTCACCCCAGTACAGAGATCTGGGCCTAAATCCATCGTTTTTTTGCTCACCATGCCTTTCCAGTTTGAACCCAGCTATATGCAAATCAGTCTTGACCCTGTGCCCCATGGGAACAGTCCAGCCCGAACTGCCAAGCCAGGTCCTCCCTGGACTGGAAACAAGCATCCAAGGACCGGTTTCGGCTTTCAGCCCTCTTCAGCCTGGATAGCTTGATTCCAGTGGCATGGAGAGCACGGGACTCACGTCTGAGCAAACCGTCCCACTCGGGGTGACAAATGCAAAACAACAGGTGATGGACAGAATGCAGAACAATGTCATACATTCACCCCAGTACAGAGATCTGGGCCTAAATCCATCGTTTTTTTGCTCACCATGCCTTTCCAGTTTGAACCCAGCTATATGCAAATCAGTCTTGACCCTGTGCCCCATGGGAACAGTCCAGGCCGAACTGCCAAGCCAGGTACTCCCTGGACTGGAAACAAGCATCCAAGGACCGGTTTCGGGCTTTCAGCCCTCTTCAGCCTGGGTAGCTTGATTCCAGTGGCATGGAGAGCACGGGACTCACGTCTGAGAAAACCCGTTCCACTCGGGGTGACAAATGCAAAACAACAGGTGATGGACAGAATGCAGAACAATGTCATACATTCACCCCAGTACAGAGATCTGGGCCTAAATCCATCGTTTTTTTGCTCACCATGCCTTTCCAGTTTGAACCCAGCTATATGCAAATCAGTCTTGACCCTGTGCCCCATGGGAACAGTCCAG
The DNA here is from genome assembly GCF_964261635.1 of Lissotriton helveticus. Lineage (NCBI taxonomy): Eukaryota > Metazoa > Chordata > Amphibia > Caudata > Salamandridae > Lissotriton > Lissotriton helveticus. The sequence continues at coordinate 74,432,304 of NC_136067.1, forward strand.
CCCGAACTGCCAAGCCAGGTCCTCCCTGGACTGGAAACAAGCATCCAAGGACCGGTTTCGGGCTTTCAGCCCTCTTCAGCCTGGATAGCTTGATTCCAGTGGCATGGAGAGCACGGGACTCACGTCGGAGCAAACCCGTCCCACTCGGGGTGACAAATGCAAAACAACAGGTGATGGACAGAATGCAGAACAATGTCATACATTCACCCCAGTACAGAGATCTGGGCCTAAATCAAACACTCCGTCCATCATCCCCTTTTGTATCGCTTTGTTCTCCCTTCTGATGCCAGGCACAGCAAAGCCATGCCCACACCAGGCCTTGGTTCCGAGGCCAGCCAGAGCACACCCATGCCTTCAATGTGGCTCGCTTCTGATGCCAGGCACAGAACTACAGGTTCAGTGATCATATTATAACATCTGTTCGCCTGGCAGGTGTTCAGCATTGCTTTCTCCAACGGACCTTCACCAATCTAACATGACACTCACGTTTGGTGAACCCACGTTAAACCTTTGGTGTAGCTTGGCGCTGAACAACAGTTATTTACTTTTTATCTAACTCAGTGCCATTCATTTTATCGACCTTGGGTGGATGAAAGGGTGAGTAGACCAGTCAGGATATGAATTTGTGACTATTTGATCAAGCCCAAATCCCTGCACCGGATGCGTTAGTCCACTGAGCCATCTATACCACCCCCAACCAGCCGGCACACTAAAGAGCAGGGCTTTAAGTGGGGGGGGGGGTAGTCTGAGCCCCCCCAGTTTTTTGGGGGAGGCCTCGAAAGGGGGCTCTATTTTCGGGCCTCAAAGGTCAAAGGTATGTATATAGGGTGACCAGACGTACCGGTTTTTGTTTTGTGTTACTAGTGTGGGTAACATGTTTTGATAGTGAAATACTGCCAATTTCGTTTTTCACTATTGAAAGGCTATCTTGCCCATAGGATAACATGGGGAATGCTGTGTAACATGTTTACCTGCATATCTTCCCATAACGGCAAGATAGACATATGGAATCTGGTATCCCTGAACTCAGAATTTAATAACACATCCTTTAGTGAAGATGGTTTTTAAATTCTAAGTTTGGAAAAAGCACTTTTAGAAAGTGGCTATTTCCCTGTTCAACCTTTCAGTGTGCCTCTGCCTGGTTGTGTATTGACTGTCTGGTTTGTGAGTGACAGGGGCTGGGGGCGGCTCCAGGAGGCTGGTTGAGTCAGCACAAGGCTGAATAGACCTATCTGGATTGGGAGTGGTGGGAGGAGTAGCACCTGGGTCTCAATAGGACTGTGCCTGCCTTCCACAATGCTGGCTCCACCTCCTGTGGTGCGTCTGATGACCCTGGCCCACACTCACAAAGGAAGAAGAGGTGCACTGGCAGAGTGCACCAAGAACTGGTTTAGATTGGGTCCAGGACCCCTCACACAAGAAGAACAAAGACTTTTGGGGTATAAAGTAGGACTGGTGCCCGAGTAAAAATAGATCAGGGAACTTCGTGATCAAGAAGGAATCCGTGCTGAGTGTGTGGGAGCTGACCTACAGTTGCTGTGATTGCTGAGGAAGAGGACCAAGGGAGTAATGTAAATCATTTTTACATGTTTTACAGTGTTTGGTATTTTATGGCTTATTATACTTAATAAATATACCTTTTTGCCTATTTTATAATCCTTTGCTGCATGCGACTTCATGATTTTCTTAAGCACACAATGATAGTTATCTTGATTTAGACCACGCCCTTCCTCGGATAGGCCACACCCCTTTAAGAGATGTGTCACGCCCCTTTTAGAGCACCACCAGTTTTTTTCCCACTTAAAGCCCTGCTAAAGAGTGACCTGGAACTGAAAAGTGCCCTAATATTACAGATATATTTAGCAGTGACATTTATCTATGAAGATGTTTCCATAAAAAAATTCCAGGAGCCTAAATCTAGTGAAGGGGGAAAGATTGAAGGAGTAAAAGGAGGTGAGAGACAGACAGACTTAGAGAGACAGGCCTGTCAGGAGCCTTTGTCAAAACTTTATCTAAGGTCATTGTCTAGTTCATATGGAATTTTTGAGAGAGTCAGTTATTTGAACTAGAATATTTTTAAGGATATTGATGTTGCAGCGTTACTGAAGCCCGGATATGGTTTAGCAGCGAGGGATTGCTCCAGTCAGACGCCTATGACACGCCCTGATGCTTGCTCACTAACCAGATTTGCACGAGGAAAACTTACGTGTGTGTTCACTCCTCCCCCTATCACAGCTTTACCACCACAACCATACAGTGCATAATTGGACCTTTTAGACCCCATGCATGCTGGACATTGCACATCACACCGCAGACCTGCCCACTCTCCAGAGGCCTTGTTGCATGTCCCCATAGCGCTTTGCGACAACCGAAAAGCAGCATACTGCTGAAAAGTATTTTGGCAAATGGTGCATTTCTTCGTATATCAGACCGATAGCATTGATGAAAACTTGACGTACCCTTAAAGCATCTTTATGAGGTGGGTGAAGCTCCTTTGGTTTGTTATATCAACCGTAACTGTTATGGCCCAAAGACTTATGTGCAGGAGAAGAGCCTTTAGCGTGGCAGAAGCTCACCTCTAGAATTCCCTCCCTTTGGAAATTAGGAGGACACGAAGTCTGCTGCTGTTCGCAAAAAAATTAAGACTTGGCTCTTCCCTAGGGTATAATGTGTGTTATCGAGGGTAGCAGCTGTCTCACTGGATGGTAAGCCCTTTTCTTCTGTGTAGCTGACAGTTCTTGTGCTGATTGCTCTCTTAGCGCCAGGATGCCCGTAGGGTTACAGTGCGCTCTACAAATGCTAATAATAATAATAATAATAATAATAATAATAATAATAATAATAATAACTTGTCAATATTCCCTTCCTATGGGAGCTTCACTGGTTGCCCTTAGAAGGGAGAATCAAGGAGTAAAGGTATTCCCTTGAATAAAACTTGCTACAGCGCCAAATATCTGATCCTATTAGGTGGGGAGCAGTCTTCAAGAATCTAAGACTACCTGTAGCTAGAACCCCTAAAGTAAGACCCGGTGCAGCAGCTAACATTTGGCACTCGACTCCCCCACAGCAGCTGAAACTGACCATCTTGTCTTCACAAACAGCTTGGAGCCTCTGAATTCAAGACGATCTTGAGCTGATACTTCTGTGGCTGCCATCTTGAATGATTGGGAATTTTACTTGTCTTGATCAGCAGAGTTTGACGCTCTCCCTCCTACCAATCACATCTCACCTCTTCCAGTTGTTATTCTGTGGAGACAGCCATCTTGAATGGTTGGGAACCTGGCACGCCTTCATTTGTACAGTTTGATGCTCTTCCTCCTACCAATCACATCTCACCTCTTACTCTTCCATTTCTAATTCTGTGGAAGCAGCCATCTTGCATGGTTGGGAACCTGACAGGCCTTGATCTGTAGAGTTTGACTCTCTCCCTCCTACCAGTCACATCTCACTTCTTACTCTTCCCGTAGTTATTCTGTGGAAGCAGCCATCTTAAATATTTGAGAACCTGACAAGCCTTGATCTACACAGTTTGACATTCTACCTCCTACCAATCATATCTCACCTGTTCCTCTTCCCGGAGTTATTGAATGTGTTACCTATTTGATTGTACTTGGTGCTTATTGCGTAATGCACAGAAATACTATTCAGTACAGCGTCACTATATGAAATAGTTAAATAACAAGCATTGGCCAATTCAATAGGCCTTGTTGGCTTTCTCATTGATAATTTTGTTTTGCCTTAAAATTTTGCAAGACGTTACTGTTGGGGAGCTGCCATGACCTCATCAATTTATATAAAAACTAGCAGCCCGTTCCGACGTTGTCTGGGTATGAATTGCTTCCGGCCAGTAGTATATTGTTTTGTAGGATTTCGTTTTGATAGCATTTCTTATCTGTGAAAGGCCTGTGAAACGATCCGATTCACAGTGCACTGCTGATGCACTTAAGAGTGCGCGTTCAGTAGTGTGTGAACTCGAGTTTCCCTACTTTATTTTTCCTTGCAATATTATATAGCGCAAACTCAACAACATGGCATGAGCACAATTTACATTACAGAAGAACACATTCATTTTTGGTAGGCACGAGGAGACAAAGCGATTTGCCTGGAATCACAGGATGTTGAGCTGATGCTGAGATTCGAATGTAGCTCCCCAGCTCTAAAGTTTGCAATTCTAGAACTTGTGGTGGGAGGTGTGTCTAAAAGTGTATGTCGGTGCTGGCCATCAATGAGACCTGTGCATTTTTCAAATGGGTGGTGAAAAAATATGAGTATGTTGCTGGAGATGTGGGCCGCCGTTCCACCAATGTACTTACCGGGGGAGGGTAAACACCCATTATTCCGCAACTTTCTTTCCGCATACCATCACTCCGCATACTTTCATTACGAAAGTACCATGAATCCGCAATGCCATTATAACGCATGCCATTATATTTTATATGCTTTTACCACGCATACATTTACAACGAAATTCGTTGTAAATGCATGAATGGTAAAAGCATGTTTTTTAAAATATTTGGATACAGTAAGTATGGGTATATGGGTATATGTTTTGGGGTACTGAGGTATATGTTTTGGGGTGTTTGGGTATTTTAAGGGTTCAGATATAGTTTTGGGTTATGGGGTACAGGGGTAGTTTTAGGGTTTAGGGATAGGTATGGGTTTTGGGGTACAGGGGTATTTTTAGGGTTCAGGGCTAGGTTTTGGTTTTGGGGTATAGGGGTATTTTTAGGGTTCAGGGGTAGGTTTGGGTTTTGGGGTACAGGGGTATTTTAAGGGTTCAGGGCTAGTTTTAAGTTTTGAGGTACAGGGGTATTTTTAGGGTTCAGAGCTAGATTTGAGTTTTAGGGTACAGAGGTATTTTAGGGTTCAGGGGTAGGTTTGGGTTTTGGGGTACAGGGTTATTTTTAGGGTTCAGGGCTAGGTTTGGGTTTTGGGGTACAGGGGTATTTTTAGGGTTCAGGGGTAGGTTTGGGTTTTGGGCTACAGAGATATTTTAAGGGTTCAGGGCTAGGTTTGGGTTTTGGGGTACAGGGGTATTTTAGGGTTCAGGGGTGGTTTTGGGGTACAGTGGTACTTTTAGGGTTCAGGGGTAGGTTTGAGGTTTGAGGTACAGGGGTATTTATAGGGTTCAGGGCTAGATTTGGGTTTTGGGGTACAGGGGTATTTTTAGGATGTAGGGATAGGTTTGGGTTTTGGGGTACAGGGTATATTTATAGTGTTAAGATGGATTAGTGTTTTAGGGTGTTGGGGTATTTTAAGGAATAAGGGTGGGTTATGATTATGGGGTGCAGGGGTATTTAAATGGAGCAGGGTGGGATTAGCACACAATATGAGACATGGCATGAAGGGTGGAACGTACCACACGCCTCCAGCGTTTGTCACGCCCCAGCACACGCCCTCAGCACAACGCAGACACGCCCACAAGGGACTTCTTTGCTGGCACGGTTCTTTTACCTTTTAAATGTTTATGGTGGGCGTCTGCATAGCCTATGTCCTTCTGCTGCAACTGCCCTTTCCAACGCTGGATTGGGTGTTGTGATTGGTGCTGTGGTTCCTGAGATTACCTGCCTCAAAGGTTTGGGCTCTCTCTTTATTATATTAGTATAGATGGTTAAAATTAAAGATGTGTGTTGGACTCAGAAAGCACATATTGCCATGGTAGTCCTAAGCAATGATGAAAACTGCTTTGCATGTGAATGTGCTCCTTGTGGAAAGAGCAGAATACCTGCACTTGGAGCGCAGTTAACCAATGGCTAAAGTGGGCAGACCAATTGCCCAATCCTACTATAAGTTGTAAAGGTCAGAAGAAAATGTGAATGGCACAGCAATGACATTGCCAGTGGATTAAGAGGGACGACTGACAGCCTCTTTAAGAAAGCATTTTATATGCAGTACTACCTCAGCACAAGACCCTCTTGTTTTAATGAACACACCAGAATGATTTTATCAATGATCAATCTGTGTCTCGAGAACAATATTTTCCTGTTTGCCAATCAGCTGTTCCAGCAGGTCAGGGGTGTGGCTATGGGGGCCTGTTTTTCTCCCAGTTATGCTTGCCTGCATATGGGTTACTGGGAGGAACAGGTCCTCATACCCAGCTTCTCAGACATTATGACTTCTAAAGTGATAAAATGGATGCGTTATATTGACGACCTTTTATAATCTGGGACGGTTTGCAATGTGAGGCGGAACAGTTTATTGAAAATCTGAATGATAACAACTTGAATCTTGCATTTACCAGTCACATTAGTGCTACCTCCAATTGTTTTTTAGATGTTGAAATATACATTCGTAACTGTAAATTGGAGACTAAACTCTTTCGCAAACCTACAGCAGGTAATACTGTACTTCATTTTGCCAGTCATCACCCGGCCCATCTCATACGTAGTATCCCGTATGGAGAAATGCTCCGTATTAGGAGAATATGTAGTACAGACAGCGATTGTAGAGAGGCACAATTGGCATGTAAGAGCAGGTTCCTGAGAAGAGGGTATAAAACTGACATTATAGACAAGGCCATGAGTAGAGCCAATTCCCAGGACAGAGTACAGTTCTGGCCAAGAATACATCCAGTAAGAGGAACCTAGACAGTGTTGAACATAATGAGACTAGGCTTACCTTTACCTACAGCATCCAGCACCAAACCATCCAGAGCATAGTGAAACGCAATTGGGCACTAATTACCAGTGACCCGGTTTTGGGTAAACAGGTCTCAGGCGCTCCTAGTATAACCTATAAAAGAGCCAGAACTATGAAAAACTGTCTGGTCTCTAGCAGTCCAGAGGTCAGAACCACGGGCTCGTGCTTAAACAGCAGCAAAGGCTTCCTTAGATGTTCGGTTTGTAAGGCCTGCAGGAATAGAGTCAGCAGAACAGAACATATGTCTCCCTTCAGTAGCAGGCCGGTTAGCATCAAACACAAGTTGACGTGCAGGACGGAGTATGCAGTGTACGTGTTGGAATGTCCCTGTGATCTGCGGTACGTGGGTAGTACCAGACCACAGGTATACAAACGAATACTCCAACACCTAGGGCCATCACCAACGGGGACACTGCGTACCCAGTCGCACGCCACTTCGAGGAAAGCCATAACAAAAACTCTGCTGAACTCAGGTATTATGTATTAGACACAGTCCCCCCCACAGAGGAGAGGCAGGGACCGAGAATCTTTATTACGTAAATAGGAGACCAGGCATATAATTCTCCGAGATACGAAGACTCAGAACGGTCTTAACGCGAGTGAGGGCTGTTTTACATATTTATGAGTCACTAACATAAATTGGCCTGTTCACACTGTACATACAACTCAGCTGCTTCAATAACTTTTGCCCACTATGGTCAATTTTAAACTTAGTATTATGATACATCACTTTGTCACTTTTATTTTTTTATATCGGGATGCACTGATTTCATGCCAATGTCTATTTGTAATTTTTGCACATCCAATTTTGCACACTAACAGGTTGATCGACCAATACCCACTTGGGCTTTATTATCTAGTGTTCCTCTGTTTATATAAGTGAACGCAGGGGTCTTATTCGACCTGAGACGTAATTTTACTTACTCACTCCTAGTTATTTATTGGTTTTAACAGGATTTTACACAGTCTTTCTTAGAAATGCAGTTAATTAGTAATGTGTGCGTAGGGTTTTACCAGCTATGTTTTTGAATATTTATATTTTAACATATTTATTTATTTATATGTTTTATATTTATTCTCAATTGCTGCTAGTGATGTTATTAGTCACCTAACCCTCAGATTTCTTGATTCATCGAACTGTTTGAATCATGTTACCTTGGATTGCAAATCTCTTCTGTTTGCAAAAAGTATGACAGTATGTCTTCTATGTTACTTACTTTGGCATGTTGCACTTCAAGTATAAATGAGCACTCCACCCCTTGAACGTTGTCATGTGATCAAGGCCTCTTCAGGCTGAAACGCGTTATGGCGGCATGGTGTTGAGCACAAATAAATGAATAATGCACAAGTTCCGGGTCTCGCCTCGTCTTTGATGCTGATTATCTAAGAAGACGTCCTTCTGCCACATATATATATATATATATACTAGCAGCCCATCCCGACGTTGTCCGGGTATGAATTGCTGCCGGCCAGTAGTATATTGTTTTATAGGATTTCGTTTTGATAGCATTTCTTATCTGTGACAGGCCTGTGAAACACTCCGATTCACAGTGCACTGCTGATGCACTTAAGAGTGCGCATTCAGTAGTGTGTGAACTCGAGTGTCCCTACTTTATTTTTCCTTGTAATATTATATAGCTTGAACTCGACAACATGGCATGAGCACAATTTACATTACAGAAGAACACATTCATTTGTGGTAGGCACGGGCAGACAAAGGGATTTGCCTGGAATCACAGGATGTTGAGCTGATGCCGAGATTCGAACGCAGCTCCCCAGCTCTAAAGTTCGCAATTCTAGAACTTGTGGCTGGAGGTGTGTCTAAAAGTGTATGTCAGTGCTGGCCATCAATGAGAGAGACCTGTGCAGTTTTCAAATGGGTGGTGAAAAAATATGAGTATGTTGCTGGAGATGTGGGCCGCCGTGCCACCTATGTACTTACCGGGGGAGGGTAAACACCCATTATCCCCAACTTTCATTCCGCATACCATCACTCCGCATACTTTCATTACGAAAGTACCATAACTCCACAATGCCATTATAACGTATGGCATTACATTTTATATGCTTTTACCACGCATACATTTACAACGAAATTCGTTGTAAATGCATGAATGGTAAAAGCATGTTTTTTGTTTTAATGTTTGGATAAGTTAAGTATGGGTATAGGGGTATATGTTTTGGGGTACTGAGGTATATGTTTTGGGGTGTTTGGGTATTTTAAGGGTTCAGATATAGTTTTGGGTTATGGGGTACAGGGGTAGTTTTAGGGTTTAGGGATAGGTATGGGTTTTGGGGTACAGGGGTATTTTTAGGGTTCAGGGCTAGGTTTTGGTTTTGGGGTATAGGGGTATTTTTAGGGTTCAGAGGTATGTTTGGGTTTTGGGGTACAGGGGTATTTTAAGGGTTCAGGGCTAGGTTTGGGTATTGGGGTACAGGGGTATTTTTAGGGTTCAGGGCTAGGTTTGGGGTTTAGGGTGTAGGGGTATTTTAGGGTTCAGGGGTAGGTTTGGGTTTTGAGGTACAGGGTTATTTTTAGGGTTCAGGGCTAAGTTTGGGTTTTGGGGTACAGGGGTATTTTTAGGGTTCAGGGGTAGGTTTGGGTTTTGGGGTACAGGGGTATTTTAAGGGTTCAGGGCTAGCTTGAAGGTTCACTGGTTCACTGGTTAGAGGAGGCAGACCTGGAAGCAGAGGTCAGCCTGGGACCAGGGTTCAATTCCCGGCTCGGCGGGGTCTTGAATCCTAAAATGTCCATGGACTCGACAATTCTCGCTCCGGTGCCTACTCGATTCACGGGTCACACTCTGCGACTCTGGGCAATAGCTTGCTTAATCTCCACAACGGCCCCTCGCGGTGGGATGCCTGGCTTTCACCTTGTGAATACCCTGCCGGGGTTATCTCACAGGGGAATACCAGGACGGGTTCCCTAAGCAAGCGCTTAGAAACCGCTTGGTGATTTGCGCTATATAAATTCCTGTACATTTACATTTACATTTACATAGCTTTGGGTTTTGGGGTACAGGGGTATTTTAGGGTTCAGGGGTGGTTTTGGAGAACAGTGGTATTTTTTGGGTTCAGGGCTAGATTTGGGTTTTGGGGCACAGGGGTATTTTTAGGGTTTAGGGGTAGGTTTGGGTTTTGAGGTACAGGGGTATTTATACGGTTCAGGGCTAGGTTTGGTTTTTGGGGTACAGGGGTATTTTTAGGGTTTAGGGATAGGTTTGGGTTTTATGGTACAGGGTATATTTATAGGGTTAAGATGGGTTAGTGTTTAAGGGTGTTGGGGTATTTTAAGGAGTAAGGATGGGTTATGATTAGGGGTGCAAGGGTATTTAAATGGAGCAGGGTGGGATTAGCACACGATATGATACATGGCATGAAGGGCGGAACGTACCACACGCCCCCCAGCATTTGTCACGCCTCAGCACACGCCCACAGCACAACGCAGACACGCCCACAAGGGACTACTTTGCTGGCACGGTTCTTTTACCTTTTAAATGTATATGGTGGGCGTCTGCATAGCCTATGTCCTTCTGCTGCAACTGCCCTTTCCAACGCTGTATTGGGTGTTGTGATTGGTGCTGTGGTTCCTGAGATTACCCGCCTCAAAAATTTGGGCTCTCTCTTTATTATACTAGTATAGATTTAGATATATTGAAGTCTGTGTATTTGCCTCAGCGACCAACAGGTGTGTTCAATCAGCATGGGGGAGGAGACTTTAGGGCGTGCAAGCACTTATTGAGCAGCAGGACTTTGGACGATAGGAAGAAGGATCCGTGCAGTGAAGGGCGCTGAGGAAGGCGTAATGCCGAAATGCATCTGCCGCCACTGGGATGTGCTCAATAAAGCGTGTTAACCCCATTGGATTCCCCTCTGGCCTCTGATTTCTTCGTGAGGAGGGATGTCGAGTCATATATTGTGCGCAGGTCAGGGGTGCAGCACAGATGGCCCTGCTACACAAAGAGACCCGGACTACAACTGACACCACGCTGTCTGTCAGCGTTCACCAGGCTCAAGGGATCGAGAAAACCGGTGTCCGCCAGTGTTTCCAGGCCGACATGAACAGAGTGGGATATTTTACCTACGTTAGGGCGCTGCGCTGCTGCGTGACTGCCCCTGCTCAATAGCGGTCCTGTTTTAACTGGCTGTAGCAGTACGAGGGGACCCAAGGTGGAGACCGTGGACTACTGCATTTCCTTGGGGTTTCCTTCACCACCAACTTACCTGCATATGATCGTCATGCCCGCAACAACTGGTTCCTCACTTCCCCACACCGCCGACCCAGAAGCATAAACATTTTGCATTCTGGGAGTTGAAGTCTGTGTATTTGCCTCAGCGACCAACAGGTGTGTTCAATCAGCATGGGGAGGAGACTTTAGGGCGTGTAAGCACTTATTGAGCAGCAGGACTTTGGGCGATAGGAAGAAGGACTCCGTGCAGTGAAGGGCGCTGAGGAAGGCGTAATGCCAAAATGCATCTGCCGCCACTGGTATGTGCTCAATAAAGCGTGTTAACCCCATTGGATTCCCCTCTGGCCTCTGATTTCTTCGTGAGGAGGGATGTCAAGTCATATATATATATATATATATATATATTCAGTAAAATCAGAAGGCCTTCACTAACGGTAGCCGCGCAAGATCCCCCTCGCAGGAGGAACACCAGCAAACAGGGACTGACACGGCAGGAGAGAGGACTCTAACTCCCAGCCGCCCCTGCTTCTTTCATCGCGCATAAAGTGCCAACACCGTCCCGCGGCGAAGGCCGTGCGCCAGCAAAGCCCCGGCAAGGGCGGGCCCGTCCACGCCCATCGGAGCCCGGAGGATGCTGGGCCAGCCCTCTGAGAAGCGGCAAATACAGTCAAGGTACCGGAGATGCCTATCATTTGCCTTTAGTATCACTGTTATTTCCCTATCATTTGTGTATAAAAGACTAAAGCTTTAATCAGACAATAACTGTGAGTGTTGCAATGAGTAGGCGTAAGGGTCACAATGACCATCTGGGGGAGGGGATTGTGGGAACACTCTACTCGTTCCTAACCAGAGCAATATCAGTCTTAGCCCATGAAATTGAGATTACAGAACGCCATCTATCCCTGGAACCGGTCCTTCAAACTACCTCCGCTATGGTGGCTGAAACACTTCTCCCTACTACAAATCAACCCTCACTCCAAACTCAGAGGGAAGGGATAGAAAGGGGTGCATCGCTGTTAGACCTGGCACCATTGGCGTGGGTCTTCCATTTTTGCTGTTGCCTCATGTATTTTTACTGGTGTTATATGCTTTGGGCACTGTGCCACTGCTATCCACTGCCACAGTGCAAGTGCTCCCTATTGTAAAATGATGTATGAATCAGTGGTTCCATGTTTGGCTATTTGGTCTACTTGTCAGACCCACTGAGTGTGCCCAGGGCGTGTAAATCCAAATGCTGCTGGTGGGCCTGCAGCACTGGTTGTGCCACCCACAGAAGCAGCCTTGTAAAATGTGTCTACGGTCTGCCATTGCAGAGCCTGAGTGCAGTCTGGTACTGTCATGCTGACTGGGCAAGTGCACCCACTTCCCAGGCCCTAAACCTTCCCTTTTCTTCATATCAGTCACCCCTATGATAGGCCCAAGGGCATGGTGCATTGTAAGTATAAGGTAGGACAAGCCTTGGTATTTGTGGCATGTCCTAATAGTGAATTACAGCCAGGGAGCCGCTCGTAGCTGTTTTCTGCAAGTGTCAGCGTTCGTGGAGGTTGCTTTCCTGATAACTTGGACCCAGCGTTTGCACCTAAGGAGGAACCACTGCTGCTGTTTGTACACAGGGGCCGAGAGTGCGAGACCCAGGGTTCACAGCGCGAGACCAACGCAGCGCACCTGGAGTCTCTTCCCGCCCCCTGCTCCTCCCTGCTTCATTGAGTATTTACAGCTCGCGGCCCCCGCTTCGCAGGTGCCGCTCGTAGCTGTTTTCTACAAGTGTCAGCGTTCGTGGAGGTTGCTTTCCTGATAACTTGGACCCAGCGTTTGCATCTAAGGAGGAACCACTGCTGCTGTTTGTACACAGGGGCCGGGACTGCGAGACCCAGGGTTCACAGCGCGAGACCAACGCAGCGCACCTGGAGTCTCTTCCCGCCCCCTGCTCCTCCTATTTAGCCACACCCCTATCTAACGAGCGGGACGCGAGCGGGACGCCGGACGAAGCCCGGACAAAGGGCGGACAGTCTTAGACAGTCCGAGACAGAACGAGACTGGACTGGGCCATCCATTCTACTCCTGTCAAGTTTGACACATCCTCTTTTTGTCGTAAGACTTTTATTTTTTCTTATCTCTTTCTTTAAACTTAAACAAGAGGATTGTCGCTGAGTGCTGATTTGTCCGCTCCTCCTCTCCCATCCCACTCAAGTACTCTTTGTCCTTTGTCCGGGAATATAATATCTCTTATATTCTTGGGTGTGGGGTGAACTAGTAACTGTTTAACATGCCGAAAAAACTAGCTCCAATTGCGTCAAACACGATTGACAATTATATGGTCCAAGTAGTATCTAAAATAAACAGCGAAAGACGCCAGTCATTAGGACTAAGTCAATCACCAATTCTCCTTCCTACAAGTCCGTCCCAGAAACTTACTGTGCTCGATACATCTTTAGAAGCTACTGGTAGTGACGTCCCCGACACTGATCTTCATGTCAGTGGAATACATGACCAAAGCACACCCCCAGTGGTCGATCTAGAAATTGACCCTGAGGTCAATTTGGAAAGTGATGATGACCCTGATACAGAGGTATATGTCCAGGTCCCGGAAGGTGATCTTTCCTCTGTAGAGCAGGATACTAGGGCAGACAGAAAATGTAAAAAGACTCTACCAAAGCGGGATGGGTTACGTTCAGGGATAAGGAAGAAAAGGGTTTCACCTCCCCGGAAAATTAGGGATAAGAACATGGATTCTGTGGAGGTTATTGCTAAGCATAATATGGATGATGAGCTTTTACTTAGGATAGCAGATATGATAGAGACCAAAATAAAAGCCATTATAAAACCAATGGTGGCAAAAATTGACAAGCTTACAGCAGAGGTGAAAAAACTTGGTGGGATTCAGAATAAGGTAAATGGGGAGGTTGGCAACATAGTGACTTTGGTCTCAAATCTAACAGGTACACCTGGGGTGAATGGTTCTACTATGGTGGAGGTAGAGAGAAGTTCGATAGCAACCACTCTACCCGGTCAGGTAACAGCAAATGCAGATATTCACACGATAGTTGGAGAAGAGGCGTTGCCTACATCCATTGCTCAACCTGCTTTTAGCCATGAAACTGACTGTCCTCAATTTATGGTAGAAGCTTCACCCCTGATATTGGTGCTGGCAAATGTTCCACCTCTGGCACCTGGGCAACCAGAATCTCCAACATCCCTCTCTAGTAAGGCGGTGCACTGGCTGTCAGGCAATATGCAGCTGGCCCCTGGAGGGAAACAGCAATTAGCAGGGGAGATTACGTCGGCCAGAAGAACAGCCTGGATAGGGAGCAAACCGAAAAAGTTTGAAGGGGATTTTGTGGTGGTGAACTTTTCCCATTCGGCTGTTCTCCCTAATGTTTTGTGAAATATTCTTCCCCCCCAACGTAGGAATGGCACTATCGTTCCCCTTACCCTAAAATTTTTCTACGGTGAGCGGCAAAATGTAACATACCCCAAGACTCCAGGGTTAAGGTGGGATACCCCGTGGAACAGGTGGGGAGTAGGTGCCCAAAGTACTGAATGGGGGATTAATTTAGGAAATAGGTTTGATATTTTGTCAGGCCTAAATGACTGCGACTGACTCAAGGGGGATTCTAATACTGTATGTATCAAACTATCTCAGGCCAGTGCAAAGAAAGTCACTTTAGCTCTTAGTCCCACTCACACTAGTGACACTTGTTTGCCCCGGACCATCATAGAGGGCATATGTAACATCGTAGAGGACTCTGAAGGGATTAAGGGTTTAAATCCACCAAATGACTGTATGATAACAAATATCGCCCAAAATAATAACGTTTTTATATAGGAGGCATTGGTCACTACTCTAGATGGGGGCTTAGCATTACCTTATCAAGGTAGGGGTAGCAATGTCCCTGATTCCAGAGCTGACGGCACGGGTTTACCAGCTTTATCTACATTGGTGTCATGGAATGTGGCCGGGCTGAGGAGTAAGGTAACATCTTTGGATTGGCAAGCCTTTTTGGATAACAAAGATATAATACTCCTTCAAGAAACATGGCAGGTAAATCCGGAATGCAAGCAAGGATATTTAAATTTCTATACCTCTGCCATCCCCAGTTTAAGGGGAAGATCGAAGGGTGGTTTGCTGACATGGGTTAAGCAGGATAGTAGATATTCTGTTACTCAGCTGAACACAAACAGCCCAGACATTTTGTTAGTTAAACTTAAATGTTTAAACTATAAGGATCTACTTATTTTTAATGTTTATTCAAGGGGACTCTCTGGTGGTAAACCAACAGAAGCAGTTGATCAGTTAGATAGTCTCCTTGAGCAATATTGTTCAACAGATAATAATATTATTGTCTCAGGAGATTTCAACTGCTGTTTTGAACCGCTAGATAACCATGATGTGGATCTCACAGTGGAAGAGGATTTCATTTGGAGCATCCCTCAGCTGGCAATATCACCTATTAAGAAATGGTCAGAGGCAGCATTACAGCTCAAAGTCCTCAACGTGGAGCATGGGTTACGTGCCACGAATGGAAGAATGGGTTCTGACAAGCAGGGCACCTCTACCTTTAACAATGGCACATCACATAGTCCTATCGATTATATCCTGACGAATAAGGAAAATTGGTCTACTATGGTTGATATGCGGATAGAAGAATGGGTAGAGAGCGATCATAACCCATTAGTCCTTACATTCAGGTTATTTGACTTACCAAAATGTGAGGGCCCTGGTGATTATGTGGAAATAGCCCTCTCCAACAACCTGAGACGGATTAGATGGGCAAACTGTGTTACAAATGAAGAGGGTTTAGCTGCCATGAGGGACCTAACAGTTCAGGCTATAGAAGATTTAAGGAATAACTCCACTGATGAGGCGATGGTGCTAAATACTAGTCGGATTCATGATTCTCTCTTTACTCAATAAGGATCCTTTTTTGTTAAAAAAAGTGCGAAAAAAACAGAGTAGGCCAGCTAGGAAGGAGGATCAATGGTATGGAAAATCCTGTAGGGTTGCATATAGGGCCCTATCAGATGCAGTAAAGACCAAAGAGATAGCCAAGATTAAGACTGCCCACGTCATGTATAAAAAAGTACAATTTAAGTCTAAAAGCGATTGGGACAATGAATATTGGAAGGAGCTCCTGAGCGCCAGTAAAGAAAGATCTATGTGCTCCTTTTGGGATATGGTCAAATGGGGTAGGGGGGTCAAAAGGGGCGATCCTACTAACTATGTCTCACCAAATGCTTGGGTCGCTTATTTTTCGTCCCAGTTTACTGCTCTTGACACAGTGGGAGTAGTGAGTGAGGCTCTTTTAAAAGCAAAAGAGGGTACCAACCACCTATCCTTTACCAAAGTGGATACTATCAAAATTTTGGATAAAATCCCTAAAGCTAGGGCACCAGGCATGGACTCCGTCCCAGCAGATCTTTTTATGCATGACAAGGATCTTTGGGCTACTTATATTTATTTGGTTGCTAACGGCTTTGCGATGGGTTCGCCAATACCTGACTCCTGGAAGGGAGCCGAGATCATTCCCATCTTTAAAAAGGGGGAATGCACGGACCCAGGAAACTACAGGCCAATTAGTCTGATTGCCTGTATACAAAAGGTAGTCGCAAGGCTTTTACTGCAGCGTATACAGGGCTGGATAGAGGAAAAGGACATTCTGTCGCCTCTACAGGCAGGCTTCCGTAGCCATACCAGTACCATTGACCAAGTTTTTAGATTTGTTTTAATATATTGGCGTGTAGTGTTATTGGGGGGGTGCATGTTTTTTGCAGTCTTCGTTGATCTTAAATCAGCGTTTGACCTGGTGCCTCGCACCAAGTTGTGGGCAGCCCTACAAGAGCAGGGTATACCACCTGACATCCTGTCACTCTTAATTAGACTGCATGAAAATAACTATGCCCGGGTAAGCTGGAACCAGCAGGGAAGTGTAACAGACAAATTCCCTATTGATAAGGGGGTACGCCAAGGGTGCGTACTTGCACCTACCCTCTTTTCGCTATACATCAACAGGGTGATCGGCTATTTTGAGCGGCAACCAACTGATGCTCCCAAACTGGATGGTAAGCCGATCCCCCTGTTGATGCTTGCTGACGATACGCTATTGATTTCAAGAACACAGCAGGGACTCCAAAAAGCTGTTGGTGTCTTCGAGGTTTTCTGTAGGGATCACGGTCTTGTCATTAATACATCAAAGACTAAGTTCATGATCCTACACAAAAACAAAATCGTCAGAGGGAAGATGGCTATGGATGGGGTCCAATTGGAGCAGACTCAGGTATTTAATTACCTGGGCATAACCCTATCATCCAAACTAGACTGGAAACAGCATACCAACCAGCTTCTCACAAAACATGCACAATTGACAGGAGCTCTCACCAAGGAATTTTATTTATCTCACACTAGGCCAATTACCCCTGTTCTAAAGATATATGACGCCAAAGTAGGAGCATCAGTTCTTTATGGGGCAGAACTCTGGGGATTTAGTAATTTGAGAAAACTGACGGGGGCGAAAAATAAATGTATTCGTAATATCACAGGCCTACCGGCCTCCATTCCACTAATCCCTCTCCATTATGACTTAGGGTCTCACAGCCTCGAGGATATGGCCAGATATAGATCGGTTGCCTACTGTAGGAGATTATGGGTCACACCAGAACTCTCCCAGTATGCGCGGGCCTTCATCGAGGTAAGAGACCTTGATAAAGGCCGAAAAATAACATGGTTGAGGGAGGTTAAGGCTACCTACAAGGCCATGGGGTTATCACCACTGTGGGATGACCCTGTAGGCAATCCTTTCCCACCAAAAAAAACTTTTCAAGATCTGTACTGGAGTATGCTTGAAACAACGAGATTTGGCCGCTGTACCGAACCGTCACTTACGGCAGATTTTCTAGTTCTCAAGCATTCTCCGGCCTTTGAGGCATATTGGGATTGGATTACCATCCCAGGGGATAGGAAGAAGTACCATCAGTTTAGGGTGGGGACATTGCCTCTAAATGCCTTTACCGCCAAATGGCGAGGGAGTCAGGGATCTGCCTGCCCCTTTTGCCCGGAGCAACGGGAAGGTATAGGGCATGTCCTCTTTGCCTGTCCTGAGTACAAGGTTCCCAGGAGATCCTGGTTAAAACCTATCTGTCTTCAGCTAGGACTTAAAACGGGTACTGAGGCAGTCAGGATTCTATGTTCTGACAATTCCCAAGCCGTAGTGATAGCCATAGCAAAATTTCTGCATTGGATGTGGATAATTCGGGCCCGCAAAATGAGCCTACAGTAATTTTGTTTACAACAAAATTCGAAACTGCTAAAACGCATTCAGCAATTAATGTTCCTGGTGACGAATTCCTATCATTGTCGATAACGTTTTATAACTATTGATGTTTTATATTTTCTACTGTAACTTATTTATTGATTGTAATATATGGATTTTACGATCCTTAGCTGGCCAATACTAATTGTATAGGGATGAATTGTGGATTCTTCTAGCTACAAATGATGTATTTTCCCTTCTCTTTTTTAGAACTGTTACATTTTTCAAAATGTTTTATGTATTGTCTTTTATGATTGAAAAATATCGAAATAAAGACTTTGAATTGAATTGAATTGAATTGGGCTGTTAGAGTTATTACATTTTATAATCCTAACTGTCTCAGAGAACATGGTAGAAATTCGAGTTTAGTAGGCCTGAACTCAGAATAATAAAATACATCTTTTAGTAAAGTTTATTTTAATATTCTGTGTTTGCAAATACCACTTTTAGAAAGTAGGTATTTGCTTGTATAACCATTCAAACCTGCCTCTGCTAGGTTGGGTATTCCTACGTCTGGCTTTGTGAGTGACAGGGCTGGGGAATTACAGGAGACAGTCTGAGTCACCCAGTGGTGAATAGAGAGATCTGCATCTAGATGGGGGGGGGGAGGAGTTGCACCTGAACCTTAAATAGGGCTGTGCCTGCCTTCCACAATGCTGGCTCCACCCCTTGGGGAGTGGCTGATGTCTCTGCCCTCCACACTGAAAGAAGAGAAGGAGTCCTGTAAACAAAGTGCTCCAGGACTGTATTTGCCTTCCACAATGCTGTCTCCACCTCCTGTGGGGAGTCTGATGTGCCTGCCCTGCACTGTGGAAGGGAAGGAGAAGTCTGGTAAACAGAGTACTTCAGAACTGGTTTGGACTGGGCAAAGGCCCCTCTCCCCTCAGAGAACAAAGGATTTTGGGGTATAAATATTGGGACCCGCATCCCATGGAATTAGATCACTTTGGACTACAAGAAAAAACCTTTACTGAGGAGAGGAACCTGAAGAAACTGAGGATAGACTATTCCCAAGCTGAAGTGCTGCTTGGGGGATTAGCCGGCAGTGGTTGCCTTACTGCCAAAAGAAAGAGAAAGGAACTTTGTGTACTTTGCTTTCAACTTGTGAAGGATCTCCTTTGTTTTGACAATGAGCTTGCCTCCTGCTGAAGTCTCAGGGACAACAGACTTCACCCCCCAGCTCCCCAGAGTTCTTTTGGAAGTGCCTGCTGCTGTTTTGGGCCTTCTGAGGAATTGCGTGTCGCAAGGAGCAGGACGCACGACTCAACTTCGAAGGAGGGTGTCGTTGCTGGAACTGTCGCACTGCACTGCATCGGAGAGAAGCATGCCGCAACGAAGAGGAAGCGTGTCACCGTCGCTGCTGCTGCTGTCGCAACCCAGAAGGAGGGTGTCGCCGCTGTAGTTATCGCACTGCACCGCATCAGGAGAAGAATCTCGCAACGAGGTCGGAGCGTGTTGCCGTCGCTGTGCCTGCCGTCACAACTCCGAAGGAGGGTGTCGCCGCTGGAACTGTCGCACTGCTCTGCATCAATCAAAAGCACCTCACATCCCCGAGAAGCGTGCCGCCATCGGAGCTGCTGCCATCGCATCTTGGATGTCACCGCCGTAGTTGTCGCATCGAGCGGAAGCTTCATGCATCGTGGGAGAAGAGCGTCACCGCTGGAGCAGTTGTTGTCGCATCCTAAGGGTGTCATCGCTGCTGTCCAAGCATCGAACCGAGAACTTCTCACATCCTCGAGAAGCGTGCCGCATCTGGAAGATCTTCACGTCTTTATTTCTTTGTATCTGAACTTTGCCGCATTTCCCATCGCTGCAACATTGCTTGTCGTGAAAGCCCAACGCAACCTAAGGTACATTGACGCAGAGTGTCGCATCTAAGAACTGAACTAAGCTTAAATCTACCATCTTAAAGTAATCATAGAGTGTATTTTTGTCGTTTATGGTCTTGTGGTAGCTCTATATAAAGTCTACTTATTTTTTATATAAAACCTGTGTGGTGTCCATTTGTAGTGTTGTCACTGGGTTACTGTATGTGGTCACAACTGCTTAACTTACAACGCCTCTGAAATAAGCCTTGACTGCAAAAGCCACGCTACCAAGAGGGTGAGCAGGAGTTATTTTAGGAGTGTAATCCCCTTGTCCTGACTAGAGGAGAGGGTCCCTATTTGTCACAAGTACCTACCTGTGCCAACTAGAGACCCCCAAATCTAACAATCGCCTAATCAACCTGCAATAACAATAAAACCTGGAATATCTGTCAGAGGTGCAGAGGGGCAAAGGGCCACTGGAACAAATTTGTAAAAAGTAGGGAAAAGAAAAAGAGGAAGTTGCCCACAGAATCAAACCCAAAACCAATAACCGGCAAAGGCACCAAGACAAGCCAAAAAAACTGGGAACCGTAAGGACTATAAGGAGGGGGAGCCTGCACAAGATATACAAGAACAAGACAGCATTTTGGCAACCGCTAAAATAATTGTCAGCCCCCTGACCAGTGAGGAAATGTGGTAGGGATTTGAGACTTTAGTAGCCACAATGCTGAATCCCATTGTTGCTACACTGACTTGGATGGAAGGTAAGCTAGTGGCCCTGGAGTCACAGATGGAAAGAAACGAACAGGCACTAGGGACATTAGTCCTCGCACCAAATTTGGGACCATTGGGGACTGAATTAAGTAGAAGGGAAAGGTCGGAACAAGAGACCCAAACCCAAAGCGCTTTTAATAGCACAGAGGAGAGGGGGTCATTTCAAATCACTGAGCCCCCAGTTAATAACCCCAGAAATGGCCCATCAGGGATTTCAAAGGGGTATCGGAGAGTGGCCTGAGCAAACCTAACATCTTCCAATCCTATCAGCGCCGGTTAAATGGTATGGACGCTGTAACAAATCAACAAACCCCACTCTTGAACATAGTTACAAACGCTTGAGGAGGAATGATGCATGATAATCAATTAAATCTTCCAATGGAGGAAAGGGCAAATCTCTGTCCATTATTGAATGGAATATGGACATTACATCTCCCCCCCGGCAGCTGCATAATTGGTACTGGTATTAGGGAACACACCTTTGATGGCCAACCAGAATCCACAAGACAATTGATGTTTAAAGCATTACACTAGTTGACATAAGAACTGAGTGAGGGGGGGAGAGCCAGAAATCTCTCAAACCAGCCGATTATGGCTAGAAGGGCAGCACGGGTGGGCCCAGCGTGGAAAGAAATGGTGAGAGACTGTGTGGTATTACATTTTAATAATTAATTCATAGTCAGATATATTTTGGATACCTTAGGCAATATTTCTTTAAACAATTCTGAAATTGTGGGTTTACCGTCAGGTTATTTTTATAAACCGAATTCCATGTTACCCCCAAATAACTATTTCCCTCAGAAGGGGAACCAGACTTGGAAGTCCCCAGCGGGTCATTCTAGGATGCAGAGCCTAACTCTTGACAATCGTTTTGCTCCATCGACTGACCTAGACGCTTGCGATTGACTGCAACCATCCCCCCAAAATACTCAAAGTAATTGTGAAAATCAGATTAACTTAGGTTGTCAAACCGATATGGCTTCTTATTTATTTGATCCACAAAGGGGGGGTCCCTCAAAACGGTCCTTACGATAGGCTTATGGAATGTGGCTGGTATTTCCCAAAATGTAAGGGCCCGATTCACAGAATGAACTTAAGACCAAATCCTAAACTTACTACTATTTGGTATTCACAGAATGCACTTACTACTTTCAGGATTCCCAGAGTGAACTTACTACTTTCGGTATTCACAGAATGAACGTACTACTTTCGGTATTCACAGAATAGATTTAAGACTACTAACTTTACGTCCGCACTCGGCCCGGAAATTCCGGCCTGGAGGCGGAGTGTCCGGCTTGGGGGTGGAGCTTGCGGCCCGGAGGCGGGGCTTCCGGCCCGGAGGCAGAGCTTGCGGCCCAGAGGTGGACATTTCAGCCATGGCTAAAACCCCACCTCTGAGCCGGAAGCTCCGCCTCCGGGCCACAAGCTCTGCCCCCGAGCCGGAAGCTCTGCCTCCAAGCCGGAAGCTCCGCCTCCGGGCCGGAAATTCCGGCCCGAGTGCGGACGTAAAGTTAGTAATCTTAAATCTATTTTGTGAATACCGAAAGTAGTAAGTTCATTCTGTGAATCCCGAAAGTAGTAAGTTCACTCTGTGAATCCCAAAAGTAGTAAGTGCATTCTGTGAATACCAAATAGTAGTAAGTTTAGGATTTAGTCTTAAATTCATTCTGTGAATCGGGCCCTTAGTGACTAAAATTGGTTGAAAACATGGCAAGGCCATGACATTGCATGTTTTCAGGAAGCATGGTCTACTGGCCCAATTTTTCTAAATGGATACTGCACTTATCAAAACCCAGCTACACCTTCATCTTCAGGAAGGGCTAATGGAGGCATTTTGACTCTGATTTCGAATAACTTCATTTATTTATTTTTTATTTTAAATATTTATAAAGCGCAGCTGATACCTTGCAGGCTTCCTGGCGCTAGTGAATGTACTGCTGAGGATAGACCAGAGTAGCTAGCAGACGGGTGGGGGATTAGGGGAAGAGCCAGGTCTTAATGCGTTTCCTGAATGGAAGAAGTTGTGAGATCTGGCGTATGTCAATGGGTAGGCTGTTCCATAACTTGGCCGCTGCGACCCTGAAGGATCTGCCCCCGGTTCTGGCTTTGTTGAATCTGGGCACCTTTACCAAACAGGCTGAGGACGATCGTAGGTCTCTAGTGGGAGTGTACCACAGAAACAAGGCTTGCAGGGGTCTAGGCCCGAGTCCATGCAGAGCCTTGAAGACAATGCAGAGGGACTTGAATGCCACCCGCTGCTTTAGAGGAAGCCAATGTAGCTCGACCAAGGCTGCTGTGGCCGAGGACCTTCTCGTCCAACCGAGAGCCAGCTTGGCGGCGGCAGATTGAATTCTTTGAAGTCGGTCCAGCAGCGTGACTGGGGACTCAAGGAGCAGGGCATTGCAATAGTCAAGGCGACTGAGTATTGTACACCTGACTATCGATGCCCGGGCAGGGGCCTTCACAGGGAAGGTAATAAAATTTGAAGCCCCAAACACAAGCTTTCACATTCTTACACTGGAAATACATCAAGAAGGCAGATGGCTTCTAATTAATACATATAACAACGATTGTGGTCTAAATAGACATGCTATTGTTGGTGAAGTTTATAAGGCCCTACACCACTCTGTAGATAATTAGAGGAATTATGATTATAATGTTGTTTGTCTGGGAGACTTTAATATACATCTGTGTAAGTACAATGTGGCCCCTATATGTGGAGCAGAGGATTTGGGGGGTAACAACATAAACCACTTTGAACATAAAAAATATGGTAACTGCTTAAATAAGATGCTGGCAATACGAAACATGGTAATGTCGAGGATTTAGAGCCAGTATCAGGTTATAAGACAGAAACCGTCCATAGAAATGGCCTGGAGTCAATTATTGATTACCCGCTGGTTACTACCCCTATTAGCTCTAGAGCCAGAAGAGCGCCAAACAAATTCACAACTTTTAGTGATCATGCTATTTTATCACTACGGATAAAAGTATCCATAGGGCAGTCTGCACATATTCTAAATATTGACACCCCAGTAGTGGCAAGGAGAAATAGCATACAATTAAAATGGGCTCATGTTGACCAACCGAAATTAACTGCAGAAATCATATCAACTACACTGAACAAGATAGTAATTTGTCTAGACTTAGAGGCAGATCCAGGTTAAACTGTGAAGGCTTTTAGTGATCTACTAGAGGAAGTAAAAAGGGCTCTTGCATGTACAAAAAAAATGAACAAGAGGCCAGATAGGGGTTGGTTTGACTCCCCCTGTACAAAAACAAGGATAGCCTTGCTGAATGCCCTGAAAAGAAAACCCAGAATCCCGAACGAAATCAGGGAACTGCGGATCAAATACAAACTTAGTAGAAAAGAGAAAGAAAATGCGATCAAAGAAGAAATGTGTGAGGACCTTACCAAAGCAGCAAAAACGGGTATTAGCCGTGACTTCAGGGGGATTGTAAATGCACCACATTTTAAAAATCCTGTAGATCCTATACTAGACAATAACGTAGGCGAGGAGGCATGGGTTGCTCATTTTGAGAACATATTTGCTGTAACAACAGATCCCAAAATACCACTGGTTAATACGGAATTAAGCGAACAAGTTCCCCTTTTATTCTCACTCATAGAAATAAAAGAAAGCTTAATGTCATGCAGTGCAGGTAAGGCCCCAGTACCGAATGGTGTCCCAATAGATTTTTTTCAAGGATTACCAGAGCTATGGGTACCCTTATTAACTAATGTTAAGAATGGTATAGTCCAAATAGGTCCCCCACAGTCCTGGTCAGCAGGCGTCATCGTCCCAATATATAAACAAGGATTTACAATGCAACGGTCTCGCCTTTGCAAAAGTTTGAGCTATTGGCATTGTAAATGACAAACTTTTTATTTATGTGTTGGTTTTGAAAACAGATAAATAAATGGCATTGTCATTTACAATGCCAATAGCGTTAGCTCTCGCAAATGCGACACCTATTGCATTTGCATACACACAGAGCCACACACACACAGAGCCACACAGCCACACAAAAACACACAGAGCCACACACACACACACACACACAGAGCCACACACACAGAGCCACACACACAGAGCCACACGCACACACACAGAGGCACACGCACACACACAGAGCCACACACACAGAGCCACACAGAACCACACACACACAGAGCCACACACACACACACAGCCAAACACACACACAGCCACACAAACACATACACAACTGCCTCACCCACCAAGCTTGGGAGACTGGTTCCGTGGCTCTGCCCCAGCTCTCGGCCACCCAGTGGCGGGGGCAGGCTCCCGGGACTCCCCGCTGAAAAGAGGTTAGAGGGCTCGTGGGAGGCGGGGGGGAGCAGCATACCAGGGGTGGTGGAGGAGGGCACCGGGAGTGGTTCAGGGCACTGGGGTGGTAATAGGGAGCACCTACACACTTTACAGGCCTTAGCAATGCACGGGCTCTCCCGCTGGTCGCGGCTCACAGACCGCGGCCCCGCACTTAGGCCCACACACGCCTCCGCAGATGCAGGCCCAAGCAAGGCTGCGCCCCCACTCACCGCAACCAGCTCCGGCACCACTATCCTCCCGCAGCAGTGAGTAATGCCTCGTGCTGCACCACACTGAGTTCCAGCTCAATCGGGGTCTCCGCAGCCATTCAGGGACCACTGGGCGCCCACGAGGCATGTCGCTCAGCAGCACAGCTCCAAAAGTGCAATCTCCATCCGCAGGGCACTGGTCACCGTCCGTCTCCAACTCGCAGCGGGGCAGCGTTGTGGACCGGTTCACCACCGAGAGATGGCAGCCGCCATCTTGCGCCCTCGCAGTCCGAGCCCTTGTGTGATCTCCGGCACACACAGCCTTTAACAAGCCGTCAGCAGAGCGCTTTGCTAAGCTCCCACCATTAGCCTGGGAGACCCCGAACAGCGTCCAACTCCTGCACCAAAATGCTGCGATGTAGATGTGGGTAAAATGGGGAATGAAGGCCAAAATTACACCGATGACCCGTGTACCCGGTACCCTGGACTGCCACCAGTGCCTCTCCCGGAGACCGTTAGCTGCCAGGGAGCTGGGATGTGGTAGCTCCGCGCACACAGCCCAGGAGAGAGGAGGGGAAGGAAGGGCTGGGGCGGGATTCAAGCAATAAGGAAATAAAACACACCAGCCCGGAGACAGCCCGGCGGAAAGCGTGCGCATGGATGCTGGGTGCTTGGCCGGCGCCTGCCTGCCCATGGAGCGTCGGATGCCTGACACCGCCGGGTAACGCCAGCCGCCTCCGCCCTAAACCAAGGTAACGTCTCCAGCATTTCCATCCTGCGAGGGTGGCGGGTGGAGGGGGCGTGAGACGCGCTTCAGCTCTATATCGCTGGATGATATATTATTACACTAAATTGGCTGATAAGGCTGAAGCCACACAGAGTATGAGCTCCACCCTTTCACCCATTTCTGCCCCAGCGTCTTTTTTCCAAGCATTAAAAGCGAGCATAGATCAACTGTAAGCCCCGTCCTTTTCAGACTGGGGGGCATGTGTTTGACTGAGAACGTCACTGAGAGAAAGAAACGAAAAAACACGCCCCCCAATCCGAAAAAGACGGGGCTTAAATCGTCACTGAAACCTCTTCTCCAATGGCTGGCCAGCATTTAGGAGGCCAGTCAATGGAGAAGAGGGGCGGGGTTAACCCTCGCTACTAAGAAACATAAAATCTCGCCAGCGAGACTGCGCATGTGCGCAGCCTACGCTAGCCAAGACCTAAAAAGGTGACAGGGCTGATCCAAAAAACTATAGGCCAATTTCCCTGCTGGACACGACAGCAAAACGTATGGGCCGGCTCCTCCTTTCTGAGTTAGAGGGCTGGGCAAAGGAAAATAACATCCTAATCCAGGCCCAATATGGATTCCAACAGGGAAGGGGCACCATAGATCAGTGCTCAAACCTGGTGCTTATAACAGAAAAATATACCAGAATGAAGGAGGGGAAAATATATATGGCTTTCATGGACCTGTCGGCAGCTTTTGATTGCCTGGTCCATGAAAAGCTATGGGCTATAATGGGGGAAATGAGGGTTGACCCAGCCATATTAAACTTTATTAGACAATTGTACTCCAACACGACGGCCTCGGTCAGATACACTAAAATCGGGGACTCCACACGCTCATTTAAAATCACCAGAGGTGTAAGGCAGGGATGCGTCCTTGCTCCATTCCTCTTTTCCATTTACACAAACGGAGTAGAAAACGCTCTCATGAAGGCTACAAGAGACGTTCCCACATTTAATTCACAACTCCTACCAATCATGGCATATGCAGACGATGCGGTGTTGATCGCTAGGACAGGCCGCGGTCTACAACACCTGATATCTTCATATGTGTCCTTCATGGATTCAATAGACTTAAGAGTAAACCACACTAACTCCTTTGCAGTAATAGTGGGAGCAAGAAAAGGTATATAACCCCCTATTTACACATGGAGAAGGAGAGAATAGAGGTGGTTGACTCCTTCCCCTATCTGGGGGTACTCTTTGATAAGGACTTATCGTGGTCAAGGTTAGTTGAAGGAAGAAAGGGGTTAATGAAAAGAATGCTTTCTGCCGTAAAATCAGTTGCTAAAAAAATAGGGTCTAGGCCACTCTTGCCGATAAGAAATATTTACCAGGCTAAAGTTAAGGCAGCAGTAACCTATGGGGCAGGGGTGTGGGGTACTGTAAACACGAGTGCACTACAAACTATTGAAAATAATTTTTTTTAATCCTTAGTGGGCCTCCCAGTCTCCGCCTCCAACTATCTTCTACATATAGACCTTGGTCTCCCTCATATTTCAGATAAATTAAAATTGGCCCTTATTCTTTTGTGGCACTCAATATGGAGGAGGGATACAGTGCCGCTGACACAAATCATAATAAAAAATTGCTTAAACATGGATAACTCTAGGATGTCGAGATGGTTGGGTTATGTGGAAACACTTTTAAACAAAACTGGCCTCTCACAACTGGTCAACGATCCACCCTCATGTAACAAAGTTTCTAAGAAAAAGATTAAAAGCATGTTTCAGAAAATGATGGAGCATGAGAGAAGGGATCACCACAGAAAGAATCAGGCAGTTGTAATATTTGGTTTAAACCCCTCAGTGTCTGAGAGAGGTTTTTTCTATCTGGCAGATGTCTCTAACTCACAACATAGATTCATATTGTTGAGGTTTCGACTAAATATGATTCCGCTCATGTTAGGTTATCCTGACAAAACATATAAGCATGCAGATTTAATTTTGTGCCCATGTGACAAATTGTCTAGACAAACTGATTTGCACTTAGTTTTATTCTGCAGCCTGTATAAGAAGGAAAGGAAGGAGCACCTAAAGCCGTTATTAAAGGAAATTAATTTTAATCAATGCCGGGTGGCATTATATTTCTTAAAAGGCCTATTTGACCCTTTGACATGTTTCTCATTGGCTTCGTTTCTGTGGCCCAGCATGAAGCTTTTTGGGGTTTGACAATGCAATAACGGTTTATATTATGAAAATTCTCGATTGTTTTAAAACAAATGCTTTATTTTTTGTTTTTAACGATAGATGAAATTAATTATATTATTCTGTAGAAAGAATATGAATATTGTAAATAGGTTTTATCTTGCTTTACTTTTTAATCTCGTAATTTTATCTTGTACTTTTATGATCATTTTGCATTTGATCGAATAAAGTTTTTGACTATGACTAGGACTAACGAAAGAACAAAAAAAGGTCCAGTTTAAAATATTGCACGCTTGACACCAGCACTGACTATGGTGGCAAACAGTTCACCAGTAAATATCCGCAATAGCAGGTACGACATGAAAAAGGTAATCCAAGCTTCACTCCGGCTCCGAAGAGATTCAGCGAAAGAGCAGCGAAGGAAGCATCCCCCTCACCCAGAACAGGTCACCATGGCAAAAGCACGGAACATGCAGCAACAGTGCAAATAACCCTCACAGAGGAAGTGCATGATGGCCACAGTAGTGCAGGCATTCGTCACACACAGCAGGAAACAGCACAGGACGCAGTAGTGCAAATCACACACACAGGCACACACACACAGGCCTCCCTCATCCAGACAAGAGAAACATGATGACAGTAACTGTGAAATCTTCCCCCACGCACACACAAAGCTACACAAAGTAACAGCAGTACAGGCATTCTTTACAACCACAATGTTCATCATAGACACCACTGGGATAACAATGTGATTGCAAATATCTCACAGATGCAACAAGCATGGCACAGGTAGCAGCACAGTCAGCCAGAGCAGGTTCAACGTGTCAGCAGAAGAGTGAACTTTACACACACACTGTCACCACAGTGATATACAATGAATCTTACTTATTCTCCGCCAACCTCCACCCCCACAACCTCTGCCAGCTCCAATGGTGGCAGATCTCATGGTGCACAGCTTCAGATGGTGGCTTGTGCACACTGGACTTCGCGTGGCATGGGAGACGCTTGCCTTTTCGAATCGGGATTCCGGCGAAAGCCATGTCTACAACTCTGAAATAACCAGATATAGATCTACACTTAATAAGGAAGCCAAACATACAGACGCCTCCCATTGAACCCCTATGCTTGCAATTATTTTTATGAAACTTGTGGAAACACTTACTCACTTGAGTTTCAACATATGTATAATGTGTGCTAGGGAGTATTTTGTTCTAGAAGGCAGTAGCCAGGTTTAAAGAAGATTAGTGGTTCTCTTTACCTTATAGCACCGTTACAATTTTGGCATTTATTACAATATTGTGTGATAGTTCTAAGTGGCGCCGGAATACCTACACCTTAAACCACTAACAATCTGCATATACTAGTGGCTTGTGTTATTGTTATTGTTGCAGTCCTTCCATGGATGCCTTTGTTGAAAGGGTTGAACTGATAAATGAGTGTGTTGCATCAATCACAACGCGTAGCTATAACATCCTCTACACCATCTCTACCGTGCCACTTGCCCAGCATGAAAACTAAGACGACTACTTGAGTTTGAGACTTTCCACGCCATTGGTGCTCGACTCATGGGCTTGTTTGCTGAGCGTTGCCTGGTCAGGCTCTCAAACAGCCAGGATACTGTTCTTTTTCTAGGGCTGCCTGTCTATAATATGGCGCTAAGTGTGGACACTGAGCACCCAGAGTGCACCAAAAGCAACCTCCATCGAAGCACTGATGACAGTTTCCATACGGGTTCCTTACAAAACATCCATGTCATGCAACGCATTGTAGGGTAGGAGGAGCTTGAGTGAGAGAAGTGCTTGTCGTGCAGATGCGACTAGCATGCTAAAGCACTTTATTCAAGCGCTCTATTGATCAAATGCAAATGAAACTGACAGGACATACTTCTTTCCAAACCGACATGAATGTGAGTGGCTTTCCCACACGTCAGCTTTTGAATTAATTTCCAAATTATAGCAGAATATCCCCCAATGGTCTCTCTAGACGTCTAACAATGCCACGGGATAGTGGTCCCCACAATTAATCTATTCTGTCCTTCTTGGATGAATGGAGGCCACAACGTACAAGTGTTCCTTGGGACAAGGATGGAAGCCCCTGTCAGTGCAGCAAAGATGCAATCTCTTTCAGTATGGGTATGTCTTCAAGACCCCTCTGTTTTATATAGCGCGAACTTGACCCGAATCGGGTATCAGAGCGCTTTACATGAGCACCAGTTACCTTACATGAGGATACAATCATTTTTTTAGGATCGGGAGATTAAGTGATTTGCCCAGAATCACAGGATGTTCAGCGTCATTGCCGAGACTCAAACCCAGTTCCGCAGATTCGAGGTCAGCCGCCTTAGCCGTTAGGCCAACTCGTCTCCCCTGACATTGCTTCTTAGCACCTTCCCTAAAGCTGAGTCTCCAGGGTGTAACTGCGTGGTTTGTCGGACCACGTGAGCGATTGTGTTTGATATTAGAGTGATAGCAACATCTTTGCAAATGCATGTTTGTGGCCTTTCCAGCTAATCTACAGCTGCATTGTGTGCCACCTGCTTTGGGTGCGAGTTCATCATAGATGGTTGTGCTCCATGGTTTGACCTGGATATTGTTAATAAGCCTCAATGACATTTTTGCTGTTGAGGACACAATGCTTGTTTTAAGAAACCTTTGGTTGCACTTTACTCACAAGACTCTGGGGCATATGCACACGGAAATGGCGCAGCGCTGTGGAACATTTTGCAGTGCCATCCTGCGTCATTTCCAAAACGCAGGGGTACATCATATTTACAAGAATACGGCACACCTCTGTGTTTTCCCTAGTGCTGGCGCTAAAAATAGCTGCCTAGAGCCAACATAGACACCTTTGCACCATAGTGCAAGGGTGCCTACATTGCAGGGATGATTGTTTATGTGCAGGAAGGTGCCCCTTCCTGCACATAAACAATCAATATGGCGATTTGCTGCTTCTATGTGTGCTGTAGAATGCAGCACACAGAGAAGCAGCAAATCGTCATTATTTAATGATTGTTTATGTGCAGGAAGTGTCCCTTCCTGCACATAAACAACCAATAATGGCGATTTGCTACATCGATGTGTGCTGCATCCTGCAGCACACTTTGAAGTAGCAAATCACCAATATTTAATGATTGTTTTTGTGCATGAAGGGACACCTTCCTGCACATAAACACTCATTAATGGCGTTTTGCTCTTTCTAGGTGTCCTTTCGAATGCAGCACACATAAAAAAAAGCAAAAAGGAGGAGAAATAAAAATATTTCTCCTCGTTGCACTAATCTAATGACTTCTTTTGCATGGCGTTAGTTTTTTGGCGCTACCTCATATTTACAGATCCTTGTAAATCTCGGGCAGCGTCAAAAAGCAATGGGTGCTGTGGTGGAACGCCCACAGAAACACGCATTGCATGCTCCTTTAACGCAGATACCAGCGTGAAGGCGTACAATATTTACAAAGCGGCGTTAAGACATGCAAAGTGGCTTAACACAGCTTTGTAAATATGGCGCAGGGCATTGCGCCACCTGAAAGTTAAAAAAAGTTACGTTCCAGTGGTGCAATCCCCTTGTACATATGCCCCTTTGAGTGGGAGACAGAGGGCTATTTTACGTAACCAGCAGACAACTGTAAATTATCAAATGATAGGCCATGCCCGCTGCCTCTCCCACTTTTTAGCGCGTGGACACGCCGGTGTGCGTAACGCAGCGCTTTACAAATGTCCCTAATAATAAATAATAATGTATCAAGCCAAAATGCATTCGCAAACGCGGAAATTCGCAGAATTTCGGCGTTTGCGAATGCAATTTGGCCAAATGGTATGTATGAAACAATTTTGGTCCAAAATAAGGAATCGCTAAGTTGCGAATTCTTTTAAAAAAGCATTTTTTTTTTTAAATCAAAAGGTGCCATGTGACGCTCATACATGCCCTTAGGGCATGTATGTGCGCCCTATGCGCACACATGTCATTTTCAGGGGTGCAGCAGGGTGTTCTTGAGACACCCCTGCACCCTTGAAAATATTCACAATTTGCGATTAGCAAATTGCGATTCGCAAATTTCTCCTTCATTCCTTCCTATGGGCCTCCTGGCCCATAGAAATGAATGGGAAATTATTCCTTAATTGCGATTAGCAATTTGCTAATCGCAATTAGGGAATATTAAGGAATCGCTAAAAAGAAGCGATTTCCTACATACATACCATTTTGCGATTTCTAAATAGCGATTCCTTAAAAATCGCTATTTAGGAATCGCAAAACGGAATGTTGATACATATGGCCCTATAAGTCTTAAAGGTGTTATTAACAAAAAGGACATTAATAGTATGTGGATCACAGAGTCAACTGGCCAGAGTTTCCCCCAGAAAAAGTCAATGCAACAAGCACCTAGAGTGACAATAGAGCACACATGTATGCACTAAAGCTTGTAACTTTCAAATAAGGTCATGTGATTAAGTAAAAAAAAATTACAAGCAGGTGGATAGTCTCAGGTCATGGCAAGTGCAATTAGTAGCAATAATATGCCCATATTTCGGCTGAGCAATCTAATCTTCAGTTTCTTTCCTCGGGAGTCGAAAGGTGGGAACAGCTCAATGTCAGACACAGGTCTGCATCTGGAAGCAATGTTAGCATGAGCAGAAAAGCGTGGCCGAAGCAAGTTACCGTCATGGTAATGCAAGTTGTACTCACTCCATAATCTTGTAGGCAGGTTGTGATTTTTTATTCTGATCTGTATTGATTAGAGAAAGTGGTCCTTCTGCATGAAGCAAACAACCAGTTCAACTTTCAGTGCTTAGGCAAATCCATGGCGGAGACACACCACCATAGCTTTACTGTAGGTGGGGAAGACAACTACAGGATTTTACAAACATATTTTTATAAATGATTTAAAAAGCCTAGTCTGAAATGCGACTCCTATTTATGTTTAAAAAAAACCAATAACAAACAGCAGAGTGATTGCTATGAAACTGTGCAGGACTAGTGCAACACCATTGCATGTCAGTAAATGTCTGTACAGAAAAGGGGGTGGTGATGGACAGAGCATTTGAGTTAAACAGAACACTCCTACCCAGTCAAAAGATCAGGGCTTGATCCATCACCGTTTTTTTTTGCTCACTGCACCATCCCAGCTCAGAACCTGGCTACATGCAAATTAGTCTGACCCTGGCCCAGTGCATCATGGGAACAGGGCAGACTGTCTGTAGGTAGGGATGTTACCCCTCTGCCTATGAATTACTATTGTGTTTATCATTCCGCAGCTCTGCGTACAGCATCACTCTAGATTGATATTTCTTTTTAATTTGACCACCTGTCCAAGCAGTGGGCCTGATTCACAAAGGTAACTTTATATGAAGCAGATCTTCTCACGTGCAGATCTGCTCTTACACCTAGGTGTAACTCCACTTTTTTGCAATATACCATTTCTGAGCAGAGATTTACACCCAAGTGTAGACTTACATGTGCTTGCTGCGGCTGAACTTAAGAATGTAAAGTTATTACTCGTACATTTTCACCTGTTGCAGAAGATTGGCCGTCACTGAGGGGAGATCTCCGTATAGGAGAGTACAGGGAAATGTAATACAGTTGGTTTAAAAAAAAATATGTATGCAAAAAATGAATGCAAATTAATTTAAAATAATTAATATTAACTTAATGAATATTAACTTGGGAGAAATAAAATAAAAAGGCACAGCACATTAAGTTCTCAAACTAAATGCATACTACTCACGCTCACATTTTTATTTCTATTTAATTTGTAGTAAACGTGGTTGAAGGTTATGTATTAAACTTAAACTGTTAAAGTAATGTTTAACATTTAAAACTTTAAACATAAGTTAACTCGTTTTTAAATGAGGTGTATTATTAATCTAAAAACTATTAATTTAAATGTTATAGTTTAATTCATTTCCTCCAATAATTTCGATGAGCGTGTGTTGCGTTACCAATGGCTGGCCATGTGTGGTGCTTGACTTACGCCATAGCTGGACTGGAGTACATTTAAGTCTTTTTTTAAACCATTAGGGATGTGGTAACTTTAGAACTGTATTTTGTTCATTGTAATTGTCTTACTATTTCATGGGTGTGTGTTTTGTAATAACACGTCTAGCCCAAAGACCTCCTTAATTTTTCCCTAATCTCATCAATTTTTAAGTAATTGTTCCCCATTTTCCCACCCTTCTCCCATCTCTTCCAAATTCCCTCCATAGTAGTAGTATGTTTACAAGTGCAGAATCTGTGATACTGGGGAGAAGACAATGCACAGAAAAGATAGGACACACAGGTGGAGATTGCCACGCATAGGTTTGTGAATTGTAAGTTGTAGTAAGTAAACCGTGGCCCTGGAGTACTAATTTACTTACTACAAAATGTGAACCAGGTCCTTTTGGTGCTGCAAGCTTTCAATCTTAGGCAGTCAAAGACCAGTTCACACTTTCAACAACACTCACTTCAAATTCGGAGAAACAGAAAAAGGAAAACTCTAAAGCAGGCATTTCCCTGCTAAGCACTCACATTCTGGCACAGCTTGTTCTTCCACTACATTCAGAAGGACCTTCCTGGTATAAACATTTCTGCCAATCCCTGCTAAATGTTCCCTTCTGAATATCTCATCTGTCACCTCCAAGAAAGGTAACAAATCCAACTCACATACATTAGCTAATCAAACTATCTTGGTTGTCTGCAGTCCCTGGTATAATGGACCTTTCTTTAGCTTCCTCCAATATAACTGAAGTGAACTTGTCATTTCTGTAACAGAGCTCTAGGATGCTGTATGGAGGAGTACACCTGTTCTATACCCTCTCTTTTCTTGCGCCTCTTAATCATGATTAAGGTTGTTTGCTCTGTGTCCGCCTAGCTCTCAACACTGCTTCCCACTTGGTGTCAAGATTTCATTGCAACGCCTAAGGGGGCTCAACAAATCTTTACTTTTCTTGCTTTCCCTCAGTGAGTATAGACTAGTTGTACATTTAAGCTCCCACGCTCTGCACCTCAGTGCATCTGAGTGCCTTCTGCTTTGAATGTGTACAAGACAAAAAGGCAGCAATCCACTAAAACCCTGGAGTGCAATGTTATGCTTATGGAGGGGACACAGCTATCCATTGTTCAGACATGGTTATCCATCAATGATCATGTTTTAACCTCTTTTTGATCAGGCATTAAACAGGCACTGTAGTGTCGTGAGACTAGGTGTGATAGGACCCTTGTGTTCCAGGCGGACTCAATAGAGGAAGTACGTAACTTGCTAGGAGGTGTTAAGGTATGGTTATGGGACGGTTATGATAAACTCAGTGAACAGAACGTGATTGTATGCTGAGGAATAAAGATGTACAATCCAGAGCTCTGGGTGTGGCTAGTCATTTGTATGCTGCCGGGCTGGGAGAATGCTATGGGCCCAATTTGAAAAAAAGAGTTGTAGTTCTAGCCTTGGAATAGGGTGAGGGTCTTTCATCCTTGGTACCGTCAAATGGACCACTCCTGCTATCCGCAGGCACTAAGATAGGCATGAAATCCACTTATTTTACTCTGATCAACTGGCACAGATTATCCAACACACAAACAACATAAACTGACCATCCTATAGCTTAGTTTGGAGGAGAGTAACACCAACACTACAACCGTTTTAGGGTTTGTCAAAAACATCTGCCAAGTAGCAAGAAGAGATGAGAACGGTGACCCCACTCAGCACACACTGAACATCTGGAAAGAGAGAGAGTGCCAGCCCTGTGTAGAGGGAGGGGAGAAGGAGGTTCTTCCAAGTAGGTAAAGAGACAAACAATAGCAGCCAACCTGTTCCCACTGACCCTCAGAGCACAATTGGATATCACACTCCAGGGTTGTCGCTCTCTTATCACAGAGGTACCAAAGACATACAGAAATCTAATGCACAATAGAAAAGCAGTAGAAAATTAGTATACTTGCGTAGAGATGCCTCGAGGTGATGAGATACACTAATTTGCTCTGCAGAATGTTTTTGCTGTGTAGGCATGTTTTTACTGACTAACTCAATTTACTTAATCAGTCTTGGTATAGGGAATGCTAACCATGTCACTGGTTTGTTGTGTTGCAATGTGTCTGTTTTCCTGGAATTTTGAGCAGCTTGGGGCAGTGGGCACAGCTC
The DNA here is from genome assembly GCF_964261635.1 of Lissotriton helveticus. Classification (NCBI taxonomy): domain Eukaryota; kingdom Metazoa; phylum Chordata; class Amphibia; order Caudata; family Salamandridae; genus Lissotriton; species Lissotriton helveticus. The sequence continues at coordinate 74,468,596 of NC_136067.1, forward strand.
CAGCTGTTCTAACTCAAGATTGGAATTCCATGCCCACTTTGTGCTAGCAGGTGTAGGTTATTTACCCAACCCAACTCATAAAAATGTTTCTTGGAATTTTAAAGATAGTTGATTTAATTGAATACCCAGGAGCTCAGATCCTTTTAACTGGTGCCACCTTGACAATTTAATTTTAAGGTTGGGCACTAAAAACATGCTTGAAGAGCTGCGCATGTGCTATTGTGACCTGCAAGGACTCAGTACTAGAGTCGCGCTGACCCCTCGATCTCTGTAGCAAGAAGCACCTGAGCAGTGTGTGGTCCAGACCTGCAGGAGAAGAAGCAGTACAGCTTCCTTTCACATCCTTTCACTCATCCCAAAGCTACATCACTCAGCCTTTTAACCCTGATGACATCACAGTGTTTACCATTTTCCCAACTCTAGTGCATTATTGACTGGCCTTCTATTTGCTGTTTGGAGGCTAAGGGAAGGAATGTAAGCTACTGAAAATAAACAACAATCTTAGACCCCTTTTACAATCTATTTCCACCACACACTCCATGACCTCTGAGACCAGGGTAGGAAGTTCAGTGCCAGTGGTAACAAAGAAAAGCCAGGGGTTGCAGTTGCAACCTTGGTCACACTTAGATACTGTGGTGATACTGTGGTGCATTGCACACCTGCAACAAGAACAAGAGGCCTCGTTATTCAGTGACCAGTTTCTGGAGGGTTAAAAGGCATGATATCAGAGTTGGTGTATAGGGATCTCAGCTGCAAGGCACATTGTCAATTGGCAGAGAAATTAAGACAGATTTACTATGCTCTTTAGCTCTGGGCTTTGAGACATATTTAGCTGTCTCACCAGATTATTGTTTTTTGAAAAACGTCATATATAATATACATACACAGAGGGGTTTTTGGTCCAACAGCTTCATCCTTTGGTTATTAAATTGTCATTCACACTTTACTTCCACCCACTACAGCATACAACATGGAGCAATGGAGCAGCCCTCTCCCTGTAATGTGAATGCCTGCACTAGGCCTGGGCATATTGTTCACATCTGCCTAGAAGCAGTTTCTTTCTCTTTGGTGACAAATCTGGTTCAAAGAGTTTTTTCATTTATTTTTTCAAATTCATATTCACTAGCCTGCCTGCACTTCAAGTGCCTAGTTAGACTGCCATTTGGTTTCCGTCTCTTTCTAGGTCTTGGCTGCGTTAGTATGTGCTAGCGCATGCGCTCTCACTTGTAAATCTCTTGTGTTCTGTAAAGGACTTGGGGGCCGATTCACAGAACTAACTTAAGACAAAATCCTAAACTTACTAGTTTTGGTATTCACAGAAGTTAGGATTTTGTCTTAAGTTTGTCTTAAGACAAACTTAAGACAGACTTAAGACAAACTTAAGACAAAATCCTAACTTAAGTCTGTCTTAAGTCTGTCTTAAGACAAATTTAAGACAAAATCCTAACTTCTGTGAATACCAAAAGTAGTAAGTTTAGGATTTTGTCTTAAGTTAGTTCTGTGAATCGGGCCCTTGGACCCATCACTTACCATTTGTTTACAGTGTTGTCTTTCTTTTTGCTCACTTCTGAATGGGCAGCGCTTGCCATGCATCACTTCCTTTTCTTTCAGTGGCACATGGATCAAGCAATGATTGATTAATTAACTTTAATTAGTGTGCACTCTAATTCACATACCATGTCATATCACTTTTTCTTCCCCACCTGCTCCATCCTGTTCCCCCGTCCCTTTTCTTCTGCCCATGCTATGATTCAGATAGTATTTTTTTTTTTAACGCTAAGACACAGTCAACTCTTGCCACATCATAGCGCTTCTTTTTTACATTCCCCCTCCCACCCCATCCTGTTTTTTCTCACCACCCATCCTGTGTTTCGTCCACCCACCCTCCTGTCCGTTTTATCTCCCCTTCCCGTCCCTGTTTCTTCACCTGCTGTTGTAGCTCCATTGGCCTTAGTTGTTTCTTTCCATACTATAGCATCGCCATCTGTTACTTGCTGATACAATTGACAACTTTGGCTGTACAAGTTGACTCATACTGCCAGAAAAGCATTTATTTATACAACTCACAATGCTGTAGTAATAAGGACTGCTTCTCGAGTGCAGCTGCGTCTTACATTGTTTTGATCTTACTAAAGGCAACTTTCAAACATTCCTTCCGTTATTCGCACAAACTTCCAGCTGTGACCCCAGTCGTGTATCTGCAACCACCGTCATTGGATAATCAGACTTTGCATTGATCCATGAACGTTCCTAGAGAAGAGTGGGTTGTTTCTGTAATGTCCTTCTGTCAATATTCCTTGGGTTATAAATAAAGAATATTCGCGGACGTATTTTGCGTGTTGTTGCTGCCACGCTGCATAGAAGCTCTTCTTCAATATTCACAGGAGCTGGATGATCCATTAAGGTCAGCTTTACTTCAAGCTTCAGATAGCAGAACCAGCAGGTAAGCCAGGGAAAAACAACTGCTCCCATTCAAAGGAAGACATTCCACCCCTACAATCAAGCTCTCTCCCACCATCAGTGTTCCACCCACGAGCCACGCGAAACCCAACACATCTTGCCCCATACACTAGTGACACTAAACCATTTTTATTGCACAATCTTTTGTCGGAACCTAAAAAAACATTTTCTTATACTGTAATATTTGGAAACTGAAACTTTGTTTTCTTCAACGCATTTGGAAAATAATCAACCATCTCAGCCCTTAAAATCATTAAAACAATAAAGTACAATAAAATCTTCACCCTACATAGTCACACAAATACACAGCTGTCTTCCTTTCCCTCAGTGTTATATTACACAACCGGTTCCTGCCTTTAGAACCCCTGCTGGGTTGCTTCTCCCCTACATTTGACTTTTCTATGCCACATGTGACCAATGGTCCTCTTTGTAAGGCCAACTCTTTATTCCACCACTTAACATCCTCCAGTCTGACCACACGCTCCTTCACACACACCACTTTCTTGGGATATTAAAATTTTGAATTCCCTTTGGTAATTATACCTGGTAACGGGACTCTGACCCAATCACCTTCCTTGACTGCCATTCGCTACACAATTTTCTGAGATACATATTTCCTTTAAGCATCTGCCCGTTTTCATTCTACACATACCTTCATTTCCACAAACACTTCCACATTATTCATCCACAGACGCACCAATTTATTAGCCGCCTCCATCCCCACAAGTAACGCAAAAGGTGACATTTCTGTGACTGCACTAGGCATTCTATGTAATGCCCAAATCCAATTTTCCAATTCCTTTTTCCATTTCAATCTATTCACCAATGACAAACTGTATATTATCCTTATTACTCGATTGCACCTTTCTACCAAGCAATATCTCTTGGGATGGTACATGGAAGTCGTCACATGTTTCACCCCATACTTATTCATGAACTTACTAAATTCTACTGACGTGAACTGTACAGCATTGGGGGTACCTAACTCTGATGGGGCTCCCTCACACATGAACATTTCACATAAAAATGTCACCACTTCCCCCATGTTGACTGATCTTACAAACTTTACCTCTGGCCAGTGAGAATAATAGTCTACTAACACCAAACCATATTTGTAGCTCTCTTTCAGCATATTCATGGGTCCACTGATGTCTATTCCCAACTTGACCCATGGCTTCTCTCGCAACAGCACCGCTTCGACTGGACTTGGCATTGTCACCTGTGACTTGTCACTCAAAATACCAGCTACACATCCTCGACCCAATTTTCCACCTCCCTGTCTAATCCAGACCACCAAAACGGGTCCCTAATTCTACTTTCACATTTCTCATCCCTACATGTCCCTCATGAGACAAATTCAATACATTCCCTTGCATACCTGAAGGCACTGCTAATAACTTAGCCCGTCGGAAAATACCCTCTGCTGCACTCAGTCCTCAAAAATGTCCTTGTGCATCTTAAGAGCTTCATCTACCTTCTCCTTTGTCAAACCATGAAATTAATTCTTCTAGCACTTTATCCTGATTTACTGATTCTTCCCATTCCTCTTCCTTTATAGACTCTTTCTCGACCATCATGGTATATGCCACTACACAAAAATCATAATTTTTGTCAAGCTCATCACCAACCAGCATAGGCAGCCATGACAAGCAATCAACAAAAATACTTTTCACCCCCTAACAACTTGAATTGAAATTCTTGTAGCCTGTAATGCCATTTGGCAATCCTTGGAGTTACTTTACAGCCTCCTCAATTGCAAAAGTTATATGATGCTCCACCAATAGTAGGAAAAGCCTTGCAGGTGAATCATTATGGGTGCAGATTTGCATTGCTAAACACCCGCTCGCTTCAGAGGCACTGCTTGAAGGTTTTTTCAATTCTCCAAGAAAATAGTCTGGACCTCTTATGTGTCACAGAAACGTGGCTGAATGAGTCGGCCATGCCGGACTTGGTAGCGGCCATCCCCCCTAATTTCACTGCTAGCTACCTGAATCGATCAGAGGACAAGAGGGGAGGGGGCATAGCGTTTCTTTTTAACAATGCATTGAAAACTGAGAATTTGTGCTCTGAAAGCATAGAAGGCGCGGATGTTTTAGGAGTGAAATTCTGCTCTCTTACTGATTGTGTTGTGTTTCTTCTAGTATACCGCCCTCCACATACCTCTGCTAGGTTCATGATGCCTTTTCAGGAATTAGTTCAGGACCTCCAGACACGTTATCAAGGCCTAGTAGTGCTTGGAGATTTTGATTTTCATTGGGATATTATCCCAAAGGAGGGCCAGGCAAAGCAGTTAGAAGAGGCTTTAACTTCTTTGGGTCTACCCAAATGGTTGGAGGGCCTACGCATGAGAAAGGTCTCATATTAGACCTGGTTTGGTCCTCCTGCCAGTTGACTGGCCCTTTAGATATCTCTCAATGCCCCTGGTCCGACCACTACTTAATTGCCGGCCATTACCCTCTTTCGACTAAAAAAACTTCTGCTGTACCTAAATGGAAATTATTGCACAGCTGGAAGCAGGTTGATGCCAATGACCTGACTGCCATTTTATTGCACGCTGACAATCCTCCATCTGAGACGGATAGCCTGGGGTCTGAGTATTCCACCCTATTGTCTAAACTTGAAGATGCCATTGAGGCTGTGGCACCAGTGCGGAAGATTAGATTAGTTGATAAAGGTAAGGGGTCACCCTGGTTCAACCAGGCACTTAGGAAATTAAAAGAAGCACTACGGCAGTGTGAGAGGGCATGGCGCAAATCTCAGGATCCCTGTGCTCATTCAGCATATATACTGAGGTGTGCTGCCTACAAAAAAGCCATTTTAGCACGGAAAGCCGAATTCTATGAGGCGGCTATAACACAAGCGACTAACCCTCAGAAGGAGGTCTTTAGGATCATAAACGAGTTAAGGAAGGCTAAGGTGCAAGAAGCTACCTTCAGTCAGAAGGATTGTTCTGATTTGCAATCCTTTTTTCTGGGTAAGATTAGTGATCTGATTATAGAAATTCAGCATATTCCAATGTTGCACTGTGCACTTGAGCCTCCTTACTCCTCCCCCAGGCCAACAAATCTTCTGACTGTTCTTCCCTTACTTACGAAGGACCTTCTCTCTACCGATCCAAACAATTTTAAGAATTTTAGGCCAATTTCACAGCTACCCCTTTTGGCAAAAATCATTGAATTACATGTACTACAATCTTTTACGCACCACCTGGAGTCTAATAAGCTTCTTGAGTCCAATCAGGCAGGGTTTAGAGCCTATCACAGCACGCAATTGGTCATGCTTTCCATGCTGGATGACCTGAGAATTAGGGCAGATAAAAAAGTGCCATGCGCTCTGGTTCTACTAGACCTATCCGCGGCGTTTGACACTGTTGATCATCACCAATTATTAACGCGGATTAGTGATCTAGGGATCCAGGGCACGGCTCTGGCCTGGCTGACCTCATTTTTGAGAGATCGGTCACAGCGAGTCCAATTAGGAGAGCTAGTGTCTAAACCAGCCTCGCTGGTGTGAGGAGTACCCCAGGGCTCAGCTCTGTCACCCCTGCTTTGCAATGCATATCTGCAGCCTTTAATTGCAGCACTGAATCAGTTGGATTGTAGAGTTACAATTATGCTGATGATACCCAAATTCTGATTCAGATTGATCACTCACCGGGGGCTCATTTGAGAATTCAAGACATTCTTAAATTCGCCATCAATTGGATGTCGGCAAACTCGTTAAAAATCAACCCTGAGAAAACAGAGGTCCTAGCGGTTACTACTACCTTAAACCCTTGGAATGGCCTGTTTTGGCCTGCAGAACTGGGGCCATTCCCTGAATCAGCAGTGGTTGTAAAAAGCCTTGGCATCAAGATTAATGCCTCCTTGTCCCTGACACAGCAAGTATCGGCGGTGGTCGGTGCCACTGTGGCTTTGTTGCGTCAGCTTGGGAAACTATCTCCTCTTCTGTCCTTCAGCACACTCAGATGGGCAGTCTCTGCTCTGATTCTATCTCGTCTCGATTACGGGAACGCTCTATATCTTGGGCTGCCAAAAAATCTGCTGTCTAGGCTTCAGGTGGTAATGAATGATGCAGCTAGACTAGTTTTTAAGAAACACAGACACCCTCATGTCACCCCCCTACTGCAGAATCTACATTGGCTTCCAATTCTGCAAAGAACCAAATTTATAAGTCTCTGTATTGTGCACAAGGCTGTTCATGGTTCAGCCCCAAGTTACATAAAGGGCCGACTGATTACCTATTGCCCTAGTAGGGTGCTCCGGTCAGCGAAGGCCTGCTACCTTGACTGCCCGCGGTACAATCGATCGTCCTTGGGTGAGCGAGCCTTCTCAACCGTTGCCCCTCAGACATGGAACCGTCTTCCCAGTGAACTGCGTAAGGAAACGAATCTCCTATGTTTTAGGAAGAGTTTAAAAACTGTATTGTTTCTAGAGGCATGGGGGCCAATCTGAACAGCTCACTTTTGTTGACGGCCGTTGACAGAGCTTAGAGACCTCTAGGTGATAATGCGCTATATAAATTCACTGTAACATAACATAACATAACTGACCAATGTTTGTGGCCCATACGTAATGAGAATTCCACACCCCACAGATACCTTCTAAAACAATTCACACCCCAACAACATGCTAGGGCTTCATGGTCAATGAAAGAGTATGTTGCTTCAGCTCCTCTTATAGCACAAGTGCCACCACTTCATTCTTGCCATTTCTCGACTGCATCAACACAGCACCCAACCTCTATTGACTTGCATCCGTCACCACTATGCTTGGATCGTGTGTGTCAAATGGTTTAAGTGGAATTGCATCTGCCACTTCATTTTTTATTACACAAAATTCCCTCTCTATCTCATTCGCCAATTCAAATCTTACAATTTTCTTTAACAATGCCCTCATGCTTTTTTCCTGTGTGCACATTTTGGTACAAACCGTGCGTAAAACTCCAGCACTCCAAAACATGATTGTAATTTATCCTTATTCTGGGATGCTGGAAACCTTTACTGTGCTTCAAAAAGATAGTTATCACCAGCATTAATGCAGTTTCAACTTTGATAGGAATTTTTGTTTTATAGTTAACTCTTGAGGAAACAGCACATCCATTTTTTAGGGTCAACTGGAACTTGTGAGGAAATATTGCTGGTTTGTTAAGAGAAGTCAGGAAGTATATGTAGAAAAGTCCAGATCCCCTGCGTGATCTGGGTATGCAATTGACAGGAAGATCAATGTCATTTTGAGGTCACAAGGGGTTACAGCAGAAGCTCCTGGCTTCCCTCTTGTGACCCCTAACACCACCTTTGCTATCTCTGGCCTCAGAGATAAAAAAAATACAGTTTCAAGACCAGAAGGTAAACAGTGCCCTGGTGAGCGCTGTTTGTTTTCTACAGCTCCCTCTGGGACATTACACTTTCTGTTTATTCCTGTTTGTGAAATAAATACATTCAGTACTACAGCACTCCTTAGACCACAATGTAGAATGAAACAATTAAAAAAGGCAATTTTTTTACATATGCTGCCATGCTTCATTATTATGAATATGTGAAAAAGAAGCATTGGCAAAGCCAGTAGATCTGACGGTATTCTGACAAAATATTGAAAAAAAATCACTTTTTTTTAAAGAGTGTGTTATATATTATGTTGTGTGTTAATTGTGTTATGCTTTTTTTTGTAAATAACATTATATTTCTTGTTTGTCATGATTGTGAGCATATAGTGTGGTATTTTAATTATATTAATAATGTTTCTTTATATTTAATAAATTTATTAAATATTGTAATATATCGTTTTTTATTCTATAGATATTTGAATTCTAAATATTTATATTTCTTGTTATTTCATGTGGTTGTTAAAATATTTTATTTGTTTGAAGTGAACTAATCTCTGTCTCTACTGTTGCACCGACTGGAGTGGGAATAGTAGATTTTACCACTCCGAAATCCAACACTTTCCCTACTGTTGCACCGACTGGAGTGGGAATAGTAATTTTTACCCCTCCTGAGTCCAATGCTTTCCCTAGTGTTGCAAAGACTGGAGTGGGAATAGTATATGTATTATTTGTACAATTTTGTTGTACTGTTTTTATGGTTTACATTTATATTATTATAATATTTATGTGTATTTAAAATGATATTATTTTTATTTAGTAATGTTTGTACTATGCAATATATTTTTAGTTAAATGGAATTTTTTATATAATTCACTTTTTTATGTGTGTGTGTGTATATATATATATATATGTATATGTATATATATATATATACATATACATATACATATATATATATATATATATATATATATATATATTTATAAATGTTCAACTATAAAGTATACATGTCATGAGAAACAATATCGCAATTTGATCACTAAACTACAGAAGAACACTAAAGTAGTTATAAACACATCGGACAAAGGCTGCAACATAGTGCTTTGGCGAAAAACCAAGTATCAACAAGAGGCCTACAGACATCTGAATGATCCTGTTTGTTATAAAAGATATAGGGGCCGATTAGGATGGCGGACGGACTTGCGTCCGTCCGCCACCCTTGAGGAGGAGAGAACGTCCGCAGGGGCTGCGGCGTTCCCTCCGTGCTAATTAGGATGTGACCGCCAGGGTGGCGGTCACATCCTCTATATTTAACATTGCGGCGGGTGCAGCTTCAAGCTGCACCCGCCGCAATGTTAAAAAAGCATGTTTTACATTTACATGCACAAAGCGGCCGGCACCGCACGGTGCCTGCTGCTTTGTGCACGCAAATGCAGGGGGGTACCATAGGTACCCCCCATGTGCACCCCCCACCCCCCATTCACCCAGGGGGCCCGCAACGGGCCCCCAAAGTGAATGTCCGTATGCTTTTCCATGGCGGAAAAGCCGCCGTGGAAAAGCATGTATTCACGAACATCCTAATATGGCGGACGGTGTCTCATAGACACCGCCTGCCATGTTATAGCTTTTCCGCCACGGTCGGAAGCCGACCGCGGCGGAAAAGCGGCGGACGGAATTCCAGACCCACCAGCCATCCTAATTTGGCGGTGGGTCTTTGGAGGCTCCGCAGCGGTTTTTCCGCATCCTCCAGGCCGGCGGACACTTCCGCCGGCCCGGAGGATGCGGAAAAACCGCCATCCTAATCGGCCCCTAAGTATGCAGCAAGTTAAGTCAATCACCGAACTGCTCAAGGATGAACTATCTGGTTGGAAACACGAAGGACTTATATCCAAAGATGAATTTATTTTCCCATACAATTAATTCCCTGTACTGCTTGTACTGCATTTCCTCCCTAAAATTCACAAGAGCAAGTCCCCAGTGCCCGGTTGACCAATCATCTCAGCAAGGAATGGCCTTTTTTAGAACATTTCACATTATGTGGACTTTTTACTTCAGGGGTTTAAGATGGGGATATCATCTTATATCAAAGACACCAGTGACGTTTTAAAAAAGCTTCATGATATATCGTGGTCTAATCAATATATACTCATAACGTTTGACAATACCTCCCTATTTACTGGCATAGATCAAAGGGATGGTTTAAGGGTGGTTAAATATTAGTTGAATAACAGATTGATTGAATTATTTATCCATTACAAAATGCTCCTAATTATGATTAATTATTGTCTCAGCGATAACCTTTTCCTATTTGGAAATGAGATATTCCAGCAACTCTGGGGCGTTGCAATGGGAGCCTACTTCTCCTCTAGCTACGCGTGTGGTGGGAGGAGCAGGTCCTTAAGGTAGGCCACCGGTCTGATTGGTATAGACATGTGATCAGTTGGTTGCAGTATATAGATGACGTTGTTGCTATTTGGAAGGGGACAAAAGAAAATGCAGAGGCTTTTGTGAAACATATCAAAGTTAGTGTATTGAACTTGGAATTTACTGCACATGTTGACAAACATGCTATTGATTTCTTAGAGGTGCATGTGTATGTCGAGAACAACAAATTGGGATCTTGTTTATATCGTAAGAGTACATGCCTCGAGCTTCCACCCAAAACATCTGATCAATAGTATCCCCTATGGGGAATACTTGAGAATTCGTAGGGTCTGTAGCTCAGAAAAAGATCTGGCCCATTGTCAACAAGAATCCAAAATCAGGTTTTTGCAACAAGGATATGACAAAAATATAATTGATCAGGCTATTAAAAAAGATAACATGAAAACCAGAGAAGAAATACTCTTTCACACTGATTTGACAGACATCCCACGACAGAGCAGTAGCTCCAGTGGACAAGGTGAAGATTCTGGTGTCAAGCTCCTTACCACTTTCAGTAGACAGGAAAAGAGCATCAGATCTATTATCAATCAGCAATGTCCAACAATCTTAACAGATGCCATTCTGGGCCACATTCTCCCTAGCAGACCGATTCTCACCTTTCAGAGAGCTCCATCAATGAGGAAAGCATTGGTCAAAAGTAGCCCTGAGTTAGACACTAATACCAACTGGCTCTCCCCAAAAAACAGTTTTACAAATGCATCTCATGCCGGGCTTGCATATTTGGGGTCAATGTGTCGAATTATACAGCAGCATTCAGTTCTAAATTTATCAAGCTAAAGGGAATCTTCAGTTGTAGAACCAAATTTGCTATCTTTGTCCTCGAGTGCACCTGTGAACTGCGCTAAGTGGGTAGTACTAAGCTGCAGGCGCATGTGAGGATTTTACAGCATCTAAGAGCTATTGTCAACTCAGATTCATCCTACCCGGTGGCGCACCTCTTCAAAGATACACATAACAATCTTAGTTGTATCAAACATTTTGTACTTGGAGCACTTCAGGCTCAAGTGAGAGGTGGTAATAGAGAGAAGTAGTTACGCCAGTTGGAGTAAACGTTTATTTTAGAACTGGACACGAAGACACCACATGGTCTTAATGCTAGTGACGAGCTACACAATTTTTTATAACATGACCATTTTAGATAGCACAGTTGCTGAAGAATGACAGGATCCTTTCGACTGAACATATTGTCAATTTATGAATTGCCTGAGGTCAATTTATACATCTATATTTCAATCTAAGTTTTTAAGCACATACCGATTAGCCATTATTGATTAGTATGAAAGCATTGCTGATATTAGCCTTCCCTTCCCATAGTACTGTACAGCACATAAGCACTTATTTTGCTTATTGGACTTTACATGATTGGCACTTTAGTAGATTAAGTTAGGCAATTAGGCAACAGACAGTAAGACAGTACATAATTAGATGTTTCTGCATCATCTAGCTACTATCTGATATCGTTCAGCATTGAGGCTGATATATTTTTTAATAAGCTGGAAATTGACCAATGTATATTGCACTTTAGCGAGTTTATTTTCAACTCATTGCTCAAAGGTTGAATAAATATGAATATCACAGTATTGCATATTAGGCATTTTTAACAATTGATCAAACACATTTTTTGCATGTTTGCAAATAATATTAAACATTTTAACTCAACATGTGAAGATATGCTGATTCATATTGTATTTCAATATTTATTTCCCGAGATGCGGTGGTTCATTTATACTTTTTTCATATATAATGATTAAATATTTTTTCATGTTCAGCTATAAGCCTTTACGGTAGTGGTTCCAATAATGAACAATCTCACATATTACACACTGTTGACGTAGGACATGTACGTGGTATGCATTATTGCAACTGCTTTTCCTTTTAAGATTTACTGCTATAGTATTTTATCAGTTGCCACTGTTCTTTGCGTCTTTGGAATCACGTGGTATAAAGTTTAAAGGTATGGATCAAACCCATCTGGCAAGGCCGAAACGCGTCATGGACATAATCAAGCAATAAGCATTAAAATACATCTTACACTGCAACAGTTGGAGTTTTGAGACTTTGTTATAACACTGCCCAGTTACATTAGAGACACTAAGGATTTTCTGTGTCAGATTGAAACTATTAATTGGGATCCTGAATTTATTTTTATTGTTTTGTATGTACACTCACTGTATACCATAATCAACCATCAACATGGGTTACAGGCATGTGATCATTTTTTGAGTAAAAGACCTATGTGCTATCGAGAACATTCTAAAATGGTAATGGAAATGATGCAATTTTGCCTGACTAACAACATTTATTCCTTTAATGGCGCCCTCTACAGGCAAACCAATGGAACTGCTATGGGTTCTTGCTTTGCCCCAAGCTTTGCTAATTTGTTCATGGGATACTGGGAGCAGGAAATTCGTAGCAGCAACACCTTAGCGAATGACTTTGAGTTGGTCATCGTGTGGCTTCGCTACATTGATGACCTTTTCATCATATGGAGAGGCAACAAAAGTGATGCTGAGAACTTTATTACCAAGCTTAACTGTAACAAGTACAACATTCTCTTGTCTGGTAATATCAGTGGTACTCATACTGAATTTCTGGATGTGAGACTGGACATAAAAGATCTCAAGATATGCACCTCTTTGCATCGTAAGGCCACAGCAGGTAACAGGGTTCTCCATCCATGCCCTCAGCGGCCATCCAGAGGCACTCAAATGGAGTATTCCTTACGGTGAGCTGCTGAAGGCTAAGAGAAACTGTAATACCTCAGATTCCTATTTAAAGGAGCAGGACATCATAGTGACTAGATTTGCAAGCAGAGGCTATCCCAGTTGGGTACTCAAAAAGGCCATAGAGAGAGCTAATGGAATTGAGAGATCGCAAACCCTAGAGGACCATCAGGGTAGTGATACTGAAGAGAATGATGAGGCAACAAGATTAATATTGACCTTTAACTCTGAGACAGACAAAGTCAAAAAAATCTTGACTAAGAATTGGGATATTTTGAAAACAGACTCCATTCTGGGTAGTGGCATGCCAGACAGACCCTCCATCACCTATAAGAGGAATAGGAATATACGAGATCTAGTGGTCAAAAATGACATTACTCTATATCCCAAAATCTCAGAACATGGGTTGGTGGGTTTTTACCCCTGTGGTCACTGTAAGGCCTGTAAATGCAGTAAATACAGGGGATCCGTTGAATATGGTGGCATTACCAAAAATCTGACACAATTTCTTACATGCAGTACAACTTTTGTTGTCTACGCCATCGAGTGTACCTGTAAACTCTGGTATATTGGCAGCACTAGCTGCGCTGCCAAAAAAAGAATCCTCGAACACCTGAGGGCCATCACTAACCGGGACCCTAAGTACCCTGTCGCACGCCATTTTGAACAACAAAATTTTTCCAATACTGCTGATTTGAATTTTTTCATTTTGGAACATGTTCCCAGGCATCCCAGAGGAGGCGATAGGGTGCTTAGTCTAAGGAAGAGAGAATCCCGGCTCATAATTGAGTTCCAAACGAGATTCCCTGGGGGTCTCAACATGGACGAGGAACTTGCCAGTCATTTGAGAGATTAAGATGCTCATGAGCTCCATTCAACCTTAGCTCTATACAATTTCCATGTACTCTTCTACTCTTCTTCTGTACATGTAACGTATTCTGTATATCCATTGATTTTAATTGTATTTGTCATGTTTTTCATTCCACAGGAGGAAAGGAAGGGGCCCATCACTGGAATTCACTTGCACGGGCGTACCTACCCTTTGCACTCTGGGAATCACTGCTCTCTACTAAGTCACATTTTGATTACCGGCGAGTAAGGTCTGATAATTGAAATTAATCATTATTTACAGCGGGACTGTCTTTACATACAGTACTTTCTTCTGAGTATTTTTTGTGAATTTTCATTGAGGATTTTATAACTATACCCATTCATGAGGAACAATGAATGCTGTGGTGATTACAAGAAACAGAACTCGTACATTGTGTCAACCATGTGCTGATATCACCATATTTGTGACTGAGTTAATACCTCGCTTAATGAGAAAATCAAGAGTTGGGCTGTGTATTTTACACATATTTCTTACACATGGAGTAATAAACATACTTACATAATGATACTGTATACCAGATTATATGAGTGGGAATCAAAGACTGCCTCGCTGAATATGTAACACTAGACTGGTGCATTTTTCTCTAACTCTGAATATGTATTTAATATAGAACAAAAGTAATATAGAACAAAAGTGGCAATGAATAGAATGTATTTTACATGAATTTAACATGTCTTTTATTTTGAATCACTTTTTGTGCCATCATTCACCATTCCAAGATGTCTGCCAATTTCATGCACTAGTCCTATCTCAGTTTTGATGTATTTTTTCAATCTTGAACTTTACTTAAATGCCGGTTTGTGTTTATGTTGGGTTACACGTGAACAAGGCTGTTTAGCTGAAACGCGTTGTGTAATTAAAACTGCAAATCCTACTACCGGGTTCCTTTGCCTTTTTCCTGAGAGCGCATTACAAACTTTGTTTCCCTGGATTAATTGATTAACCGGATTGCTTCGCCGGTATTTGCGCCACCTTTCTCGGGGCCCAGCACTCCGGAAGAAGCGTTTCTTGTTTGTGGATATATATATATATATATGTATATATATTTATATATATATCGTTATATTTGTAAACTTTACACAAAATTTTTAAATTATAATATACATTAAAATTATTAATTTAATGATAGTATTAAATTATAAATTTTAAAATAAACATAAACATGTAGATATACATGAGGTTTAAAAAAAGAAGTTTAACAATTATTTATACAGCTTTCCGACTGACATTGTAATTAGGTCCTGTGGGTCCTTCCAATCAGGCAAATGCAATAAGAACAAGTTTAGAAAACTAGTGCACATCACAGGAAAATATGATTCTTACTGGTGAAACTAAAAAATGCTACTGGTTCTGAATTACTGTAATCTGAAGACATAGCTTGAACAGGGGTAAAAATACAAAGTTGAAATAATGGTAGCATTGGCTCACCATCCCTGGCAGTGAAGCGCACTTCTTTTTAGGCGCATGTGAATATGTGATCAGTAGAAATGCAAAAATGCTGCAACTCACAGCACTAGGTAGTCAGTGCATGAAGCAGAATAACCCATCACTCTGACTTGTACGCTGCAGAGTGGGAAGCAATATGTCAATGGCTGTTGAACAGATTCAGGTTTTGATATGTATGTTACTGAGGGTGGTGATACCGCTAAAGCTGGCTCTGGCCACACCTAATGATGACTTAAGAAGTATGATACTTTCTTACATGCGATTATAAATTAAACTTGTTAAGAATGGCAAGGAGTACGTAAAGCCAGTAGCATAGTTTATATTCAATATAAGTCCATAAAGATTAATATTGATGGCCATGACCAATATTGTTTTTTTTAAAGCATTTTAGTGAATCTTCCTGTTATTTATCAATACAATTTTTCTTTGAGTCATACACCAGGCTTTAATGAAATCAATTATTATAATGTCATCAAGGTCTTGTGGCCTAAATTCCAAGGTTTTGAGGTCATTTCATGTCACTGATGTCAAAGAGTGAGTGACATCACTTCTGCTCAATGGCTGCTCCTCTGCAAAGGCGCCGCAAGGGTGGGGGGCGGTTTTGGGGCCGCAAAAACGGCCCTGTAACAAAATCCCGCCCTGGCAAAGAGCGCGGTCACACCCCCAACCCCCCATAGGGGTGGGGGGGGGACTGGGAGGGGGCGGCCGAGCACTTTGCCAGGGCCGGTTTTGGTTCCCAGTCCGGCCCTGGCTCAGGCAAATCACAATGCTGCTCCTGCTGCGTTGTGATTGGCTGGGAGAGCCCAGCTGAGGAGGAGAGGCGTGAAGCAGCAGAAGAGGCGTGTGGCGGGGAAGGTAAGATTTAAATTTTTTAGTTTTGTTTAATTACCTTCCGAGCGACCCACCACTGCATCTGCTACTACTGGCGTTTTGGCGAATCGATGTCTAGGGATAGGAATGCACATTAGACTATGTTTGCTTCATAATAACTGGCCAGGTTTTTGGAGATCTTCCTGTAATGCATGAATGGAGGGGATCAAACCATTGGCAGGTGCAGGTGGAAAGAGGCATTATGCCGTTTGCTGAGCGTGGTGGGCAGGCTGATTCAGGCAAAGGAGGAGAGATGGGATGCTAGATTTTAGTGTCTGGGGAGGGGCCCCAGGCTCCTCATTCTCCTCTCTGAGACCATGCCAGGCTCCACTAGAACATTTGAGAGGACCTATTTTTCTCCCATGGTGCTAGTTCTCGGTTTCTTCTGTTCCTGGGGACGTGATATGGGACTCCTCCCCCAATAATCCTGCCATGCTTAGGACGTAGTGTCTGCAGCACTTTGTCTGAGGTGCTCAATCCAGTGGTGGACCACTGGAGGGTCCTCCTGCTGCGATTTGGTGCCCATCAGTTTCATAGGAACCGAAAGTATAACATGTAAACTGCACAATCACCTTCAGTGTTAATGCTAATTCATTACTATGGTGCAAGGGTAAGTTGGCGCTAGGCTGCCGAAACAGTGCCAGAAGTGGGGGAAAGGACAGGAACTGTATTAGATAAATATGGTGCATTCCTGCCCTTTCACCATGGCATACGGCAGGGCAGCAAGGTGCCCTACATCAAATCCCTATAAAAGCTTCTCTCCATAACAAAGGGTTGTTTTAGGATACCACATCATAAGAAGCTGAGGGTTACATTTATGGGGGTTTGACGTAGGGCAACTCAGCACTCACCTTGTTGCTCTGCCCGACGTTGTTCAGTTTCATTTATTTATTAACTGTTTCAGCTATTAGCCTTACAATAGTTAAAAGCAGCAATAAGAAAAAATAATAATAATTTAAAAAAACTAGGAATTCAAATTACATCATGAAAATATACAATGTGATCAACTACACAACATTAGTAACTGCAGTCAATTCCAATAAAAACAATCACCTAATTCATCAGTACAGACAATATCATATTAAAGTGCATATGCAATACAATTAGGTGATGCAGCAACATAATGCATTAGGACCCATATTCGATTCCCATTGATCAACCAACCAGTTCATCAGTGCAACTCGGAATTGGTTTGAGGTGCGTGAGCAGGGCAGCATTGGAGAATTATACAGTTCGCTCACCAAATTATGGCACATGATAAAATACACAGAAAACCGCATAAAAAGAAGATACAGTGCCACATAAATGATCTGATTGGGTCGGGTTGGGGCCCAAGCATAGCAGATAGTTATAGGGCAAGGCCACCTAACCCATAAGTGCAACACTGTGAAGTCGGAAAAGCTTGTAACGTCAGGCCTTGCACAAGATACGAGAGGCAAATTTAATACATTCAGGGGCATATTATCAAGAACGGCGTTAAAAATGATCGCCGGTTTAGCGCCAGAAAACTGCCGCTAAAGCGGCGATAATGGGCTTGTTAATATGCCCTTGAGAATTCCAATAGAAGTCCAGGTTCTGGTGTGAACCTGGGCGTCTATTGGAATTCTCAAGGGCATATTATGAAGCCCAATATTGCCACTTTAGCTGCAGTTTTCTAAACCGGCGATAATTTTTAACTCCGTTCTTGATAATATGCCCCTCAGTTCTGTTGCATTTAATTCCTATGAAAACAGCCAGTTATTTCATGAGTTTAAAACAGTTTTATGTTGAGGTATATATGCAACGAAGCACACAAAGAGTATACAATACAATTCAGACACCAATTTTCAACTCTGTGCATAGTAAAATGGACCTGAGACCATAGTGGGAAGGGAGGAGTCCGTGTGCATTCTTAGATAGAATTAAGAGCTACCCTGGGCAGCTCTCTCAGCAAGGCCGTGCGGCTCATACATGACGCTATGGCGTTATGCACATGTATATCAAGAAGCCTAGCACAAAGCGCCAGTGCCACTTTAACATTTTTAACCCCATAGAGTTTAAAAAGGGGGAGGAAACACCTAATTAGTTAGGTTATCTATCGCCCCGAAGCTGCAGTCACAGCATTGAAAGCCAGAGGCGAGCCTATGGGTGCGGATTAAGTAATACATGATGGGTAGAATACGTAAGAGTTTACAGAATTTTGCCTACTGCGCGCACCATTGCGAAAGCAGAGTTTAGGCAAAACTCCGACTCAGTGGCGGAGTGGAGTTAGCTGGCCCCTCCACCCTCCCTAATTAATTATAATTTAAAAAAAGGCGCTTACCTGCTGTGGCTGCCTCCTCCTCGCAATGACCGCTCTCCTTCCTCGTCCTTGCCGTCCTTTTCTATTGGAAACCCCTACGCTGTACGTCTTGCGCATGCACCATATGGCACTGACCCAACCTCTGTGACAAATACAAGCCCAACTAAATTATACAATGCCAGCCTCAAAGCTGTTCATATTGTCTTTTTTCCTGACACAATTGAAAAAGCAAAAAAGTAAAGAAACCAGAAGGAGATATTTAAAACAAAAGACAGGTTAACTAACACAACTACTTTCTTGTCCTTAGTCACCCCTTAACAGGAACGGTGTGACAAGCTTGATAGTCTCTTAATGCTAAATAACAACAATTTGTATGTCCCTTCCATGATTTAGTTCTTTCCTAAGCCACCATTCCCAAAATGGCCTGTGAGGCCAATTCTGCATCAAACTAACCATCCATCCTCAACTGTGGATCCTCGCTGTCCCCACTCGTATTTAATGTTATCCCTTCATTTAATTTGCCAAGTGGATGATGTCTGTCCCAGGCTTCATCCAGTTTATCACCCTGCCCTTTCCATTTGTGCAAAGTTCACAAACTGACACGAGATCTTTCTATAGAGAGATTAAGGGCAGCTGCCAATGGCCCGGCATGTTCCAGACTGGATTTTTGCAATTCTGTATACCTCTTTGTATCTAAACTCCAATGGCATCATCTCCAGGGCCTTCAGATTTAGATGGACAGTTGTGTTCCATCTTTACCATGCTTTTCTAAAGTCCCTCTTCTGTTCCAGCAACTCCACTGGCCTCCCATGAGTTCCAGAGTTTAGTTCAAACTCTATGCCTAACCACACTATTCATTCCTCCACAACTCTCCTTCTAAGACATCACATTCATTTTTAAGTCTTGATCAGAACAATGAGATCCTTCCACCTCACTCTTTTGAAAATCCTTTCAAATCAACCATCGGAGGTCTGGCCTTCTCTTACCTAGCTGCGAATGTCCTTCCCTGCAATTCAGAACCACAGCCTCCCATCTTTGCTTTAGGAAAAAAGCTGCTCTTTGTTCTTTAAAGAAGTGAATCTTCAACTCTTTCTTAAATGGAGCAGCTTTGGGGCACTCCTGATGGATAGACGGATGTTGTTCCAGGCCCTTGGTGCACTGATGGAAAATGCATGTCACATTATTTTTCTATTTTTTTACCTTTCTTCGTGTGTCATCCAATTGTGTCCTTGCTACAGGTGTGCTGAGAACCACGAAAGATGGTAAACAAGCCAAAAGGCAGCGGAGCGCTGTACATGGTTGAAGACAAGCATAAAGTCAACAAGTTATAGTAGAAGTAACTGGATTGTGGAGGGCTAATGTATTCTGATGTAGTGTTCTTTTAAATTCTAAATTGGAACAGCATTGGGTCGGTCCTGAAGAATACGGGGATGTTGTTCCAGATCCTGGGGGCATTGATGTCTTGATTTCTACTTTTTTACTCTTCTTAGTCTGCAGCCTGATGGTACCCTGGCTGTGGGTGTGCACAGACCCACAAGGAATGATCAGCTTGTCTGCTAGATAAGAGGCTGTGCTGGTCATGATGTCTTTGTAAATGATGCAGCTGGATTTAAAGATGGTGTTGGCTAGCAACGGGAGCTAATGGAGTTCCATAAGGATGGGGAGATATGATCATATTTCTTTCCACCTTGGATGCGACATGCTGTGGGGTGAAGGATGTCCTTAAGGGGTCCCAGTGTGGAGTCTGGAAGTCAATGGAGCCGGGTGTTTTCACCATCCATATATGACAGTGCAATGCTTGAACAACAGCTCTCTGTGGTCATGCTCTGGAAGAAACAGTTTCATTTTCTTTAGAAAACAGAATTGGTACCAGGCTGTCTTTGTTTTTTGGTACTGCATTCCTTGAGGGTGAGATTGGTGTCCAGGGTGAATCCAAGTGCCTTGCCATTTATACTGTTTTTTTCTTTGTTGCTCTTGGCAAATCAATAAATCAAGATTAATAAAGCTCGGCAAATCAGCTGCGAGGGTCTTTAAGTGCTCGCAAATAATAGGGATTCTGTCTTGGTTGGGTTGAGCTTCAGGTAGGCACTGGACATCCTGGTCTGGACGATTTGCAGGCAGTATTTTGAGAATTGGATGTCTGAAGCAGAGAAGATTGTCAAGGAGAGTTGCGTATCATTATCATCATATTGGTGAATCTTGATGCTGTTATATGTAAGTAGAACACCAAGCTGGTTCTTGACACAAACTTCATGAAGTGTCGGCTATGTAAACTTTTCAAAACTTTCTGGGTGAAATTTAAACTCTCCCATTCCTTATCTGAACACTGACAGAAGATAACTGCTTCTGGATCACAGAGAGTGGGAAGAAACACATGGATGGATTTTGTCAGGAGATGATCATTTCAATAATGTAACATGGGATGGGGACTGTTTTAATTAAAGTCAACACACAGAAGGGGCTCACCTTGCTTTCTGGAAAACTGACTTTTTGCTAGAAGTTGCAAACCTCCCTCCTCCTTAATACTGATGGAGTGGGGATTGGGTATTGTCCTGCATGGGACAGCAGACCTCCATCTCAGCATTCAAATTCATAATGTACCTGCATCTTTAAAGTACTTGGGTGGCAGAGCAACGAGCCGTGGCACACAGTGAATGCGACCCTGGAGAGAGTGTACAGTAATCTATAGAACCCCTGACTGATCTTCTTGATGGCCGTAGTCTGCACAAGCAAGTGTAAGCTGTTTCGTAATAATCTTTGCAAATGGCCGCCTCATCAGGTGCTAAACATTCCTCTCATCATGACAGCAGAACTTTGCAAAGCGTTTGTGCATTTTGATGTAAATCAAAAGCGGGGCACTCCTCTGCCTTTCTTTTTCATTGCAGTTTGCAAGAGTTTGCACTGTGTGCATTGTGTTCTGTATTTATATTTATGAATTGTAAAGCACTGTGTCCTATGTCAGATCAGACTTTGCATTCAGAAAGTCAGGTGCACTGGCTTTGCAAATACAAAGGGGCAGATTTTTGATGTAAAATGCAAGTAAGGTCCACAGGCACAGGTAAGCTTAAATTGAGCTTTATTGCAGCACAGAGACAGTAGGTCAGCTCCAAGTCCGACCAGGGCTCCAACTGCCAAGAAGGCAGGGAGAGCGCTCCAGAATACAGAACACAAGAAGGAATCTAGAGTGCAGGCTCAAGGAAGAGCAAAGCACTGTACAACATATCTCCTCTCCTTGCAATAAAATAAGAGACAAAGAGCAACAGAAAAGGAAATGCTAATGTACATAGTCATTCAAATACAAAGGAGGGCGTCGGGAGCGAGGGCTCCTCAAGCAGACATCAGATAAGGAAGAGGAAGGAGGAGCAGGAGTACAAGGTAAGGAAGGAGCATCAGGAGTAGTAGAACTGAAATCAAGAACAGACCTATTGAGGTAGGTACCCGAGGAAGTGGAAGCATCACCACCACCCACCTCCCTCCGACTAGCTGACAGTGGAATGGGAGCAGCAGGAGAACCAGAGGACAATAAGTAGCCATTACAACCATCTACATTGGCAGGAGGCAGGTCATCAAAAGAAGAAGCTTTACATTTCTGGTAGAGAGCTACTCTCCGGTAATTCCAGCTCTCACCATTGGATAGAACAATGAAGTTGGGAAAAACTCTCCTAACTTTGTAAGGACCTCTAAATTTACTAAGGCCCTTAGCAAGTCTGCCCGGCTTAACTTTGACCAAGTCACCCACGGAAATGGGTGAGGAGGCACTGTCATGGACCAAAGGAATTTCATGGCTGGAACTCAGCCAAGAAGGGGTCAATTTGCTCGTTGGTGACCGACCCCGCATTAACTCAAAGGGAGACTTTTCACCAGACTTGTGGGGTGTGGAGCGGTAAGCCCAAACCAATTCCTGGACACGCTCATTAGAAAAAGAGCCAGAATCCACAAACATTTGAATCACGCCCTTAACCAGGCGATTCACCCTTTCGCAAATGCCATTGCCCTGTGGGTTGTAAAGGCTCGTCTTCTGATGCCTGATGCCACAATCATTAACAAAAGAAGTCATTTTAGAGGACGTGAGTTGCGTCCCGTTGTCAGAAATGAGAACAGAAGGATACCCCTCGTTGTTGAAAATACCCTTCAAAAACTTAATAGTAGCATCTGTAGTGATTTCCTTTACAAACTGCACACATAACCATTTTGAAAAACAGTCGATAAGGACAATTGCAAACCTGTGATCGGTAGGAAGCTCACACATGGGGCCTATGAAGTCAATGCATACACTATGCCAGGGAGTATTAGCAAAAGAAATCTTGTGAGAGGAGTGGGAGCCTAAAACTTTGAGGCGCTTCTCACCCTCCTTACAGAAATTGCATTTCAAAACACAATCCACAGCGTCATTATCAATAGAGGGCCACCAGAAGTTCAATTTGACACGACGTTGCGTGAGACTTTGACCCAGGTGTCCCTCATGGGCCAAGTCTAGAATTTTCTTTCTCAACAAAACAGGGGGAACAAAACGATCACCCCTCATGAGAATATCTTTACCTTCTAAGGAAAGTTCGTCCAAAATTTTTAAAAAGGGCCTGACTGAGGGATTTACTGCACTTTCTCTCCTGGGACCATTAGAAATGAGACTGATGACGGCCTTCAAGGTCAGATCCTCCTCCATACCTTTGGACCAGTCATCACGAGTAAATGTGCCCCCACACACAGACAAGACATCCTCTATTACAGCAACTGCGAGATCATCGGACTTGGTCCCAGAACTACAGTCAGTGGAAGGCATGGGGAGCCTAGACAGACAATCCGCTTGGATGTTTTTCCACCCATGAATGAATTCAACCTCACACTGGAAGTCCTGTAGCCGAGAAGCCAGTCTCGCCAACCTGGGAGAACCTTTACCAGCTCCACCAGGAGCAAGGATGTTGACAAGGGGTTTGTGGTCGGTACGTAACACAAATTTATAACCCCATAAGTAGGTTCGAAAGTAACTTGTACCCCAGACCGCAGCAAGAGCTTCGCGCTCAATTACTGAGTAGTTAGACTCAGAAGAGGACAAGGGTCTAGAAGCGAATGCGATTGTCTTTTCGACACCGCCATGTTTCTGTAGAAGAACAGCGCCCAGCCCAATGGCACTTGCATCTACCATCAAGATGGAGGACCGAGTAGTGTCAAAAGGGGTGAGAACATTGGCAGATTTGAGTTCCTTCTTAATCAAATTGAAACAGGATTGGTGATCAGAGGTCCAGTTAAACTTGACACCCTTTTTGAGCAAGGATCGAAGAGAAGCTGTTTTAGAGGCAAAATCTCTTACAAATTTCGAGTAGAACTCGATTAAGCCCATAAAGGACCGAAGTTGATCCTTATCAACCGGGGGGGGTGCAAGTTCAATAGCCTCAATCAAATTCTTTTTGGGTTTAATGCCATCCTCTGACAAACAAAAACCAAGGTATTCTATCTCTTTCAAGAGAAAAGCACACTTCTCTTTCCTTAAAGTCAACCCAGCCTCGTCTACTCTATGTAAGACATCCTGTAGAATTTTATTGTGTTCCTGTAAAGAACTACCATAAATCAAAATATCATCTTGAAAAAATAGCACCTTGTCAAGACCTTTAAAAACTTCAGAGACAAGTCTCTGGAACACGCTGGCAGCTGAGACTAGCCCAAAAGGTAGTCTGGTAAATTGGAAGGTGCCCTCACTAGTGATAAAAGCAGTTAAATGCTTTGAGCTATCGTCCAGGCAAATTTGGTGGTAGGCGTGCTTAAGGTCCAACTTACTAAAGAACCTTGCACCTCTAAGGGTTGACACCAATTCGCCAATGTTGGGGAGGGGAAACACGTCCGCTACCACACACTTATTGAGGGAACGAAGATCCACACAGAACCTGATCTTGTTGTCCGGTTTCTGCGAGATCACAACAGGCGAAATCCAAGGGGATGCTTCAATGGGCTCAATAATCCCCCCTTGGAGCATTTCCTCCAGAGTGGCCTTGACCTCATCCCTCAAAGCAAAGGGCACTCTTCTAACCTTGTGCTGTACAGGCAAACTTCCCTCTTTGAGAATTATGCGATGAGAGTATCCAATAAGCTCACCTAACTGGTCTCTAAACACATTTTTAAATCTGGCCAAAATGTCTTCTACAGATGAAGTCTCAACTATGGAAACTGGGTTATCTGACCTGGGATCAACTACTATATGGAGATCGTATTGGTGATGACGGCCCAAGATTGCTGGACCGTCAGCTGATATATAAATTTTCCCATATGCTGATCTGCCTTTGAATACAATTTCAGCTTCAAAGAAACCCAGCATGTCTATTCTCTCCCCCTGGTAACCAGACGGGAAGATGTCGCACTCTTTCAAAGCTCTTTTTCCCCAAACATTTTCCAAAAGGGAAAAGGGAATTATAGTCCACTTCGACCCTGTATCAACCATGAGTGTAACAGTTTTGCCATCAATTATGAAATCATCCTTGAAAGGATTACCCCTCTGGTTATCACACGCACACACAGTGTCAGTCAAAACTAAAATTTTGTTCACATCACGTCTTAAAACATCGCATTCATCAACAACTGTAACTTTAGAGTAATTCCTATTCTTACACATTTTAGCAAAGTGTCCCGTTTTACCACACTTTAGACACTCTTTGTTATTAGCATAACAAAACTTCCCATCTAAAGGATGAGAAGAAGTACCACATCTTGAACACATTTTATGATAATTCTTGTTGAGAGATGTTGCTTGCACATTCTTTCTTTGAAGAATGTAACCTTTTTTTCTGACGATTGCGATGGCAGCAGATTCCTCATCGCTATTGTCACTTACAATACTTTTATGAGAGACTTCAGTCACCTTGGACTCTAACCCACTTTTTTGCAGTTCTCTCATGCATTTTTCACTTTCCTCAACAATTTTAGCCAGCTCTATTGCGTCTTTCAATGTTGGGTTCTTAGCCGCCCATAGGCGTTCTTGCACCTTCCTATTGTTGGCTTGCACCACCAATTGGTCTCTTATTAGCTCGTCTGCCATCTGCCCAAAGTTACATTTAATAGATAATTCACGCAGTCTTGCTACGAATTCGTCAATGCTTTCCTCAGCCAATTGCTTATTCTTATAAAATTTATATCTCTGAAGAATGAGATTCTCTTCTTTGCCAAACCGAGTTTCAAGTCTTGTGACAGCTTCTTTAAATTCGTCAAAATCGGCTTGTGAACCTGCAGGTAGTACTTGTGGTAGGTATCTAAACAAACGCTGCCCCTCTTTGCCCAACGTGGTCATCAACAGTGCTTTTTTACGTTTAGGCGAATAATCCTCACCATCTAGAGCCTCTATATAGTTATGGAACATAACTATCCAGTCTTCCCATGCTATAGGAGGATTGCCTGGTTCTGACAAGAATTGAGGAGGAAGGGCAACATTGATTGATTGTGACATGACTTTTAGCAAATGTCAGCAGGTATAGAGAATTAAGTACACCTAACAGTGGAGCAAACAAAAGTATGAAGCAAATGCTTACTGTTAATGTAGCTGATGGTCTGGTTACAGCTTTGTCAGCTTTGTCACACTCGTTTCAAGCGCTTTGAAATGCTCGTTTTTGACAGTACAGATCAACTTATGTAGCGTTAAATGCCTTAAAACGGAGCTGGGAGGCACTTGCTGAAGATTACGCGTTGAACGCGAAGGTCTTGTGCACCTCGGCGCGTTACATCGGCGCGTTACCAAGGTAACGGTAAAGCTGTCCAAAATGGCCGACAACGTCGTGGCGTCGTGCGTGAGCGTCTCGCGTCACACGCCGACGTTGCAAGTCAATAGCTTCTGCGCCCTTGACGAACGCGCTCAGAGGCAAAGCGTTGCTTAGCAACTCACCAACAAAGGAGGTTGGTTCGGGTGACGTCGCTGCTTGAGGAGATCGTGTTGCCAGGATACGCGTTGCAGCAGAGTAGACGTTGGTGAAGATGACGTCAACGCTGCGCGGAAAGCAGGAAATGGGAGAAATTACCAGAAGAGGATCACCACGAAGTCGCTATCGCCGAAGAAACGGAGGCCACACTTCTTCATCAACGCTGAATCACACGCGCAGATTCTTGATGGAGTTGAGACACTACTTCTCTGGAAAGCGAGTTAAGGCTGCAGCGGACACAGGAGACAGTGATCGGAGTTCACACCACATCAAGTCGCCAAATGATGTAAAATGCAAGTAAGGTCCACAGGCACAGGTAAGCTTAAATTGAGCTTTATTGCAGCACAGAGACAGTAGGTCAGCTCCAAGTCCGACCAGGGCTCCAACTGCCAAGAAGGCAGGGAGAGCGCTCCAGAATACAGAACACAAGAAGGAATCTAGAGTGCAGGCTCAAGGAAGAGCAAAGCACTGTACAACAATTTTCTATTATTTCACGCAGCGCTGCACAGCAAGGGAACTGAGTGCCTGCTGGTGTGAAAGGGAGAGAGCAGAAATATTCTATACTTACAAAGAAATGGAGCGGTTCTGCTCCCTTCTTGAGCTGGCATACTCGGTGCTGCCTAGCGCCAACGCAGGAACCTTGCACCATAGTGCTAGGGTGCCTGTATTACGGGCAGGATTGTTTTTGTGCAGCAAGGAACGCCCATGCTCTACCAATGTAATGCCTACTTGAAGCAAAGTAACACAAGGTAGCGCTATGCACTGTAAAGGGTTACTAAGCACTGCTTTTGTTGCTTTGTATTTCCTAACCCATGCGCGGCGGCTTTGCATAGCTTAGTAAATGCCAAAAAGGATACTAAGTCATACCCCACTTGGAGCAAAGTCTTTTGTGCGTCCAGAACTGAACCACACGTGAGTAGCGCGCTCTTGTTCCAGATTGACTCCAGCATCAAAGCTCCCAGGACTCGTACGGGCATCCGCCGAGATACTAGAACCGATTGTACATGTCGCCCTCACACTAAAGCATCACGATGGTGTTACATAAAGGGCAATACATAGCAAAACGATTCAAATGAATGCATTCAGAATTCCAAGAAATATTATTTTGGTTGGAGCTGGGAAAACAACCTATGAAAATAGAAACCTGTTGGAACAAAGTGGGCCATGGAATGCCATCCAGAGTTCAGTGGCTGGATCGGTGCCTATTGCCTCAGGCTCTTCCAAATGCTCCTCAGGAATGCCGAACACAAATCATTCGGTGGCATCCTTAATGTTTCATGCACAGAAAACAACACATTAATTAGATATTTCTGCATAATTGAAAAAGTAAATACATTCAAAGTAACAAACACCAGGATGTCCATAGATTCAGCCTACTTCAGTGCTCGCTGTGTCACCTTGAAACTCCATTTTAGTCTTGATTAAAAGTGTTGTGGTTAAATGGGCAGTTTGAATGCACTGATGCTGTGGGTTGAAAGCAGCTTGTTTGGTGGGTTTTAGCAGCCTCTTGGAATTCATGTTCATCAGGTGTGGTTAATACAAAGAGCAGTAAATATTGCACTCGCTGCAAAGTGCGCATATGTTTTTTACCTGGAACTATATTTACTCTTTAACAAGTCAGAAACCTGATATACAGAACAACAACATGGAGCCCAGATATACAGCATGACAACTCCGGAGCCCAGATATACAGCATGACATCCTGGAGCCCAGATATACAGCATGCCATCCTGGAAACCAGATATACAGCATTACAGCGCCATGAAACCACCCGTTGTACGTGCGCTTTACAAAACATTCTTAACATTAACATTAAAATTAACCCAGTGCCCAGATATACAGCATGACAACTTCGGAGTCCAGATATAGAGCATGACATCCTGGAGCCCAGATACACAGCATGACATCCTGGAGCCCAGATACACAGCATGACATCCTGAAGACCAGATATACAGCATGACATCCTGGAGCCCAGATTCAGCATGAAAGTGCCATGAAACTACCCGGTGTACGTGCGCTTTACAAAATATTCTTAACATTAACATTAAAATTAACCCAGTGCCCAGATATACAGTATGACAACCTGGATTCTACATATACAGCATGACAACCTGGAATCCAGATATACAGCTTGACAACCCCGAGCCAAGATATACAGCATGACAACTTGGAGGCCCAGATATAAACCAAGACAACTCTAATGCCCAGGTATACAGCATGACAGCCTGGAGCCCAGATATACAGCATGACAGCCTGGAACCCAGATATACAGCATGACACCCTGGAGCCCAGATATACAGCATGACATCATGGAGCCCAGATATACAGAATGACAACTCTGGAGCCCAGATATACAGCATGACATCCTGGAGCCCAGATATACAGCATGACAGCCTGGAGCCCAGATATGTTATGTTATGTTACTTTGGTTCGCATAATTTTAATTATTCGCGCTTAGGCTCGTGCATTTTTAATTATCCCGTTTTCTATTTTATTTGGTATTGTTTAAACTTACCCTGGTTTTAGGTGGAGACTTGGCCCTCACTTGCTCCATAATTGTCTGAACACCGCACTTGGCGGGTCCTGCTCACCTGCATCGAATGCCAGTGCCATCTTGGGGGTAACGATTGCACGCTCGGCGGCGCCATTGTGGTTAGCGTGCTAGGGGTTAACACAGCTACTTAAGGTGAGCTGTCTCAATAGGTAGGGCTTGACCAGGTAACGCGCATTCATTTCGAAAGCAGCGCATAAGAACAGGTCGCGCTCATGCTCGCATAATTTTAATTATTCGTGCTTAGGCTCGTACATTTTAAATTATCCCGTTTTCTATTTTATTTGGTATTGTTTAAACTTACCCTGGTTTTAGGTGGAGACTTGGCCCTCACTTGCTCCATAATTGTCTGAACACCGCACTTGGCGGGTCCTGCTCACCTGCATCGAATGCCAGCGCCATCTTGGGGGTAACGATTGCACGCTCGGCGGCGCCATTGTGGTTAGCGTGCTAGGGGTTAACACAGCTACTTAAGGTGGCCATGTATACACGCAGCGTTCGTGCGCTGCGTGAGCACGCCGGAGTCACGCCAGAGTCCAGCCCGTCTGCGCCTGTCCGCGCACGACCGGGCCCAGGGGCTAGGACTCTTAGTCGAAACTACACCTATTCTGCGGATTCTTTACATTAGTTTAACGCAAATATGGTGAGGCTAGATCCGAGTATCATTGACAGGCTGAAAGACTTGCGCATTTTGAGACCCCTTAATACTAGGCTCTATCGCCGTCAACACCAATTGAAAGTGGTTAGTCTGAACACAAGATCTCTTCACAAACACTATCTCGATATATTCACTCTCCTCCAGGATGGAGATATCGATATTCTAACCTTAACCGAGACGTGGCTAGATGAAAATTCAGCTCCAGATATTCTAGCCGCCTTGCCCAATGAATATGATGTTGTCTGGCACAATCGGGCTAATAATCTGCGAGGTGGAGGAGTCGCAATCTTTTTTAAAAGGTATTTGACAATGGAAAATTTGATGGCAGATTCGATAGATCTTGCCGACCTACTTGGCGTCAAATTTATTTTTGAAAATTCATGCCTGGTGATTCTTACCATTTATCGTCCCCCTAATTCCTCGCCTGCATTTAATGATCTTTTTTGCCCCATCATATCTGATATCTGTTCTAGATACCAAAAAGTGGTGGTAACTGGCGATTTTAACTTTCATTGGGAAAAATCCTCCAAAGTTTCAGTACACCGACAACTGGAGCTTGTTATGTCCTCAATTGGCCTGACACAGCTTGTAGAAGGTCCTACTCACACTAAAGGACATACGCTTGATTTGATTTGGACCTCAGACCCTGAAGTCACTATAGATGGGGTCCTACGTTGTATTTGGTCAGATCACTTCTTTATCTACTGCACTATCCCCATTATTGGGAAACCCCCTTGTCAAGTCCCAAAACTGAAGTGAGTACGTCAATGGAGGAAGGTTAATTCACAAGCCTTGCTGGACACTCTCCCACAACACCTTGTTCCGCTTAGTGGAAATTTAGACGAGGACTATTTGTGTTTAACTCAGACTATTTCTCAGGCAATCGATCAGATAGCACCAGAGAAATTACAAAGAGTAAAAGGTCTGGGGAAGGGTGCACCCTGGTATACCCCCTCTCTGAGAGAATTAAAAAAAAAAGCTTCGTGGCATGGAAAGGAGATGGAGGAAATCAAAGGAGGAATCTGACAGGGAGCAATATAAAACCTTATCAAAAGCATATAAGAAATGTATGTTGGTGGCTAAAACTGAATACTTTGATACCCGCATTAAGCGCGCACATAACGTGCAGAAAGAAACTTTCAACATCCTGTCAGAACTGACAAAGAAACCAGTAAATGCGGATACAAAGATTGAATGTAACACGTTCCAACATTACTTCTTAGAAAAAGTAGAGAGTATCCTCTCTGAGATCAAGAGCAATACTGTAAGTGGGTCTTGCCCACTACAGACGGTCGAAATATCGCAGGACTGCACTATTTCGACTTTTCCAGAGCTGGACCCCACTAAGCTTGAACATCTTATGTCCTCTATAAAATCAGGTTCACCGGCGGATCCGTGTCCCCCAACTATTTTCCGAGTAGCTATAGCTATTCTGGCAGACCACATTGTCTCCTTCTTAAATAGCTCACTGCAGATGGGATATCTCCCAATGAGGCTCAAAGAAGCCCGGGTACGACCCCTGCTTAAAAAAACAGGAGCCGAACCAGCAAACCTGAAAAACTACCGACCAATTTCTCAGCTGCCGTTTATGTCCAAAATTCTGGAACAGCATGTGCTACAGTCGTTGTCTGCTTTCCTGGAGTCACACAATCT
This sequence comes from Lissotriton helveticus, assembly GCF_964261635.1. Classification (NCBI taxonomy): domain Eukaryota; kingdom Metazoa; phylum Chordata; class Amphibia; order Caudata; family Salamandridae; genus Lissotriton; species Lissotriton helveticus. Next base: position 74,499,795 of record NC_136067.1, read on the forward strand.
TCTCCAGGGACGTCAAGCATGTTTTCGGGCACATCACAGCACCGAGTTGGGGATGCTCTCGGTGTTGGATGAGCTCAGGGACATGGCTGACAGTAGGAAACCGAGTGCCCTGATACTTTTAGATCTATCAGCGGCATTCAACACTGTCAGCCATGATCTGCTCCTGGACAGACTGGCGAGGTTTGGAATAAAGGACACAGCCTATAAATGGCTAGAATCCTTTTTGACAGGGAGGTAGCAGAGGATCCAACTGGGAGAAGAGATTTCTGAGGTGGGCAGGATGGACTGTGGGGTTCCGCAGGGCTCTGCGTTATCACCGTTACTTTTTAACCTTTACCTGCAACCCCTTATTGAGTCCTTAGTACAGATGGGTTGTCGGGTGTTTAACTACGCTGACGACACCCAACTGCTATTTAGCATTGAGAACTCCAAAGGAGCACAGCTACATATGCAGGAGGTTCTTAGGTAAACAGTCAGCTGGATGAGTTACAATCTGCTGAAAATTAACCCTGAGAAGACGGAGGTTCTGGTGGTGTCAACTGGCATATCACCATGGGGGGATTTGTTTTGGCCAAAAGAACTTGGGCCCACGCCAACACCAGTGCCAAATGTGAAAAGTCTGGGTATAAAAATTGACAAGGATTTTTTTTTTTTTTACTTTATTTTTGAATTTTTTACATCGAAGACAGTTCCGGCAAGGTACATTATTGTTACACATCAAAACTCCATGCATAGGACAAGCGTCTGACGAGTCAGCAGTACACATTTTACAATATGGCAATTATGCAGCAATAGGTGACAATGAAATATGACAGTCCAGCGTAGAAGGTAACATAGTAAGGCAGTGAGTTGACCAAATGACCTCAAGGAGTGGTGTGACCGTCCTTGAAGCAGACACTGGAGTATAGGGGGTCGGCTCCATTGAGGGTCAGAGCAGACGTAGTTTGTCATGAGAGGTCAGCCCATACTGGCAATTCCGCTCTATTGTCTAGTATGTTAAGCAAAGTAAGGGCCGTGACACTTAAACCATAAGGCGATAAGCATAGTTACATCGATTAAGTTGGATATCAAGAGGAGCCAGTGAGGAGCGGGCCGGGGGCTGGCGAGGTCTCGCCAGGGCTAGCAGTAGTACGGGAAAGGTAACCTCTCAAGGGGTCCCATATGTCACGTGGGCGTGAAGCAGTTGGTAATAGTTCAGAATATGTAATTAGCTGTTCCTGACAATAAGTGAGATCGTGCAACCAGTCTTTGAATTTAGGGGCCCTGCCCCTGCCCCATCGACACGCCACCCTCCGTTTCGCAACTAGTAGAGCCAGTGCAATAAATTTGCGATGCGTAGCCTGTATGGGTTCCACGTAGCCCAATAGCGCCAGGACTGGGGAAGGAGTTATATCAGTGTGGATCATGACAGAGAGTGCAGCTATTACCTGAATCCAGTAGAGCCTAACTGTTTCACATGTCCAGGCTAAATGTAAGAAGTCAGCCCCGGGGGCATGGCATCTATCACAATTGTCTGTGGTGCGGAGTTTAAGTCTGTACATTCGGGCAGGGGTAAAATACAGACGATGTAAGAACTTATAGTGGATGATTCTATGTCTGCTACTAGCAGATATGAAGTCTGTCTGTTGGAGGCTGAATGCCCACTGTTTGTCAGTGAGGGGTCTGTCCAGCTCCTGGTCCCACTTTAGTTTGGCTGCCAAGGATGGGTAATTGATTTGTGTGTGCACTGTCTTATAAATTAACGATACCAATTTGCGAGGGACATCAGTGTCGAGTACAAGCTGTAAAGGGGTGAGGGCGTCAGGTTCATGTGGAAAGTCAGGTGTAAGTGCTCGAATTCCCTGGCGAAGCCTAATGTAGAGGAATACGTTGAGTGGTGTGGGCTGTATCCCTTCATATAGGTGTGCCATAGAGCGAAAAGTGCCATCTTGGTAGAGGTCACACCAGGTTGTCACGTGTAATCTGTGGAGCAATTTACGGAATCCCGGTTCTTGCAGTAAGGGCATAGCGGGATGATACACTAGCGGCAATGCCGGGGCATACAGCATCGACACTTCAAGCTTAGCAGCTATTCGGGCCCACGCGGTGATTGTGCTGAACACTGTCATGGATGTTTTGTCTCTGCCGTCCACCACCGCATAAAGAGCACCATCTATAGGGAGAGGGTGAGCCAGCCAGTGCTCAGCGGCCAGCTGGGGCATATATCTAGGTTGGTGGAACCAGAAATAAGCATAGTGGGCCTGAGCCGCTTGGTAATATAATTCGAAATTCGGTATCCCGAAACCACCTTGGGAGCTGGGTCTAATCAGGACATCCCATTTTAAACGAGGAGATTTACCGCCCCAGACAAGTTTAATGAGCTCAGATCGGAGCTGTTGGAAAAAGGATTTGCCAGGATAGAACGGGATGTTCAAAAAGAGGTATAGTAGTTGCGGGAGGATCACCATTTTGATCAGGGATGCTCTGCCCGCCACAGAAAGAGGTAGTGTAATCCAACGGGCAACATTATCAATGATGCGATTCATAGTAGTGCCATAATTGGCAAGCATAAGCTCATCCCTATCTCTCTCTATGTGTATACCCAGATATTTAAAATCACCGTCGCTCCAGGCAATGGGGTAGTCCAATTCAAATCGCGATGTGGAGGGGGTAAGTGGAAATATGCAGGACTTACTCCAGTTAATTTGGACACCTGAAAGTCTTCCAAATTGTATGAATTCCCGTAGAATAGGGTTCAAATTGTCACAAGGGTTGCGTATATACAAAGTTATATCATCAGCATACATTGATATCAATATTTGCCTTTGAAAACAACAAAATGCGCTGTCGTTATGACGTTGCCGCAGCTTCGCGGCTAGAGGTTCCGTGGCTATCGCGAAGAGGAGAGGCGAAAGGGGACATCCCTGTCTGGTCCCCCTGGTGATGGGGAATGCCTCCGACAGTCTACCATTTATAAGGAGTTTTGCAACAGGGCGATCGTAAAGGAGCCGAATCCAGGAAATGAAGATCACTGGAAAGCCCATCCTCTCCAAGATGCTAAACACATAGCCCCATTCCAGGGAATCGAATGCTTTAGTAGCATCAAGAAATATAGCAGCCATGGGTAGGTCCTCATGCACTGAGTTGAGGATTGTAAAAAAGGTACGCAAATTATGAGAAGTGGCCCTACCTGGTACAAATCCAGATTGATCAGGGAGTATCAGAGTTGGAAGCAGAAGGCTGATACGATTAGCATTCAGTTTGGCAAGGACCTTGACATCACAATTTAGCAAGGAAAGTGGGCGGTATGAGTCACATTTATTCGTTGGTTTACCAGGCTTAAGCAATGAAGTAATGAGTGCAACTCTCATAGAGGGCGGTAGTCGGCCCACCTCAAGGGCATCTTCATACACCTCACGCAACACCGGAGCCATGAAATCAATATAGGTTTTATAGAATTCTATCGGAATCCCGTCAAGACCAGTGGCTTTTCCGGATTGCATACCCATTATTGCGTCCCTCACTTCATCTAGCTCAAAAGGCGCACTAAGGAAAGCCCGTTGGGCATCGCTAAGCCAGCCTAAAGAAATATCGGCCAAGTAGTCCTGCAGCTGCAATCCTCCTACCCTGGAGGAGGTGTACAGCGTGCCGTAGTGGGATACAAAGGAATTGAGGATTTGTGCAGTGTCCCGCACCACCACACCGTCCGGGCCCTCAATTTCTATTATCATGTTTGGCGTTCGCATCAACTTAACCGGGGCCGCTAAAGCTTTCCCCGGCCTTTCGCCCTCGCCATACCGGTGAGCAGTCCAGTATTTGCCCCTAAAAGCCGATTCTCTCTCAGCCTCAGCAGTGTAGTCAGATATTTTGTCCCTTATCTGCAGAAGGACCGCATCAGAGGGAGTATCAGCTAGCATCGTTTCTAAAATTCTAAGTTCATTTTCTAGGGCCAGTATCCGAGCAGTAATAGTCTTCAGAATTCCGGCACCTTTAGCTATGCAAATTCCTCGCAGTGTCACTTTGAATGCTTCCCAAATAGTTTCCACATCGTTAACCGAGTCTTTGTTTCTCCTGAAGAAGTCTAAGCATTCATCTCTAAGTTCCTCCTGAAAGGTGGTGTCAAGCAATCGTGAGGGTTGCATCCGCCAAGAAGTGGTGGGGGGGCCTAGGTCCGCTGAGCGGAAAGTGATTTTGACAGGAGAATGGTCCGAGTAAGTCCTCGGTAGGTGTTGTGCACGTGTAAGAGAGGTAAAGAGGTGGGACGTCAGTAATATAAAGTCAAGTCTGGCCCATGAGCGCGCATGTGCGGTAAAGTGTGTGCCTTCTTTTGTGTTAACGTGGAGGCGTTTCCAAGCGTCAATAAGACTATAGTCCGTGATCACCGCGCGTAATTCCTCACGTGTTTTAGTGTAGTGGTGCGGGGCAGGGTGTGACCTATCCAGGGTAGGGTCTAGTGTCGTGTTAAAATCTCCTCCCCAAAGGATGTGTTGAGGTCCCGTCCCCACTATAGCCGCCCATAGCTCAGCAAAGAACCCCGGGTCGTCTATGTTAGGTCCGTAGCAGCAAACCAGTGTGACCGCAATGTGACCCAGTCTCCCCCATAGTATGCAGTAGCTCCCCTGAGTGTCTATCTTGGAGCCTGCCATAACAAATGGCGTGCCTTTCCGCACCAGAATCGCCGCACCTCGAGCATACGTTGAGTAAGACGAGAATACGGTATGGGCTGCCCATCTACTAGCAAACGTATTAATAGCCTGTGGTCTGAAGTGTGTTTCCTGTAGAAGGGCTATATGTATCGAATGGCGATCTAGGTAAGATAGAACTTGCCGCCGTTTCCTGGGATCCCCCAGCCCCCTAACATTCCACGTCAAGACATTTAGGTCAGTGTCACCCATGAGTAGTGTGGAGTACTATCACCTGACGAATCCATTGCCAATAGCCCATGTGTAGGCACCTTTAGGGAAAGCATGACCCGCATAGCAGCGTCCATGAGTGATATGTCGCCTGTGTGTGTAACTTGCACCGCGAGAATAACATCTCGCACACAACGCCCGAATCTAACCTTATTCATTGTAATTGAGGTATCAGTAGATTCCGCAAGTGACAATTGAACGAAACAACCCAACCAAACAGTCCCCCCCTCCCCACTCCCATCACATCCAAACCCCAAGAACGTGGCTTTAAGAGCCTTCAAAACAGCAAAGACATACAGTTTAGTTTGTGCTAGTAATCTTCGTGCGCCCTCCCGCCACTCTAACATCTTGCACTGCAGAGGTTTGGACAGTAATAACCAAATCATTGCAAAAAGTGTGAAATCGGAATGCGCACTGTGCCATCTCTTAATTGCCCAGCAGAGTCCAGTCGCATTAATCTTACAGAGAAGTGGCATATCGTTCGACATATAGGCATACATGGTAAAAAGAAAGCAAGTAACTACTGTCACATCCTGCGCGCACCCGGACATACACTGCCATTGGGTGATTGTAAACTTTGCGACCAATAGGTCCAGACAGTTAAGGAGGCTCGCACCAAGGTTCCACGGCACTGCCATACAAGTGCACCCACCCGCCACCCACTGAAGCAACCCAAACTCCCCAGAAATCCCATCCCTCCCCCGCCCTTGAACTACATCTAAACTCCCCAACATTTGAATTATTGTAGAAAAGTAACACAATGGGGTATACCCTTCGGGGTACAGTCTAGTAGCGCACTTAGCCACTCCCCACTCCTCGCGCCTCTTCCTGTCTAGCCACCCAAAGCAGCTCCGAGGTAGTGGGGAGGGGGTGCCTGGAAAATCTTACCACCATAGTCCAGCGCTCGACCAGCGACCTCAATAACACGTGGAGTGTCCACCATAAACAAGGCCCAACAGGGGAATCCGGAAAGGGCATTTAAAGAACAGTACAGCGCAGTCAAGTATTCAGTATCCAGTATCAAGCATCTTCATTGGCTGAATGAAAGTCGTCTTGTCTGTCATCACCACAATGTTTATTCTCCGCTCGTTCCCGTTTAAGTTTCTAAATAAAAAAAATCTTCCACTTGCTGAGGGTTAGTAAAGAAATGCTGTCGTGCTTGATGCGTTATTCTCAATTTGGCAGGGTAGAGCAACGCATAGTCGATTTGTAGTGCCCTTAGTTTTTTCTTAACGTCCAAGAATTTACGCCTTTGCTCCTGCACCGTCGGGGTGAAGTCCGGATAGATGGAGAACTGGACCCCATCACAGGATAGCGTACGATTGGTGCGAGCTGCCCGCAGTGCAGCATCACGGTCCCGATAGTTCAGAAGGCGGGCAATGATGGGTCGCGGAGGAGTCCCGGTAGCAGGCCGAGGGCCAAGTGATCGGTGAGCCCGTTCAACAATAAATTGCTTGGAAAGAGCCTCAGGGCCAACCGCCACGACCAGTATTTTCTCCACATAATCCTCCATGCGTCCTGTATTGGTAGTCTCCCGAATCCCAATTACGCGGATATTATTGCGACGGCTTCTGGCTTCCAACTCCTCGTTTTTAGCGGCTATGAGCCGTAGCACGTTGTCCATTCTTGCAAGTTGTGTCGTGTGAGTGGCCGCCGTGTCATCATGGTCGGATATGCGCTGCTCAGTTGCCGTGATGAGCTCCTCATGCGCATCCAATTTGTGTACCATGGCGTCCATTCTTGATGACATCCTGTCAACTTTGTCAACTATGGTAGCGAACCCCTGCCGCATTTCGTGCATCATCTGCTGAAAGTCGGGGGCGACAGGGTCGGTGGACGAGTCCATCCCAGCAACGGTGGTGGAGCTCCCCGCTTCCTGCGTGTTGCGCAGTCCTTTTTTTGTCGGAGCTGAATCGAATGACAGTTTGGGCTGCCTATTGTCTGGTTTGCCCATGGTAAATCGTTTGCAGGTATGCGAAGCAGGGGATAGGGAATGTCTGTCGCAATGGGCAAGGAGCGGCGCAAATCGAGCCGGCCCGGCTCCCTAATAAACACTTTCACGTGAAGTGGCAGTGAGTGGCCGGCAGTGGGAGGGCAGCCCTATGCCAATGCCAGGTATATCGATATCGGGTCAGCTCAGCGCTGGATCCTCAGTGCTGGAAGAAGGCAAAGCAGGCACGATCAGCAGCCGCCTTCCGGAAGACAAGGCCTACCAGGCAATTTGGGAGGAAGGTAGCGTCGCGGGCCGTAGTCCGGGCCAAAGCAGCGAAGATACACCTCACACCAGCAGGCACCTCTCAATGCACGTAGTGGGGTTAGCAATTAGAAGAGTACCAGCATCAGCAAGTAGGCGCCGACAATCACCAAAGGAAGCCGAACCGGGAGGGTTGTGGCAGACCGGCGGCTCTCCAGGTCCTAGTAGGGCTTGCCGGCATTTAGAGCAGACCGCGTTGTAGTCGCCGCGGGGCAAGGTCCCAGTGGCCCCAGCACGCACACGCATCCAGCCTCACAGTCCCTGTCGCCGAGGCCGAGGGTGCAGGACGAGCCCGCAGTCCGAGGTCAGCGGCTCCACTCTGATCCCCCGGCGACCCCCGCTCAGCTCAATTCGGGCGCAATAGTCAACTGGGAGCGCATGCAGCATACAGAACTCACCAGGAATGACCAGTCGCTCCGTTTGCAATCAGTAAATGCTAGAATCCAGGGAGCATATTAGCAGGGGATGGTTCCGCAGCGGCGTCTAGCAGCTCCCCCTACGCGAGATGGCCGCCAGTCCTGTCAGCCGTTATTGACGAGCAGTGCAGCGCCTCCAGCTGAAGCAGTGTGTGGGGATCTTTGGCGCTCAATTCCCAGGGGCAAATACACCACCAGTTGTTTTGCTTTGTTTTTGGGGGCACCTTATTGTCCGTTATGCAAGCAGGGCCGGTCCAGGATGCCTCGCGGACCAGCAGTCTGTGGGGCCTACCTGCCTCGTGGTAAGCCGCGGTCTTTCTTAGGTCGCCAGCCCCGCCGGCGGTCAAAGCAGGTCCACAGCTCCGCACCACCCGAAACTTCCCGATAGCGTGATACCGGACAGGAGGGTGGAGGAGCCCTGAAATCTTCACCGGAGCCTCAGCGAGGTATCTTCCATGGGACAGCGTGGTCAGGTCGAGCACGAGTGGCGGAATTTCAGGATAAATATCGGATTTTATAATCCAGGCAGCAGGAGCCTCACATCAGTGCGGCCATACTGCCAGTGCGCCCTCTAGCGCCCCCACAAAAATTGACAAGGATTTGTCTATGATTACCCAGATTTCTGCTGTCGTAGGAACCTGCATTGGCCTAATTAGGCAATTGTGTAGATTAGTCCCCCTTTTATCCGATTCTATGCTTCGGACAGTGGTTTCGGCCACCATACTATCAAGATTGGACTATGGCAATGTCCTTTACTTAGGCCTACTAAAGAACTTGATAAGTAGATTGCAGGTCGTACTGAACGACGCTGCACGCCTAATCTTCAAGCTTCCGAGAAGATCCCATGCATCCCCTTTATTGTTTAAGCTTCACTGGCTCCCTGTGAAACAGAGGGTAGAATTCAAGAGCCTGTGCATTGCACATAAGGCAATTTATGGGCAGGTTCCTGTCTATATCAAAGATCGTCTAATGCCTTACAACCAGACACGGTCTTTAAGATCATCTGATGCTCAGCTGCTGATTTGTCCTCGTTTTAAAATGGCCACAAAAGGTGGAAGGCCTTTTTCCATACTTGCTCCACTGTTATGGAATAAGTTGCCAGTTTCCTTGCGCAAAGAGTCGAATCTTCTTTGCTTCAGAAAGCAGTTGAAAACTATCCTGTTTAGGGAGGCTTTTGGATTAACAGGTTAACCTGTATACTACCTCATTCTTTTCTGCGAGTAAGAATATAGTGTGGTTCCTTTGGTCTGGAGCGCCTCAAGACCTGTTGGGGAGTTGGCGCTATATAAACCAAAGTAACATAACATAACATAACAAAAGCCCAGGTATATAGCATGACAGCCTGGAGCCCAGATATACAGCATGACACCCTGGAGCCCAGATATACAGCATGACATCCTGGCACCCAGACATACAGCATGACAACTTCAGAGCCCAGATATACAGCATGACATCCTGGAGTCCAGATATACAGCATGGCATCCTGGAGCCCATATATACAGCATGACTTCCTGGAGCCGAGATTTACAGCATGACAGCGCCATGAAACCAACTGGTGTACGTGCGCTTTACAAAATATTCTTAAGATTAACATTAAAATTAACCCAGTGCCCAGATATACAGCATGACAACTTCGGAGCCCAGATATACAGCATGACAGCCTGGAGCACAGATATACAGCATGACAACCTGGATTCTAAATATACAGCATGACAACCTGGAATGCAGATATACAGCTTGACAACCCCGAGCCAAGATATACAGCATGACAACTTGGAGGCCCAGATATAAACCAAGACAACTCAAAAGCCCAGGTATATAGCATGACAGCCTGGAGCCCAGATATACAGCATGACATCCTGGAGCCCAGATATACAGCAAGAAAGCGTCATGAAACCACCCAGTGTACGTGCGCTTTACAAAACATTCTTAACATTAACATTAAAATTAACCCAGTGCGCAGATATACAACATGACAACTTCGGAGCCTAGATATACAGCATATACAGCATGACAGCCTGGAGCCCAGATACAGCATGACAACTTGGAGGCCCAGATATAAACCAAGACAACTCTAATGCCCAGGTATACAGCATGACAGCCTGGAGCCCAGATATACAGCATGACAGCCTGGAACCCAGATATACAGCATGACATCCTGGAGCCCAGATATACAGCATGACATTCTGGAGCCCAGATATACAGAATGACAACTCTGAAGCCCAGATATACAGCATGACAGCCTGGAGCCCAGATATACAGCATGACAGCCTGGAGCCCAGATATACAGCATGACAGCCTGGAGCCCAGATATACAGCATGACAGCCTGGAGCCCAGATATACGGCATGGCATCCTGGAGCCCAGATATACAGCATGACATCCTGGAGCCCAGATATACAGCATGACAGCCTGGAGCCCAGATATACAGCATGACATCCTGGAGCCCAGATATATAGCATGACATCCTGGAGCCCAGATATACAGCATGACATCCTGGAGCCCAGATATATCGCATGACAACTCCGGAGCCCAGATATGCAGCATGACATCCTGGAGCCCAGATATACAGCATGACATCCTGGAGCCCAGATATACAGCATGACATCCTGGAGCCCAGATATACAGCATTACAGCGCCATGAAACCACCCGGTGTACGTGAGCTTTACAAAACATTCTTAACATTAACATTAAAATTAACCCAGTGCCCAGATATACAGCACGACAACCTGGATTCTAAATATACAGCATGACAACCTGGAATCCAGATATACAGCTTGACAACCCCGAGCCAAGATATACAGCATTACAACTTGGAGGCCCAGATATAAACCAAGACATGCTGGAGCCCAGATATACAGCATGACAGCCTGGAGCCCAGATATACAGCATGACAGCCTGGAGCCCAGATATACAGCATGACAGCCTGGAGCCCAGATATACAGCATGACAGCCTGAAGCGCAGATATACAGCATGACAACTCCAGAGCCCAGATATACAGCATGACATCCTGGTGCCCAGATATACAGCATGACAGCCTGAGGCCCAGATATACAGCATGACAGCCTGAGGCCCAGATATACAGCATGACAGCCTGGAGCCCATATATACAGCATGTCATCCTAGAGCCCAGATACACAGCAAGAAAGCACCATGAAACCACCCGGTGTACGTGCGCTTTACAAAACATTCTTAACATTAACATTAAAATTAACCCAGTGCCCAGATATACAGCATGACAACTTCGGAGCCCAGATATACAGCATGACATCCTGGATCCCAGATATACAGCATGACATCCTGGAGACCAGATTCAGCATGACAGTGCCATGAAACTACCCGGTGTACGTGCGCTTTACAAAATATTCTTAACATTAACATTAAAATTAACCCAGTGCCCAGATATACAGTATGACAACCTGGATTCTACATATACAGCATGACAACCTGGAATCCAGATATACAGCTTGACAACCCCGAGCCAAGATATACAGCATGACAACTTGGAGGCCCAGATATAAACCAAGACAACTCTAATGCCCAGGTATACAGCATGACAGCCTGGAGCCCAGATATACAGCATGACAGCCTGGAACCCAGATATACAGCATGACACCCTGGAGCCCAGATATACAGCATGACATCCTGGAGCCCAGATATACAGAATGACAACTCTGGAGCCCAGATATACAGCATGACAGCCTGGAGCCCAGATATACAGCATGACAGCCTGCAGCCCAGATATACAGCATGACAGCAGGAGCCCAGATATACAGCATGGCATCCTGGAGCCCAGATATACAGCATGACAGCCTGGAGTCCAGATATACAGCATGACATCCTGGAGCCCAGATATATCGCATGACAACTCCGGAGCCCAGATATGCAGCATTACATCCTTGAACCCAGATATACAGCATGACATCCTGGAGCCCAGATATACAGCATGACAGCCTGGAGCCCAGATATACAGCATGACATCCTAGAGCCCAGATATACATCATTACAGCGCCATGAAACCACCCGGTGTACGTGCGCTTTACAAAATATTCTTAACATTAACATTAAAATTAACCCAGTGCCCAGATATACAGCATGACAACCTGGATTCTAAATATACAGCTTGACAACCCCGAGCCAAGATATACAGCATGACAACTTGGAGGCCCAGATATACAGCATGACATCCTGGCACCCAGACATACAGCATGACAACTTCAGAGCCCAGATATACAGCATGACATCCTGGAGCCCATATATACAGCATGACTTCCTGGAGCCGAGATTTACAGCATGATAGCGCCATGAAACCAACTGGTGTACGTGCGCTTTACAAAATATTCTTAAGATTAACATTAAAATTAACCCAGTGCCCAGATATACAGCATGACAGCCTGGAGCCCAGATATACAGCATGACAGCCTGGATTCTAAATGTACAGCATGACAAGCTGGAATGCAGATATACAGCTTGACAACCCCGAGCCAAGATATACAGCATGACAACTTGGAGGCCCAGATATAAACCAAGACAACTCAAAAGCCCAGGTATATAGCATGACAGCCGGGAGCCCAGATATACAGCATGACATCCTGGAGCCCAGATATACAGCAAGAAAGCGTCATGAAACCACCCAGTGTACGTGCGCTTTACAAAACATTCTTAACATTAACATTAAAATTAACCCAGTGCGCAGATATACAGCATGACAACTTCGGAGCCTAGATATACAGCATATACAGCATGACAGCCTGGAGCCCAGATACAGCATGACATCCTGGATCCCAGATTCAGCATGATAGTGCCATGAAACTACCCGGTGTACGTGCGCTTTACAAAATATTCTTAACATTAACATTAAAATTAACCCAGTGCCCAGATATACAGTATGACAACCTGGATTCTACATATACAGCATGACAACCTGGAATCCAGATATACAGCATGACAGCCTGGAACCCAGATATACAGCATGACATCCTGGAGCCCAGATATACAGCATGACATTCTGGAGCCCAGATATACAGAATGACAACTCTGAAGCCCAGATATACAGCATGACATCCTGGAGCCCAGATATACAGCATGACAGCCTGGAGCCCAGATATACAGCATGACAGCCTGGAGCCCAGATATACAGCATGACAGCCTGGAGCCCAGATATACAGCATGACATCCTGGAGCCCAGATATACAGCATGACATCCTGGAGCCCAGATATACAGCATGACAGCCTGGAGCCCAGATATACAGCATGACATCCTGGAGCCCAGATATATAGCATGACATCCTGGAGCCCAGATATACAGCATGACATCCTGGAGCCCAGATATATCGCATGACAACTCCGGAGCCCAGATATGCAGCATGACATCCTGGAGCCCAGATATACAGCATGACATCCTGGAGCCCAGATATACAGCATGACATCCTGGAGCCCAGATATACAGCATTACAGCGCCATGAAACCACCCGGTGTACGTGAGCTTTACAAAACATTCTTAACATTAACATTAAAATTAACCCAGTGCCCAGATATACAGCATGACAACCTGGATTCTAAATATACAGCATGACAACCTGGAATCCAGATATACAGCTTGACATCCCCGAGCCAAGATATACAGCATTACAACTTGGAGGCCCAGATATAAACCAAGACATGCTGGAGCCCAGATATACAGCATGACAGCCTGGAGCCCAGATATACAGCATGACAGCCTGGAGCCCAGATATACAGCATGACAGCCTGGAGCCCAGATATACAGCATGACAGCCTGAAGCGCAGATATACAGCATGACAACTCCAGAGCCCAGATATACAGCATGACATCCTGGTGCCCAGATATACAGCATGACAGCCTGAGGCCCAGATATACAGCATGACAGCCTGAGGCCCAGATATACAGCATGACAGCCTGGAGCCCATATATACAGCATGTCATCCTAGAGCCCAGATACACAGCAAGAAAGCGCCATGAAACCACCCGGTGTACGTGCGCTTTACAAAACATTCTTAACATTAACATTAAAATTAACCCAGTGCCCAGATATACAGCATGACAACTTCGGAGCCCAGATATACAGCATGACATCCTGGATCCCAGATATACAGCATGACATCCTGGAGACCAGATTCAGCATGACAGTGCCATGAAACTAACAGGTGTACGTGCGCTTTACAAAATATTCTTAACATTAACATTAAAATTAACCCAGTGCCCAGATATACAGTATGACAACCTGGATTCTACATATACAGCACGACAACCTGGAATCCAGATATACAGCTTGACAACCCCGAGCCAAGATATACAGCATGACAACTTGGAGGCCCAGATATAAACCAAGACAACTCTAATGCCCAGGTATACAGCATGACAGCCTGGAGCCCAGATATACAGCATGACAGCCTGGAACCCAGATATACAGCATGACACCCTGGAGCCCAGATATACAGCATGACATCCTGGAGCCCAGATATACAGAATGACAACTCTGGAGCCCAGATATACAGCATGACAGCCTGGAGCCCAGATATACAGCATGACAGCCTGCAGCCCAGATATACAGCATGACAGCCTGGAGCCCAGATATACAGCATGGCATCCTGGAGCCCAGATATACAGCATGACAGCCTGGAGCCCAGATATACAGCATGACATCCTGGAGCCCAGATATATCGCATGACAACTCCGGAGCCCAGATATACAGCATGACAGCCTGGAGCCCAGATATACAGCATGGCATCCTGGAGCCCAGATATACAGCATGACAGCCTGGAGCCCAGATATACAGCATGACATCCTGGAGCCCAGATATACAGCATGACAGCCTGGAGCCCAGATATACAGCATGACATCCTAGAGCCCAGATATACAGCATTACAGCGCCATGAAACCACCCGGTGTACGTGCGCTTTACAAAATATTCTTAACATTAACATTAAAATTAACCCAGTGCCCAGATATACAGCATGACAACCTGGATTCTAAATATACAGCTTGACAACCCCGAGCCAAGATATACAGCATGACAACTTGGAGGCCCAGATATAAACCAAGACAACTCAAAAGCCCAGGTATATAGCATGACAGCCTGGAGCCAAGATATACAGCATGACATCCTGGAGCCCAGATATACAGCATGACATCCTGGCACCCAGACATACAGCATGACAACTTCAGAGCCCAGATATACAGCATGACATCCTGGAGCCCATATATACAGCATGACTTCCTGGAGCCGAGATTTACAGCATGATAGCGCCATGAAACCAACTGGTGTACGTGCGCTTTACAAAATATTCTTAAGATTAACATTAAAATTAACCCAGTGCCCAGATATACAGCATGACAGCCTGGAGCCCAGATATACAGCATGACAACCTGGATTCTAAATGTACAGCATGACAAGCTGGAATGCAGATATACAGCTTGACAACCCCGAGCCAAGATATACAGCATGACAACTTGGAGGCCCAGATATAAACCAAGACAACTCAAAAGCCCAGGTATATAGCATGACAGCCTGGAGCCCAGATATACAGCATGACATCCTGGAGCCCAGATACACAGCAAGAAAGCGTCATGAAACCACCCAGTGTACGTGCGCTTTACAAAACATTCTTAACATTAACATTAAAATTAACCCAGTGCCCAGATATACAGCATGACAACTTCGGAGCCCAGATATACAGCATATACAGCACGACAGCCTGGAGCCCAGATACAGAATGACATCCTGGAGCCCAGATTCAGCATGATAGTGCCATGAAACTACCCGGTGTACGTGCGCTTTACAAAATATTCTTAACATTAACATTAAAATTAACCCAGTGCCCAGATATACAGTATGACAACCTGGATTCTACATATACAGCATGACAACCTGGAATCCAGATATACAGCTTGACAACCCCGAGCCAAGATATACAACATGACAACTTGGAGGCCCAGATATAAACCAAGACAACTCTAATGCCCAGGTATACAGCATGACAGCCTGGAGCCCAGATATACAGCATGACAGCCTGGAACCCAGATATACAGCATGACCTCCTGGAGCCCAGATATACAGCATGACATCCTGGAGAACAGATATACAGAATGACAACTCTGAAGCCCAGATATACAGCATGACATCCTGGAGCCCAGATACACAGCATGACAGCCTGGAGCCCAGATATACAGCATGACAGCCTGGAGCCCAGATATACAGCATGACAGCCTGAAGCGCAGATATACAGCATGACATCCTGGAGCCCAGATATACAGCATGACATCCTGGAGCCCAGATATACAGCATGACATCCTGGAGCCCAGATATACAGCATGACATCCTGGAGCCCAGATATACAGCATTACAGCACCATGAAACCACCCAGTGTACGTGAGCTTTACAAAACATTCTTAACATTAACATTAAAATTAACCCAGTGCCCAGATATACAGCATGACAACCTGGAATCCAGATATACAGCTTGACAACTCCGAGCCAAGATATACAGCATGACAAGTTGGAGGCCCAGATATAAACCAAGACAACTCAAAAGCCCAGGTATATAGCATGACAGCCTGGAGCTCAGATATACAGCATGACATCCTGGAGCCCAGATATACAGCATGACATCTTGGAGCCCAGATATACAGCATGACAGCCTGGAGCCCAGATATACAGCATGACAGCCTGAAGCCCAGATATACAGCATGACAGCCTGGAGCCCAGATATATAGCATGACAGCCTGAAGCCCAGATATACAGCATGACATCCTGGAGCCCAGATTTACAGCATGACAACACCATGAAACCAACTGGTGTAAATGCGCTTTACAAAACATTCTTAACATTAACATTAAAATTAACCCAGTGCCCAGATATACAGCATGACAACATCGGAGCCCAGATATACAGCATGACAGCCTAGAGCCCAGATATACAGCATGACAACCTGGAGGCCAGATATACAGCATGACAACTTCGGAGCCCAGATATACAGCATGACATCCTGGAGCCCAGACATACAGCATGACAGCCTGGAGCCCAGATATACAGCATGACATCCTGGAGCCCAGATATATAGCATGACAGTGCCATGAAACTACCCGGTGTACGTGTGCTTTACAAAACATTCTTAACATTAACATTAAAATTAACCCAGTGCCCAGATATACAGTATGACAAACTGGATTCTAAATATACAGCATGACAACCTGGAATCCAGATATACAGCTTGACAACCCCGAGCCAAGATATACAGCATGACAACTTGGAGGCCCAGATATAAACCAAGACAACTCTAAAGCCCAGGTATACAGCATGACATCCTGGAGCCCAGATATACAGCATGACAACTCCGGAGCCCAGATATACAGCACAACATCCTGCAGCCCAGATATACAGCATGACATTCTGGAGCCCAGATATACAGCTTGACAACCCAGAGGTCCAGATATAAAGCAAGAAAACTTAAAGCCCAGCTGTACAGCATGACAACCCTGGAACCCAGATATACAGCATGACAGCCTGGAGCCAAGATATACAGCATGACATCCTGGAGCCCAGATATACAGCATGACAACTCCGGAGCCCAGAGATACAGCATGATATCCTGGCACCCAGATATAGAGCATGACATCCTGGAGTCCAGATATACAGCATGACATCCTGGAGCCCATATGTACAGCATGACATCCTGGAGCTCAGGTAAATAACATGACATCCTGGAGTCCAGATATACAGCCTGACATCCTGGAGCCCATATATACAGCATGACAACTCCGGAGACCAGATATACAGCATGACATCCTGGAGCCCAGATATACAGCATGACATCCTGGAGCCTAGATATACAGCATGACATCCTGGAGCCCAGATATGCTGCATGACAACTTCGGAGCCCAGATATACAGCTTGACATCCTGGAGCCCAGATATACAGCATGACAACTCCGGAGCCCAGATATACAGCATGACATCCTGGAGCCCAGATATACCGCATGTCATCCTGGAACCCAGATATACAGCATGACATCCTGGAACCCAGATACAGCGTGACATCCTGGAGCCCAGATATACAGCATGACATCTACGGAGCCCAGATATACAGCATGAAATCCTGGAGCCCAGATTTACAGAATGACAGCCTGGAGCCCAGATATACAGCATGACATCCTGGAGCCCAGATAAACAGCATGACATCCTGGAGCCCAGATTTACAGCATGATATCCTGGAGCCCAAAGATACAGCATGACAACTCCAGAGCCCTGATATACAGCATGACACCTGGAGCTCAGATATACAGCATGACAACTCCGGAGCCCAGATATACAGCATGACATCCTGAAGCCCAGATATACAGCATGACATCCTGGAGCCCAGATATACAGCATGACAACTCCAGGACCAGATATACAGCATGACAACTTTGGAGCCCAGATATACAGCATGACAGCCTGGAGCCCAGATATACAGCTTGACAACCTGGAGGTCCAGATATAAAGCAAGAAAACTCAGCGCCCAGCTATACAGCATGAGATCCCCGGAACCCAGATATACAGCATGACAGCCTGGAGCCAAGATATACAGCATGACATTCTGGAGCCCAGATATACAGCATGACAACTCCAGAGCCCAGATATACAGCATGCCATCCTGGAGCCCAGAAATACTGCATGACATTTTGGAGCCCAGATATACAGCATGACATCCTGTAGCCCAGATATACAGCATGACATCCAGGAGCCCAGATATACAGCATGGCAACTCCGGAACCCAGATATACAGCATGACATCCTGGAGCCCAGATATACAGCATGACAGTCTGGAGGCCAGATATACAGCAAGACAGCCTGGAGCCCAGATATACAGCATGACATCCTGGAGCCCAGATATACAGCATGACAACTTCGGAGGCCAGATATACAGCATGACATCCTGGATCCCAGATATACAGCATGACATCCTGGAGCCCAGATATACAGCATGACAGCCCCATGAAACCACCCGGTGTATGTGTGCTTTACAACAAATTCTTAACATTAACATTAATATTAACCCAGTGCCCAGATATACAGCATGACAACCTGGATTCTAAATATACAGCATGACAACCTGGAATCCAGATATACAGCTTGACAACCCTGAGCCAAGATATACAGCTTGGAGGCCCAGATATAAACCAAGACAACTCTAAAGCCCAGGTATACAGCATGACAGCCTGGAGCCCAGATATACAGCATGGCAGCCTGGAGCCCAGATATACAACACGAAATCCTGGAGCCCAGATGTACAGCATGACATCCTGGAGCCAAGATATACAGCATGACAACTCCGGAGCCCAGATATACAGCATGACATCCTGGAGCCCAGATATACAGCATGACATCCTGAAGCCCAGATATACAGCATGACAGCCTGGAGCCCAGATATACAGCATGAAATCCTGGATCCCAGATATACAGCATGACATCCTGGAGCCCAGATATACAGCATGACAACCTGGAGCCCAGATACACAGCATGACATCCTGGAGCCCAGATAAACAGCATGACATCCTGGAGCCCAGATTATACAGCTTGACAATCCGGTGGTCCAGATATAAAGCAAGAAAACTCAGAGCCCAGCTATACAGCATGACAACCCCGGAACCCAGATATACAACATGACAGCCTGGAGCCCAGAAATACAGCATGACAGCCTGGAGCCCAGATATAAGTATGACATCCTGGAGCCCAGATATACAGCATGACAACTTTGGAGCCCAGATATACAGCATGACATCCTGGAGCCCAAATAGACAGCATGACATCCTGGAGCCCAGATATACAGAATGACATCCTGGAGCCCAGATATACAGCATGACATCCTGGAGCCCAGATATACAGCATGACATCCTGGAGCCCAGATATATAGCATGACATCCTGGAGCCCAGATATATAGCATGACATCCTGGAGCCCAGATATACAGCATGACATCCTGGAGCCCAGATATACAGCAGGAGAACTCCGGAGACCAGATATACAGCATGACATCCTGGAGCCCAGATATACAGCATGACATCCTGGAGCCCAGATATACAGCATGACATCCTGGAGCCCAGATTTACAGCATGACAACTCCGGAGCCCAGATATACAGCATGACATCCTGGAGACCAGATATACAGCATGACAACTCCGGAGCCCAGATATACAGCATTACATCCTGGAGCCCAGATATACAGCATGACATCCTGGAGCCCAGATATACAGCATGACATCCTGGAGCCCAGATATACAGCATGACAACTCCGGAGCCCAGATATACAGCATGACATCCTGGAGCCCAGATATACAGCATGACAGCCTAGAACCCAGATATACAGCATGACATCCTGGAGCCCAGATATACAGCATGACAGCCTGGAGCCCAGATATACAGCATGACATCCTGGAGCCCAGATATACAGCATGACAACTCCGGACCCCAGATATACAGCATGACAACACCATGCCCAGATATACAGCATGACAACTTCGGAGCCCAGATATACAGCATGACAACCTGGAGCCCAGATATACAGCTTGACAACCCGGAGGTCCAGCTATAAAGCAAGAAAACTCAGAGCCTAGCTAAACAGCATGACAACCCCGAAACCCAGATATACAGCATGGCAGCCTGGAGCCTAGATATACAGCATGCCATCCTGGAGCCCAGATATACATCATGACATACTGGAGTCCAGATATACAGCATGACATCCTGGAGCCCAGATATACAGCATGACATCATGGAGCCCAGATATACAGCATGACAACTCCGGAGCCCAGATATACAGCATGACATCCTGGAGCCCAGATATACAGCATGACAGCCTGGAGGCCAGATAGACAGCATTACATCCTGGAGCCCAGATATACAGCATGACAAGTCCTGAGCCCAGATAAACAGCATGACATCCTGGATCCCAGATATACAGCATGACATCCTGGAGCCCAGATATATAGCATGACATCCTGGAGCCCAGATATATAGCATGACATCCTGGAGCCCAGATATACAGCATGACATCCTGGAGCCCAGATATACAGCATGAGAACTCTGGAGACCAGATATACAGCATGACATCCTGGAGCCCAGATATACAGCATGACATCCTGGAGCCCAGATTTACAGCATGACAATTCCGGAGCCCAGATATACAGCATGACATCCTGGAGACCAGATATACAGCATGACAACTCCGGAGCCCAGATATACAGCATTACATCCTGGAGCCCAGATATACAGCATGACATCCTGGAGCCCAGATATACAGCATGACATCCTGGAGCCCAGATATACAGCATGACAGCCTGGAGGCCAGATATACAGCATTACATCCTGGAGCCCAGATATACAGCATGACAAGTCCTGAGCCCAGATAAACAGCATGACATCCTGGATCCCAGATATACAGCATGACATCCTGGAGCCCAGATATACAGCATAACATCCTGGAGCCCAGAAATACAGCATGACATCCTGGAGCGCAGATATACAGCATCACAGCCTGGAGCCCAGATATACAGCATGACATCCTGGAGCCTAGATATACATCATGAGAGCCTGGAGCCCAGATATACAGCATGACATCCTTGAGCCCAGATATACAGCATGACAACTCCGGAGCCCAGATATACAGCATGACATCCTGGAGCCCAGATATACAGCATGACATCCTGGAACCCAGATATACAGCATGACATCCTGGAGCCCAGATATACAGCATTACAACTCCAGAGCCCAGATATACAGCATGACAGCCTGGAGCCCAGATATACAGAATGACATCCTGGAACCCAGATATACAGCATGACATTCAGGAGCCCAGATATACAGCATGAGAACCCGGAGGTCCAGATTTAAAGCAAGAAAGCTCAGAGCCCAGCTATACAGCATGACAACCCCGGGAACGCAGATATACAGCTTGATAAGCTGGATCCCAGATGGACAAGTTACTTACCTTCAAAACGCCTTATATGGTAGAGACATGTACCACGTACCACCACCGTTGTGGAAACTGCGCTGTCCAGCGAGTCTGTCATGTATGAGCCACATCTTACTGTGAACTTTGCTGCATCTCTCCCATCTGAAATAGCTTGGGAGAGTAGAGCCTCATTGGGCTTCGAGACCCTGGGCAGCACCTGCGGAACCGTGTCCCCTATCGAATGGGAATAACGGCCCAAAAGGCATGCAGTGTTCACCGACCACAGTGCCAGATTGTCGGAAGAAAAACAATTCTTCCCAAAACTCACCAGTCTCTTAGATTCCCTGTCCGGGGTTGGGGATGGGTACGCGCCGTGGGAAGTAGAAGCCTGGACCACAAAGCTTTGTGGGGTGGGGTGAGCGGTAATGAAAACTGGATTGCCTGGTGCAGGGAGGTGGCGGCAGGCAATCGTTCTATTCACAGGAGCCCCTGTGCTGGGTTTGGACCAGGTGCCCAGAAGGACGTCAGTTAAGGCCTCATTACAAGGCTATTAGGGTTCCAAGCTTAAGACCCCAGGCTGCAGGACCTCTGTTAAGACGTTAGTCTTGACTACCATTGTAGGGAGCTGCAGGTCCAGGTCCCCCGCAGCCCTATGCATCACCATAGCAAATGATGCTCCCTCCTCAGTAGCCAGGCTAGGGGGATATAGCATACCAGAGTCTGGGGAGGTGTCCAAACCATTAGCATCACCCAGTTCCTCATACCAGTCCATATATGGTGGGTGCAGAATTTCTAAGGGATCCTGCTCCCCCTCCCAATCCTCTTCCTCCATCCTCTTCCTCCATCCCTAACTCTACAGAATAGGGCAGGTTGAACAGTATGGAGCCATATGGCTCCTTCGGCGCCAGTCTTGGCATCGCAGGATGCACGACCGGCACTGTGTCACCAGGAATGAGCATCCGGGAGGCACACCATTGGGTGCCGGTGACTCCAAGTACCTCAACATCGGAGACGGTGCCAGGGAAGGTCGCTGCGGAGGTGCTACCGGTGTCGTTCTGGTCCCGGGAACAGGTGCAATCGGAGGCCGTGGTGCCTGGGCCAGAGCCACAGGCACGGGAACCACGGGGCCTCTCCATCCTCTGAACCTTCAGGGCCCAAAGCCACACCGGCTGGGTCAGGCTGCCCAAATATGGTGCACTTGGCTTCATGGAACTCCTTCACCTTGGCAGGGTTTGCTACCGGACCCGGCAAAGCAGGGAAATGAGGAGCCGACCCAGGCACCCGCTTCGTGGAGCATGGCCTTGAACGGTGAGGTTCCCCTGCCATGCCCTGAGACGAGCGGGGTGAGGTCAAAGCACACTTCGGCTTCTTGTGCTTTTTGTGGTCCATCTTACATGATTTCAACAACTTCGAAGAAGAGGACTTTGATTTACCGGAACGGTGCTCGGACCTTTCTCTCGATGGAGTCCTGGACCGGGATCGAGACTGATGAGGCGACCTCCGCGTGCCGGATGCTGGGCCACGACCAGCTTTAGGGACCTCTCCCTCAAAGCCTTCGGCGCCGTGGCCCCACAGTCAGAGCACGACTTCGAGTCATGGTTGTGCTCCAGAAACCAGAGACACACTAAGTAGGGGTCCGTGAATGACATAGCTCAGTGACAGGAGCCATACTGCTTGAACCCTGAAGTCTTTTTACTTGACATATCTTACACACCAAAATAAGTCCACAAAAGGTCGAAAAAAGTCTGTCAAAAATTAACAAGTGGAAGCTCTCTTCAACGGATTGGTACTGGGTGACGCGGAAAGAAAAGAACTGACGTCAGCACGCTGTAGTAGCGGTTATATTGACAACGCGGACGTCTCGACGATGACAAACACAATGCCGATGATGTCACCTGGAGTCAATTGACACCACCTACCCGTGTGCAGGGGTACGCTAAGAAAAATCTACTGGATCCAACCTGGTGCCTGGGAGTTCAAAGGCAAAGAATCTGTGGCTAGATGTCTCTATCAGATATACAGCTTAACAACCCGGAGCCCAAATGTAGAGCATGACAACCTGGAGCCCAGACATAGAGCATGAAAACCCCAGAGCACAGATATACAGCTTGACAAGCAGGCGCCCAGATATACAGCTTAAAAACATAGGGGCATATTATCAACAAATAGCGATATTTATCGCTAAGTAGGGTTAGCTGCAATATTTTTATCGCCGCGCATCACCGTTTTTTATCGCTGAGATAACTTGCTATTAGCAAGGTTTATCTCAAAAGCGATAAAAATCAGGCGAAATGCGTGAATATCGCTGAGAATACAGCGATATCCACGCATTAGTGACGAAATGCTCTTAGCCATGTTATCCACCTCCCATTGGATAACATGGCTAAGAACTGGTCTGAGCAGGCGTTGGTTTTTGGCGATAGCGGGAATTTTTCCATCGCTACGCCTGCCTTGTTAATAGGCGATAGCAACATTAGTGACTGCTTTCAGTCGCTAACAGGTTGGTTACACGAACTTTGCATGTCATTAGCGATAAATATCGCTGACATGCAAAGCGGGCCCCAAACCGCTCGCTATCGCCTAAAAGCTGTCGTTAACATCAGTTAGCGACAGCTTGCTAATAGAGCGATAGAATTATCGCCACCCTTCGTAATATGCCCCATAGTGACTAGATATACAGTATGACAACCCAGAGCCCAGATATAAAGAATGACAACCTGAAGCCCAGATATACAGCTTGACAACCCGAAGCCCAGATATATAGCTTGACAACCTAATGCCAAGATATACAGCTTGACAACCCAGAGGCCCAGATAAAAGCAAGACAACCCAGAGCCCAGATAGACAGCATGGCAGCCCCAGAGCCCAGATATACTGCTTGACAAGCAGTAGCCCAGATTATACAGTTTGACAACCCCGAGCAAAGACATACAGCTTGACCACCCGGAGCCCAGCTATACAGAAAAACAACCTAGATCCCAGATATACAGTTCGACAACCCAGATCCCAGATATAAAGAATGACAACCTGAAGCCCAGATATACAGCTTGACAACCCGGAGCGCAGATATACAGAATAACAACCTAATGCCAAGTTATACAGCTTGGCAACCCAGAGGCCCAGATATAAAGCAAGGCAACCCAGAGCCCAGATAGACAGCATGACAGCCCGGATCCCAGATATACTACTTGACAAGCAGGAGCCCAGATATACAGCTTGACACCTCCGAGCCAAGATATACAGCTTGACAACCCGGAGCCCAGCTATACAGCAAAGCAACCTAGATCCCAGATATACAGTTTGACAACCCAGAGCCCAGATTTACAGCTTGACAACCTGGAGCCAAGCTATACAGCTTGACAACCCGGAGCCGTTATATACAGCATGACAACTCTGAGGCCCATTTATAAACCAAGACATGGATCAGATATGGTCCAACAATCTGATAATAACGACCCCCACTACGTCCCCTTGCAAATGGTCCGACCATTATTTAATTAAATTTAGGTTAGCCCTCACCTCCACCAGGTAAACCCTGACGGGCACTAGCGGACTAGCTAGGAAATGGAACGCCTTAGACAGAAAGGAATTCCTTGACACGCTGACTTGAACTGCCCCTCCATCTCACCCAGATGTCAATGTAACTGAAGCTAACCTCTCTAGCTGGCTGCTCACTGCTAGTAATATGCATGCCCCTCTTAAAAAAGTTAAACTCGCCCGCCGATCAGATGACCAGAGATGGTTCACTTCCAAACTCAAATCCCACAAACTGACCGTCCGCCAACTAGCATGGCAGTGGCGGTGTAACTACTTCCCAGAGCTGAAGCACCCATTTATAACAGCACAGAAGAAATACATGAAGTCCATTCTTCAGGCCAAATCCACCCACTTTTCTGCGCGCATTCTTAACTCGAATAACAGCTCCAAGGAGATCTTCTCCATTATGAACGAACTGTCCAACCCAGCCAGAGTCCTTCCCAAGGTTATCGCCACGCAAGCTTTGTGCGACTCACTCAATAGTTACTTTATTGACAAAATCTCGACCATCAAAGATAGCACCCCTAAACACCCCACTACTATTCCCTACTCCACTTACAAAAACAAACTCAACAACAATAATAAGCTCGGAAACCTTTCTGGAGCTTCTAGTTAAAGTCAAGTCAGGAGCCCCCACCGACTGTTGCCCTCCTCATATACTAAAAACCTGCCTCTCTGCCCTCCCAGATCCGGCTCTTACCCTCCTCAACGACTCTCTTCTGGCCACGTCCCCACTGCCTTCAAAGAAGCCACAGTGGTGCCTATACTGAAAAATCCCGGAGCCGATCCCGCCTGTTTGTCTAATTACCGCCCTATTTCCCTGCTACCCTTTTTAGCCAAAGTTTTAGAGGCACACGTTACTAGATGCCTCTCTAACTTTTTGGAAGAGTCTCACTATCTTGAGCCACATCAGGCGGGTTTTCATCCTGCCCACTCAACAGAAACAGTTATTTTAGCTGTACTGGACACTCTCCGTGAGGGCGCAGACTGTGGCTCCCCTCAGGCTCTGATACTCTTGGACCTCTCTGCCGCTTTTGACATGGTCGAACACACTATCCTAGTTGACCGTGTCGGACAAGGTGGGATCCAGGGCACAGCCGCCAGCTAAATTCCTTTCTGAAGGACAGGTCGCAGGCTGTTCGTCTCAACAATATGCTGGCCCCTTAACAGAGAATCACTTGCGGTGTCCTTCAGGGTTCCTCCCTGTCCCCTCACTTGTTTAACCTTTACATCCTCCCTCTGATTAAAGCCCTCAGAGATAGGAAGGTGACCGTCTACAACTATGCAGACGACGTCCAACTGGTCTTCATGGTTGATAACACTGACAGTTCAATCATCGACTTCCAGGTCACAATGAGGTTCATTCAATCATGGATGGACCAAAACCACCTAAAGTTGAATCCTGGAAAAACTGAGCTCGTACTTACAGGAGACAGTCACAAGTTCTGGGGCCCGCACTACTGGCCCCCAGAAATGGGTTGTCTGCCTTCCCCTTCCTCTTCGGCAAAAATACTTGGTGTAGCGCTTAATGGTGATCTCTCACTTAAAACACAAGTGGGTCTTATAGTCTCCAAATGCTTCTTCCATCTATGAAAAATCAGGAAGATTCGCCGCCTCCTCACACAGGTAGCCCTCATCCAAGTTGTGATAGCTACAGTTCTATCTCACCTGGATTACGCCAATGCCATCTATCTGAGAATGCCTTTCTACCTGCAAAAGCGGCTCCAACTGGTCCAGAATCATGCGGCCAGACTGATACTACGACAACCCAGATGGCAATCACCCTCCCCCTATTGAAGCAGCTACACTGGCTCCCTATTCCCCCTCGCTGCATCTCCAAAAGACGGTTGTCTGATTTTTAAATCCCTGCACGGCAAAAGCCCGGAATTTATCAACAATTTGATATGTAAGCACATCCCCCCCGTAATCTACATTCAGCCCACCTCTCACTCCTCCACACCCCCACTTTCAGGTGGAAGCGCCTTGGAGGCTGCAGATTCGCTGTTCTCGCCCCCAGGATTTGGAACTCCCTGCCATTGGAGATCCGAGCCTGCTCTGATCTCCTGAAATTCCGAAAATCCCTTAAAATCTGGCTGTTTGAGCAAGCCTACATCTGAAGCTCTACTAGGTAACGGTCGATGGTCTTCCGACAGCGCCATGAAACCACCCGGTGTACGTGCGCTTTACAAAACATTCTTAACATTAACATTAACATTAACCCAGTGCCAAGATATACAGCATGACAACCTTGATTCTAAATATACAGCATGACAACCTGGAATACAGATATACAGCTTGACAACCCCGAGCCAAGATATACAGCATGATAACTTGGAAGCCCAGATATAAACTAAGACAACTCTAAAGCCCAGGTATACAGCATGACAACCTGGAGCCCAGATATACAGCATGACAACCTGGAGCCCAGATATATATCTTGACAAACTGGAACCCAGATATACCTCAGGACAACTCGGAGGCCCAGATATAAACCAAGATAACCCAGAGCCCAGATATACAGCTTGACAAACTAGAGCTCAGATATAAAGCATGACAACCCCAGAACCCAGACATAGAACTAGGCAAACAGGAGCCCAGATATACAGCATGACAACATAGAGCTCAGATATAGAGCATGACAACCCCAGAGACACAATACAGAGCATGATTGACTAGAAATTAGTTATGGATGATGATATCTTAGAGCCCAGAGCTTGAAAATCCAGAGCCAGGTTTTACAACTGAGAGCCAGGAAACAGATGCATAACAACCCAGAGCCCAGAGGTAGAGCAAGCAACCCAGGGCCCAGCAGTTGAGAAGACAACTTAGAACCCAATTATCGAGTGTAACCACCCAGAGCCCTGATATAGAGCATCTCAATCCAGAGCTCACATTTAGAGCATCACAATCCAGAGCCCAGATATAGAGCATCAAAATCCGGAGCTCAGAAATAGAGCATTACAATTCGTTGCCAAGGGTTGTTGACTCCACCAGAGATCCTCAGGCTCCAAGAAGCTCCAATCTCAAGCAACTCCTGCAGCCTAGATCTTTGCCCTCACTTCTTCCTCTGCACTGTGGGCCTGCTTCATTGGTGAGCTGCTCAAGGTTTTTTTGCGACTCCTTTGCCTTCATCCTGTGGGTCCTCTTGAGGGTCTTCTTTGGCTTCAGTGGGCTCCCCTGCTTGCTCGGGGCTCGCTCAGAGCCTGATCCGACTTACCTGCTTGTGGTGAGTCAATTGTACCTTGCTGGTCCCAACACGGCACCTTTCTTGTCAACTACCTTGTTGGCTGCTGCCAAGGCTTGTTGGTGCCCCTGCCGGACACTGATCCCTTGGCTCTCGACATCTAATTTGGGACAGCTCATGAACAGCTCCTGGTCTTCCACCCCGTCGCCTGGACCACACAGCTCTCCTGCATTCACCGTCATTGGTGGGCATTTGTCTTACGTGCCTCATGGTCACTCCTGAGTGGCATAGACTCTGTCCCCTCTGCTTGCAGGTACCTCTAATCTTGAATCCACCCATGGGTCCCACCGGACTCCTTCATCTTCCTCTCCTCTCGCATCTTTCCTGAAGTCCTCCATTGTGGTCTACGTCGGTTTCTGATGTCACTTGACACATATGCACCCAGCTTCCCTGGTGTAGGTATCCTGGTTCCTGGGGTATCCACGGGCGGGGTGACTCTCCAACCTTCCATCTACCACAGAGTTTCTTCAGGGTCCACTGAGAAGAGTCCTCCTTCTTTAAAATTGAAACCACGGCTTACCTTTTGACTAACATTGAGCATGCGATTGTGTTCTCACTCTGCACACAAACTCTGTGGGGGTTCCTAAATACTCACCTTGGGTGGTTCCTCGGGTCCCCGGCTCTTCTACATCTTCTGGGTGAGTTCTTGACTTGAGTCGTGGTTCGCATTCCACAATTTTAGCATAAGGTTTGGTGTCCCCCTGGAAACCACTGTGTATTAGTGCTACTTGTGTGCTCTATTTCCTAAGTATTGTGTGTATTTTGGTTATATCTCCGGGTAGGAGATATTACAATGTGTTATTGAGTGTTTGTAATAAAATACATCTTTTTATAACTACACTGTGTGATTCTTTTTCACTTAACCTATACCATGAGATTGAGTACTGGTAAACCAACGAGTTTTACACTACTTCTGGACTAAGACTAAAGGCGGCTTTCCACAGCTACCACTTAGAGAGCTTTCTAAGGTTTTATTAAGACCACTAAAATCCCAATAAGGGTTGTCTAGATTAGTGCAGGGTGCTACACTTACATAACTGAGCACCATATACTAAGTCAGCCTCTCACACACAACATCACTATCCAGAGCTCAGATACAGAGCATCATAATCCAAAGCTCAGATATAGAGCATCACAATCCAAAGCCCAGTTATAGAGCATCACAATCCAGATCTCTGATATAGAGCATCACAATCCAGAGATCAAATATAGAGCATCACAACCGAGAGCTCAGATATAGAGCGTCACAACCCAGAGCCCAGATATAGAGCATCACAACCCAGAGCTCCGACATGGAGTATAACAACCCAGAGCCCCGATATAGAGCGTCACAATCCAGAGCTCAGATATAGAGCGTCACAACGAAGACCTCAGATATGGAGCATAAAAATCCGGAGCTCAGATATAGAGCGTCTCAACCCAGAGCCAGATATAGAGCGTCACAATCCAGAGCTCAGCTATAGAGTGTCACAATCCAGAGCTCAGATATAGAGCGTCACAACCCTGATCTCAGATATAGAACATCACAATCCAGAGCTCAGATATAGAGCATCACAACCCAGAGCTCAGATATAGAACGTCCCTGTACCGAAAACAAGCATCCTTGGACCGGTTTCAGGGTATGTCACCCTTCTTCAGCCAGGCTAGCATGAATCCAGTGGCACAGTGAGCAAAAGACCAACATCTGGGCATACCCATTCCACTTATAGCGAAAAGTGTTACAGCAAACAAATGATGCACCGAATGCTGACAATGCAAACATTCTCCCCCAGTCAAAATATCTGGGTTAAATCCATCATTCTTTTGCCCACTACGCCACCCCAGTTTGGACCCAGCCATATGCAAATCAGTCTTGACCCTGTGCCCCATGGGAACAGTCCAGACCGAACTGCCAGGCCAGGTCCTCCCTGGACCGAAAACGAGGATCCTGGGACCAGTTTCAGGTTATGTCACCCTTCTTCAGCCAGGCTAGCTTGAATCCAGTGGTACAGTGAGCAAGGGACCCAGGTCTGGGCATACCCATCCCACTTAGGGTGAAAAATGTTACAGCAAACAAATGATTGATGGAATGCTGGCAATGCAAACATTCTCCCCCAGTCAAAAGATATGGTACAATTCATCGTTCTTTTGCCACCCCAGTTTGGACCCAGCCATATGCAAATCAGTCTTGACCCTGTGCCCCATAGGAACAGTCCAGACCGAACTGCCAGGCCAGGTCCTCCCTGGACTGGAAACAAGCATCCTGGGACCGCTTTCAGGGTATATCACCCTTCTTCAGCCAGGCTAGCTTGAATCCAGTGGCACAGTGAGCAAGGGACCCACATCTGTATACGATTCTGGAGATAACTAATGCCTGGACTGCCATTTTTAGGTACGAGGTGTCCAGGAAAGGTTTTAGTTTCCTCAGGTAGCTCAGGTGAAATCTGGCAGTTTTAGCCATCGGGTTGATATTGTCTTGCATATTCAGGTTGCTGTCAAGGATTATTCCAAGAGATTTGGCAGATTCCACTATGGTTGGTGTGCAGTTTAGTACTGTGATCGACTTGGTCCATTCCCAGATGTCAGTGTTACTTTTAGGAGGGGAGATTAGAAGGAACTCCGTTTTTTGTGCATGTGGGGCCAGACATATGACGGATTTCTGCATGCGCAAATGGGTTTTAGAACCGTTTGTGCATTCAAAAAACCTGTGGCCCATGCACTAACCCTATTTTGAGAGTCGCTAATTAAATAGTGAATCACAAAATAGGGTTAGAAAATCACTATTAGTAAGGGGCTTTCCGAGGGCGTCCCTTCCTAATAACGACTCTGAACCGTATGTAAGGATGTTTTGCGTCAGCAATTGCATTCGCCAAAAAACTTGCACTTTACCACCCCCTTCAAGAGGGTGCTAAACCATTTGCAAATGGGAAGGGGTCCCCAAAGGGACCCCTTCTCCTTTGTGAATGGGTGCAAAAACACTTTTTGAGAGCAGGCAGTGGTCCCAGCGACACTGTTGGCATGATTGTGAGTTTGGCACCGTACAGAATGTTCCTGTACGATAAGTAGGTTTGATTTGGCTGCATGGGATAGTGCTGTTTTTCTTGAGTAGAAAATAAGGTTATTGATGATTGTGCCCTTGTCTGCATTAAAGTACAGGTCGGAGATCAGGGTCTCTTCTCAGGAGGAAATGTTTGAAGGTTTTAGCAGCGGTCCTGGAGAGGTTAGGAGGGTATACGATGGAGTAAGAGTTGCCCCCTGTTGCATTCAGGCTAGAGCCTGCCATACTGGAGAGAAAAGGGGATCGGTAAGAACCAGGAGGGCAAACTTTGGTAGGCTGCAGGAATGGTTCAAGCATTAATGCGGAGAGATTGCTGTACCGGGACACAGTCAGGGATGACCGCTGGGTTGCAGGGAGTCAGGAAGAGGGAGAGCCTACATTACATCCTGAGTCCAGGTAGCGTGGTCGAGACCCGTTCATGGTGCTGGTAGATCCTGAGGAGGGGTAGAAGTCAGTCAGTGATGGGCCTTTGTCATCCAGTAGGTAAACAACCACGGTGGGGTCGGCAAGGAGCCAAGGCAAGGGAGAATAGGAGTTGCAGAGAGAACACATTCAGAGTGCAGGCAGGGCAGGAAGGCGGCTCCCCAAAACAAAAGAGATAGACCCACATGTATGGAAATATTGGTACTTTTTAAAATCACAAAACATAGTATCCCAAAGAGCTTTGTTAATAGAATCCCTTCATACCCTTGATTTTCATTCCCAGCTGTAGAATTGGTTCAATTATCCTGTAGCTTAGCAGATTTCTTTGGGCACCTCAAATGGTACACGCTGTTTGTATTTTTTGCTTCAACAAGCATACGCCAGTCAAAGTATGTGACATGCCTGTGAGTAGTTTTCTGTTTCCATTAGAGTTTATAGATACTTCTCAGCTAGTGCACAATAATATGTAGCCTATTTGCTTTACGGGATCGATTAGCATTAAGCCAGCTGGGGAGCTGCCGCAGGACCCTCGTTACAAAAAACACAGTTGATGGACAGAATGTAGAACAATGTCATACATTCACCCCAGTACAAAGATCTGGGCCTAAATCCATAGTTTTTTTCACTCCACACCACCCTGGGTTAGACACTGGCTATATGCAAATCAGCTCTGACCCTTTGCCTCATGGGAAAAGTCCAGTCCGAACTGCCAAGCCCTGTCTTTCCCAGACCGGAATCAAGCATCCAAGGACCGGTTTCTGGCTATCAGCCTTCATTCAGCCTGGATAGCTTGACTCCAGTGGTGTGGAGAGCCTGGGACTCACGTCTGAGCATACCCAGCCCACTCGGGGTGAAAATTACAAAAAACACAGTTGATGGACAGAATGTAGAACAATGTCATACATTCACCCCAGTGGAATCAAGCTAGCCGGGCTGATGAGAGGTGTTACCTCGAAACCGGTCCGGTCCTCGGATGCTTGTTTCCGTTCTGGGAAGGACATGGCTTTTGTAGTTCGGACTGGACTGTTCCCATGGGGCACAGGGTCAGCGCTGATTTGCATATCGCCATTGTCTAACCCAGGGTGGTGTGGAGTGGAAAAACGATGGATTTGGGCCCAGATCTTTGGACTGGGGTGAATGTGTGACATTGATCCACATTCTGTCCATCACTGTTGTGTTTGCAATTACCACTCTAAGTGTACTGGGGATGCTCAGACGTGAGTCCCAGGCACTCCACACCACTGGAATCAAGCTAGCCGGGCTGATGAGAGGTGTTACCTCGAAACCGGGCCGGTCCTCGGATGCTTGTTTCCGTTCTGGGAAGGACATGGCTTTTGTAGTTCGGACTGGACTGTTCCCATGGGGCACAGGGTCAGCGCTGATTTGCATATCATCATTGTCTAACCCAGGGTGGTGTGGAGTGGAAAAACGATGGATTTGGGCCCAGATCTTTGGACTGGGGTGAATGTGTGACATTGATCCACATTCTGTCCATCACTGTTGTGTTTGCAATTACCGCTCTAAGTGTGCTGGGGATGCTCAGACGTGAGTCCCAGGCACTCCACACCACTGGAATCAAGCTAGCCGGGCTGATGAGAGGTGTTACCTCGAAACCGGTCCGGTCCTCGGATGCTTGTTTCCGTTCTGGGAAGGACATGGCTTTTGTAGTTCGGACTGGACTGTTCCCATGGGGCACAGGGTCAGCGCTGATTTGCATATCGTCATTGTCTAACCCAGGGTGGTGTGGAGTGGAAAAACGATGGATTTGGGCCCAGATCTTTGGACTGGGGTGAATGTGTGACATTGATCCACATTCTGTCCATCACTGTTGTGTTTGCAATTACCGCTCTAAGTGTGCTGGGGATGCTCAGACGTGAGTCCCAGGCACTCCACACCACTGGAATCAAGCTAGCCGGGCTGATGAGAGGTGTTACCTCGAAACCGGTCCGGTCCTCGGATGCTTGTTTCCGTTCTGGGAAGGACATGGCTTTTGTAGTTCGGACTGGACTGTTCCCATGGGGCACAGGGTCAGCGCTGATTTGCATATCGCCATTGTCTAACCCAGGGTGGTGTGGAGTGGAAAAACGATGGATTTGGGCCCTGATCTTTGGACTGGGGTGAATGTGTGACATTGATCCACATTCTGTCCATCACTGTTGTGTTTGCAATTACCGCTCTAAGTGTACTGGGGATGCTCAGACGTGAGTCCCAGGCACTCCACACCACTGGAATCAAGCTATCCGGGCTGATGAGAGGTGTTACCTCGAAACCGGGCCGGTCCTCGGATGCTTGTTTCCGTTCTGGGAAGGACATGGCTTTTGTAGTTCGGACTGGACTGTTCCCATGGGGCACAGGGTCAGCGCTGATTTGCATATCGCCATTGTCTAACCCAGGGTGGTGTGGAGTGGAAAAACGATGGATTTGGGCCCAGATCTTTGGACTGGGGTGAATGTGTGACATTGATCCACATTCTGTCCATCACTGTTGTGTTTGCAATTACCGCTCTAAGTGTACTGGGGATGCTCAGACGTGAGTCCCAGGCACTCCACACCACTGGAATCAAGCTAGCCGGGCTGATGAGAGGTGTTACCTCGAAACCGGGCCGGTCCTCGGATGCTTGTTTCCGTTCTGGGAAGGACATGGCTTTTGTAGTTCGGACTGGACTGTTCCCATGGGGCACAGGGTCAGCGCTGATTTGCATATCGCCATTGTCTAACCCAGGGTGGTGTGGAGTGGAAAAACGATGGATTTGGGCCCAGATCTTTGGACTGGGGTGAATGTGTGACATTGATCCACATTCTGTCCATCACTGTTGTGTTTGCAATTACCGCTCTAAGTGTACTGGGGATGCTCAGACGTGAGTCCCAGGCACTCCACACCACTGGAATCAAGCTAGCCGGGCTGATGAGAGGTGTTACCTCGAAACCGGGCCGGTCCTCGGATGCTTGTTTCCGTTCTGGGAAGGACATGGCTTTTGTAGTTCGGACTGGACTGTTCCCATGGGGCACAGGGTCAGCGCTGATTTGCATATCGCCATTGTCTAACCCAGGGTGGTGTGGAGTGGAAAAACGATGGATTTGGGCCCAGATCTTTGGACTGGGGTGAATGTGTGACATTGATCCACATTCTGTCCATCCTTGTTGTGTTTGCAATTACCGCTTTAAGTGTACTGGGGATGCTCAGACGTGAGTCCCAGGCACTCCACACCACTGGAATCAAGCTAGCCGGGCTGATGAGAGGTGCTACCTCGAAACCGGGCCGGTCCTCGGATGCTTGTTTCCGTTCTGGGAAGGACATGGCTTTTGTAGTTCGGACTGGACTGTTCCCATGGGGCACAGGGTCAGCGCTGATTTGCATATCGCCATTGTCTAACCCAGGGTGGTGTGGAGTGGAAAAACGATGGATTTGGGCCCAGATCTTTGGACTGGGGTGAATGTGTGACATTGATCCACATTCTGTCTATCACTGTTGTGTTTGCAATTACCGCAGGACCCTCGTTGGCAGGCGGTGGTTTGGAGTGCAAGATGGCCTCGCGGAGTGAGGCTGCCCCCAGAGGCAGTCAAGCTGTCTGGGGTGAAAAGTCTTCACACCGGGGCCGCATGACATACCCCAGCTGCGGCGGAAGGCAACGGGTGAAATAGTCACTCCGAGCTGCAGGAAAATGGGGCCAACTTAAGACGGCGGAACGGCAAGGTCGAGATAGGCGGGGACTCACCATCCGAATGCAGCAGGGGAGACCCGACTGGTCTTGATGCTGGTCCTCCACGCAGCAGGCACCGGGGCAGAAGACCCAGCAGATAAACCACAGTCTCGCTCTGGGTCCGAAGGAAATTAGGGCCGCACCAAGGCGTATGACCAGTGTTGGGCGAAGGACGGCCTCACTCCGGCTGTAGGAGCACAGGCCGCCCCTAGTGGAGTGAATGATGGGCCTCGGTCAGGGCGGCAGGAAACACAGCAGCTGCCGGCATTGCGTGACCCAGGGCCACCCTCGGGGCAGGCGGTTGGTTGAGGTGCAGGATGGCCATTCTCCGGCTGTGGGGAAGAGGCCACCCCCAATGAAAGATGAAACAGGCCGGGGTGAAGAGGGCCTTGTACCAGTGCCCCGGGAACCAGGAATCAATCAGGCCAGGATGAAAAGGCCTCGCTTCAGGGCCGCAAGACACACCCCGTCATGCAACGATGGGCAGCAGGCAACCTGGTGGGCTTTGCTCCGGGTCGCAGGACTCGATGCTGCCCTCAAGGCAGGCGACCAGGCAGCGGTACTCGGGGGCACGGACTCACCATCCGATCGCAGCGAGGAAGGGAATCACTGAAACAATATCGACAGACCGAATATCGATTACCTAAAATAACGAAGTAAAATTATCGACTACAAAAATATCGACTCACAATACTTTAACAATAAACTACACAAATATCGACTCCACAATATCGCAACAAAAAAATATCGACTACAACATTATCGAAAGAAAAAAAATTAGAAAGACTAAGGGGCCCATTAGGATGTCGGGCGGATTGCCCCCGCCAGGCTGACGGTGGCCAACGCCAGCCTGGCGGGGGCAATCCGCCCAACATCCGCATTCTAATTCCCCCCCACCATATTAGGATGGCGGGGGGGACCGCGGCGGACGAAAACACCGTCCGCCGCTTTTCCGCCCCGGTCGCAGTGCGGCCGGGACGGTAATGGGACCATATGGTGGCGGTGTCTATCAGACACCGCCATCCATATTAGGATGTCCGTTTCCAGCTGCTTTTCCAAGGACTCGGGGAGGTGGGGGGTGCACATGGGGGGTACCTATGGTACCCCCCAGCAGTTCCATGCACAGCATGGCAGGCACCGCGCGGTGCCTGCCATGCTGTGCATGGAAGTACACAGCATGCCTTCCTGCCATTGTGGGGGCGGTGCTGAATGCACCGCCCGCCACAATGGAATGAATGCAGGATGCGCCTGCCACTGTGGCGGGCGCATCCTAATGCTGCCCACGGGACCCCCACCCTTAGGGCGGGCGGTCCCCTACTACGACAGGATGGCGGGCGGACAAAGTCCGCCCGTCATCCTAATGGACCCCTAAATATCGACTCTCAACAAATAAAAAAGACCTAAGACTAAATATCGAATACAAAAATATCGACCACTAAAATATAGAAATACATCATATCGACTTCTGTAAACCTCATAAAAAACAATAATTAACGAAAACATGATGATAACTATAAACATAAAACAATATACATATATAAAAAATACATACTATATTAACTTACTGCATAAACATCAAATAAATTTAATATTTTGACATTTCGAAAACATAATACATTCACATCATATATATACATAAAACATGATATAACTCACAATACAAATAAGATTTTTATATAAAATTTAACATAAAAATGCTCCACGAAACAATATAAACGTACTTGAAATCCTCCATTAAAACAACAATACTGCCCAAAAAATTCAAAAAGTCGCGAACAACCAATACAAAACACCAAACAATTAAGCCAGCCAATAAAAACAACCAACACATTACAGGAAAACTATAAAAAATAAGCAAACAAGAAACTAAATAACACTTTGCGCCACAAAACCTGAAGGAGAGGAAACTCTGCTACATTTCCAGCAAAAGAGAAACCTGCTAGATTAAAAAAAAGACTACACCAAACAAAAGTAAGTACCACCACTTTATAATACCTACTCAACTTAGAACTGAAAACTAAAAATATAAATTTAAACATCAATAACTTATATCTTTTCTTTCCATTTTCTATTCCTTACAGATACATCAAAGTTACCGAAAAAAAGGCCACCTAAAACAACTATATCAACTATTACACAAAAGTAAGTATATAAACTAAAAAAACTGAGACAACTTTAACTCTAAAACAAGCTAGAAAACTTCCTTATGGGAAACCATCCAATAATACAAACCTGAACAAATACAATAAATCACATTTTCTTTTCCCAAAAGAACAATCAAGAAAATAAAGAAAAGCAAACCATCCAAACAGACAGCACAGCCCTACAAAGAACAAAGAAACAGGTACATTTACAGAGAAAATGTGATAATTGCAATTAATTAAGTTAGAAACAATACTAAAAATCTCCATGTACCATTTATTTACTATAGAAAGAAGAAAGAAAAATGACAGAAGGAGCAAAATGTATTATCTCACAAAAGGGCAAAATGCTTTTATGTTATATGGGCTATACATATACTCAAGAAAAACAACATGAATTGAAAGTGTTTTGGAAATGCAGCACATATTATAGCAACAAATGTTATGGCCGCGCTATAACTCAGGAAACAACTGTAACCAATACTACTGAACATAACCACCCTCCTAACGTGACAGAAATAGAAATTAGACAAATGCTAGACTCACTAAAAGAAGCTAGTACTAGCACAGACCTCCCTACTACAACTATCCTTGAAGAACACTTAAAAACACTCCCGCAACATTCTTCAAGCCAACTACCTTCGATCGATTCACTAAAAAGGAGAAAAGCTAGACAAAAAAGATTTACTACAGCTACTCCCCCTACCCCAAAAACCTGCAGGAAGTCCAAATTCCTCCAGAACTAAAAATAACTCACAGTAACGAACCTTTCATCCTATACGATAATGCATGTCCAGAAAAAAGAATAATAATGTTTGCTACAGCAGACAATATGTTGAAATTACAACAATGTGAAACATGGATGATGGATGGTACATTTTCAGTATGCCCAAAACCTTTCTACCAATTGTTCACCATCCATGGACACTATCAAAACTGCAATATTCCTTTCATATATACTCTCTTACCCAACAAACAGCAAACAACCTATAAGGAGCTACTAAATAAAATAAAAGAACACACAAATAATTACTTCCCCCAAAAAATTATCATTGACTTTGAAAAAGCAATGATAAACACAATCCTAAAAACATACCCTCACACAGCAATCCAAGGTTGCTACTATCATTTTAACCAATGTATATGGACACATATACAAAAAACTAACCTAAGCTCCCAATACTGCAATGACAGCACTTTTGCCTACCAGGTAAAAAAATTAATTGCAATAGCCTACGTTCCTGTTACAGACATAGCAGAACATTAATACCTATTAATATACAGCCCCTCCTAACAAAAAAATTAAACTAAACTAAGCCCTCTCTTAGATTACTACGAAGACACATGGGTAGGAAGACTACACAGATCCGGACACAGAAGGCAACCCAAATTCCAAATTCCCTGGTGGAACGTCTACCTAAGTACACTAAATAAACAGGCTAAAAGTAACAACGCAGTCGAACGATGGCACAATGCTTTCCTAGCAAGTACAGGCAGAACTACCCCAACACTCCATAAACTACTCCATTCATTACAAAAGGAGCAAAGGTACCAACAACTCCGAATGGAACAATCTGTTACACTAATTGGCCCGAAGCTAAGTAAACAAACAAAAAAAATGTACAACACCTTACAAGAACAAGTTACCCTATACCCAACAACCAGAGGCCTACCTTATCTTTCTATGATCGCAAAAACAATTCTTTAAACACATCTAAAAATACCTATACATAACAAAAAATACACATAAAATATATGCCTTAAATGTATGCTAGAAACTGTACCAAAATTGTCAAATATATTTTATATGATTTTATAGAAATATATCTGAACAGTTTTCTTACAATTTGTAAAATATAACTTAAAAAACTTTAATAATTACATAAACAATCCCACCCAAAAAATTAATAAAGAAAACTTACTCACTTTGTTGCTGAAGACAAACCTTTGGAATGAAAGAAATCCTTCCATATGAGTAAACGATCCAAACTATCCAAAGGAACGCATAAAAATAGCAACAGATGCAAAAAATATCTTCTCCAAAACGATCCACTCGAAAACCCATAAAAACCCGAATAAAGTTATCAAAAAGTAAAAAAACGCTCCAAGGAAACAAAATAGAAAGAAAGAAAAAAACCCACATCTATGACGATTATTCTCCAAATCCGATGCAACGATAAACCATAAAAAACCCGAAAAATGTAAAAAAGAAAAGTACCCGCTCCTTGAAAACGCGAAAAATTAAGAAAGTGTGTTTAAAAATGATTACATAATAATCTACACACTTCTTACTATAAAAAAACGCAATCTTCTCCCAAAAACGGGATCCCCGGGAAGCACCAAAAAAAAGAGAAAATAAACATACCCACCCACACACAATACGCCCAAACATACATTTACTAACATTATTAAACATTACACATATCATTTTATTAACATTTCTAATCCTATTCCTACCTCAACATAGTAAACCCAACCCAAACCGTAACTACCGCCTAAAACACACACATCCTACAACTACACAACACTAGAAAACCCATACACACTCTACAAACACTCAAAAAATATATCTAACTAAAATAATATACTTAAAATGAAACTTACCCTTCCACACGCGAAACAGCATCCAATCGCAAGCTCTTCCACGCCGATATAACACAAAATAACATTACGCGGTTACAAAATAGTCCCTAACAAACAAATAGTCCCATTCATATTAACATTAAATAACATTCTAAATACATGTAATACATGTTTAAATCAATATTATCAAACTATTGTATTTTTTTTAAATTATCTAAAAATATAACAATGTTATAAAAATTACTAACAATGTCCTAAATGTTATTTTCAGTTACTTATTATTAATGTAGCAAACATTTACTTTAAAAAAATGCTTATATTATTGTATAAATATGGAACTATTTAATACATGTTACTATAATTTACTGTTTATTTGTACAAATAATTTAAAAAAAACATAACCTATGGAATAAAATGGTACCTCTGTAAAAATTAATATTATTAATATTTTATATATTAATAATCTTATTTTTTTTGTCAATCATATCTCAATGTGAACAATACCTACTTATTTTTGATTATATATATTTATATGTTTTCTTTAAAAAATGTGTGAATATACAAACATTGTATTAAAAAATATTACATATTTTAGTTCTATATGTATTTGAAAAAAAATCTTTGTTTCCAATAAAAATTGTGAAAAGAACTAAAAAATTTACACTGAATAAAAAATTTCTTTGTTTAAAATGAATGTATGAAAAATGTGTATTTTGATAAAAAATATTTTTCACCAAAAAAGAACTATGAAAATAATATTAATATGTTGTTAAACTATATATCGTCCAAATAAAAATGTGTACTTACCATTGAAAAATATGAATACATTTATTTTCCGATTTTTTAACACTCTTTTGAACATAATAAAATCATTAAAAACGGTTGCAGTCTAATTATTAGAATTTGTCTTATTATCAATTATAATAATTATTTATATATTTTTTTAATTTTTACTATATATTTTATATTTAAATAAGCTTAATATCATTACATATAATCTAAAAAAATACTATACTGTCAATCCATAAAATATACTATTCCAACACCACCAAGTATAAAGGCAGGGAAGGTGCTGGACACTAAACCCATTTAATTTACAATTCCCACTCCACCAAGTATTAACTCAGGG
Source organism: Lissotriton helveticus (assembly GCF_964261635.1). Taxonomy (NCBI): domain Eukaryota; kingdom Metazoa; phylum Chordata; class Amphibia; order Caudata; family Salamandridae; genus Lissotriton; species Lissotriton helveticus. The sequence goes on from NC_136067.1 coordinate 74,541,100, forward strand.
AAGGTGCTGGACACTAAACCCACACAATTTACTATTCCCACTCCAACAAGTATAAAGTCAGGGAAGGTGCTGGACACTAAACCCATTTAATTTAATATTACCACTCCACCAAGTATTAACTTAGGGAAGGTGCTGGACACTATACCCATATAATTTACTATCCCTACTCCAACAAGTATAACGTCAGAGAAGGTGCTGGACACTAAACCCATTTAATTTACTATTACCACTCCACCAAGTATTAACTCAGAGTAGGTGCTGGACACTAAACCCATTTAATTTACTATTCCCACTCCACCAAGTATAAAGTCAGGGAAGGTGCTGGACACTAAACCCATTTAATTTACTATTCCCACTCCATCAAGTATTAAGTCAGGGAAGGTGCTGGACACTAAACCCACCTAATTTACTATTCCCACTCCACCAAGTATAAAGTCAGAGAAGGTGCTGGACACTAAACCCATTTAATTTACTATTTCCACTCCACCAAGTATTAACTCAGGGAAGGTGCTGGACACTAAACCCACACAATTTACTATTCCCAATCCACCAAGTATAACGTCAGAGAAGGTGCTGGACACTAAACCCATTTAATGTACTATTCCCACTCCACCAGGTATTAACTCAGGGAAGGTGCTGGACACTAAACCCACACAATTTACTATTCCCACTCCACCAAGTATAAAGTCAGAGAAGGTGCTGGACACTAAACCCATTTAATTTACTATTCCCACTCCACCAAATATTAACTCAGGGAAGGTGCTGGACACTACACCCATACAATTTACTATTCCCACAGCAACAAGTATAAAGTCAGGGAAGGTGCTGGACACTAAACCCATTTAATTTACTATTCCCACTCCACCAAGTATTAACTCAGGGAAGGTGCTGGACACTAAACTCATTTAATTTACTATTCCAACACCACCAAGTATAAAGGCAGGGAAGGTGCTGGACACTAAACCCATTTAATTTACAATTCCCACTCCACCAAGTATTAACTCAGGGAAGGTGCTGGACACTAAACCCACACAATTTACTATTCCCACTCCAACAAGTATAAAGTCAGGGAAGGTGCTGGACACTAAACCCATTTAATTTAATATTACCACTCCACCAAGTATTAACTTAGGGAAGGTGCTGGACACTATACCCATATAATTTACTATCCCTACTCCAACAAGTATAACGTCAGAGAAGGTGCTGGACACTAAACCCATTTAATTTACTATTACCACTCCACCAAGTATTAACTCAGAGTAGGTGCTGGACACTAAACCCATTTAATTTACTATTCCCACTCCACCAAGTATAAAGTCAGGGAAGGTGCTGGACACTAAACCCATTTAATTTACTATTCCCACTCCACCAAGTATTAAGTCAGGGAAGGTGCTGGACACTAAACCCACCTAATTTACTATTCCCACTCCACCAAGTATAAAGTCAGAGAAGGTGCTGGACACTAAACCCATTTAATTTACTATTTCCACTCCACCAAGTATTAACTCAGGGAAGGTGCTGGACACTAAACCCACACAATTTACTATTCCCAATCCACCAAGTATAACGTCAGAGAAGGTGCTGGACACTAAACCCATTTAATGTACTATTCCCACTCCACCAGGTATTAACTCAGGGAAGGTGCTGGACACTAAACCCACACAATTTACTATTCCCACTCCACCAAGTATAAAGTCAGAGAAGGTGCTGGACACTAAACCCATTTAATTTACTATTCCCACTCCACCAAATATTAACTCAGGGAAGGTGCTGGACACTACACCCATACAATTTACTATTCCCACAGCAACAAGTATAAAGTCAGGGAAGGTGCTGGACACTAAACCCATTTAATTTACTATTCCCACTCCACCAAGTATTAACTCAGGGAAGGTGCTGGACACTAAACTCATTTAATTTACTATTCCAACACCACCAAGTATAAAGGCAGGGAAGGTGCTGGACACTAAACCCATTTAATTTACAATTCCCACTCCACCAAGTATTAACTCAGGGAAGGTGCTGGACACTAAACCCACACAATTTACTATTCCCACTCCAACAAGTATAAAGTCAGGGAAGGTGCTGGACACTAAACCCATTTAATTTAATATTACCACTCCACCAAGTATTAACTTAGGGAAGGTGCTGGACACTAAACCCATATAATTTACTATCCCTACTCCAACAAGTATAACGTCAGAGAAGGTGCTGGACACTAAACCCATTTAATTTACTATTACCACTCCACCAAGTATTAACTCAGAGTAGGTGCTGGACACTAAACCCATTTAATTTACTATTCCCACTCCACCAAGTATAAAGTCAGGGAAGGTGCTGGACACTAAACCCATTTAATTTACTATTCCCACTCCACCAAGTATTAAGTCAGGGAAGGTGCTGGACACTAAACCCACACAATTTACTATTCACACTCCACCAAGTATAAAGTCAGAGAAGGTGCTGGACACTAAACCCATTTAATTTACTATTTCCACTCCACCAAGTATTAACTCAGGGAAGGTGCTGGACACTAAACCCACACAATTTACTATTCCCAATCCACCAAGTATAACGTCAGAGAAGGTGCTGGACACTAAACCCATTTAATGTACTATTCCCACTCCACCAGGTATTAACTCAGGGAAGGTGCTGGACACTAAACCCACACAATTTACTATTCCCACTCCACCAAGTATAAAGTCAGAGAAGGTGCTGGACACTAAACCCATTTAATTTACTATTCCCACTCCACCAAGTATAAAGTCAGGTAAGGTGCTGGACACTAAACCCATTTAATTTACTATTCCCACTCCACCAAATATTAACTCAGGGAAGGTGCTGGACACTACACCCATACAATTTACTATTCCCACACCAACAAGTATAAAGTCAGGGAAGGTGCTGGACACTAAACCCATTTAATTTACTATTCCCACTCCACCAAGTATTAACTCAGGGAAGGTGCTGGACACTAAACTCATTTAATTTACTATTCCCACACAACCAAGTATAAAGTCAGGTAAGGTGCTGGACACTAAACCCATTTAATTTACAATTCCCACTCCACCAAGTATTAACTCAGGGAAGGTGCTGGACACTAAACCCACACAATTTACTATTCCCACTCCAACAAGTATAAAGTCAGGGAAGGTGCTGGACACTAAACCCATTTAATTTAATATTACCACTCCACCAAGTATTAACTTAGGGAAGGTGCTGGACACTAAACCCATATAATTTACTATCCCTACTCCAACAAGTATAACGTCAGAGAAGGTGCTGGACACTAAACCCATTTAATTTACTATTCCCACACAACCAAGTATAAAGTCAGGTAAGGTGCTGGACACTAAACCCATTTAATTTACTATTCTCACTCCACCAAATATTAACTCAGGAAGGGTGCTGGACACTAAACCCATACAATTTACTATTCCCACTCCAACAAGTATAAAGTCAGGGAAGGTGCTGGACACTAAACCCATTTAATTTACTATTCCCACTCCACCAAGTATTAACTCAGGGAAGGTGCTGGACATTAAACCCATTTAATTTACTATTCCCACTCCACCAAGTATTAACTATGGGAAGGTGCAGGACACTAAACCCATACAATTTACTATTCCCAAACCACCAAGTATCAAGTAAGGGAAGGTGCTACACAGTAAACCTATATATTTACTTTCATCACTCAAACAAACATAAAAACAGTAAAAGTTTAACATACTAAACACAAATTATTATTAATTCCACTCCAAAAAATAAATATTATGAATATTGTTTACATTTTTTGTATTAAAATGTATACCATTATTTTTTAAATTGGAATATTTTTTTTTATTTGATTTCAAATTAAAATATACCACAAACAAAGAAAAATAAATGTAAATTAATTACATCATATATTATATAAACTTTGCATAACCCAATAAACTAAAACATAATTTATATTTAATTCAATAACAACATTTTTAATTTTAAATTTCACATTCCAAACATTCAAATAAAATTTTAAATTTAAATTTAAATTTTTTAAATTAATACACACCCTATACACCAATAAATATACATAATAAAACACAACTACAAACAAATAAAAAATAAAACGTTATAATTTACAAATATAATTTTTTTTTAATTATGTAAAAAATCAGCCCCAAATTATAAAAAATTTCACATCAAAATCACATATATTTTAACATTTTAAATTTCAAATTTGAAAAACAACATGTGACAAATTATTTTGAAAAATTTAGACGTCAACATTTTTAGATTCTCACAACACTATTCACCTTAAATCCAACATACCAATCAATATTTTTAAATAAATCTTAAATACATTTAAAAAATGTACATTTTGAAAATATACTGAAAAAATCTAAAATATTTTTAATTATTAAAAAAAGAAAACACACCCCATTCCCATAAAAACTCACATCCCATTGTACAAAATTATTATACCATTTAAAAAAATATATTTTAAAATTGTAAAATATTTTATAAATTAATTTAAAAAATGTAATTCAAATATTAAATCCTTAAAACACTCCTCATACTATTCCCCTAAAAACCAACATCCCAGTCCTAAAATTTAATATACATTTTCTAAATATTTTTTTAAAAAATTTACTAATTTACAAAATGTTTTAATTTTTATTATATATATATATTTTAAAACACTCCCCACCCTATTCCCCTATAAACCCACATCCCGCTCCTAAAATGTATAATACATTTTCTAAACATATTTTTAAAAAGTTATTAAATTTATAATATTTTATTACAATTTAAAATGTATATATATATATATATATATTTTAAAACACTTCCCACCCTATTCCCCTATAAACCCACATCCCGCTCCTAAAATGTATTATACTTTTTTTAAAAAAAATATAAAATTAAATACAAAAATCACAAATTTCATTATAATTTAATTTCTATTTACTTAAAAAAAGATATATTTTTTAAACAAAAAATAAAATTTTTCGATATTATTAACAGTCTATATTTAATACATCGATATTCTAACACTCTATATTATGTCTTTCGATATTCTAACACTCGATATTTTATTTTTCGATATTTTTTACCTCACAAACAATATGATAATTTAAACCTTCGATATTAAGAACTCGATATTTTTTACTTCGATGTATATTTTTTTTTTACATTCGATATAAATTACATCGATATTACTTACCTCGATATTAATTACTTCTCGATATTTCTGACTCGATATTCTGTCTATTCGATATTAAAAACTCGATATTTAGACTGTGCACCCATGGAAGACCTAACTGAACTCCATGCGGGACCCACAAACACAAACCTCCATGCAGCAAGCAGGCACCGGAGCAGAGTACCCAGCAGACAGCGCCAGATCAGAAGAGCGCACACCAAGTACAGGGGAGTTGCATCTGCCGACCCAGCGGGTAAGTAGGTGCAAAAAGAACAATTGATGGACAGAATGAAGAACAACGTCGTACATTCACCCCATTACAGAGATCTGGGCCTAAATCCGTCGTTTTTTTGCTCACCATGCCATTCCAGTTTGGACCCAGCCATCTGAAAATCAGTCTTGACCCTGCGCCCAATGGGAACAGTCCAGCCCGAACTGCCAGGTCAGGTCCTCCCTGCACTTGAAACAAGCATTCTAGAACCGGTTTCGGGCTTTCAGCCCTCATCAGCCAGGATAGATTGACAACAGTGGCATGGAGAGCACGGGACCCACGTCTGGGCATACCCGTCCCACTCGGTGTGACAAATGCAAAAAGAACAATTGATGGATGGAATGCAGAACAATGTCGTACATTCACCCCAGTATAGAGATCTGGGCCTAAATCCATCCTTTTTTTGCAGATCAATGTCGTACATTCACCCCAGTACAGAGATCTGGGCCTAAATCCATCCTTTTTTTGCTCACCATGCCATTCCAGTTCGGACCCAGCCATATGCAAATATGTCTTGACCCTGCGCCCGATGGGAATAGTCCAGCCCGAACTGCCAGGCCAGGTCATCCCTGGAGTGGAAAAAAGCATTCTAGAACCAGTTTCGGGACCTTGCTTGGCAGTTCCGTCTGGACTGTTCCCATGAGTCAAAGGGTCAAGCCATGTCTTCCCTGGACCGGCTTGGCAGTTTGGTCTGGACTGTTCCCATGAGGCACAGGGTCAGACAGATTTGCATATGGCCATGTCTGAACTGGGGTGGCAGAGTGGGCTAAAGAACGGTGATGGATTAAACCCAGATCTGTTGACTGGGTGTTTGATTGGTTCAGATGCTCCGTCCATCACCACCCCCTTTTGGACCACTTTGTTCGCCATAAGTTGGCAAGGTATGCTCAGACGTGAGTCCCTTGCTCACTTTGCCACTGGATTCAAGCAAGCCGGGCTGAAGACGGCTGAAATGCCAGAAACCGGTCCTCGGAAGCTTGTTTCCGGTCCAGGGAAGGCATGGCTTGGCAGTTCGGGCTGGACTGTTCCCATGAGACACAGGGTCCGACTGATTTGCATATGGCCATGTCGTAACTGGGGTGGCAGAGTCGGCTAGAATGGTGATGGATTAAACCTAGATTTGTTGACTGGGTGCGAGTGTTTGATTGGTTCAGATGCTCCGTCCATCACCACCCCCTTTTGTACCACTTTGTTCGCCATAAGTTGGCAGGGTATGCTCAGACGTGATTCCCTTGCTCACTTTGCCACTGGATTCAAGCACGCCGGGCTGAAAACGGCTGACATGCCAGAAACCGGTCCTCAGAAGCTTGTTTCCGGTCCAGGGAAGGCATGGCTTGGCAGTTCGGGCTAGACTGTTCCCATGAGGCACAGGGTCAGACTGATTTGCATATGGCCATGTCTGAACTGGGGTGGCAGAGTGGGCTAAAGAACGGTGATGGATTAAACCCAGATCTGTTGACTGGGTGTGAGTGTTTGATTGGCTCAGATGCTCCGTCCATCACCACCCCCTTTTGTACCACTTTGTTCGCCATAAGTTGGCAGGGTATGCTCAGACGTGAGTCCCTTGCTCACTTTGCCACTGGATTCAAGCAAGCCGGGCTGAAAACGGCTGAAATGCCAGAAACCGGTCCTCGGAAGCTTGTTTCCGGCCCAGGGAAGGCATGGCTTGGCAGTTCGGGCTAGACTGTTCCCATGAGGCACAGGGTCAGACTGATTTGCATATGGCCATGTCTGAACTGGGGTGGCAGAGTGGGCTAAAGAACGGTGATGGATTAAACCCCGATCTGTTGACTGGGTGTGAGTGTTTGATTGGTTCAGATGCTCCGTCCATCACCACCCCCTTTTGTACCACTTTGTTCGCCATAAGTTGGCAGGGTATGCTCAGACGTGAGTCCCTTGCTCACTTTGCCACTGGATTCAAGCAAGCCGGGCTGAAAACGGCTGAAATGCCAGAAACCGGTCCTCGGAAGCTTGTTTCCGGTCCAGGGAAGGCATGGCTTGGCAGTTCGGGCTAGACTGTTCCCATGAGGCACTGATTTGCATATGGCCATGTCTGAACTGGGGTGGCAGAGTGGGCTAAAGAACGGTGATGGATTAAACCCCGATCTGTTGACTGGGTGTGAGTGTTTGATTGGTTCAGATGCTCCGTCCATCACCACCCCCTTTTGTACCACTTTGTTCGCCATAAGTTTTTTTTTTTTTTTATTTTTTTTTTTATTAAACCTTTTTTATTAACATAGTGCATCACATAGTCATGACAGTAACAGCATCAATTATCCTGTACAGTATCGATCATGGTACATTCAGCGGACAACCATCATCTACAACGGGCAAGGGACAACATAGATGAATTCCAACAATGTTCCGGAGTCAGAAGCCACTGTGCCTGTAACCCTCCCCCCGCCATCTTAGCTGTGCAAATAGCAAAGGGGGGGACCCCCCCCCACCCTCGTAGTCAGGCATCCCCCCGACAAGGAAAAACAGGAGTTCGTAATGTCATCAGTCCGCAGTCTCCCTGTCGTCGCCCAGTGAGACAACCCCGGCGCCCGGTGTATCAATATGTTATGTGTGTGCCCAGTGGATAGGGAGCCGCTTCGCGCCCCAGGGAGCCAACCATGGGAGGAATATGAGAGGTGGAGCCCTGCTGGTCAAGGGCCAATCTATCGGGCGGTATGCATTGCGGTGAGTGCAGTGTAATGTGCATTTGTACGTTCATGGGCCAGGTATCGGCTCGTCCTCACCAGAGGAGTCGCTGCCGGCAGCTTGGGACAGCCAGTAAACCTGCAAGGGGGACCAAAAGTCACTGGGTCTACAGCGGGCAGGCATCAGGTCCGCATAAACGCCATGTTGGTCCTGGCAGTACCTGAGGTCGTCTAGCCACTCCTTAAACTTAGGTGCCCTCCCTCTTCCCCATCTGCATGCAATCCTCCGTTTAGCAAGAAGGAGCGCGAGATCGACAAACTTGCGATCCGATTTGGGAACGTGTTTGGTATAACCCAGCAACATCACCACTGGCTCAAGGTCAAGAGGGCCATCGATCATCACCTGCAACGCAGCATGAACCTGCTCCCAGTATTCCCGAATTACTCCACATTCCCAGGCCAGATGGAGGAAACCTGCGCCCTCTGCACGGCACCGCGCACATCTGTCGTCATCCGACAGTCGAAATCGCAGTTTCCGAACTGGGGTATAGTAATACCGTTGCACAAATTTATAGTGGATAATTTTCAGTCTACAACTAGAGGAGACTCTTGCGGTAACCGAGCAGCAGTGTCTCCACTGTTCATCAGTGAGTGCAGCGGGTAGGTCAGCGTCCCAGGCAGTACGTGCCTTGGACGGAACAGGGGGCCGTTGCTCTCGAATGGCCGAATATAGCTTCGACACCAAATGTCTGCCGTCCGAAACAAGCATGACGTGCAGCGGCAGGACCGTGCCCGGTTCCTCCGGGTAGCCAGGAATTATCTCCTTCATACCCTGACGGAGCCTGATGTAATAAAAGACCTCCATTGGCGTCGGGGGAGTAGCACAAAAGAACTGCTCCTTAGTGCGGAACTGCTTCTCATGAAATAAGTCCCCCCAGGTATGAAGTTGGATGCGGTTGCACATGGAATGAAATCCATTTTCCGTCAGGAGCGATAACTGCGGATGATATGAAAGGGGCAGTGCCGGTGAGTAGAGCATGGGGGCTATCCAGTAATCTAGTCACCCTTCGCCAAGCGTCCATGGTACAAGTTACAGTGGTGGCAGGCGTCTCAACGTCCCCGATCAGGCCCAGCAGCATGCCCTTAAGCGGCAGCGGGTGAACTATCCAGTCCTCAGCTGCCACCTGAGGTATAAAGGGGGTGGGGTTAATCCAATAATAAGCATGCTGAGCCTGCGCACTGAGGTAATATACCTCCAAGTCAGGCACGTCGAATCCACCCCTGTCATACGGTTGTGTCAATACTTTCCAGCTGAGGCGCGGCTGTTTCCCGCCCCAAAATAGGCGAAGCAGTTCAGACCGAAGCCTTTTGAAGAAGTAGGCTCCCGGGTAATAGGGTATATTTTGAAAGAGGTATAGGAAGCGTGGGAGGATGACCATTTTTATCAGGGAGGCTCTTCCCGCCATCGACAGTGGGAGGGCCAACCAGCGAGACACAGTATCGGCTAATTTGGAGATGGCCACCCCGTAGTTCAGTCGGACCGTGTCCTCCTTAGCGAGTGACACAACAATTCCCAGGTATTTCAAATCCGTATTACACCACTCCAGCGGGTAATCAAGCGGGAAAGGGGCCACCGAAGGCGTGAGGGGGAAGAACTGCGACTTCTTCCAATTGATGTGTACGCCGGAGACGCCACCAAATAACACGAATTCTCTCAATAGGGGGTTGAGGTGTTCTTGCGGGCGCCGCACATACAAGGTAACGTCATCCGCATAGAGGGATATGCCTATCTGTCTCTGGTTGCAATTAAAGGCGCTGTCCTTATGCAACTGCCGGATCTTGCAAGCCAGGGGTTCGATAGCTAGGGCAAAGAGCAGGGGCGACAATGGGCAGCCCTGTCGAGTCCCTCTCGTGATTGGCATCTGCGTCGACAACACTCCGTTGATGATGACCCTAGCAACTGGAGAGGTGTAAAGCAATGACACCCAGGCAATGAAGATCCGGGGGAAGCCCATCCTGCCTAATATGGCCAGGAGATAGCCCCATTCCACCGAGTCAAACGCCTTGGTGGCGTCCAGAAATACAGCAGCGACCGGCAGGTCCGGCGAGATGGTAGGTATGAGGGAGAACAGGGTGCGGAGGTTATGGGACGTAGCTCTACCCGGGACAAATCCAGATTGATCCGGCAGCACCAGGGTAGTCATAAGTAGGGATAATCTAGTCGCGAGCACTTTCGCTAGAATCTTTGCGTCGCAATTTAGCAGCGATAAGGGCCTATAGGCATCGGTATCCTTCGGGTCTTTCCCCGGCTTAAGCAGCGAAGTGATTGCCACCTCCCTCATAGAGCCCGGTAGTATCCCCTCCTCCAGCGACTCCTCAAACACCTCCTTCAGCACTGGTGCCATTATGTCTATGTAACATTTATAAAATTCGGCTGGTAGGCCGTCCAGTCCCGCGGCTTTACCGTTACTTAAGGACATGATCGCTTCTCGGATTTCATCAATCTCGAAAGGACACCCCAGGAAAGCCCTATCACTATCACTCAGCCAACACAGTGCAATGTCATCGAGGAACCCACTGAGGTCAACCTCTCCAGTCTGCTGCGTGGTATACAGCTGTTTATAATGCTGCAGGAAGGTGTCCTGTATCCCCCTAGTGTCCTGACAAGTTCTGCCTTCGCCATCAGTGATTTCCAGTATGTGCGTGGCAAATCGCTGGTGTCTAGTGAGCGCTGCTAAGACTTTTCCCGGCCTATCTCCTTCGCAATAGCGTCGAGCCGTCCAGTACTTACCACGGAATTTGGCTTCCCTGGCTGCCTCCTCCTCAAATTCGGATAACTTGGCTCTGAATGCTATCGCTAGGTCAGGGCAAGGGTTTCCAACCATCTCCGCCTCTAACGCTTTAAGTTCCGATTCAATACCCGTCAACGTGCGCACTATGTCCCTCAACACGCCACAGCTTTTAGAGATTGTGACTCCGCGCACTGTGACCTTAAAAGCCTCCCAAATCGTCTCAACCCTAGCAACAGACCCCTTGTTCCTAGGGAAGAAGGCCTCGATTTCCTCTCCGAGTTCTTGTTTGAATACCGGGTCAAGGAGGGCCGAGGGGAATAGCCGCCACGGTGGACGTATTCTCGCATAACCAGGCAATTCCAGGACGGTCAGCACAGGGCAGTGATCCGAATATGTTCGAGGTAGGTGCCGCACCTTGGCGACGCCACCAGCCAGACCACGTGAGATGAAGCAGTAATCAATCCTGGCCCACGAGCGTGCATGCGTGGTGAAGTGGGTGCCCTCCCTAGCCCCCGGATGTAAGTGCCTCCAGCTGTCCAACAATCCCGCTTCCGCCAGTATGCCCCGCAACGCCTCCCCGGCTTTCGTATTGTACTGTCCGCTACCGTCTGACCTGTCCGCCCCCGGGTACAAGGAGAGATTAAAGTCCCCCCCCCAGATTACATGTGTGGCCTCGACCTCAAGTGCATGTCCCCATAGTGACAAGAAGAACCCAGGCGTGTCAATGTTGGGTGCGTAACAGTTTATGAGCATAACAACATCAGTGCCCAGTCTCCCCCAGAGGATCACGTATCTCCCCTCACTATCCGTTCGAACACCCAGTTTTTGGAACGCTAGTCGTTTATTGATCAGAATGGCAGTGCCCCTGGAATAGGTGGAATAGGAGGAGAACTCCCGCACGGTCGCCCATCTGTCTGCAAAGCGGGGGATGCAACGTGGATTAAGGTGAGTCTCCTGGAGTAGAGCTATTTGCACCTGGTGTCTATCTAAGTATCCCAGCACATTCCTACATTTCCGCGGATTATTAAGGCCTCTGACATTCCAGGATATTACAGACACAGTATTCAAAGTATGATCACCCGTGCCCATCATCACATCCCTGTACCCAATGAGTGCAAAGAGTCCCAGCACCCTGTGGTGCCGCATCCTGTACCAAAAACCACAGCGCACAGTATCGTCGGGTGTCCTGGTCAGACACACTGCCACAACCCGCACGTCCAGTCCCAACACACATGCCATGACTACCATCCGCACAGTCATTCATTCTCCCAACATTCCCCCCCCCCAACAAGTGAACATTCCTCCTCACTCCGTTCACAGTAACAGAAACCCCACTCCCCAAGCCCTCCCCCAACCCACTGAAGCAACCCAAACTTGCCAGTATTACGATCCCTCCCCCCCTCCCAACCCCCGTACTCAATAACCATAGTAAAACCATGTGGGGAATCCCCTCCTGGGGGCATCAGAGGTACACGTCTACTCACCCCAACACTCCCCTCCCCTCCCGCATATACCATATGGGGAAGACAGAGAAGAAGGGGTGGTGCCTGGCCTAAAGTAGTCCTGCAGATGTAAGCCTCAACGAAAAACCATCAGTATCGGACCCACAGCCCTCCAATTGTAGAAAACAACAATAACTTCATTGACCCCGTCCCATTCCCAACTGCCACCCGCACAGTCACCTGTGTCTTTATCAGTGCGTGCGATCCAGGCGCTAGTCAAGCAAAGGAGTAGTGCGCACCAGCTGGGCCAGTAGTCTGCTGGGGGTCCATGGCGCAGTAAGGTAGGTACCAAAAGCAAACGATGAAGGAGCATGCCTCCTCGGAGCAACCAGGGCGGGGACACCAATGTCACCGCCAGCAGCTCCCAGCCCCTACTCCAGCAGTGCGACAGGGTGCGAGTGGCAGAAACTTCATGAGGGCGCCGTTATGAGTCATTCATCTTGTGCAGCAGGATTCCCTCCCGCTTCATCCTCACCCTCGTTACGTCTGTCTCTCCTTTCAGTGCGAAGCCGTTTAACATAATCCTCAGCGTGCTGCGGGTTCGTGAAGAAGTGCTGTTTGCCCTGATGGGTCACCCGGAGCCGGGCCGGGTACAGAAGGGCGTAGTCGATCTGCATATCCCTCAATTTCTTTTTCACTTCCAGGATCTTTTTCCGTTGGTCCTGTACCATGGGCGTGAAGTCCGGGTAGAGTGAAAACTGTACACCATTACAGGACAAATTCCGATGCGTGCGGGCAGCTCGAAGGGCAACGTCCCTGTCACGGTAGTTAAGTAACCGGGCGATGATAGGCCGCGGTGGTGTTCCCGGCTTGGGGACCGGGCCCAGGGAGCGGTGCGCTCTCTCAACTATGAATTGGCTCGAGAAGGCCTCCTTGCCCACAGCCGTTTGCAGTATGCGTTCAACATAGTCCTCCATGCGTCCAGTGTTGGTGGACTCCGGAACCCCCGTGACGCGGATGTTATTGCGTCTACTTCTCGCCTCCAATTCCTCATTCTTCGCCGCTATCACTCTGAGGATGTTGTCCATGCGGGTAAGGCGTGTGTCGTGCGTCGCGGCAGTGTCTTCGGCCGTGGAAATGCGTCGCTCCGCCTCAGAGAGCCGTTCCTCATGCACCTCCACTTTTTGTACCACGCCGTCCATCCTGGAAGATAGCCGATCCACCTTGTCCACAACCGTGGCGAAGCCCTGGCGCATCTCCTCTATGATCAGGCGCAATTCAGGTGTTATGACCGCAGGAGGGGTCCCGGCGCTTGGCTGTCCCGTGGAGCTCCCTGCGCCACGTGTTGGTTTCTTCGAAGCTGCAGGTTCGAAGGACAGTTTGGGTTGCTTGGCATCGTTCTTGCCCATGGTGACCAAACTGTTGGCACCCAGTGGTTGGAATGAGTGGTTGGCCCGCCAGGTCCCACAAGCAGAGCCCACGCGCAGGTCGTTCCAAATATAGTACCCCAGAGGCAACCGTGGCAGCGGCTTGTCAATGGAATATATGCAGCCCCCACCAGACCTGGGAGCCGGCTCAGCCCCCAGCACAGCAGCCCCCGACAGCAGTAGGAGCGCCTCGGGCAGAAAAGAGCAGTGGAAGGCGAGTTCAGAGTGCCTACGCCCCAGCCGTAGCTGCCGGCGGGACCCCGCACTTAGTGGCTCGAAATCGCCGGCGGCACCCGCTGCCGCCTTGCGTGAGCGCAGTGATAGTCCCTACTGGGCCCGGAGGGAGTCCTCAATGATGAAGGTTTGCGCCCTCGGGGGTGTCCGCCGCAGCCTCCGCCGGGATCAGGGGTGCAGCCAACCGCCGTGTGTAGGTGCAGCGATATTCCCTACTGGGTCCGGGTGAAGTCCTCCAGGCGGAGGGTTGCGCCCTCGGGGATGGCCGCTGCGGCCTCCGCCGGGTTCAGGGTGCAGACACCCGTCCGTCCGCCGCCGCTGCAGGGGAGGTGGCGCGGTGATCAGCCCTACCCCCCAGTGCAGCGTTCTCAGGGGGGGGGGGCGAGACTCACCTCCGCCAGTCCACGGCACTCGTCCAGCAGGCTCCCCGCAGGTTCGGCCGGGTTACGCGATGTCAAGGCCTAGCCGCCTCGTGTGAAGCCACGGCCTCAAGTGGCCCAGCTCCCGGTTCCGGCCAGCGGTCCTCCGCAGCAGCGCACCTCGGGGCACTTTCAAGGCGCCATAACTCAGGCTCTGGGCTTCGGATCTCCTCCAGATTTGGACCGGCGCCGCAGATCGGGTGTAGCCAGCAGCGGTGCAATCTTCAGGCATCCATCTGCAGGGGAAGCGGATGAAAGCAGGATAATGCTGGCCAGGCAGCCAGAGCCTCACAGAGGTGCGGCCATTAGCTAGTGCGCCCTCTAGCGCCCCCACTTTGTTCGCCATAAGTTGGCAGGGTATGCTCAGATTTGAGTCCCTTGCTCACTTTGCCACTGGATTCAAGCAAGCCGGGCTGAAGACGGCTGAAATGCCAGAAACCGGTCCTCGGAAGCTTGTTTCCGGTCCAGGGAAGTCATGGCTTTGTAGTTCGGGCTGGACTGTTCTCATGAGGCACAGGGTCAGGCTGATTTGCATATGGTCATGTCTGAACTGGGGTGGCAGAGTGGGCTAAAGAACGGTGATGGATTAAACCCAGATCTGTTGACTGGGTGTGAGTGTTTGATTGGTTCAGATGCTCTGTCCATCACCACCCCCTTTTGTACCACTTTGTTCGCCATATGTTGGCAGGGTATGCTCAGACGTGAGTCCCTTGCTCACTTTGCCACTGGACACAAGCAAGCCGGGCTGAAGACGGCTGAAATGCCAGAAACCGGTCCTCGGAGGCTTGTTTCCGGTCCAGGGAAGGCATGGCTTGGCAGTTCGGGCTGGACTGTTCTCATGAGGCACAGGGTCAGACTGATTTGCATATGGCCATGTCTGAACTGGGTTGGCAGAGTGGGCTAAAGAACAGTGATGGATTAAACCCAGACCTGTTGACTGGGTGTGAGTGTTTGATTGGTTCAGATGCTCCGTCCATGACCACCCCCTTTTGTACCACTTTGTTCGGCATAAGTTGGCAGGGTATGCTCACACGTGAGTCCCTTGCTAACTTTGCCACTGGATTCAAGCAAGCCGGGCTGAAGACGGCTGAAATGCCAGAAACCGGTCCTCGGAAGCTTGTTTCCGGTCCAGGGAAGGCATGGCTTTGTAGTTCGGGCTGGACTGTTCTCATGAGGCACAGGGTCAGGCTGATTTGCATATGGTCATGTCTGAACTGGGGTGGCAGAGTGGGCTAAAGAACGGTGATGGATTAAACCCAGATCTGTTGACTGGGTGTGAGTGTTTGATTGGTTCAGATGCTCTGTCCATCACCACCCCCTTTTGTACCACTTTGTTCGCCATATGTTGGCAGGGTATGCTCAGACGTGAGTCCCTTGCTCACTTTGCCACTGGACACAAGCAAGCCGGGCTGAAGACGGCTGAAATGCCAGAAACCGGTCCTCGGAGGCTTGTTTCCGGTCCAGGGAAGGCATGGCTTGGCAGTTCGGGCTGGACTGTTCTCATGAGGCACAGGGTCAGACTGATTTGCATATGGCCATGTCTGAACTGGGTTGGCAGAGTGGGCTAAAGAACAGTGATGGATTAAACCCAGACCTGTTGACTGGGTGTGAGTGTTTGATTGGTTCAGATGCTCCGTCCATGACCACCCCCTTTTGTACCACTTTGTTCGGCATAAGTTGGCAGGGTATGCTCACACGTGAGTCCCTTGCTAACTTTGCCACTGGATTCAAGCAAGCCGGGCTGAAGACGGCTGAAATGCCAGAAACCGGTCCTCGGAAGCTTGTTTCCGGTCCAGGGAAGGCATGGCTTGGCAGTTCGGGCTGGGCTGTTCCCATGAGGCACAGGGTCAGACTGATTTGCATATGGCCATGTCTGAACTGGGGTAGCAGAGTGGGCTAAAGAACGGTGATGGATTAAACCCAGATCTGTTGACTGGGTGTGGGTGTTTGATTGGTTCAGATTCTCCGTCCATCATCACACCCTTTTGTACCACTTTGCAGCAATAGTTCAGCATAGGTGGTGAGCTGTTCTTGGCAATATGTTAGGTCTGTCAGCCATTCTTTAAATTTCTGGGCTCTGTCCCTTCCCCATCTGCATGCCACTCTTCGTTTGGCTAATAATAATGATGTAGCAAGGTATTTCCTGTGAATTTTGGGTATTTGAGCTGTGTAGCCTAGTAGTGCTAGTAATGGGTCAAGTATACTATCAGTCATTTTCACGAGCGTTGCAAAAACCTGTTCCCAGTACTCTTGTATCTTTGCGAATTCCCATGCTAGATGTAAGAATCCCGCCCCTGGTTGTTTGCACCGCTCGCAGTTATCAGTGTCTGTTAACTTGAATTTATGTTTCGTAACCGGTATATAGTATAAGCGGTGTAGATATTTATAATGTATCACTCGTAACCTACAGCTCGCCGAGATCTGTGCCGTTAGTAAACAGCAATATTGCCATTGGCGTCAGTTATTTCACGCCCTAGATCCTCCCCCAAATCAAGCGAGATGGGCTAATGATTCCTTCTCTGTGTGTTTGTATATTGTTGTATAAGCCTGACACTAGGGGGTCGCCCGCCACCCTAACGGAGATCGGGACCGCCCGCCTAAAGGGCGGGGGTCCCGACATTGGCATTAGGATGCGCCCGTCACAGTGGCGGGCGCATTCCTCAATTTAACATTGTGGCGGGCGGTGCTCACTGCTCCGCCCGCCACAATGTTAAAAACAAATGCACTTATTTGCATAATCGAAGCTGCAGGCACCGCGCGGTGCCTGCCGCTGCGATTATGCAAATGCAGGGGGGTATCATAGGTACCCCCCTGTGTGCCACCCCCCTTTGGCCGTCACTCTGGGGGCCCACAGGGGCCCCCCAGAGTGAACACCGCTTGCCCAATGCCGCCACGGAAAAGCATTGAAAAATGCCCATGCTAATATGGCTGGCGGTGTCTGATAGACACCGCCACCATGTTATCCCTTTTCCGCCCCGGCTGCAAGACGACCGGGGCGGAAAACAGGCGGGCGGTGTTTCCCACTGCTGCGGTCCCCTCCGCCATCGTAATATGGCGGGGAGGAATGTAGGGAAGGATGTCGGGCGGATTGCCTCCGCCAGGGTGGCGGTGGCCACCGCTACCCTGGCGGAGGCAATCCGCCCGACATCCTAATGGGCCCCCTGATGTTTTCTATCAGTGGATCCCAACATTTGATGTAACGGAATGAGGGTGAGAGGTTCTTGTGGGAAATCTGGGCTGATCAATAGTATTCCCTGCCTTAGGTGCACATATAGGAATATGTCCAAAGGTGTATGTTGTATTCCATGTAGGAAATGTTCCATAAAGCAAAACATCCCTGCATGAAAAAGGTCTCCCCATGTTTCAATATGCGCTCGTTTACAGAGCCCTAGGAATCCTTACTCTTGCAATAGTGATAGACTATCAATCAATCAATCATAGCATTTGTATAGCGCGCTACTCACCCGGGCGGGTCTCAAGGCGCTGTAGGAGGGGGGTCCGTTTATTGCTCGAAAAGCCAGGTCTTGAGCTGCTTCCTGAAGGCGAGGTGGTCCTGGTTTTGCCGAAGGTGGGTGGGGAGGGAGTTCCATGACTTGGCTGCCAGGTAGGAGAAGGATCTTCCTCCGGCGGTGGCTCTGCGGATGCGTGGAACGGTGGCGAGGGCGAGGTTGGTTGATCGCAGCTGGCGGTTGGGCGTGTAGAAGGTAAGTCGGTTGTTGAGGTACTTGGGGCCCAGGTTGTGGAGGGCGTTGTGTGCGTGGGTGAGGAGTCTGAATGTGATCCTCTTGCTGACGGGGAGCCAGTGTAGGTCTTTCAGGTGGCCGGAGATGCGGATGTGTCGGGGGATGTCCAGGACGAGTCGTGCGGAGGCGTTCTGGATGCGTTGGAGCCCTTTCTGGAGTTTGGCTGTGGTTCCGGCGTAGAGGGCGTTTCCGTAGTCCAGGCGGCTGGTGACGAGTGCCTGGGTGACCGTCTTCCTGGTTTCGGTGGGGATCCATCGGAAGGTCTTGCGCAGCATGCGCAGGGTGTTGAAGCATGATGAGGACACGGCGTTGACCTGTCTGGTCATCGAGAGGGAGGAGTCCAGGATGAAGCCCAGGTTGCGTGCGTGATCCGTTGGCTTGGGAGTGGTGCCCAGGGCAGGGGGCCACCAGGAATCATCCCAGGCGGAGGGCGATGATCCCAGGATGAGGACTTCCATCTTGTCTGAATTCAGTTCCAGGCGGCTGTTCTTCATCCATTCGGCAACATCTTTCATCCCTTCGTGTAGGTTGGTTCTGGCGGTGGCGGGGTCATTGGTGAGGGAGAGGATCAGCTGGGTGTCGTCGGCGTAGGAGATGATGTCGAGGTTGCGTTGGCGTGCGATGGCTGCGAGGGGGCTCGTGTAGATATTGAAGAGGGTGGGGCTGAGTGATGATCCTTGTGGTACGCCGCAGATGACTTCGGTGGCCTCTGATCTAAACGGGGGGCAGAGTCTCTGGGTTCTTCCGGTGAGGAACAAGATGATCCATTCCAGTGCCTTCCCTTGGATTCCGATGTTGTGTAGGCACTGCACGAGGGTGCGGTGGCAGACAGTGTTGAATGCTGCGGAGAGGTCCAGGAGGATGAGGGCCGCTGTTTCCCCGTTGTCGAGCAGGGATCTGATGTCGTCTGTGGCTGCGACGAGGGCGGTCTCGGTGCTGTGGTTGGCTCGGAAACTGGACTGTGAGTGGTCGAGGGATTCATTCGTCTCGAGGAAGGCGGCGAGCTGTCTGTTGACGGTCTTCTCGATGACCTTGGCCGGGAACGGGAGGAGCGAGATGGGGCGGAAGTTCTTGAGGTCGGTGGGGTCATCTGTTGGTTTTTTCAGGAGAGCGTTGATTTCGGCGTGCTTCCAGTTCTCCGGGAAGGTGGCGGTGTTGAGGGAGGTGTTGATGATGTCCTTGAGTTTGGGTGCGATGGTGGAGTCGGCCTTGTTGAAAACGTGGTGGGGGCAGGGGTCGGTCAGGGATCCGGAGTGGATGGTGTTCATCGTGCTATGGTGTCTTCGGTGCTGACCGGGGTCCAGGCGCGGAGGGTGATGGTGGGGGGCATTGGTTCGGTGGTGGGGTGCGTGGTTGGTGCGCCGAAGCTGTTGTGTATTTCGGCGATCTTGCGGTGGAAGAATGAGGCGAGTGAGTCGCAGAGGTCTTGCGAGGGAGCGATGTCGTTGTTTCCGGCGCTGGGGTTGGAGAACTCTTTGACGATGCTGAAGAGTTCTTTGCTGTTGTGGGCGTTGTTGTCCAGTCGTTCTGCCTTCTTGGTGATCCGGATCAGCTGGTGGTAATTGCGGGTGGCGTTCTTGAGGGCAGTCATGTTGTCTGTGGTCTGGTCGGTGCGCCAGGCCTTCTCGAGGGTGCGGCAGGTCTTCTTGGAGTTCTTCGGTGAACCATGAAGTTTTCTTGCTGCCGGGTCTGCTGGGGGGGGTCTTCTGTGGTGCGAGTTTGTCTGCGCAGTTGGTGATCCACTGTGTGAGGTTGTTGGCTGCTTCGTTGGGATCCGTGGAGCTGGCTGGGGGTTTTGGTTGAGGGCGGTGGTGAGCTTGTCAGCAGTGATCTTGCTCCAGTTTCTGCGAGGGGCCTGTTGGGGGTGGTGGTGAGTCGTGGTTCTTCTGAAGCTGGAGTGGACGCAGCTGTGGTCAGTCCAATGGAGTCCGGTGGAGTGGCTGAAGGAGACGTGTTTGCTGGAGGAGAAGATTGGGTCAAGCGTGTAGCCGGCGTAGTGGGTGGGGGTGTTCACCAGTTGCTTGAGTCCGAGGTTGGCGAGGTTGTCCAGCAGGGTGTTGGTGTTGCAGTCCTTGTTGTTCTCCAGGTGGAAGTTGAGGTCCCCTAGGAGGATGTAGTCGGTGGATGGGAGGGCGTGTGGGCTGATGAAGTCTGCGATGTCTTCGCTGAATTGAGCGCGAGGTCCCGGGGGTCTGTAGATGAGGGTGCCTCTGAGTGTGGTCTTGGGGTCGGTGTGTATCTTGAAGTGGAGGTGTTCAGCAGTGGTCAGGCGTCGGTTGTAATGCGGATGATGTTCTTGTGAATGATGGCGATTCCTCCTCCCGTCTGGTTGGCGCGGTCCCTCCGGGTGATCTTGTATCCGTCCGGGATGGCGATGGCGATGTCGGGCGCTGAGGAGGCGTTCATCCAGGTTTCCGTGAGGAAGGCGACATCTGGTGAGGTCGTGTCGAGCAGGTTCCTGAGTTCGATGGCGTGTCTGTGGACGGAGCGGGTGTTGAGGAGGATGCACTTGAGGTGGCTGCTGCTGGTGCTGGGCTTGACTGGTGCGATGCAGGTCTGGAGGCAGGTGAATTTGCAGGCTTGGCAGGTGAAGGGTCCGTGGGTGCGCTTCAGGGTGGCACGCTAGTGAAGAACCGGGTTTTTAGAACCCAGCGGCGCCAGGGGAAACGCCCAAAGTCTCCGGGTCCACCTGTCTTAGAATACAGAGACACGGGGTACTTCTTGGTGATGTCAAAGATCAAATTTATTAGCTGCAGCCAGTAACAGAGATCCTAGAAGTACAACACGGTGTATGTTCTCAGGAGACTGCTCAATTTTACAAAGCAAGCCATCCCTTTTTATTAAAAAAATTGTGCTTCAGGCAAACATTCCTTATTTACAGTTTGACCACTCACATGTTTCCACGACAAAAGCAGGAGCATGATGACAAGCCCATTTTTCAGTTTGTCCAGCCCAAAATTAATCATCAAACAAACCCATAATAAACATTCTTCTTTTGAACGAGTTGGACACAAACCCATAATAAAAGACCTCAACCCAAACCATAAACAGGCCATAAAGGAAGGAACAGAAACAGATGAGAAACAAGATAGAAAGGGTGTGTGCGTGCACCATAAACTCAGCAATGTCCTGCTCTTTGATCTCTATCTTGACCAGCTAAAGGGCAAGAACTGGTTTGGCAAGGTCAGCTTCAGGCAGCAGGGTCAGTTCACTTCAGGTCAAACAGGAGTCAGCACAAACCCAGGCTAAGGTGTACGCGTCCCAGAGACTTGTTCAGCCACAGTCATAGGCCTACGTGAGGGCAACCACAAAATGGCTGCCATGCACAAAATGGAACCCAAGGGTTTCAGAACGGAATCCCTAATTTCATGGTGAACCCATCACTCGAACATGGCAAAAAACACTCGTACATACCGCACTCGTCATTTTCGGTCTGCTGTTACCAAAATCGTCGCGATATGACGACCTTTATGAAACAGGTTCAGAATCACGGAACCTCAGCCCCTCCTTTTGCCCTTACATAGGCAATAACCTAAACTCACGTCAGTCTGAATCCAGGTCTATACTCATCAGATCATCAAGATGTTGCTGTAGCATCATCCTATTACTTAGCATGTCTTTTGATACAGGTCTCCTTACACACAAGGTAGCACAAAGGCCACATATAGCAGGAGCACACTGTACACAAAGACAGAACAGGAAAAGAATGGCTAAGACCATCCCAATGATCATCAGAATCTTCCATCCCCGGGTGGATAACAATCCCCAAAACCATCCCATTAATGACCAATCTCCTTTGTCCACATGTATAGACTCGGAGATCTTGTGCAGTTTGGAAATGGCTTGGTACACTGTCGGAGCGTTGTCTGGAATGAAAACGCGGCAGCTCGATTGAATCAATTTACATACCCCTCCTCTATCTGCAAGTATGACATCTAACGCAACCCTGTTCTGAAGAGTTATAAGGCGATCCGACTGGAGCTCAGCAGTCAAGTTACTAAGGGCACCGGCAGTTTAAACTATGGTGGACTCAACCACTCTCGTCAATTGCCGTATGTTCCGGCTGTTAACCATAGGTCCCCAAAACGGCAGAAAACCCTTCAGAAAATCTCCCAATTCTTGTCCTGCAGTATCTTCCTTACTGAAAACAACTCTCGTCTTGTGGTAATCTGCCGCAGCTGTATAAGTAGGAGGCAACAGGAATGAGACAAAACATGTGCCAGAGAAATCAGGGGGCAACCATGTGTATGCTCTATCGTAACAGACGAAGTAGGTACCCCTAGCTGCTACAAACGATGGGGAAGTCTTAGACGCAAAAACATACGTCTCAGTGCAGATACTCTTCCCTAACTGAGCTCTCGGATTCTTGCCATTACCTTGCAGACATAGATGACCCTGATGGGGTACAATCCAAATCGGAGAGGATCTTTTCGCTCGCTGGTTCTCACTCAGACTCGCTCCATACCCGGTCACGTTCCCTCCAATATACGCTAGTGTCTCATCTTTCGGGATAGTCTCATAGGAACTAGCTCCTTTCATCATATCGACTATTCTCTTAACTAGAGCACTATTCTTTGGATTGTCTTTTACAGAACGTAGGGGGTAGGCTTCACGAGCATAGATGAACATCGTTCTGTATGCCCACACAGAACCATTATAGCTGAATGGCAGGACCAGGTAAGGAATACCTTTATCGGTAGTATGGGGCATAAGGCCACACACCCAACAGTTAGTCGTGTTCACTACTAGCTGGTGTTGGTGCAGAAGCTGAACAAAGGAGTTATTAACGAATTCCAGGATGAAAAGAATGCGAAGAAGCAGTATAAGAAGGTATGGGTTGTGTAGTGGGTGCAAACGTCACTTGAAAAGAGAATATAACATCCCATTAAAAACATCATTAAGCTAAGCAACATGAAAAGACACAATATTAAAAAACATTTTCTACTCATAATTCGGCACATTTTGCTCTTAAAACTAATTTCTTCAACAGGTCTCTCCATCTCGAAAAACTCCATCCTCTAACCGTGCTGCTCGCGGCGGTTGGATGTTCCGCGCTAAGGAATGCGTCTGTCAATCCAGGGAACGCCCTAAGACCAACCAGAACCGTCGACCTTGTGTCTTCGGCTTGCACTCCAAAGATTTGACACCACGACCCTACAGCTGAACCCAGATGGCGGTTCGAAAAACAAAAATCAGTCAAAACAGTTTCTCAGATGGGAGAGCTGAACTTTCAGAAAAAAAAAGGATTTTCATTTTATTAGTCCCACAACTCTTGATCGCAAATTATAACGGCCTTTTGCAGGCAATGACTGGTCACGGAACAAGAGTTCAGGCTCGGTAGTGTCCAATCGAACTGACGGTGGCACAGCTTCTTGCAAAAGATCGTCGCTTTCACGCTCAGAACTCGTCCCAATTAAACGTGCATCGCTAAAAGGCAGAAAACGAGGCACGGTGTCAGTTTCTGAATCAGGAATGCCCTCCTGGACCCACCGGTCGTACGGCAGAGGCAAAGGGACCCTCTTACAATGTACGCCGTGGATCCAGTTTTTCTTTCCTTGCACTCGTACTGCAGATCGCGTAGACAATAGCACCAAGTAGGGACCAATCCAGCGGGGCTGATCGTTCTTTGTCCGCTGAAAGTTCTTCACTAAAACCCAGGAGCCAGGATCAATGGCATGTCCAGGATCTTCAGAAGCCTGAGGCAATGTATCATGAACCTGTTGGTGTAAGACACGCAATTTAGCCGTCAAATCATACAGATAGTCAAGCAGTACAGGGTGTTCGATCTCGCTAAATTTAGTCGGCCTCGGCACTCCCCATATGTTTGCCGGGCAACCAAAAACTATCTCGTAAGGACTAAGTCCCACTCGAGAATGTACAGTCGTCCTAGTTGACAAAAGTGCTAATGGCAAAGCATCAGGCCATTTAAGACCAGAGCTCGCTTGTATCTTGGCAAGTTTTAACTTAAGAGTGCCATTATAGCACTCGACTAAACCAGCTGATTGGGGGTGATTTGCAGCATGGAATTTCTGGCGAATTTTTAAACCATCACACACTCTCTTCATCACTTGACCCACAAATTCACTCCCATTGTCACTCCACACCATTCTCGGCAAACCATATCTAGGGAAAAACTCCTTAACAAGAGCTTTAGCTGTGGACAAGGCAGTATTATCTTTCAGGGGATATGCTTTTACCCATCTTGAAAAGGCACAAACAACCACGAGTACATACTTCAAATTGTTGCACCTCTCCATGTGGATGAAATCTAGCTGCAAAACCTCGAACGGGTACGTTGGAGGCGCAAAATGACCAGCTGGAGTGGGAGTTCCCTTGCCAGGATTGTACGTCAGACAAACCATACAATTTGTTTGACCACATTCTCTGCACACTTAGGAATTCCAGCATTTTGCCATACTGGAGCCAACAACTTACAAATCCCTTTCGTACTGATATGAGTCATTCCATGCGCCATTGTAACCACTGCAAGCACGTACGCATCGGGTAACAACCATCGCTGATGCTCTGACAACTCAACCCAACAACCATTCGAATCCAATTTACCCGTACTCTCTCTCCATACGCTCAACTCTTTCTCTGTAGCTTCAGCTTGAATTGACTTCACACTTTCTATCGTATCTTCACACATACTTCTATCCGGAACCCATCTTGCCGGACCCGCAACATACATTCGACTGATCACATCCCTCGCCACATCTTTCGCAACTTCATCCGCAAACGCATTACCACGACCAACATCATCGGTAACCTTCTTATGTGCACTGCATTTCACGATCGCAATTTGCAACGGCAAAGTAAGTGACTCAAGGAGTTCATTTACCAACTGACCATGCTGAATCTTAGCTCCATGCGAAGTCAGAAACCCACACTCTTTCCACAATCGTCCAAAACTATGAGCCACATCAGTGTACACAGTCACTCGTTTCCCTTTTGACAGCACACCCGCTCTTGTCAATGCAATCAACTCTGCTGCTTGAGCTGAATTATGTGGGATACGTGCAGCTTCAACAATCGTATGCAAAGTCGTAACAGCATATGCCGCAGTCGTATCACCATTCAGAAGCTTGAAGCACGAACCATCCACCCATAAGGTACCATCACACTTTGAAAGAGGAGTGTCCCTAAGGTCTATTCTCCCTTTCGTTTCCTCCTCTGTCCTAAGAAAGCAATCATGCTGTTCAGAAACATCTGTCTCCACTGAAATTGGCAACAACGTAGCTGGATTCAACGTGCTGCATCTCTTTATATGTACATGACTCGCTAAGAGTGTCAACTCATGACCTGACAATCGAGGACTAGTTAAGTGCTGTGTCTTTGTTAAGCATGGGCGGATTTTGCGGATCCACGATTCACGGATTTGCGTATTCACGGATTGTGGATCCGCAAAATCCGCGTATTTGCGGATTAGCGGATTTGCGGATTTGGGGCGGGGCTTCCATGCGAGTGCACATGCCTCTTGTGTGTATAAAAGGTCAGAGACCGATCAGAGCAGCGGATGAAGAAGATACAGAAGCTCCTGGCCACAGGAACAGCACGAGGATTGCGCTCGTGAAAGTCAAGGATGCAAAGGCCTCTGTCCAGCATCACAGCCGATTTTCGATGGTATATTTGGGAAGAGGGCACAGCTGCCCAGCCTTGACAACGCTCACGATTGTTTTTTGGGCCGATGAATGAGTCACTGAATTTAAGCTTCAACTAGGGCACATGCTTAAATGATATCTGTAAGTGCTTCCGGTTGAGGTTTAATTTTTGTGCCAGGACCATCGTGCCAGAATGAACCCTGCCCTTCATATTTATTCAAGAAGACGCCACCGTTTTGTGCCATACCTCGTTGGCTAAATGTATAGTGCTTTCACTACACTACACTACAGCTGCCTAAAGTGCCAGAGAGTTGTCTACAGCGACCAGGTGTGTGTTACTATGCAATAGCGCCGAAGGGCGCAGGGGTCCCTTGAGTGAGCTATAAAAGCTCCTGTCAACAGGAACAGCACGAGGATTGCGCTCGTGACAGTCAAGGATGCAAAGGCCTCTGTCCAGCATCACAGCCGATTTTCGATGGTATATTTGGGAAGAGGGCACAGCTGCCTGGCCTGTTAACTATTTTACAATGGCGCCGGCAAGCTGCCAGCGCCATCCTAAAATAGTTACTAAATTAGCTTCAACAGGAAGCTCGAACAGATAAAATAAAGCAGATGCACGAGCGCCTGCTTGATTTTATCTATTAGTGCTTCCTGTTGAAGCTAATTTAGTAACAATTTTACGATGGCGCTGGCAGCTTGCCGGCGCCATCGTAAATTAGTTACAACAACAGGAAGGCTTGAACTTTTGGCCTCGGAATCCGCCGCTCGCGGATTGCGAATTTTCGGTAAATTCGCGAGAGTTCGCGGATCGCGGATTTACCGAAAATTCGCAAAATCCGCGAGCGTAGCGGATTTTGCGCTCATGCTTAGTCTTTGTCCTGTTCAACAATGTATCCACTGCATGTGGAACCATTACAATCAACGTATTATCTATCACCAAGCCAGCAGACTGTCGAATAGAGACAGCCGCTGCCGCTGTAGCTCTCAAACAACTCGGCAACGCTCTAGCTACCGGATCCAAAGTCGACGAGAAATACGCACATTGACGTTGCTTATCGCCGAACTGCTGTGTCAAAACCGACAATGCACATCCCTCTCTCTCATGGACATAGAGTGTGAAAGGCTTACTGTAGTCGGGGGTACCCAACACAGGAGCCGAACACAACGCATCGCGCATTTCAGAAAAACTCTTCTGACATTCGTCAGACCAAGGAATAGGATTCGGAGTATCCTTAACAGTAAGAGCTATCAAAGGTTTCGCAAGAAGCGAAAAAATTGGAATCCACTGTCTACAATACGACGTAATACCCAAGAATGCACGCACTTCTCTCTGCGTAGTTGGCACACTCATTTTCGCAATCGCTTGAATTCTTTCTGGGGTCAATCTTCTTCCCTCCTTCGATAAGAGATGACCTAAGTAGGTCACTTCTTGTCGACAATACTGCAGCTTCGAAAGAGACACCTTATGATGGAAGTCAGACAAATGACGCAACAACGACAAAGTAGCTTCTTTACAAATCTCCTCAATATCGGTAGCTACTAACAAATCGTCGACATACTGAACAAGAGCAGCACCATCAGGTAAGACAATCGTATCAAGCTGTGTTTTCAAAGCCTGACTATAGATTGATGGATTCTCACAGTAGCCTTGAGGAGCGCGCTTGAACCGGAAGCTTCGACCTCCTAAAGAGAAGCCGAAAATAGATCTACTCTCCTCGGCAATCGGGATGCTGAAGAAAGCATTCTTCAAATCAATCACCGAAAACCAAGTGGCTGAAGCTGGAATCATGGTCAGTAAGGCAGTAATATCTGGAACAACAGGAAATTGCGGAACTACAATCTTATTCACCTCGCGAATATCGATCACGAACCTATATACAGGCGGTTGTGAAGAATCAGTACGTTTCAGAACAGGCAAAACCGGACTATTGCACACATTACCTCTCGTTTCTTCAATCACATCTTTCTCAATCAGGTCATAAATGATCGCTAGCAACGCTCTTTCACCATCATTAGAGATCCTATATTGGGGAATACGTGGCATTCGAACATTTGCTTTCAGCGTCACAAAATATGGCGGTATCTCCAAAAACCCACATCATTAGGACCAGTAGCCCACAGAGTATCAGGAAGAGAAGACAATTCAGCTGAGAGTCGGTCTCTCGACAAATACATCGGAGAGATCACTCTCTTACCTAATGTAACTTGTACTCCCGAAGGAGAACACTGTAGTGTTGCATACAATCTTTTCAACAGATCCAATCCCAACAAATTCTCACCACAACCTGTCATCAAAATAAGGGGTGCTTCCAATTCACAAGGTCCAACAGACAGAGACAAAGGACTAGAAATCGGGTTTCTAACTGGGGCGCCAGAAAAACCTACTGAAACATTCGTTAAGGCAGACAAAGTGCGCCAGGGAGTTTAGAGTGCATAATAGAACTCTTCGCAGCACCAGTATCCAACAGAAAAGGCTCTGACACACCTGATGTAATCACTTCAACATATGGTCCACTCTGATCTACTGGAACTGAAACAACTCCCTCTCTTTGTCTATGGCTGTCCTAGCAATCATTACCGTCCATATTCTCACCTTCGACATAGTAGTCATCAGCATAGTACTGAGTCGTCCTACCAGACGCACCATTTTGCTGATCAAAACAATTCATTGAATTTTGTGGAGGAAAGGAACGCGCATTCTGGGGAAACACACCACGTCCCCTACCTCTAGAAGCTTGCTGAACACCTCGACCTCTCACACCAGAAACACCATTCGCGCGCTGTAACAGAACCGGGCAACTATTTTTAAAATGGCCCTCTTCTTTACAATATGCACACTGATTAGGGCCTACAGGAAAACGCGGTTGAGGAGACTCAAACCTTTGCGAGTTTCACTGAAACTGCTGAGGTTGCTGATAATCACGTTGGCTACTACGAGGCGGATACGCTTGCTGCAAAAGAACCTTTGTCTTCAATTCTTTAGTCTTCTTGTCTGCTCTATCCTTCTCATCCTTATCCCTATTTTCGTAGTACTGTGCAGTAGCCAATATCTGTGCTGATGAGGAAACAGCCCAAGAACTCTCTGAATCCTTCAATTTAGTACACAACTCAGGAAGCAAGTTATGCACAAACTTGTCAACAAACAACCGTTGACCACCTTCCGTACTCATGTCTTGACCACTATGGTCAATAAACGTCTCTTCAAACCTAGTGAAGAAATCAAACACACTTTCATCTTTCTTCTGCTTACACGCAGACAATTTGTCCCAGTTTACTCGCATAGCGGGCATTAAAGTCTTCATATAAGTAACGATCCTACCAGGAATTTCTGTGACTAAAGGCTCAGGTTTAGCACCACCAACTTGTCGACCATTCACAGCAGCAATATTAACCCAGGTATCACCTAACTCTCCGTATGACGAATCAATCCCCATAAAGGCAGTGGAACCACATTTCCAAACAACATGTCTATATCAGCTAGATTCATAACACATGAGTCTGCAGTCTGTGAAAATTCCTTATAGTACCCTGCAGGTAAGGTCTGCTTAAGAGCCAAAACTTCAGCTCGCTTCCATGGAACATGTACCCAAACACGCTGAAAATGTGCCGGTGCAGCTAAAATACCAAGACCTACATCAGCCTGAACTGCTTCCTTCCATACTGGAGGAACCTCTCTCATTGGATATTGTCGCACTTTTCTCCTAAAAGAAGGATCAGGCTCAAACAACGGATGAGAAGGAGACTCGCTCCTAAATGACGACAAAGTCGCAACTGCTCTCTCAACGTCGGAACCCACAATCGTACCTCTCGCAAACTCGGACTGTACACGGAACAACTCAGACGGAGTCTGTCCCAAATCACCATCTTCCCATTCTTCACGAAGGAAAGTACACATCTTATCAAAAACATATCTCTGCTTCGGTGCTTCCCATTGACGGAAGACATCCATAACAGATTCTACATCATATCTTAAAGAACGAGTGACCCATTTACGCGCCAAATGATCCAATACTTCCCTCTCTTGGGAATCAGGCAGTTGGCTACGCAACTGTTTACGCGCTGAAGCAGGGGTCATACTCGATGACCCAAAGAAAGGAGATAAAAGACTAGTAACAGTATCAGTCATTCTCTGTCGAACAGAAGGAGAAGTCGACAAAAGAACAGGAGGAAAAACAGGATGAGACAAAGCAGACGCAGAAGCAGTATCAGAAGGAGTAGACAATACAGGAGACAAAGTCGTAGGAATTGGAGACGGAGCAGGTAGCAAAGTTGGCGGCCCTTGAGGAGGCTGCGCCATAGAAATAGGAGCCAACTGAAGAGGGGCTGGCAGCTGTGGAATAACCGGAGGCAAGGCAACCGGAGGTTGCGGAGGTGCTGTAGCACTCTGCATATAAGGGGGTGGCGAACTCAACAAATGTGACATCAAAGGATCTTTCTCAAGTTCCTTCGCTGCATCTTGCTGAAGAAGTGGCAGAACTGGATAACACTTATCAATCACCATTTTACGTTGCCTGTGCAACTTCTCACTCGCTTGCTCTTCTTCGTAATCTTTAAACTGTATAGCAGCCTGCATTATCGAGATACCCTTCTCTCTTTTATTTCTCTTCGCTAATTTAATTTCTTTCTGTTTGGCTTCCTTTCGCCATAGGCGGAAAGAGTCAAACATCGCCGGCCGGGCTTTCTTCTTGAACAGTTTAACTTCTAAATTATCTAAAATCTCCGTGTCATAACTACCATATTGGGGCCACTTTAGGACACCGTCCTTCCTAGTGTAGCGAATCCACACTTCATTATACGTGATGGGGCCCACGCCATGTTTCAAATAGAGCTTATAGGTTGGAGTTCCAATCGGAGGAACCAGACACGAATCCTCCAATCGGGAGTCCATATTACAACCACAACAAAATAACTTTCCAAGTCTGCTAAGATCAGGCATCTTCGCTCACTAGTCTAGCTTCAAACTTCAAGGGAATATCGAATACGATAGTCTCGTAAATACACGAGTCCCTCTGCTTTGGTGCTTGCAAGTCCCAAATCAAAGATCCCAAGGGATACCCAAAAACTAAGGACTGGGAGACACTCCACTCATACTTAACTGAAGTATCGATGACGTCGCCAGAAGACCCGTCTATCGTCTCGCTTTACAAATCATCAAAGGGCTCCAAGACAGGGCGACAGTCAGGGCAGCAGTCCTTCGTAGCCGTCGGAAAGCGGGGAACCTCGCAGAAAAGACTTTTGGACCACGACGACATACAGGGGTCGATGAAGTGTCTGGCCTTCCTCCAGAATTTTCACACGAAGCTCCTCACGATCTTTAGGCTTGGACCGGTACCGCTGAAGTCGCCCCACGTTGGGCGCCAATTGAAGAACCGGGTTTTTAGAACCCAGCGGCGCCAGGGGAAACGCCCAAAATCTCCGGGTCCACCTGTCTTAGAATACAGAGACACGGGGTACTTCTTGGTGACGTCAAAGATCAAATTTATTAGCTGCAGCCAGTAACAGAGATCCTAGGAGTACAACACGGTGTATGTTCTCAGGAGACTGCTCAATTTTACAAAGCAAGCCATCCCTTTTTATACAAAAAATTGTGCTTCAGGCAAACATTCCTTACTTACAGTTTGACCACTCACATGTTTCCACGACAAAAGCAGGAGCATGATGACAAGCCCATTTTTCAGTTTGTCCAGCCCAAAATTAATCATCAAACAAACCCATAATAAACATTCTTCTTTTGAACGAGTTGGACACAAACCCATAATAAAAGACCTCAATCCAAACCATAAATAGGCCATAAAGGAAGGAACAGAAACAGATGAGAAACAAGATAGAAAGGGTGTGTGCTTGTACCATAAACTCAGCAATGTCCTGCTCTTTGATCTCTATCTTGACCAGCTAAAGGGCAAGAACTGGTTTGGCAAGGTCAGCTTCAGGCAGCAGGGTCAGTTCACTTCAGGTCAAACAGGAGTCAGCACAAACCCAGGCTAAGGTGTACGTGTCCCAGAGACTTGTTCAGCCACAGTCATAGGCCTATTTGAGGTCAACCACAAAATGGCTGCCATGCACAAAATGGAACCCAAGGGTTTCAGAATGGAATCCCTAATTTCATGGTGAACCCATCACTCGAACATGGCGAAAACATACCGCACTCGTCATTTTCGGTCTGCTGTTACCAAAATCGTCGCGATATGACGACCTTTATGAAACAGGTTCAGAATCACGGAACCTCAGTAGCAGGCGGGGTTCCGGCTGGTGTTGAATGCATGGAGGGTGGTGACGTCGTAGGTTCGTCGTGTGGTCTGGCGTGCGCGCGGACTCTGCCATAAATGGAGAGTGGGGGGGGCGGAGCGAGGGAGAAGCAGCTGGGAGGTGGGAGCGGGGTGGCAAATAAGAGAGGGTCGAGGGAAACCAGAAGGAGAGGGGGCGGGGCCGCGGGGGAGCAGCGGCAGAGAGCGGCGTGGACCAGCGGGGTCAGAAGCGCTAGGGCAGACGGCGATAACAGGGGGCCGAGCACAAAGGGCAACAGAACAGAACAGTACAATCAGGGCAATACTACGGCGATAACAGGGGGCAGAGCACAAAGGGCAACAGAACAGAACAGTACAACAGTACAATCAGGGCAATACTACAAACAACAGCGGGGACACAGTCAGGGCAGCGGTACAGCTAGTGGAGCGGCGGCGGCAGCAGGGGACCGGGTGACTTCCTGGAGGGGCCACGCGGCGGGTAGAGCGACCAGCACTGACGAGGTCAGGCTGGGTCACAGCTCCCCGTCGCACGGCCACTACGTTAAGTACTCAGTGGGAGGGAGGAGCAGCTGGGAGGTGGGAGCGGGGTGGCGAATGGGAGAGGGTCGAGGGAAACCAGAAGGAGAGGGGCCGGGGCCGCGGGGGA
The DNA here is from genome assembly GCF_964261635.1 of Lissotriton helveticus. Classification (NCBI taxonomy): domain Eukaryota; kingdom Metazoa; phylum Chordata; class Amphibia; order Caudata; family Salamandridae; genus Lissotriton; species Lissotriton helveticus. Next base: position 74,573,747 of record NC_136067.1, read on the forward strand.
GCAGCGGCAGGGAGCGGGGTGGACCAGCGGGGTCAGAAACGCTAGGGCAGACAGCGATAACAGGGGGCGGAGCACAAAGGGCAACAGAACAGAACAGTACAATCAGGGCAATACGACGGCGATAACAGGGGGCAGAGCACAAAGGGCAACAGAACAGAACAGTACAACAGTACAATCAGGGCAATACTACAAACCACAGCGGGGACACAGTCAGGTCAGCGGTACAGCTAGTGCGAGTGATCCAGCGCTCTCACCAAAATTATTCATAAATGACTTTATCTACTACCACCAAACTTACACTACAACACTAGACCCATATCAACAATAGAGCGACTGAATCATGAGGCGATAAGATCTAAACATGTTGTTTTAAACTATCCACAATAAACAAGACCAGCTTGTCATTTAGAAAGTTTATTTAAACATAACTAGAAAAACTCAGGTTTTGGAATTTTATTAAACAAGCATTAGAAAATGTCAAAGAGATTTATTCAGAATTAATAAAGAAAGCATAATACAAGAATTATTATTCATTAGCAGAAATAAGTAAAATTAAACATTTCCAAACCCTAACTATCTTTCTGTCTCTACCCTCATCACCTAGAAATAAAGCATATAATAAAAACTCCTTTCCTTACATATGTTGTCCATCAGCATAACACGTCCCTCAGGAATCTCGAGCGCAAGCCAAATGACTGTTGTCTGAGCCCATTCTCATACCCTAAAACTATGCTGAGCTAACTATTTTTCCCATTCCATCAGACAAATTCTAGCTCTCCATTGGCTGAGCCACCTCATGCCACAGCAAATTGTGACATCTCCTTCCCACATGTCTGGGCTTATTCACTAGTTCATTGTTCATGCAGAAGTCTTGGCAGCACTTCCTCAGGCTGCTACATGTTGTAGCGAAAGAAGTTCATGCAATGCACAATCTGTCACGTCTCTTTCTTCCAACCTTGAGCCTGTCCGTTCTGAGCTCCCGTGGCACGTTAACAAATTTCTCCACAGAGTCACTTTTAGCAGTTCTTCCCAAAACCTTTCATAATAAAAGTTCAGAGGGTTTTTCCATCCTTTTCAGAATTATTTTCTCTTGTGATATTTTCATCATCAGGCCTCTTTTCAGAAAGCGTCATTTTTCTGCGCCACCTCTCTTGCGTCACTTTTTTAAAAAGTGCACTATTTTTCTGCAGCCATCTCTAAGCTTCATTTGTAAAACTATTATATAAACAAACACAAAAAAGTAATTAATGAAAGAAATACAGTTTGTTCTGTTGCCACCCTCCATTGCTAATGATTAACCCATTAGTCTAAATTACCTAGCTGATAGCGTACAAATAAAGCAGCATTTTATATCTACCATTCTTCATTTAATCCAGCAGGATTCTTTATGCACCTATAGAGAATAGAGTGACACTACAAAGACAGGGAAGCAAAATAAGCACATGCCATTTATTCTAAAACAGCTGCGGTTAATTTTTGACATAACAATAGACACGATTCATTTATTATTTTTCACAAACAAGGAAATGTAACATAATGCACATTTATAAGCACACATGTTAGTTTCCCGCGTGTTCTGTGTAGATGCAACTTTAAACTAGGTTGAATTAATACACACACAGCACAAATTGTTAGCATGATTATTTTATTATGGAAGTGTGACTTCACGAATTGAAATAAAAAATATTTCTAAATCTCGCTCCATCAACTCCCCCATCTGGTGATTTTAAAATCACCAAACCACCAAAAATGTTATCAAAATTTTTATCTAAGATGAACATGATTCGATTTCACCTTGTTAGTATTTCTAAAGACTTGTCTCATCAGTTTGCCTACATTTCTCATATTGAGTTTTAAGAAACTCCTCCAGTTCCATCCCTCTCTCTTATGCCTTTCTCATTTTGTATTTTCTCTTCTTTCCCTCAAGTGAAAATGACAATTAAAACTAACTAAAGTAGAATTATTAGGAGCATACATATCAGAGACATCTTACAACATCCCTTAAAGATTGAGCATCTTGAGCTGTTATTTGCAAAAAACATGAAAGTAATTTCATTAAGCTTACAAGGAAAAAAAAAACAAAAGTTTTAAAAAATTTGTCTAAATTTTCAAAAAAATTCTAACACCCCCTTTTTCAAATATTTTTTTTTTGTTTTTTACAACTTTTATCCTCTAACAGCTTTTCTTCGACCTAATGTCACAAGTTATATTTTTCCACCTAACACAATTTCTTCGACCTTGTGTCACCTAACACATTTTCTTCAGCCTAATGCCAAAAACAGAAACCTAAATTTTAACAGGTATGTACTTCAACCATTGTCACTATTGTCTTCAATCTTTTTCTGACTGCTACTATTTACCTCCATTACAGGTATCACTTCTATTTTCTTTCCTGCATCACTTTTCTTTTCAGAATCTTTTTGACTTGATATTTCATCAATCTTTTCTTTTGATCTGTGTATCAATTTGAATTTTAGGCCTTCATTTTCCCCTGGCCAATTACCATCTTTTCTTGATAATTTCTTCTTTTGCTCGGTCACATTACATTCTGTTCTCCAAGCTCCTTTTCTGAATTTTCTTATTTGACATTCTTCATCACTCTCATCAGTTTCAGTGTCAGAAATTTTAATTCTGGACTCAGGTACTTCTTTACTCAGCAGCTTCACTCTGTTAGGAACATCATTTTTGTAGCTGGTACTTGGCAATTCGTCTTCTTCTTCTTCTTCAATTACCTTCAACTTCCCAGTTTTAGAATTCCTGTTCCTGCTTTCAGAGCTTCTTTTCTGCTTTTCAACACTCTCCTGGTCTTCAATCACAATCTGATCAGATTCTTCTTCTACTTCTTTTTCTGGCAGATCTCCATCATTTTCTGAGTCTTCAGACACAACTTTCAAGTCTTCTTCATTCAAGGCTTGTTTTCTATTCAGGTTCTCTAGATGTAGACCAACCTGTCGATCTTCAAGATCTGGATTTCTTTCAGGCTCTTCTTCAGAATCTGAATCAGCAATGGTGACACTTTCTTCATCAGAATTTTCAGGTGTAGGTACACGAAAAGTATGGCCAGTGTCAATCCACCTTTTCAGTCTTTTGCATTTCACTGCATTTGTTGTGACAAGACTAACTGGCCTCCCTTTATGCCACCTTGGCACTAGACAATTTCTTTTTAGACGGACTTTTTTCCTGATCCTGTCACCTGGTAACAGATCATGTGCTTGCTCTTTTTCTCTTGTTTGCACTTCAGTTCCATCTTGATTAGACACAGAACTAATTTCATCTGATAAATTCTTGCAGTACTCCAAATTGATGCTATCATTAATAGTCATCATTCTTTTCACTGGTATGAATGCCTGACTCATGACCTTGTCCATCTTTTTATCACATGGGCTTAAACATGTCTTTTTATCAGTAATACTTTTCAGAAACATCAAAACAAGTGGAAGGACATCTGTCCACTTTATACCTGTAGCTAGGCACATTTTTGCCTCTCTGTTCTTTATAGTACCATTCTCTTGCTCCACAACATCTGAAATTTCTGGTCTTTTTGTACAATGGATCAGTCTGTTTTCAATATGTCTTCTGCCATCTGATAACTTTTCAACAGTAATTTCATCATTATGTTGCGTAAGAAATGCTTCAACCCATCTTAAAATTAAACAGATAATCACAAAAAAGTAGCACAGTTTGTTATGCAGTGCCATCTCAATGAAATCCATTTGTAATCTGGTGAATGAATCACTCTCCTGTCTTTCTGTTCCCATTCCCACAACTGTTTTCTTAATTGTGTTCATTTGTTGGCAAGACAGACACTTCTGGTAAAGAAATTCTACAATTATTCTCAATTTTGTATTCAACCAAATTCTTCTGAGAAGCTTAACCATTGAATCTCTTCCAATATGTTCCAAACTATGGTAAATTCTGACCATGTCAGCAATCATACTATTTGGTAAAACTACTCTGCCATCTTTGTATGTCCAAATGTCATCCTCATCTCGCTGTCTACATTCTGCTCTCAACCATGTATTTTCCTCCTCATGAGTTGCTTCATCTTGTAAATCTTTGACTCTGTGCCATGTTTCAACTACAGATGTTAGTATTAGTGAACTCAAAGCATGTTCATCATTCTTTTTGTATGCTGCACATTTTATGACAGCAATCCTTTCTGCCAACTGAATGTCATCAATCAATCCTTTAATGAAATTTGTATTTCTGATAGGTGAACCTGCAGAAGTTAAATAACCTCTTTGGGACCAGAGCTGTTCATAATCATGCACAACTCTATAATCATATTTATTGTCAGCAACATCAGCAACTGTGCAGACAGAATATGCTGCTCTCATAAAGTCTTCCTTCGTTCTTAGACAAAGGTCATCAGTGAAGTAGACATAACCTGACTCTGGCAGAGGAACATCTTTAATGTCCTGACTGGGCTTTTTGTGAAATTCTAATACATCCTGACATTCATCATCATTTGTCAAATTTGTTTTAATCTGTTGATCAATTTCATCTGTTACTTGAATGTTTTCACTTAAAAGACCATCAAATTCATTCCAAGATACTGGAAGTACACTTATTCTTTGAGGTCTGCTTTCCTGTTCTTTATTCAATCCTGTATCTGTATTGTCTGTCTGCTTATTAACATAATTTTGCAATGGCATTGAAGCCATCTCATTCTGTTGAATCATCACCTGTCGCTGTATTTGTAACTGTTCATTCAGCTCATTTATCTCAATCTCCTTTTCCTTTGACCATAATTTTGACTCAACAAAACACAACGGTAGGGGAGGACCTAGGGGAAGTTTAAAGACCAAGCTCTGGATACTATCCCCAGAAGAACTAATAAACAACAAAGGTACCAGAGGGTCTTGAAATGAAAATGCCCATAAGTAAAGAAAGACTAACCAAGGAACCACAATTTCACACAGATAGTGTCACAGAGAGCTCTCCAAGGATGAAGAAAAATACCCATCAGTCACCATTCGGATCCGCCCTTCATCATTTGGGATTTTATCCGTACCACCCGTCAGAGGTTGTGAATGCTCTACTGGGAGGTCAACCCGGTGGTAGGGGGTGCCTTACAACAGTGTTAGAGACGACAGTGTGGAGTACCACTAGATGTTAGTAAGTGGCCAAAAAAGTGGGACTGGGGTGTGCAGTGCCAAAAAGGTGTGGGAAAAAAAAGAAACCAAGAAAAAGTGTGTTTAAAATTGGTTTTGAAAAAGCACTTAACAAAAGTTTATTCCAAGTGTGCTTGCCATACCAATGTTAAAAACAATGTAACCTTAAGCTGACTATTTATGAAGACAGCCTATGGTAAGTGTGGTCATGTGGTCGACTAGTTTCAGCAATGAAGGGACTATTACGTCCTTGCTTTCATCAGGACCAATTTACAATAAAACTACTGCACCAACATAAGAATGTGAGACAAAACATAGAACTAACACCCATGAAAACATAAACAAGTGTACACAGTCACCTGAATGCTTTGGGTGCCCTTACAGTCTGTGCACGTCACTAAATCTGTAAGGCAGGCTGGCCTCACCCCACCTGGCAGAGGCTCAGGGAAAAATGAAGCACCGCTCTAACCGTCGGTACTCCTGGCCGGCGTCCTGGCCGTCCCCAGACGGGGGCCAGGAGTACCGACGGTTAGAGCGGTGCTTCATTTTTCCCTGAGCCTCTGCCAGGTGGGGTGAAGCCAGCCTGCCTTACAGATTTAGTGACGTGCACAGACTGTAAGGGCACCCAAAGCATTCAGGTGACTGTGTACACTTGTTTATGTTTTCATGGGCGTTAGTTCTATGTTTTGTCTCACATTCTTATGTTGGTGCAGTAGTTTTATTGTAAATTGGTCCTGATGAAAGCAAGGACGTAATAGTCCCTTCATTGCTGAAACTAGTCGACCACATGACCACACTTACCATAGGCTGTCTTCATAAATAGTCAGCTTAAGGTTACATTGTTTTTAACATTGGTATGGCAAGCACACTTGGAATAAACTTTTGTTAAGTGCTTTTTCAAAACCAATTTTAAACACACTTTTTCTTGGTTTCTTTTTTTTCCCACACCTTTTTGGCACTGCACACCCCAGTCCCACTTTTTTGGCCACTTACTAACATCTAGTGGTACTCCACACTGTCGTCTCTAACACTGTTGTAAGGCACCCCCTACCACCGGGTTGACCTCCCAGTAGAGCATTAACAACCTCTGACGGGTGGTACGGATAAAATCCCAAATGATGAAGGGCGGATCCGAATGGTGACTGATGGGTATTTTTCTTCATCCTTGGAGAGCTCTCTGTGACACTATCTGTGTGAAATTGTGGTTCCTTGGTTAGTCTTTCTTTACTTATGGGCATTTTCATTTCAAGACCCTCTGGTACCTTTGTTGTTTATTAGTTCTTCTGGGGATAGTATCCAGAGCTTGGTCTTTAAACTTCCCCAACCTTTGTTGTTCATAATTTTGACTCACCAGGCTGTGTAAAATCAATTAGATCAATATCAGACTTCTCACTTGCTAGAACTGGATTCATCACTCTTTCTTGCTGAGTTGTAATCATTACTAGTTCAATTTCAAGTACAATAGAATAAACTTTTTCAGTAAAATGTTGAATTTCAGAATTTAATGGGACTGATAAATCTGTGGAACTAATTTCATCTTTTCCAAGCACAGGCATTGTCACTGCTTCCATATATTTCATAGACTGTTTTAAATCATTTGTAGAATTCACATAATCAGGAATATTAATTCCAGAATTTCTAAGCATTTCATCATGCTTTTCTTTCGCGTCATGTTGAGAAGAAGTCTTAGTTGAGACTCTATTAATCTGAACCGGGACTTTTGGCGTTACATTAATCTGTTCTGGGAGTCTTCTTGAATTTCTGTCCTGATCTGTATTTACAACATCAAATTTACATTGATCAATATTTTCTACTCTGACAGGTATATTATTTAATTTCGCTAATTTGGAAATCATTAATTTGCTCTCACATTTGGCAACAACATTTTTCATTTTCTTATACCAAGAAATCCTTTTCTTTTTCTTTAGATAATTGTTATCCATTTTTAAATATAATTTCAATAAGTAAATGCACTCTCTTAATTTGCCTTACAGCGTTTACTGATCAATTAATTAATTAATTTAACAATATCAGGTGTAGAAAAAACTTATAACTTGGTCAATTTAATATATCTCTTAATTTACCTGCATCACTATTTTTAATAAACCTGGAAAGAAAAACATTAATTTGCAATAACAGCAATATAAAATGTTTATTTTGCAACAACAAAACACCTAAAATTTAAATTGGTATTTTTAAAATGTATTTATTTGCACTTACACACCTTCCTGCATCAACAGCTGTGGAAAAAGAAAACTTGATCTGTTTGCCTTTAATTTAAATAAAATGTCTTGTTCTCAAAAACCTTTAGACTCCTTTATCAATAAATTTAACCTAAATCTGCTTTCTTCTGACCCACACACCCTTTAAGAAATCTTTTAATCTTTTATTTTAGTTACAGTCAATACTGTTGCTGCACTTAGTTGTCACTGTCTACTCGTTCTAAATTTTAAGAAACTGCAGCCTTTCTTTGCTCATTAGCGCTAACAAGGGAAACCAACCTCTCTAATGCTTAGCCAAGCTCTATTCTATTTTTAGCACAATCACAGCGTTTAAATTCCCCTTCGTTAATGTAAATCCTCGGCAGGTAACTTCTCTGCAGTCTTAATACTAAAACAAAGCGCACAGCCAATTACAATGCCCACCCGAGCCTCAACCAATCCGGTCGCGGCTTCCTTATGACGCTACGATGTCATCCACTAATCAGCGTACAGCAGCTCCAAAGCACGACTGTAACGCAAGCCTGTTTGTCAGTAATCTTGGGAAAGTTGCAGTGAGCTGTAACGTAATTTATATAAAGCATTTGCTATTAATACCAAGTCAGTATTAATCAATTAAAAACAAATAAACATTAAAATATTTATTACGAAGTTTACAAAGCCTTAACCAATAAGGTCGCTGCTTTTCTAGTGACACTGCGCTTCACCAGCCAATGAGTGCGCGGCTCCTCTGTGACGCGTGTAGAGCCTCAAACAAGCTTCAGTCAACACACAATCCTTCACAAAGCAAGAAGCCCAATCAGAGCGCAGACACTCCGAAACCTCGCCTAATGAGAGGGCGGCTCTCGTAATGACGCGACAGCATTTCCATCAATCAGAGCTCGGCGGCTCTGAAGCACGGAGCTTCTGTGGCTTTCAGTTCTCTGCAATCTGCCTTAATTTTACAAAATGTTATTTTAACATAGTGTACAATCGCTTGTCATCCACATCAATTCTAACACAATTCTTTTTAAAATAATAGAGCAATCAAGAAGTAAACCAAATCGGGGACATTTATAAACAACCTAGCAGCTTCAGTCAATTACAACGTGGTGTTTACAATATTCAGCCAATCACAGCACGGTATATGCCTCGACCAATCACAGTACAGCTTTTACGACGCACCAGCTAATCAGAGCGCGGCTTTCAAGACGCTCAACCAATCACAGCGCGGCTATAACTATAATATACACACTGCTACTGCATTCTCTCTGCCCTCGCGCTCCAAGCAGCCCCTCCTTTACATGTACTCTTAATACAATGCGCAACGCTCGAACGCTCGCTACATACATCAGCATTCACATTAGATGTGACACGCTTTGTTTTTAAAATAATAGCGCAATTTAGGAGAAAATCAAAACGGGGACATTAGTAAATAACTCGGCAGCTCCAGCCAATCAGTGAGCTACTTTATTATGACTCTCGGCAGCTTTAACCAATCAGAGCGCGGCGGCTCTCACACATCCACAGCCGCTGCGGCTCCAGCTCTCTCTTCAGCGCTTCCACGCCTTAGACTGCCCCTCCCTTACAAGATTTGTAAACAAAATTATTCGCCAACCGTTATCACACTTTAGTAGTGACACACACGGTTAAAACGAAGGATGGAACCAAATCGGGTGCACTTTCGAAATATGAATAATTAATTTAGCTGTGATACACGCATTATTTATTTGCGTGATTGTTTACAAATAAAATTTAAAAACGAGGACATTTAAATTTATAAACAATTTGGATGACTGAGGTGGCGCACATCATTTGCACGACCACTCTAAATCAATATAATGTTCTCACTGCTTTGTTGTGAGGCTTTAGGCGTCTTAACCAATCAGAGCGCAGCTTTACTATGACGCTCCAGACGCCTCACCCAATCAGAGCGCGGCTACTCTGACGCATACAGCTGCTGCAGCTGCAGGCTCTCCCCACACGCTCTTGCTCTCTAAAACAGCCCCTCCTTCACAATTTTCGATCGGCACACTTTTAAAATGCTTCTTATTAACGCGCAATACTTTTAAATGTATTTAAATAGCGCGCAACACCTTATAAAGTCTTTGAATAGTACAGACTTTATCTTGAACTTTCCTAAGTACCTTAAAATTACTTTTGGTACAATTTAGTAATTACATAAAACGGACTCATCTGCCTGCTTCTCTAAAAAGGATAGTTTTACACATTCGTACAAGTATTCTCAGCTTGGAATAGACAGCGCTATTCTCATAGAATAATTTCAATCGCCAATAGAGCAATTCTTACTCTACCCTTCTAACAGGTAATAATCAAAAGAATTTCAGTCGAATGCAGGTACATTTAGCCATTCAAGTTCAACCCAATTGACATTACAGAGCATTCACGCACTTTCAAACAAGAAAACCCTAAACATACATGAAAACTTCGGTATGGACTCTAACCAACCGTAGTAATCCAGAATCGCCAGTAAGAAAACAACGTTTATTTTCTTCTTCAGGACTCTCACCTTAGGAGAGAAAATAACACTTATTTTTCTTCCTTAGGACTCTCACCTAATTTTGGAAGAGGAATTTTTCTTCCTCAGGACTCTCACCTTTGGAATGAAAAATAAACACTTACCCTTCACTCAAGTTTGAATATATTCTATTATTCTTTTCACAGTGAGTTTTAGAGCGGGCTCATTGTCCCTATACTCATGCTGCTCAAATTTCTTAGATAATCCTCACTATGCATACATTCACACCTATGCCCTAACTTGTGTTGCACGGCGACAACACGATGATACACGGCGATATCACCTTCTGAAGCAGAACAAATGTGCTTGTGTAACCTGCTTACATATCAGCGTCCTGATCACAGCGTTACACATTTCTAGCCATGGCTAATCTGGGAATTTTCACACTGCTGGAAAAATCGCTTACATTAAACAAACTGACAAAATCACTAACTCAACATATGTTAAACATTTATCCTATTAATATACCAACATATATGTGTCATGCATGTAACATGTATGTCAAAAACAACATATAACCGTCCGATTGCTACCAGGGAATTGATCCAGCACTCTCACCAAAATTATTCATAACTGACTCTATCTACTACCACCAAACTTACACTACAACACTAGACCCATATCAACAATAGAGCGACTGAATCATGAGGCGATAAGATCTAAATATGTTGTTTTAAACTATCCACAATAAACAAGACCAGCTTGTCATTTAGAAAGTTTATTTAAACATAACTAGAAAAACTCAGGTTTTGGAATTTTATTAAACAAGCATTAGAAAATGTCAAAGAGATTTATTCAGAATTAATAAAGAAAGCATAATACAAGAATTATTATTCATTAGCAGAAATAAGTAAAATTAAACATTTCCAAACCCTAACTATCTTTCTGTCTCTACCCTCATCACCTAGAAATAAAGCATATAATAAAAACTCCTTTCCTTACATATGTTGTCCATCAGCATAACACGTCCCTCAGGAATCTCGAGCGCAAGCCAAATGACTGTTGTCTGAGCCCATTCTTATACCCTAAAACTATGCTGAGCTAACTATTTTTCACATTCCATCAGACGAATTCTAGCACTCCATTGGCTGAGCCACCTCATGCCAGAGCAAATTGTGACATCTCCTTCCCACATGTCCGGGCTTATTCACTAGTTCATTGTTCATGCAGAAGTCTTGGCATTACTTCCTCAGGCTGCTACATTTTGTAGCGAAAGAAGTTCATGCAATGCACAATCTGTCACGTCTCTTCCTTCCAACCTTGAGCCTGTCCGTTCTGAGCTCCCGTGGCACGTTAACAAATTTCTCCACAGAGTCACTTTTAGCAGTTCTTTCCAAAACCTTTCAAAATAAAAGTTCAGAGGGTTTTTCCATCCTTTTCAGAATTATTTTCTCTTGTGATATTTTCATCATCAGGCCTCTTTTCAGAAAGCGTCATTTTTCTGCGCCACCTCTCTTGCGTCACTTTTTTTAAAAGTGCACTATTTTTCTGCAGCCATCTCTAAGCTTCATTTGTAAAACTATTATATAAACAAACACAAAAAAGTAATTAATGAAAGAAATACAGTTTGTTCTGTTGCCACCCTCCATTGCTAATGATTAACCCATTAGTCTAAATTACCTAGCTGATAGCGTACAAATAAAGCAGCATTTTATATCTACCATTCTTCATTTAATCCAGCAGGATTCTTTATGCACCTATAGAGAATAGAGTGACACTACAAAGACAGGGAAGCAAAATAAGCACATGCCATTTATTCTAAAACAGCTGCGGTTAATTTTTGACATAACAATAGACACGATTAATTTATTATTTTTCACAAACAAGGAAATGCAACATAATGCACATTTATAAGCACACATGTTAGTTTCCCGCGTGTTCTGTGTAGATGCAACTTTAAACTAGGTTGAATTAATACACACACAGCACAAATTGTTAGCATGATTATTTTATTATGGAAGTGTGACTTCACGAGTTGAAATAAAAAATATTTCTAAATCTCGCTGTTAAAAAGTCAGCCCCTATCGCACCCGATGCCCAGGCTGCTGGTGCAGGGCGACTCTTCGTTCTCACCTTGAATAATTACCAATTAAGGAGACGGGCACTGGAAGTAGGAAAACAAGAACAGAGTTTATTACTCATGAGGAGAGCATGTCCTTTGGGACACTCGCATGGTGTCTTCGGGAGGTGCTCTAACAAGTTTCTCTGAGGCTTCGTCTTTTATACACAGGTTATGGCACACAGGCATCCTTTATTACAATCAACACATTGTATAGTATGGAGGTAGTCCAACACGTGGCTACAGTAGGGCCCTTATTCTCCATGCAAATAGGAGGGGGCTATCATGCGGCTGAGTGTCCTGCTGATTCCATTGGAATGTGTGTGCCTGATCGAGTCTCAGGGGGTGGGGTGGCCATGATCAATAGTAGCTTCTTCCAAGAGAGACGAGTGCATAAAGTAGTGGGCAATAAACCGTATCCTCGGGCTAATGGATGACCAGCGGTCCGTGCAAACATTCAGGCCCGGAGGAAGAGGTCATCAAAGGAGGGGTATTCACGGAGGGACAGGAGGTGTTGGTCAGGCGCGGGGTGCGATTCTTAGGGACAGAGTCATGCGGGAGGGGTGGGCTCGTGACTCGCGCATGTGGGAGAGGGGGCAGTCAGGGTGCATGGGGGAATGCTTGCAGGGTCAGAGAAGTGCGCTGATGAGCGATCGTGAACAGGGAGACCATGGTACCTAAAATGGCTGTCATGTACATGTGTGCATGGATCTATGCTGGCGGAATAACACACTCAGTGCTTTCGCAATATCCGTTCTGCTTACAACAAGGGGTGCTATGAACACAAATGAACGCCGCTTATGTACATACACATTGCTATTTTTAACAGTCGCCGCTTTTTACATAAGCAAGTTCAATTTCTACCTAGTCGATGTGATTGGCGGAATGCAATACATGTTAATTTACACCTGTCGGGTTCGTCATACAAGCCTAGAGATCGGCATAATGTTTAGTCGGTGTAGAACCAAGAAAAATGTTCCGATACATAAAAATCAGCTTCACATTTTCTCTCTAGTGACATCAACATACAGGAAGAACGCTCTGATACCTTCCGACTTGTCAGTACTATAGGGGATTTTGGAAAACTAACCACATGAGTGACCGACGAAACATTTCTTAAAAGGCAATACAAAATGGTTGAGGGAGGTATTCAATTTGATACAAGTAATTTAGTCAAGGGGCGAATAGAAAGTTCTGGAAAGGGGGGAGGGTCTTTGTCGCAATGTCTTTTAACATAGTCCGTCTTCTTTTGTTGGCGCTGCTGAGCACCGGCGGTGGAGCTATAGGTCCAGCTCGGATTCGTCCTTACACGTTGCAGGGTGCGATCAGTCCTCTGCTGTTAGATCACAGTCCTGTTTCCTAACTTATTGTCTTAGGGGTGCCTTATGCTGGGCACCTGCGTGTCTTTCCTTTTCCGTGACAAAATCCCAGTCCATAGTCAAATTTTATATGAAAGAGTTTGTTGAACAATCGAGGGAGGAGAGGGCGGAGTGGGGCCAGATCTTCGAACACACCAAGGGACCAAGGGAGCAAAGGGCAATGAGCAGGCAGGCCCATCAGTCGGAAAAAGGGACGGGGACTTCAGGCACGAGTGGGTCAGCAAGTCGAGGGCTTCAAGGCAGCCCCTTATTCTTTCATCAGCTGAACTTGAAAGTTGTGCCTCGTCCCGCGTCTCGTTGCTCTGCGGCTCCACCTTTGGTCGTCACACGTGCTCCATGATCTGTAGCCAGGCTGTGCGTCACGTCCAGCTCCTCTCCTTTGGCGATTGTATCTTTGAATGGGTGAAAAACAAGTTGTTAGACAAACTGGTCGGGAGAACAGATATACATCTCAATTCCTTCCCTATTCCTGAGTAGGTGGGGGATAGGTTCATCGGTCACAGTCAGAGGTCGTTATTTATGGAGTCTGTAGAAGGGCATTGCATATTGAATTCATAGACTTGTTTGGTGTTCATTCACGATATATGATAAGAGAAATTGAACTTTTGTACACAATGTATTACGTTACAAAAAATCGAGTCCTTATGGAGAGACTCGTTCTTCCCTTTAACCCAAGTATCGACAATATCACATCTCCTTTCGGGGTCGGCTAATTCTTGCAAGCAGGGGCATTATCATAGGGTTGATCGGGGGCGAGTGGGTGCTTTTGGACAGAGAGCTAGGGTCGATCGGGGGAAGTGGGGTACTCTGGACATCCGCACTTAGGTGCAAGGGGGTGGGGCAATCGGGACATTGGGGATCGCATTTTCTAACGAACTGAGAAACAGAAGACCATTGACGTTATAGTTCCCCTATAAAAGGCCAGATTAGGGGACATCCGTCGTCTTACCCGTCCTTTCCTTCATTACCAACTCGGGTTCTATTGTTTGTAGAAGGGAGAGGTAGTAATATGGTAAGTCTCAATCGTTTTGGGTTTGGTCAATTTTGCTGAACACCTTTGCGTTCGAGGAAATCCAATTATGTTTGTGTCGGAGGGACACAATGCCATCATACAAGGAAAAGAGGAAACGGGGGGCTTCTGGAGAGAGGGAGAGAGAGAGAGAGAGAGAGAGAGAGAGAGAGAGAGAGAGAGAGAGAAAGAGAGAGAGAGAGAGAGAGAGAGAGAGAGAGAGAGAGAGAGAGAGAGAGAAAGAGAGAGAGAGAGAGAGAGAGAGAGAGAGAGAGAGAGAGAGAGAGAGAGTCGTACTCTAAACGAACCATTCGGTACTCGTATGCCGTGAGGAGAGAGAGACATGTACAATAATGGTCCATTCAGTGCGCACACAACTTAGAACAGCAGGGGTTAAGTAATGCATAAACACAAGCGGAGGGACGACGTAGATCCATACATCACGTACACACAAACTCAGACGGGAGAGACAGTACAGGTATTACGTAAAAAGATCCAAGACAAAACATAAAACAGTTATTGGCCCCAAGTATCCTTTTCTGTGAGCTGAGCATCTTTATCATCCTAAGTTCTTTTTACCTTTTTCTTATCTTTTATTCGTTGGCTGCCTCTTGCTGGTGGCTTTGATTGTACACACTTACGCCTTTGGCAACTGGTCATGGACTAACCTGGTCGGGCTAATGCTCACGGAGGTTTATTCGAGTCATTTTTAGCAAGTGCGTTTCCAGGCTGAGACAACAGTTGGTGTCAATTGGAGAGCAATGGGGCAGCTTTTAGTTATATGCCTATGAGGATGCGGAAAAGGAGGTAGTAGGTTTTCAAATATTGGCAATATCCCTAGTCCTCTCGGCGGAGGATACTTGTGTAACCCCTACCTCGAAATATACCCTAAACTTTTCCCTATTTAGTTAAGCGTGGAGTGATTAATCATGTGTGTACGTTATTTTTGGTGGTATTATTCGGAGTGCATGGGCACCATAATCGAACGCCTTTTTCCCGTCTTCTTCGTCCGCCAGATCACCATTTTCCTTCTTTGTATTCCTAATCGATGTTCCAAGGTGACCTGCAGAAAGAGGGAAAAAGAAGGGGCGGGGGCAGCATTTAAGAATACAACAGCGCGCATAAACCCGAAAAGGCTTTTACTTACTACATACGCGGTCTATCTCCCCGGAACGCAGTTCTTGCCAATTCGGCATTTAAGCCCAGATGAACCTTTTAGTGTGCGAGAGATGTTTATCGGAAGCCGGTGGATAGCATAGGTCACCCAAGTGTGGTATTACAGATCGTATGTAGGGAGGCCAGATGGCACTCCTTTGGAGCGACTTAGGGGCATTTTAGTACAATCTTTCTGATACAGCTAGCATATAAAGTATAGACTGAATTCCAGGATCTTTTTAGCGGTTGCTTTAAGCTGTACAAAAGTGTGCAAAGTACATACAACAAAAACCGTACCATTCATTTTTGCAGTATCTCTGCGTACTATACCTTTTTAATCTTTAAACAGTGGTCATTTATTCGAAACTTACTAATTCACACGTGACAACTACGTTTGCTTTTTCCAAAAATCTTTAATAAGAATGTCAGTGCAAAAAAATATATGGGCCTACAACCCCGTGTGCCGGCCACGGAGCAGGCTAGAACTGTAGATGTGGGAATACTTTATTAGAAAAACTTTTAGTGGAGTCCGTGGTCGTTTATTTCATAAAAAGTGCGCCAAGTGCAATAAAAATCATATTGAATCTTTAGTGTGAGCGAATATCATAAGCATCGAAATTTCGAACTTTCAATAATCATGATGCGCCAAATTCAACAACAATTCATTGTCCGAATGTTCAATTAATACCCATCTGATGTCAATTTACCGTCTGAACACATGACCAGTACCCATCCAATATCAATTCTTTGTTCGAACATATAACCCGTACCCATCTCATATCAATTCATTTCCCGAACTGACAGTACACATCCTATATCAATCCATTGTCCGAACTCATAACCAGTACACATTCTATATCAATCTATATGTTTAAAAAGCTTCATACATATCCTATGACATCAAGGCTGAGCAATCGGGGTACAATAAGGAGTGTGAGAGTTTCATTTGCATCGGCGCCATTTTTGGGTGCAGTCAGGCAGAACCAGGCATAGTCTAAATGTCTATTAACTCGTGGTTGGCTCAGAGCTTCTCTTGGCAGTCCAAAAGTTCTGTTAAAGGGCAAAAGAAAGGATCGGTGGTTTGAACCATCAGTCAAAAGGGGAGGGAGGCAACAATCTTTTTCTACCGGGTCATACTGTGCTTTCGCCGGAACTGATCCGAACTGTGGTCTATAGGACTCTAGTCATTCAAACTGAGACTGGCGCCAGCATGGGAGCGCCGACGTCCTGTGGCTACGTTTCCATCGTTCCGTGGGCAATCATGGCAGTCACTCCCCATCGGGGGTATTTGCGGGAGTCGGGGACTCCCGTGGCTCCTCTAGAATCTTCAAGGTTGTGGAGAATTATGACGGCGGAGTCAACAAGTGACCGGGCCATTCCTTCATGCTGGGCCCGCTCTTGCCAGGTCGATCGCCATTTTGAGAGTTCGGCAGCTACCGGCGATCGCGGGGTCACATGAGCGGACGGGCTCCCACCTGCCGGGCGAGGCGTTGCAGCATTGCCACAGTGGAAGAACCCTTTTCCGGGCGCCTGGAGCGCTGAGGGTGCCGTTGGGAAGCCTCCACCTGGGGAGGCGGGAGAGGCCTGTTCGCACCGTCTCTCCCTCCCAGTGCACCCCACGGCGTCTCGTTTGACATTTGTTATGCCCGGACCAGGCGATGAGGACGGGGGGGGGTCGGAGGCATGTGCAAGACATCCCCCCCCAGAGTTGTCGCAGCCATTATACAAGAAAGAAGTGGCGCCTGGCGTGTTGTTGCTGCCATTACGGAAGAAAAAAGAAAGAAGTGGCGCCTGGCGTGTTGTCGCTGCCATTACGAAGGAGAAAAGGAAAAAATGTCCCGTCCGTCTTTGGGCCGGGCTTCCGGTGGATGTCGGCCAGACGCCCCTTGCTCTGGCCCCATGAACGGGCTCCTTGGCTCATCGGCTGCAGCCGGATCTCGTCGGCCCCGGCCCCCGGTCGTTGGTGGCTGGGCCGGGAGAGAATGTGGCGGGACTACCTGCAACTCTCACGGGCCACCGCGGCCGGACTGGGAGAGAGAGAGGAGGGTCGAGGACATAGACATTCCCCCCCCTGCAACTCTCCGGCATTGTCAAGGCAATCCCCTGACCGGATCCCGCTGGCCTCGGCCTCTCCTCCGGCTACACCCTACGTTACGATCTCCTGGCCGACTGTTGGCAGCAGGACCCGCCTTATATGGGTTGCTTCCGGCTGGGCGTGGCCGCAACCCTGCTCCACTTTGGAAGTTTCTAGAGTGGGGACGGATGTTCTGCTGACTTGCATTTTCCCCAGTTTATCGTTCTTATTGTTTTCAGGTTTCTTATTACGGGTTACTAAATAGGATTTACCATTAAGTATTGTTATCGTTTTCCTTGTTCGTTATTTAATAAAAAGTTAGTTTTTCATCAGTGGCCTACTGAATTCGTTTTCCTATTCCCTTCTTTCCAGGTTGTTTCATGCTAAAGTTTTTCTGTTAACAGGTTACAGTGATCACTTCGCTATTATTGTATATGTCCTTTTTACTAGGGGTGCTTTCTGGTCGGGCCAGATGACCTTCCTCTAGTAAATGGTCCGGGTGAAACTGGCGTATCAACCAGTGGGGAGTAGATAGGCATGACAGATTACAACGGGGGACAAAGGTCCGCATTACCTACCCTTCACTACTTGCAAAGACTAGAGTATGGCGACTTCTGTGCTCGTTTGCAAAATAGAGAATACCTCCAAAAGAACCAATTCCCAAACAGTCAATGTTCAGGCAAACAATCAATCAATGAGAAACGAAATAGGTACGGCGTGTTAAAGGTTTGCGTTACCCACCCTTCGCTCTCTGCAAAGGGAGAGAGAATATTCCTATTCTTCCCCGTTTGCAGGCAGAGAAGATTCCTAAGAGAACCAACTTCGAACAATTCAATGCTCGATTCAATCAATCAATCAATGGGGAGAAAAAAATAGGCACGACGTGTTAAAGTTTTGCGTTGCCTACCCTTCACTATCTGCAAAGACTAAACAGAGTCTGGCGACTCTGTGTTTGTTTGCAAATAGAGAATCTCCCAGAAGCAATCAATAGGCAATACTAGTATTTTCAAACAATCAATCAATCAATCAATTTCGCAATTTGTCGTGTGTCACGACCTTACCCGGACCGGACCATGTGGACAGTTCTTCGCCTTCCTTTTTCCAGCGCCGAATCGTTCTCTTTCTCCATGTTTTTACCGCAGCATTCCTGTGGGATTCCAGTCAGGACAATAGGTCACTTGAGAGAGGTCCGTTCGGAATCGGTGAAGCTCATTCAATCGGCAGCCGGACGAGGGCCCTCTCAAGGCAGGTATACTCCAATCATTTAGATGTTCACCCCATCGTCTGGACCTCTCTTACCGGACCTTATGTCGCTGATGGGCCCCACGTTGGGCGCCAATTGTTAAAAAGTCAGCCCCTATCGCACCCGATGCCCAGGCTGCTGGTGCAGGGCGACTCTTCGTTCTCACCTTGAATAATTACCAAATAAGGAGACGGGCACTGGAAGTAGGAAAACAAGAACAGAGTTTATTACTCATGAGGAGAGCATGTCCTTTGGGACACTCGCATGGTGTCTTCGGGAGGTGCTCTAACAAGTTTCTCTGAGGCTTCGTCTTTTATACACAGGTTATGGCACACAGGCATCCTTTATTACAATCAACACATTGTATAGTATGGAGGTATTCCAACACGTGGCTACAGTAGGGCCCTTATTCTCCATGCAAATAGGAGGGGGCTATCATGCGGCTGAGTGTCCTGCTGATTCCATTGGAATGTGTGTGCCTGATCGAGTCTCAGGGGGTGGGGTGGCCATGATCAATAGTAGCTTCTTCCAAGAGAGACGAGTGCATAAAGTAGTGGGCAATAAACCGTATCCTCGGGCTAAGGGATGACCAGCGGTCCGTGCAAACATTCAGGCCCGGAGGAAGAGGTCATCAAAGGAGGGGTATTCACGGAGGGACAGGAGGTGTTGGTCAGGCGCGGGGTGCGATTCTTAGGGACAGAGTCATGCGGGAGGGGTGGGCTCGTGACTCGCGCATGTGGGAGAGGGGGCAGTCAGGGTGCATGGGGGAATGCTTGCAGGGTCAGGGAAGTGCGCTGATGAGCGATCGTGAACAGGGAGACCATGGTACCTAAAATGGCTGTCATGTACATGTGTGCATGGATCTATGCTGGCGGAATAACACACTCAGTGTTTTCGCAATATCCGTTCTGCTTACAACAAGGGGTGCTATGAACACAAATGAACGCCGCTTATGTACATACACATTGCTATTTTTAACATCGCTCCATCACGAGCGGCGGCGGTGACTTCCTGGAGGGCCACGCGGCGGGTAGAGCGACCGGCACTGACGAGGTCAGGCTGGGTCACAGCTCCCCGTCGCACGGCCACTACGTTAAGTACTCAGTGGGAGGGAGGAGCAGCTGGGA
The DNA here is from genome assembly GCF_964261635.1 of Lissotriton helveticus. NCBI lineage: Eukaryota > Metazoa > Chordata > Amphibia > Caudata > Salamandridae > Lissotriton > Lissotriton helveticus. The sequence goes on from NC_136067.1 coordinate 74,593,644, forward strand.
GGTGGGAGCGGGGTGGCGAATGGGAGAGGGTCGAGGGAAACCAGAAGGAGAGGGGGCGAGGCCGTGGGGGAGCAGCGGCAGGGAGCGGGGTGGACCAGCGGGGTCAGAAGCGCTAAGGCAGACGGCGATAACAGGGGGCCGAGCACAAAGGGCAACAGAACAGAACAGTACAATCAGGTCAATACTAGGGCGATAACAGGGGGCAGAGCACAAAGGGCAACAGAACAGAACAGTACAATCAGGGCAATACTACGGCGATAACAGGGGGCAGAGCACAAAGGGCAACAGAACAGAACAGTACAACAGTACAATCAGGGCAATACTACAAACCACAGCGGGGACACAGTCAGGGCAGCGGTACAGCTAGTGCGAGCGGCGGCGGCAGCAGGGGACCGGGTGACTTCCTGGAGGGGCCACGCGGCAGGTAGAGCGACCGGCACTGACTAGGGTGATAAGTCTGTGGGAGTATAGGGGAGTAGAGGACTGGCGAGTCCAATAGAGAGGTTATCCGGTTCCATGCATCAAACGTGCTGGTGATAGTGGTGGGCAGTGTTGCGCGTGTACGAGAGGGCCCATATATCAGGCCGTTCAGTGGTACTGGGTCTGTGAGCCAGTCCTCTATAGCTATTTATGGCATATATCGGGGGATATATCCAATAGTAGGTGTAGTGCGCCTGTGCACATAGGAAATATATTTAAAAATCAGGAACGTCAAAACCCCCTTGGTCGTACGGGCGTATAAGTCTTGGTTGTTTCCCTCCCCAAAACAATCTGATTAACTCAGAGTGCAATGTTTGAAAAAAATGTCATCCAGGATGATAGGGGATATTATGGAATAAATAGAGAAATTGCAGGAGTATGATCATCTTTATAAGGGACGCCCTTCCTGCTAATGTGAGTGGTAATTGAGATCCATCGCGTAATGTTGTTATTAAGTCGCGTTACAGCCGTGCCATAGTTCACTCTTATCGTTTACTCCCTGTCCCTGGTGATCTGTATACCGAGATATCGTAGGTCTGTGTCGCACCATTCTAATGGGAAGTCAAGCTGGAATTTAGTCGCTGCTGGTGTGAGGGGAAAGACTTGTGATTTTCCCCAGTTGATGTTAATGCCTCACAGCCTACCAAAGCTTATGAATTCTCGCAGTATAGCATTGATGTTTTGTTGGGGGTCTCTGATGTATAGAGTCATGTCGTCCGCATATAATGATATTAATATTTGGCGTAAACAACAGCGGAATGCCTTATCTTTGTGGACCTATCGCCGTCTGGAAGCAAACGGCTCTACCGCGATGGCAAACAATAATGGGGATAAGGGACACCTCTGCCTGGTGCCCCTAGAGATTGCTATCAGTTGGGACATGTGACCATTAATCAAAATCTTGGCAGTGGATTGGTGTTATAATAATTTAATCCAGGACAAATAAAGCAGTAGGAAACCCATTCTCTGTAATACTCCAAATAGATAATCCCATTCCACTGAATCAAATGCCTTGGTGGCATCTAGAAATACTGTTGCGAGCGGGAATTCGGGCGCTACTGTCTGAATCAAGGAAAACAGAGTTCTGAGGTTGTGGGACGTGTTCCTGCCTGGCACAAACCCTGATTGGTTGGGGAGTATTAATTTGTCAATTAGGAGAGTTAATCGATTGGCCAATATTTTTAGCAAGATTTTCATGTCACAATTTATCAAAGATAATGGACGGTATGAGTCGCAGGACTCAGGGGGCTTCCCAGGCTTCAGCAGTGACGTTACTATTGCTTCCCTCAACGAGGGGGGAGGGGATGCCTACCTCTAGTGATTCCTCGTATACCTCTTTTAACACTGGCGCCATGATGTCAATGTAGCTTTTGTAAAATTCTGCTGGCAGGCCATCGGAGCCTGGCGCCTTCCCATTCTTTAGTTGCATGATTGCTTCTCTGATTTCATCAATCTGAAATGGGAGACTTAGGAATTCTCTTTGTACATCACTAAGCCATCCAAGCGCTATTTCCCCCCAAAAATCGTCTAACTCTAGTGTTTTGTGTCTCTGGGAAGTATATAACACCTTAAAATGCGTGATGAAAGAGTCTAAAATGGTTAGCGTGTCACGCTGCGGCAATAACTCATTACCCTGTATCTCTAATATGTAAGCATTAAAGCGGGGACATCATGTCACCTCAGCTAAATCCTTACCTGGCCACTCTCCCTCTCCAAATTTGCGGGCCACCCAATATCGGCCCCTAAATTTCGATTCTCTCTGTGCTGTGTCCTCATAGGTAGATAATTTCTCTTGGAAATCCTTCTGTGCGTGCCCTGCTTCTCCCCGCCCCATTTGTCTCTCCAGTGCTCGTAGTTCCCACTCCAGTTTATACAGTGTATTCTGTCTTTTAGTACCCCAAAGCTCTGTGAAATGCAGTAGCCCCTGATCGCCACCTTACAAGCCTCCCATATTACTTCAACACTATCCACAGACTCCTAATTTCTGATTAAAAAATCTTTGATTTCCTCACCTAGTTCTGCCTGAAATACTATATTTAACAGAGCCATGGGCTGCAGTCTCCAGCACGGCCTGGGTCTGTCGTAACCTGGTGGGGTGAGCGACACCTTCACTAGACAGTGGTCCGAGAACGTCCTAGCTAAGTGCACCACATTACGTATGGCTAGCCCTAAACCCTTGGAGAGAAGACGATAGTCTATACGGGCCTATGTTCTCCTGTGGGATGTAAAGTGTGGGCCCTCCCGTACTTGCGGGTGAGTATACCTCCAGCGATCTATTAGGCCACCTTCTTCGATTATACCCCTCCGCGCTTCATGTGCATTGGTGTAATGATGCGTAGCCACATTAGACCTGTCTTGGAGTGGGTTCAGTGTGACATTAAAGTCTCCTCCCCAAATAATATGAGTGGAACCAATGTTTATTATTTTGCCCCACAAATTGGTGAAACATTTGGTGCTGTCTGTGTTAGGTACATAGCAGTTCGAGAGTGTGACCGAGTCTCTGCCTAATCGTCCCCCGCGATGACATATCTACCCTGCGGGTCCTCTATCGCCTTCGTTAATTCAAAAGGGGGTTGGTTTTTTAAATAGAATTGCTGTGCCATGGGCGTAAGATGAATAGGATGAAAAAAGTCGACAGCTTGCCCATTTGCTGGCAAAGGTATTCAAGGCCTTTGGATTTAGGTGGGTTTCTTGTAGTAAATCCACTTATATCTGCTGTCTATCTAAGTAGGCCAGGACTTGTATTTGTTTCCTCGGGTCTCCCAGGCCCCTGACATTCGAAGACACCACTCTCAGTGTGTTTCTATCCTCGTGTGTCATTGTACCCCCTTGTTACCATCCAATTAACCGGTTGTGAAGATAAAAATATTGGCATGTGCGTATTGAGAGAGACATGTATATCGAAATCGGTCCATGTAATCGCTTCGCTGTTATTGTTAAATTCCCATTCCCGTGCCTCCCCTCCCTCTGAAACATCCCAAACATGTCAGTTACAGGTACCCCACCCCGCTCCCCAACACCCAACAGCTTCCTCATTTTAACAACCTGGTCTATGCCTTACCAATCGGAATTTGAGAAGAGATTAGGAAGAAGCAAAAACAATATAAGAACAATAATGAGGTTCTCCCAGTTGGGGTAATGCAGCTGCGTGGCCCACAAATACCTCTTTTCAGTCCAGGTGTAGCACATCGTGTTGTTAGTCCCTGGTTAGATTTCGAGGGTGTCCGGCTGCAGAGTGGCTGTACACTCCCTACTGCGTGCGCTTCGGCACTAAGGTCCCATTCCTCTTGTACACAGTGTCTTATCCCATGAGTACCCTGAAATATCTGTCGAAAGGGACCATGTCAACTAGTTGTGAGATATGCCTTGTCAGCGTCTGGTGGTATTCCTCAGCAGTGTTCATTCGACCTCTGGTGAATGAGATCGTGGTGAGCCTTCAGGTGTCGGTGTCCGTCTCTTCTGTTTTTTAAGTTGCTTCAAAAATTCTTCCACTTGGTGAGGTTTAATGAAAAATGTTTGAGTTCCTTGGTGAGTAACGCGGAGGCGAGCTGGGTACAATAAGGCATAGTCAATCTCGGCCTGTCTCAGTTTCTGTTTCACTGCAAGAAACTTACGACGTTCCTCTTGTACAATTATTGTAAAGTCAGGATATATGGTGAAGGTTAGCCCATCATAGTTCAGCTGTTTTTTCTCCCTGGCCACCTCTAGGGCAGCATGCCTGTCCTGATAATGTAGCAGACGGGCGATGATAGGGCTCGGCGTGCTTCCAGGGGGTTGTTGTGGTCCCAGGGATCGATGAGCTTTTTCCACGACGAAGTGAGGGGAGAGTTGGGCAGTGCCCACCACTGCTATCAGTAGTTTCTCTATATACTCTTGCATCTTGCCAGTATTCGTACTCTCCCAGTTGGGGTAAGGCAGCTGGGTGGCCCACAAATACCTCTTTTCAGTCCAGGTATAGCACATCGTGTTGTTAGTCCGTGGATAGATTTTGAGGGTGTCCGGCTGCGGAGTGGCTGTACACTCCCTACTGTGTGCGCTTCGGCACTAAGGTCCTATTCCTCTTGTGCACAGTGTTTTATCCCATGAGTACCCTGAAATATCGGTTGAAAGGGACTATGTCAACTAGTTGTGAGATATGCCTTGTCAGCGTCTGGTGGTATTCCTCAGCAGCGTTCATTCGACCTCTGGTGAATGAGATCGTGGTGAGCCTTCAGGTGTCGGAGGCCGTCTCTTCTGTTTTTTTAATTGCTTCAAAAATTCTTCCACTTGTTGAGGTTTTGTGAAAAAAGTTTTAGTTCCTCGGTGAGTAATGCGGAGGCGAGCTGGGTACAATAAGGCCTAGTCAATCTGGGCCTGTCTCAGTTTCTGTTTCACTGCAAGAAACTTACGACGTTCCTCTTGTACAATTATTGTAAAGTCAGGATATATGGTGAAGGTTAGCCCATCATAGTTCAGCTGTTTTTTCTCCCTGGCCACCCATAGGGCAGCATCCCCGTCCCGATAATGGAGCAGACGGGCGATGATAGGCCTCGGCATGCTTCCAGGGGGTGGTCGTGGTCCCAGGGATCGATGAGCTCTTTCCACAATGAAGTGAGGGGAGAGTTGGGCAGTGCCCACCACTGCTACCAGTTGCTTCTCGATATAGTCTTCCATCTTGCCAGTATTGTACTCTCCGGTATGCCCAAAACGCATATGTTGTTTCTCCTGCTTCGCGCTTCTATGTCCTCATTTTTAGCTGCTATGATCTTGAGCAGCTTCTCTATTTGCGTCATCGCTTTCTGTACTTGGGTTGCAGTGTCTTCGACATCTGAGATGCGTTGCTCCACTTCCTTCAAGCGTGTTTCGTGACCTTCAATCTTCTGAGCTATCGCGTCCATTCGTGTGGTCATCGTTTCCATTTTGTCCGCGATGGTTGCAAATCCTTGCCGCACCTCCAGTAGTATCGAATGTACATCATCACCTGGTATTGGTTGCTACTCCTGTTCAAATGTCAGTCGCGGTTGGCGTGCATCTAGTTTCCCCATCGTGGCTCCGTCGTTATTGGCAGCAATCTGTGTGTATCTGCGCCTCAATCCTGCGTTAAAAGGCGTTCGCGTTATATTCTGCGCAATGGCTTCTTGTCCACTCTCACAAGTTGTGGGACTGTGTATCGTGGTTCTGCGATTATGTTAGAAGGGTTCTTGCATAGTTCTTGACCCTAGGTTGAATGACTAGTGTATAGAAGCCTGCAGGGAGGGGGGAGGGAGTAGTTGCACGATATGGTCTCGGTTTGGTCGCTGACCACAGATGACGCCCTCCGATGAGGGCACTTTTGGTGTAGTTCCCGCGCGCCAGGGTCAAGGGGGATGACGCCTCACAATGATCACACAATGTTCTGATTGTGCAGGGCACTCTTGCACCTTATTAATACCCCCACTAGTGAGTGTGAAGGGTATTTATAACGTGTTTTCCAGTGCCCTTGTTATATGGGCAAGTGGGGCCAGTCTTTGTATGTCCTGTTTAGCAGGGGCCTATTCTCTTTCCCATCTGACCACCGTAGCGCTGTATAGCATGGACGTCCTCCCCCGCCTCTCGCAGCACGGGTTCCTCTGTGCTTGTCTTGCTTGCTCAATGACTGTGGACCCCAGTGGGATAATTAGCCACAGGCTCCTCGATGTAGGGGGCAGTCCATAAGCGGTTCGGGCCTTGCGGCCTCAAGGGAATCCCGGTCTCCGCGCACTCCGCCCTGCCGTATAGAAGACGTCACTCCGGTGTTCCCCAGCGCTTGCTTCCACCCCCGCCACTCAGAGTCTGAGTGCGAGCTTGCTCGTCTGCCTTTACTTGTGTTCTGCAGAGCCAACCGGTGGCAGGCAGCGATGAATGTCTCGATGTGAGGAGCGGTCAACAGACGCCTCTCTTCACCGCTAGCACTTCCAGGCCTTCCCGCCTCGTGGCGACCATGGTCCTCGCGTACTTTACCTTGCCGCGCGGCGGCTCCAGGATCGCCAGTCACCACTCCCGGTTAGTGCTTCACCCTCGCAGTTCTTATCGCCTGATATCTCGAACGGCTCAAAGCCAGCACCGCTGTATGCCAGAGTTCTAGGGCTGCATACCTCATGCGATTTCAGACTTTTTGGTACAGTGGGAGCAGGGTTAATGTCGGATTATTAGCCGGTCTGCGGGAGCCTCACGGAGTGGCGGCCATTCCGCTCATGTGCCACCTAGTCTATATATCTACTCTTGTCTATATGTCTTTCTTTGCCAGCTCATCTTTCCCCAAGTTCCATTTTTTTCAACAGATGTACTCTATTTCCCTCTTTTGAGATCCTCCTCCTCTTTCTCCCATATGTCTCTATCTCTCTCTTTTGCTTCCACATTTCATAGCACTCGCTCTGTCTTCATTACCGCGATTACTTTTATTTCTTCGTGTCTGTGTCTCTCTTTCAGACTCTGTCTTCGCTCTCTCTTGTTCTTTCAGGGGACCTCCTTATAAAGCCAGCTCTGTTCTGCAGAGAGTCTAGCCCTGATTACCTTGACTAATTCTTAAAAAAGTTGTTTTAAATACCGTTTCACTTTTTAATATGGGTGATATGTGAGAGTCTATTATGGACATTTTGCAGAGAAATGCTGTATTTATTGTCCATGTAACTTCCATGAAAAAGTTACAGCACCTCTCAAATGAGAAATGGGAGGGCATCATTGAGATTATCTGCAGTAATATTAGTGCTCTGCTGCTGTGTTAAATATTGAAAACACAACTCATTATCCCTGAACATTAAATGTGAACACATTTGAAATGTGGGTGAGTGTTCCTTGATCACATAACGTGCATATGCCTGAAGTATGCACTACTGGGCACTCATTGTCCACAAAATATGTGTTTGCCAAAGGTTTGAAGCACTGGGCTAATATCAGCTGGTCATATAATATGAATATGCCAGAGGCTTGCAGAAGCTGGCAAATATCAGCTACCCATATGATGTACATATGCAGAGGCTTTCACAACTTCCTATATATAATAGACCAACCAAACACTTCCTCTTTTATAGCTTCAGATACTTCCAGGAGTGCCGTCTCAGTACTGAAGTTGGCCCTGAACCCTGACTGACTCTGGTGGAGTAAGGAGTTGGTTTCGATAAACTCTGTGGTGACCTTGTTCACCACTTTTTCCAGGGCTTTGGACATGAAGGGAAGCAGTGATATGGGTCTGTAGTTAGACGCTAGTTCAGGGTCTAGGGTAGGTTTCTTTAGGAGAGGCAGTATTTTGGCTCTCTTCCATCTGTCAAGGATCTGGCCCATCTTCAAGGAGAGATTTAGGATCTGATTGAATGCTGGATTAATGATATCCGCGATAGATGCCAATGTGTGCACAGGGCAAGGGTCAGAGGGAGAGCCGGATTTGAGGCCCTTCATGACTCCAAGAGTTTGTTCCATTGGGATCAGTGGAAACTGTTCCAAAGAAGGACCCTTAACTTGATTTTGGGGGTGGCTAGGCACACCCTTGTCACTCTGAGCCCGAGGAGAGTTCAGGAAGGATTCCTGAATGCTTTCGATTGTATCATGGAAATAGGACGCCATGCGATTCGTCCATGCCTCAGTGGAAGAAAATGACTTGAATACTACTGCCGGGGAGGAGAAATCGCTGACAATTTTAAAAATGTCCTTGTTCTTGTTTGACGCACGTTCGATCTTGGCAGCTAAGAACGTTTTTTTTGCCTCCAGGACTTGTTTGAAATAGGTCTTTAATGCCTGTTTGTACGTGATTTTATCATTAAGGTCAAAGTTTTTCCGCCAGACCCTTTCGAGATGCTTGCATGATCTCTTACTTTCTTTGAGAGCAGTGGTGAGCCAGGGGGCAGATGGCCTGGTTGTCTTACCTGAGTGAGAGGCAGGGGGGGCAAGTTCCCCAGCTCGGCACAAAAGCCAGTCATCGAGGTCCTCAACATCTTTCTCTAGGTCCCCGCTGAGAATCATCGGGTGCTTTTTAAGGACCTAAAGAAGTGCGTCCTTTGTGATTAAGTGAAAGGGTCTGTGGTTAGTGATTTTACAATTCCCTGGAGCCTTGGTAGGGTTAGACGTCTTCTCGCATGTGAACTCAAGAAGAAAATGGTCAGACCAGACAAGAGGAAGGGGTTGACTCATGCCTAGTGTGATTGTAGAAAAGATCTGGTCTAAGGTATGGCCTTTTTCATGAGTAGGAGAGGAGACATAAGGATCCAAGTCTAGCGCCTCCAGTGTGTCTAGTAATCTGTCTGAGTGCGTATCTTTCGGAACATCCATATCTATTCCAGCATTACTTTAGAGTCAGGCCTTTCATGGTCAGAAAAAGTTCATTATCTTTGGTTCCAAAAGTTATGACATCCAGTCTCTTTCGTGGGTTTGCCTTGATTTTATTAACAACGTGTTTTGCTGAAATTCAGATTGGGTATTACATCTGGCTATCAGTGCCAGTTGAGGATGCGGGTGGAGCCAATAGAGTAAGGGGGTTGAGCCAGTGGAGGACGTGGGTTGGGTGTGGCCTCCTAAAAAAAATTGAGCACCTGCACTTAATGTTTTACAAATTAAGCACTGGGCATAGGGTCAGACTGATTTGCATTTGGCCATGTCTGAACTGGGGTGGCGGAGTGAGCTAAAGAACGATGATGGATTAAACCCAGATCAGTTGACTGGGGGTGAGTGCTTGCAATGTTCAACACTCCGTCCATCATCCCCTTTGGTTTTGCCTCCAACTTTTCACTCACATGAGCCAGTGTTTTGTTTGTGGCCTGAATTCCACAGTTTCGTGGCACTGTGCGTCAATGTTTGTTGCCACCCCCCAATGACCACCTCCGCCACGGATTCCCACTCTAGCACCATTTGACAGTGCCCCTCAAGTATCCATAACCACAGTCTCATAGACTCATTTATTTTTATAGCACCACTCATTCCAGTTTAAGATGCCAGAACACTTTGCATCACACACGCATTGCACAGAGACAATCAATCATGGGTGTGTAAATCCGTTTATAGGAAATGTTACATAAGACAGAGGACTACAAGGTGTAGGAGTCACATGTCATCTATACTGGTAGGCAGGAGGGTTTGAGTCCTTGGACTGGAAAACCACAAATTTAGAATTTAAAATGTTACACCATTGTTAGGGGTTTTCTTTAATAAGAAGAATTGATTCCTACACATATGAACCCCTTTTGCAATATTAAGACAACGAAAGACTGGACAAAAACTATAACGCTCTAATATTTTGCAGTTTGCATGCAGCTCTTCGATGGCAGTTAAAAGCTCACTGCTCTATATTAGGATTTTAACTTATAAACTGCAAGTAACAAAAGGATCTCTGACAAAATTGGTAACCTATTGACCTATTTATATTATATGCACTTTGTGATGTGAATGGGACACGTTCTTTGCAGCAGGCATATTAACCCTCTGCGCTATGATGAGTCAAAACTTTCACTAGACAAAGCTCCGGTCTCTCTCCAGGAAGAGCATTAATCACCGGAGTTGTCATTTTTACTAATACCTGAAAATTACTGGGACAATGTACGATGTAATCAGGTGCTTTTAAAACGATAAACATGGCGCCCCACCTCAAGTCGTCAGTGCCCGGTGCGGTGGCACCGATCGCACCGCCCTAGAGCCGGCCCTGGTGGCACTCACAACTCGCAAATTCCTCTTTGCTATTTTGGTTTATGACTTTCATAACATGATTGCGCTTTTAACAAATGCCAGTGGCAGTGTATGTTTGTAGGGCTTGCACTTTATGTCTTACAAAGGTAGGGATTTATGCCCACATGCATCAAGCCTTTTTGCATTCGCAAACGGTGCGAATCGCAAAATTCTGCCGTTTGCAAATGCAAAAACCTTTTTTGGGATGCATCATTTTTTTTCTCATTTTTCGCAATTTAAGAAATCGCAATTTTTTGCAATTTCTTAAATTGCAATAGCATTTAAGAAATCGCAAATGTTGCGATTTCTTAAATGCTATGCATGATTATTTTTAATTTGCGAATTCGCAATTTGGAAGGGGAAAATTACCATGAAGTTAACCTTCATGGTAATTTGCGAAAAGTTTCAAAAATGCACAAAAGTGCATTTTTTAAACTTATATTTTACACACACACATGCCCTTGGGATATGTGTGTGAGTCAAATGTACTTACGTTACATTTCAGGGGTGCAGGGGGGTCTTTTGGACCCCCCCCTGCACCCTTGAAATTGCATTCTCATTTTGCGATTCCTTAATTGCGAATTCTCAAAATGAGAATGCCTTCCCCTTGATAGGAATCAATGTAATGCGATTCCTTAATTGCGATACGCAATTAAGGAATCGCAAATAAAGAAAATTAGGAAATCGCAAAAACTTTTGCGATTTCTTGATGCATAGGAATTTGCGATTCCTAAATTGCGATTCCTTAATTTTCGCAATTTAGGAATCGCAAATTCCTACAATGATGCATGTGGGGGTTAGTCTGTATGTGCTGATAAAAGGCATCTAAACAGATGGCTTGTATGAGGTGCTGCTAGAAAGAATTCTCTGGATTTTGGGCAAACGTTTCTATTAAGCTGCAAAATTGTCTGCTTTTCACAAATTGATGCTGCAAAAGGTCATTTCCTGGAGATGCCAACACGATGATTTATTGGTCAACCTTCTATGCTTGGCAGACACTGCACAGCCTGGGGAGCATTGATGCCCTTGACATCATGAACATCAATTCACCAAAATGCCAGGGGTGGCGGAAATGACATCACATGACATTTGACCTTCACTTTCACTCACACAAACAAGCTTACATATACACACACAAACACTCACTCTTTCACATAAGCACGCACCCAATATACATTTAAAAGCATGTTTTACTTAGCTCAGCTGCTAGGAAGGGCCGAATTCCATCTAATTGTACTTCATTTTCTATTACATTCATAGTGAATAATGTAGCATTATTCGCTGTAATAAACAAATGACATAAAACAAGGAGAGTGGAGCCCCAACCGAAGTCCATAAGAGGAGCTGCCCCTGTGGTCCTTGCAAAAAACACAGTTGATGGACAGAATGTAGAACAATGTCATACATTCACCCCAGTACAAGGATCTGGGCGTAAATCCATCGTTTTTTTGCACTCCACACCACCCTGGGTTAGACACTGGCTATATGCAAATCAGCTCTGACCCTGTGCCTCATGGGAACAGTCCAGTCCGAACTACCAAGCCATGTCTTTCCCAGACCAGAATCAAGCATCCAAGGACCGGTTTCTGGCTATCAGCCTTCATCAGCCTGGATAGCTTGACTCCAGTGGTGTGGAGAGCCTGGGACTCATGTCTGAGCATACCCAGCCCACTCGGGGTGAAAATTGCAAAAAACACAGTTGATGGACAGAATGTAGAACAATGTCATACATTCACCCCAGTACAAGGATCTGGGCCTAAATCCATTGTTTTTTTTGCACTCCACACCACCCTGGGTTAGACACTGGCTATATGCAAATCAGCTCTGACCCTGTGCCTCATGGGAACAGTCCAGTCCGAACTACCAAGCCATGTCTTTCCCAGACCAGAATCAAGCATCCAAGGACCGATTTCTGGCTATCAGCCTTCATCAGCCTGGATAGCTTGACTCCAGTGGTGTGGAGAGCCTGGGACTCATGTCTGAGCATACCCAGCCCACTCGGGGTGAAAATTGCAAAAAACACAGTTGATGGACAGAATGTAGAACAATGTCATACATTCACCCCAGTACAAGGATCTGGGCCTAAATCCATCATTTTTTTTGCACTCCACACCACCCTGGGTTAGACACTGGCTATATGCAAATCAGCTCTGACCCTGTGCCTCATGGGAACAGTCCAGTCCGAACTACCAAGCCATGTCTTTCCCAGACCAGAATCAAGCATCCAAGGACCGGTTTCTGGCTATCACCCTTCATCAGCCTGGATAGCTTGACTCCAGTGGTTTGGAGAGCCTGGGACTCACGTCTGAGCATACCCAGCCCACTCAGGGTGAAAATTGTAAAAAACACAGTTGATGGACAGAATGTAGAACAATGTCATACATTCACCCCAGTACAAGGATCTGGGCCTAAATCCATCGTTTTTTTGAACTCCACACCACCCTGGGTTAGACACTGGCTATATGCAAATCAGCTCTGACCCTGTGCCTCATGGGAACAGTCCAGTCCGAACTACAAAGCCATGTCTTTCCCAGACCAGAATCAAGCATCCAAGGACCGGTTTCTGGCTATCAGCCTTCATCAGCCTGGATAGCTTGACTCCAGTGGTGTGGAGAGCCTGGGACTCACATCTGAGCATACCCAGCCCACTCGGGGTGAAAATTGCAAAAAACACAGTTGATGGACAGAATGTAGAACAATGTCATACATTCACCACAGTACAAGGGTCTGGGCCTAAATCCATCGTTTTTTTTGCACTCCACACCACCCTGGGTTAGACACTGGCTATATGCAAATCAGCTCTGACCCTGTGCCTCATGGGAACAGTCCAGTCCGAACTACCAAGCCATGTCTTTCCCAGACCAGAATCAAGCATCCAAGGACTGGTTTCTGGCTATCAGCCTTCATCAGCCTGGATAGCTTGACTCCAGTGGTGTGGAGAGCCTGGGACTCACGTCTGAGCATACCCAGCCCACTCGGGGTGGAAATTGCAAAAAACACAGTTGATGGACAGAATGTAGAACAATGTCATATATTCACCCCAGTACAAGGATCTGGGCCTAAATCCATCGGTTTTTTTGCACTCCACACCACCCTGGGTTAGACACTGGCTATATGCAAATCAGCTCTGACCCTGTGCCTCATGGGAACAGTCCAGTCCGAACTACCAAGCCATGTCTTTCCCAGACCAGAATCAAGCATCCAAGGACCGGTTTCTGCCTAGAAGCCTTCATCAGCCTGGATAGCTTGACTCCAGTGGTGTGGAGAGCCTGGGACTCACATCTGAGCATACCCAGCCCACTCGGGGTGAAAATTGCAAAAAAGACAGTTGATGGACAGAATGTAGAACAATGTCATACATTCACCCCAGTACAAGGATCTGGGCCTGAAATCCATCGTTTTTTTTGCACTCCACACCACCCTGGGTTAGACACTGGCTATATGCAAATCAGCTCTGACCCTGTGCCTCATGGGAACGGTCCAGTCCGAACTACCAAGCCATGTCTTTCCCAGACCAGAATCAAGCATCCAAGGACCGGTTTCTGGCTATCAGCCTTCATCAGCCTGGATAGCTTGACTCCAGTGGTGTGGAGAGCCTGGGACTCACGTCTGAGCATACCCAGCCCTATCGGGGTGAAAATTGCAAAAAACACAGTTGATGGACAGAATGTAGAACAATGTCATACATTCACCCCAGTACAAGGATCTGGGCCTAAATCCATCGTTTTTTTTGCACTCCACCCCACCCTGGGTTAGACACTGGCTATATGCAAATCAGCTCTGACCCTGTGCCTCATGGGAACAGTCCAGTCCGAACTACCAAGCCATGTCTTTCCCAGACCAGAATCAAGCATCCAAGGACCGGTTTCTGGCTATCAGCCTTCATCAGCCTGGATAGCTTGACTCCAGTGGTGTGGAGAGCCTGGGACTCACGTCTGAGCATACCCAGCCCACTCGGGGTGAAAATTGCAAAAAACACAGTTGATGGACAGAATGTAGAACAATGTCATACATTCACCCCAGTACAAGGATCTGGGCCTAAATCCATCGTTTTTTTTGCACTCCACACCACCCTGGGTTAGACACTGGCTATATGCAAATCAGCTCTGACCCTGTGCCTCATGGGAACATTCCATTCCGAACTACCAAGCCATGTCTTTCCCAGACCAGAATCAAGCATCCAAGGACCGGTTTCTGGCTATCAGCCTTCATCAGCCTGGATAGCTTGACTCCAGTGGTGTGGAGAGCCTGGGACTCACGTCTGAGCATACCCAGCCCACTCGGGGTGAAAATTGCAAAAAACACAGTTGATGGACAGAATGTAGAACAATGTCATACATTCACCCCAGTACAAGGATCTGGGCCTAAATCCATCGTTTTTTTTGCACTCCACACCACCCTGGGTTAGACACTGGCTATATGCAAATCAGCTCTGACCCTGTGCCTCATGGGAACAGTCCAGTCCGAACTACCAAGCCATGTCTTTCCCAGACCAGAATCAAGCATCCAAGGACCGGTTTCTGGCTATCAGCCTTCATCAGCCTGGATAGCTTGACTCCAGTGGTGTGGAGAGCCTGGTACTCACATCTGAGCATACCCAGCCCACTCGGGGTGAAAATTGCAAAAAAGACAGTTGATGGACAGAATGTAGAACAATGTCATACATTCACCCCAGTACAAGGATCTGGGCCTAAATCCATCGTTTTTTTGCACTCCACACCACCCTGGGTTAGACACTGGCTATATGCAAATCAGCTCTGACCCTGTGCCTCATGGGAACATTCCATTCCGAACTACCAAGCCATGTCTTTCCCAGACCAGAATCAAGCATCCAAGGACCGGTTTCTGGCTATCAGCCTTCATCAGCCTGGATAGCTTGACTCCAGTGGTGTGGAGAGCCTGGGACTCACGTCTGAGCATACCCAGCCCACTCGGGGTGAAAATTGCAAAAAACACAGTTGATGGACAGAATGTAGAACAATGTCATACATTCACCCCAGTACAAGGATCTGGGCCTAAATCCATCGTTTTTTTTGCACTCCACACCACCCTGGGTTAGACACTGGCTATATGCAAATCAGCTCTGACCCTGTGCCTCATGGGAACAGTCCAGTCCGAACTACCAAGCCATGTCTTTCCCAGACCAGAATCAAGCATCCAAGGACCGGTTTCTGGCTATCAGCCTTCATCAGCCTGGATAGCTTGACTCCAGTGGTGTGGAGAGCCTGGTACTCACATCTGAGCATACCCAGCCCACTCGGGGTGAAAATTGCAAAAAAGACAGTTGATGGACAGAATGTAGAACAATGTCATACATTCACCCCAGTACAAGGATCTGGGCCTAAATCCATCGTTTTTTTGCACTCCACACCACCCTGGGTTAGACACTGGCTATATGCAAATCAGCTCTGACCCTGTGCCTCATGGGAACGGTCCAGTCCGAACTACCAAGCCATGTCTTTCCCAGACCAGAATCAAGCATCCAAGGACCGGTTTCTGGCTATCAGCCTTCATCAGCCTGGATAGCTTGACTCCAGTGGTGTGGAGAGCCTGGAACTCACGTCTGAGCATACCCAGCCCTATCGGGGTGAAAATTGCAAAAAACACAGTTGATGGACAGAATGTAGAACAATGTCATACATTCACCCCAGTACAAGGATCTGGGCCTAAATCCATCGTTTTTTTGCACTCCACACCACCCTGGGTTAGACACTGGCTATATGCAAATCAGCTCTGACCCTGTGCCTCATGGGAACAGTCCAGTCCGAACTACCAAGCCATGTCTTTCCCAGACCAGAATCAAGCATCCAAGGACCGGTTTCTGGCTTTCAGCCTTCATCAGCATGGATAGCTTGACTCCAGTGGTGTGGAGAGCCTGGGACTCACGTCTGAGCATACCCAGCCCACTCGGGGTGAAAATTGCAAAAAACACAGTTGATGGACAGAATGTAGAACAATGTCATACATTCACCCCAGTACAAGGATCTGGGCCTAAATCCATCGTTTTTTTTGCACTCCACACCACCCTGGGTTAGACACTGGCTATATGCAAATCAGCTCTGACCCTGTGCCTCATGGGAACAGTCCAGTCCGAACTACCAAGCCATGTCTTTCCCAGACCAGAATCAAGCATCCAAGGACCGGTTTCTGGCTATCAGCCTTCATCAGCCTGGATAGCTTGACTCCAGTGGTGTGGAGAGCCTGGGACTCACGTCTGAGCATACCTAGCCCACTCGGGGTGAAAATTGCAAAAAACACAGTTGATGGACAGAATGTAGAACAATGTCATACATTCACCCCAGTACAAGGATCTGGGCCTAAATCCATCGGTTTTTTTCACTCCACACCACCCTGGGTGAGACACTGGCTATATGCAAATCAGCTCTGACCCTGTGCCTCATGGGAACAGTCCAGTCCGAACTACCAAGCCATGTCTTTCCCAGACCAGAATCAAGCATCCAAGGACCGGTTTCTGGCTATCAGCCTTCATCAGCCTGGATAGCTTGACTCCAGTGGTGTGGAGAGCCTGGGACTCACGTCTGAGCATACCCAGCCCACTCGGGGTGAAAATTGCAAAAAACACAGTTGATGGACAGAATGTAGAACAATGTCATACATTCATCCCAGTACAAGGATCTGGGCCTAAATCCATCGTTTTTTTTGCACTCCACACCACCCTGGGTTAGACACTGGCTATATGCAAATCAGCTCTGACCCTGTGCCTCATGGGAACAGTCCAACCGGAACTACCAAGCCATGTCTTTCCCAGACCAGAATCAAGCATCCAAGGACCGGTTTCTGGCTATCAGCCTTCATCAGCCTGGATAGCTTGACTCCAGTAGTGTGGAGAGCCTGGGACTCACGTCTGAGCATACCCAGCCCACTCGGGGTGAAAATTGCAAAAAACACAGTTGATGGACAGAATGTAGAACAATGTCATACATTCACCCCAGTACAAGGATCTGGGCCTAAATCCATCGTTTTTTTTGCACTCCACACCACCCTGGGTTAGACACTGGCTATATGCAAATCAGCTCTGACCCTGTGCCTCATGGGAACAGTCCAGTCCGAACTACCAAGCCATGTCTTTCCCAGACCAGAATCAAGCATCCAAGGACCGGTTTCTGGCTATCAGCCTTCATCAGCCTGGATAGCTTGACTCCAGTGGCGTGGAGAGCCTGGGACTCACGTCTGAGCATAGCCAGCCCACTCGGGTGAAAATTGCAAAAAACACAGTTGATGGACAGAATGTAGAACAATGTCATACATTCACACCAGTACAAGGGTCTGGGCCTAAATCCATCGTGTTTTTTTGCACTCCACACCACCCTAGGTTAGACACTGGCTATATGCAAATCAGCTCTGACCCTGTGCCTCATGGGAACAGTCCAGTCCGAACTACCAAGCCATGTCTTTCCCAGACCAGAATCAAGCATCCAAGGACCGGTTTCTGGCTATCAGCCTTCATCAGCCTGGATAGCTTGACTCCAGTGGTGTGGAGAGCCTGGGACTCACGTCTGAGCATACCCAGCCCACTCGGGGTGAAAATTGCAAAAAACACAGTTGATGGACAGAATGTAGAACAATGTCATACATTCACCCCAGTACAAGGATCTGGGCCTAAATCCATCGTTTTTTTGCACTCCACACCACCCTGGGTTAGACACTGGCTATATGCAAATCAGCTCTGACCCTGTGCCTCATGGGAACAGTCCAGTCCAAACTACCAAGCCATGTCTTTCCCAGACCAGAATCTAGCATCCAAGGACCGGTTTCTGGCTATCAGCCTTCATCAGCCTGGATAGCTTGACTCCAGTGGTGTGGAGAGCCTGGGACTCACGTCTGAGCATACCCAGCCCACTCGGGGTGAAAATTGCAAAAAACACAGTTGATGGACAGAATGTAGAACAATGTCATACATTCACCCCAGTACAAGGATCTGGGCCTAAATCCATCGTTTTTTTGCACTCCACACCACCCTGGGTTAGACACTGGCTATATGCAAATCAGCTCTGACCCTGTGCCTCATGGGAACAGTCCAGTCCGAACTACCAAGCCATGTCTTTCCCAGACCAGAATCAAGCATCCAAGGACCGGTTTCTGGCTATCAGCCTTCATCAGCCTGGATAGCTTGACTCCAGTGGTTTGGAGAGCCTGGGACTCACGTCTGAGCATACCCAGCCCACTCAGGGTGAAAATTGTAAAAAACACAGTTGATGGACAGAATGTAGAACAATGTCATACATTCACCCCAGTACAAGGATCTGGGCCTAAATCCATCGTTTTTTTGAACTCCACACCACCCTGGGTTAGACACTGGCTATATGCAAATCAGCTCTGACCCTGTGCCTCATGGGAACAGTCCAGTCCGAACTACAAAGCCATGTCTTTCCCAGACCAGAATCAAGCATCCAAGGACCGGTTTCTGGCTATCAGCCTTCATCAGCCTGGATAGCTTGACTCCAGTGGTGTGGAGAGCCTGGGACTCACATCTGAGCATACCCAGCCCACTCGGGGTGAAAATTGCAAAAAACACAGTTGATGGACAGAATGTAGAACAATGTCATACATTCACCACAGTACAAGGGTCTGGGCCTAAATCCATCGTTTTTTTTGCACTCCACACCACCCTGGGTTAGACACTGGCTATATGCAAATCAGCTCTGACCCTGTGCCTCATGGGAACAGTCCAGTCCGAACTACCAAGCCATGTCTTTCCCAGACCAGAATCAAGCATCCAAGGACTGGTTTCTGGCTATCAGCCTTCATCAGCCTGGATAGCTTGACTCCAGTGGTGTGGAGAGCCTGGGACTCACGTCTGAGCATACCCAGCCCACTCGGGGTGGAAATTGCAAAAAACACAGTTGATGGACAGAATGTAGAACAATGTCATATATTCACCCCAGTACAAGGATCTGGGCCTAAATCCATCGGTTTTTTTGCACTCCACACCACCCTGGGTTAGACACTGGCTATATGCAAATCAGCTCTGACCCTGTGCCTCATGGGAACAGTCCAGTCCGAACTACCAAGCCATGTCTTTCCCAGACCAGAATCAAGCATCCAAGGACCGGTTTCTGCCTAGAAGCCTTCATCAGCCTGGATAGCTTGACTCCAGTGGTGTGGAGAGCCTGGGACTCACATCTGAGCATACCCAGCCCACTCGGGGTGAAAATTGCAAAAAAGACAGTTGATGGACAGAATGTAGAACAATGTCATACATTCACCCCAGTACAAGGATCTGGGCCTGAAATCCATCGTTTTTTTTGCACTCCACACCACCCTGGGTTAGACACTGGCTATATGCAAATCAGCTCTGACCCTGTGCCTCATGGGAACGGTCCAGTCCGAACTACCAAGCCATGTCTTTCCCAGACCAGAATCAAGCATCCAAGGACCGGTTTCTGGCTATCAGCCTTCATCAGCCTGGATAGCTTGACTCCAGTGGTGTGGAGAGCCTGGGACTCACGTCTGAGCATACCCAGCCCTATCGGGGTGAAAATTGCAAAAAACACAGTTGATGGACAGAATGTAGAACAATGTCATACATTCACCCCAGTACAAGGATCTGGGCCTAAATCCATCGTTTTTTTTGCACTCCACCCCACCCTGGGTTAGACACTGGCTATATGCAAATCAGCTCTGACCCTGTGCCTCATGGGAACAGTCCAGTCCGAACTACCAAGCCATGTCTTTCCCAGACCAGAATCAAGCATCCAAGGACCGGTTTCTGGCTATCAGCCTTCATCAGCCTGGATAGCTTGACTCCAGTGGTGTGGAGAGCCTGGGACTCACGTCTGAGCATACCCAGCCCACTCGGGGTGAAAATTGCAAAAAACACAGTTGATGGACAGAATGTAGAACAATGTCATACATTCACCCCAGTACAAGGATCTGGGCCTAAATCCATCGTTTTTTTTGCACTCCACACCACCCTGGGTTAGACACTGGCTATATGCAAATCAGCTCTGACCCTGTGCCTCATGGGAACATTCCATTCCGAACTACCAAGCCATGTCTTTCCCAGACCAGAATCAAGCATCCAAGGACCGGTTTCTGGCTATCAGCCTTCATCAGCCTGGATAGCTTGACTCCAGTGGTGTGGAGAGCCTGGGACTCACGTCTGAGCATACCCAGCCCACTCGGGGTGAAAATTGCAAAAAACACAGTTGATGGACAGAATGTAGAACAATGTCATACATTCACCCCAGTACAAGGATCTGGGCCTAAATCCATCGTTTTTTTTGCACTCCACACCACCCTGGGTTAGACACTGGCTATATGCAAATCAGCTCTGACCCTGTGCCTCATGGGAACAGTCCAGTCCGAACTACCAAGCCATGTCTTTCCCAGACCAGAATCAAGCATCCAAGGACCGGTTTCTGGCTATCAGCCTTCATCAGCCTGGATAGCTTGACTCCAGTGGTGTGGAGAGCCTGGTACTCACATCTGAGCATACCCAGCCCACTCGGGGTGAAAATTGCAAAAAAGACAGTTGATGGACAGAATGTAGAACAATGTCATACATTCACCCCAGTACAAGGATCTGGGCCTAAATCCATCGTTTTTTTGCACTCCACACCACCCTGGGTTAGACACTGGCTATATGCAAATCAGCTCTGACCCTGTGCCTCATGGGAACATTCCATTCCGAACTACCAAGCCATGTCTTTCCCAGACCAGAATCAAGCATCCAAGGACCGGTTTCTGGCTATCAGCCTTCATCAGCCTGGATAGCTTGACTCCAGTGGTGTGGAGAGCCTGGGACTCACGTCTGAGCATACCCAGCCCACTCGGGGTGAAAATTGCAAAAAACACAGTTGATGGACAGAATGTAGAACAATGTCATACATTCACCCCAGTACAAGGATCTGGGCCTAAATCCATCGTTTTTTTTGCACTCCACACCACCCTGGGTTAGACACTGGCTATATGCAAATCAGCTCTGACCCTGTGCCTCATGGGAACAGTCCAGTCCGAACTACCAAGCCATGTCTTTCCCAGACCAGAATCAAGCATCCAAGGACCGGTTTCTGGCTATCAGCCTTCATCAGCCTGGATAGCTTGACTCCAGTGGTGTGGAGAGCCTGGTACTCACATCTGAGCATACCCAGCCCACTCGGGGTGAAAATTGCAAAAAAGACAGTTGATGGACAGAATGTAGAACAATGTCATACATTCACCCCAGTACAAGGATCTGGGCCTAAATCCATCGTTTTTTTGCACTCCACACCACCCTGGGTTAGACACTGGCTATATGCAAATCAGCTCTGACCCTGTGCCTCATGGGAACGGTCCAGTCCGAACTACCAAGCCATGTCTTTCCCAGACCAGAATCAAGCATCCAAGGACCGGTTTCTGGCTATCAGCCTTCATCAGCCTGGATAGCTTGACTCCAGTGGTGTGGAGAGCCTGGAACTCACGTCTGAGCATACCCAGCCCTATCGGGGTGAAAATTGCAAAAAACACAGTTGATGGACAGAATGTAGAACAATGTCATACATTCACCCCAGTACAAGGATCTGGGCCTAAATCCATCGTTTTTTTGCACTCCACACCACCCTGGGTTAGACACTGGCTATATGCAAATCAGCTCTGACCCTGGGCCTCATGGGAACAGTCCAGTCCGAACTACCAAGCCATGTCTTTCCCAGACCAGAATCAAGCATCCAAGGACCGGTTTCTGGCTTTCAGCCTTCATCAGCATGGATAGCTTGACTCCAGTGGTGTGGAGAGCCTGGGACTCACGTCTGAGCATACCCAGCCCACTCGGGGTGAAAATTGCAAAAAACACAGTTGATGGACAGAATGTAGAACAATGTCATACATTCACCCCAGTACAAGGATCTGGGCCTAAATCCATCGTTTTTTTGCACTCCACACCACCCTGGGTTAGACACTGGCTATATGCAAATCAGCTCTGACCCTGGGCCTCATGGGAACAGTCCAGTCCGAACTACCAAGCCATGTCTTTCCCAGACCAGAATCAAGCATCCAAGGACCGGTTTCTGGCTTTCAGCCTTCATCAGCATGGATAGCTTGACTCCAGTGGTGTGGAGAGCCTGGGACTCACGTCTGAGCATACCCAGCCCACTCGGGGTGAAAATTGCAAAAAACACAGTTGATGGACAGAATGTAGAACAATGTCATACATTCACCCCAGTACAAGGATCTGGGCCTAAATCCATCGTTTTTTTTGCACTCCACACCACCCTGGGTTAGACACTGGCTATATGCAAATCAGCTCTGACCCTGTGCCTCATGGGAACAGTCCAGTCCGAACTACCAAGCCATGTCTTTCCCAGACCAGAATCAAGCATCCAAGGACCGGTTTCTGGCTATCAGCCTTCATCAGCCTGGATAGCTTGACTCCAGTGGTGTGGAGAGCCTGGGACTCACGTCTGAGCATACCCAGCCCACTCGGGGTGAAAATTGCAAAAAACACAGTTGATGGACAGAATGTAGAACAATGTCATACATTCATCCCAGTACAAGGATCTGGGCCTAAATCCATCGTTTTTTTTGCACTCCACACCACCCTGGGTTAGACACTGGCTATATGCAAATCAGCTCTGACCCTGTGCCTCATGGGAACAGTCCAACCGGAACTACCAAGCCATGTCTTTCCCAGACCAGAATCAAGCATCCAAGGACCGGTTTCTGGCTATCAGCCTTCATCAGCCTGGATAGCTTGACTCCAGTAGTGTGGAGAGCCTGGGACTCACGTCTGAGCATACCCAGCCCACTCGGGGTGAAAATTGCAAAAAACACAGTTGATGGACAGAATGTAGAACAATGTCATACATTCACCCCAGTACAAGGATCTGGGCCTAAATCCATCGTTTTTTTTGCACTCCACACCACCCTGGGTTAGACACTGGCTATATGCAAATCAGCTCTGACCCTGTGCCTCATGGGAACAGTCCAGTCCGAACTACCAAGCCATGTCTTTCCCAGACCAGAATCAAGCATCCAAGGACCGGTTTCTGGCTATCAGCCTTCATCAGCCTGGATAGCTTGACTCCAGTGGCGTGGAGAGCCTGGGACTCACGTCTGAGCATAGCCAGCCCACTCGGGTGAAAATTGCAAAAAACACAGTTGATGGACAGAATGTAGAACAATGTCATACATTCACACCAGTACAAGGGTCTGGGCCTAAATCCATCGTGTTTTTTTGCACTCCACACCACCCTAGGTTAGACACTGGCTATATGCAAATCAGCTCTGACCCTGTGCCTCATGGGAACAGTCCAGTCCGAACTACCAAGCCATGTCTTTCCCAGACCAGAATCAAGCATCCAAGGACCGGTTTCTGGCTATCAGCCTTCATCAGCCTGGATAGCTTGACTCCAGTGGTGTGGAGAGCCTGGGACTCACGTCTGAGCATACCCAGCCCACTCGGGGTGAAAATTGCAAAAAACACAGTTGATGGACAGAATGTAGAACAATGTCATACATTCACCCCAGTACAAGGATCTGGGCCTAAATCCATCGTTTTTTTGCACTCCACACCACCCTGGGTTAGACACTGGCTATATGCAAATCAGCTCTGACCCTGTGCCTCATGGGAACAGTCCAGTCCAAACTACCAAGCCATGTCTTTCCCAGACCAGAATCTAGCATCCAAGGACCGGTTTCTGGCTATCAGCCTTCATCAGCCTGGATAGCTTGACTCCAGTGGTGTGGAGAGCCTGGGACTCACGTCTGAGCATACCCAGCCCACTCGGGGTGAAAATTGCAAAAAACACAGTTGATGGACAGAATGTAGAACAATGTCATACATTCACCCCAGTACAAGGATCTGGGCCTAAATCCATCGTTTTTTTGCACTCCACACCACCCTGGGTTAGACACTGGCTATATGCAAATCAGCTCTGACCCTGTGCCTCATGGGAACAGTCCAGTCCGAACTACCAAGCCATGTCTTTCCCAGACCAGAATCAAGCATCCAAGGACCGGTTTCTGGCTATCAGCCTTCATCAGCCTGGATAGCTTGACTCCAGTGGTGTGGAGAGCCTGGGACTCACGTCTGAGCATACCCAGCCCACTCGGGGTGAAAATTGCAAAAACACAGTTGATGGACAGAATGTAGAACAATGTCATACATTCACCCCAGTACAAGGATCTGGGCCTAAATCCATCGTTTTTTTTGCACTCCACACCACCCTGGGTTAGACACTGGCTATATGAAAATCAGCTCTGACCCTGTGCCTCATGGGAACAGTCCAGTCCGAACTACCAAGCCATGTCTTTCCCAGACCCGAATCAAGCATCCAAGGACCGGTTTCTGGCTATCAGCCTTCATCAGCCTGGATAGCTTGACTCCAGTGGTGTGGAGAGCCTGGGACTCACGTCTGAGCATACCCAGCCCACTCGGGGTGAAAATTGCAAAAAACACAGTTGATGGACAGAATGTAGAACAATGTCATACATTCACCCCAGTACAAGGATCTGGGCCTAAATCCATCGGTTTTTTTGCACTCCACACCACCCTGGGTTAGACACTGGCTATATGCAAATCATCTCTGACCCTGTGCCTCATGGGAACAGTCCAGTCCGAACTACCAAGCCATGTCTTTCCCAGACCAGAATCAAGCATCCAAGGACCGGTTTCTGGCTATCAGCCTTCATCAGCCTGGATAGTTTGACTCCAGTGGTGTGGAGAGCCTGGGACTCACGTCTGAGCATACCCAGCCCACTCGGGGTGAAAATTGCAAAAAACACAGTTGATGGACAGAATGTAGAACAATGTCATACATTCACCCCAGTACAAGGATCTGGGCCTAAATCCATCATTTTTTTTGCACTCCACACCACCCTGGGTTAGACACTGGCTATATGCAAATCAGCTCTGACCCTGTGCCTCATGGGAACAGTCCAGTCCGAACTACCAAGCCATGTCTTTCCCAGACCAGAATCAAGCATCCAAGGACCGGTTTCTGGCTATCAGCCTTCATCAGCATGGATAGCTTGACTCCAGTGGTGTGGAGAGCCTGGGACTCACGTCTGAGCATACCCAGCCCACTCGGGGTGAAAATTGCAAAAAACACAGTTGATGGACAGAATGTAGAACAATGTCATACATTCACCCCAGTACAAGGATCTGGGCCTAAATCCATCGTTTTTTTTGCACTCCACACCACCCTGGGTTAGACACTGGCTATATGCAAATCAGCTCTGACCCTGTGCCTCATGGGAACAGTCCAGTCCGAACTACCAAGCCATGTCTTTCCCAGACCAGAATCAAGCATCCAAGGACCGGTTTCTGGCTATTAGCCTTCATCAGCCTGGATAGCTTGACTCCAGTGGTGTGGAGAGCCTGGGACTCACGTCTGAGCATACCCAGCCCACTCGGGGTGAAAATTGCAAAAAACACAGTTGATGGACAGAATGTAGAACAATGTCATACATTCACCCCAGTACAAGGATCTGGGCCTAAATCCATCGTTTGTTTTGCACTCCACACCACCCTGGGTTAGACACTGGCTATATGCAAATCAGCTCTGACCCTGTGCCTCATGGGAACAGTCCAGTCCAAACTACCAAGCCATGTCTTTCCCAGACCAGAATCAAGCATCCAAGGACCGGTTTCTGGCTATCAGCCTTCATCAGCCTGGATAGCTTGACTCCAGTGGTGTGGAGAGCCTGGGACTCACGTCTGAGCATACCCAGCCCACTCGGGGTGAAAATTGCAAAAAACACAGTTGATGGACAGAATGTAGAACAATGTCATACATTCACCCCAGTACAATGATCTGGGCCTAAATCCATCGTTTTTTTTTCACTCCACACCACCCTGGGTTAGACACTGGCTATATGCAAATCAGCTCTGACCCTGTGCCTCATGGGAACAGTCCAGTCTGAACTACCAAGCCATGTCTTTCCCAGACCAGAATCAAGCATCCAAGGACCGGTTTCTGGCTATCAGCCTTCATCAGCCTGGATAGCTTGACTCCAGTGGTGTGGAGAGCCTGGGACTCACGTCTGAGCATACCCAGCCCACTCGGGGTGAAAATTGCAAAAAACACAGTTGATGGACAGAATGTAGAACAATGTCATACATTCACCCCAGTACAAGGATCTGGGCCTAAATCCATCGTTTTTTTTTGCACTCCACACCACCCTGGGTTAGACACTGGCTATATGCAAATCAGCTCTGACCCTGTGCCTCATGGGAACAGTCCAGTCCGAACTACCAAGCCATGTCTTTCCCAGACCAGAATCAAGCATCCAAGGACCGGTTTCTGGCTATCAGCCTTCATCAGCCTGGATAGCTTGACTCCAGTGGTGTGGAGAGCCTGGGACTCACGTCTGAGCATACCCAGCCCACTCGGGGTGAAAATTGCAAAAAACACAGTTGATGGACAGAATGTAGAACAATGTCATACATTCACCCCAGTACAAGGATCTGGGCCTAAATCCATCGTTTTTTTTGCACTCCACACCACCCTGGGTTAGACACTGGCTATATGCAAATCAGCTCTGACCCTGTGCCTCATGGGAACAGTCGAGTCCGAACTACCAAGCCATGTCTTTCCCAGACCAGAATCAAGCATCCAAGGACCGGTTTCTGGCTATCAGCCTTCATCAGCCTGGATAGCTTGACTCCAGTGGTGTGGAGAGCCTGGGACTCACGTCTGAGCATACCCAGCCCACTCGGGGTGAAAATTGCAAAAAACACAGTTGATGGACAGAATGTAGAACAATGTCATACATTCGCCCCTGTGGTCCTGGCACTGATTTTGCCACCTCCGAGGCCGGGGGTCGCAAAGGCAATGCCAGCGGTAGCAAGAGGCAAGCTAGGGGTTACAACTGCGACCCCTGCTGGCCCCTAAATGCCTTTCATGCTTGACATGTGCAAGGCATCTCCATTTTGGCTATGACTTAGTGATTCATAGGGCCTCATTTATGAGGCTATGCGTCACTTTTACGCCGCTGGTGCGTCACTTTTTGTGATGCACCAGTGGCGTAAAAAATGCGCCTTGTTGCGCCATATTTATAAAGTGACGCATCTAGGTAGATGCGTCACTTTGTAAACCCCTGCGCCACATTATACCTGCACCAGGTATAATGTATTAAAGGGGGTGTTTTGACGCAAGAAAGGGTCGTAGAAGTGACGCAGTGAAATCTATGTGATTTCACTGCGCCACTTCTAGGACACAAATGCGTCAATTTCTTACGCCTGCTTCACAGCAGGCGTAAGACTGAGGCAGGCCCTTTCACATGGGGCTTGCCCCCATGTGAAAGGATACATTGCAGGAGTTGCTTCACTTTTGAGACACACTCCAGCAAAGCGCCACTTTTGCGCCATACAGATGCGTCAAAAATATGGACGTATCTGTAACTCCTTGCGCAATGATGCGTCATACTGTAAATATGACGCATCATTGGCGGTGCAAGGAGGGCGCAGTGAAAAGTGGCGCATCGCTGTTTTCACGCAGCGATGTGTCACTTTTCATAAATGAGGCCCATAGATTTTCCCCCACCCCCATCATGTGACCTACAGGGGTCTCGAACTGTTTGTGAAAACCATCTCTACTCGAAATGCTGTGAAGTATTCCTGGCTTGTTCTGCTATCATGTAGTTTGCACTCTTCTATTTAGACATCTATCCACCAATACTGTTGCTATGGACAGCATCAGTAAATCTAAACATCAAGGGGCATATGTATTAACAAATCACGCATTACAGGGCAGCACAACAAGTCACCGTGCTGCGCTACATGAGAGGGAAAGAGCATGAATACGCCGTACTTATTATTCCACGGACGATCCCTGTCATTTCCCAGCACTGGGGCACTATGTGCTGCCTAGCGGCAACGCAGGCACCCTTGCACCATGGTGCCAGGGTGCCTCCATTTCATGGAATGCTGTTTTTGTGCAGGAAGGGGCACCTTCCCGCACAAAAACAATCCTCAGAGGCATTTTCCTCTTTCTATGTGAATGCAGCACACATGGAAATGGAAGGAAGATAAGAAAATATTATCACCTCGTTGCGCCTCTGGTGGGGAGGAGTACAGGTCTGATGCATTCCCAGTTTTACCACTCTTGGTAAATCTGGAAATTCGTCAGAGTAATAAAAAAAAAATATATGTATATATATCCACACATTCACATATATATATATACACACATATATATATATGTATATGTGTATATATATATATTTATATATATATATACACACACACACACACACACACACACAGGTTTGTGCAACAATGAACTCCTAGAAATTCGTCAGAATACATGGGTGGATTAGTGGGAAAACACTCCCGCTCACGTAACAGCCTCACCGCGCAGTGTAAAACAAGGCAGCAACTTGCCCTGCGTTGCGTTACACTAGATTTAATAAGCCACGCAAGGCCACACAGGGTGGCTTGTGTGGCTTGATAAATCTCATTGCAGGTTTTTCTCCGCCCTGAATCTCCTTCCGTGGCTTAGGGTGATGCAAAACCTATGTACTGCAACTGTTACCTTCCTTTCCCTACATTTGTAAAGCGCTCTGATGTCCTTATATAAAACTTTATTAATAAATAAATAAATATGATGAATATTCCCCTGAGTCTGGTGGTAGAATTTATGGTGCAGCTTGTAAGTTCTAAATCTTTTCTTACATGCAAATTAATTAACATGCAAATGTCCTGCAGGTGAATAGAAAAACAGTTTCTGCTTGATCATATTCCATCTATTGGGAAATGACTCACACTTTAGTGTGATCGACAGAATATAGCCATTTGTTTTAGCCCTTGGAAATAGTGATTCCATTTAGTATCTCAAGTGAAAGGGTTGTCGGTCTGTCTGATAGTATTAGAAAAAATACTGAGCGATTACCAAGTGTCTGCCTTATGACTATGATGTGAATGAGAACCCTTTGGTTGCATTTTAGCAGTCTCTGTTGCTTGCCTGGTAAGTCATAATCAGATGAAGAGCATGAAGTTGCTCAACAATGCAGTTGAGGTATCATTTGTACCAAGTTGGAACCTGCTTGTTGGAGTGGGCCTCCGACAACATCTTAAGGTGTTATGTGTGTTTGTGCTGTTTGTTTACACTGCACTACGCAAACAAATGATGGACAGAATGCTGAATAAATCATACATTCACCTCCAGTCAAGAGATCTGGGTTAAATCCATTGTTCTTTTGCTCACCATGCCACCCCAGTTTAGACCCAGCCATATGCAAATCAGTCTTGACCCTGTGCCTCATGGGAACAGTGCAGACCGAACTGCCAAGCCAGGTCCTCCTTGGACCAGAAACAAGCATCCTGGGACCGGCTTCTGGCTATTACGCTTCATCAGCCAGGCTAGCTTGAATGCAGTGGCACAGTGAGCAAGGGACCCACGTCTGGGCATACCCATCCCACTTAGGGTGAAAAGTGCTATGCAAACTAATGGTGGACGGAATGCTGAATAAATCATACGTACTCCCCCAATCAAGAGATCTGGCTGAAATGCATCGTTCTTTTGCTCACCATGTCACCTCAGTTTAGACCCAGCCATATGCAAATCAGTCTTGACCCTGTGCCTCATGTGAACAGTCCAGACGGAACTGCCAAGCCAGGTCCTCCCTGGACCGGAAACAAGCATCCTGGGACCGGTTTCTGCCTATTACCCTTCATCAGCCGGGCTATTGGTCTTTTTGCATTTGCCACCCTGAGTGGGACGGGTATGCCCGGACTTGGGTCCCATGCTCTCCATGCCACTGGAGTCAAGCTATCATAGCTGATGAGGGCTAAAAGCCCGAAACCGGTCCTAGGATGCTTGTTTCTAGTCCAGAGAGGGCCTTGCCTGGCAGTTAGGGCAAGACTGTTCCCATTGGGCGCAGGGTCAAGACTGATTTGCATATGGTTGAGTCCAAACTGGAATGGCATGGTGAGCAAAAAAACAATGGATTTAGGCCCATATCTCTGTAATGGGGTGAATGTATCATATTGTTCTGCATTCTGTCCATCAATTGTTCTTTTTGCATTTGTCACCCCGTGTGGGACAGGTATGCCCAGACGTGGATCCCGTGCTCTCCATGCCACTGGAGTCAAGCCATCCTGGCTGATGAGAGCTCAAAGCCTGAAACCGGTCCTAGGATGCTTGTTTCCAGTACAGGGAGGACTTAGCCTGGCCTGGCAGTTTCGGCTGGACTGCTCCCATTGGGCCCAGGGTCAAGACTGATTTGCATGTCAGACCATCTTAAATATTCTGTACGCATATGGGTATGAGCCATGTTCAAATATGTGTGTCCAAGTGAATTTTAGTGTTTTTATTAAAAAAAATCCTACTCTCAACCTTTGCCCCATCGCTGCTCAGTATGACTCATCCCAAACCTTTCTGACTACTGTGTACCCCCAAACATCCTTCTCAAACTTTATCTCCACGTCACCCAACTAATCGGCATTACCGACCTCTGCTTACAAAAAAACAACTTACTACTTCCCCTTTGAAATCCACTCCCATCATTCTAATCCTACTCTGAAAAGCACAAACCTACTACAACTAATGCACAAAGCAAAATAATTAAATAACAAAATATCCTAAAAACCTCTAATCTTGGACTATGAAGTAGTGAGTTACTTGCCGCAAAGCTCTTCAATGCTTCATCAGGGGTAGTAAGCCCTATATGGCTACAGTTTACGATAACAATTACAAATACGGCACCCTTGGTAAATTGGACATGCATGGCTGATCCAGTAATTAACATTTTACGGCATTAAACAGCGCCTGAAGCACCTGATAAGCACGACATAAATAGTGCACATGAAGTTTCTCTCTTGCGGTAAATAATGATGCAATATTTACTTGTAATCACACAAGACAGTCTTGCATGAAGCATTTAGTGATTTATGTGACATTCCAAAACCAATATAATTGATACTTCAGAGTCGGATTTAGGTGAGGGGCTAATAGGAAATGTCTAGAAAAATGTGATGTAGTGCGGCATTTCCAATATGAGTGGTGAACCTGCTTACTTCAAGTTCTGGTAGTGTGCATGCATGCCATCTTGCTAACTTTGCTTGGTCTTCCCAAATTACTGCAGCTCAGAGCTAGAGTTAGTCCACCACCACACATGGCTAACCACTGTTACTGCATCACCCTCCCATAGAAAATAATAGAGATAGGGACCTAAAATAAAACACATTGGGAAAGAATGTTAAATAAAAATTGAATTATTGAAAATAGTTACATTTATAATTAAATATAATTTAATGATAAAAATGTATAAAAATAAAGCCTGCTCATCTTTTTATTATACAATAGTTTGACAATCGTTTTTTTTTTTTTTTACATTTTTTTTTGTCCTCATCTCACCTTTCAAGCCTCTGCGGGTCTTATGAAGCCGCCTTCGTAATCTGTGGCCCCCACGGCTTACCGCACTCGCTTGGGTCGTCCGACCAGTCCCCATATTTGTAAGGGACCCTGGTGTAATCATTGGACCATTTATATTAAGTTAGACTTAAATTCTTACCCCAGTTCACAAAGGGGTGCCAGATGTTCAATGTCTTGTCCTCCACACCATCATAGTCTAAGCGAGCCATAGAAAATGCAGCCTTGAGCCAATCCTCTCTTTGCGGCGGTAGAGGGTCCCTCCACTTCCTGCACATCTCCCTTCTGGCCAGCAGGATCAAGTAAAGTAATAGCCCTCTGGCCTTCTGGGGGAGGGTTTGACTAAGGCCGCCGTCATCCCCGAAAAACACTAATGTCATGTTAATCACAATGTTGATGTTAAAAATATCTCGAATGTTATCCCCCACCTCATTCCAAAATTTTTCAAGAGATGGACACTCAAAAAAAATGTGTAGGTCATTTGCGAGAGGAGTTCCACATCTAGGGCATTTGGGAGCTGGATCTGGGGCGAATTTTGCGATTTTCGCTGGGGTATAATAGAGTCTATTAATCACAAAGAAATGATTTTTCTTTAAACAAGCAGGCTTAATATATTTGTATAGGGTCAACAGGGATGGCTCGTACAATGACTCTATTGACTGTCCGAGGGGGGTTCCCACCCATACCAACGCTGAGGGGGGCATCTCGTGGTCCTCCATCTCCAACCTATTTTTATACCAAACAGAGATTTCTTTATTTATTGGAAGAGTGGATTTCCACAAGGCTTCGATCTCTCTATTCCCTCTGATCTCCCCCTTTGCTGCCTCATACCAAGATGTTAGCTGTATATATTTAAATCTTGAGAGCCCTGGCCCGATCTTTGCCCTCAGGTACTCCCATGGATGTATCCCCCCGGAGTCTAACAGTTCAGACCATACTGTGATGCCTGCCCTTCTTATCGGCAATGCCAAACTGTCCCGTAGGCAGTCTGGCGTTCCCGGCGCATCCTTCTAAGTCTATACCATAGCTCCAAAGCTGCCCTCAATACCTTCAGGCGCACCCGCTTGAAGAATCTGGGCGAGCCAAATTTGTACAGAAAAGCCTCACCGTCTCCACCCCCTACTACTCGCACCATTTCACCCAGCAGCCTCCCCCAGGCTGACTCACCCGGCTTAACCAGAAGCATCCGTATGCTTTTAAAATGAAATGCTGCAGCATATAGCCTAACATCAGGCAGGGCTAACCCGCCTTTTTTTAACCTGCGTCTTAATTTTTTCCACGCCAGACGGACTCCCTTATTACCCCAAATGAAGCTCCCGATTTTACTCTGAAACTTCATTAAACTTTTGTTATGAAATGTTAAGGGTATAGAGGAGAAAAGGTATGTCAGTTTGGGTAGAATGACCATCTTTACCAGGTTGGTTTTTCCGTAAATAGTCAAGGGGAGGTTCCTCCATCTACTGAAGAGACTATCGATCTCCTTCGCCACCCTGTTTAAATTGAGCTCAGGTATCTTCTCCAATTCCTTTACTACACAGATCCCTAGGTATCTCAGTTCTTTACTTACTCTTCCTGACCACTCTAAATTCCAACACATCACCTCTGTCTTGGTCTTATTGACAAGAAACCCGGATAAGGACCCAAACTCACTCATACACTCCTCCACCCTGGGGATTGCTACCTCTGGATCGCTTGTGTACAGTATTACGTCGTCGGCATACAGAGCTAACTTGGAGCTATATTGTTCTGAACTAAATGGAAGGATTGTATCATCCAGTCTCAACATCTGCGCCAGGGGCTCCACGTACAGGTTGAATAGGAGGGGCGAGATCGGGTACCCCTGCCTAGTTCCTCTCTGGATGTTAAAACTGTCCGTGAGGAGCCCGTTTAACAGTATTCGAGCAGAGGCACCCTGATAACAATTCTGCAGGGTATGTATGAAATTTGGACCAAACCCCATAACCCTCAAAACCTCCCAGAGGAACACCCAGCAGACTCTATCAAAGGCCTTGGCCGCGTCCAAAGCGAGGACGGCCAAGGGCTCTGCTTTCTGAATGGCCAGATCTATATTTCCTATTAAGAGCTGCGTCTGTTCCTGTATGAGCCTCCCTGCGACAAACCCTTTCTGATCCGTGTGTATTAACTTCGGGATCAGTTTTGCCAATCTCCCTGCCAAAATGCCCATGAAGATCTTATAATCAGCATTTAGCAGGGAGATTGGACGATAAGAATCTGCCTTCATCGGATCCTTGCCTGGTTTTAAGATCAATACAATTATTGCTTCCTTCCATGTGTTAGGGACCTTTCCATTTAAGCTGTATATTGAGTTGAAAGTGTCCCCCAGGATATCTAATAGCTCCACATTAAGGAGCTTGTATATTTCACTAGGAAGTGCGTCTGAGCCTGCTGCCTTATTATTTTTTGATTTCTTAATCTGTGCTTCTATCTCCTCCAAGGTAAAGGGGGCCTCTAGCTTGTTTTTACTGTCTTCTGAGAGAACAGGGAGCTGTTTATCCATAAGGAATGACTGAACCGTGCTCGGCAGGGGAGCTAAATCCTCTCTATATAGCTCTGAGAAGATGGAGAGAAGACAGGACTGCATATCCTCAACCTTATTTGAGGTGTCGCCATTGGTGTTAATGATAAGTTCCTTTATATCATTCCTGGCACGATCAGTCCTAGCTTTCCAGGCCAAAAGGGCGCCAGCCTTCTCTCCATATTCATAGTTCTGCATCCTTCTGGTGGTCCACTGTGCCCTACATTTAGCTTCTAAGATTCCTCTATACTCAGCCCTTGTCTCCTCCAACTTCCTCATAATCTGAGTAAATTGCTCCGAAGCCCCACTACTGGCACCGTCTCTTTCTCTCTCCAAATCACTTATCCTACCCTCAACCCCCTTCAGTGCCTGAGCTTCAATCCTATTTTTATAGCATATAATTCCTTGTAGTTTTCCCTTTAACCACGCCTTATATGCATCCCAGACTATATCTGAAGTTGTGGAATCTGAGTTTAGATAGAAGAATTCCGTAGTGGGGGCCTGAATAGCTACGATCACATCAGGGTCTAGTAACTTAGCCCTATTTAGAGTCCACCTTGGCTTTTGCCGCTGTGCCTCTTTACTCAAATAAACTAATTGAATAGGGGCATGGTCTGAAAGGTGACTCGGGAGAACTGTTATCTCAACTAGATTGATCATTGACCCTCTATCAATAAAGATATAGTCAATCCTCGAGGAGTGGTGATGCTTTTTACTAAAAAATGTAAAACCCTGCTGGTCTCCTTTTACCCCCCTCCATATATCAACTAGATCCAAGTCGTGTATCATGTTGATTAGTGCTCGACGTACCTTTACTGCCCCTTTATAGTGACTCAAATTAGATCTATCTTTGAGTGGGTCCAGTAAAACATTGAA